>NC_137772.1:201039724-202399831 GCF_963455305.1 Plecotus auritus
AGGAAATGTCTCAAACACCTGCCAGTCCCAGAGTGCAAGTGCTGCCAACTTACAGCACTGCCAGTCCCATCAGACCTTCCCTGTCTGTGGTGCAGCTGGCCAGGCCAGCTCTGCTAACAGATTAACCCCTACATCTCAATGGCTTAAGCAGTAATGGTTTTATTTTTATTTACACAAAATCTACGCAGCTGCGGTGCCCTCCTGCATCCCATGGCAGGGCACCCAGGGAGGGAGAGGCACAGAATCTCAACTGCCTTGATCCAGAAGTGGCATGTCATTTTTGCTGACACTTCACTGGCTAGAATAAGTCATAGGGGTCAAACCTACCTGTAAGATAGGCTGGAGGAGCACATGGAATATTTAATGAGATAACCTCTGCCTCACTGTTTTCCTCCCACTCCCCACCCTTCAACCTGGACGTAGGACCCACTGATATTCAGCTTGAACCCCACTAGTGTAGTCATACTGGTTGTTGAATTCTTTTAAATCTAGGCCATGGATATGAAGTGGTCATTGAATTTTTCTTTCTTCTTGTATATATTCTTGAAACATAGAATTTTGACAGTCACACAGGACTAGTTTTTTTTTTTTTTATTGACCTTAGAGAGAGGAAGAGAGAGAGAGGGAGGGAGGAAGGGAGAGAAAGAGAGAAACATCGAATTGGTTGCCATCCACATGCCTCCTGGGTCTGTGCCCTGACCTAAAATTGAACCGGCCACCTTTTGGTGTATGGGATGACCCTCCAATGAACTGAGCCACACTGGCCAGGGCAAATTTTTAAAAATTGTTTACTGAGCACTTCATATATTCTAGGACCTTTTAAATATTTTCTTTTTAAATCTTCACAAGCCTGTGCGGTAGGCATTCTTAGTATCCCCATATTATAGATGAGGAAAATAAGGCACAGAAAGATTAGCTTGGCCAAGAATATAGATCTGGTAAATAATGACATAATTACAATTGCCCATTAGTTGTTTGTCAACGAGAATAGAATATTTGGGGTGATATGACCATTTCTTATTCTTTAGCATCCTGCCCAGGGCTTGGCACAAAAAGTCTGCAGTAAGTGTTAGCAATAGTTTCATTAATTACTGAAATGGGAATAGAGTATAACTTGAAGTGACCTAAGAGACTGAAGAAAGTTTAATTATTTGGAGGAGATTGGAAAAGTCATGGGTATGTCCTAGACTTGCCCACGGGACAGGAAGAACTAGGCCCCGCTAATGTGATCAGAGTTGGGGCTTATAGTGTATCCCTTAGATCCCACATGTTTCCTATGCAGGTGAGCCTCATCTGGGAGATACTTTTGTAGACTCACCTTAAATGCCACCTTCTTAGAGAGACTTTTTCTGAGCACTGGACCTCGGGCAAGTCCCCACTTTTAGCCTCAGGTCCCTTACTAGCTTCTTTTATAGCTCTTTCCACAACTTGCAATTTTTGTTTGTTTTCAATCCTCACCTGAGGAATGAGGATATTTTTTCAATTGACTTTTTAGAGTGTGGAAGGGAGGGAAGAGGGAGAGAGAGAGAGGAGAAACATCCATGTGAGAGAGACACATGGATTGGTTGCCTCCCACATGCGTGTTGACGGGGGGTGGGGATCAGACCTATAACCCAGGATCAGACCTATAACCCAGGTATTCGAACCTGAGATCCTCCAGTGCATAGGCCGATGCTCTACCACTGAGCCAAGCTGGCCAGGGATGCAATTTTTCATTTACTTAGAAAACCTTCTCTATGAGGCAAGAACCATGTCTGTTTCATTTATTGTTTTATCCCCAGCCATAAGAGTGAATCACACATGTTATGTGCTCAAGAACATTTATTCAGTAAATAAATTTAACAAATGAATGAGGCCTAGGCCTCATGTTACCCCCTTGTCTATACCCTGGAACCTGCTAAGAGTAGCTTGGATTTAGTAGAGTTGTGCATCTGTACTTCTCAGTAACTGGTGGAGCTGGGGGAAGGAAAGTGGCAGGGAGGCATCTGATCCAAATACTAACACAAAGATTCAGATGTCAGTTCTCAAGTGGGTACTTTTCATGGTGCTCCTTGTCCAATGCAAGGATATGCTGTAACTACACTGATGGGTTGCGTATGTGTATGGAGGATGGGGGAGAGTCTAACCTAGGAATTATTATCAATTATAGTGTGCTTCCATGGGAAAATACATTCTGAGTTTAAAACCACAGACTTTAAACAGCACCTTAAACCAGCTAATTTATAAGCTAAGGCATGTCTATATATAATATTAATCTCTCATTAGGAACTCAAAATTGTTCATAGGTAGACAGTGTTGGTACTTGGGAAATACAAAATAAAAGGAGTGCACAAACTAGGGGAGAGGAAAGATTAGATTGCCATCTGTCTCCTGAAAAATGGAAAAGAAATTATTTATCACCCAAAACTTTATATAATTCCATTATAGGGAGACCCAGGCAAGAAAATAATGATAATTTAGAGTTATTCTTAATGTGTTATGTTTTACTTTTATAGAAACCAAGATATACATAATGCAATGAAGAAGCAATGTGTCATTTAAACAAATTTGACATTTTTTATTTAAAAAATTTAAAATAGTTCCCCTCTTTTTTCCTCCCTTCTGATACCTGTATAGATTTGGTTAGTTCTGTATCTTCTACCGCTTGTAATCTGACACAGTAGTCGCTGCATTTGACCTTATGTTACAGTTGGCAGTTTACACGTCTATCTTCCTTCTTAGACGGTGCATTCCTGTGCTTTAGAACAATGGCTCACTGATCTCTAGGGTCCTGAATCCCACGTGTCCTCCTTATGCTTGACCCATGGCAGACATTCATGCACCATTAATTAAAACATATGGATTATGTACGCTTTCCCCCCAGGACAACTTGAACACTTTGTTAACTTGTAATTATTGTGAAAGAAGGAAAGTGTGTACCGTGTGCACTCTGGCTGTTATCAAAGGTAGCAGTTGTCACCAAAATAGAGGATGCTCCCAGGTCTTTCTTTGAGACGCTACTGATAATTTCATATTTAATTATGATAAAAAATAACACAAAGTTTTATGCAATGGGTAATTTTTCAATTTTTTAGAATGGGGTAGGAATTTAAACTAGGGCTCATTTTTAGTGATAAGAGTGGAGACTGGTTCTTACACCATCTTCGTTCAAGAAAATGTTAGAAGGTGGGGAAATGGTGTAGTTTGTAGATATTTTTCATGTGTTTTTTTAAAGTTTTAATTTGCTTTAAGTGTAGAGATTACTTTCTGATTGTTCTCAAATGTGGTTGGGGATCCACTTTGTGTTCTGAAGGCGTCTGTTTATTGACTAACTGGACACTTTTCCAGAGTTAGTGTTTCTTCCCTCTCGTTGTATCAGTTAACTCCTGCCACAATAACAAACTACCCCAAACCCCGTGGCCTAAAATAATGATCATTCACTTACCTCAGGAGTCCACAAGTCAGAGACTCTGTGTTAGGGCTCTTCTGCTGATCTCATCTTGTTTCCCTTGCCTGCCAGGGGTCAGCTGACTGGTCACAGAGGCCCCTGGGCCACTGGGCTCTCATGCCACAGCCTAGGTATATTCTTGTGTCAACCTCAGAAGCATAAGGGCAGAAACACTTTTTCATGGTTATGCCTATGTCACATCTGCTAAATTCCCATAGCCAAAGCAAGTCACATGACTAAAACCCTGAGAAATGCAGTCACCTGGCAAAGTGAAATAGATGGAATATCTTTCCATTTATTTAAGGCTGCTTTAAATTTGTAGTTTCCAGTATGCACATTTTGTATTTCTTTGTTAAGTTTACTCCTAAGTATTTTATTATTTAATGCTATTATAAATTGATTTTCGCAAACTTTCAGAATGTTCATAACTGCTTTATGGAAATACAGTATATTTTTGTATATTGATCTGGTATCTTGCAATAGTGCTAATCTTGCAAAGCTTTTGACCTTTTTTTTTAGCCTCTTCTGAAAACAAATTTTTGGCTTTGTGGATTCATTATTGTACATTTTAAATTTATTTAATTAACTCTCTGTCTTGTACTATTTCTTCTCTTCAGCTCTTTTCAGGAATAAATTACAGCTATTTTTCTAATTCCTGAAATGAATACTTAGATAATTGATTTTTAGCATTTTCCCTTTCTTACATTTAAACCTATGAATATCTACTAAAGCATGATTTAGCTGCATCTTAAAAATTTAAAATACAGTATTTTAATTGTTATTTAGCTCCAATATCTTCTCTTATGACATTTTAACACGTATCTTACTTGTAGTATATTTCTTAATTTCTGAAGCTATGCTTTCCAAAGGTCTTGTTATCTACTCTTGTTGATTTCTAGCTTAATTGCACTGTGATACTGGACCTATTTTATATCATATTATTCTTTTGAGATCTGTTATTTTTGTGTCCCAGTTTATAATCTAATTTTTTTACAAATGTTTTATGCACAGTTGTAAGGAATATGTATTTTATAGTTGCTGAGTGCAGTGTTCTATATATCTAGTATGTCAGATTTGTTAATTGTATTGTTCGAATCTTCTATCCTTAATATTATTTTCCTCTGCTTAATCTATCAGTTAATGAGAGAGAGTTCAAGTCACACAAAGTGATTATGGATTTGTCTATATCTCCTTAGAGTTATATTACTTTTAGCTTTATATATTTTGAGGATCTGTTATCAGATGTCTACACATTTAAAATTTTTATTTTCTTAGTGAATTAAATATTTTATCATTGTGAAAGTTGCCTCTTTAATTTATAATAATACTTTTTACATTTTGTCTAGTTTGGTATTAATATAGTTAAAACAACTTTCTTCTGGCTAGTGTTCATGTAGCATATTTATTTTGCATCCTTTAATTTTAAACCTTTTAATTCTGTTTCAGTTATGTACTGATGCATAATAAATCACTCCCAAACTTTTAGTGGCTTAAAAGGACGTGTTATCATCTCTCATGATCCTGTGGGTTTCTTTGGCTCAGCTCAGTAGCTCTCATGAACCGTGTCCAGCACGGCCAGGGGTGAACCTGAGGAGTGGAGGTGAAGGATTAAAGAAGACAGACAAGATAATACAGCTGGGACCAGGTAGGATCGCTGTGCCTGGATGAGGAAACAGTGACACAGCCTGTAAGCCAAAGCTTTATTTTATAGTCAGATCACACAAAGCAAAGCAAGGGGAGTATTGAACATGTTTACAATGTTCTTGTGAGTTTCAAATCTATTTCGTTACTCAAGCCTTGTTTTGGCAGCACTTGCTGCACCTCCCATAGCCCATTAGCTACCTAGGAACAAGGGAGGACTAGAAGGTCAAGCTTAATTGTGCTAGGAAGGCTCTGCCCTCCAAGCTGGGACTTTTATGTGGCTCTGCCATAGGTCAGTCTGAGGCTTGACCTTATAGCCGCTTCCTATACTCTCATTTTGGAAGGGGAATTCCTCATACAGGTACAGTCATGTGGTAGCTGATGCTGGAATCGTGTGAGCTTAATTTGGCTGCTAGTTCAAAATATCTTTTTTCTTCACCTTTTTGGCATCTCAGCTCAAATGGTTGAAGTAGCTGAGGGATGATCAGTCATCTCTCTTTCTCCATAGGACCTCTCTACATGGGTATCTCAGGGTTCTTCAAGCATGTCAAGCTCAGAGTATATTCCCCAGGTGCATATTCCAAAAGAGTAACACCGAAGCTACAGGCTTCTTGTGATGTGGCAGTGGAAGTCATGTAGTACCACTTTGCCATATTCAATTAGTCCAAAGTGAGAGGGTTGGCTCAGATTCAAGGAGGAAGGGACTACACAGGAGTGTAAATACTGTGAGGTATGATTCACTAGAGAAGGCTGTTTTTGAAAACCGAGGGACCGAAATTTGCTCTCTGGCCTGTAATTGTTTTTATCCCCTCTAACAGTGTCCCCAAAGTCTCATTCCTTTGTGGAACTAGGTTCTGTCTTAAAGTCTAGGATCTCACTATCTAAATTATGTCTGTGGATCCACAACTGCGGCACCCACGGAACAGCTGCGAGCCCCAGATCAACGCTCCCCAATTGGCGCAAACACACGGGTTCAGAGGAGCTCTACACTCCACCACGGAAAGGTCAGATTTCGCCTGGGATAAGGACAGAGAGAACTACATAACCAGACACCTAGAGAAGAGAGACCATGGGGAGACAAAGAAACAGCCCGCATATGAAAGAAAAGCAGGCATCACCAGAAAAGGAAGTAAACGAAATGGAGGCAAGCAACCTTCCAGAAAAAGAATTCAGAGAAATGGTCATAAGGTGGCTGAAAAGAATGGAAGACAAATTCGACAATATGAGCAAGAACCAAGAGGAAATGAAGAAGAACCAAGAAGAAATGAAAAATGACATCGCTGCTGTAAAGAACTCAATAGAAAGCATCAAGAGTAGACTAGAAGAAGCAGAGGACCGCATCAGTGAGCTAGAAGACAAGATGGGAAAAAATACCCAAGTAGAGCAACTTCTAGAAAAAAAAATTAAAAGGCAGGAGGAGAGCCTAAGGGAACTTTGGGACAACACGAAACAAAACAACATCTGCATAATAGGGGTTCCAGAAGGAAAGGAAGCTGAGCAAGGAATAGAAAACCTCTTTGAAGAAATAATGACAGAAAATTTCCCTGATATAGAGAAGAAAAAACCCACACAAATCCAAGAAGCTCACAGAGTCCCAAGCAAAATGAACCCCAAAAGACCGACGCCAAGGCACATTATAATTAAATTGGCAAATACCAATGACAAAGTAAGAATCTTAAAAGCGGCAAGAGAGAGACAGAAAGTTACATACAAAAGAACCCCCATCAGACTAGCAACTGATTTCTCAACAGAAACTCATCAGACCAGAAGGGAATGGAATGAAATATACAAAGTCATGCAAAGGAAGGGTCTGAATACAAGAATACTGTACCCAGCAAGGCTATCAATCAAAATTGAAGGTGAAATCAGGAGCTTCACAGACAAAAAAGGACTAAGGGAATTTATTACCACCAAACCAGCAATGCAAGAAATGCTAAAGGGTCTGCTGTAAAAAAAAAAAAAAAAAAAAAAGAAATAGGAAGGGAAGAAGGAACACAGGGGTAAAGAATAGGAATGGCGACAAATAAGTACCTATCAATAATAACTTTAAATGCAAATGGATTAAATGCCCCAATCAAAAGACATAGGGTAACGGATTGGATAAGAAAACACGACCCATATATCTGCTGTCTACAAGAAACCCACCTCAGAAAAAAAGACGCACACAGACTGAGGGTGAAGGGATGGAAAAAGGTTTTCCAGGCAAATGGAACTGAAAAAAAAAGCTGGGGTAGCAATACTTATATCTGACAAATTAGATCTCAAAGTGAAGGACATAACAAGAGATAAGGAAGGCCACTTCATAATACTAAAGGGAGCAATCCAACAAGAAGAAATAACTCTGGTAAACATATATGCACCCAATACAGGAGCACCCAAATACATAAAAAATCTCCTGGAGGACATCAAGGGAGAGATTGACAGCAATACAATCATAGTAGGAGACTTTAATACCCCACTATCACCATTGGACAAATCATCTAAACAAAAAATCAGCAAAGAAACATCAATCCTAAATGACTCACTAGACCAGATGGAATTAATTGACATCTTCAGAACATTTCACCCCAAAGCCACAGAATATACATTCTTCTCAAGTGCACATGGGTCATTTTCAAAGATAGACCATATGTTGGGACATAGGCAAAGTCTCTTCAAATTCAAGAAGATAGAAATCATATCAAGCATCTTCTCAGTCCACAGTGGCATAAAACTGGAAATCAACTACATTAAAAACAACCCAAAGAAATCAAACACATGGAGACTAAACAGCATGCTATTAAACCATGACTGGGTTACCAGAGAGATCAAAGAAGAAATAAAAAACATCATGGCAAAAAATGACAATGAAAACACTACAATCCAAAATCTATGGGACACAGCGAAAGCAGTCTTGAGAGGGAAGTTCATAGCTCTACAAGCCTACTGCAAAAAACAAGAAACAATGGTAATAAATTACTTAACCCAACAACTCAAAGAGTTAGAAAAAAAGCAACAATAAAAGCCCAGTGTAAGCAGAAGGAAGGAAATAATAAAGATCAGAGCAGAGATAAATGACATACAGACAAAAAAAAAAACAATACAAAAGATCAACAAAACCAAGAGCTGGTTCTTTGAAAGGATAAACAAGATTGATGAACCTCTAGCCAGGCTCACCAAGAAGCAAAGAGAGAGGACCCAAATAAATAAAATCAGAAATGAAAGAGGTGAAATAACAACAGATTCTGCCGAAATACAAAGGATTGTTAAAAAATACTACGAACAACCGTATTCCAACAAACTGGACAACCTGGAGGAAATGGACAGATTCCTAGAAAAATATAACCTTCCAAAACTCAATCAGGAAGAATCTAAACCGCTCAATATGTCAGTAACTATGGAAGAAATTGAAGCAGTCATCAAAGAGCTTCAGGCAAACAAAAGCCCGGGGCCAGACGGCTTCACAGGAGAGTTTTACCAAACATTCAAGGAAGAACGAAAACCTATCCTCCTCAGACTATTCCAAAAAATTAAAGAGGAAGGAACACTTCCAAGCTCCTTCTATGAAGCCAGCATCACCCTAATACCAAAACCAGATAAAGACAACACAATGAAGGAGAATTACAGGTCAATATCCCTCATGAATGTAGATGCCAAAATCCTCAACAAAATTCTAGCAAATTGGATCCAGCAGTACATCAGAAAGATCATACACCATGACCAAGTAGGGTTTATCCCAGGAATGCAAGGATGGTACAATATCCGCAAATCAACAAATGTGATACATCACATAAACAAATTGAGAGATAAAAATCACATAGTCATATCAATTGATGCAGAAAAAGCATTTGACAAAATCCAACACCCTTTCTTGATAAAAACTCTCAACAAGGTGGGAATAGAAGGATCATACCTCAACATAATAAAAGCTATATATGATAAACCCACAGCTAACATCATACTCAATGGGCAAAAACTAAAACCATTTCCCCTAAGAACAGGAACAAGACAGGGATGCCCACTCTCACCATTCCTGTTCGACATAGTACTGGAAGTATTAGCCATTGCAATTAGATAAGAAGAAGAAATAAAAGGCATCCAAGTTGGAAAAGAAGAAGTAAAACTGTCCTTATTTGCAGATGACATGATATTGTACATAAAAAACCCGAAAGACTCCATCAAAAAACTAACAGACTTAGTAAATGAATTCGGCAATGTAGCAGGATACAAAATTTAACGCCAAGAAATCTATGGCATTTCTATACACCAACAGTGAACTTACAGAAAGAGAGACTAAAAAAGCAATCCTGTTTTCCAACACACCAAAAAAATTAAGATACTTAGGAATAAACCTAACCAAGGAGGTAAAAGACCTATATGCGGAAAACTACAGGACACTGAATAAAAAGATAGAGGAAGATGTAAACAGATGGAAGAACATACCACGTTCATGGATTGGTAGAATCAACATCATTAAAATGTCCATACTACCCAAAGCAATCTATAGATTCAATGCACTCCCCATTAAAATACCAATGGCATATTTCACAGGCCTAGAAAGAACTCTCCAAAAATTCATCTGGAATAAAAAAAGACCCTGAATAGCCACAGCAATCCTGAGAAAGAAGAATAAAGTAGGCAGGATCTCAATACCAGATTTCAAGCTGTATCACAAAGCCACTGTCCTCAAAACAGCCTGGTACTGGCACAAGAACAGACATATAGATCAATGGAATAGAATAGAGAATCCAGATATCGACCCAAACCAATATGCGCAATTAATATTTGACAAAGGAGGCATGAGCATACAATGGAGTCAAGACAGTCTCTTCAATAAATGGTGTTGGGAAAATTGTACAGATACATGCAAAAAAATGAAACTAGATCACCAACTTACACCATACACAAAAAGAAACTCAAAATGGATACAGGACTTAAATATAAGAGGGGAAACCATAAAAATACTAGAGGAATCCACAGGCAGCAAAATCTCAGACATATGCCGAAAGAATGTCTTCACTGATACTGCCCCTAGGGCAATGGAAGCCAAAGAGAAAATAAACAAATTGGACTACATCAAAATAAAAAGTTTTTTCACAGCAAAAGAAACCATCAACAAAACAACAAGAAACCCCACTGTATGGGAGAACATATTTGCAAATGGTATCACTGATAAAGGTTTAATTTCCAACATCTACAGGCAGCTTATACAACTTAATAAAAGGAAGATAAATGATCCAATAAAAAAATGGGCAACGGATCTAAATAGAATCTTTTCGAAAGAAGACAGAAGGAGGGCCAAGAGACACATGAAAACATGCTCAAAGTCACTAATCATCCGAGAGATGCAAATCAAAACGACAATGCGATACCATCTCACACCTGTCAGAATGGCTATCATCAACAAATCAACAAACGACAAGTGTTGGTGAGGATGCGGAGAAAAAGGAACCCTTGTGCACTGCTGGTGGGAATGCAGACTGGTGCAGCCACTGTGGAGAACAGTATGGAGTTTCCTCAAAAAACTGAAAATGGAACTCCCATTTGACCCAGTAACCCCACTCCTAGGAATATATCCTAAGAAACCAGAAACACCAATCAGAAAGGATATATGCACCCCTATGTTCATAGCAGCACAATTTACAATAGCTAAGATTTGGAAACAGCCTAGGTGCCCGTCAGCAGATGACTGGATCAGAAAACAATGGTACATCTACACAATGGAATACTATGCTGCCATAAAAAAGAAGGAATTACTACCATTTGTAGGCACCTGGATGGAATTAGAGAACATTATGCTAAGTGAAATAAGCCAGTCAATGAAAGAAAAATACCACATGATCTCACTCATTTGGGGATAATGAAAAACAGTATAAACTGATGAACAAAAAGATAGATACAGAGGCAGTAAAGCATCAAACAGACTGTCAAATTACAGCGGGAAGGTTAGGGAGAGGTGGGGGAAATAAGAGATCAACTGAAGGACTTATATGCATGCATATAAGAGTAACCAACGGATGCAAAACATTGGGGGGTGAGGGCATGTATGGGAGTGGGGTGGGGGGGCAATGGTAAGATATGTACATATATAATACCTTAATAAAAATAAATAAATTATGTCTGTGTACAGATGAGGCTCGTAAGGGACTTGGTTATAATGTTTTAAAATCAATATTTCTGAAAGCATGGTAACGTTAGTATGGTGACTATTTCCCCCCAGAACACATTTTCCAAGAAATTAAGGTGCATAGTACAAGACTTGTTTTTATTTACCCTTGAAAGTCACAAAGCATCACATATTTTCTTGGTCCAAAGACAGCCACAAATTTATTCTGAATTCAAGGGAAGGGGACTACAAAAGGCCATATACTTGGAGGTGGGAATCACTGGGGGCTAATTACCACATAACCTTATATTTTACATGTGGTAGTTGTAAGTAACATATAGTTGCTAATTTTAAATCAATCCTAAAAAACTGTTCTTTAAAAAATAAAAACATATAAGCCATTCTCATTTAATCTAATTACGGTTATATATTGTGTTTTATTATTCAATGTTATTACTTTTCTATTTATTTCACTTATCCTATATTTCTTTATCTTTTCTTTCTTGACTTCTTTTATACTGAATACTTACTATTTTTCTGCCTCCTCCCCTCTATTTTGCTTGGTTATATTTTATTATTTCTGAGTGCTTATTAATGAGTTTATTGCATCTGAATTCTTGAAGGATAATTTTCCTGGCTATATAATTACTGGTTGCTGTTTATTTCTTTCAACACTTTGAAAATGGAACTCTATCATCTTCTGGCTTCTATTATCTCTCGTGGGAAGTCATGCAAAAGTCAAATAATTACTCCTTTGAAGATAGACTTATTTCTTTGGCTGCTTTTAAGATTTTTAAAAAATTGAATATTGGGGTGATACTGGTTAACACAATTATACAGGTTTCAGGTGCACAATTCTAGTACACCTCATCTGTACTCTGTATTGTGTGTTCACCACCCCAAGTCAAGTCTTTGTCCATCACCATTTATTTCCCATATATCTTACTTTAAGATTGTTCTTTTAAAAAAATTTTCAATAATTTTATTGCCATGTTCTTAAGTGTGGTTTTCTTTATATTTATTCTGATTGGTATTTATAAGACTTTTAAATTTGTGGCTTTATATCTTTAATTCATTTTGGAAAATTACCATCAGTGTTTCTTCAACTATTTCTTCTGCCTCATTGTCTTGATCATAAAGACAGGATCTTGATTATGTCTTGGACATAGTCTTCTTGTAGGACTATGAGGATAAAGATGTATATACATTGTGGTGGATATTTTTCTTTATTAGTATGTAGAGAATTTTCTTACTATTTTAATGGCTATATAGTATTTAGTTGCATAAGTATTGCTGGAATTTATTGATATAACTCTTTATTGATGAAAATTTATAAACAATGTTATACCTCTATTTTTGAACATATTTCTCCTTTGCCTTTTTTTCTTTTTTTTTAACTTCTTGATAACTCATGCCCATTTTTTATGACTAAGCTTAAATACAAAGTTCTAATAAACTCTCTCACAAACATTTACTTTTTCCCTTATTGATTTTACATACCCCTATTTTTGTAGTTATTACAAATGGTTATGATCTTTTGTTTGAAAAACTATATTTTTCTTCACAATATGAGCATCTTATGATCAAAGGTCATGCTTGAGTCATTTTTTGTCTGCCAATTGCCTAATGAGAGTTTTGGAACCATAAACATTCAATAAAAACTGAATATAAATGAGTTTTTCCCTCAGAGATCTTCTTTCCTTCCAATTGTCCTTGCTCTGTTCATTAATTACTTTAGGAGTTCTAATACTGATTCCTGAAAAGACTCACAGGACTAAAATCATATATAGTCATGGAACAGTTTTATTACAGGCAAAGGGTGCAATACAACAATATCAAGAAAAAGAATATGCATTTAAATTGTCTGAAGATTTCACATCCATGTTTCTTTGTATGCCCATAACTGGGTCGAATAAGACATGCTTTGTCTCCAAATCTTAAACCACCAATATTGTATACGCAGAGCATCTTATTACTATGAAGCCAAAAGATTGTTCTTGGTCCAGGTCCCTTGTAGTTAGCTGGTTATACAGTCACATTATGTGGTCAGACTTAACTGTCAAATCTGCCTGGCTCCACTAAAACCAGGTCAAAACCATAAATCCAATTATAATTAGTAAACAGTGCTATAGGCTGGTGCAATCTGCTGCCAAATAACTAACAGACCCCTGATTAAAAAGCACCATTTATCATTAGTTAATATTGCATAGTGTGGGCTAAATGTTACTATTATGCATTAGGAGGCGCTGGAAATAAGAATTTTAGAACAGCTGAGGTTATTGTTAAATAACTGATGAGAAGAATGTCAGGATACTTCTCGATTGTCAGAATGCCCAAGATTCTTTTAAAAACTAAACACGTAAAACTTGCTCTTTAAATCTATTAAGGCTAAACATAAGGTTCTCTGCAAAACTTTAAAATACGTTTTTGGGAAATAACTTTTTTTTTTTTTTTGCAAGGCAAGTATCTTTACTTGTATAGAAGGGTACATACACAGAGTCTGGCAACATGCATACTGAGCAGCGATCTGCTCGGGCTTTTATTCCTGACATATGTGATCATGTGATCTGTCCCTCACTCTTGATTGGAAGAGCTTAGGCTCACACTCTTTCGCGATTGGCTAATTTAAAGGGAGAGGTTGACCTTTGCCATTTCAAAATGGTCACCCACAGGGGAGCTGCATATCTCGTGGGCCCAAATGGCGGCTGCCTAAACTCCCTTCTTTGACAGAAAAGAGTACTTACTTATTCTCACAATAGTTACAATTGTTTTCAAAGCTTACTACATTTTAGAGATCCACTTTGTAGTCAAGGAGTTGTTCATGTGCTCTCGAGTAGCTGATGAGCCTCCCCATTGTCCAAAGCAGTTCAGCTCCACACTGTTTCCTTCCCTAGCACAGCAGAAGTTGTTCAGGTAATCGTACCCAACCTTCTCCAAGGCAGGGTGGGGGCCATCTATTGTTTCTATCCCACCCTACCTGGCTTATTGAGTCTTCCTTCCATCCATACTTCCTCAGAGGAGTGTTGGTACATACACCTTTCTTTATCCCGTCATGCTTCCAATGATAGCATAGGGTTCTTTCTGAGTGGTGCTGTGCTCCAAGTTGAATTTCCAGGACTCCTTCTGACTCCAGGATACACTATATATCTGCTTCTCTTACAAGAAGCAGAGTGAGCTCCATGGATGCAGAGAAAGGGCTTCCTGACATCTGGCTCCTCTTAAAGCATGAGCTCCCAAGAAGCCAATCACAAAATAGTGGGAGACACTCGCTATTTCCCTTGAAAGGAGGCCATCAATACACTGAAACCTGACTTCTTTCCCTGAGAAGCCTAGCAGGCAGTGTGAGGCTGGCGCTGATCTAGAAGAGCGTGGGAAGGTTGTTTAGACCTCATAGAGCTGGACCTGCACTGAGTGGAGCCATCTCTGCCCCATCCTTCTCTCTCACAACATGGTGGCCAGAGAGCTAGAAACCCAAGGGATGGAGGTTGTAGTTCGGAGTAGAAAGAGTGTTGGCCTAGGATTTTCCCTCCATTTCTTCATTTGGAAAATGAAGAAGTTTCACTAATTATTCACTGACAGCCCTTGAGCCCTAAGTGTAAAAAGTCATTGAGAAAATGGATAACTAACTATTCTTAAAATTACAGCTAGCCACTGTCCATCCTCATACTAACTAGATAGTAAATGGCTCATAAGATATTAAGTCAAACCAAGAGGAAGTTAAAATTTAATTGACAGAACTTCAGTTATTTAGTAATGACCTTGACCTCCTTGTAACTCTTACTATCCCTCAGATCTCATTTTAGGCTCTATTTAATTATAGAATCTCAGGAGAGCAGAGGGTCTTAATTTGTCTTGTGACATTCATGCTCATTTTTAATGCAAATACTGAAAGCAGGTCTATCTCATTTCCACTGAAAATAACAAAAAAAAGTACTCATATTACATAAGTAAAATTTCCTGCTCCTCCACTGTTTTACTTCTGTTAAGGTTTTGCTTCAGATCCTTAAAGATATTTCTATACTCATTTTTATTAAAAATTAAAAAGATATTTCTAAAATTAAAAAAAAAATAAATAAAAAGATATTTCTATACACACCAGCATATTCATATGAACATTTTCCCTGTAACAATGAATTCATATTATACAGCTTTTGTGAATTTTTATAATAAGCAATAAATATTACAGACATTTCTAATTTTTCAATAGCTTTTATTACTTTAAATAAAATATACACATTGAGTTTTTGGGGGTATACAGGCAAGCATTGGATGTCGGCTGCCCAGCTGCCAGGGCTGGCCTGAGGTGCAGGCAAGCCTCGGATGGCGGCTGCCCAGCTGCCAAGGGCCAGCCCAAGGCACAGGTAACCAGGGCCAGGCCGAGGCTTGCACTGCTGGCTGTGGCAGCAGCAGAGGTGTTATGGGAGCGTTGCCTTCCCCTTATCATGGGGTCATCTCTTGCCCCTGAGGGCTCCCAGATTGTGAGAGGGGGCAGGCTGGGCTGAGGGACCCCCCCCCTCCAGTGCATGAATTTTAATGCACCGGAGGAGGGACCTTCCCCTCCAATGCATGAATTTTCATGCACTGGGCCTCTAGTATGTGTATACGTTCTTTTCTCAATCCTTCATATGTCAAGTAATTTAGATTACATCATTGACATTTTGCCTGTTATGAGAATTTCTAGTTTGAATTCTATGGAAAATTTTTCCTTTTTTTTTGCTTGTTTTGGTAGACATATTAGTCACATACTGCTATATAACAAATTACCCCAAACCCAGTAGTTTTTTGGTAACTCCTCACCCAAGGATATTTTTCCATTGATTTTTTTAGAGAGTGGAAGAGAGGGGGAGAGACAGAGGAAGAGAAATACCGATGTGAGATGCCTCCCACATGCACCCTGACTGGAATCGAACCTGGGGCACTTCAGTCTGAGGGTTGATGCTCTACCCCCTGAGCCAAACTGGGCAGGGCCAAACCCAGTAGTTTAAAACAGCAAACTCACAATTTCTGGGTGTTAGAAATCTGGGAGTGATTTAGTTGCACGGTTCTGCTTTAGGACCTTTCATGGTGCCACAATCAAAGTATTAGCCTGGGCTGCAGTCATTGGAGGCTTGATTGGGTCTTGATGATCCACTGCCAACTCACATGGAAGACTTCAACTCACACAGGAGACTTCAGTTCCTTGTTACTTCTTGGGGTTGCTCATGACATAGCTTCCCTCAGATAGAATGATCCAATAAAGAGTGAACCCAAGACTGAAAGCACAGTCCTTATAACCTCAAAAGAGGCAAATAATCACTTCTGCCATATTTATTGGTCACATAGACCAACGTTGGTACAGTGAGAGGGAGAACAACACAGTGAATACCATGATGTGGGGTCATTAGGGGTCATCTTGGAAGCTGGCTACCTATCATAGTAGGCATTCAGTATAGTTATGTTTATGCTTTCCATTCAGTGTGTTTCCAATTTAGTTCAAATTTCAAAGCCTTTACACTACTATTTGAACCCATCCCATGGAGTATCACTCAGTGAGCAATCTGGGTCCTGGGGGGTGGTCTACCCCGTAGTTCAATTCTTAAGCTTTGGTATACGGTTTAGGATCATTTCACATTTCAAGGACGAGCCCAGGATTTCACCAGTGCTACAGGGGATGTTTTTTTGAGCTTCTTCTACTCAATCTCCCGACACTCTTTGAGATTGAATAGAGGAAGCTCAAAAAAACATCCTCTCTGAGTGCCTCTTTCTGTACCTTGGCTAGAAAGCAGAGCTTTTGATTACTCCACTCAGCCACCCTGGGTCCTGAAGCTGAGTCTGCCTCCATGTCCCAAGAGTGGGAAAATACATACACAAAGGAAAAAACAATGGGCGTTTCCCCTACATTCTTCAGATCATAGTGTCTCTTGCCAGAGAGGAGGAATTCTCAGAGTTTTAGGTTCCTGTCTGGCTACTGCTGCTGCCACTGGCCAGCTACCACTCAGTTGCTTTGGGACTGTGGCTTGACTTGAGGTCTTCAATGGGGAAAAAGAAAAGAAAAAGGGAACAGAGAAAGAGAAAAAGGAAAGAAGGGAGTGAGGGAAGAAGGAAGGAAACCAGAGGATCTTTTCCATTCTGTCCTAGTGCCCCACCTCTCTCCTCAGACCAGAAAGAGAGCTTCTCTTGGGGCTGTTGCTCTCTGTGCTGGATCCACAGTTCTGGATTTGGGTCGCTTTTCAGTTCAGGGTGGGAGATGAGGGAGGAAAACAGCAAACCAACCTAGGAAATTCACCACCAAATCGTTCATAATTGAATTCTCTTTCCTCAATCTGCCTGCTACCATCCACTTTTCAGCCTTCATATAACTCCTCTCCCTGCATTTTGTCTAGGTTTTTACTTGAATCAGTCTAGGCTTATCATATAAAATACAAGACATACTATAATTTTTTAGTATAAGTTTATCACAAATTTTGTTTAGTACATACTTTAAAAAATGTATTGCTTATCTGAAAATCAAATACAAATGGACATTCTGTATTTTTCTTTGCTAAATGAAATAATCCTAATTTGGTGGGAGACAGGGTAGAGTGTACTTACCCCATCTTACCCAGAACAGGAACTTTTCCTCATTATTTTTAACAGCTGCCTACCATTCCCTTACAGGAATATAATATGGTTAGCTACTCCATTATTGATGGATATTTAGGCAGTTTCCAGTTTTCTCCTCTTTCAAATAATGCCACAGTGACATTCATTTACATTTATCTTTGCACACTTTAAGTCTCAGTTTCTTTATGTATGCCAAATAGGGAAGTGCAACTGCCTATCTCAAAGGGTTGTTGTGAGAATCAAATGATATAATAAGTGTGAATATGCTTAGTAAGCTGCTAAAGACTGAAGCAAGTATTTCTCAGCACTTGCCTGTACTGAGTTGCAATGGGCTTATAAGCATATATGTTTAGCCTCCTATCAAGTTAAAAAATTCTTTAAGTAGTTGGATTTTTTTCTTATACAGTTTTGTAATGATCTCTATCAAGTTCTGTCATAGTACTTTATTTTTAAATGACTCTAAATGAATAACAGTTGAATAAGAAAATGAAATTTGCCTATATCTTCCAACATTTTCTCCCTCTTCTGTTCCTTTTCCTAAACTTATTGATCTTCAAGTTTTATAAGAATTTTTGCCAAGTTTCCCAGTAATTCAGATGATAAGCCAGTCCCAGGAACCTAAGATCTAATACAATGTCCCATTGATGCAGGTATTGGTATTTCTCCTGCTGCATCACAGACTGGGAGTCATCTGACCTTGCCTGAATACAGGTAGGGAACTCACTCCTCCAGGATTCTCCTGATTGCAGGTAACAGAAAACTCAAATTAGCTCCAACCATAAAGGTGGGTATACATGGCTAAGAAATCCAGGGTTAGTGCTAGCTTGAGCTAATGGCTCAGATGATGTCACCAAGGTGATCACACTGCTCTGCCCTCTTAGGTAAAGCTTCATGCCCAGGGCTCCATGCCACTCTAGATTTCCCTTTCAGATTGCAAAATGGCTACAGCAGTTACAGATCTTGCATCTTCAAATTATACCAATACATCTCAGGAAAAGAATGTCTCTGTAGTTCCTGAAGAAGAGACTTTTCTTCTTCCCAGAAGTTCTAGCAAACATCTCATTGACTCTGATTCCTAATCAGATCACTGTGGCCAGGGGAATGGAATATGTTGATTGGCTTAAGTCACACCAGCTCCTGGTGTGGAAGAGTGTAATTCTTTCACACTCTGGGTGAGAATGAGAAAATAGCTTTTCAGAGGAAATTCAGAACACTTTCAAGAATGTGGAAGGATATTGAGGAGGCAAACTATGTCAAATTTTCTCTAGAGGAACCTCTATGTTTCAGTTTCATTTCATATAGCTACTGAAAGCACCTTATTATTTTTTCTCATTTCAGTTACTTTATTTCTTTGCATCAATTCCAAATGTGCTTGATAGAACTCAGCTCAGTGATAGTTGTATTTAATGAAAATGTTTTCCTAAGAGTCAGGTAATTTCCTTTCACACACAGATGAATTATAATTAATCATTTTAAAAAGAAGGCAAGTCTCTTTAACCATCTTCACTGAAAATTTCTTACCATTACACAACTTTGCATTTAGTACAAAATGAAAATACCAACTTTCTTATCAAAGGCAGTCTTAACATATGGTTGCAGGTGGATTCTCACTTTTAAATGAAATTTAATTATAATGATTTACCTGGGCAACAATTATCCTAAACTGAAAAGGAAGAGGATAAAAATGCAGACTCAATGGGGCAACTAAAAGCAGCTGCCATTGATGGGAACAGAAAAAATAAAATAATAGATTTAAGAAAGGCCAACAAATGGTAAGAAGTGAATATGTTCTCTTACTCCGTGGCTCTCTTACCCAATATCTTTAAAAAATAACTGGAAAAAAAAAAAAAGAAATAAACAAACAAATGTCAGCAGCAGCAGAGATTTGCAGACTAGGGTAAGCATAATGGATTCCACTTTCTAGTTAATTCCCTTGCCTAAGGCAAAGGGACAGGAAAATTGATGCAAGTTAAAGGCATGGGGGTGGGGGGCGTTTAAAGCTAAACTCTGATTTCCCCCTTTCACCCCATTTTTGTTGTTCATTAGATCATAAGGCAACAGTCCCACTCCCTCTGTTTAAAAACAGAAAATGTCTTTTGATCTGGCAAAGAGCAGACCAGTATGAATAAGTCAGCCAGCCCTTCTAAGAGTGCATTCACAGAACCATACTGTACCATGGCCCTGGTTTTCAATGGAATGTAGGCTAAATAGCTTCTAGGTTATTATTCTCTGGCTACTGAACAACCATGAAGTCTTTGCCAATCCTCTCCCCTTCAAATTAATCTCCTTGCATAATATTCAGTTATTTAAGCATCTGGTCCCTTTGCTTCTCTCTCTTGTGTGTTCCATCTTCTTAGAGCCTCACTCCCATCTGCCATCAGGTTCTCTCAGTGTCCACCACTCATGTGTGGTCTCATGCCCCCCATCTTTTCAATCTTAACTTCATCTCACCCCTCTTCTATTCCTCTAGAACTTTCTCTTTCTCTTACTGCCCCTTTCCTTGCAATCACAATCATGACTGAACATTGGCAATAGGAAAAAACACTCTGAAAAACATTAATTATTCTGATAGAAACAGCTGGTTCCTCAGAGTTGGGAATGAAAGTGGGAGCTGTGAATGGTACTTGTTGTGAAAGAAGCCAGCAGAAAGGAAGAATTCAAAAACAAAATCTTGTTTTCCCTAGTATTTTCCTGGATTGTTATCTCATTCCTTTCACCTCTCTGGTTCACCAAAAATGTAGCTAAGAGATTTGTGAATAGGTGTGTGCTAAAACTCCTGGAGGTGGGAAACTTTCAATGACTATTGATATTAGTCTTATGGTTTCTATCTCTAATGTGGGGGGTTTAGAGGATTTGTTGAAATGACAAGTAAATTAATCCAAACATGAAATTGGTTGGAACCATATATAGTATTTTGTTGTTTGTCAGATAATTAATTAAGTCTACTCGATCTGTAGTCCCTGGTCACCATTTCTATTTCTTTCTGCTCCCCCTTTCCATCAAAATTTTACAGAATGTATTAATCAGGGTCCCTATAAAAAATAGATGACACTTTCAAATTAGGAACACTGGAGGAGAGTTTAATAAAAGGACTATTTACAAAGGTGTGAGAAGACATAGGGGAGCCACAGTGGCCAAAGACTCCCTTACTAGCCCCAGGCCTGTAGGGGCAAGAGAAGGGAACAATGGCTGGAACTTTCAGAGGGAGAGTCATGGAGAAAGGAATTCCTTGATAGGCATTATGACCTTAGGTTAAGGGACACAGCTTGTTCCTACTCTCCTTTTCTCTCCTGGTCTTCTACACAAAACACAGCTCTGTAATCTGTGAACTCCAGCTGTTGACTGTGAAGCTGGGAGGTTTGCAGCCAAAGTCACAAGGGAAGCAGCATGGGAGAGGGTCCCAGCTGTGACTTATTTTCTCGCTTCATCTATAATATCACAATTATTTGGCTCTTGCATCAGAGAGACTGGATTCCAATTCTAGCTCCATCTTTCCAAGTTGTATGGCTTCCATATGATGAAAACAGTAACAGTAGCTTCCCCACAGGTTGTTGTGACAATTAAATGAGATTATTCCCACTAGAACGATGAACACAATTCCTGGTGCATTGTGAGTCTTCAGTAAATGTTAGCTTGATAAGGAAAATGGGGTGCACTATGTAAGATTTTAAAAAGTAAAAAAAAAAAAAAAAAAAAAAAAGAAAAAAGAAAAGAATCTCTGTAATCAACGTTCCTCAACTTCCATTTGCCCCTGAGGCTCCCGGCAGCTACTTAGGTATCCTTAAGTTTCCTCGTCACATGGTTGGAAAAATGACTGTAGATCACATTGCATTTAAAATAACCTAAGAACTGTGCAGCAAGCTCAGGATCTGAAATTAACTTTGCCTTTACATTGTTCATGCTAGTTGCTCTTCAAGTACAATTATAATCAGAAAGCGAGCACTAAAAATAGCACCACGTTTCATTTTTCTCAGTGTTATCTGCTGCTGCAGTGTTTCCCAGGCATGTTTATTTACTTGATTCACAACAGTGAACCTTTTCTCTTATTAGCCTGACAGCAATAGTTGGATTCCTCAGCAACAGTCATGCAGCTGGTGAAAATCCTTACTGCTGACCCTGGAGAGGCTCAGTGGAAATGTGTCATGACGAGATCTGCCTGAACAATGTTGCTGTGGAGAAAAGGGAGGACCGGGTTGGACCCGCACTTTGACAGTCTCAGAATTCTTTTTTCTCTGAGCAGAATGACAATTTAGCCTTCAGCTTTCCCCTCGTTCCCTTTTCGCCGCTCATCTGTGCTTTGTGTGCAATCGTGAACTCAGTGCTGGGCAGAGAGGCTGGATGGACTCCCAGCTCCCAGACACCTCGCCCTTTGTCTGATGTCCATCACTCACATCGTGGCAGTACACGAGGGAGCCACTTGAGAGCTCAGTGTATAATCTTTTCAATTATAAGACGCCAAGATGTTGACTATCAGGGAGATCAAAATGCTGTAACACTGGAAGCATTTATTCCTGGGATATTTACCCCTAACGTGTCTCTAAATTATCTATCACAAACCTGGAGAACTAGACTGAGATCATTTGGGATCTTAATGGGGTTACTAGGTGAGCAATCACTGTTCTTTCTGTAATTATTCAATTCTTTCCCTCCCTTCCTCAAACAACCCTCCCCCTCTAAAAATTATTCTTCCAACCCCAAGAAGCAGTATCAGGGAGCCCCAGGACACGGCTCGGTAATCTGTGTTTCTGTGAAGCTGGGAGGTTTTCAGTGAAGCAGTGTCTGAAACAAGTTAGGAGAGAGGCTGTGGCGGGGAGGGAAGGAAGGGATAAAAAGTGACAATTTCAAAACAGTAATGGAAGCGAAGGAAAAAAAGCCAATGAAATCAAAGCAAGCAGTTCTATATTCCAATTCCTTCAGCGTGGGAAAGAATGCTGTCGCCCACCAGTGTGGCTCAGTGGCTGAGCGTCAACCTATGAACCAGGAGGTCAGTGATTCTCTCTCATTATTGATGTTTCTCTCTCTCTCTCTCTCTCTCTCTCTCTCTCTCTCTCTGCGCCCCCCCCCTTTCCTCTCTGAAATCAATTAAAAAAAAAAAAAAAAGAACGGTGTGCTGGGAGGGGCCTTGCTGCAGGGGGAGAGGTTCTGGGGTGGCTGAGCCAACCACTAGCTGTGGGTATCCAGCAAGGCTTGGGATGTTCTTACCACCTATGGACAATGGCGGTTACTTTCAGCTGCCCGAGCCGTCTGATAGGGCTGGTGAGAAGCTGAAGTTATATGAAAACACTTTAACAGCAGAAATGGCTAATTCCAAACATGATATATTGTCAGTTCTTTTCCAGAGAAATGGGTATCCAACATGCCTTTATTTTCTCCCCTTCCTCTGAAAGTATAGTGCTTACTTCCAATGTTACCCCAATAAAGTCAATAAAAAGAAAAAGAAATAAAAATTATTATTAAAAAAATACAGTGCTTACGTTAAGGCATCTGAAGTTCTGCTCTGAATGTTCCATTCTCAATCATATGCCATTTAGTGCTTAGCCAAGAAGGACCCTGGTCTGCCACTAATTCCCAAAGATGAAGACAGTATCAAGTAATTGATCACAACTTGCCTCCAGCCAGGCTTTTCCATTGGAGACTGCTGTCCAGTTGACCATCTCTCTCTGGCCAACCTCATGCATGACATGTAGGGTGGTCATCCCTTTCTGCCATGTATTGGGTGGGGTGGGGGTCAGTAGGGAAGGATTTGGCTAGTGTGCTATAGAATTCTGTGTTCCCTCGAGGTCTTGATTGTAGCTATAATTAAAACCATTTTTTTTTTTTAACAGGAATCTACTTAGACTTAGTCAGTCTGTGTTGCTGCCCAATGTTTGGGAGGTCTACCATTTTTGCCCTGAAGCTTGTTAAGGCTCTGGGGGTAAACTTTCACATAGATCTTATTCATATTGAGGATCAGTGTGATTTTCATAGTGCTCCTTAGTCTGACTACTCAGGCAAGATTTGGGGAACCCCTATAACTCCCTGTGGGTTTCAGCTCTCTGGCATGCTGTGAGGGAGATATAGCACCCCCGACATGATCCTTTTTTCACCAGTCATGGCAGGGGAATGTTTGCGCATCATAATGACTGAGTAGTTAGTGACAGACATCCCTTATTGTTTAATGTTGAAGCTCTCAGCCACTCATACAACATTAATTTACATAGTGCCTATTATATGCATAGCCCCACAAAACCAACAAATATTTATTAAGTATTTATGAGGGCTACATGCTCTCAAGGGCTTTTCACTTTTGTGCCTGAGACATATAGATATTTCTATAAAAATATGATACAGGATATCTCTCAATAAGTAATAAAGAGCTCAGAGGACAAGGAGATCCATATATACTAGCACGATCTAGGAAGAGGTCACAGGCGAGAGGAGACTTAAATTGGGCTTTGAATGATTATGAGTAGGATCTGAAGGCTTGGAGGATCCAACAGGAGATAAGGGACAGAGGCAGACTGGATAGGTTGGAGGTACCTCAAGAGCAGAATAGTGACTCAGTGCAGTGGTTCAGAATGTGGGCTTTGGAGTCAGTCTGCTACTTACTATCTGTGTGACCTTGGGAAAGTAAGTGATTACCTCTTAGTGTCTTTTTTCTCTTTTTATAAAATGAAGGTACTAGTTTTACCTGGAAGTGATGCCATGAGGAGTAAATGAGATAAGCCTGTGGCACAGTACCTGGTACATAGTAAGCCCTTAGTAAGTGGTAGTAATTACTAATAATCCTAATAGTAACAGTTGAGTTGTGGAATTTATCTTTTTTCTAGGGAAAATGAGAAGCTGTTGAAGACATCTTCAGCAGGATGTGACACAACCAAAGCAATCTTTTTGGAAGATGAATGGCATAAAGAAGTTGTGGAGAGAGAAGAGGCTAGGTGTAGGAATTCTAACTAGGAAACAACTTTATTCATTTAGCTGTCAAGTAATGACTTTGATCATGACAGAGGCAAGGAAGAGATGGAAAGAAAAGACATTTATGTCAATTTTCATGATTGGATGTAGGGGATAAAAGACTGGAAAGTTCTAACATCAGAGTATAAGCTTCTTGAGGACAGGAGCTGTATTTTAATTCTCTTAGGCACATTGCCTGGTATATTGCAACCACCAGTAAATATTTTGATTGAATGAGTGAATAAAGGAGTGAGTGAATGAGTGAGTGAATGAATAAATGAATAAATAAATGAATGAAAGAAAAAGACTCCTAGGCTATAAGTATAGGTTGTTGAAAGAATGGCCATTGCCATTGACCAAATTTCTCCTTTCTTGGAATATTTTGATATGTGTATTCTTTGTTCATGACACTTAAGCACAGACATTTATACGTATGTTACTTCCTTTCACGTTGTCCCAAAACTCCCTTAGGCTCTCCTCCTGCTTTCTAATTTTTTTCTCCAATTGCTGTTCAGATTGGGTGTGTTTCTCTGCCCTATCTTCTAATTCACTAATTCTGTCCTCTGCTTCTTCTAGTCTATTGTTGAAACCTTCCATTGTGTTTTTTATTGTAGCTATATCATTTTTTATTTCCTCTTGATTCTTACATAAGTTGTTGATTTTCTCATCCATCTGGTTTATGAACTGTATGAACCTTACTCTGAATTCTTTTTCTGACATATTACATGCCTTCGTTTCATTACATGCCTTCGCTCCTTTTCTGGGTGAGTCCACCTTTTCTTTTTTTGGGGGGGGTGGGTGAGAAGGCTTGTTTATTTGTCTCCCCATTTTTGCTGTCTCTTTCTGGCCCTGAGCACCCTGTTTGGGGTTTGAGAAGTTAAAGACCTGATCAGGGCAATGGTCTGGAAATTGCTGGCCCAGAGGCAGCTTCCTTGAGTCTCACACCTTTATTGTCTCTGCTCTGAGTTGTATCACCTTCTCCCATGGATCTGGTCCCTCAGTTGTCTGTTTCAGATGTTCGGGTGGTGGGAGCATGTGCACAGCTCCTCTGATGAAGCATAGACATTCAAATAACAATATATACAAGGTTTTTATATCAGTTTGTAATTGCTCCTTTTTAAGGAAATGGTTCTAAATATAATAATTGTAGCTAAAGAAATAGTTTTAGTTTAGGGATTTTTGTTTGATTTTGTTTTAAAACTGGAATAGAGATTTTACATATACAATATTTCCTCTCTTTAGGATATTAAAACTAATATCTATGCAAGTTCTTATTCAATTTCAAGAATTTCTTGTAAACTTCAAGACTTATAGGGTAGGATTAAGAGACCATTTATATTTTTACATTTGTATAATTCTGTCCCTTTTTTCCATTTCACAAGAAATCAGAATAAAAGTATTTGTTTCTTTAGATCAGTAACTTTTGTGAAAAACTCAACTTTTTGGTTTCTGAAAATGGAGGAAGAAATTCTAATATGATCAGAACTAGGGATTTTGCTTTTATCCAAAGCTGAATATTCACTACCAATCTGCAAGTTACAACTCAAAACTGTTTACTAAAATATGCCAACTGCCTTAGATTTAAATTCACTCAGAGGCCTTGTTCATGTTTTTTTAGAAAACCAAAAAGAGACCCAGGCACAATGACATCTGCCGGTGAAAAATCTCATGACATTGTAAAGTTCTAGGACCCTTATTTGCTGGACATTTTCTAATATCACTTTTCCTCTTCAGTAACAAAACAGAGTCAATTCCCAGACTTGTCCTGAATGAAATAGGTGGAATTCAGCCACGTGACTGCATGAACTCTCACTCACAACAAGGTGCTCTCAGGAGCTGTTCTGCAGCGTTACCTTTCCCTGTGCACATATAACAGAAAATGACTTTATTACCTGCAGTGTGTTTCTGGGTCCTTCATTATGGTAATTATGCAACATTCCACCTCTTTTAACTGAGAATTCTCATATAAAATCAGGATAGTATAATAATTTGTAGAGGATTATAGATTTTTGATGACACAGGGAACAAGGTTATATAATAGCTAAAGCTACCCAGGTGGAAAATGGGGAAAAAACCTTGTACCTGGTTCCATAGAGCACCAAATACCCAGTTTCCTGAGGAGTCAATTACAGGTATCATCGTCTACACTTTCTATTCCTCCTACTGCCATCAGCAGCTGGTCCTGACAGCACAGGGTTGATGTCCATGTGATAATAGCACAGGGAGGTAGGGACAGGGAGAGCTTTCATCAGTGAAATCAGTATTGACAGAGACTTGCTTATATATCTGATGTCAGTACTGATCTGTGCAGTAGGTGAAACCATGAAGAAATTTAGGGCACCAGCTTCCCTGATCTCATTGTAAAATGAGATTATCTTCCTGGGTAGCAGCTTCCTTCTGGCCCCCAGACAGAAGAGCAGCGAGGGGCAAGTGACCTTCGAGGAACCCTGAGGAGCCAGCTCTGGGACTTCATTCAACCAAAGGTGGGAACAGGACTTGCATTGATACAGGTTTTTTTGTTTTTTTTTGTTGTTTGTTTTTGTTTTGTTTTGTTTGTTTGTTTAGCAGCCAGGAACAAAAACCTACTTCAGGAAGCTTATGTGGGAAAGGGGATTTATTTGGATGAATACTAGAATATGCCACAGGGTTTAGTGAAGAATTGAACACCCACTGTTCAGCAAGGGTGAGGACCAGCACAGTTCTGGGACCAGCCTCAGAGTCTTGATCGGGCTTCCTTCCAGAGCCCGACTGTTAAACAGACTCAGCTCTCAAAGATTTCCAGGATCTGAGTCTCCACTCACTATTTTATATTCACCACAGAGAGATTCTCATTGCCCAACTTGTACTAGATATCTACTAGTATTATAACTAGGTCTAATTAGTTATAATATGGCCATTGGGGCAGAATCAAGAAACAAAAAGATGGCCCAGCCAGTGTGGCTCAGTGGATGAGTGTCGACCTATTATGAACCAAGAGGGCACAGTTTGATTCCTGGTCAGGGCACATGCCTGAGTTGTGGGCTCAATCCCCAGTGCGGGCAGTGCAGGAGGCAGCAGCTGATCAATGATTCTCCCTCATCATTGATGTTTCTCTCTCTCCCGATTCTCCCTTCCTCTCTGAAATAAAATAAAAAAAAGAAAGAAAGAAACAGAAAGATGACTACCAGAAATCCCTATATGGAGAGCTTGAGTAGTTCTGTGAGAAGTTTCCATGGGTCAGCCATTTGGGATGAGCTTACCTGGGCAGTTCTTTTCCTGGTGTCATTTAGTCACTCATGTGGCTCAATCACATGGAGGCTTGAATGGGTCTGGTTAGTCCAAGGTGGCTTCACCTACCTGCCATTTGGCGTTGGCCTTTGACTGGGCCCCTTTTCCCATGATCCTTCATCCTCAAGCAGGAGGGCCAGGCTTCCTCACATGGCATCATCATGTTTAAAGAGGCATCTTGAGGCCTGGAAGTTCCATTGTGTCATATCTGCTGCATTCTTCTATTCAAAGCAAGTTACAAGGCCAGCCCAGACACAAGGGCGGGGAAAATAGATTCTATGTCTTGATAAGAAGAATAGCAAAGTCATGAGTATACAGGGATATGAAATTATTATGATTATTTTTGTAAATAATCTACCATGTTGGAAACTATGGCATTAAAACCAAAACCAAAACAATAACAACACTCAAGCATTTAGAGCCAATATCCAGCCATGGAAAAAGATGCATGACATGGTACATGGTATTATAAAGCTAGGTGAGAAGTTAGTAGCAAAAAAAAAAAAAAAAAAAAAAAAAAAAAAAAAAAAAAAAAAAAAAAGGGGGAAAAGCGGGGGGGGGGACTCTTCAAAGTTTTGTAATTCACAGGATAGTTGTGACAATGCATATCAGAAAACATGCTGGATTGAGAGAAGGGGGATAGGATTATAGACTCAGTTTTGTTACCAATTTTCTTTGTAAATTTTATAAGGCACTTAACCTCTGAACCTCAGTTTTCTTATGGATCAAATAAGAAAATGTATAAATCACACAACTTTCATGAGAAACAGCTCTGTGAGATGTAAAAATTTGGTACAGATGGCAAGTCATTAAAAAGAATTCAAATTGTGATACCTTGTTTTCTTTCTCTCCTCTAGTGATGTGATTCAAAACAAGGAGCGATCTCAGGCTTATGTGGCTACAGAAGATGTGTTTTTACAAAAATTTTCTTTTATCTAAATGCTTTTGGATGATTTGCCAGTGAATGTAGCATAATCTATGGTTTCTCTAAATGTACAAAAATGTGCAAAATTAAAACACCCAAGAGGAGAGTAATTGAATGCATCCATTTGGGGAAAAACGGAAAGTATGTGGCAAAGAAAATGAGCTTAAAAGCATAACAGAGACTGTGTCTTTTAGACTGTGTAAGAATAATTAGATGAGATCCTCTGTGTGGACAGTTTTAAGAGAAAATGATTTAAAATGGTAGAGTGTGTGCCAAGCTGGAAATGAGAGCTGAATATACAGTTAACTTTGAAGAAGTAAAAGAAAAAACTTCTCTAAAATACAAAAACTAATTTCTTTAGGGAATGGATCGTGATGAGTATAAAACACCAGATTTTAGTGTTCCCAGAGAAAAAAGGTGGTATGGGCAGGATTACTGAGGACTTAAAAGAGCCTTGTGAGGTCATTTTAGCAAGCAAATGTGAATGTGAATATATTTTCCAGAATTCTGTAACCTCAGTTGGTCCCTGATAGCAGATATCTGTGATGCATTTTATCACACTCCCTTAGTCCATCTGACTCCAGTACACTTCCATATCCTTCCTCAAACACTCACTGGTTGTACATTTGTGCTGCTTTCTTAGTGTCTATGCCCACTCAGAAGTGAGGGGAGTGTTATCATTCGCTAGGGCAATCCCCAACCACTGGGCATGGGAACTGGTGGAAAAAGAAATGCCCAGCCTCCCTCTGCTCTAGTGCAAGGCAGATAATCGTTGGCCCATGGGAAAAATTCAGCCCACCTGTTTTTGTAAATAAAGTTTTATTGGAACATAGCCATTGCCCATTTGTTTGCATATTGTCTGTGTTACAATGGCAGAGTTGAATTGTTATGACATAGACTGCGTGGCCTGCAAAGAGGAAAATATTTATTATCTGGCCCTTTACAGAAAATATTTGTCCACCTCCATTCTAGTGGGACAATTCTGAGGCACACTCTATGTGGTTCCTCAGAGTGTCTCCAACAATTTTGAGAGCCAGTTACCCATAGTGGTAAACAGCACATTAATGCATACTTTATTGGCTTTTACTCTTTCTTCTCTGTCGTTCCCTACTCCCTCACCTTTGTTTCCTAGGATCACTTTCCAAGTACAAACTAAGAACTCAATCCTCCTTGGTATTTCTTTTTCATGTTACATGTATGAGACTTTGCTCCATTATTTTACTTTGTGACTCATCACTCATACCATGCATAAAACAGGAACACAAATATAACCTATCACTGAAACAAATGTTTTCTGAAATCATATTTATTTTTTTCTGTCAGTATATATGCTTATATTTTTCTATCCATTTTTACCCTCTTATATTTCATTTAAAAATAGTCTGGTTATAACCTATTGAATTGATTTCAGCACAGCCCTAGAGGTGTGTTTGCCAGTTTCTGAACCCATGGGTCTGTGTACCACAAGCCAAATGCATGGGCATAGGGTCCACAGGGTTTGATCCAGATTGCCTGGCTAAAGAGAGGCAGATTAAGTATCTGGGAGATGTGAGCAGGAACACTTATTTGTAAAGGCAGAAATACATTGGCTCCATTTGGAGAAGAACAAGGGAATGAGATGAGGGGGTGAAGCAATGAGGAAAGGGGAGGTTGCCTTTATGATGAAGGAGAGAGACAGAGAAGAGATAAAACCCACTGAGAAGGTGAAGATGCCAAGAACTACAGAACATCCCTCTATTTCACGTTGCATAAAACTGCACCCATGTGGAAAAGCAACAAAAATTTGATGTCCTACATCAGTAACAATTTATGTTTGTCTTCATGTGTTTACCCAAGGTTTCAGATGACCGCCTCTTGCTCAGTACCATACTCTGGATTCTTCGACCTCTCTGGTTACTCTTGGTCTCTTTTGCTGGATTCTTTTCCAGTATTTGCCTTTAACTGTTATGTTTTCCAGGGATTGTTCCTTAGTTCTTTATTACCCCTCCCCCCATGCTACATACATACTTGCCTTTCAATTTTACCCACTCTCATGGTTTAACCACCATTTCTATGCTCTGGGTCTACAAAATGAATTAATCCTTTCACACTAAATCTTTTGCCCCCAGATTTACTTACACAAGTACCTACTTAATATCTAGACCATAAATTTAATACTTTCCAAATTGAACTCATCATCTGTAAGGTCCACCAAGTCCCTTTCTCCCCTTCTCTGTGTTGTATTCTTTTTCACCATTAGTACAATCACCCAGACTAGAACTCTGGGAACATTTCTAACCTCCTTGTATTTTTCTCCTCCATCTAAATGGTCATGTGCCCTAAACACTTTTAAAGTCAGTCTTCTCTTCTACTTATAGTGACATTCTCCTAATTTTGAGTTTCATCATCTCTTCTTTATATTATTGAAATAATTCATCTATTGGTCTCCCTGCCTGTAGTCTCTCCGCATTCAGTTCTTTACAAAGCCACTAGGGTCATTTTCTAAAATCCCAGTCCAGGTTTGGATCAGGGAAACAGAAACCACATGGAGTATTTTAAGGAGGGATGGAGTTAGTACTGCTAAATGGTACTTAAGAAACATTGGAAAAGTTGTAGGACTCTAGGTCTGAGAAGGTTGTTAATGGCTCTGAAGTTTGCCAGTAGGTCTACAATGGGATAGTAAGCTTTCCAGGGATGAGAAAGTGGCTATTGTTTCTTTGGTTAAGGACTTCATGAAAACACTGCTGAAGTCCATAGCTGTTGGTAGCACCAAAGTGGGTGTTTCACCCACAGTAGAGCTCTGAGAACAACCTAATGTCTGCTGAAGCTCACACATTTGCCCACCACTATTGGTGGAGTAATGGTGGCCTTTGATTTCCTTCTTGTACCTTCTCAATCTGTCAGGGTTCTAAATTCATGGGCTTTAAACTAGAGTACTGTGACAAGAGATCTGAAAAATGGAGAGGTTACAGAAGAGTGGGAATGGCTCTGAGGACCTCAGATAATCTGATACATTCTCTCTTGATCACTGGTGGGATAAAATCCAAACTGCTCAACTCATGACAAACCACATGCTTCATGAGCCAGGGACTTCCTACTTTTCCAGTCCCCTCTCTCTGCTCCCCTTTCTTCCTTTGTGTCATCCTTACTGAATTCCTTTCTTGCCGTTTTGTGATTGCACTTTACAGTTTCATGCCTCAGTACCTTGGCATATTACTGTTTCCCAGGTCTGCAAGTCCTCCTACCTTCCCACAGTGGCCTCTTGACAAACTTCTATTTATTCTTAAGACCCAAATGCAAAGCTTTCCTCTTTTGTGAAATTTCTTATTCCCTAGTAGAATTGACCCTTTCTTGTACCAGCACTGTGCCTTGCACCCACTTTTTATTTAGTAGCTACAATATTCATTTATTTGCCTGCCTCTTCTGCTATGCTTTGAGCTCCTTAATGGTTTCTTCTTTCCCTTTATCCCCCTAGTGCCCTGCATAGTGTTTGGCTTATCATGGGTGCTCAGTTCACATGGAATAACTGAGTAGATGAAAGCTTCTATAAGACACTGTGCCTTGAGGCCCTAGTACCAGTGAAACTGCTTACAAAAGATATGAGGAACCAGACATCTTATAACAGAGATGCTATTTGCTTAACTCTACACTATGAGAAACCGGGTTATGTAGGTAGGTTCCAGCTGTATTTCTGGTCAACCTGTATTCCTTGTCATATCAAGGGATTATTCAGCAGCTGCCTGTATTTCCACATCCCAAATGTCTTTTCAAATGGATTCTGATTTTGGAAATGGCATTGGATCTCGGCTAGACATAATTCAGCTTTAAAAAAGACATACTCATCCAGAATGCCTGCTTGCTTTGTTAGGCTGTGAGCTTGCGAAGAAGCAAATTGTAATGGGGTTAGGGATGGGAAAAGGAAAGCTGGCCATCTTTCTGAACAGAGAATGAGGAGGAGTAAATTGGTTTCCTAGGAGATAAGGCTCCGTTTTTGAAAGTTTTTCCACAGAAAGATTTCTGTACTGCTGTTTTCTTCTTAGTCATAAGGAGTTCACCATCAGAGAAGCAGTGCAGAATTGCCTTTCATCCACAGTTGCCCGTGGTGGCCCAATCATCTGGTCTTTGGTCCTTCCTGTCTGTGCTGGAGCCTAATAAAGGTAACTAATAAAACTAATTGCAATAGACAATTTAGTTATTTAATTACCTATCATTAGGACAGGAACCCAACAGTAGACCCACTGGGAGATCATAAGCTCATAGGCCCTCTATATAATCTCTAAAACAGTTGCTCCACATGCTGCCTTCTGGGCCATTTCTTCCCACTAAATTTTCTGATTCTCTGAAAGGAAGGGAGCACAATAATCTCTTAGCTCAAGGACTTTGATATCAGGAGCTCCTAGTGGATCTCTTAGCTTCTGAGGAATTAAAAATAGCACTTTATCAAAAAGACACTGTGACTCTATGGCCCTGTGTGCATGTGATCAGACAGAGCCAAATTCCTCTGCACACGGCCTTTATTTGTTAGGGTCAGTGGGAGGAAACTGAGACAGGCTTAGGTGAGACCATGCAGAAGCTCGACCTTGCCCAGTCCCTGTTTCAGCATTCTCCTGACCTCCAGGGATAACCACTCTTCCCAAGGTCAAGGAAAGTCCATGCTGACAACACCGAAGTATTGCACTGCAGTAAACACATTTCCAAGTGTCTTTCCAGTTCACACCTCTCTTCTCTGAGGGCTGGCAGCCTTCTTCTCCCTCAGGTGGGTCTCACTATTCACACGTGTTCCAAAACTACCTGAACTTCTGGTATCCATTGAATTAAACATGGTTGATTTCTAATTCAAGTTGGGCTAGCTAATTTTCCCTCCCAGTGAGTTTACGATGAGACCAAGAAATGATCATTTCTGTCTGAGCTGGTTCTGCAAATGGAGAAGATGTCAAGAGTTGTACAGCAGTCATGCAGGGACTGGGAGGGACTCATATGGAGAAGGGGGAAGAGGAGAGAAGAAGGGAAGGATAGAGGGAGAGGAGAATATAAGAGGAGGGGGAGAGACACTGAGGAGAGATGGGAATATTTAGTACAGCTTATACAAATCCCTCAATGGGTGGGTTTTGTTGTTACTGGTATTTTGAAAACTGTGGAGATAGACAGGGTCCTTGAAGAGAAAAGGTTGTGGTTAGTACAGCCTTGCTGAACTCCTCCTCCTCTATTTTATTTTTTTGGACCTTGGAATAATAAACCAAAACTTGACAGCTTCTACTTTAGCAAAAGCATATCCTGAGCAGGGCATGTCTGTACCCTTTGTGTAGAAAATTCAGTGAGGGAACTGCACCATTTAGTTAACCTCAAAGCCCTGACCTCCTTAACTTGGAAAGCATGTTATCTGCCTGTAGGGTTGCTCAGGTTCGACTTGAGGTATCTTCATCCCCACACTTGCCAGGGAATTAATATTTTATAAAAATGTGGCAGGATATTTGAAGTTTTTCCAGTCAAGGGAACCATGAACTTTCTTTTTCCTAGGCTTTCCAGCTCCCCCACCCCCCAATCCTATCCTTTATTTATTTTCAGGGACTTACTGCCCTGTGCTTTCTCTAGTCTTCCCATAGACCAAGACTGCAGTGATGTTACTTGTTTATTGTTCTTCACTGTGAATGCTGTGTCAGAGTGAGAGCCACTAGAAGCATATTATCAGGGACGGCTCAGAACAACAGATGTGCCCAGAGGCCAGTTTAGCCCATGTGCCCCGAGTCTTGTCAGGTGTGGCTTCAGGACCAGGACCCCATTCTTTAGAGTGCAGGTCCTCCATCTCCCTGTCTCAGTCTTCTTTTACTCCTGTGTCCCTTTGCCCCCAAAATGCCTTCCGCAGAATCCATCTTCAGCACTTCCTGTGGCAACTTCAAATGGCTACCTCCTTCCTGCCCCTTTCCCTTCTTCCCTCCCCTCCCTTTTCTTTGCTGCATGGTGATCAGGCAGAGCTGTCTATTCATAATTTGCCTCAAAGTTTCTGACACTGGCCCCACAGGCAGAAATGTCTAGAAAGGAGGAGTGAAAATTGCCCTGCTCAGTGACATCTCAAGGATGGGACAGGGAGAACTTGGCAATATGGCCAGGAGCACCAAACACCTCAACTGCAGGCTATATTAGGTAGGGAATGAAAGCTGAGACAGAACAACATGGAGCAATAGCTCAGGAGCCAGGATTCTGATTTTTTAATGATGCTGGACCTGGGCTGGGTATGAATGTTTACAAATAGTTTAGAAAAGCTAGGATTATGCGTGTAATTTGTTAATACCAGAGAACAAACGTTATAAAAATTATGTTAATTGTAAATGTATGAGAATGACTTAACCTTTATAACTAATTACAACATGCACTATAGCGGTTATGCACATCATTAATAGGTGTCAGATTAATGTTATTCTAAGTTTTATTTGATCACAATGTAAAAATCCTTAGTTGCATGTTCTGTCTTCTTATCTGACATTGGCTTCGGCTCACAGCTCTCAGTAATCAGAAGCATGATTGGAGACTGAATTAGGACAGAGAACTCAATCTACTCTTCTTTCTTTCTTTTTTTTAAAAATCTTTATTGTTCAGATTATTACAGGTGTTCCTCTTTTTTTCCCCCCATAGCTCCTCTCCACCTGATTCCCCACCCCACCCCATGCCCTTACCCCCCGTCACTGTTTTCATTCATAGGTGTAAGATTTTTGTCCAGTCTCTTCCCGCACCCCTCATACCCCCTTCCCCTGAGAATTGTCAGTCCACTCCCTTTCTATGTCCCTGATTTTATTATATTCATCAGTCCATTCTGTTCATCAGATTTTTTATTCACTTGATTTTAAGATTCACTTGTTGGTAGGTATGTACTTGTTGTCATTTTGTTGTTAATTTTTATCTTTACCTTTTTCTTCTTCTTCCTCTTCTTAAAGAATACCCTTCAGCATTTCATATAATCCTGGTTTGGTGGTGATGAACTCCTTTAGCTTTTTCTTGTCTGTGAAGCTCTTTATCTGACCTTCAATTCTGAATGATAGCTTTGCTGGGTAGAGTAATCTTGGTTATAGGTTCTTGCTGTTCATCACTTTGAATATTTCTTGCCACTCCCTTCTGGCCTGCATAGTTTCTGTTGAGAAATCAGCTGACAGTCGTATGGGTACTCCCTTGTAGGTAACTAACTGTTTTTCTTTTACAGGTACCTTTGCTGCTTTCAAGATTCTCTCTTTGTCTTTTGCCCTTGGCATTTTAATTATGATGTGTCTTGGTGTGGTCCTCTTTGGATTCCTTTTGTTTGGGGTTCTCTGCGCTTCCTGGATGTGTAAGTCTATTTCTTTCACCAGGTAGGGAAAGTTTCCTGTCATTATTTCTTCTAATAGGTTTTCAATATTTTGCTTTCTCTCTTCTTCTGGCACCCCAATAATTCGGATGTTGGTACGCTTGAAGTTGTCCCAGAGGCTCCTTACACTATCTTCATATTTTTGGATTCTTTTTTCTTTTTGTTTTTCTGGTTGGGTGTTTTTTGTTTCCTCATATTTCAGATCTTTGGTTTGATTCTTGGGGTCCTTTGATATACAGTTGAATTTCTGTAAATTCTTTATTTCAGACAGTGTATGCTGCATTCTCATTAAGGTCCTTGAAGGTCTCACTAAGCTCCTCGGAGGTCTCATCAAGTTTCTCGGCAGTTTTTAGAAGATTCTATTTTTTTTTTAAATCTTTATTCAGATTATTACAATTATTTCTCCTTTTTCCCCCCATAGCTCCTCTCCACCCATTTCCCACCCCACCTTCTGCCCTTACCTCCCCCCCACTGTCCTCATCCATAGGTGTATGATTTTTGTCCAGTCTCTTCATGAACCCCCCATACCCCTTTCCCCCTGAGAATTATCAGTCCACTCCCTTTCTATGCCCCTGATTCTATTATATTCACCAGATTATTCTGTCCCTCAGGTTTTTAATTCACTTGATTTTTAGGTTCACTTGTTGATAGATATGTATTTGTTGTTCATAATTTTTATCTTTACTTTTTTCTTCTTCCTCTTCTTTAAGAATACCTTTCAGCATTTCATATAATACTGGTTTGGTGGTGATGAACTCCTTTAGCTTTTTCTTGTCTGTGAAACTCTTTATCTTTCCTTCAATTCTGAATGCTAGCTTTGCTGGGTAGAGTAATCTTGGTTGTAGGTTCTTGCTATTCATCACATTGAAAATTTCTTGCCACTCCCGTCTTGCCTGCATAGTTTCTGTTGAAAAGTCAGCTGACAGTCGTATGGGTGCTCCCTTGTAGGTAACTAACTGTTTTTCTCTTGCTGCTTTTAATATTCTCTCTTTGTCTTTTGCTCTTGGCATTTTAATTATGATGTGTCTTGGTGTGGTCCTCTTTAGATTCCTTTTGTTTGGGGTTCTGTGGGCTTCCTGGACTTGTAAGTCTATTTCTTTCACCAGGTGGGGGAAGTTTTCTGTCATTATTTCTTCAAATAGGTTTTCAGTATCTTGCTCTCTCTCTTCTTCTGGCACCCCCATAATTCTGATGTTGGTACGCTTGAAGTTGTCCCAGAGTCTTCTTACATTATCTTCAACTTTTTGGATTTTTTTTTTGCTTTTTGCTTTTTCGGTTGAGTGTTTTTTGCTTCTTTGTAATTCAATTCTTTGACTTGATTTTTGTGTTCCTCTTGTCTGTTTTTGGGTCTCTGTATAATATTTTTTATTTCAGTCAGTGTATGTTTAATTTCTAGTTGGTCCTTTTTCATATCTTCCAGGGTCTCGTTATATTTATCGGCCTTTTCTAGGATGTTCTTAAAAAGCCTTATAACCGTGGTTTTGAATTCTATATCCAGTCGTTTGTTTTCCTCCATTTCTTTCGTTTGTGATCTGATTCTTTGACACCGCATTTTCACTGCTTCCCTGAGTTGGTAAGGTAGATTTGTGTGCTAGGTTTCCAATATGGCCCAGTGGGTCTGCCTCCCCAGTTAACCTGAGGTGGACACTCTTGGTGCACCCCTTTGTGGACTGTGTGTACAGCCTTGTTGTAATTAAGTCTTTATTGTTGTTGGTATCACTGGGAAGAATTGACCTCCAGGCCAGTTGGCTGTAAGGATCAGCTGTGTCTATGCTGGGAGAAGTTCGGTGCTGGAGACAGCCTTATAGGATTAGACTTGCCAAATTGCAATAGCCTCTGTGCTCAGCTTGGATGGGGTGGAGTCTCAGTCTTGGCTTCCCGTCAGCCTTGCCCTTGTGCACACGTGCGTGCCTTCAGACCTCTGCCTTCCCAGCTCCCGAGTCTCCGCCCGAGAGTCCAGACTCCCCCCACAAGAGCGTGGGTCCCCAGGGGCTCGCCTGGAACTGGGGTTCAGTGCAGTCAGAACTGGGGTTCAGTGCATTCAGGAGCCTCTGACTCCCTTCCACTAGGGAAAGCCTGTGGCAACCTCCGCAGCCTTTGTGTGCACTGGCGCGCACACGCTTTCAGTCCTCCGCCTTCCCTGGCTCCCGAGTCTCCGCCTGAGAGTCCAGACTCCCCCTGTAAGAGCGTGGGTCCCCAGGGGCTCGCCCGGCACTGGGGTTCAGTGCAGTCAGAACTGGGGTTCAGTGCGGTCGGGGGCTTCCTTCCCTCTTCCGCCAGAGAAAGTCAGCCAGGCTCTCAGCCGCCCTTCCTCTCTGCACGCACAAAGACCCTTTGCCGTACCTCCAATTCTCCGTGAGCTTTTCTCTTTCCTTCTAGTTGTAGAATTTTCACTCAGCCAGCTTTCCTGTGGTTCTGGATGGTGTCCGTTCTGTCTTTTAGTTGTAGTTTTGAAATTGTTGTGCGAGGCAGCAGTTTAGGTGTTTACCTATGCCGCCATCTTGGTTTCTCTCTTTTAGAAGATTCTTGAGTAACCTTATAAATGTGGTTTTGAACTCTATGTCCAGTAGTTTGCTTTCCTCCATTTCTTTCATTCGTGACATGTTTCTTTGTCTCCGCATTTTGATGCTTCCCTGTGTTGATGGAGTGGTTTTCTGTGGTAGGTGACCAGTGGTTCAGCCTGTCACCTGAGGTGGACACTCTTGGTGCACCCCTTTGTGGGCTGAGTGCAAAGTCTTGGTGTAGATAAGTCTTGATTGCTTTTGGTACACTGGGAGGAATTGACCTCCAGGCCAATTGGCTGTGAGGACCCACTGTGTCTATAATGGAAGAACTGCTGTGCTGGAGACACGCTTATGGGGCAGGACTTGCTTCAGTGGGGCTTTGGTACTCACTGAGTCTGCCTCTTGAATGTGTCACTTATGGATGTGAGTAGTTGAAATCTGGTGTCATCTCACACTGACCACTAGATACACTAGCTTCTGGATCTCCAGTGGGGTGCAGGTCAGCTACTGTCTGAGGCCACCCAGCAGGTGCTACAGTGAGAACTACAGTTTTCTCCTCTTTGCTTGGGGTTTGGAAGTTTTGGAGCTGTCTGACCAGAGTTACAGTTTGTTAGGTTAAGCTGCGATAGGGCAGACCATTTATTTGCAAAAGCCACTGTGTGGAGCTTGGGTGGGTTTGTAGATTGTGCGGGGCGGGGTCTCAGGGAGTCACTAGGCTAGGGTGTGGTAAACAGCGATGGCTGCCAGTAAGCCGTCACCGCGTTTCCAAGTCCCCGTGTCCCACGCCACAGTGCAGTAAAAAATGATTGCTGTGTGCACCTCTGCTCGAAACCCACCCTCACTTTCCGACCCAATGGCAGGCAGTCCAGCTTCTCCCCGTAGGAGTTTGGGTCCCCAGCGTCTCCCCAGAAACTGGAGTTCAGAGTAATTGGGAGCTTGTCTCTCTTCGGGTTGAAAAAAGCAGCACACCCAGTCACCCGCCGCCAGCCTGATTCGCACACCTCCGTACCTCAGCTTTTCAGAGCTTGTGCATGTCTCAATGCTCTTTTCTCTTTCCTTCTAGTTGTAGAACTTCCACTCAGCCAGCTTTCCCGTGGTTCTGGGTGATAGACGTTTTGTCTTTTAGTTGTAGTTTTAAAATTGTTGTGCGAGGCAGCAGTTTAGGTGTTTACCTATGCCGCCATCTTGGTTCGGATCTCCTTTCTTTTCTTTTCTTTTCTTTTCTTTTCTTTTCTTTTCTTTTCTTTTCTTTTCTTTTCTTTTTTTGTGGAGAGAGGAAGCGAGAGGGAGAGAGAGAGAGAAACATCCATCAGCTGCCTCCTACACACTCCCTACAGGGGATCAAGTGTGCAAACCAGGCATATGCCCTGATAGAGGGAAATAGAACTGGAAACCTTTCAGTGCACAGGACAGTACCCAACCAACTGAGCCACACTGACTAGGGCTCAACCTACTCTTAACAAGACATTTGAATGTATAGCCATCATTTTTTACTTAACACTGTTTTTATATTTGAAAATGCTACAGATGTTCCTATAATATATTTTCCCAAATTTCACTGAGAAGGTTAGTCTTGAGCTCTGTTCCATTCCTCTAGAGCTGTGCTGTCCACCAGCCCCACGTGGTTATTGAAATTAAATTAACTACATTAATTCCTCAGGTATACTAGTCACATTTCAAGGGCTAGTGGCTACATACAAAGCATGCACAGATGGGACATTTCCGTCATTGCAGGGAGTTCTGCTGGGCAGTGCTGCCAGAATCTCAGTGGTGGGGAAAGTTAGGTTTATCCATCATGGAATGAATGAACAGGTCAGCTGGCTCTGAAATTTCTGCATAGATGTGGGGACCAGGGAACCTCCGGGCCCCAGCTTTGAGGGAGATGATGGAGTGTGGCAGTGACTGAGAGGAGTAGCCCCTGCAATGAGGAAGCAGCAGTAGCAGGTTGGGGAGCTCAGGCAGGAAGTGGGAGAGGGCTGCTACCCTTTACTGTTGCCTTGTTCAGTGGGATACAGATGAGTCATATCCAAATCAGCTCAATTTATTAATCTTACAGTAGATGGAGTATTAGTTACTAAAACTTCACAGAGTGAATGAAAGACATTGCAGACAGCTGATTTTTTTTAATAATGTCAACACCTTTCATAAATACAGAGTTTTACAGTTTATATACCTCTTTAGTGCATTCTTTCATTGGATCCTCACAACCATGTAAAGTGAGTAAGAAACCTATTATCCTTAACTTCCTGTGAGAAGGTCAGGGCTCAGATTGTTTAAGATGTTTTCTCAGGTTCACCCAGCTGGTAAGTAACAGAGCCATCATTCAAATTCAGGGCTTAGGACTGGAAATGACATGTTCTAAGGCCGTGTGTGGCTTTCAGGTGTCCTTCCAATAAGAGCTTTCCTAGCAGTCCACTGCAAATGTGGTAGGATTCAAGGATGCCTTTGGCCATAGTGTTTCCCAGGGGCCAGTTGATTCAACTTCGATAGGTGTTTTAAGTTGTTGGCATGCTGTATGGTTTATATTTTTCACATTTCCCTGACTTTATGTGTTCAGGCTTTCCCAGGCACACTGCCTGGCATTCCAGAGCAGTGGCTTTCACACGTATCCCACCAACCCCAGAGCTCCATGGAGGGGCCAGGCTGCCAATGGTGGCGGGCACAGTGGGAGGCCTTGCGTTTGGGCTTTGGGCTGTTCAGGGCTGATAGGCTTTCAACTATTTTTATATATTTGACATTCCAAAAAAAAAAAAAAATTCACTTGAAAAGGTTCTTTTGCTAAGCATTAGAAAAAGAATCACTGTTCTAAAGAATTTTTGTGGCAGCTGCTTCCTGTGACAGGAAAGTGGGGCATGCTGAACTCCCAGGTGTCTTCAGGAACAGCGCTCACTGCAGACCAACACTTTCTTCCCAGTGAGAAACAACCCCCAGAAGTTCAGCATCTCCCACACTCTATGAACCAGCCCTAAGGCAGGGCAGGGGACAGAGGGCCCCAGTGCTAGACCAGAGCTCCCCTATAGTCTTATTCTTTTTTTTTTAAATGTGTTTTTATTGATTTTTAGACTGAGAAGAAGGGAGAGGGATAGAGAGGTAGAAACATCGATGAGAGATAAATATCATCGATCGGCTGCCTCCTGCACACCCCCTACTGGGGTCGAGGCATGTGCCCTGACCAGTAATCTAACCGGTGACCTCTTGGCTCTTGGGTTGATTCTCAACCACTGAGCCACACTGGCCAGGCTATAATCTTATCCTGACATGTGGCTCTCCCAGGGGTCCTCAAACTACGGCCTGTGGGCCACATGTGGCCTGCCGAGGACATTGATCCGGCCTGCCGGGTGCCGCTGCCTGTCCTGCTTAGCAGCTGACTCGTCCCGGGCCCGCAGTGCGCATAGGAATTTGTTCATAGTTTTTTTTTTTAAACTATAGTCCGGCCCTCCAACGGTCTGAGGGACAGTGAACTGGCCCCTGTTTAAAAAGTTTGAGGACCCCTGCAACTGTCTGAGCCCACAGCATCTGCTGAGTCCTCCCTCTGTGACTTGACAGTAGGTTCGGAGGGTGTGCTGGCCTTGGCCAGAAGCAGTGGCCAGATCCCTTCAACTCAGAGACACCAATTCTGGCTCACCCAGCCTCTGTATTCTGTTGTTGCTCACCTATTTGCAAAGCAAGAGACTATGAAAAAGGTCAGAGAATTCCTTGATATCAGCTCTTAGATTTCTTGTTCCTCCCTCGATGTGAACACACTAAAATTGATTGAATAAGCCTGGATTTTTACATTATAATTCGACCCTAACATTTATTGTGTAATTAATCTTAAAGCTCTTAATTTTTCAGTGATAGATTTGAATTCACATGATACTGTTGTCAGCACAAAAAGGGAAAATGAGGGGTATGGCATGGGAACTGGAAAATAAGGTTAACTTACGACAATAAAACAAAAAAAAAATTCACATGTAGTGAATGAGATTAGCCATCTTTAAAGTGTACATACCTTGGAATAATCAAGAAATTGGAGCCTTGCCAAAACCGGTTTGGCTCAGTGGATAGAGCGTCGGCCTGCGGACTGAATGGTCCCGGGTTCGATTCCGGTCAAGGGCATGTACCTTGATTGCGGGCACATCCCCAGTGGGAGGTGTGCAGGAGGCAGCTGATCGATGTTTCTCTCTCATTGATGTTTCTAGCTCTCTATCCCTCTCCCTTCCTCTCTGTAAAAATATCAATAAAATATATTAAAAAAAAAAAGAAATTGGAGCCTAGAGGACAACATTGAGGTATATATATATATATATATATATATATATATATATATAGATAGATAGATAGATATGTATATATATATATCTATATATATATATAGCAAGACGAGGGTATAGTCTTTAAGAAGATGAAATGCACCACCATTTTTGAAAGTGTAACCCCAACCGTTCCAGGAAACAGATGAAAAACTGATCCTATTCTACAGTAATAACAAAGTCAGGCCACTGACCTGACCAATTGCCTCCTGCCCCGTTTGGGCATAAATATTTCGTATGTTGTAATTATATGGTGTTGAGAGGGAGATAAAACCTCACAGAAGTAGTTGAAGTCTGCAATAATATTCAAAGAATCTAGGATCTAGCCAGCTGTGGGCAAACTATGGCCCGCGGGCCGGATCTGGCCGGTTCGGCTGTTCTATCCGGCCCGCGGAGCCGAAAGAGTGGAGGGTTCTCTTGCTCTCCCCTCTGCTCCTTTACTTTGAATTTATATTAGTTCACACAAACACTCCATCCATGCTTTTGTTCCGGCCCTCCGGTCCAGTTTAAGAACCCATTGTGGCCCTCGAGTCAAAAAGTTTGCTCACCCCTGCCTTAGAGGCTTCTCTGGTGGGTGGTAAAATTTGTAGCACCTAGTAGAATCGGACCAGTACAGTGAATTATTGCCCACAAGTCTGTTCTGATTCATACTCATCAAATAGTTTAAGGCTTATTAAGTTAATCTAACAGTTGCTCTGATTACTAAAGTTTCCTGGCTAGTAGACATAGATACTTTACTCACTGGAAAGAAATGTCCTAAACACAAATTAATAAATTGACATTTTGGTTTATGTGGTGGTTAATTTTATATGTCAACTTGTCTGGACCTTGGTTTCCAGATGTTTGGTTGAAAATTTTTCTGGATGTTTCTATGAGGGTGTTTTTGGATGATATTTATATTTAAATTGGTTGAATGAAGCAGATTGCCCTCATAATGTGGGTGGGCCTCATCTAATCAGTTGAAGGCCCTGATAGAACAAAAGCCTGACCTTTCCCCAAGCAAGGAGTTCTGTCAGCACACAGATTTCAGATTTGAATTCCAATACTGGCTCTTCCCTGGGTCTCTAGCCTGAGAGCCCACTCTGCATATTGCCTTCACAATCACATGAGCCAATTTCTTTTTAAAAAAATGATCTTTATTGTTGAAAGTATTACAGATATCTCCCTTTCCCCCCCCCATTGACCCCTTCCACTCTGCTCCACTCCCTCCCCAGGTCTTTCCCCCACTAGTGTCTGTCCATGGGCTATGTGTATATGCACATAAATTCATTGGTTAATCTCTCTCCCCCTCCAGTCTGGAATACATTGGTCTGTTGCATGCTTTAATATCTCTGGATCTTTTTTGTTTGTCAGTTTATTTTGTTCATTAGGTTTTACCTACAAGTGAGATAAGGTGATACTTGTCTTTCTCTGACCGACTTACACGCATCCTAATGGTTCTGTTGTCCTGGATAACCTTGATTAATCCAATTTATGTCAAGTCTCTGGTGAGAGTATTTAGCAGGGGTCTGTTTTCCTGAGTTTATTCTACTCTAAGGGCTCTAAAAACTCACATTTCTTAAGTAGCTGTCATCTTCAGTTAACTGTTTTCATCTTTTTGCTCTTTAACTATGTTAATCTCTTTGAGACATTCAATAATTTATTTAATGCTTATTGAAACTTCTTCAGGTTCTTAGATTTAAGCTTCCATAGCTCTGTAAAGTGAGAGTCACATGAATCTCTAGATAGGTCTTAAAGGACAGAGAGATACTGTAGTTCAGGGTGTTAATTAAGGTTGGACCCCGAGGGGTATATTTTGGAGATATGTAGCAACAGACCAGGTCGATAGGGAACAGGTGTCTCCTGAAGTTGTGGTTATTGTATTCTTCTCCCATTGTTGCTTTAACAAATTACCACAGTTAGTGGCTTAGAACAACACAAATTTATTATCTTTCAGTTCTGAAGGTCAGAAGCCTGAAATGGGTCTCATTGGTCTAAAGTCAAGGTGTCAACAGGGCCGCATTCCTTCTGGACACTCTAGGGGAGAATTCCTTTGCTTGCCCTTTCCAGCTTCTAGAGGCTGCCCACATTTCTTGGCTCCTAGCCCCCTCTGGCTAGTGATTGCATCCCTCTGAACTCTGCTTCCATTGCCACATCTCCTTCTCCTATTCTGATGCTCCTGCCTTCCTCTATTACTTGTGAGGACCCTTGCAATTACATTGGCTCCTCCAGATAACCCAGAATAATTTCCCCATTTAAAAATCCTTAACTTAATCTCACCTGCAAGGTACCTTTTGTCATTTAAGGTAAGCTAGTTACAGGTTCTGGAGATCAGGATGTAGACTTTTGGGTGGAGGTAGTATTCTGTCCACCACAGTTACTTACTTTTAATAAGCATCTAGTGTGGCAGGACTCTAAAAATTGAAAAAAAAATAGATTCATTAAAGTCACATTTGAAAATCAACACCTAATTTACAATAAAGGGACACAAAATCATCTGAAGAAGATGAGATTACTTGTAGCTAAGCTAGCATTCACTGTATCACTGGTAGAATTAATTCAAATGAAAGAAAAGGGGGAATAGGATAGGTACATGCTAGCAGTGTTCACTGAAACACTAGAAGGGAAAGGATACTCCGATACTGGACTTTGACCATTTCAGTTCTCACGGTAAACATGCCCCTCAAGAGTAAATGATGCCGGGTTTTAGTCCTTGCATTTGAAGTAGGTTAGGCCCCTTGGCAAGTCCATCCTGATGGTAAGATTGTTTATCAGGCTAAGGAATTTGGACAGTGAATCCTAATATTGAGAATAATATTGTTTCATGACATATTGTTAGGCGTTCTCTACAGACAAGAGTCAACTTCATTCTAGAAAAGCTGCCTATCTAAGCCCTTGGGGATTCATGAGATGCATTTTCAGACCAAAGGAAATATGCAGTTATGAAAGCTGTTTAACTCAGTTTAATCCAGTATTTCCCTAATTTTTTTGATTACTGAACCTTTTGTTGTTGTTGAACAATCTATTGAAATGTCTCACAACACATAACACATTTTTGGGAATGATGCTTTAAAGATTTGATTTATCTACCTCCCATTGTTTTGAGTCATGCTCACAAAACAACCTTTTGATTTCTACGTGGTTGGACCACAAGAGAAAAAGAAGAGCTTTGATCAGGCCAACATGATATTTCTTGTGTGTATGGTGTTATATTTCTCACTATAAATTAACACACCATCCTTTTGATGTTTGCTTTTGTCTCATATATCTTTTAGTTAGTTAGTGGAGTTGATCTATTTATCACCCAACTTCCATTTACTTTCAAATGCCTGTCTACTCACTAATACCTCCAAAAGGAAGGGCAGCCAGAACTTTTTATTGAGTGACAGGTGGAAAATAATGATGAGTTCTGGACTCCAAATACTTGTCCTGGTGTCTTGATAATGATGGGGGTAGCCTGGACTACTTGAGAGATAAGTGGATCTTGAAGCTAAACATCAAAACAAAGACCGAAGATTACCACATATTTCTGTGTCCTTAGACAATCATTTAGGATTTTTTTCCTATTAACTAAACGATGGATAATAGCATCAATCTATTACAATGGTTACTATGAAGTGTCTTCATACTAGTGATCATAAAAGGGTCCTCCAAAGCTTATAGAGAACATGGGGTTAAGGAGGGCCCAAAACAGATCTAAAATAGCATGTACTAGTTTTATGTTAAAAATCAACCTATAACACAAAGATCTTTTGTAAGAGCAAGTTAATGTTAGAACCGTTGGATTTTCCTCTTCTTACACTCAGCTAGTGCTAGACTTTAGTATGTATGTGATTTGCACTAAAATCCTCAACAACTCCAAAGAGAAAGTTCAAATAAGAGTAATTGGGTATTGTACTATGAGAGTCATGGAGAAAAATGAAAAGACATACAATCACTTAGCCTTAAGAAAATATAAAATATAATTATTATCATAGAAATATTGAATAAACTTCCATTATTCATTAAACATGAATACATTTAGACATGGTAAATAAACTTTGTAATAGCCTTGTAGGCTTCATTCTTGCCTTGTAGCTGTGTAGGCTTCTTTGAGTCATCAATTTACTCAGAAAGTTTTTCTCTATAAAGTGCTCTGTCTTCAGTTTCTACCTCCCAGAATCTCTATTTTCCAATGGTTCTTAATTACCACCCCATGGATTAAGATTCCAGATTTGTTCTCCATCTGCTTCTTAGGACCTGACATTTAAGAATTTTTCTTCCCACAGTCTATCTTGGCCTAGGCCCACAGTTGTTCTTTGTCTTATTCTTGTTAAACTTCATCCTAGTTCTCAGGCAGTGAGAAAAAAGGGCTTTCCCCACCCTTTTTGGGGGGTTTTGGAGAGGAGAGGAGGCTGAGCAATCAATTCCATAGGCACAGTTCTCAGTAAGACCAGGACTTGCAGAAAAAACTTGGAATGTTATATTGCAAAAAACTTGGAAAAAACAACATCTGAATTAGAGAGATCCACTCATCTCAAAGAGAAAGCATACTTCCCTAAGAAACATTTTATTTACATTTTCTGTCCTTTGTGCATAAAATGTTTAATTTTAATGTTGCATTAATAAGATTTATCTTTTATTATTATTTTTGAAAGAGTACAATTAAACAGAAGGAAATCCACATGTAATTTTAATAACTCCAAATTATAATTATTAAATATTAACATCAAGTTTTCACAACATTTCAAAATCATACGGTCAAATGACACTAAACAATAGATGTTTGATGTAAAAATTAAAAAAAGCTTTCTTTTATTTACTAGAGCTTTTCTTACTGTGATCTAGATATAGATTGAAGCTTAATTCTTGAAATTTTGGTAATTTTAGAATTATAGTTTTGAAAATTAAGCTTCTTATTAATCTGAGAAGTGATCATATATATGGTTGTAAGTGCTCACTCTTTTCCTTTCTCTTCTGCAAATAAGAAAAGAATTCTGGTATCAGTGGCTATCCTTCATTTCTTAGTGCTCAAGAAAATTTTACAGAGAAAGTTTCTTCCTAAATCTAAATTTCTGAAAATCTTACAATTCTCCCCTTCCCCTCACCAGGAATTAATACTAACCTTATTGCCTTGGTATGGTTATCAGACATATACACTGAGTGGCCAGATTATTATGATCTCTGAACGCCTAATTATCTGGCCACTCAGTATATATATATTAGAGGCCTGGTGCAGGAATTCGTGCATGGGTGGGGTCCGGCCAGCCTGGCCAGGGGGAGGGGACATGGGCGGTTTGCCGGCCTGCCTGCTGGTCAAACTCCTGGTCAAGGGGACAATTTGCATATTAGCCTTTTATTATATAGGATATACACTGAGTGGCCAGATTATTATGCGTTCAGAGATCATAATAATCTGGCCACTCAGTGTATATTAAATTTTTTCATCCTTGTTTACCAAGCTTTCAGGGAAACCAGGAAACATATGTGGCTTAATATCTGCATTTCTTCTGGTTGTTCTGAATATTGGGTTGGAATGTTGTGGTCACATATTGCATTAATTTTAGCTCTTTAGTAAACCAACCTTCCTTCTTTTTTTTTTTTTTTTTTAATAAATCTTTATTGTTCAGATTATTACAGGTGTTCCTCTTTTTTCCCCCCATAGCTCCCCTCCACCTGATTCCCCACCCCACCCCATGCCCTTAGCCCCGGCCACTGTCTTCATCCATAGGTGTAAGCTTTTTGTCCAATCTCTTCCCGCACCCCTCAGAGAATTGTCAGTCCACTCCCTTTCTATGTCCCTGATTCTATTATATTCACCAGTCCATTCTGTTCTTCAGATTTTTTTATTCACTTGATTTTTAGATTCACTTGTTGGTAGTTATGTATTTGATGTCATTTTGTTGTTCATAATTTTTATCTTTACCTTTTTCTTCTTCTTTCTCTTCTTAAAGAACACCCTTCAGCATTTCATGTAATCCTGGTTTGGTGGTGATGAACTCCTTTAGCTTTTTCTTGTCTGTGAAGCTCTTTATTTGACCTTCAACTCTGAATGATAGCTTTGCTGGGTAGAGTAATCTTGGTTGTAGGTTCTTGCTGTTCATCACTTTGAATATTTCTTGCCACTCCCTTCTGGCCTGCATAGTTTCTGTTGAGAAATCAGCTGACAGTCGTATGGGTGCTCCCTTGTAGGTAACTAACCGTTTTTCTCTTGCTGCTTTCAAGATTCTCTCTTTGTCTTTTGCCCTTGGCATTTTAATTATGATGTGTCTTGGTGTGGTCCTCTTTGGATTCCTCTTGTATGGGGTTCTGTGTGCTTCCTGAACTTGTAAGTCTATTTCTTTCACCAGGTAGGGAAAGTTTTCTGTCATTATTTCTTCTAATAGGTTTTCAATATTTTGCTCTCTCTCTTCTTCTGGCACCCCAAAAATTCGGATGTTGGTACGCTTAAAGTTGTCCCAGAGGCTCCTTACACTATCTTCATATTTTTGGATTCTTTTTTCTTTTTGTTTTTCTGGTTGGGTGTTTTTTGTTTCCTCATGTTTCAAATCTTTGGTTTGATTCTTGGGGTCCTTTGATCTACAGTTGAGTTTCTGTATATTCTTTATTTCAGACAGTGTATGCTTAATTTCTGACTGGTCCTTTTCCATTTTTTGGCATTCTCATTAAGATCCTTAAAGGTCTCACTAAGTTCCTCAGCGGTTTTTAGAAGATTCTTGAGTAACCTTATAAATGTGGTTCTGAACTCTATGTCGTCCATTAGTTTGCTTTCCTCCATTTCTGTCATTCGTGACATGTTTCTTTGTCTCCGCATTTTGCTACTTCCTTGTGTTGATGGAGTGGCTTTGTGTGGTAGGTGACCTATAGGGGCCAGTAGCTCAGCCTCCCCAGTCACCTGAGGTGGACGCCTTTGGTACACCCCTTTGTGGGCTGAGTGCAAAGTCTTGGTGTAGTTAAGCCTTGATTGCTGTTGGTACACTGGGAGGAATTGACCTCCAGGCCAATTGGCTGTGAGGACCCGCTGTGTCTATAATGGAAGAGCTGCTGCGCTGGAGACACGCTTATGGTGTAGGACTTGTTCAGTGGGGCTTTGGTGCTCACTGAGTCTGCCTCTTGAATGTGTCACTTATGGATGTGAGGAGTTGAAATCTGGTGTCTCACACTGACCACTAGGTACACTGGCTTCTGGATCTCCAATGGGGTGCAGGTCAGCTACTGTCAGAAGGCCCCCCAGCAGGAGCTACAGCGAGAACTACAGTTTTCTCCTCTTTGCTTGGGGTTTGGAGGTTTTGGAGCTGTCTGACCTGGGCTGCAAGTTTGCTAGGTTAAGCTGTGATAGGGCAGGCCATTCATATGCTAAAGCCACTGCTTGTAGCTTGGGTGGGTTCGTAGATTGTGCAGGGCGGGGTCTCAGGGCGTGACCAGGCTAGGGTGTGGCAAACAGCAATGGCTGCCAGTAAGCTGGCTCTGCGTCTCCGACCTTGTCCCCGCGTCCTGCGCCCCAGCACAATAAACAATTGTTCCTGCGCGCAGCCCTGCAAGCAAGCCTCCCTCACTTTCCGACCCCACGGCAGACAGTCCAGCTTCTCCCCGTAGGAGTTTGGGTCCCCCGAGTCTCCCCAGAAACTGGAGTTCGGAGTAATCAGGAGCTTATCTCCCTTCGGGTTGAAAACAGCAGCGCTCCCAGATGCCCGTCGCCAGCCCAATTCGCGCGTCTCTGTACCTCAGCTTTTCAGCGCTTGTGCACCCCTCAATGCTGTTTGCTCTTTCCTTCTAGTTGTAGAACTTCCACTCAGCCAGCTTTCCCGTGGTTCTGGGTGATAGACGTTTTGTCTTTTAGTTGTAGTTTTAAAATTGTTGTGCGAGGCAGCAGTTTAGGTGTTTACCTACGCCGCCATCTTGGATCCTCCCAACCTTCCTTCTTCCCTCCCTTCCTCCCTCCCTCTCTCCCTCCCTCCCTCCCTCCATTCCTTCCTTTCTTCCTTCCTTCCTTATTTTTAATTTCGTTTAATCCTTGCCAGGGGATATTTTGCCACTGATTTTTAGGAGAGTGGGAGAGAGAGGGAAAGACAGAGAGAAACATGGATATGAGAGGAACACATCAATTAAGCTTCCTTTATTGACAGTTGTGCTGTCCAATATAATATGGTAGTCATCAGCCAACTGTGTCTATTGAGCACTTGATGTGTGGCTAGTATGAACTGAGATGCACCATAGTGTAAATCATCCCAGCTTTCATAGACTTAGTACAGCTAAACTCTAATAATCCCATTAGTAATTAATGTGTTGATTACATATTGAAATAAGATTTTTTATTATATTGCATTAAAGCATTTATTATTGGAATTAACTTTGCTCTTTCAAAAACTGTTTTAAAGTGTCTGCTGGAACACTTGAAATTACATATGTGCTTCCATTTGTGGCTCACATTTATGTTTCTACTTAACAGTGGTGATCTAGAGCTATTGTGCAATGAAGCGTTTTACATGTTTATATTTTCATATACATATAAACACTAAAATATTCATTGTGTCTATTATTTTTGTGAAAGTATTGTTAAATTCGCTATAATTCTGCATCTTCTTTATCAGAGAAAGCAACTCAATGTAGCATTTCTAAAAATTTTTTATTATTTTTATTATTTTTTTCTTCTGGATTATTTATTTATTTTTTAAAATTAATTCTTTATTGTTCAGATTATTACAGTTGTTCCTCTTTTTCCCCCCCATAGCACCCCTCCACCCGGTTCCCACCCCACCCCATGCCCTTACCTCCCCCCCGCACTGTCCTCATCCATAGGTGTATGATTTTTGTCCAGTCTCTTCCTGCACCCCCCACACCCCTGAGGTTTGTCAGTCCACTCCCTTTCTTTGCCCCTAATTCTATTATATTCACCAGTTTATTCTGTTCATCAGATTTTTTATTCACTTGATTTTTAGATTCCCTTGTTGATGGATATGTATTTGTTGTTCATAATTTTTATTTTTACCTTTTTCTTCTTCTTCCTCTTCTTAAAGAATACCTTTCAGCATTTCATATAATACTGGTTTGGTGTTGATGAACTCCTTTAGCTTTTTCTTATCTGTGAAGCTCTTTATCTGACCTTCAATTCTGAATGATAACTTTGCTGGGTAGAGTAATCTTGGTTGTAGGTTCTTGCTGTTCATCACTTTGAATATTTTTTGCCACTCCCGTCTGGCCTGCATAGTTTCTGTTGAGAAATCAGCTGACAATCATATGGGTGCTTCCTTGTAGGTAACTAACTGTTTTTCTCTTGCTGCTTTTAGTATTCTCTCTTTGTCTTTTGCTCTTGGCATTTTAATTATGATGTGTCTTGGTGTAGTCCTCTTTGGATTCCTTTTGTTTGAGGTTCTCTGCACTTCCTGAACTTGTAAGTCTATTTCTTTCACCAGGTGGGAGACGTTTTCTGTCATTATTTCTTCAAATAGGTTTTCAGTATCTTGCTCTCTCTCTTCTTCTGGCACCCCCATAATTCGGATGTTGGTACGCTTGAAGCTGTCCCAGAGGCTCCTTACACTACCTTCATATTTTTGGATTTTTCTTTTTTTTTTGCTTTTCCGTTTGGGTGTTTTTTGCTTCTTTGTATTTCAAAACTTTGACTTGATTCTTAGGGTCCTCTAGTCTGCTCTTGGATCTCTGTATATTATTTTTTATTTCAGTCAGTGTGTGCTTAATTTCTAGTTGGTCCTTTTTCATATCCTCGAGGGTCTCACTAAATTTATCGGCCTTTTCTAGAAAATTCTTGAAAAACCTTATAACTGTGGTTTTGAACTCTATATCCAGATGTTTGCTTTCCTCCATTTCTTTCATTTGTGACCTGTTTCTTTGTCTCCACATTTTGGCTGTTTCCCTGTGTTGATAGAGTGGCTTTGTGTGCTAGGTGTCCTATAGGGCCCAGTGGCTCAGCCTTCCAGTTACCTGAGGTGGACACTCTTGGTGCACCCCTTTGTGGGCTGTGTGTACAGTCTTGTTGTCGTTAAGCCTTGATTGTTGTTGGTATCACTGGGAGGAATTGACCTCCAGGCCAATTGGCTGTGAGGATCAGCTGTGTCTATGCTGGGAGAACTTCTGTGCTGGAGACACCCTTATGAGGCAAGACTTGCTTCAGTGGGGCTTTGGTGCTCACTGAGTCTGCCCCCTGAATGTGTCCCTTATGGATCTGAGGAGTTGTAATCTGGATGGTCCTACTCTGACCCCTGGGTACACTGGCTCTTGGATCTCCAAGAAGATGCTAATTTAGCCTCTGCCTGAGGCCACCCAGCAGGAGCTACAGAGAGATCTGCAGATTCCTCTTCTTTGTTTGGGTTTTGGAGGTGCCCAGATGAGGCCCAGCTGAGAAGCAATGCAAGCTGCTGTGGGGCCTTGGGCCTTCTTTTGGATGTTCTGGGTCTTTCTGACTCAGCTGCAGTTTGTTAGGTATGTTTAGATTTCAAAGGACCAGGCCATTCATATGCAAAAGCCTCTGTGCACAGCTTGGATGGGGCAGAGTCTCAGGGCGGAGCAAACAGCAATGGATTCCTGTTAGCTCTGCCCTAAGAGGCCCCCAGGTCTCAGTGTCCCGCGGTAATCGCTGCAAGCACCTTTGAGAGAAAGCCGCCTTCGAGTTCTGCCTGCTGCCAGACAGTCCAGTTTCTCCCCATATGAGTCTGGGTCCCCAGAGTCTCACCCAGAACTGGAGTTCAGAGCAATCAGGAGCTTGTGTCTCCCTGTGGATTGAGAAATCCAGCTGCGTACTCAGTTGCCAGCCCTCTCTGCGCACGTGCCCCCGTACCTCTGCACTTCTCTTCCACAGCTCCTATGAGTCTCAGTGTGCTTTTCTCTTCCCTTCTAGTTGTAGAATTTCCACTTAGCCAGCCTTCTTGTGGTTCTGGATGATTTCCGTTTTATCTTTTAGTTGTAGTTTTGAAGTGGTTGTGCGTGGCAGCAAGTTCAGGTGTTTACCTATGCCTCCATCTTGGTTTCTCCTCAATGTAGCATTTTCTTGATAGGTCAATGTCATTGGTATGAAGCTCAATTTTTAAAATATTGTTTTTTTTATGTTCTTATGAGTTAAAAGCTTATAGGGTTACTGCTGTCATATAAAATGGCCCGTGAGTAGTGTGTGATTATAGTTGGGAGTTTGATTATATTTTCCCCAACATTTTTTTTTTTTAAATCCTCAACTGAGGATATTTTTTCCATTGATTTTTAGAGAGAGTGGAAGGGAGGGGGAGACACACACACACACACACGTGCGCACACACACACACACACACACACACACACACACACAGAGAGAGAGAGAGAGAGAGAGAGAGAGAGAGAGAGAGAGAGAGAGAGAGATTGATGTGAGACACACATCAGTTGGTTGCAACCAGGGCTAGGGATTGAGCCTGCAGCCTTGGCCGGAATCAAACCCAGGACCCTTCAGTCCCCTGGCTGACTTTCTACCCACTGAGCCAAACCAGCTAGGGCTCCCCCAATGTTTTTTATTTCTTCTTAAGCATACTTTTGTGCCCTTTCCAATGAATGCAACCTGTATGTCCTTTATAATTTTAGAAAACCTAACGATTTTTTAGATAAAGCAGACAAGCACTTATGAGTTATGTAAGCTTTTTTTTCGAACTGTAAGTCTTAGAGCCCATGGCAGCCTCTTCTTCTTCTTTGAATAAAGTCCATGGGCCTTATTATAGCTGGTTTTATTGCAAGTTAGACACCTTTTAGGCTTCTGGATTAGTGGTCATGAATGAGATATCTGTGGCTGCCAGTGCGTGGCATTTTCAATGACATTAGAATTCATATATACAATTGTTGAGAAAAATCACATTAAAATACATAAGGAATTAATAGGCAATAGCTAAAATTATTCTGTTGATTTCAGTTTTTTAAGACAATGCTGTGGATCTAAGCCACAACTGCTATGTTCAGGCTAAGCAGGCAAATGTGGAATGAACTATGCACACGTGGGTTAGCAGGGATAGCCTATTGTTGTTTAGCAATTCCCCTGATGGTTTTCTTCACTGTCCTCACAGTTGCAGTGAGGGCTAGCTGGTGTACTGCTGCTATTTCCCAGCAGTCCAAAGCTCTGTGGCATTGCTGGATGCTGTGCTTTGATATGTTCTTATAGCATTTATCCTGCTCTCCTTGCTTGTGACTTTTCTGACATCGGCTTTCTTATACAATAGCTCCTTGAGTGTCCTGCTGTCTTCCATTCTCTGCATACACACATTCCTGGGGAACATCCATATGAGGACAATTTCAATGCCAAACACTGACAATATTCCTATGATGCTGGTGAGAAATCTGATTTTTAAGTTAACATTCTTAGATCTGGGAGGTGTTATTGTTCCCTAACACATAGGCATCTATGATGATGCAGTATAATAGATGGAATATTGCCTTATAAAAATCTATTTATTGGTAAGTTCTATCATTTAAGTGAGGGATTCTAGGATGTCCTGTGCTGCCGATGTAATGTAGGCATTCTGTTGTAGATGTTGACTGAACATCATATGAAACTGCTTAAAAAGCTCTGTGTGGTGTGTGGAAAGATGCAGAACTTTCAGCGAAACAGAAATTTAGAATGTATTCTTGCTTATGGACCCTCATTTTGTAATGCTAGAATAAAAGAGTAATGCTGAATTAGCTCTGCATTTGGTCTAGCAGACTCATAAAAGACACAATGGCATTTTTCATGTTACTTCTCTTATTCTTTGTCAATAACTCTCAGAAGTAAATGACTTTTTTAGGCATACATTAGTCTATTGCTCTCTCTTGACTCTAAACCAAGCCAAATCATGAGAATACATTTAAAGCCCTGCTAATATATCACTGGATAAAGTAAGTCATATGGCCAAGCCCAACATCAATGAGGCAAAGAAATATACCCCTATTACTTTAGGGAGAATTACTACAGAGCCACATGATACAGATGGTTCTAGTTATTGTAGTGTGGTCAGTGAATCCTCTCTGCAAAATCAAAGCAAATATAAAACTGGACAAAATTTTTAATAACAACCATTTCAGGACCGTGGAAAGTGACCAAAAGCAAGTAATAATTGAGAAGTATTTATTCGTGAAACAACGGCAGAATTTTTGGTAAGCACTGTGGGAATATGCAGCCTTTTTTCTTGGAGTTGCTTCCATGCCTCCCCCAGCCCAGGCTGGTTGGTGAAGGCTGTACTTTTGCCAGGGTACCACTGGTCATGAACTCCAGCAGGCTTGCTTCTGGAGTGGGCAGACTCAGCTTGGGGGTAGAGACAAAAACCCATGGCAATGTCATCTAAAGAGGCAAACTTAGGAGGAAACAAGGGAGAAAAACCTACAGCTTTGCTGGCTTGATTCTGTTTAGGCAAATTGGCAGACTACCTCATAACTCAATGGGGAGATCTTGGAAGTGAGAGAAGCATACAAGCATGCAATAATCTTTCCACACATTCCTGGCTGACTGGGACTATGAACTATACTAGTACACATTCCCAGAAAAGACCAAAAGGAATCTAGTGGAAAGTAATAGCCAAGCCATATTTGAGAACTAGTTGAGCTTTAAATGCATTTTCCACTCTACACACATTTTTATTAGCAGAGGGTGGAAGTGCTTTGGACTTGAGGTGTTCCAGCAAACCTCTGCATAAATCACTAGGTGCCCACTAAGGTTTTAGTGACACAAGGGTAAGCCCTAATAAGGGACGCTAAACATTAATTTAAAAAACCCACTATTTTAAAGCCTAAGTAGAAACATTAGGAGCTACATGCAATGTTTTCTTTTTTCCCTCTTAATTTCTTTAAAAAACAAAGACTACTTGAAGCAACAATTATAATGCTATATTTTTTTGAGGGGGATGGTTTGCTGAATTTATAGATGTGTATGTATGACAATACCAGCACTAGAATATATTAGAGCAAGTTGCTGTATTTTGTATTATTATTATTTTTATTTTTATTGCTGTCCTGAAGCAGATTATGATAAGTGGAAGATGTATATTGTAATCCTTGAACTATTAAGAAAATAACTTTTTAAAAATATAGCTAAACTATTAATAAGAAAGAGCAAGATCCAACTATGTGCTATCCATAAGAGACATGCTTTATATTCAAAGACACAAGTAGTTGGAAAATAAAAGGTTTAAAAAGCAAATAGTATCCATTAAAGAACTCTAGTAGCTTTATTAATATACAAAATAGACTAAGATAAAAAATAAAGGAAGTATTTCATAATGATAAAGTTTTCCACGTATCAGGAAGAAATAGCAATTATCTCTGTATGTATAAAACCCTGACCACTGGGGGCACGAGCGGAACATGGCAGGCGTTGGCAGCAGGCAGCAGAGCGTGGAATATAGTGGGCATCGGCTGCGGCGGGATGGTGGAGCAGGTAAGCGAGGGCGCCAGACCAAGGCAGAGCACTGGTTGCGAGCCTCTGGTGGCTACTGAAAATTCTTTGCTCCCGCATGCCGCAATCCTGCCCGGTGCTCGCAGCCCCACTTGCACCTGCTACCAGCACTGGAGCCACTGCTTGCACCTGCTGCTGGCACCAGACCCAGTCACTTCGTGCTGTCAGCAGGTGCGAGCAGGGCCAGCTCCATCAGCGTGTGGGAGCGGCGGTGATGGGAGCTGGGCTGCTGGCAGAGAGAGGACTGGAGGCTATGGCCAGAGGGGCTGGGCGAGGGTGTGGAGGATGGGTCAATACTCGCCCCTGTGTCCACCACAGCCTCACGGCCCTCAGTTCCTTTCAAGTGCATGAATTCGTGCACTGGGCCCCTACTCTCTCTCTATAAAAGCTTAAGCAACCAAAAGACCAAACAACTGAACAGCCAGTTGCTATGATGTACAGTGACCACCATGGGGCAGATGTTCAATGCAAGAGCTGCCCCCTAGTGATCAGTGCGCTCCCACAGCCAACCTCCTGTGGCTGACCAACCTCCCGCAGTCCCTCCCCCCCGGGCCAGCCAACCTCCTGCGGTCCCTCCCCCCGCTGGCCAACCTCCTGTGGTCCATCCCCCTGGTTGGCTTCCCCCCTTCCCTACAATGGGCCCTGATCGCTGGCCAGACAGAGGGACCCCACCCATGCACGAATTTGTGCACTGGGCCTCTAGTCAATGTATAAGTATCTAACAGCAGAGCCCAAAATACAGAAAGCAAAGATAGCCAGAATTATAGGAAAATAGACAATTCAACATTATAGTAGTTGAAAATGTCAATATTCCCCTCTCAGTAATTGACAGAACTAGACAGAATATCAATAAGGATAATCTAGGCTTGAACAACACTTGAACATGCAACCAACTTGACATAACACAAAACATTCCATCCAACAACTGCTGAATATAAATTTTTTTTCAAGTGCACATGGAACTCTGCATGAAATGAGTCTTAAAGTATGTTTTCTGACTTAATAAAAAAAATAAGAACTCAATAACAGACAGTAATTTGAGACTTTCAATATTTTGAATTTCAAAATATAGTTTTGTTAAAACAATGAATCAAAGGTGAAATCACAGGTTATATTACATAATATTCTGAATTGAATGAAAATGAAACCCTAACATGAAAATTATGAAATATAGCTAAAGCAGTCTTAGAGGGGGACTTATTTAAGTGCTTATATTAGACGAGATCTAAAGCCAATAATAAGCTTCCACTTCAAGGAGGTAGATAAAGAAGAATTTATCATTTGACCCAGTGATCCCACTTCTAGGAATATATCCTAAGGAACCTGAAACACCAGTGGGAAAGAATGTATGCACCCCTATGTTCATAACAGTGCAATTTACAATAGCTAAGATGAAACAGCCCAAGTTCACATCAGTAGATGAGTGGATAAAAAAGCTGCGGTGCATTTAAACAATGGAATACTATACAGCAGTAAAAAGGATCTTTTACCCTTTGAAACAGCATGGAAGGGCCTGGATAGTATTATGCTAAGCAAAATAAACCAGTCGTAGAAAGACAAGTATCACATGATCTCAATCATATGTGGAATCTAATAAACAAAATAAACTGATGAACAAAAGAGATCCAGAGACATAGAAGCATCGAACAGACTGACGAATCTCAGAGGAAAGGTAGGGGATAGAGATGGGGGTGCTAGGAAGAGATTAAACAAAGAACTTATATGCATACTAGAGGCCCAGTCTGTTCACCAGTGGGGTCCCTCAGCTTGGCCTGTGCCCTCTCGTAATCTGGGGGATGCCAGCAGTGTGACATCCCCTGAGGGATGTTGTAGTGCACGAAGCAGCAGGTGGCAGGGGCACTGCTTCCGCTCATCCTGGCCCCGTTGTGTCTGCTGCTGCCTCTTGGTAGCCCTGCTGTGGAAATGGGAGAGGCTCACGCTGCCACAGCTGCGCTTGCCAGCCATGAGCCCAGCGTCTAGTGCCCGTCAGTCAGCTGAGCGGTACTCCCACTGTGGGAGCACACTAACCACCAGGGGGCAGCTCCTGTGTTGAGTGTCTGCCCCCTGGTGGTCAGTGTGCGTCATAGCTACTAGCCAGTCATCCAGTCGTCTGGTTGACTGGTCTCTTAGGCTTTTATATATCTGGTATATAGATATGTATAACCCATGGACACAGCCAATAGTGTGGTGAAGGCCTGGGGGAGGGGCTGGTAGGATGAAGGAGGTCAATAGGGAAAAAAAAGGGGGACATCTGTAATGCTTTCAACAATAAAGCTAAATTTAAAAATAAGAAGAGAGAAGAGTACTAGGTAGACCGATGAATAATAGCAGATTTTTTAATAAAAGAAAGCAGGATAATTTCAAGAGAAACATCAAAAGTGCTTTATTCAAAGTAATGTCCATTGCTAGCTACACATTCTCCCCATCTTTCAGGTAATCTGTGGATACTGTCCCAATAAAACTTTTCTTGTTTTGAGGCAAACCATTCAGAGACCCAATTTTCCATTTCTTCATATGTTTTGAAGTGCTGCTCAGAAAGTGCGTGTGCCATCAATAGGAACAAGTGGTAATCTGAAGGAGCAAGGTCTGGTGAATATAGCGGGTGGGTTAATACTTCCTAGGCAAGATCTTTTAACGTGTCTTTAACTGGTTTTGAAGTGTGTGATGGTGCGTCATCATGAAGCAAAATTACTTTGCTGTGTCTTCTGGCACATTCTGGTCGTTTCACAATCAAAGCATGGTTCAAATTGATTATTTGTTGTTGGTAGCGATCAGTATTAACGGTTTCACCTGGTTTTAGAAGCTCATACTACACCACACCTTCCTGATCCCACCAAACACAGAGCGATTTGGCCTTCAGTTGATGTTGATGGTTGACCTGGGTCAACCCATGATTTTGTGCATTTGGGATTCTCAAAATAAATCCACTTTTCATCGCCAGTCACAATTCGATGCAAAAAAGACTTCCTTTTGTGCTGTTGAAGCAACATTTTACGGATGACTTTTCGGTTTTCATTTGTCTTTCGTTCAGTTAATGTGGCACCCATTTTCCTTCCTTTAAAAGTCTTTCACATTGCTTGTAAATGATAGGAAATAGTTTGCTGAGCAACATTTAATCTTTCTGCAAGTTGTTTTTGAGTTTGACACGCATCTTCATCCAATAATGCTTGTAATTGTTGGTCTTCAAACTTTTTCGGTTGACCTGAATGTTCTTTGTCTTTCACATTGAAATCATCACTTTTAAAGCATTTAAACCAGCGTTCACGAGTATCTTGAGATGAAGCATGTTCACCATAAGCTTCCTGAAGTCTTCAGCAGCACTTTTCTTCAAAATAAAGTAATGAATTAAAATTTCCTGCAAATGCTCTTTTTTTGGGCACAAAATTCCACATTTTTAAGCATAAAAATATCTATGATGTTAACACCTTCAGCAAATTTGACATATGACGTTTGAAGCTTGCTGTCAATACAACAAAATAGCATACATATCAAATCGCATATATATATCAACATATGTGTAACTCCATTTATTGAAAAAAAATCCACATTATTAACTGGTATATCTAGTATATCAAACCTCAATTAAATGGATAGAGGGACCGAATAATGACCAGACATGAAATAAGGGAAAACAAGAGAAACAATAGAGAAAATCCATGAAAACTAAAAATTGGTTCATTTAAATTATCAACAAAATCAGTAAACATTTAGCCGAAACCGGTTTGGCTCAGTGGATAGAGCGTCGGCCTGCGGACTGAAGGGTCCCAGGTTCGATTCCGGTCAGGGGCACGTACCTTGGTTGCGGGCACATCCCCAGTAGGGGGTGTGCAGGAGGCAGCTGATCGATGTTTCTCTCTCATCGATGTTTCTAGCTCTCTATCCCTCTCCTCTCTCTTCCTCTCTGTAAAAAATTAATAAAATATATTTAAAAAAAAAAAATCAGTAAACATTTAGCTAGACCAGTGGTCGGCAAACTCACTAGTCAGCAGAGCCAAATATCAACAGTACAACGATTGAAATTTCTTTTGAGAGCCGAAAACCGACTTCTGCGCATGGGCCACGAAGTTTCAATCTCACTGTACGTGCACGCCCGCACGTGGTATTTTGTGGAAGAGCCACACTCAAGGGGCCAAAGAGCCGCATGTGGCTCGCGAGCTGCAGTTTGCCGACTACTGAGCTGGACTAACAAAGAGGGACAAAAAGAGAGAGAAAAGATAAATTATCAAAATCAGGAATAGAAGGGAGAATATCACCACAGACTTTCCAGAAATTAAAGGGATTCTAAGGGAATAGTATGATCACTTTATGCCAACTAATTAGACAACTTAGATGAAGTGGTTAATATCTTGGAAAAATAAAATTACAAAACTGTCTCAAGAAAAAAAAAATAGAAACCTGAATAGACCTGAAATGCCTAAAGAGATTGAATTAGTAATGAAATATCTGCCTATAAGGAAAAGCCCAGGCCCAGAAGACCTCACTAGTAAATTTTATTATACAGGTAGGGAGGGTACAATTTCAAACTATACAAATACCATGAAGTAAGGGTATCTTGAAACTATATTTTTGGTATCTATTATGCAGCAGAAGCCACATTCCATTTTTCAGTATTATCTAAAGTTGCATTGCAATTTAAAAATATTATCTTTAATTTTATTTTATTATTAAAAAATTCATTATTTTATATTTTCCATCACCATTTATCCCCTATATGCTCTCTTCCACCTCCACCACTCCACTTCCCCAGGCAATCACCACACTGTTGTCCCTGTCCATGAGCTCTCTCTCTCTTTTTCTTTCTCAATCACCCCCCCCTCCCCCAATATTCTCTTAAATTTTACCTTTCAGTTTTGATGTTTGCGTATTCTTGCCAGGAAAAATACTTATATATAATTCTAATTATCCTAGCTGTGGACCACTAACCATGTAAGTATCTAGACCCTTATGGAGTCCTGCAGTCTCTCATCCTCTGTCAAGTCCCAGCAGCCCATGTGCTCAAGCACTATTTGTCCCCCTAATCTCCTCACCTCCCTTATGGACAGTTGTTCCCTTGCCTGTGACTATTCTCACTCTTCCAGGTATGGAGGATGGTGCTTTTTCTCACCTGGCCCTCTGTCACGCTGTCAGCAAGGGCCACAAATCTGTGTCATCAAACAACTGGGCCTGCCAGAGTGGCCACAAGGAAGTTCTTTGTAGTCTGTGCTCTCCACCACGGGAGGTGGCCATACCAGTCCTGCAGTGGTGTCTGGGGCGAGCTCTCTGCACAACAAAGCTCTGGGCTGCCCTACTGTGGAAATGGAAAAGATGCCTTTCTACTTTTAGGGTGGCATTGTGTTAGATGTGTCCCAGAGGCTGCTTGGGTCCCAAAGGGGTGGAGAGTTTAGAGAGAGATTTTTAGTTTTACTCAGAACTTTCTTTTTCTTTAGGCTCTAGACCTGAACGGAGGGAGCCATGTTTGGAACAGATTTGCAGAATCTCAGTCATACTGTTATCAGAATCCTTATTCTCCTCTGACTCGAGAGGTAAGTCTTATCATGCCTGCATCCTTCCTTGCCACTAAGCCAGGACTTCCTGAAAACAGACTTTCATCAGGCTACCTCCTCAATTTGACAGGCACATTCAGACATGCCTGAGCATGCAGCAGTGGATGATGCTCAGTAGTGACCTTTACTATATTTGGGACCTGACCATGGTTATTGAGAAGGCTCTTGAATACAGCTTCCTGGACAAGGGACTTTTTTAAAAAACTCTTGGATCTATTGTTTCTTTTTACCTTATTAGAATTATCTTTATTTAAGTATCAGAACTTTAAAATTATTTTATAAAATACTATTTACAATTTTGATAGTAGAAGAAGTCTTTTTCTGGATTGTGGCCTCATAAGCAAGATGATGAACAGAACATAAATTTGTGTCACACTGAGTGATATCTTTTGCACAATCATTGTGACTCTAAGTTTGACAGTCAGAAACTGACCGATGGCATGTGTGGAAACTCTGCTGTCATAGGCTGTTATTTGCTTTCCCAAGTCTATTATCCCTTGGTTTCTTAGTAATCAACTCCTTGCAATGGACTCATCTGAGAACTTCATTTCCCAGCTTTCCTTGCACATTGATGTGGCCAATGACACCTAAGTGTCTTCCACCTAAGTGGAAGACTTTAAGAAGGCCCCTTAAAAGTGAGAGGATGAGCATTCTTTTCTCCCCTTCCTTTTTCATGAGGATGTGATTGCTGGAATTAACCCATGTTAATTGCAAAATAAGCCTTAAGAATGGAAGGCATGCATTAGGAGGGTTGAGAGGAAAGATGCAATGAGCGTGGGTCTCTAAGGACTTTGAGGGGTCCCATGGTGCTCTGGTCTGCCACATACACTTTCTTTTATTTTAAGAAAGAAAAGAAAGTTCTATATAGTTTAACACACTTATTGTTTTTCCTGGAATACATAGCTAACTGTTATTTCTAAAAAAAAAATTAGATAAGCACAAGAAGAAGATGAAATATTCCTTGTGGCAGAAGAATAAAGCACCTGATTATTTTCTATTGAAGCAGGAATGGTTCCCATTATAAACATTTCAAAAGAGCAGCTGTTACAGCATTCAGTTTATTTGAAGCATTTCAAATATTAGTTAAAAATAAATGTTTATGTTTATGAATCACAGTCATAAATGGCTCTGAAATGAAGCTGGAATAAATACCAAACCTCTCAGATTGAAGTCGGAGAACATAATCCTATTTCCCAGGCTGTGTCTCCTGGGGCCTTTGTTAAGAACAATGCTAAATAAACCACAATTCTGGTCCACAAAATGGACCCCATATTGCCATATGTCAATTGTCTTAATTCTTCTGCCCCTAAGGAATGGCTACTAATTTGTTAAAATGTAATCCATATAATAAGAAATTCAAATAGTAGTAGGATAGAAGGTATCCTTTTTAAAAAATACCTTTTAAAATTGGTTTTGAGAGAGAGAGGAAGGGAGAGAGATAGAGAGATAGACACATTGATGTGACAAGAACATCATCAATAGGCTGCCTCTTGCACACCCCCTACTGGGGGTTGGGTCGACGCTCAACCGCTGAGCCACACTGGCTAGGCCAGAAGGTATCTTTTACATCACTAAAACCACCATCTATTCTATTTCATAAATCTTGAGTAAGATTTTTTCAGGTGTAGAGGTATAATTGACAAAATTGTAATATAATTAAGTGTGAAACATAATGATTTGATATACATATATATTGTGAGAGGATTCACCCCATGGAGTTAATTAACACATGCATCACCTCACCTGTTTACCCCCCTTTTTTTTTTATGGTGAGAACATTTAAGTTCTACTCTGTTAGCAAATTTCAATTATATAACACAGTATTATCAGCTATAGTCACCATGTTATACATTAGTTTTTCAGACCTTATTCAAACACATTTTTTTGTGTGTGCCTGCCACAGTGCCTAGTATATTTTAGTCTTCTTATTTATTTAAAAACTAGAGGCCTGGTGCACAGATTTGTGCACCGGTGGGGCCCCTCGGCCTAGTCTGTGCCCTCTCGCAATCCGGGATCCCTCGGGGTATGAGTTAGCTGTGTTTGGCCCGATCCAGATAGGAGGGAGCCTAATCCTGTGCGTTGAGCATCTGTCCCCTGGTGGTCAGTGCGCATTATAGCGACCAGTTGACTGGTCATTTGGTCGTTTGGTCACTTAGGCTTTCATATATATAGATTATGGTAAGTCAACTATTCCAACTAGATTAATTCCCAGAAGACAGGAGCTATGTCTTAAGTTTTTGGCCCAAGCCATTGGCTTATAAGAGTCATAATCATAATATGTCGAAGACAGATTAAAATACAATTAAATTTAGGCCCTCATAATATTGCAGGACAAAAATTAAGATACCTAGGAATAAACTTAACCAAGGAGGTAAAAGACCTATATGCAGAAAACTACAGGACACTGAAAAAAGAGATAGAGGAAGATGTAAACAGATGGAAGAACATACCATGTTCATGGATTGGTAGAATCAACATCATTAAAATGTCCATACTACCCAAAGCAATCTATAGATTCAATGCACTCCCCATTAAAATACCAATGGCATATTTCACAGACCTAGAAAGAACTCTCCAAAAATTCATCTGGAATAAAAAAAGACCCCGAATAGCCACAGCAATCCTGAGAAAGAAGAACAAAGTAGGCGGGATCTCAATACCAGATTTCAAGCTGTATCACAAAGCCACTGTCCTCAAAACAGCCTGGTACTGGCACAAGAACAGACATATAGATCAATGGAATAGAATAGAGAATCCAGATATCGACCCAAACCACTATGTGCAGTTAATATTTGACAAAGGAGGCATGAGCATACAATGGAGTCAAGACAGTCTCTTCAATAAATGGTGTTGGGAAAATTGTACAGATACATGCAAAAAAATGAAACTAGATCACCAACTTACACCATACACAAAAATAAACTCAAAATGGATACAGGACTTAAACATAAGATGGGAAACCATAAAAATACTAGAGGAATCCACAGGCAGCAAAATCTCAGACATATGCCGAAAGAACTTCTTCACTGATACTGCCCCTGGGGCAATGGAAGCCAAAGAGAAAATAAACAAATGGGACTACATCAAAATAAAAAGCTTTTTCACAGCAAAAGAAACCATCAACAAAACAACAAGAAACCCCACTGTATGGGAGAACATATTTGCAAATGGTATCACTGATAAAGGTTTAATTTCCAACATCTACAGGCAGCTTATACAACTTAATAAAAGGAAGACAAATGATCCAATAAAAAAATGGGCAACGGACCTAAATAGAATCTTTTCAAAAGAAGACAGAAGGAAGGCCAAGAGACACATGAAAACATGTTCAAAGTCACTAATTATCCGAGAGATGCAAATCAAAACAACAATGCGATACCATCCCACACCTGTCAGAATGGCTATCATCAACAAATCAACAAACGACAAGTGTTGGCGAGGATTCGGAGAAAAAGGAACCCTTGTGCACTGCTGGTGGGAATGCAGACTGGTGCAGCTACTGTGGAGAACAGTATGGAGTTTCCTCAAAAAACTGAAAATGGAACTCCCATTTGACCCAGTAATCCCACTCCTAGGAATATATCCTAAGAAACTAGAAACACCAATCAGAAAGGATATATGCACCCCTATGTTCATAGCAGCACAATTTACAAATAGCTAAGATTTGGAAACAGCCTAGGTGCCCGTCAGCAGATGACTGGATCAGAAAACTATGGTACATCTACACAATGGAATACTATGCTGCCATAAAAAAAGAAGGAATTCTTACCATTTGTAGCAACCTGGATGGAATTGGAGAACATTATGCTAAGTGAAATAAGCCAGTCAATGAAAGAAAAATACCACATGATCTCACTCATTTGTGGATAATAAAAAACATTATAAACTGATGAACAAAAAGATAGACACAGAGGCAGTAAAGTATCAAACAGACTGTCAAATTACAGCGGGAAGGTTATGGAGAGGTGGGGGAAATAAGAGATCAACCGAAGGTCTTATATGCATGCATATAAGAGTAACCAACGGATGCAAAACATTGGGGGGTGAGGGCATGTATGGGAGTGGGGTGGGGGGGCAATGGTAAGATATGTACACATATAATACCTTAATAAAAAATATTGCAGGACATCTGGGATTCAGATATTGTGGGGATTGGAGTAATGCATCCAGTTATTTGGGTTTAGGTGCTCTGCCATCTGAAACTGGCGCTCTACCCAGGTCTCTTACATCCACAATTTATATGAGTGGAGAATTCTCTTAGGAGAAGATCAGCTGGTACCTTGACCACTCCATTTCTAACTGAGGTTCAAATATACATAATCATTTCTGTTGTATGGAGGTCACTCTGAGGCTGGTTGCAGGATAGGAAAATGGACCTCTTAAAGGAAAGTTTTTCACAACTACAAAGTGGGCCTGCCATGAAACTGAGTTTAGTATCTATAGGTTGTAAGAAGAGAGTGATGGTTCTGGGTAGAGTGTGGACTGGCATGGAATTCATCATTGCCCAGTGTATTAGTTTCCTAGGGCAACCTACTTCCCAATGCCAAAACCTGTATTAGTCAGAGTTCTACCAGAGAAACAGAAACAGTAGGAAATACAGAAATCTTTATCTATCTATCTATCATCTATCTATCTATTTATCTACCTATCATCTATCTATTTCAGGGAATTGGCTTATGTGATTGTGCTGACTGGCAAGTCCCAATCACAGGGCATGTCAGCTGGCTAGAAACCCTCAGACAGGATCTGAAGCTGCAGTCCATAGACAGATTTTCTTCTTTCTCAGGGAAATACCATTTGTACTCTTCTTCAGAAACAGCTGTATTGAGAGATAATTCACATGCCATACAATTCACCTGCTTAAAGTGTAGTTAAGTAGTTTCATACATATGTGCCCCTATTATTAGCACAGTCAATTTTACAATATTTTCAAACCTCTAAAAGAAACCCCATATTCCTTTTTTAAAAATACTTTTTTTATTGATTTCAGAGAGTAAGGGAGAGGGAGAGAGGGAGATAGAAACATCAATGATGAGAGAGAATTATTGATTGGCTGCCTCCTGCACACCCCCTATTGGGGATTAAGCCCGCAACCCAGGCATGTGCCCTTGACAGAATTGAACCTGGGACCCTCCAGTCCGCAGACAGGTACTCTATCCCCTGAGCCAAACCGACTAGGGCGAAACCCCATATTCTTTAACTATCACTTCCCATTCCCCTATTCCCTGAATTTACTTTCTCTGATCCGCAACCTGAAGGAACCACTAATCTACTTTCTGTCTCTATGAATTTATCTATTTTGGATATTTATTAGTACATACTTAGACTCATGTAGTATGTGGTCTTTTGTGACTGGCTTCTTTCATTTAGCATATATTTTACCTATGCTGTAGCATGTATCAATACTTCACCCCTTTTTATGGCTGAGTAATATTTCATTGAATGGATTGTCAGATTGTGAAGTGAATTATCCATTCATCTGTTGATGGACGTTTGGGTTGATTCTACATTTTGGCTATTATAAATCATGCTGCTATAAACATTTGTGTTCAGTGTTCTGTGTAGACATATGTTTTCATTTCTCTTGGGTATATGCCTCAGAGTGGTATTGCTGGATCATATGGTAACTCATTTTTAATCATTTGAAAAACTGCCAGGCTGTCTTCCAAAGTAGCCGGGGCCATTTTACATCCTCACCAGTACTGTATGAGAGTTCCAATTTCTCCACATTCTCATCACTTGCTGGTTTTCTGACTTTTTTATTCTAGCCATCTTAGTATATGTGAAATAGTATTTTATTGTGGTTTTAATTTCCTTATGATGTTGAGCATTTTTTCATATGCCTATTGGCCACTGTATATCTTCTTCAGAGAAATGATTATTTGGAAATCTTGTCCATTTGTTTTTGATTATTTGTCTTATTATTGAGTTGTAAGGGTTCTTTATGAATCATATAAAGTATCTTATCAGCAATGTGACTTGCAAATATTTTCTTCTATTATGTAGAGTTTTTCACTTTCTTGATAGTGTCCTTTGAAGCACAAAAGTTTTAAAATTTGATGAAGTCTAATTTATTTTTTATTTTGTTTCCTGTGCTTTTGATGTTATACCGGTAGCTAATAATCCTTTGATAAATGCAAGGTCATGAATATTTTTCCCTACATTTTCTTCTAAGAAGTATAGTTTTTTGCCCTTACAGTTAGGTCTTTGATTCATTTTGAGTTAAATTTTGTATATTGTGTGAGATGAGGTTCAACTTAATTCTTTTAAAAAATATATATATTTTATTGATTTTTTACAGAGAGGAAGGGAGAGGGATAGAGAGTTAGAAACATCGATGAGTGAGAAACATCGATCAGCTGCCTCCTGCACACCCCCTACTGGGGGATGTGCCCACAACCAAGGTACATTCCCTTGACCGGAATTGAACCTGGGAACCTTCAATCTGCAGGCCGACACTCTATCCACTGAGCCAAACCGGTTAGGGGTCAACTTAATTCTTTTTCATGTGACTATTCATTTCTTGAGAAAACAATTATTTCCCATTGAATGGTGTTAGCTCTCTTGTCAAAAATCAGTTTATCATGGGTGTGTAAGTTTATTCTGGGGCTCTCACTTCTATCCCATTGATCTATATGTTTATCTTTGTCCATACTGTACTATATGTCATTGTTTTATAAATACATTTTGAAATTGGGAGGTGTTAGTTCTCCTTTATTATTCTTTTTCAATATTGGTTTGCCATTCTGAATCCTTTGCAATTACATATCAATTTTAAAATCAGCTTGTCAGTTTGTATCAAGTCAGCTGGGATTTTGATAGACATTGCATTGAATCTGTAGTTTAGTTTGGGGGTGGATACTGCCATTTTAACAATGATAAATCTTCCAATTCATAAACATGGGATGTTATGTTATTTATTTAAATCTTTAATTTCTCTCTACAATGTTTTATAGTTTTCAGAGTATAAATTTTGTGTTTCTTTTGTAAAAGTTATTTCTTAGCATTATATACTTTTTGATGTTATTGTGAGTGGAATTGTTTTCTTAATTTCATATTCAGATTGATCATTACAGGTGTATAGTAATGAAATTTATTTTTGTATATTACTTTTGTATTCTACAGCCTTTCTTAACTCATTTATTAGTTCTAACAGATTTTACTTAGTGAATTTCTTAAGACTTTTCTATATATAAAATCATGTTGTTTGTGAAGAGAGATGGTTTTATTTCTTTCCAATTAGGATACTAGTTATTTCCTTTTCTTCCTTTATTCTCATAGGTAGAAGCTCACGTAATATGTTGAATGGAAGTGATGAGAGTAGACATTCTATCTTGTTCCTGAACTTAAGGGGAAGTATCTTGTCTTTTACCACTATGTATGATATTAGCTATGGCTTAGTTTTGCTTATATGGACTTCCAACTAATTGGAGGAGCCCCCAGCCCTCAATTATTGAGAATAATCACCTTTACTTAAAATTCAACTGATTGTAGATATTAACTACATTTACAAAATACTTTCACAGCAATATCTAGATTAATGTTTAATTGAATAACTGAGGTCTGTAGCCTAGCTAAATTGACATATTAACGATCATATCTAGGTTTTTTGAAAGGTGGGTGTACTCTGAGAGGAAGTGGATATGTGTATGAAATAAAAGAGGCATAATAGTAAACTCCACCAGGCTTTGGAGCTCCTTGTGTGGAACTCAAAGAGGATTATCAAAGAGGAGCACTCTCTTTCTCATTCCCAAGAGTGATGTGGAGGTGCAGCATTAGGGCTTTCGTTTTTCTGACATGAGATTTTCTAGGGGTGTCCTAAAATTCATCTTTTTCCTGAACTACAACTTGGTGAGTGTCCCATAAGCAACTCACATTAAAAATATTAAAATAGAACTTATTTCTCCCTTATAAACTCTGCCTCCTTTTTCTTTTTAGCTTTGCTTCTGTTCTAGTCTCTACCTCAATGCATGGCACCATTAAACACCATTGTAACAGTGATTTTTCTTTTCTTTTTTTAAAAACATATTTTTGTTAATTTTATTGATTTCAGAGAGGAAGGGAGAGGGAGAGAGAGAAACACTGCCTCCTGCATGTCCCACACTGGGATCAAGCCCGGTACCTGGGCATATGCCCTGGCTGGGAATCGAACTGTGACCTCCTGGTTCCAAGGTCGATGCTCAACCACTGAGCCGGGCACAAGAATGATTTTTCCAAAAACCTCATCTGATGACCCAACTACTCTACTTAAAACTCATCATTAGCCTGGCTGGTGTGGCTCAGTGGTTGAGTGTCAACCTATGAAATAGGAGGTTGCGGTTGGATTTCCTGTCAGGGCACATGCCCAGGTTGCGGACTCGATCTCCAGGGTGGGGCGTGCAGGAAGCAGCTGGTCAATGATTCTCATCATTGATGTTTCTATCTCTCTCCCCCTCTCCCTTCCTCTCTGAAATCAATAAAAAACGTTAAAAAAACAAACAAAGCATCATTAGCTACCCATTGGCTAGAGGAGAAACTCCAAACCCAAGTATCACCTGAGTTCTTGCATTTCTCTGAACATATCATGTTGTTCCACATCCCTGTACGTTTGCTCTGTCCTTTCCATCTGCTATGAATGCCCACTGCTTCCCACTGCTACATCACATCTTTAAGACTCAATATCTACATTTTTTGTTATTATATGTTTATTGCTAGTCTGCAGAGGCAAGATTTTTTAAAGGAAAGAAATGGGGAAAAATAGATACAGAGGCAAAGAAGCATTGAACAGACTGTCAAACTACAGTGGGAAGACAGGGGAGGTTGAGGGGGGCAGGCTGTAAGAGATTAATCGAAGGACTTGTACGCATGCATGTAAGCATAACCAATGGATACAAGACACTGGGGGGGGGGCAGGTAAAGGCATGTATTGGGGTATGGGAGGCCAGGGGGGAGGTAAATGGGGGGAAAAAAAGGAGACATATGTACTACTATTTGTAATACTTCAAACAATTAAAATAAAAAAAGAAATAACCAAAAACAAATAAAGGATATGGAGGGAAAAAAGAGTCTTCAAAGAAGATTGAGGGAGAATTATACATGAGAAGAGATATAAAAAGTATTGTATCCTGAATAGTTTGAGGAAATAACATAGTTACTAAAAAAAGATTGAGATTACAAAACATCAAAACAAAATATTTCCTTGGGACTCTAAGAAGATGGCAAACTTTTATTTCCTTGTAGTCTATCTTTATATTAGAATATTCTCAAACATAAAGTTACACAGGTGCTTTGTAATGTCCCGGTACAACTTTTTAAAGCTTAATAACTTGGTTTGTAGGACAGAAGCACTGTATATATGTTATCTAAAGTCAAAAGAAGTTTTCTTCTGAAAAGTGATACTGACTTTAATTCCATAGGCAAGGTTATCCATTATCTTCTTGATTATGGCAGCCACTTGTGTTATTTGTCACAGTCCTGCAATGAGTGTATATTATTATAACTGTGTAATACGGTTGTCCTAGAGTTTAATAAATTCACTTTTGGACTTTCTTCATAACTCCAAACTAAGTTATTGAACTTCAAGGTGTACAGGGGAAAAAATAGAATATATAAGGGTTTTATGAAGAGTCTGCATGTATTTATGTGTAAATATGTGACGTCCAATATGTATGGGTGCATATGCAACAAATTTTTCTGGTGCTATTTATTTTTCTTTTAAAAATATGTTTTTATTAATTTCAGAGAGGAAGGGAGAAGGAGAGAGAGAGAAACATCCTATATAATAAAAATCTAATATGCAAATTGACTGAATGGCCGGTAGCTATGACACGCACTGACCATCAGGTGGAAGATGCTCAACACAGGGGGAGCGCCGCTCAGCCACAAGCCAGGCTGACGGCTGGAGAGCCCAGTGGCCCGCCTCCGTGGCAGCACTAAGGATGTCCCACTGTGGCTTAGGCCCGCTCCCGCCATCAGTTGGACATACCCTGAGGGCTCCCGGACTGTGAGACCCCCCTAGCCCCCCTCAAGTGCACGAATGTCAAGCACCGGGCCTCTAGTCAATGATAAGAGAGAATCATTGATCAGCTGCCTCCTGCATGCCCCCTACTGGAGATTGAACCAGCAACTGGGGCATGTGCCCTGACCGGGAATTATACCCTGACCTCATGGTTCATGGGTTGTCTTTCAACCACTGAGCAACACCAGCTGGGCTTTCTGGCACAATTTAAAATCCATATTCTTTTACCCTGTCCTGAGTGGAATGAAGTTAAAATTTGTTATCATTTTTCTTAGACTTAAACATACACACACACACACACACACACACACACACACACACACATACACTGAGTGGCCAGATTATTATGGCCACCCCATCAGTACTTCTTTGGGCCACCTTTTGCCTTCAATACTGCAGCGATTCTTCTTGGCATTGACTCCACGAGATGTTGAAAGGTGATGCGAGGAATCTGACACCATGCCTGATGAATAGCAATGTCCAGTTCTGTGAGATTTGATGGAACCAGCTGCCTGATGGCTCTTTTAACTTCGTCCCACAAATGCTCAATTGGATTGAGATCTGGTGATTGTGGGGGCCACCTAAGCAAGGTAAAGTCTCCCTCATGTTCTTGAAACCACTCCTGCACAATACGAGCACCATGGCATGGCGCATTGTCTTGTTGGAAGAAGCCATCTCCATTGGGATACGCCATCAACATGATAGGATGAACTTGGTCAGCAATAATACTTAGGTATGTTGTCCTATACAGACGTTGTTCCACACGAATTAAAGGGCCCAAATCATGCCAGGAAAACATGCCCCAAACCATAACACTGCCCCCACCAGCTTGAAGAGTTGTACTCATGCATGTGGGGTGCATGCTTTCATGCTGTTTCCGCGAAATTCTTACTCTGTCATCTGCATGATGCAACTGGAAACGTGATTCATCGGACCATATGACTTTTTTCCAGTGCTCAACTATCCCATCCTTGTGTTCCTGTGCGAATTGGAGACATGTTATCTTGGTAACTGCAGACAGCAAGGTGTTCGAACAGGGCTTTGGTTTCCATATCCCATAAGATGCAGTGTACGTCTAATTTGCCTACAAACATCAGGTGGTTATAATAATCTGGCCACTCAGTGTGTGTGTGTGTGTGTGTGTGTGTGTGTGTGTGTGTGTGTATATATATATATATATATATATATATATATATATATATATATATATACTTGAATACTGTTACAAACATGAGGTGGGAATACTGTTACTTGGCCATCTCTTAGCTTGTTACAGGACAAAAATGATCTAGTTCTTTTCATTTGTCTTTCTGCTATTTCCCAAAAGTGAAATAATCCCATTTTACAGAATGCTGTCAAATTCATGGTGAGCTTTAGGGGGACAAAACTGGGGTTCTCTATTTCAGGAAATAGGACTAAAATGTAAAATAGAGAAAGAGGCTTATTCTTCCTCAGGAATTGCTAGGAAATGATTGTATTTGTCCAAATAGTAAAATGATTACAGCAATAATAATACCATTTTACATGCCAAGTGATATTTGAGGATTTTAAAAACACTTTAAAATATTTTAACAGGCTTGGGGTGGTGAACACACATACAATATACAGATGATGTATTATAGAATTGTATACCTGAAACCTATATAATTCTATTAATTAATGTCACCCCAATAAATTCAATAAAAAAGTAAAAAAAGTTAAATAAAAAAATTTTAAAGAGAACAATGGAATTTGGTTGCTTTGCACTTCAGAAAACTGAAAACCTAAAGATTCTTAATCTTTTGGCATTTTCTTTTGAAGTGAAAAGTGGCCCCTGGCTTCAACCATGTATGGGATGTGACATTCACTGATAAGTGAACCAGAGAGAAGGACCTATTATCCTATAAGATTACATTCTAGTTACTGCTCGAGCACATTTTCCATTATTCAAATGTACATGTGTGATTTTGTATCTTTGACTAGTTTTAATGTTAGGAATACTTTACTCTCCTGAAAGACTTTAGTTCCAGTAGGGCTTTCTCAAAAATGGGGATATATTCCAAGTGACAAGGTCCCCTTAAGTCTCTGTGGAAACGAAGACTGAGATTTCAGTTCGGCATAATTATTGCATACCAGATGGTGGAAAGAAGGATCAGTGGCATTGGTGGGAATGGTTGAGAATTAGTCCGTGGTTTATGCATTTGAAATTTTCTCTGGGCATGTCTAACAAGGGCAAAGTGGCCTGAAAGAGAAATACCTTCATGTTACATAGGCCACATATTTTGGATCCCACATCCCAACTGGAAGAAGAAGAAGAAGGCATTGTCTTTCCTTATTCATGCCCACCAAAAGGCTGCGATGTTCCTGAGTGGAACTGAGGAGCAGAGAGGGAGCAAGAGAGGAAGGAATAATTGTGTGTTTTCACACTTCGGGATCAACCCAGTTCTGCTAACTTGGTAGCTGTCTGCAATACGTTGGCCTCACACCTATTGCATGGAAACTTTGCTGAAGAGAAGGGATGTGTACAGAAGAGGTGATGTAAGGACACATGTTTAATAAACAGGGTAAGAAACCAGTGCATTCACTTCTTTCCCCAAAAAGAAGTTGATATAAATATTAGGTAAGGGCAACTTTGTGTTCAAATCTACTAATAACAACCAAATACTGTATTCTCAAACTCCTTTTGATTAGCCTTAAACTTCTCATTCCATTTGAATATTCTACAAAGTTTTTTTTAGTTTAAAAAGATCATTAAGCCCTAACTGGTTTGGCTCAGTGGAGAGTCGGCCTGCGGACTGAAGAGTCCCAGGTTCGATTCCAGTCAAGGGCATGTATCTTGGTTGTGGGCGCATCCCCAGTAGGAGGTGTGCAGGAGCAGCTGATCGATGTTTCTAACTCCCTGTTCCTCTCCCTTCCTCTCTGTAAAAAAAAAAAAAAAAAATCAATAAAATATTTAAAAAAAAAAAGATCATTAAAACATCTTTGGTACCATAAACCTATTGAGCCTTCCCTTTTGCTCTTGTAAAGTGTTAACGTAAACAAACAAACAAACAAACCCATTCACACCTGTAAAGAATTTTTGTGAGTTTATTTGAATCAAACTGTCGGCAATTGCTAGGAAGCAGAATCTCAATGTATTGGGATAATACTACTGAGAATGGCATTTTTTCACCTTATTTTATACATTACAATCAAAGGAGGAGACACAAGTGGGTTACATTAAATCCATTGGTGATAGATTAGGGCAGTGGTCGGCAAACTCATTAGTCAACAGAACGGCAAACCACGGCTCAAGAGCCGCATGTGGCTTGCGAGCCGCAGTTTGCCGACCACTGGATTAGGGAGATGGGAGAAAGCTAGGGGGTGGGGAGAGAACCTCTGGGATTGGATAAAAAGTAAAATGATAGACACATACTTCTTTTACTTAGGTGGCTACAACATAGTTAACAGTCAACAATTAACATGGTAACAATAACAATGAAGGAATTTGTGGTCTCCAGTCCTGGTGCCCTGGTGCATTCGGTTGTGCCCTGAGGGGTCCGGAAAAAGGGAAGTTACAAGTTACCCTGACATTTCAAGGTATGTTATGTTATCTTAGATGCAAAAGGACAATAGGCTCGGTTAAAGATTGACCTTTGTCAGGAAGATACCAGCCTAGGACGTGACTACCCACTATAACTGCTTTTAGTTAAAGTTTTAATTTCAGGCCATCCTTTATTGTTACTTTAGGTCTTTGACAGGCCTTCCTGAGCCTGTCAGGTTAGCATGTGGACCCTTTTTTGTCCACAAAAGTAATATTAAAATGAATCTGACCTCTCTATTACCTCCACTTTGTACTGCCTACTCTTAACTAGCAACTTGCTCCTATTGCTGAGAGTCTTCTCAGTGAGCATTTGTCTAATGGCTCAGGAGTAACTTCTACATGCTGGGGCATGGTAACAATCCATCAAATCCTCTAGTTTCTTAAATCATAACATTTTAAATCTGTTCCTGAGCAAGAGTGTTGCTTCTTCAGTTAAAAAATCTAATTACTAAGTTGTGAAATTTTTATATAGAGCAAAATTTTATTTATATTCAGTCATAATGAATAGGGTTATTTTTTTTTTACAAACATAATATTTAGAATAATCAATTATTGCAAAGAACTTGCCTCACTTACTGTGTTCTATGTCTCCTTTGTCTTCCCCAAACTTAATGTGACCTAACTGAGATAAGCAAGGCATGGAGGAGTAAGTCGGAGAGAAAAAAATCTAGCCTGTTTTACAGCTTTCTGGATTAAATATAGTAAAAATCTTTATTTCTTCTGCTAAAGGGAGACATAAGATATTAGGAAAGACTATTTTAAGCTAGATAATATTGAGTTTTTAACCTGAGAGTTCTTCATAGCATTGTTATTAATTCCTCTTCTCTAAGGAATAAAGAGGAAGCAATCCGTAGATATGTTTTCTAGGTCCTTTGAATGCCTTAGGCAGTGGTTCTCAACCTTTCTAATGCCGCGACCCTTTAATACAGTTCCTCATGTTGTGGTGACCCCCAACCATAAAATTATTTTCGTTGCTACTTCATAACTGTAATTTTGCTACTGTTATGAATCGTAATGTAAATATGTATAGTTTTCCGATGGTCTTAGGCGATCCTGCCTAAGACCATCGGAAAACACAGATATTTACATTACGATTGTATGAGAAGTGTATGAGAAGATTTAGAAGGGTGAATGGAAATGAAATTAGTTCATGAAGGGAGGAAGACCTTTAAACTGATATGAAAATAGTCTTGTGTTCTTTTCCTTCCCACAAGTCTGAATAACTTTGGAGCTCAGAAGATAGAATAAAGAATTTTTCCGCTGCTCTACTTTTTCTAGGAGGAAAGGGACCCACGTAGTTCTGTCCAATTCTTCTTTTTAAAACATCCTAAAAGTAAAAGTAGGCAAAATGGCTTTCCCAAGCCATTAACTAGAACAGTGACAGAACCAGACTTTCTATTGACTCATTTGGAAAAATTGCATACACTGTTCTATTGTTCAAAATTATTTATTTTTGTTTTTCAAACATTGCCTTAATAATTAAACATGAGTAATAGACCTAAATTTGTGGCCTTTTTGAACACCATGCTAGTTTACAAGCTCAGAGCTGTCCTTTTTGCCAATTGTTTTATTTTTGTCACTTGCATGTTTTTCATTTTAAAAATTAAATATAAAATCAACATTTACTATTAAACATATAAATGAAAAAGAGAACTCTTATAAGGAGAAGGTTTATAAAATTTATTGTGTGAATTAATATTTCTGTTGGCCTTGATTACATTTAAGTAATAACTTGGGTTTCAAATTAGGATTGGATGAAATTGTGTTTTATTTCTCACTATAAACTTTCACTCAGTAATTATGTTATTACTAGAGGCCTGGTGCAAAAAATTCGTGCACGGGGTGGGGGTGTCCCTCAGCCCAGCCTGCACCCTCTCCAATCTGGGACCCCTCTCACAATCCCGGACTGCTGGCTCCCAACTGCTCCCCTGCCTGCCTTCCTGATTGCCCCTAACTGCTAATGCCTGCCAGCCTGATCACCCCCTAACCATTCCCCTGCCAGCCTGATTGATGTCTAACTGCTCCCCTGCCAGCCTGTTTGCCCCAAACTTCCCTCTTCTGCCAGCCTGGTCACCCCTAACTGCCCTCCCCTGCAGGCTTGATTGCCCCCAACTGCCCTCCCTTGCAGGCCTGGTCCCTCCCAACTGCCTTCCCCTGCTGGCCTGATCGCCCACAACTGCCCTCTCTTGCAGGCCTGGTCCTTCCCAACTGCCCTCCCCTGTTGGCCATCTTGTGGTGGCTATCTTGTGTCCACATGGGGGCAGGATCTTTGACCACATGGGGGCAGCCATCTTGTGTGTTGGAGTGATGGTCAATCTGCATATTACTCTTTTATTAGATAGAATAGAGGCCTGGTGCACGGGTGGGGGCCAGCTGGTTTGCCCTGAAGGGTTTCCCGGATCAGGGTGGGGGTTCCCTTGGTATGTGGGGCAGCCTGGGCGAGGGCCCTGTGGTAGTTTGCAGGCCGGCCACACCCCCCGGCAACCCAAGCAGAGGCTCTGGTATCTGGTATTTATCTTCTATAATTGAAACTTTGTAGCCTGGAGCAGAGCCAAGCCTTCTGCTCCCTCCGTGGGGGTAGCCATTTCTGTTGGGATTTATTTATCTTCTATAATTGAAACTTTGTAGCCTTAAGCGGAGGCCTGGGCCGGCCAGGGTGTGTGGAAAGCTTGGCTTCTTCCATTGCCAGGGAAACCCAAGCCTTTCTCCTGCTCTCTTCATGGCCACAGCCATCTTGGTTGGGGTTAATTTGCATACTCACTCCTGATTGGCTAGTGGGCATGGCTTGTGGGTGTAGAAGAGTGATGGTTAATTTGCATATCACTCTTTTATTAGATAGGAGTATTAAGCATATGTAGAGTATGTGTGCTTATAAAATACTAGAGGCCCGTTGCACGATATTCATGCAAGAATAGGCCTTCCTTCCCCTGGCTTCACTCCCAGCTGCCCAGGAGCCGGCAAGTCCCTGTTCCCGGCTCGCCCAGAGCCGGCAAGTCCCCGCTCCTGGGCTGCCTGGCAGCCAGCAAGTCCCTGCTCCCGGGCCGCCTGGAGCTGCCAAGTCCCCGCTCCCTGGCCGCCCGGGAGCTGGCAAGTCCCTGCTCCCTGGCCACCCGGCAGCCGGCAAGTCCCCACTCCCGGGCTGCCTGGAGCTGCCAAGTTCCCCCTCCCTGGCCGCCCGGAGCCGGCAAGTCCCCACGCCTGGGCCGCCCGGAGCTGCCAAGTCCCTGCTCCCGGGCTGCCCGGCAGCCGGCAAGTCCCTGCTCCCTGGCTGCCTGGGAGCCGGCACCTCCTCGCTCCTGGGCCGCCCGGAGCCGGCAAGTCCTTGCTTCTGTCTGAAGCACCACTACAGTAGCTCCCTCCGCCACCCCCCTTCCCCTCATAGCAGGCTTCACTCGGCTCCGCACCTGCATATGCAAATTAACTTCCATCTTTGTTGGGTTAATTTGCATACTCACTCTGATTGGCTGTGGGCGTAGCGGAGTGATGGTTAATTTGCATGTTTCTCTTTTATTAGGTAAGATGTTATAACATTTCACATTAGTTATTCTTCACATCTGTGTAGTAGTACAAATTATCAGGAAGATGATATCCTCAGACCCGAGATAATACTTTTTTTGAAGTTGCAGAGAGTTCAGGACCAACAGGTAATTCTAATACTCTAAGTGCACATTTATGCACTTTTAAATGGAAATATGACATTTGGCCTCAAAGATGCCTCCAGGTTTGTATACAATTTTGTATTATATCTTTATTTAAAAAATTGAGCCTTGCCGAAACCGGTTTGGCTCAGTGGATAGAGCGTCGGCCTGCGAACTGAAAGGTCCCGGGTTCGATTCCGGTCAAGGGCATGTACCTTGGTTGGGGGCACATCCCCAGTGGGAGGTGTGCAGGAGGCAGCTGATCGATGTTTCTCTCTCATCGATGTTTCTAGCTCTCTATCCCTCTCCCTTCCTCTCTGTGAAATATCAATAAAATATATTAAAAAAAAATTGAGCCTTGGGTCACCATTTGAAGAGTAAAATATGAGTTAAAGAAAATGTTGCAGAAAGATTTTGCTGAAAATTCTTAGACTTCTCAGGAAACCATGAAGGGGAGGAAAGGGTGGGTGGACCCTTGATGATAAACTGAAGAGGGATTTTTCAAATAAGAAACATCCTACATAAGTTGATGCCATGCTAAGCAGCTTAGACTTTATCCTATAAGTGAGAAATATTTAAAGGATTTTAAAGTGAGAATTGTCTTCACCTATGTGTATTCCTAAAAGATCCCTCTGATATAGTGTGCTCGTTGGATGGGAGGGACTTGAGTCTGGGAGTTGGAAGAACAAGAGTCTGTTGCAATATCTCAGGGAAAATCTATGGAGAACTTGGAATGCAATAGTGAGGGTAGGGAAGCAAAAGATGAGATGGATTCAAGAGATATTTATAAGGAAGAATGAATTAGTTTGATAAGTGTGAGAGAGGAACAAATCAGATTCATCCTCAAAATTTTGGCTTGGACAAGTGGGTAAGTGTTGATATTATTCTAAGTGTAGGGACTATAGTAGAGGAAGCAGATTTGTAAGAGGAGAATATGGATATGTTTGGGTCATGTTGAGTATGCAGTGTCTAAAAGACATAGGCACCATCTAGGCAGCAATCTCCAGCGCACTTGAAAATGTGGATCTCAAATCCTGAAGAAAGGTTTGGCCTCTAGGATATAGGTTTGGAAATTATTTTTGTGGAGTTGGTGTTTGCAACCATGGGCGTAGATGAGATGAATAAGAAGTGAATTCTGCAAAGGCGGTAGTATACCAGTAGTTTCAGTGAATTTCCTAATGCAGTATTTCTTTCCCAAATAAGGATGAAGCTTCAGAAAGCACAGGGAATTTCTGAAGATGAGACCATTGTTCTTTTAACTTTGAAGAGGTAGATGACTATTGCTGTGATAAAATAAAGCGAAATAGTTAACATTGTTGCAAGAAGAAATGTGGCCCTTTTCCTCAACAGTGCTCAATCATTGTGAATATTTATTTCTACTTCTAGTGAGATCTTGGCCAGGTTGCTTCTAAAATGGCATCTGAGCACTAGATGGTTTGGCTCAATGGATAGAGCATTGGCCTGTGGACTGAAGGGTCCCAGGTTCAATTCTGGTCAAGAGCATATGCCTGGGTTGTGGGCTCGATCCCCAGTAGGGGGCATGCAGGAGGCAGCTGATCCATGATTCTCATCATTGATGTTTCTCTCTCTCCTTCTCCTTTCCTCTCTGAAATCAATAAAAATATATTAAAAAAAATGCCTCCTGAAAGTATTGCCCAATAATGTATTCTTGGAATAACTGTGTGAATTTAGGTTATTTTGTGGTATCATAAATCCTATGATCTCTGCTCCTTGGAAAGCTACCATAGGCATGCCTTTTCTACATTATATTTGCCAATGTTACAAAAGCATAAACCCTGGCTATGTATCAGGTCCAACTTTACTCAACATCTATAATACTCATCTGCCTGGGTAATTCACGAAGTTAAATGCTAAAATCACATTGCAAGAAAAGTTAGAACTGTTCAAATTTTCAGCACTAAATTAAGACTAACTTAGGCCAATATGAATCAAGTTCCTGGGAGTTTAGAGTATGGTAGTTAGGAGTTTCTGTGAGTGCTTCTGTGATAAACATTTTTAAATATTCTTAATAGAAAAATCTTCAAAATTAAGATTTCATACTAGGGGATATCTGTACAATAAATGTGATGGATATACTTTGAAAAGCCTATCTAATAAAAGGGTAATAGGCAAATTAACCATCACTCCATCACAAAGATGGCAGCACCCATAGCCACTAGATGGTGGTGCTCAGTCCTCTCAGCCCCGCTGGAGTCCCCAAGTTCCAGGGGGGCAGCTTCTGAGAGTGGGCAGTGTGAGTGGCCTGGAGGAATGCTTGCTTCATCGCTGTGGCGATGAGGTAAGCGTTCCACGCCCAGCCGCAGATGGGCCTCTGGTCTGCGGAAAGCCTCTGGTCCGCGGGTGTGGAGCAACCAGGCCCCGCAGAGAGCTACTGGCACACGGATTCATGCACAGGGCTACTAGTACAAATATAAAGAGAATAATTATATTTCTTTACCACAGAATGGTTGGTCAAAGAAGAGGAGCAAACTGTCTGCACCCAAGAACGAATGAACAAGTAAATCAAGGTTGATGATAGCTGCAAAAACACACTAAAGATCCCAGGAGGTGCTCCTACTGACATGCTATATAATCAAAATATAAATATAAAAATAAAAACCAAATTTGCAGTAGAGAAAGAGGTGAAAGTAAGATTTTGCAAACTCATGAAATCGTTCTAGAAAAGAACATTGGAAATTAAAGCAATAAATATGACCAATAATCAATAATGATCAATAATCCCACTTTAGGGAATGCATCCCAAGTAAATATTTCTAATAAAAATGTATTAGTATCAAATTATTCATCATCTTGAAAAATTGGAAACAAAATTTAAGGGATGGATTAGCAAATTACAACCTTTATCTTGATAAGTATATGACCTATGCAGATACCTAGAAAATTATATGAAAAGCAGATTTAAATGAAAAAATGGATACAAAGTACACAGTCACATATATTACAATAACATAAATTTTAAATATATACATAGTTATAAAAAACAAAATAAGTGATAAATGGCTAGTGTTTTAAAATCAAGATTAGGCTAGAGAATTCTTTATTAAATGTAAAAGTAATTAAACATACTAATCAGAAGAAAATATTTTTGAATCTCTATTAAATGAAAGTTTCTTTCCAATTAAATGGGATGGCCAGTATTTTTAGGAATCAGAGGGCAAGATAAGTCATAAAAGTAGATGTTCCACTTAAGCAAATTCTAAGAATCTCGGTGTCAAGGGTAAATGTACACTCTTTTAAAAACCAAGAAAATCTATAGTGTGATATCATGTTTCTTTGGAAGGTCTTAATTAAGCCAAGCTTTATTGTTCTTTCTGCAATCATGTTCGTTAATTGTTCTTCTGTGTTCTTCCTGTAGAGGTTGACATTATCAGATAGTTGTTAAGTTTTTAGTTCTAACATTTATCATGCCATCAAATATGATTTCAAAGTACAGGAAGACCTCATTAATTTTGACTTAAGTTGAAGTTTGTGATAATTTAGACAAGATGTGTTTCAGTTCTCTGCACATCAGCACTGTACTCACCAGTTTTACTAGATAATGCAAACTCTCCCATGGCAAGATTTCTCAGGACAGCAGGCAGATTCTGAATCCCTCACCTCTCCAATCTTCCTACCCCTTTGTGTATCCACACAAACTGTCATTGTCTGAAATTTACCTTTTTTATGTAAGACTTTGCTATCAACACAAAAATATATCTGAGAGAAACACTCTAACTAAACCACAGGTCACAGTCTAGATACCGCCAAGAAGTTGTGTTTAGTTTGAGCCGTACAATGTTTGTGTTTCCCCCCTTGAATTTGAAAGCCTTTTGATAGAGCATATACTTTTTGTTTTTGTTGTTAATTCTCACCTGAGAATATTTTTTCCATTGATTTTTTAGAGAGAGTGGAAGGGAGGGTGAGAGAGAGAGAGACATCAATGTGAGAGAGACACACATTGATTGGTTGCCTTCTGCACATACCCCAACCAGGGTTGGGGATCAAACCTGAAACCCAGGTAGTGCTCTTGACCGGGAATTGAACACGTGACATTTTGGTGTGTGGACTGACACCCTAACCCAGGGGTGGGCAAACTTTTTGACTCGAGGGCTACAATGGGTTCTTAAACTGGGCCGGAGGGCCGGAACAAAAGCATGGATGGAGTGTTTGTGTGAACTAATATAAATTCAAAGTAAAGGAGTGGAGGGGAGAGCAAGAGAACCCTCCGCTCTTTCGGCTCCGCGGGCTGGATAGAACAGCCGAATGGGCCGGATCCGGCCCGCGGGCCGTAGTTTGCCCACGGCTGCACCACTGAGCAACACCAACCAGGACAAATTGAGTATATACTTTTAAGTTCACCACAGGACCCACTGTTCTTATATCTGGCTACTTTATATATTTGAGTTCACCAATTCTTTAACTGTTAAAATACTCTCATAAAACCATTTCAAAACATTCTAGACTTTTTTCTTCAGTGATCTCTGGAATAGTGTTTCCTATCAGAAGTGCTTGTTGTCACATGTGTTCTGCTTTGCTTATGTTTATTAACATTTCACTGACACAGCTGGTTTCTTAATTAAACTGTACCTCCTTGAGCTCAGGGATAGGTATTAAATAATTTTGTATTTTCCACAGTGCTATTGAATGACCAGATAATATATAACTGAGGTTAAAGAAAGATCCTCATATCAAATAGAATGATCAGGTTTGCCTTGAAATTCGCAAATCATAAGGATTATGTAATTTGATCTTTTCAGTCCCCCTGGACAAGAATATGAGTGGTGACAAGAAACAGAATAGAAAGGCCCTGGATCCTGAAAAGGAAAACAGAGATTAGGACATATAAGTATACATATGCTTATCCAAAAACATTTCAAATAAGGGCATTGACGTTGAGCTTCAAGGCAAAAATATTTAATTACTGGTATGCTATGAGCGGCCATCTTGTTGAGGAATTAGATGTCATTACTTCTCAACAATATTTATGGGTCCCCTTCTAGGTAGGATTGCACTTCCCTGCTCCCATGAAGTTGGGCTTGGTCACTAGCTCTGACAGGTGCATTGTGAGCAGGAATGAGTTGTATCTTTTTTAGGACAAAACATTTAAGTGCCAGCTCAAGAAATACCATCCCTATGCTTCTTTTATGGCTGCCATCTTGGTAGCACATGTTACTGTGGGAATGATGTGAGATTGAGGCAATAAAGACTGTTTTATCAACACATGGGAGAACTATATCTTGATGAGTTGCTTGGATCTACAGTGGATTTGAGAGAGAAAGAAGTAATTTTTGGCTGTGTTAAGTCTCTGCAGTTTGGGGGCTCATCATTGTAACCTTGACTATTCTGACTAACGCAATTATTGGGATGAGGGCTTGACACGTTAGAAGAACCTTTATTGACTGATTCAAGAGCGTGGTTGTCAAGAGTGTAGTCTTAGAGCCTGATTGCCTGTGTCCCTATTCAAGCACCATTGCAAGTTCCTTAACCTCTCTGCTCCTTGGTTTCCTTGTCAATGATGTGGGATAATAATAGTACCCACCTCATAAGGTTATTGTGTGGATGAATGAATTAATTAATGCAAAGCACTAAGGATTGTGCCTTAGAACAGTGCCCAGTGAGAGTTATTATTATTATTAGTAGTAATAAGAAAAGTTTTTCAGGGCTATGACAAAAATTAGTGTTTCTGGTTTTTTACTACCAAACCTGCTTTTTCTGTGTCCCTATGTTAGTGGGATTCCAACAATTCAGTTACTCATTCTCACAAATGTGGAATTTTCTTATCATGCTCTCTTCCCACACATATTCAGCCAGTTGCCATATCCTGGCTGTTTTACTTCAGTAATATAAATAAATAAATACAACTGTATACTTTTTCTAAAATATATTCCTTCTTCTCTTTTCTCACTGCCACTGTTCTAATTCATTAGCACTGCCTAGGGTATAGCAATAGTCTTCTAATTTGTCTGCCTGTACCCAGTATTTTGGAGGCAGAATGGCCATAATAAAAGTAGCACATATAGGGTGTCCCCAAAATGTATACACACTTTGAATAATTATTAATTCCAATAGGTGAAATCTGAAAAGAAAGGAACAGCAATTGGGCTATCAGAAAAAAGTTGTGTGTACATTTTTTTGGGACATCCTATATTTTTGTCATGCCTCTTGATCTTGAACCCTAGCTCTACCTCTTGCCAGTGTGGGATTTTGGGAAAGTTACTTAATCTCACCATGTTTTTTTTCTTCATATATCTAAGGGGACACCAACATTTACTTCATAGAATTGTTGAAAGATTTATAAAAGATAATTAAGGTAAAGTACTTGGTACATAGTCAGGAATCAACCATTCTTAATTTGACTCTTTTTTCTCCATTGCATTTGGCCCAAATTGTTGCCAGCATTATTTTCCAGAAGTAAAGGCCAGACCAAATGCCTCTTCTCCTCCAGAACCATGGAGTGTCAAATAAAACACAGATCCCTTCAGTGGAATTCAGTTTCCTCCGGAACCTGCTTCAGTACTTGTATTACATTCCTCCCTGGACTCTGTATATCAGTGTTTGCTATTACTTGACTGTGTCTCTGAGATTCTGCCTATGCTTTTCCTTCAGCTTAAAAAGGTGTAACTCCATGGTGACCATAGTTAATAGTACCGATTGTTTATTTGAAAGTTGCTAAGATAGTAGATCTTAAAACTTCTCATCATAAGAAGAAAAAAATTGTAACTATAGGTGGTGTTGGATGTAAACTAGACTTATTGTAATGATCATTTTGCAATATATACAAATATAGAATCACTAGAGGCCAGGTGCACAAAATTTGTGCACTCAGGGGCGGGGGGCGGGGTGGTCCCTCAGCCTGGCCTGCACCCTCTCACAGGCCGGGAGCCCACGGGGAGCGGGCCTCAGCAGTCAGTCGGATATCCTTAGCGCTGCCGCGGAGGTGGGAGAGTCTCCCACCACCACATCTGCACTTGCCAGTCATGAGCCTGGCTGAGTGGCGTTCCCCCTGTGGGAGTGCACTGACCACCAGGGGGCAGCTCCGCCATTCAGTCAATTTGCATATTAGCCTTTTATTATATAGGATTATGTTGTACACCTGAAAGTAATATAATTTTATATGTCAATTATATCTTAATTAAAATGTCTACTACTAAGTTCATAATTAGTGCCACATCATCTGAGGTACAAGATTTCCTTCATTCCTTTGTATACCATTTAGCTACTGCATAAAGTTGCTGCCCAATATACCACCTTAAAACTCAGTGGCTTAGAATACCAAGCATTTATTCTCATGGATCTACAAATTGAGCAAAGGTTGTTTGAAGTAGGCTGGGCTCAGTTGGGGCAGCTGTACCTTGCTTTGCATGTCTCTGTCTACTTGGAGGATAGCACGTTAGCCTAGACCTGCTCTTCTTGTGGCAATGACAGAGGTTTGAGAGTGCAAGCAGAAATATTCAGGCTTCTTGAGACCTACCTGTGGAACTAGCTCACCTGGCATTTCCCTGACTCAGCCCTGGAATTAGCCATTTCTCAAAGGACTCCTGGTTCCTTTCAGTGGAGAATTATATTTAGAAACCAGGATCTGGGTGCTAGATGTGCTCATTGTTACTGGGATGTCATGGCTGTTAGACCCTTTTAGTGGATAAAGCATATATATATATATACAGATATATATGTATATATATATATGTGTATATATATATTATATAACTATAAATTTATATATAATATAAAGAGCACATATAGACCATATATATATAATATACATAATTTTAATTTTCTGTCCTTAATTACTGTACTGACACGTATGAACAACAAGCACTCTAGTAGAAATTTCAGATTTTTAAAATATTCTTTGTCCTTAAGTTATTTGAAAACAGGAAGATGGTCACATAGTTTCAAATTATCACCCAACAGATTATTTAGTAATTAGAAAATATACCTTTAATATATTTTTATTGATTTCAGAGAGGAAGGGAGGGGGAGAGAGAGAAACATAAACAATGAGAGAGAATCATTGATCAGCTGCCTCCTGCATGCCCCCTACTGGGGATCAAGCCTGCAGTCTGGGCATGTGCCCTTGACCAGAATTGAACCTGGGACCCTTCAGTCCACAGACTGATGCTTTTATCCACTGAGCCAAGCCAGCAAGGGCTATACCTTTACACTTGAGAGACCTGGTAGGTAACCCCCAAATCAGTGATCAAATTGGGCATTATTAATAATGGGACAAACTGGCATTATGTGCCTCCTGACAGAATGCGCTGGAGAAGTTCAAGGTATCACCTTGTCAAACATATTTATACTTAATCTGTTCGTGAGGAAAAAAAATCAGATAAATCCAGATTGTGAAATATACTATAAGATAACTAGCCCAGGCTCTTAAAAAATGTCAATGTCATGAAAGACAAAGTCAGTCTCTTTAAAGGAGACTAAAGAGACAAAAATAACTGAATGCCTGATAAAGGACACTCATGGTACAAATGTAAACTCTGAATATTGATTTAAACATAATTATGATGATGTCTATTAAAGGATATGAGGGTAGAAATGTGCCTATGTGGTACACTAGTTTTTTGGCTTGTTAGTTTGGTGTGTGTGTGTGTGTGTGTGTGTGTGTGTGTGTGTGTATGTGTGTGTGTGTGTGTGTGTAAAAGAGAGGCAAACCCTTATCTTCGGTAGCAGGATGTCAAAAGATAATGAATGAGCTGGAAAATTGAAAAGTAGCACTGTGTGTCATTTTGAGCTGTGAGGTGAGTGCCAGCCACTTCAATGTAAAGAGCTGGTAAAGGTGGCCCTTGGGGGTCAGAAATGGTGGTGGGAAGCCAGGGGACTGCTGTTTGACTATTTTAAAGTCTTTGCTTACATAACTTTGATAAAGCTAACATCTTAATTAAAAAAAAAACAACAACCACAAACCTCAATTTAAAAACAAAATGAAAAAAATGCGTGCAGGCTATGAAGAGATACAGAGGCGAGGGAAGTTGGGGCCAGACTGAAGGAAGCAGCATGTTGGGGAGAGGGAACTGAACCCTTTAGTGAGGATCCTGTTGAGTTCAAGCAGGGTCTATAATGCAGCTCTAGAGCCAGGGAACATCCTTCTTTAAACACCTACTGACCACATTCTTTAGGTCCTCTTAGAAGTCATTCATTCATTTATTCATTCAGGCACTGCTCTGGGTGTAGGGGTGAACAAAGCAGACCAGGCTGTTGCCCTCAGGGAGTTTACATTACATACCTCCCAGGGCAATTGTGTGGATTGGGACATGTGAGGAATAACCACCCCTTGTCTCAGATGGGTGTCTTAAAATTCTCTCAAAGCTTGTGTACGTGTGTGTGTGCATCCTAATGTAGTGATTTTCAATCTCTTCATCTCATGGCACATACAAACCAATTTCTAAAGTTCTGACAAAAAAAGTATAATTATGATTCATTCAGACCGCATGGCAATTGTTGTGTTGGCTGTTGTCATTTTTTTTTTTTAATTTGGCAATCAAAGAGAAGAGGTCAGTGCCCCTGACTAAATAGTCAGGTATTGCATGTTTTAAAAAATTCTTGCAGCATACTGGTTGAAAACTTCTGCCCTAATGAAATATAGATTAATTCACAGTTTCACATTTATTTTGTGGGACCACTGTCTCCACGTATGACTGTGACACATCCCTGTGACTCCAAGTTCTCTCAGCAGCCTGCCCAGGTCTCTCTGCCCACTCTTACTTTTCCTCAACTTAGGCAGGGAATCCCTAAGCTGCTTTGTTCTTATTCCTTTAAGTGGGTCCACATAAGGTCTCTTGGCTGTCAATGGCGAGGGCGCAGGGTGACGGGAGCAGAGGGGCCCTGTGCAGTGGGCAGAAGTCATTATCAATAACAGTTACTCTGGAAGGCAAAGGGGCTCTCTGAAAGGAGTATGAACAAAAGCAGTATCTGCCTGGCCAGCATGGCTCAGTAGTTGAGCATCAACTTATGAACCAAGAGGTCATGGTTCGATTCCCGGTCCAGGCTCCAACCCTAGTGTGAGGCGTGCAGGAGGCAGCTGATCAATGATTCTCTCTCATCATTGATGTTTCTATCTCTCTCCCTCTCCCTGCTTCTCTGAAATCAATCTATACTAATAAAAGGGTAATATGCTAATTAGAGTGGTTGTCTTCCGGACATCCTTCCAGACAAAGCCAGAGCAGCTGCAAGGGCCGAGGCTCAGGCAGCCGTGGGCAGCTGCGAAGGGCTGAGGTTCAGGCCAGCAGTGGCAGCAGCAGTGGGATAATGGGGGCGGTGCCCCAGAGGGAGGCCAGACTGGGGGCCAAGGCAGACAGTTTGGGGTGATCAAGCCTATAGGGGAGGGCAATTGGGGGCTATTAGGCCAGCAGGGGAGGGTAGTTGGGGGTGATCAGGCCTGCCAGGGAGGGCAAGGTAGGGGCGATCAGGTTGGCAGGCAGTGGGGTTAGGGGCAATCAGGCAGGCAGGCAGTCAAGTGGTTAGGAGCCAGTGGTTCCGGATTGTGAGAGGGATGTCCAACTGCCGGAAGTCAGACATCCCCTGAGGGGTCCCAGATTGGAGAGGGTGCAGACTGGGCTGAGGAGCACCGCCCGCCCCCCCCCCCCCCCCCGCACGGATTTCTAGTCTATATATATAAAAGCCTAAGTGATTGTCCAAACATCTGAACAGTAGCTATGAGGAGCAATGACCGCCAGGGGGCAGATGCTCAACACAGGAGCTGCCAAGCTGTGGTGACTTGGCAGCTGGGGTTCTCGTGTGACGCACCCAGAACCAGAGAGGAGGGAGCCGGATTCTGGGGTATGTCACCTGAGAACCGCTCTCTCGCAATCCGGGACCCCTTGGGGGATGTCAGAGAGCTGGTTTTGGCCCAATCCCTGCAGGCCAGGCTGAGGGACCCCACCAGTGCATGAACCTGAGCACTGGGCTTCTAGTAAAAATATATTAAAAAAAGAAAAAAGGGGGTATCTGCCTGGAGGATGGTGGCAGTGACTTTCAGAGCAAAGGCCCACATGGGAGAAGGCAGATACTAAAGTGGAAGAATAATGTTGGGGGCACAGATACATGGCTCACAAAGAAAAACCTTAAAAAAATCTCAGAGCTGGGCATGAAGTGATGAGAAAGAAGGGAACTAGTGAGAGAAGAGATACAAAATTGATCTCCATTCTGTTTTGTCATCTGAATCATTATCCAACTGCCTTTAGTAATAAGAGGTTTCAAAATGCTTTCAGATAGAGCCAGAGTCTCTCATCCATGTTGTCCATAGTCAAGAAGCTTGAACACTTGTATAGTGAAACATGGGAAGAGTGCATTTTCCCTACATCACAACGGTGAGACTAGAGACAGTCTCCCTCCCCCACGAAGTGTTTAGATGTGGGGGGAGGTGGCAAGAAAAAGAAGACCTATTCAGGTAGATGAAAATCAAGATTCTAAAGATTTCCTTTTATTTGTTTATTATTATTATTTTTTTTTACAACATAATTTTTTTATTTATCATCTCTGAAGTATTTTTCTTTTTTTTAAACTTTAATAACCAGGAAGATAGCAATTATTATAGTCTTTACATAATGATAGTTTAATCAATTAAAAAAATGATAAAAAAAAAACAAAAAAACACCAAAACTGCTGAAACCGGTTTGGCTCAGTGGATAGAGCTTCGGCCTGCGGACTGGGGGGTCCCGGGTTCGATTCCAGTCAAGGGCATGTACCTTGGTTGCGGGCACATCCCCAGTGGGAGGTGTGCAGGAGGCAGCTGATTGATGTTTCTCTCTCATCTATGTTTCTAGCTCTCTATCCCTCTCCCTTCCTCTCTGTAAAATATCAATAAAATATATTAAAAAAAAAAACAAACCAAAACAAAACAAAAAAACAGACAGACAAAAAATATAGGCTATTCTAAAGTAAGAGTAAAAACTTTACTATATGATTCAATATTGTTCTAATATCAGATGCATTAATGGACACTGGAGACACTATTAAAACTAAAGATTTCCTTTTAAAACAAAACAGTTGGGTCAGGTATAGTGTTGTCTATCTCTGCAATGTTGGAGGAGGAAAAAACAAGCCAATAAGGCAGCGCCAACTCTATCTGTGCTTCATAGGGGGTTATTTCTATTCAGGGTGTGTTCTTAGAGGAGTTCAGTGATGCTAGAAATAACATCATGAGAATTCTTCCCTTTCTCTGTTACAGAGAACACTTACTATTACATCACATCTTACATCTCTTACTTTATAGATTCAATAATTCTTCCCTCTGAAAGTGTTACTTACTCCTCTCATCTCTCTCTCTCCTTCCTTCTATCCCCACTGTATAATTTTGAAAAAAAAGTGGGGGCACATCTAGGGAAGTCTTAAAGAAATGATTCTCTGAGTACACTATGTAAATGTCTAGAAGTGTATTGTTACAATGTACACAAACAGGCTCAATAAGATGAAGTGGGGAATGATGACTTTTTCATTGTTGGAGGATAGGCAGGTCTTCAGACAAGAGGATGGAGGTGGTTTAACTTTGAAAAAAGGCTGTCCAAGTTGAATAATTAATGTCATTATGATAAGAACAAAATAGAGATTCTTTTAAAAGAGTAATGATGGTAGAGTCTTAGCATGCTCGTGAAAGTTATTAAAATTGAATGCTCTGCCTGTGTTTCCTGTACACTCCAGGAATTGCAAGCAAAAGAAGATGGATTGGATACAGCAAAGGCATTAATATGCATGTTGTCAACTGAGCCTTTAATGAATTATTTTTTCAAAGATAAAAACATTCAAATATTTTCTGTGGAAACCAGGAAGCCTGTTTTACATGAAGAAAAAGCAGAGATAGAATGATTTTGACACTAATGCAGCTTCAGATTCTTAGCCCCTCACTTGGGGGCCCTTTCTAAAGCTGTGAAGAGGCCCTAATAATGTGTCTAAACGTTTTAGTAAAATCTGCAAAAGTAGCATATTTTAATTGCCATCATTTAAGATTGCTGTCTCTTTCCACTCCATCTTTCTCCATCTGATTTCCCCTCACACTGGGCATTGTTGGAGTGGTGGTGAACATTTTTGAGATGAAGCTAAATGGAAGTTGAGTTGGGAATAATTTAACTTGGGTTTAGTGAGACATATTTATGTATTTCAATCAGCTTCCTATACAGTGGAGTTATCACCAGCTGACCCAAGGAAGGGAGAGCTCCCAAGAAACTCCACCTGCCCCGTGTGCCTCCTCACCCAGCACTGTGACACAGAGGTATCCCAGAACATGTGCCCTGTGGGTCATCCCCTGGTTCTAGTTGGAGTACATGCTGCCTCCAACTTACCTGAGCCTGTTGACCACTTTGTATTTTGTAATGCCTTTTCTCTCTTTCAGACTTGTCTCATAGGTAGAATACATGACAATTTAGAATGTTCTTTAAAGAATCAAAGTGTAACGTTTCTCATTGGAGAGCTGCTTAAGCTTTGTAACATCCAGGTTCTGAACAAACTGAACTAACAAGCCAAATAGAAACAGATTCACAGAGAGCAGGCAGACAGCTCTGGTGGTGGTAGGAGGGGGGGTGTTGGGGTGTGTGTGGAGGGATTGTGCCAAAAAGAAAGGAAGAAAAAAAAAGAACTCATGGACACTGACAACAGTGTGGTGATTGCAGGGTTGGGGAGGAAGGTAGGTGGAGGTGGAAGAGCATATGGGGGGATAAATGGTGATGGAAAAATAAAGAAAAAGAATAATATGATACAAAAACAAACAATTCTTAAGGTTCTGAAATTTTTCATAGGCTGGGAAGAGATACCCAAACATAGAAGTGTAAACAAGTTTGTTCAAAGAGTTGATAAAGCTTGATTGTGCCACATTATGAGCAATTTGGAAAAAAACCATTTTGGGACTTTTTCATAAAACAAATGAGACATTACAGACTGTTGCTTGAAACATATTTGAAGAGTCCTTTTTTTATTATCTACATTTATGTATTAAAGAACCAAGAGGAGATTCAGATAATAGTTAATGGGATATGAAACAAAAAGAGAAAAAGAGTAACACTGACATCAACAGCAATCAATCTGACATCTAGGGGCAAATTGCAACATTTTTTTTTCAAATTATACCAAAACTATTATTCTTTAAGAAGAAAAGAGAAATTTTGAATAGAAGTAATCAATAGGCTTCTGGATTGTTTGATAATCCAGTTAATGAAGAGGAGTGAATCATATGAACACATTGGGAAAATATTTAAATTTCTGGCTTGAGACAAAATACTGACATTGATGAAGTAAAACTTATAAATACATTGCAAACTGGTTAATGACTGTCCTCAATACAAGGGATGTTTAAGATTAGTCACTATACAAGAAAACATGAATTACTTGAAACCTTACTGCTTATATATAGGAGAAATTTGATAATAGTTTTCCCTAATTTGACAATTCTAAAAAAATGAACATTGCACTACTACCAATAAGTAAGACATTTTTCTAAATGATCAAAAATGAAAAACAATTTCAAACAACCATGGTAAGAAACAGATAGGATTCTTTCTGTTATTTCCATAGACAATTATATTTTTAATCTTAATATGAAGAGTTGCTCAAATAGTATGAAGTAAAAAAATACAGGAAACAAGTATTACAGAAGAGCCAGTAACAAAAATTTCTATTATTTAATTTAAAAATTTATATTTTTATTGATTTCAGAGAGGAAGGGAAGGGGAGAGAGAGAGATGAAATGAGAGAGGATCATTGATCAGCTGCTTCCTGCATGCCCCCCACCAATTGAGCCTGCAACCGTGGGCATATGCCCTGACTGGGAATTGAACTCTGACCTGGTTCATACGTTGATGCTCAACCACTGAGCCATGCCGCCTGGGCTTATGATTTAATTTTAAAAGTTTGTAGCGTTTATAAGTATCAAAGACTTAAAATTGTTGTGATTTATTTCTAGTTTTAAGTAAATATGTTCACATCAAATTTTCTACCCTTTTCTTTAAAGAGAGGCCCAAACTGTAAATTTCAGGCTCTATTCTTTGGTACCAGTGTTTGATCTAAAAGATATTGTGAAGTTTTATATATATATATATATATATATATATATATATATATATATATAGCCTTATATATAAATTTTATTATTTTCTTGCAGGTCAAGACATGGACTTTGCAACTGCAGATTGGGCCATTGACAGGAGCGTTTGCTTCTCCTGGGAGCCTCTCTTTGGTCAATGAGATAGCAGAATACTTCCATAGTGTCATCAGCAGCCTGGGTAAGTGGAGCTGCTGATAAATAATGGTGAGAAATATAATCCATCATCAATCTTGTTAGAAGTTGCTTCCTGTGCCGACAGACTAGGAGTTAGAAAACATTTGCAATATTGAGAAATGGTGTTTCTGATTTCATGAATCTGAGTGATCCTTGAAAATAGTTTTATTGTAATGTTTGTGGTCCTTGGAGGCAAAGGTTGTTCATGAGAAGTGCAAGTGAGTTTCAGAAGCCTGAGAAGCAAGGTGAGAATGGACAGCGGGCAATGGATCCCATGGAGAAAAGTTACCACCTTCCACTTATAAGCTGCATGGCCTGAGAATGAGCTCTTCCAGAATCAGCAAGACTGCTTGGGAAAGTGGTGTCTAATAGTCATTTTAAAACCTTAAAAAACAAAAACAAACAAAAAACTAAACCAACCAAACAAACAAACCCTCTTAACATTTACTGAGCCTCCACAGCGTGTCTGGAATTGTGCCCGCTTTGGAGGAGGTCATTGAAAAGACGTGGCCACCTGTTGACCAGGGAGCTGGACCCAGATAATCCTTACCCCTTCCCTGTCGTTGGAGTGTACCTTGCGCCCAGTGTTTCTACTCTAGGAGCAGATTCAAGGATGCAGCCTTGAGAGAGTAAAGTATTGTTGAGACCATCTGACTGTATGTGTGACTGAACCCTGTTAAGGCCTCTGTATAAATTCCTGAGATTCTTGTGGGTGGGTGCAGAGATCTACTTGTCTTGCAACTGCCCAAGACAAGCCTTGTCTATAAGCTCCCTTGCCTATTCACACTGCCGCCTACCAATTTGGAGTGGCCTGCCTTTTTTCTTGGGTCTCTACTTGCCCTTTGTGTGTTAGGGCCAATTTCAAATTTCAACCTGGGAACTTCAGAGGTTGCGAACCAACAGCCAGTTGCTAGAAATATATCCTATCTAATAAAGAGGGAATATGCTAATTAACCATCACTCTGTCACAAAGATGGCTGCACCCACAGCTGAGGCCAAGTTCCCATAAGGAGCCTTAACAAGCAATCAGCAGGGACCTGAGGCTACACCCTCCCCTGTCCCCCATGGGGCTTGACAGGAGACCTTAGGCCATGTCCCCCACCAGGCAGGGCTTGACAGGGGACCTCAAGGTGCACTTCCCGTCCTGGTGCTGGGCTAGGGGACCTCAGGCTGCTCCCCCTGCCCCAGTGCCAGGCCGGGGGACCTCAGGCCACACCACCCACCAGGTGGGGCTTGACAGGGGACTTCAGGCTGTGCTCCCCACCCAGCGGGGCTTGACAGGGGAGCTCAAGGTGCACCCCCAGTGCTGGGTTGGGGGAACTCAGGCCACACCCCCTGCCCAGCGGGGCTTAACAGGGGGACCTGAGGCTGCACCCCCCTGCTGGTGGGGCTTGACAGGGGACCTGAGGCTGTGCCCTCCTCCCGGTGCCGGGCCAGAGGACCTGAGGCTACATCCCTTGCCCTGCAGGGCTTGACAAGAGTGGGACTGGCCAGGTCTGGATCTAGCCCAATGGGGGGTGGGCTGGCCGGGTCTGGGTCTTACATGATTTTGAGGCGCATGTGGGTGGCCGGGGACTTGACTCTGGGTCCTGTGGTGTGCCCCAGACTCTGATAGGAGGAAGGTTTTCATATACATTTTACTAATTTTCTTTCATCTCTGACACTTCTATTACAAAGAAAGGGCAAATAGCAATATTAAATTATTTCCTCTAATTAATCTCCTTTTAATGTGCACAAATTTCGTGCACTGGGCCACTAGTATATAGATAATGTAGCAGGTCTATTTATATATCTTAAATTCATAAGAATACAATTTTAAGTTTAATTTTATAAAAATTGCCTTTTTATTATAGGCCAATATGGCTACTTTACAAGATTGGCAATTTCATGATTGGCTATCAGTAGTTTCATATGGGTCAACATAAACTGCTTATGGAAGTGTTGTTTTCCTTTTGGGCCAGTTCTTCATAATGCAGGTGTGTATGTGTAGCATCTCTGGTGCCTGGATCATACATGCCAGTAGCATCACCCAGTCATTTGATAACTGATCACGATTTCCAAACACAGGGGTAGGAGGTGGTGGTGAGTGCCATACCTCCTTTAAAAATCATTGAAATTATCAGAGAAATCAATTCAGGCATGGTTGACTAAAAATATCCTCAAGGAAATGGGACTGAGCTAGAAACTAAAGGAGAGTGTGGACTTAATTAGGGAGAGGGGTCTGAGAGTTCATTCTTCCCTCTACAAAAGTGAATAAGCTGGAACGGAATTGCTGGGTCCAGGAAGGGAAGCAAAAGAAAACATCAAAGAAGGGTCCAGATTTGGTGAAGGTAATTGGGGATAGGAAGGGAAATGTGAGCTAGGAGCTTAATTTAAAAAGTGGATTAAAGGTCGACCCTTGAGGGAACTTGGATTTTATTCCCACGGTAATGGGCATTCCTGGAAGACTCAGGAAAAAGTGTTTCAGAAAACATGGGGCCCTTGCTCTCTGCATCCTATATTCCTGGAATTACTAGAAATCTGCACAGACAGGGCCTTGAGTTGGCTGTTGTATACCAAGGGGCACAGCAACTCTGGGGTGATTCTGCAGTTCTCCAAAGAGGTGGAAGAACAACAATAGCAGTACCATTACTGAGATAGAATAATTTGCAGATGAATACGTATTTGTGTTTTTATTGATTATATTTTTATTATTGAATATATTTCTATTGATTTCAGAGAGGAAGGGAGAGGGAGAGAGAGATGGAAACATTAATGATGAGAGAGAATCATTGATCAGCTGCCTTCTGTGTGTCCCACACTGGAGATTCACAACCCGGGCATGTGCCCAGACCAGGAATCTAACAGTGACCTCCTGGTTCTTAGGTTGACTCTAATGGTGACCTCCTGGTTCACAGGTTGATGCGCAACCATTGAGCCACGCCCACTGGGCTAAATTTTAATTTTTATTGGTTTTAGAGAGAGAGAGGAAGGGGAGAGAGAAAAAAGAGAGTGGTGGTGGTGAGAGAAACATCAATTTGTTGTTCCACTTATTTATACATTCATTGGTTGCTTTTTGTATGTGGGATCAGGATGGGGGATCAAACCCACAACCTTGGCATATTCAGACAATGCTCTAACCAACTGAGCTACCCAGTCAGAGCTATATTTGTGTTTTTATGTAATGCTAATGTATCTGTGTGTGTCTTAAAAATTCAAAGAGTAAGACTAACAAAAACTAGAAAACATGAAAGCATTAGTTCAGATGTATTGTGATTGCTGTCAAGACTGCAATACACATCTCATATATCCCAGGTGACCCAAGTGCCAAGGTACTGGGTGTAACAACTTCACACAGGATTGTTACTTGTGTGTCTAAATGGCTGCTTCTCAGGTATGTTGATGAGAAGCTCATGATGTAACCCATCTGAAAAGGCTCCACCCCTGTAATATTCTGGATCTTTGAAGAGACAATATAGCAACATAAAAACGATGCATGCACAATGATATTAATGTAGAAAATAAACAATACTACAGGTGGTGGTAAGTGCTATTAAATTAGAAAACAGCTTAAGAGGGAGAGAAATGAATGGATGTTTGCCTTTTACAAGAGGGTGGGGTTGTAAATGTCATGAAATCTACTTTTATTTAGGGATTATTCATCTGTCTCATCTTTTCAGGTTCTTTAAATAACAGAATCTACTTTAATAAAAAATTCCTAGCTCCTCAAACCTTCACTAGCAGGAGGCAAAGCACACTTACAATCTGTACCATAAAATGTAACTCTTAATTACATCTGCCTTGCTTTGTTTCTCTTGTTTTAAGCTTCAGCCTCATGTACTCAAAATAGGTCTTAAGCTCCTTGAAGGCAAGAAACTGGCTTTAAACGGCGCCCAGCACACTGGATGTGTGTAGACAGATTTATGGAACATAAAGCGAGTCTTAAATTTTAAACTGCAGCTCCGCCTTTGCGATGCTCTGGGCAGCCCAGTGGCAGCCCTCCCGGGGCACTGACTTGTCCCTCGCCACCCCTTAGCAGCCCTTCCTCGTTGCTGTTCCCACTGCGGCCAGCAGGAGGCGCCACGGCCTCGGGTTAAGCCTTCTTTCCCCTTTCTACCCCATTTCCCCCAGCTCCTGAGGTGGGGAAGCTGCTACTGCCAGAGTCTTAGCAATAGGAGTGAGGGGGTGCAGGGGTTTGGGGGTGGGGAGGGGTGGGGGGTGTGGAGAATGAGGACACGGGTGCACACACACACACCCTGGGAGCAGAAACATCGTCCATGGCTTCGTGGGTTTCTCTTCCCACCAGAGCCAGTGTGTGAGAGGTAGGTAGGGGTGTGTGTGTGTGTGTGTGTGTGTGTGTGTGTGTGTGTGTCGTGGGGGGGCGGGGAGAGACACGTTTTTGAGTGCGAGACCCAAACCCAGACCAGGCGACCTGTGATCTCGCGCCCTCCCCACCATCCCGGTGATTAATACCCATTTTTCTTACTCTCCCCTCCTCATTCCTCCCTTTCCTCTCCCGCTGCCGTGCGCTTGACTTGCACAGCCTGCCCCCGCCCGCTTCCCCTCCCCCGGCTCCAATCCTCACCAACTGGGATCTCTGATCCTGCCTCTCTACCCCCCCCCTTTTTTTTTTTTTTTTTTAGAAAGGAAGGTCCCCCACCCCCTTTCAAAACCGCTTCCTTCTGTCTCTTCACCTCTAGGAAATCTCGAGGCTTTGCTCTATCGCAAGTGCTCGCCAGGGTGATTTCTGATCACCCCAACCCGAAGTGCTGGCGTCCGAATGCATTTTCGTCTGCTGTGCAAAGAAGAGTCATGAACTTCAAAACCCTCAAGAGGGATTTTTAATCCTGCCTGGTAGGCAAGGAAAACCCTCCATCCCCCGCCAGCGGCCACCCCTCTCCGAGACTCTGCAATCGCCGAGGTGCTCAGAGCCGGTATGTAAGCATTCGCTTTGGAGTCTCTTGTCTCAATTTGGGGGTTTGGGGTGTCGGGAAGATAAAGGGTCGAAGCAGTGGAACCAATAACCAACCTGGTATTAGGTAAAGCTCTACAATCCAGCTAATTTGGACGTGGCTTAAAAAAAAAAGATTTCTTTTTTAGGATGAAAGGGTAGGGCTCTCTCTGGTCTTTTTTTTTAAGGGGGGGGGGGGGAGGGGGTAAACCTTTCACCGAGCAGAGAGACTGGGCATCGGTGCCCCGAGCCGGAGCCACGCGCCACGACCATCAGTACAATCGACACGTTGCAGGTGAAGCCCCGCGTGCTGCACATCGGCGCGGCTGCGTGAGTGTGCGCGGGGGTGAGTGTGCGAGAGCGCGGGGGCGCGTGCGCGGCCGGGGGCGTGTGTGCGCGCGTGTCAGTGTGCCCCTTCCAAGAAATGCCCAGTGTGCACCCCATGCACAAGCAGAACCCATTCAGCACCAGCCCGGGGTGGGAGGAGACACTGCTGCTGGAAGCGATGGGCAGAGCGAGACAGACGTGTCAGCAGCAATGCAGATGGGGCTGGGGGCCGCACTCGCTGGCGAGTTAAGTGGGGATGGTGTTCCTGCGTGTGTGTGCGTGTGCGTTGCTATGTGGTACCGCTTCTCTCTCGCTGCCTTCTTCCTTCCCACTTCCCTCCATCGCTTCCTCCCTCCCGCCCTCTCTCCGCTTCCATTCAGCCTGGCTTTCCCACCTCTCATCCATGCCTGTCCCAGGAATGGTATAGCCAGACCTTTTCTGAATTATTTATAGACCGGTGCCAGCTGTTTTCAATTCCTCTCATGTGCACTCTGTGGGAAATGCGGGGTTTCCAACCCCGTTTTCCTGAAAACGAATTGATATCTTTTTCAGAATGCATTTTTCTCACCCTCCGGGAGATACTGGAATAAAACCCTCTAACAGCCTCTTTTTCCCCCTTAGGAAGGGGACGCTTTGGGAATGACCATGCTCCGAGGAGGGACAGAGCTGGCTCCCAGCTTCTCTACACACAGCCTCCTCCACTAACGCTCCAAAAATCAAAAACCTGTAATTGCCAGAGGAATCATTAAAAAAAAAATAGTCCAGCCACCAACCTCACATGCAAAGGGAATAATTACTCTGGATTCTGCATCGTGAGCTGCTCTCCATCCACTGACTTACCTTTGAATTCAATCTTTTTTTTTTCTTTGAATTTACATCTCTTCAAGACACAAGATTCAAACAAAATTCACGATAAATTGGATTTTAAATTACCTTCCTTTCATTTATCCTTCATCTTTCTTATGTGGATATGCAAGCGAGAAGAGGAGCTTGGACATTCCCAACATGCTCACTCCCTTAATCCGATCGTCTAGAGGTTTGGCTTCTACAAACCAAGGTAAGGCACCTTCTATTGTATTTTCTTCTCACCTGGGGTAAGAGATTCTTTGTTTATCTCTCTTCAAGTCTCTCAAGTGGATTTTTTTTTTGGAAGAAAAGGTAACATGATGTTAAAATAATGCTGGTCTGGGGAGACAGGCTTATTATAAAGGGGGAAATATCCCATGTTATTTCTTTTCCTTCCTCATCAAACAGGTTTTGGGTTTTTTGGAGGCAGTGGGGGTGGATGTCTATAGGAATAGAGGATGTTGAATGGCATAAGGTTTTTTCTTTTCTTCTTTTTTTTTACGCAGTCACGACTGGGAAACCTGTGTGATTTTCAAGTTAAATGTCATTTTAATCATCCAGTGCTAAAGCTCTGATTTTTATGGGAATCTAGAAATTCCCCCCACCCCTCCGCAAGGCTGGCTTTCCCCCTTGCCACTTCCATGCTTCTCTCTCTATCTCCTGCCCCTATCTTCCCGGGCATCCTTTCTGTGCCCTTTAAAACATGAAGATAATGACTGAGATCACTGTGGTTATTGCCCCGAAGTCCACTTGCTGTCTAAGGGGTTGACATTGGGCCCAGAGATCCCGGGAGGCCTACTGCAGAGGGGCAGGTCTAGGTGGGGAATCCGGCTGGTCTAAGATCACCTGGAATTGAAGAAAGCTGCAGGTTAAGAGGACTTAAATCTGAAGCTCAGAAAGAAGGAATTCTGCCAATATTCTGCTTTTAATTTGTATTTTTTCCCGTGTGCTATTATTTTTGAGCTATAAATTTCTCCTTCTGTCTACACATCTATTTATACCCACACATTCTCCAAGCAAACTGTTACTTCCACACTCTTGCAAAATGGCTATCTTGCAGAGTTCTAAAATGCTGTGCATGTGGAAGGGGTGCAGGATTCGACACGTGAGCCTTTGTGTTAAACAAAGAGATGTGCCGTTTGCATGTGTGAGTCTTGTACCCTCAGAACAGAGTTCATACTTCAATTTTCCCCCCTCTCATAATTTTTTACGATAAGTGAAATGGGGTTTGGCAGTATTTGCATGCACTTGAAAAGAGAAATAGCAGGAGAAATGGAAAAGACTTAGCTAGTGACTCTTCAGCTAGTCACTCATGTAATCCAAGACAACTCCTGAGGAAATCAGAATATCCATGTGCCAAAGGGCCTTGACGGTGAGCTGGCTGCCCCTCTCCTTGGTCCACTGGCCATATACCCCCAAACTCTGAAGGCACCCAAATGCAGCACTTGGGTCGACATAACGATCCTCAAAATAATGTAGTAGAATCATTAGCATCAATAATCTTTCTTAAAGTATTCCCGCCCACCCCCCCAAAAAAATCTTTTTTTGGTATTTTTTTAATAACAATACTTAGAATGAATCTGAACTACTGAAGGGATGTGGGGGAAGTAGCGGAAGGTCCTTATTTCTCAGCATCACAGTAGAAGATAGTTCTTCATTGTTCAAAAAGGATGGATGTGATCCAAATTCGCTACTCTCCTGCCCCTGGTTTTATTCCTTTGAACCTTTATTGCTTAACCACTAATCTGTAACCATGGTGTCATCAGAGTGAGAGGGTGGGATCCCACTTTGAACCATGTTCTTGTCATGTCCACAAATAGCTGAGGTTATCTGATGTGCGCTCACCTTAGAGACACCTGAGCTGGTTCTGCAACTGTTTCTACTCCTTCAAGTGGGAGGATGAACTCTTAAAATTACTTCAAAATAGAATAGAGGTATGGGTGAGAAACGCAGCTCCAGGTGTGATGATCTCATAGGTGCAGGTGGGCAAGGTGAGGTGGGTATCAAAGGACACATGCCATCTTCTGCATTCCTGGTGCCGACGACAGTGCTCTGCACTGAGTAGGTATTTCGTCACGTTAGTTGGTGATGAGGTTGACAGAAGTCCTTTTGACAGGGTCTCAGCCACATTTGCCTTGGTTATTAATGAGATGAAGCCAGGTTCTGGGTCAGCATTAGTCAGCCCCAAGCCTAGGCAAAGGACAAGAGGTGAAAAGCAGAGGGTGCTGAGGAAGAGGAGGACCAGGTGATGGGAAAGCTACAAAGAGAAAAGAATGGAATTCCTACTGGAAAGGGCTTCTGAGGATCCTAGGAGAAATCCCCACAGGTGGTCTGTACCTTTTCCACACCCAAAGCCATTTTGGAGACCCTGGAGAGGAGGAAGGTGTTCCTGTCCTCCTGAGCAGGTTTTGTGTGACTCAGTGGTGTTCTGGGCTGTCTCAGGGCCATTGTTCTCTTTTTTTTTTCCTCATAGCACTAAGAGTTGATTGGGTTCTATTTTGTCTTCTCTCCTTCACACGCCCCTCCCCTACAGTATGGGTTACATGGGAAAGAGATGTGGTTGCTGGTGGGAGGGAGAGAGAGAACATTTAATATTAACTGAGGAACCTTCAAGATGTACAATTAAGAAATATATTAATGGGAAATAAAGACTTCCCAGGAAAGCATGGTTGAGGAGGTTAGGTTGGTGATTTCAAGGAAATCAGAACAGCATGGTTGTCTTCTATCTCTGTGTTTCAGGTATAGCAAAGCAGGATGGACCGGTAAACACAGAACAGTATGGCCTCTGAGAAGTAGATATTAGCATGCAAGGAGAGAGCAGGATGTGTACCCCTGGATTGTGTAATTTCTTCCCTCCTTTGGTTCCATCCCTAAGAAATCTGCCTGTCTGAAAAGTCTTGCTTTGCCACTATATGTGTGTAATTTATGACAGAGGTGAATGCAGGCAAGAAGAATATTAAGTAAGGAGACAAAATGACAGAAAAGGAAAAGGAGGAAAAATTTTTCTCTAGTCACTACTTTGCACACCCAGTGCCTTTCTTTTAGGCTGAGCCAGAAGAGCGACTTCCTCTGGTGAAGGGAGGAACAGCAGGCATCTTGATTTTGTATTCTTGCTTCACCTCCAGAAAGATGGCGTCAGACTGACCATATTCCTTGACCTTCATGTACACGCATCCAGCCTTGTGTGTGGAGAGAGATTGGGCACCTGGGAGGTGGAAACATGGACTGGAATTGGTTGGTGGGGTGAGTGGTTCTTGATAGGGAGAAAGGACCCAACTGATCCAGCCCTTGGCCACATCACCGTTAACTTGTAAAACATTCTCCCATCTCCTCCATGGATATGATGAACCCAGGATGCAGGATTCCCCACACCATCCTCTATTTTCTTGTTTAAGAACATAAAAGTGAAGGTGACATGTCCACTACTACTAATAGGTTAAAGCAAAAATTTCATTAATATTTGTGGACTATGAAATACAGAAGGAGTCAGGAGAAAGGAACCATAGCAAACAAATCTGCCTGTAGAAGCCAGGGACCAGAAGGGAGCCAGGGTGAAACGTGATCTAAAGGTTGGAAAACTATTGTTCTGAATGATAGTCTTCTTTCCTTAACAGTGAAGCCTGGGGCTGACATCTCCTGTAACTTACTGGGGTCAGGAGTGAACAAGCTCCTTTTCCTCACTGCTACCCTACACCATCCTTAAACATTCTAGAAATTTCGTCCTTTCAGTAAACTACATTTCCAGTCTCTGGCACTGTGCATACAATCGGATCTCTGTAGATAAGTATAGATAAAAAGAGTTACTGGTCTAATGAATTGTTTGCATTTATTAAAGTGCATCCCCTCTTTGCAACCACAAGAAGAAGTCTCCAGGGAGAGTAGATTAGTGGATGAATTGATACTGTCTTTTGGAGGGACGAAGAGCATAGAAGAACTGATGAGGGAGCAGGCATCACTCAAGGGAGGCAGGTTTCTGAGCTTTACCTGTGGCTGTCCATGGTATGTCTGTGGCCATTACACAAGATTCATTGGGTGGATGTGTTCTTGTGGTCCTGTGAACCCAAGAGAGGTGTGTTCAGAAACCTTTGGTTGGTTCCTTGTTGCTCTCCAACTACCTTATTTCTGTCTTTTCACTTTCTAGTACTTTCAGCTGAGGTTGTCAGAGAAGGGACCTAGGTAGAGCATATGCTGATCCCTTGTTGAAATCCTCCCTGACTGCCCCAAGCAGAATAATTGCTCTGCCTTCTGTGCACTACCAGCACCTGTTTGCAGTTAATAGTACACTTTATCCTAATTTTGTTTACATGCCCTGTTTTTTTTTTAAGAAGTTTATGAGCCCCTCAAGGGCAGGGAGGGATGTGTTATCAGTTGGAATCATTGTACTTATTAGCACAGTGACTGGCACATAAAAGATAGTTCAAAATATTAAACGAATGGATAAATATTAAATTAGTAGATGATGCTATTTGTTGTTTGTTCTCATCAGTACAGGAACAGTTTGAAGTTATGATGCTAGATGAGATCAACAATATCAGAGCTCTGTGACACGTTAGAAGGCGGGTACTCTAACCTTCTTATTTGATAGATGAAGAAGCCGAGATCCAGGGACATTGAGTTTTCTGCTTACGGTTGTGTAGCTGCTTAGTGTCAGCACTATGTGCACCACATCATCGACTACAGTGATGTATGGAAGTTTTCCGTGGATTTCAAATACCTGCATTAGCACTTCTCAAATTTGATTGTCTATAGGAGTCACCTCAGGGCCTTTTTAAACGGTACATTCTGATTCAGGTGGTCTGTCATGGTACCCGAGGTTCTGCACTTCTGGCAATCTCCCAGGTGGCTGGACCATGCATCACAGGCCTGTATCATTCCTGCACCTAATTCCATATCATGGTTAACATTGGCAGTTCCACATACATATTCTACTTTTGGGACTTCCAGCATTTCTGCTTTGTTCTTAAAAGTAAAAAGAGAAAAATCAGAAAGGAACCTATGTATTTATGTTCACCCATCTCCTCTCTACAATCACTCCCCCACCATGTATATCTTTTGCCTCTTTCCCTTCCATCCTTTACTCATTCTTATTCTGGTTCTTCTCATAACTGATTATTTCCTCTTGCTTCTGGGCTTATCTATTTATTGTCTCTTAGTCTCTTTTCTTTCACATTATCTCTTTTTTTAAACTTTATTTTATGCCTTTTTTCTGTTCAATTATTTAACAAACATTTATTAAGAACCAATATTTGTCAAAGACTGTGTTATGAAAAAGAATTAGCTCTGGTCTGTACTTTGCAGCAGCTCATGATTTAATGAGGGAGGTGTGAAAGCCGGGGAGAATGAGGTGGGCTTCATGGAGGGATTGACAGTTAAAATGTGTCTTAAGAATAAATGTGAATTTTGCAGAAGGAGAGAATGGTCATTTCAGGAGGATGGAGAGCAGGGGGAGAGGCGTGCTGGTCTCCCTTGGGGAGAAAAGCAACACGGGAAAGCGCAGGTTCCTTTAATAGGAATTTCAGATTCCAGATGCTGAGGCAGAGAATAAAGTTAGGGTCTTCTTAAAAGGAGAGGGAAGAGGCTCTGATTTCTGCCTTAGCTTTAGTGATGCTACCTTTAATGACTCCTCGCCCGGTTTATTAGGCTTGCCTCTAGAATGAACAAATGACACAGTTTTCATTTTAGACCACTGGATTGCTACTGACTTTGTTGATGGGTATTAGAAAGAAAGGGACAGCTGCTACTGGGTATGTAGCCAAGGAGAGAGCTGGATCCTAGCCCAAGCCAAGCTACTCAGAATGAAGGACCAGCTTAGCCCCATGTGTTTCTAGAGTGGCGAGCCACTCTGACCCTCGCTGCTTTTTTTAATGGCAAAGGGGAGTGACGGAAGAAGAGGGGCTCAATTATTCTCAGGGAATTCACAGAATCCTTTCTGGTAGTCTTTTTTTTTTTAGATAGCCTGATGTTTCAGAAGTATTCTTCATGGGGATGCCCAAGTGTAGAGATGATGAAAAGAAAGCATAACCACTGCTTGATTAAATGGTAGCCTTGGTGCCTAAGGGAAGAAGGGTTTGAAATCCATGTTCCTTTAAATGTTATTTGTATCGTTTTCTGCTCTCTATCCTTCCCCTTTCCCCCCATACTTTTACCATTTCTCTGCACACTGTGGTTTATATTCATTTTATAAGCAAAAGGAACCTAAGTTTGGCCTGAAGACTTTTTAAAGATCCACTACATATGAAGAGAGTATCTTGGGTATTAAGGTATGTGGATTAGCAAATGCCACCACTGGCTGACTTGAAGGACATTTATTCCAAGGTGATATTAGGGGCAGGGTGGCGGAGGCACAGGGACAAGGCTGTGCCTAGAGGGATGAGGAGAGGGGAGAGAAGGAGGAGCAAAGCCAGACCCGAGGGAGTGGCAGACCTGGAAGGAGAGAGGCTACATACAGGCTTTAACTCTGCTTGGAACCCATCTTTGTAAGCAGGGGGACATCTGCCGTAGACAGCTTCCTAAATGAGGACAATTTAAGGTTTACCAGCCGTGGGCAAACTACGGCCTGCGGGCCAGATCCGGCTGTTCTATCCAGTTCTCTTGCTCTCCCCTCCGCTCCTTTACTTTGAATTTATATTAATTCACACAAACACTCCATCCATGCTTTTGTTCCGGTCCAGTTTAAGAACCCATTGTGGCACTCGAGTCAAAAAGTTTGCCCACCCCTGGAGACCTATTAACTCACCTGATTCCTAAAACCCAAACTGTGCTCTCCACGTGCTATCCTCCACGACTTTCCTCGTTGCCTCACTCAGAGCACACACTTCCTTCTTCAGAAAGAAATTTGGGGTTAAATTTCTCATTAGTCTTTATTTAAGATTGTATAAATTCAACTGGTTAGAATTTCTTAGGAAATTGGATCTTATTATTATTTTTTGGGAAGAGCTTGGACCTAAAAACAGTGGCTGGATGAAAGCACCACCTTGTTAAAGGAGGGGAGGAGAGTCTGAGAAGAAACCTGGAGCTTAGGTGATACCACAGTTATTTCCCCAAAACTAACTGTACTCTGAAAATGCCGAGAGGTTCTGAAGCAAAGCTCCCACCTTCTGGGGGCCTTAGATTGGTCACTCAGCTACCATGGTAACTGGTATCTTTGGGTTAGAGATCAGTGTATTCCATGCGCATCCAAATACACAACACATGCACCCCACACACTATGGATGTAGATGTTGTGCAGTGACTTACTATCAAGTACAGTAGCCAGAAGTAATCTTAAATGCATTAAATATGTTTGTACAATTTAGGTACAGTAATACATGTGGTGTGTGTGTGTGCGCACGCTTGTGTGTGTGTGTGTGTGTGTGTGTGTGAGAGAGAGAGAGAGAGAGAGAGAGAGAGAGAGAGAGAGAGAGAGAGGGAGGACAATAAGAATATCAATGCTGACAGGTACCTTGAAGATTATTCTCTTTCACAAACATCATTTGAAAGCTGCGAAAACAGTTCTGAGCTTAGCCACATGGTCTAAATCCACATACATGTGTCAGAGCCATGTCCACTGAATCTCCCAGCCACTGCCCTGCCCCACGAGTGCCCGTGGAATGCATGTCCCTGACATCAGCCAGGATAGGTGTGTGCTCCTCCACATGTCTTCAGAGCCCAGGCTACTCCCTTGACATGTAATGTGTCTTTAATAGTGTTCAGTTTTCCAGAGTAGCCAGGAGCTGCCTTGCTGATAATGGAGGAGGTGGTGGTCTGATCTTGGCAGTCAGAAGCTTCTTTGTTTCTGCTTGTGTTATTTTACTTTGTGACCATGTGCATGCACGGATGGTGGGCCTTGATTTTCTCGTTTCTGAGACAGTTAAATTAAAACCTCTCTGGGAGGGATCCAGGCAGTGGTCATTTAGAAATTCCCCAGAGGATTCTAACGTGTGGCCATATTCGAGAACCGCTGGACAAGATGATTGACAAGGCGCCTATTAGCCCTAAACATCATGCAGTCCTAGCATTTGAACATGTAGAGCAAGACCCTCTCACTGTTAAATGTTACATGACTAACAGAGGTCAGAAGGAGTTGGAATATGAGGGAATTTAGTGGATGGAATGCACACAGGGTTGGAACTGGTGTTGAATGAAGAGCAGAGCCGAGTTTGCCCTGTTCCTGAGCTCCATCAACACTCACATAGGCCTGGTGTTGAAGGTTAGGAAAATTAGGGACTCCTTTCCTTGACAGCCTGGAGACAGATGTGGCTATGAAACGGGGCGAGTAGCCCTCGGTTCTGCAAACATCCTCTGTTCTACTTAGTCTTTCCTGAGGGCACCCATTTCTTGTTTTGGAGAGGAAGCCTCATTTTACCCCTTTGTAATACTGAAAATGTAGGAAGACTATTAATAAATCGGGCTGGTAAGCAGACCCTGATTGATTGGTGAGGGGTGTGGATGGTGCAATTATCTTAGTGCTGGTTGGGATTCACTAACCATGTTACCCTCCCTCTCAGTGCCTGAAGTGGAATATTAAAGGCTCGAAGAGGAGGAAGAGGGTAGGAGGCATTAAGCTTTGTTTTTTTCTGACTGTAACTTGAATCACTGATTATTAGGCCGGCTGGGTTAGTCGTTTTCTCACATCCTTCCTTTTTGGCTCCCTCCCTTCCCCATTTTAAAATAAACGTGAACCTAAATGTACAGAGGCGAGAAAAAAATAAGACTTATGGATCTGTGTTCTTTTAAGAAGACAAATCATAAGAAAGTAAAAATACTAGCTCTTTTTTTGACATCTGCTAATAGCAGTTGGAAAAAGGAGAGAAAGGTTATGAGTGTGGTTTGGGCTCTCACTGGTGTTTGGTAGGATATGCAGAGGTGTGAGGCACTAAATATTTAGGAGAAACCTAGGAAGTGTATTCATTAATTTGAATTTCTAAATGTCTCTTGGTTGGCCCCAGAGGAGGAAGAATTGCATAAGAAATCCTACCCTGACCAAATATCGGCACTCAGATTTAACAGGTTTCCTTGGGTGGGAGAATGTTGACCCTGTGGTTTTTTGAAGAAAAAATACTGGATGTGTTTCCTTACCTGCATATCTAAGAGAAGTAATTTGTTTGTTGATTAATTTGTCATTTTTCCATGTGAACGAAATTCATCGTTATGTCACTTTATATCTGCAGTGCTTAGCAGAATGCTCTCTGCCTATGGGCAGTGCTTGGAAAATGCTGGGTTATTGATAAAGATGATAATGGAAATGAATGTGTATTGAGGATGAACTGGTCATATTTATGCCTTTTATATTTCCACTTCCTTACCATCTAAATACCTCTTTTTTTTTGTTATTGTTAATCTTCACTGAGGATGTTTTTTCCATTGATTTTTAGAGAGAGTGAAAGGGAGAGAGACACAGTGAGAGAAACCTCTGTGTGAGAGAGATACAATGATTGGTTGCCTCTGGCACAACTGAGGTATGTGTCCATTGACTGGAATTGAACCCGGAACCCTTCAGTCCACGGTCAAATGCTCTAACCACTGAGAAAAACTGGCCAGGACCAAACACCTCCTGATGCTTTGGCTGAATTTTACTAGAGTTAAAGAGGTGAGAGTATCTTTAGTGCTAGCTATAGGCTGGCAGAATTAAAATATACCCATTTCTTAGTGTCTCACTTCTTTGAGCTTCATTTTACATTGTGTTTAATAAGGGTATTTCTTCAAAAGCTCTCACTCATCACTAATTATGCTTTTCCCATTCCCTTCAAGTTCCATGTAAATACTGGTTATTCCTCAAGGTCCATTCATCTCAAAGGCTGTCTCACCCACAAAGTCTTGCTTGATCTTCTCAAGCAGAAATAAGCCCCCTCAAGTTATTCGTCCATATACTATTTTTATTTTGCCTTTGTTTGTAGCACTTTTCTGATGCTGGCTTTTGGGACAGATTCTTTGAGGGCTTTTTTCTTGTATTCCCCAATCATCTTCACTGGGCTGGGCTTTCTGAAATAAATAGGATAATGATTACTCACCTTCTCAACCTCTCCTTTTTATTCTGTACCTATTTACAATGATGCTTTGATTTCAACATAAAACTCAAGGTTGACTCTAAATGTATGAATGGTCACCATAGCAGGGAATCTAGTTTATTGATAAATCTGCATTATACAACTGAGACAGGGGTTAGGGAAGGGAGTGAGAAAGTCTTGAAATTAGGTACCCAGAATTTGTAGATTGCTTTAGAAATGAATTGTGCCATAAAATACTAAGAATTATTGCTGTCAATTCAAATATAATAGTTATAAAAAGGAATTGCCTTGCTTTTACTTATTGAAATTGGGCCTTGAAGTGGCAATAGATATTTATGGTATGCCCATTATATTTTGGGTTATGTTAATATATGCTCTCTCATTTAATCTTTACCACAAGGCTGGCATTATTATTTTGTTTCTCAGATGAACAGAGTAAGAATTAGAGAGCTCAAGGTCACACTGCTGTAAGCAGTGAGCCAGGATTTCAACTCATGTCCTCTGACTCTAACCCCTGACTCTTTAAATTATACAGAGCCGCCTCCATGTAAAGGAAGATAAGGGTTTCTGTGTTATGTAGAGGAACCCGTAAACAGCATGTACTTTGAAACTTCAGCAAAGCAACTTTCCTCCAGATTCCTTTTCTTTGGGGCTTTGCTCTTGGCAAAAGATAAACTTCTTTTCAAGTGGAAAAATGCATGCCTACAAAATAGCAAATTTGGGGACCTTAATTTAATTCAGTGAGACAAAAGGTGAGAAATTCATGGCACTGGCAATCAGCATCTCTTCCATTTCACATGATGGTTAAGGTGTAGGCACCCTCTTTTTTAGCCTATTCCTACCATTCTGTAAATAGACTTCCTCTCCAAACTGAAGACTCCCCTTCATTTAGGAGGAGACAGTCCTCTTCTCTGCTCATCTAATCTTGGCCATCTTGAAGATTATTCATTTTCTTGTACCTCTTTCTTTTTCAAACCCATGTATAAACTACTACTTTGAGTGGAGACTAACGGTTGGAGTAAGAGAATGGTAGTCAGGAATACTGCTTTGGTGTTGGGTTTTATTCCTAACAGGAATTATTGTTATTGTTCTAGGAGTTTTACTCACCTCATTCCAAGAAAGATATGAGGGAGTTAATTTCTTAAAAAATCTTTATCCTTGAAAGTATTACATAGGTCCTCCTTTTCCCCCCATTAACCTCTTCCAGCCTGCTCCTGCCCCCTCCCCCCAGGCCCTCACCACCTCATTGTCTGTGTCCTTGGGTATGCATATATGCATACAAGTTCATTGGTTGATCTCTTTCCACCCTCTCTCCCCTTGATGGAGCTAGTTTTGTTTCAAATATCTGCATCAACTATTGTCTCATAAAATAAACATATAAACAAAGGTCAAATTTCTGTCTTTAGTTTTCTAAGAAAAGAGGCCAACTCTTGGTGCCCCATAGAGTTCAGGTGCCTTAGCTGTTTACCATATGCATATTTTAAAACTACTTTTCAATAATTTGAAGCAAAGAGAAAGGAGCTGGCCAAGGTGCCAGGAAACCAGGTCCAGTCTCAGTGCCGCCTCTGCTCTTGTGTGATCCAGGCAAGGTCCGCAACCTTGTGGGACTTACTGCCTCATCTGTACAATCAGGTATTTAGCAGAGACAATCGTGTTGTGGAACAAATGAGGAAACTTAAAGAGTCCCCCCCAAAACGTAGGTTTAATATACACATAGACAGCATTGTTATTAATAACTCCATCCTGCTCAAAATAACAGCTTTTCAATGGCCATCAGCGCAGGACATCTACTCCCAGTGGGCAAGAGACTATATCTATCTATATATAAAAGCCTAAGTGACCATTATGATCGGAACAACCAGTTGACCAGTTGCTATGATGTGCACTAACCACCGGGGGCAGATGCTGAATGCAGGAGCTGTCCCCTGGTGGTCAGTGTGCTCCCACAGCCAACCTCCCCTGGTCCTTCGCCTTAGTCGGCAAACCTCCCGCAATCCATCCTCCCATCTGGCAGGCCTTGTCTGGCAGTTGGCAGGCCCCAGTGGCAGCCGGTAGGCCCCAGCCGGCAGCCAGCAGGCGCTGGCCGGCCCAGCCCCAATAGGCCCTGATTTCTGGCCAGGCTTAGGGACCCCAGCCGTGCACAATTTCATGCACCGGTCCTCTAGTATATATATAAAAGCCTAAGTGACTGTTACAACTGAACGACGGAATGACCAGAACGCTGGTCGACCAGTTGCTATGATGGGGTAGACACTCAATGCAGGAGCTGCCCCCTGGTGGTCAGTGTGCTCCCAAAGCCAACCTCCCATGGCCAGCCAACCTCCCACGGCCGCTTCCCCTGGCTGGCCCCAATTGCCCCGATCATAACCTCCCGTGGCCCCTCCCACCCCCACTGGTTGGCCAACCTCCCACAGCCCCTCCCCCCAGCCGGCCAACCTCCTGTGGCCCCTTCCTCCCCTGCACCCCTCCCCCGCCAGCCCCAATTGGTCCCAGTCGGGACTGGGTGAGATGCCCCAATCAGCCCTGATCACCAGCCAGGCCGAGGGACCCCACCTCTAGTAGAAAATAATTGAATGGATGATGGGCAGCAAAGTCATCCAGAGTTTGGAATGCAGAGCAGCAGCCAGGCACTGTGACCTGTGATTTTTAATCTGTGGTCTGTGTCTACTTCTCAGGTTCTCTTGTACAGTATTTATCTAGTTTTCCAGGAAAAAGGAGAGCAAGACTAATCTTTCTAGCTTTATGTATAGAACTGTTTTTTCCAGGCTTATCTCGTATCTTTACATGATCCAAGAAGAATAGAGATGGAGATGGCATGGCGACCAAGCCAAGGAATGAATAATGTGAAAGGCTGTTTTCCACCCCAGGCCTTTGCTCTGTCTGCAGGGCCTTCCTCACCTTACTTCTCCTGCTTCATTCCTATGCTGCCTTCAAGATTCAGCTCAGGGATCCTCTGCCCCAAGTCCTCCTGGTCCCACCAGGCTGGAGACACTCCCCTCTTCCTGCTCCCATTGCTCTGGTTTGAAGTGACTCTTGTTGTATCTCTGTGCTGCCCACCCCATGATGTGAAATTTTCAAGGGCAGAAACAGCCTCTGTCCTGGGCCCTGTGTGCCTAACAGAGTGCTGGCACATGGTGGACATGTAATAAACAGCTGCTGACATGGTCTGTGCACCTGCCGGCCTGTGGTCCAGGATTTACGTGCATTAATGAATTGAACATCCCAATCACCCTTGGAGGTGTGTAAAATTATCACCTATTTTATGGATGAGGATACTGAGGCAATAATAATTATGATGAAATAATAGTTACTTACATTTCTGGAGAACTGTATAGTTTACCAAGGGCTATCTCCTGTATTTTCTTCCCAACATGTATTCTAAAGCCCCACTAGGGGGAATTTTGGACAGGAACTATTATCCTTTTTTTACAGATGAGGAAATTGAGGTACAGATAACTCTAATGATTGCCAAAAATTGTATAGCCAAGAAGAAGAAAGAGATGGAACTCAATCACAGCTTTTCTGAATCTCAAGTCCAGACTTTTTTCTTGGCCTCTGCTTTGAGAGAGCTTAGAAGAGCAGTTTATATTGCTGGAGAAAGCTTAGACAGTGGTTCTCAACCTTTCTAATGCCGCGACCCTTTAATACAGTTCCTCATGCTGTGGTGACCCCCAACCATAAAATTATTTTTGTTGCTACTTCATAACTGTAATTTTGCTACTGTTAATGAATCGTAATGTAAATATCTGTGTTTTCTGAGCAGGGTCACCTAAGACCATTGGAAAACACAGATATTTACATTACGATTCATTAACAGTAGCAAAATTACAGTTATGAAGTAGCAACGAAAATAATTTTATGGTTGGGGGTCACCACAACATGAGGAACTGTATTAAAGAGTCGCGGCATTAGAAAGGTTGAGAACCACTGGCTTAGAGGAAGCCTTAATTGATAAATAAAGAATTTACTACAAAAATGCATTTGGTGGGCAGGTGAGCATATTCAGAAATAGTAAAGGTTGTGAAACCTGAAAAGGCAAGGTCAACATATTATGTAAAAGATATAAAGGTTTTAGGCAATAGGATTATTATTATTTTACTTCTCCATATTTCTTTTTACATTTCTACATTTTCACAATAAGGTGCCTTATTTTCATATTCAGAAAAGGCGAAGAAGAAATAAAAAAAGAACTTTAATTATATCAGGAATTAGATAAAGGTGAAAGAGTTAAAGTTATCTCCATAAGGAGCTCAAGGCGTCTCCTTACTTTCTTAGAAATATAACCGAGAACCGGTTACTAACATACGGTTACATGTGTGTGTGTTTGTGGGTACGTGTGCCTATGTATCTATATGTGTGTATAATTGGCGTCTAGCATAGGTTAGGGAACACAAAACCAAGTTAACATTGGAGAGGTTTTTGAAACATTCATTAGGAAGAGTAGAATACATAACCTCAGTCTTAATGACAGATTCTAAAATGCCTTCAACACGGAAGTGGGTGCTGCCAGGCCAAAGGCTGCCATTTGAGGGAATCACAGAGGACTGGAAAGAAATCCGAGGGCCAGCTTATAACCTTTTCTAAAAAGAGATGATGGCTGGAAATTACAAACTCATAAGCATAAGTGTTAAGTTGGAAAAAAATGTTGAGCCTAATAGTCAGTTACCGACCCCTCAAAGAGACCAGGGCATAGAAACTGTCAAAATGGCTTTTAGGAGAACAAACCCTATTAGATCTGTGGTTTTAGGAGGAGGAGAGGCTTGGCAGGCTGTAGAAAACCAATATATGTAATTAAGAAAAAAGTGATGTAAATTTTAGATCGGCTTCTTCTGAGATTCTACCTTTTCAACGGGAAAATGGGTGGGTTAAATAGCAGGTGCTCAAAACAGAATGGTGGGCAGTGGCTGCCTGCGAGGATGATGCCATTGAAGTGTGATTGGTTCTTCGGCGGGGGCGGGGGCGGGGGTGGGGTGGGGGAGCTAGGCGGGGGGAGGGGCTTGAACTCAGCCTCCACTAACATTCCCCACAAAGTAGGCACAGTGAGGGACTATGCCTGCCTCTTATCGAAGGGGAGAAGGGCTGGCTCCTGGCAGAGGGGTGAGGAGCTCCTCTGCCAGAGTTGGCTTTGCAGCTGTGGGACAAGGGAACAGCCCAGTTTGCAGCACCCGCAGGCCATGCTGCCAGCCCTCCTCCCATTCCCAGGCCATAAATGCATGTGATCAGCCCTTCCGAAAACGTGTGCTCACATTTATGCAAACTCCCAAAATCCCACCCAAAGCATTACAAGGCTTAGGATCTCTGAAGTACATCCATGGATGTCAGGTTAAGAACCAGTGGTCGGCAAACTCATTAGTCAACAGAGCGGCAAACCGCGGCTCGCGAGCAGCGGTTTGCCAACCACTGCACTAGACCATGTGTCTAGGGCACACCCTGGCCATTTTCCTCCCATTATTTGTTTCTGAAAGGTGGGGACCACGGGGAGGAATTTTCCTTGGTGTCCAAACGCCTTTGTTCTTCCAGTATTAACCAGCCCTCTGGTTTCACTTACAGAATGTGTATGAAGGCTTGCTACCAAGTGCAGGGCTCTGGGACCTCTTTGCTGTGGAATCAGGCATAATGTTTGTCCTCCAAGAGCCAACAGACCAGGAGCTGAAACTTGGGCATAAAAGGCTGGAGAAGGAGGCAGACTGGGCGTGACCTTAAGGTGGTCTACACCCAGTGCTGGAGGCACACTGGCCATCTGGCCTGGATGTGAGCTGGAGCCAGCCAGCTCAGCCGCTCGGGAGCTGGGAGATTCAAGTGCTTTAAAGGGGTGGATGTAATTCAGATGAAACTGGCATAAAAGAACATTCGTTTTATTACTTTCTCTGCAATGCCCATCCTCTCCCAATCTACCCCAGCTGACTCCTTGACTCTTGACTAAGGCCCTGAGAACAGATTCTAGCTGAGATGAATTTTCCTGTGGGACCCCAGAGTGAGAATTCCTTAGATATCCATTAGGATTCCCCCTCCTCTTCCCAAAGAGTGGGCAGTTGGTGGAGAGGATCTTTTTGGGTCCCCTCCTTATCCTTATCACAATGGGAGCTTGGTCTCTACTTTCTGCTAGGTGTCAGGCCGAGCCTTTCCAGGGTGCCCAGGTCCCAGCATCCTTGGATTTCTAGGCTGGAACTGCTGTGGCTTTTAAACCAAGGCAAATCCAGATTTTGAATGGTGTCAGTCTAGAAATACAGATGGAAGCCCAGTGCCACTGCCCACAGAAGCAGCCACCCACGTCTTGGATGTCAAAGAGATGAGTTCAGAATCCCAAGTTTGCCGCTTGCCACTGAATGACCTTGGGTAAGGCATCTTATGTTTTGGTCCTCAGCTTTCCTCTTCTGGAAAATGCATGTTGTGTGAAAGTCAGATGAGGTAAAGTATATAAAATGCCTGGAACGTAGCTCCCTTACCTCTCCTCTCCACATCCTGTGAGCAATGCTGGTGAGTTCTTGGAAGGTCAGGAGAAAGAAAAAGTGATGGTCCCTGCTGGCTGTCTCCATCTTCTGTTGCTTCTGCATAAATGCTCACCCCACCCTATTCCTCAGCAATCCTTCACCATGGCTGTAGTGTGAAGGGGAGAAGAAATACAGGCGCTGCATATGTTTGTGTCTGCCTATGTGGAGACAAAGTGAAGGGTATGAAACCCAGTGGCCCAGGATGACCTCAGGGGATGGGGAGTGTTTCGAAATACTAGTAAGTCCCCAAATGATGTATGTCTAGGGGCTAAAGCCTTGCATTATTAGAGACAAGGGCAGTAGCAAAGAAAGAGGGAGAGAGAGAAAAAGAGAAATTGATGAAGATGGTCAATGCCTTATCCAGGACTCAACTTGTCAGGATCTTTGGCTTTTCTTCCACTTGGTATGGCGGAGGAAAATAGCCGGGAGGGGGAGAAAAAGGCAGAGGGAGGGTGGAAAGGAAAGGGTAGGGGGAGAGTGGGCTGTCAGGAGGTTTCCACCTCCCGGACAATGGGGAGTGGATAGTGTAAACAGAGAGCCTGTCTGATGTGGTCCTGAGAGGGGCTGCCCCATCCAGTTTCCCCGCCTGCCCGACACAGAGTCATCAGTAGTTTTGACACACTTTGGAGAGCCACAGTTGCTCTGCCACCCTGGGAACTTCTGTCTGGACTCCGGGGAGTGTTTGCAACCTCTCTGTGGAAGGCAGCCTGCCTGCTGGCTGGCCAGCCCCTCCCGGCTCCTGTGGGTGTCACAGTCCCTGTGATAAACCTGTCCGCCGCCTGGCAGATATGTGTTGTTTGTAACTTGCTCTGAGTACATCTCTTTGTCTGATTCCTGCCTCTAAATGGTGGCAAACAGACATTTTGGGGAGGAATTAAGCATTATGAGTTCACAGAATGTCAAACATGGACATGGCAAATAGAAATTAATTTTGAATTTACCTGGACTTTATGCCATTCGTACCATGGTGCCTACCAGCAGCAATTTGGGGTTAATTTTGTACAGAATGAATGCGGCTTGCTAAAATCTGAGTTTAAGAACTGCAGGCTGGTGGGATATGTGGTCTTTGTGGGAAGCCTCCCATTTCTGTTGAAGAAGGGATGGGCTATACTTAGGGCACTGGGTCCTGATCTCCCTTTGCTGTGGAAATCAGGGGTGGCAATGAGGTGGGTGTGGAGGCAAGAAGAGCCTCCCTCGGCTCCCGCAGGTTCCTCGGTGCAATTGGGCTCCAGCCCAGATGCAGCTGGAGGATGAAGCCGCTGCCAAGAAAAGCTGTGCTCCCTGCTGCTCGCTGTGAGGAAGAGCCAGCTCAGCGCACGTGTGTGTGCCTGCGTGTGTTTTGTGTGTGCATAAGAGAGAAAGCGACAGAGAACATGAGAATGTGAATGACAAACCATGCCTTTGCAGGATGCAGGGAACTGGAGAGAATGTTCAAAGGGCAACGATCGTGCTTCGCTGCTCGGCACCAGCAGATTTGAAATGCTGCCAGGTGGTTCTCACGTACCGCCAGGCTCCAGGGCTGCTATTCCAGACCCTCTGCCCCGCCGGCCCTCCCACACCTGCTCCTTTGTCTCATGCGCAGAGTATGCTTCACCACTGGCCGTGCTGTTCCCAATAGCCACTGGAAGAGAGGAAGGCAGCCCCCGGTTTCTTAAGACTCCTGGCCATTCTTGTCTGCCTACCAATGGACCTGTGTTTCTAGAAGATATGGTGGATTGATTAAATAAATGCTCTTAACCCTGTAATTTTAACCACACAGCTCCTCATGCTGTGGAAATAACAGTCCTTAGATTTTTCATTATGAGTGGATTATTCAGATTGCCCCAGAGGAAAAGAACTTTCTCTAATTTTAATATAACAAGTGTTTATTTAGCTATTCAGTTAAAATAGTCAACATTTTCACCCTTTATTCCATTTTCTACGATATTTTAAAATATGCACTAAAGAAACTTTTTAGTATGCTGGGATCATGAGTTCTTGCGAATTTCCATTGTATATTAACCACTTCCCAGAGAAAATACACCCTTCACTTCATTTGCACTCTCTTCCATTCAGATCACCAGCAACGTTCCTTCCCCAAATGATCATGGTGTCTTTCTCAGCCTCTCCCCTGAAGACCTGACTCGCCCTCCTGTGACCTCCAGGCTTTGCATGCTCTGCTTCCTTTAGATTAAGGACCCTTGACCTGTCGACATGGAATCCCTTGTTGCGTCCCTCCCCTCCCTGCTCTGCCGCTTTATGTTTCATCACACTCTAATTTAATTTCTCCATCAATTTACGGTCACATCTGCTTTTCTGTTCTGTCACTCCTGCTCCTAGGACAGATGAAGAAAGTCCCAAAAGGGAGCTCAGGTGGCCTGCTTCAGCTTCCCTCCTTCCAGAATGGCATCATCGTCAAAGGACTGGGTGATTAGCCTTTGCTAAGGGTCCCCAGAACCCCATTCTTGCCCATTTCTTAGATATTGCCTCCCTGAGCCAATGTATTCTCTCCTCCACACTCCTGCTCACGGTTGATGGTCTCATTACACTTGCCTGAGAAAATCAACACTCTTTGATGTCAATGTCCATAATCATTCTCTTTTCTATATAAACATTCATTGTTTGCTGGAAACTTCAGAGGGGCCTTTGTTTCATTTTTCACGACGCTGACAGCCTTTGTTTCGGACCCAGTTATCTTTTCATGAGACGTTGTGCTGTCACTCTCGAGGACCCTTGCCTTTCCTGACATCATGAGCTCTGTCTTCCCACCGCTTCTTTTCTGCTGCTTTCAGTGTGGTCCTAACCCAACCCACCCCTCTTTCTGCAGTCCCTATTTTCTGGCTGGTACCAGCATTCTCCCAGTGCCCCAGACCTGGCATTTAGGGATCTTGTACATCTTCCTGATCCTCTCTCCCAGCCTTTGGAGGATTCTACCTTCCCACAAAGTGTCAGCACTGCCTCCTGGTAAAAATCACGACCCCAGAGGCAGACTGCCTGAAGGTGTCAGTTCCTAGAGGGGACCTTTGAAAAACTACAGACCACTCAGAGTCTTGGTTTCCTTCTTTGTATAATGGGGATAATAATAGTACAGCTGGTTCAAAATGTTCTTCTGAGGCTTAATGAATGAATGCTGACGAAGTCCTTAGAACAGTGCCTGGCACCTTGTGAGTGTTCATTCAGTGTTAGATGTTATTATTGCCAATATGTGAATGGTTCTCAACTGGAAAATTTTGCCTCTCAGAGGACATTTGGCAATGTCTGGAGGCATTTCTGAATTTCAGGACTAGGGGGAAGGGAGGCTGCTATCATGTGGTGGGTGGAGGCCAAGGATTCTGCTGAACAACCGATCGATGGTACACAGGACAGCACCTGGACACAGTTACCTAGACCAGCGGTCTGTGGTGTCGAGTTTGAGAATCACTGCTCTACCTCTTGGCCCCAGAAACTGCCAGCACTCTCTCAAGGTGTAATCTAGTGCCCATTTCTATTTCCCTCAGTTTTCCACTCTTTGGAGGGCTCTTTTTATCACATGGTTTCAGTTACGCAAGGATGTCGATGGTTCTCAAATCTACATTTCCAGCCTCCTGATTATGTCTCCAGTGGTTTCCCCTAGGCACATTCTCTTGAAATTGGAAACTGTTAAAGGGGGAAAAAAAAGAACCAGTGTTTCTCTCCCTTCTCCATTCAAATGGCCACCCTTTCCCAGCATTTCCATTGTTCCTCATGGCACACTGTCCTGGCGCTGGTTCCCTGGCTTTGATTCCAAGCCGCACCTCCAGCCTCCACCAGTTGCTGCCAGTTCTCACTCCACGTTGTTCCCATTCCTCCTCATTTCCATCTCCATGGCTGCTGCTCAGTGCAGGACTCTGGCTGGCTTTCCCGGCTCCCCTCCTCGCCTCCATCCTCCACACAGCTGCTGGAATTGTTTTCATTAAACACTGTTTTCCTCTGCTCAAGAATCCACAGTGGCTCTCCATTAGCACTTATTAGCAAAAGGAAATTCCCCATGAAGCCCTTTATGGCCTGACCTCCCTACCTCGCCCTCCGTGGGCCCCCTGTCCCAGCAGCCACCAGCCTCTGAATCTCTCCCTCCAGGTCTCTGGGCGCTCACCTGTCTGAGCTCCTCTTGTCCTTGTCTCTACACCTTGGGGTGTTATAATTTCCTTCCCTGGAAAGCCTTCTTCTCTCCTTTTTGCCAAACTACGTTTGTCACCTCTTTCAAAAGCTGGCTCAGTTTTGAACTCCCCCAGGAAACGTTCCTGAATAACACATCAGATTCTCCTGGTCCTATTACTCAATATCTCATTTTGGTCTTAAGTACTTATTAGACCTGCCCTGCATGAATTTACACCTGCTGATGTGTATAAAGAATCCCTAAGTATTTTAAAGGTTTTTCCAAATACATATATATTTCACTTCCCCTACCTTTTCTTTTGCTTGTACCTCTTTAAAAAAGAAAAAGCTGCCCGGCCGGCATGGTTCAGTGGTTGAGCATCAACCATCGACCGATGAACAAGGAGGTCATGGTTCGATTTCTGTCAGGGCACATGCCCAGGTTGCAGGCTCGATCCCCAGTAGGGGGCGTGCAGGAGGCAGCTGATCAATGATTCTCTCTCCTCATTGATATTTCTATCTCTCTCTCTCCCCCTCCCTTCCTCTCTGAAATCAATAATAAAATATATTAAAAAAAGAAAAAAGCTAACCCACAGCCCAAATAAAGTGCACTGGTTAGAGCAGGATTTCAATAGATGATGTCTCTGTAACTGTGCTCCCTCCCCACCCCTTAAAGCCCAGGAGGAACCCAAGGGCATAGTTTATGCATGACCTGCTCTTCTCTTTGTGGTGTGTTGGTGATGGGTGGGAAGAGGAGGAGGTAGGTCTGGTTTGCCAAACACAGGTAACAAAGTGGCTCTGCTCAAGAGGCTGCAGCAGGAGCAAAGATATGGTTTGAGAAGACTCTAGGGTAGGGGTGGGCAAACTTTTTGACTCGAGGGCCACAATGGGTTCTTAAACTGGACCGGAGGGCCGGAACAAAATCATGGATGGAGTGTTTGTGTGAACTAATATAAATTCAAAGTAAAGGAGTGGAGGGGAGAGCAAGAGAACCGGATAGAACAGCCGGATCCGGCCTGCAGGCCGTCCGTAGTTTGCCCAAGGCTGCTCTAGGGCCATGGTCCGGCCACTTGCTAAAGGAGGTCCTTCATGGGGTTAAAGGAGAGAACTAGGAGTTTTAAAACTCTGTGCATTCTGGGTGTTTTCATTTATGAGGGTAACATCCAGCTATTGGTTAGCACTTTGCAGCAAACGGGGTGATCTTAAATCTCTGATCTCACTTGATTTATGAGGTGGATGATGATATTTCATTCTGTAGCTTAGGAAACTAAGGCCAGGAGGTGAGTTAGGGGATTTGCCCCTGGAACTCATGACTATTGAATTCAGGGATCTCCTCATTGCCCCCTGCTTCCTCCATCTGACTCTGTAGGGTAAGGTTTTAAGGGGTACCTATCCCGTTCAGTATCCTTGTTTTACAGATTGGACTGCTAAATGATTTCCTGATGGCATTAAAGCCCATGATACGTAAAGCTGGGCCTTGAATCAACTCCCAATTAGTGTTCTTTTTCTTTAATGCCAACATTACATTTTATTCGTAATCTAAGGTGCAGATAGACTTTTCACAATAACCTCAAGACCAGTACTGTCCAGTAGAACCCTCTGCCATGGTGAACATGTTCTACATCTTTGCTTTCCAATGCAATAGCCACCAGCCACATGTGGTTATGAACCTGGATAATTTAAATAGTCAGTATTGCTGGTGGTCTCCACATTGGTCACCACAGCTCTAGACTCCCTGTTTGCTTATACTTGTCACAAGGAGTAGTTTGCCTAATCTGGTTTTCCCCTCATCTCCCTTCCCTTCTTACTGGGAGGTTACAGTAAACCCACAGGAACTGGATGTGGGAGCTCACTGGAGACTGGTATCATCAGAGTCTGGGGCATCTGCAAGACAGAGAAGGGAGATGAGAAAGCTGACTGTGGTCCAGGGTGGGAAGCATTTGTAGAAGACAAACAACTAGTTCCTGGGTCTCTTCCCTCCCAGCAGCCTCATGAGAGTCCAACACTCAACCTGTGGGGTTTCAGCCTCTTCCCACAGGAGAAAGGCTGAGGAAGAGGCTGAACTGCTTCTCAGGTTGGCATGGATGGGGCTCTGAGGTGGCATCTTCTCCATGTGGTCCAGGGGGTGGTTGTTAAGGAAATGTGAGTGAGTTCATTTGGTGCTTCTTTCTTTGATTTCCACTGAGAAACATCTCAGAAGTGCTGTGTGGTCAAAGCTTCTCTTTGCAGCTCTCTCCCCTTCTCCGTTTCTTCTGTATTTGTATGTGACAGTGTGGGTACACACACCTCTTACTTACCGTATCATGCATTGCTTCAAAAGTACTAGTTACTGTGGCCAGTGTGGCTCCGTGGTTGAGCGTGGACCCATGAATCAGGAGGTCACACTTTGATTCCGATTAAGGCACATGCCTAGGTTGCAGGCTCAATCCCCAGTAGGGGGTGTGCAGGAGGCAGCCGATTAATGATTCTCTCTCATCACTGATGTTTCCATCTCCCCCTCTCCCTCTCCCTCTCCCTCTCCCTCTCCCTCTCCCTCTCCCTCTCCCTCTCCCTCTCCCTCTCCCTTTCCCTCTCCCTCCCTCTCTGAAATCAATTTAAAAAATAAAAAATAAAGTACTAGTTACTGTCTTTACTGAGGCTGGCCCCCAGGACAGGCTCCCAGTGATGCATGTTACTGCTGAGTCCAGTGCTTGCATCAGAAAATGACGAACCCCCAGCGTACACAGCTAGGGAAAGAGGTAGGTTGATGGCATGGCCTGACCTTGTTTTGCCTGTTCCTTCCCCCTTTCTTGTTCACATATTCTGTTCAACTTGAATTTTAATCTAATTTATTATTGATGCCTACAAGACAAAAAAAAAAAAAAAATCCCGAACTCTCTAACCTCTGGGATATAAGGCCCTGGGAGCTCTCATTCTAGATAAATTGAGTATGTTTCCACATGGAAATGAAGGATAGAGGAGGAAAGAACTTTCCTTAGAAAGTAAGTCTTTAATTATAGGAGTAGAAGGAGGATGGTGAGCTGTGATTCTTGGAGTCCAGAGAAATTGTGGAACGGGATAACCTTAACATTAACTGGTTAAGGGACACAGATGCTGTTCATTCACGTAACAGTTTATCCTTTGGCTCTTTATTACCACGCACGTTTCATAGGGACATGGAAGTCTGCCCTTTTGCAACTCATGGGCTTGCTGGTGAACCCTCAGGAGACTCTTCAGATTTTGCTCATGATGTTACAGCTCCTTGTTGGGCAGATGTGACACTACCCAGGGCACCTAGGGTCCATACGGAAGGAACAGTTGGAGGCAGTGACTTGGGAGACCAAGGCACTTGTTTTCAGACGGAGGCTTTTAAAACAGAGTGAGGGTAGGAGCATTCAGGGCAGCTGTGACAGGGAGAAAGACTTATTGGGCTGATAAGAGATTTTGACAAAATTTTCTCTGAGGAATATGGATTTTTAAGAACATAACTCAAATTGCCATGAGTTGTCTTTTAAATCAGAGATCTAATCATATATGCCTTCTCCGAAACCTTTAATGGCTCATTATTGCGTGCAGAATGAAGTCCTTGCTGTCCTCTGCTCACAGTCATGGGCACCCGAGGTTTGGCTCCCACATGCCTGTGTGGCCTCCGCCTGACTGCCTCACAACTTTCTCCACTCTCTGCCCTTGTCCTCTGTGTACTCGGCACTCACCCCTCACAAACTTTCTTGGCTTTGCTCAAACCATTCCTTCGTTCTTCAGTCAGGTGCATCCTCTGTGCTGCCCCTGGCTTTGTCAGAATTCTAGCCCTTCTTCATTGTTCCTTTGCTATCACACCTCCTCCAGGATGCCTTCCCATATCCTTCAAACAGCTGGCATGCTCTCCCTCTTGCATTTTTATGCATCACTCTGTATTCTCCGCAGTGCTTGTCGGTGCCAAATCTTGCTTCAAGGTATTAATGTATATGTCTGACTTCCCCCTAGATGGTGGGTCCCTGGAAGTCCAGGCTGCATCTTATTTATTTTCATATTCTGCATGGAATATATAGAAGTGCATTGCATACAGTAGGCACGTTGAATAGAATTGTTCTTTATTTCTTAACTGGAACTGCTGTCTGCTTACCTTTATCTCTTCATTTGCTTTTTCTAAAATCCTCACCTGAGGATATGTTTTTACTGATTTTTAGAGAGAGAAAGAAACATTGATGTGAGAGAGAAACATGCCTGGACCAGGATGGAACCCACCCTAGAAATGTGTCTTTTTGGCATACAGCAGATGCTCTGACCGACTGAGCCACCTGGCCAGGCTCTTCATTTGCTTTTTATACATGGTTCATCCTTTTGAAATATTGTATAATCTGTAAAGGCCCAGGAGAAAAACTGCCCCTTGTGTACATGATAGATTTTGCCTAGTTCTTCTCAAAATTATTTGGATGTAGAAGGAATTTTAGCTAAGAAGAATAAATCCATTTTGCTTTAATTCGCACTGGTTCAACTTGTTTCTCAATCTTTCAAATAATCAAAGTAAAGTTTCAGACTCAAATGTCTCACAGATTCTACTCTGTTCCGACAGAACCAGGGTAGTGATTCGGGCCAGATTCTAAGCTGGCCGCAGACACGTGGCGAGACTTCAGTTTTTGTTGTTAGCCTTCAGCATTTTCATTGTTACTTCTGGGTATTGGTTTTGAATGTGCATTTTCCTCACTCATGTTCCTGAATAGTATTTAGATTTATTTCCAGGTCAAATCCTGTTAGAATAAGTAGCTTGAAAATGAAAATCTCTCTACTACCAAAGGATGTTTGGTTTAGACATCTAACTCGTTTTTTTTTGCAAATACCTTTCAATTGAAAGAATTTTTGGATTTAAAATTTATGGCCAAATCATTTACAGTTTATTGCAGTACTTTATTTCCTTCAAATATTTTAAAGATTTTTTTAAAAATCTATAATCACTTTTGTTAAATCATCTTCTTCTGGGATGGGAAAGACCAGGGGATGGGTAAGTTGGGAGAAAGAATCATTCACATGTACCTGCAAGAAAAAAAGGACACCAATCTGCCTCTGGCCCTCTCTCTATCAGCTCTGTCATGGAGGAATTTCTGTAAAATGGAAGCCTTTCCCTGTGATGGGGTACTTCGCAGGCTCAGTTGCAATTTTTCTCCGTTATTGGAACAAACTCTGTGTCTTTTATTTCATAAGATTTTTTTTTCCTTTCAAAGAAGAAAAAGTCGTTTTTTCATATGGTTTAAATGTCCCCAAGTCATTCCCCTGAAGGTGGATGGGACACAGTCCGCAGATGGCCAGGCTTCCTTTTAAGGGTCAGCTTACGAACACGGTCATGCTGTTATGTAGCGTCGAGGGGCCAGAACTGCCCTGAGCGTGATAACAGAGCTCATGGTGTCTAACTCCATGCCTGGCTCTACCCTCCCTATCTCACCCTCAGTGCAACATCAGGGACTGGTCATTGCCATGGGCCTGGCTCTACTACTGGCTGGCCTGGCCACTTCCCTTTGTTGAGTCGTGGAGCAGAATTATGTATGTGTGTATGTGTGTGTGTGCACACGCACACATGCTGGCCATTTTTTAAAGTGCTGAGGTGAGATATTCTGAATTCACTCTCAGTGTGGTTTAGGCCTGGACCTAGTGGGCAGATTCTATCCAAAAGATAGAATTATCAGATGTCATTGCGGAATGGGACAGCTCATTGTGAGGTTGAGAACACCAAGGCCTTAGACTAAGTGAATGTCCGAGTATCTAGGGCTGCCTGATCCAGGACCAGAACTCAGGCACCCTGACTCTTGTTCAAAGGCTTTTAAACTGTATTAAATGTCTACATACTTTATCTCACATTTTGATTAGGAAAACAATTTGGAATAATTACCCCAATATGTGTAGATTTATTACACAGTCAGGAAACCAGGGTCCATATCAGTTAGTCTGAATGGGAGAATTTTACATTGGGAATTAGTTACAAAGGGATTGAGAGAGCTGAATAGCTAAACAGGGCGTAGCCAAACCCATATGCTCCCCCAGGTCAGCAAAGCAGGAAGTCAGTATTGGCCTTTAGGTCACAGTTGTCCATTGGGAACTGGAACAAATGGTGGCTGCTTAGCAAAGAATGGAAACTATGAAGGAGATAACAGCCACTGGGAAGATGCTGACCAGAGCAGAGTAGCCTAGCTTCTCCTCTCTTTGGCATCCTCTCCCTTTCTTTGCAGTACCTTAATTGTTTAAATCTAGCCAGAATCTACTTGATGACAGAGCCTGGGAAATGGGTCTGCAGTGTTTTGCCTTCTGCAATACAGAGCAGTAAAGAGGGGGTGGGTTGAGGTGGGGTACAGATCTTAGAGTAAACAGGGAAATTGAGGCAGATTATTTCCCAAAGATGACTGTAACATATTTCCCATCCCACATGCTCTTCTGCAATGTGTCCTGGCCACTTCACATCACAGGGTGGAGCCTAGTCTGCTCCCCTTGCATGTGGGCAGCGTTATGACCACTTCCACCAATCGAATGAGGAGAAAGTGACTCTAGGTGACTTCTGAGGCTAGATCACATGGCCACACAGTTTCCATGTTGTTCTCTTGGTATGTTGCTCTCTGCACCTCCCAACTGCCATGCCATGAGAGGCCATGTGGAGAGACCATGTGTAGGGGCTGCAGTTGGCAGCCCCAGCTGAGCCCAGAGCCAGCTATGCAAGCTAAGAAGTTCCAGATGATTCCATCACCCAGCCCTTAGAGTCACATCCTCCTGTTTGAGTCTTCCCAACTAGCCCCAAAAGTTGTGGAGCTGAAGCAAGCATCCTGCCATACTCCTCACCCTCAGATTTGTGAGCATAATAAAATGGCTATTATTTTATGCCACTCGGTTTTGGAGTGGTTTGTTATGTAGCCACGTATAACTGGAACACAAGTGACCAAGATGTTTATTTAGTATATAATTACATGTGTATACTATGTAATATGTTGAGTCCATTATAAAGCACACAGACAAACAGAAATTAAAAATGGGTGAGATAAAATTAAATGTAAATCGAAGTCTAACATTTTCTTCCCATACCTAGTGAATGGTCTTGCCCAATTCCTGGGGTGTTGGAGACCACACATTATTCTCTATCATATACATGGCCAGAAGAGAATGGATTATGATATTTCTGGTCTCATAAATAGCCAGTGACTACTTCAACAATCTCTGAGGAGGAAAGATTTGGGGGGGAGTGATAGAGAGGGAAGAACATATTGGGGAGATGCCCAGGGAAAGAGTGCAGTCAGGAGAGAGAGACTGGGAAACGCAGGTGAGGGACAGATTCTGTGAGTGGAAACACAGGGCTTCTAGACAGGGTGGAGATTTGTCCTGAAGCAGTGTTAGGCTTTGAGAGTATGTCCTTTCATTGCTGGGATGCCGTTTGTGAGGACCATCACCACTCCCAGTGTGGATCCCTGTGGATACTGTATAATGGTTAGTGGACAGGGATGTTGTGCCACAGTTTCATTAATGGGAACTGATTCTAGAATTGAGTGCCACGGCGATCTGAGTATTTTTAGGAAGAGATCAGGTTGAGACTTTTTTCTAACACCTCTTGCTCTCGTTAAGGGACCTCTAGTGTATTTCATATGTGTACATGATATGCACATATGGACACATATAGGTCCTTAGGTACATTTTAATTCTGACATCATTATATACAGGTAGATTTTTCCCTTCATTTCCTCCCCCCCCAAACAAAACAAAACAAAACAAAACAAAAAAACAACCCACCTAAAACTCAAAAAAGGTCTTTGGAGTTTTCTTCTTACTTCCATATATTTACAGACCTACTGTTAACATGAAGTGTGTTTATATAGAACACGTGTGCAAATAAACATATCTATCTATTGAGAGTATTGAGGAGAGTTAATTTAAAAAATGGATTTCTTCCCCCCTCTTTTATTTTGTGACTTATTCCTAATAAAATCTATTTATCACCTTTTTATTATGAATTCCCTTATAGGAACCTTGCAAAGCAGCCAGCTCTGTTGTGGGGTGGGCAGCCACTGTGAGGGGCGTGGCTTCATCGATCAATCAGATTCTGTCCCTGCCCTTGGGGAGCTCACAGTCTTAGGGAGAGATAGACAGATGAGTGGGTAATTATGTTCTGTGTGGTGGGTGCTGTGAGGAAAGTAGCTATAGTGAGCTCGGGAGCATGTGGAGTGGACACTTAGTTTCCATGAAGTCTTCCCAGAGTTTTGACAAATGGGGGCAATTACACAGCTCTCCCAACCAAATTGCGTGTGCTTGGCTTTGGATGTGATGAGCTTTTTGCAAACAGACTGGATTATTTGACTTGAATATCCTGTTAATGAGACAAGCTAATTTGCCCAAGGGGACCTTTTCACCCCTTACATTAAGGATAAATGCTTTTCACATTGGGTTTTCTTTCTTTTTTTTTTTAAAATTTAATAAATCTTTATTGTTCAGATTATTACAGTTGTTCCTCTTTTTTCCCCTAAAGCTCCCCTCCACCCGGTTCCCACCCCACCTTCTGTCCTTACCGCCCCCCCCCCCCGCCCACTATCCTCATCCATAGGTGTACGATTTTTGTCCAGTCTCTTCCCGAACCCTCCCCACCCCTTTCCCCCCGAGAATTGTCAGTCTACTCCCTTTCTATGCCCTGATTCTATTATATTCACCAGTTTATTCTGTTCATCAGATTTTTTTATTCACTTGATTTTTAGATTCACTTGTTAGTAGGTATGTATTTGTTGTTCATAATTTTTATCTTTACCTTTTTCTTTTTCTTCCTCTTCTTAAAGAATACCTTTCAGCATTTCATATAATCCTGGTTTGGTGGTGATGAACTCCTTTAGCTTTTTCTTATCTGTGAAGCTCTTTATCTGACCTTCAATTCTGAATGATAGCTTTGCTGGGTAGAGTAGTCTTGGTTGTAGGTTCTTGCTATTCATCACTTTGAATATTTCTTGCTGCTCCCGTCTGGCCTGCATAGTTTCTGTTGAGAAATCAGCTGACAGTCATATGGGTACTCCCTTGTAAGTAACTAACTGTTTTTCTCTTGCTGCTTTTAATATTCTCTCTTTGTCTTTTGCTCTTGGCATTTTAATTATGATGTGTCTTGGTGTGGTCCTCTTTGGATTCCTTTTGTTTGGGGTTCTCTGCGCTTCCTGGACTTGTAAGTCTATTTCTTTCACCAGGTGGGGGAAGTTTTCAGTCATTATTTCTTCAAATAGGTTTTCAGTATCTTGCTCTCTCTCTTCTTCTGGCACCCCCATAATTTGGATGTTGGTATGCTTGAGGTTGTCCCAGAGGCTCCTTACACTATCTTCATATTTTTGGGTTCTGTTTTCGTTTCTGGTTGAGTGTTCTTTGCTTCTTTGTATTTCAAATCTTTGACTTGATTCTTGTGATCCTATAGTCTGTTGTTAGATCTTTGTATAATATTTTTTTATTTCAGTCAGTGTATGCTTAATTTCTGGTTGGTCCTTTTTCATATCCTTGAGGGTCTCGCTAAATTTATCAGCCTTTTCTAGAAAATTCTTGAAAAACCTTATAACCATGGTTTTGAACTCTATATCCAGTTGTTTGCTTTCCTTCATTTCTTTCATTTGTGATCTATTTCTTTGTCTCCACATTTTGGCTGCTTCCCTCAGTTGATAGCGTGGCTTTGTGTGCTAGGTGTCCTATAGGGCCCAGTGGCTCAGCCTCCCCAGTTACCTGAGGTGGACACTCTTGGTGCACCCCTTTGTGGGCTGTGTGCACAGTCTTTTTTTTTTTTTCTGATTTATCTCTGCTGTGAAGCTGCTTTTTTTTTTCTTTCTTTCTTTCTTTCTTTCTTTCATTTATTTATTTATTTATTTAATTGTTTGAAGTATTACAAATAGTAGTACATATGTCTCCGTATTTTTTTTTTCCCCAGTGACCTCCCCCCGGCCTCCCCTTCCCCCCAGTACATGCCTTTACCTGCCCGCCCCCCCCCCAGTGTCTTTTATCCATTGGTTATGCTTATATGCATGCATACAAGTCCTTCGGTTGATTTCTTACAGCCCCTCCCCCCGCCCCCAACCTCCTCTGCCTTCCCGCTGTAGTTTGACAGTCTGTTCAATGCTTCTTTGCCTCTGTATCTATTTTTTCCCCATTTCTTTCCTTTAGAAAATCTTGCCTCTGCAGACTAGAAATAAACATATAATAACAAAAAATGTTTGAGTCCCAATTTCAATGTCCAACAGTTCTGAGTCCCCGTTTCAATGTCAAACAGTTCCTTATGTGTAAATGTCAGCAATGATATCTGGATGGTGGGCACATGGTGGCAATGCAGGTCCGACCCTCTCTGGTTTGGTCCTAGGCAACCTGCTGCGTCACACAGCTGCTGACTGCTAGCGTGGCAAGGCATCGTCAGCGTCTTCCATCTCTGGACTGTTTCTCCTCTTGTCTTCGTTGTTGGAGCAGACCTGTCAATTCCTCTCTGTTGCAGGAATCCACATGGTCTTGGAGTTGTTTTCTGAAAATATACAAACATATTCTCGACCAAAAGTTAATAAAGGAATCTTTTCTATATAATTGATTTGGGATCCTTTTTATTTTTGCCCAAACGATTTTCCTTTGTCTTATTTAGACACCATGTGTGTTTTTCATGGGTGTCTTGTTGTTAGCATTACAAATGAAAACTAATTTTGTAAAGTAAAAGTTTTCTAGATGTAATTAGTTATAGGATATTTTTCCTTACATGATATTACCCTACTATCCCCCTTTTTTGATTAATGGAGGCTTTTGTAAATTTTATAATGCAGTCTTGATAACTTTAAATTTTAATTTTTTGCACAAAAATATGACTGCTTTAGTTTCATTTGTGTGCACAGTCTTGTTGTAGTTAAGCCTTGATTGTTGTTGGTATCACTGGGAGGAATTGACCTCCAGGCCAATTGGCTGTGAGGATCAGCTGTGTCTACGCTGGGAGAACTTCTGTGCTGGAGACACCCTTATGAGACAAGACTTGCAAAAGCCTCTGTGCTCAGCTTAGATGGGGTGGAGTCTCAGGGTGGAGCAGACAGCATTGGTTTCCCATCAGCCCTGCCCTAATAGGCCCCTGTTTCTCAGTGTCCTGTGGTAATCACTGCAAGCACCTCTGAGAGAAAGCCGCCCTCGAGTTCCGCCCGCTGCCAAACAGTCCAGTTTCTCCCTGAATGAGTCTGGGTCCCCAGAGTCTCACCCGGAACTGGAGTTCAGTGCAGTCGGGAGCTTTTGTCTCCCTCCTGCTTGAGAAAGCCAGCCGCGTACTCAGTTGCCTGCCCTCTCCGCGTGCGCACCTTGGTACCTCTGCCTTCCGCAGTTCCTCTGAGTCTCAGTGTGTTTTTCTCTTTCCCGACAGTCCAGTTTCACCCCATATGAGTCTGGGTCCCTAGAGTCTCACCCGGAACTGGAGTTCAGTACAGTTGGGAGCTTTTGTCTCCCTCCTGCTTGAGAAAGCCAGCCGCACACTTAGTTGCCAGTCCTCTCCATGCACGCGTCTCAGTACCTCTGCCTCCTGCAGCTCCTCTGAGTATCAGTGTGCTTTTCTCTTTCCTTCTAGTTGTAGAATTTCCACTCAGCCAGCCTTCCTGTGGTTCTGGATGATGTCCATTTTGTCTTTTAGTTGTAGTTTTGAAATTGTTGTGCAAGGCAGCAGTTTAGGTGTTTACCTATGCCGCCATCTTGGTTTCTCTTCCCCATTGGGTTTTCTTATCCCAGCCACACCGTTCCTGTCCTCCCTGGAATAAATTCTCTCTAGCCTGCCTACTAAACAGAGAGACTGGGGCTCTCACTCTGGTTTTCAGTGGATCTAGTTCATTTCTGGCTTTGGCCGGTCTACATGCAGGAGGTCCCCTGTACTGTGTCCAGGGTTGTCAGATTTAGTAAATTAAAGCATGGAATACTCAGTTAGATTTGAATTTCTGATAAACAATAACTTTTTAGTGTAAGTAGGTTTCAAGTATTGCAACATTTGCATACTTATACTGAAAATATTTGTTGTTTATGGCGGAGGGGGAGTGGAGGGATTGAACAAAAGAGAAAAAAAAGAGAGCGATCTCATGGCTATGGACAACAGTGTGGTGATTGTGGGGAGGAGAAGGGGGTTGAGTGGAGTAGAAGAGGGCATAGTAGGGATAAATGATGATGGAAAAAATAAAGTAAAAAAAAAAGTGCAAGAAAGGGAAATTCCACCTGGCACAATAAAAAACCATGAAAAATAAAGCTATTTTGCTAAATTGGCATGACTCAGTGGTTGACCATCAACTATGAACCAGGAGATCAGGGTTTGATTCCAGGTCAGGGCACAATTCCAGGTTGCTGGCTTGATCCCCACTGTAGGGTGTGCAGGAGGCAGCTGATCAATGATTCTCTCTCATCATTGATGTTTCTATTTCTCTCTCCCCCTCCCTTCCTCTCTGAAATAAAAAAAATAAAATAAAATTTTTTTAAAGAAAAATAAAGCTATTTCATGTGTGTGGTTTTTTGTTTTTTTTTTGTTTTTTTTTTTTTTTTTTTAGAAAAGAAAAAGACATTCAAATTTAACTGGGTGTTCTGTATTTGGTCTGGAAGCCAGGTCAGCACTCTCCTTTGGCCTCACTCTTGGAATGTTCGCAAGGAAGTGGGGAGTGTTTGTTACTTTTATCTCTAGAAGCACCACTCTGGAGTGGAGATTTTGTCCTTCGTCTTCCTCTCTCCAGGTTAAGCTTAACTTTTTCCCATGTTGCACATGGCTAGGCCTGTCAATCAGAGCCACTGTGCTCAGCTTATTTCTGACATGGGCTCTGGCGGTGTTAAAAATCTGGCCTGCTTCTACCAAAGTGGTATTGTACCTAAAACTTATTTTGAAGTGGAAACTCTTTATAAAGAATTGTGCCTAAAGTCTGAGTCAGAGGCAGGACTGTAGGTGGGCTCAGGGAACAAAGGGCATTCACTGTCACCAGGCAGCAATAGGACAGATCAGAAATACTTTTTGTTTAGTTCTTCCTTGTGGACTGTGTAAACTAGAACCCTGGGCGAGCAAGTTCCAGATACACAAGGTGTCAGATATAAGAACAACAATAACAATTTATCGAGCACGCCATATCTGCCAGACACCATGTTAAATGCTTTCCACACGTGTTCTCACTTAATCCTCACAATACTTTAAGGAGGTAAGTACTCTCACCACTCTCATCTTTCAAAAGAAGAAATAGTCTTGAAGAGGTTAAATAGTTTGCCTAAGGCAGTGGTCGGCAAACTCATTAGTCAACAGAGCCCAATATCAACAGTACAACGATTTAAATTTCTTTTGAGAGCCAAATTTTTTAAACTTAAACTTCTTCTAATGCCACTTCTTCAAAATAGACTCGCCCAGGCCGTGGTATTTTGTGGAAGAGCCACACTCAAGGGGCCAAAGAGCCGCATGTGGCTCGCGAGCCGCGGTTTGCCGACCACTGGCCTAAGATCATCTAGCCAGTAGATGGCTAAACTGGGATTTGAGCCCAAGTCAGTCTGATGATAAAGCTCCCACTTTCAACCACAATGCTACACTGCACAGGTGTGGACTTGGGCTGGGGGATCTCAGTAAACACTTGTTATTTGATTAGTCTACTCTATTTTAAAGATTTCTAACAAAGAAGGATCCTTTCCAACCTCTCAAATAACTGTTCTAGGGTGTGATGTCCCATTTTGAAAGGCTATTCTTTCATCTGTTAATATAATGGTTTTCTTCTGCAGCATAAAACTATTCCTCAGCTTCAGTGGAAAGAGCAACCTGATCATCTTCTATATAAAGTGGCAACTTCTCTTTCTCCTCCTGCCATCTCTCAGTCTGTCCTCTGAGGTTCTATAATCAGCATCATGATCAGAGATAATTCAAGTGCCTATTTCCTAATGTTTAGTACTCTTTGTGCTCTCTTTTGAATTCCTCCTCAATTACATGTAGTAAGTGCATAATGCACATGGATTTGATTGGCCTGCTTTTTGCAGGCGCTGTGCTACAAACACAGGTGGGTATTGTTTTGCTGATTTCCTTTGAGGAATATCCCTTTTTCATTTGCCTTAATGCCCATCAATATGCACTATATATTGCATGTAACTTCTTGATGTTGTGGCTTATGATCTTAATAATACCAGTACATGTACATGAGTAAAAGAGTTTGTTTATCATGCTGTATCCATTATGGGATGCCTCTCTCTGGTATAGAGGATAATGACAGATGTCATACGAGGTGTGATCATAAGACCGTAGAGCTCCTCACAGCAGAAACACCCCTTGTCAGTAGCTTTGAGCTGATTGCAGAATGCCCCTGCAGCTTTCACACTTTTAGTTCTTTACAGACTTTAGGAAGCTCTGGTGTCCCTCTGGTTAAGTGTTCTGGGAGGTCTTGGAAACCTGTTGCAGCTTTGGGAAAAAAGGCAGGAAAAGGGAGAGGAAAGGTTCCTGCCATTGACCCCAGCGGGTGTGGAGGTTGTGGGAGAGTCTTAGGGTTGGGGCAGTTGGGAACTCTTGCTTTGAGATTTCTCCATATCATCCAGGAGCTGAGATGTCTCTGAGAACTCACTTAGCTGGGGCTTGCTTGCAATCCAGGGTGAAATGCAGATCAGTATCTGATTTCTCTCCAAGAGCTCTGGATTCTTTAGCCAGGGGCTCAGCCATGACTTGTATCCCTGAGTACTTTGGGGTTGAAGCAAGGATCTCCCAACCATACAGATATATCTACCATCATCTGCTGCAAGGAATAATGCCTTGCCCCACTGGGAACCTGAGACATAGGCAACATAGTAGGACCTCAGGGAGCCCTCAGGTCCTACTATGTTGGACCTGATGCTCCTTTCCTAGGCACTTAGTTCCTTCAAAGAAAAAGTGGTCTGGTGAGTTTGGTAGTCCTTGAGTTTCCTGGGTACCTGCCTATTAGTTTAGAGGGACCAAAATGCCAGTGATTCCAAGTGGCCCATCTGTCCACAAAATTCCTATTTGTCCCTGACTGCCTGTCTTAAATTCAGGATGCCTGAGAACCACACCTCCTGAGTCTTTATTGTGTCAAGACGCAGTATCATTGGTATGCTGATGGGATTGATGTAACTTACATTAAGAGGCATTTAAAATGTCATAGCTGGAGGTACAGTTGCTCCTCACAGAATCCAGGTCTCTTAAGTCTAAATCTGAGCTCCTTTTCCTTTCACAGATGTGGCTTGTGAATGAACAGCCTTTGTTAAGTCACCAGTTTTGGCTGTTCTACCACCAACTGTGTTACAATCTTTGGCATCAGAGCAGAACCAGATGACTCTGGCAAAAGTGAATTTGAGAGGATATATATATACTAGAGGCCCAGTGCACAAAATTCGTGCACAGGATGTGTGTGTGTGTGTGTGTGTGTGTGTGTGTGTGTGTGTCCCTCAGTCCAGCCTTCATCCTCTCCAATCTGGGACTCCTCTCACACTCCAGGTCTGCTGGCTCCCAACTGCTCACCTGCCTGCCTGCCTGATTACCCCTAACTGCTTCTGCCTGCCAGCCTGATCACCCCCTAACAACTCCCCTGCCAACCTAATCGATGCCTAACTGCTCCCCTGCTGGCCCAATTGCCCCTAACTGCCCTCCCCTGAAGGCCTGTTCATCCCCAATGGCCCTCCTTTGCAGGCCTGGTACCCCCCAACTGCCCTCCCCTGCAGGCCTGGTTGTCCCCAACTGCCCTACCCTGCTGGCCTGGTTCTCCCCAACTGTCCTCCCCTGCATGCCTAGTCCCCCCCAACTCCCTTCCCTTGCAGGCCTGGTTCCTCCCAACTGCCCTCCCCTACAGGCCTGGTCCCCCCCAACTGACCTCCCCTGCTGGCCTGGTCACCCCTAACTGCCCTCCCCTGCTGGCCTGATCACCCACAACTGCCCTCCCCTGCCAGCCATCTTGTGGCAGCCATCTTATGTCCACATGGGAGCAGCCATCTTATATGTTGGAGTGATGGTCAATTTGCATATTACTCTTTTATTAGATAAGATATATCTCTATCTCTATCTCTATCTCTATCTCTATCTCTATCTCTATCTCTATCTCTATCTCTATCTCTATCTCTATCTCTATCTCTATCTCTATCTCTATCTCTATCTCTATCTCTATCTCTATCTCTATCCCAAATTCGTAGGACTGTGCTTTGTGAACAAAGAAAGGTAGGACTTCTTTGCTGTTTACAGTGTTGACTCAGCAAGGCACACATTTCACATCTTTAGTCCCCACCGAGGAATAGCAAAGGTTTGTAGCTCTTTCATCACAGTACATTTTCGAATTTAGCATTTAGACATGTAGGGCAGGGTTGGATTGATCCTTATGAAAAGAAAGCATTTTCCCAAAGGTTCCCGCCTGGCAGAGACTTTCTTTAGGCTTTTGCTATGAGGCAATGTGGCTATATTTGCCCCAGAAACTTATTTTTTGTCTCCATTCAACAACAATTTGGCATTTTGCATGATATTTGCCCATGTGCTGGTTTTGAGTATCATCTCCTCTCCTGATACCACTTTTTTTTCTATATTCAACTTATTGTTGGCTTTTTAATGAATAAATGCCATGTTTTCAGGGTCTAAGTGGAACTGTGCTGAGGAGAGTGAAGGAACAAGTTCTATTTAAAATGTGCTGCTTTCTTGGTTCTGAGACCGGCCAGTAAGCCCAGAGGGTGATAGATGACACGAGTTTAACATTGTGGAAGCGATTCAGAGAAGAATTCATGCTTTATCCTCAGCCTTATGCTGTGTGTCAGTGATGGTTGCCATGGTGATATTTTTGATGTCATCAGCAGAGGATTTGGGCTGCAGCTGGGAGTTGAGCCACAGCCACAGGTGGGGTCCTATAGGATCAATGGCCACTTTCTATGCTAGAGTTTCAAGTTGAGAAGGACAGATGGCCCAGATTATTAAAAATACACAATGCAGGGGCGGGGGGAGACTATTCAAGAAGACATTGAAATATTATGTTGCAGGATGTGGATGGTATTGCTCTTGGATGTGTGGGAAAATGTGCCTGGCGTTGTGGCTGTCATTGTACCTGTCATTGACCACTGTCCTCCAGTGAGGGGAAGTGTCATTTTTGAGCTGTCACAACTGCCCTGGCAAAGGCTGGTTCATGGGCTTTGCTACTTGCTGAACCAAGCTGTTGACTGTCCCCTGTTGGGAGATAATAAGGAGAAGATAGCAACATCCTGGGAATGGGGTAATCCCAGGATAATTCATGTAGTGAACCTCAGCCTTTTCCTGCTTTGTGGAGATATGGACACTGAGGGGATATGTGTATATAACTTGATGATTTATTAGCTACACTGACCAGACCATAGTGGGAAAAGCACAGGTCTGCAGTGGTCTAGAGGTTCTCAAACAGCATCCTTCCAATTGTAGAACAGATGCTTCTATGAGTCCATGAAGACTTTCCAAGGAAAATTTTAAAAGAAAAATTGTAAAAGAAACTTTGTAAAAGAAAGGCATATTTCTCTCATTTACCCAGAATTTTACTGTATAAATTGCTCCAGGCTGAAGAAAACTTATAGGGGGGCCACATAAAGGGATCATTAGATATATTCGTATTAGGGGAAATTTTTTTTATTTAAGACAAACTCATTAGTCAACAGAGCCAAATATCAACAGTACAACGATTGAAATTTCTTTTGAGAGCCAAATTTTTTAAACTTAAACTTCTTCTAATGCCACTTCAAAATAGACTCGCCCAGGCCATGGTATTTTGTGGAAGAGCCACACTCAAGGGGCCAAAGAGCCGCATGTGGCTTGCAAGCCGCGGTTTGCCAACCACTGATTTAAGATATCATAAACTACCCCTGTATCCAGCTTATTAAGAGGTGTACTTCTAATAAGATTTTTAAAAGTCCTCACCCAAGGATATTTTTTCATTGATTTTTTTTAGAGAGGGAGAAAAGCGTGGGGGGGGGGGGGGGGAAGAAAGAGAGAGAGAGAGAGAGAGAGAAGGAGAGAGATATGAGAGTGAGACACCAATCAACTGCTTCCCATAGGTGCCACGACTGGGAATCAAACTGCAACCCAGGTATGTGCCCTGGAATCCATGACATTTTAGTGTATAGGATGATGCTCCAACCAACCTAGCCACACTAGACAGGGCTCTAATAAAATTTTTATATTTATTTTTAAAATTGTGGTAAAATACACACAATATAAAGTCTAATAAATATTTTTACTACTTATGTGTAATGCTGATCTGTCAAAAATCCTAAATAATAAGAGAAGAATATGCTAATTATCCGTTATGCCATAACATCATGACCAATCTACAAGTGGTGGAGAGCTACAGGAGGGCAGGGCAGTAAGCTAGGAGCAGGGAGAGCTAGAGGAAGGCGGGGCAGCAGGCAGAGAGCTACAGGAGGGTGGGGCAGCGAGTTATGAGCAGCAGAGAGCTACCATCGGTGGTGGGCGGGTGGCCAGCTGAGGCAAGCGGCAGCGAGCTACTTGCATAGGGATTTGTGCGCAGGGCTACTAGTTGTAAAATATTTATTTTCATCAAAGGTTTACAAATAATAATTGAAATACTATCACAATCTAGAAATGAACAGTTGAACACTTAGAGCTTATTATTACAGGTAATATAAAGTAATCATAAACTTCCATTTATGTACATATTTTGGTTGTGGAGAAGTATGATAGAAAGTGATCATTAAGGTAGTTTTCAAGCATTATATCTGTTAGATCACCACAGTGTCTTGTGGGAGAAGTGAGAGAGAAATACAATCTCAGGGAATAAAGAAATGATATGAAATTTATGATATTTAAAAAAGAGCTTAATCTTATATCTAAAAAGTAGATGGTGGTAGATATCAAGTTACTGTGGTATTTATATTCCATTGAACACATATAAAAGAGTCATGTTACAGTTTATTTTAAAATGTTAATATTTACTATATGCAAAAAATTTAAGCCTTTACAACTGCTTAGATCATGGTGAAAAATTTTTAAATATTAGTTTAAAAATAGGCACAGGGGCGCCTGGCTGGTGTGATTCAGTGGTTGAGCGTCAACCCATGAACCAGGAGGTCATGGTTCAATTCCCAGTCAGGGCACATGCCTGGGTTGCAGGCTCGAGTCCCAGTAGGGGTTGTGCAGGAGGCAGCCAATCAGTGTTTCTCTCTCATTGATGTTTCAACTTTTCTATCCCTCTCCCTTCCTCTCTCTCTTAAAAAAAATCAATAAAAACATTAAAAAAATAGGTACAGGGGTACATAATTTTTAAGAATTCTTTTAGTAACTGAACAAAAAAGTTTGAAGACACCATTCACACAAACCCCTTCCCCCAGTTTTTATTTATTTATATTAATTTCAAAACCTGATTTTTCTTGTTTTATCCTGTGACCCACCAGTACTTTTTTTCAGCATCCCCATGGAGTGGTCTGCATAACTCTCTGGAATGTTTCACAGAGCTAGTTGCCTCCATCCCCAAATTAACTGTGTCCATCCACCTCCTTGCATTTCTGTGTTTTATATATGGAATTAAGTCTAGTGATAGAACATTTGCTTTCAAGTAGGAGTGCCTCATAGTATGCTTTTGAAATCAGAGTCAAGTGTCTATGTCACCCAATCTCACAGACTTCAGTTGAGGTTGGACTGACCTGTTTTGCCACTGCCCTTATACTGTTGATTCTGTTCCTTTGACAAAATAGTCTATTGAAGCACTCATGGGAGTCTGTACCCTCACCCTCACTCTCACATAGTCTGTTTGACTGTAGGTCTCCCACACCTGTAGGTACCGATGCTGTCTGCTGTGTTCTGGGGAAAGGGAATTCTGGAGAGAACGTGAAGGTGGTGTACACTGGGTTTACAGGAACTTGGCACTGTTCTAGCAGGAAAGACAAAGGTTCCAGTGTTAGCACCTGTCATTAGTTCTTAAAGAAGCTTCCTCCAGGATCACACAGGCAGGGCCAGATGGAAGCAGCAACACCGAGGAACACACCGTGAATCTGTGGTGAGACAGAAAACACAGCCTTCAGAAAGGAGGTGTAGGTTAGTTAAAAATTGTAACACCTTACAAAAATGCTTACCCTGCCACTTCTCACTCTTTCTTATGTCATAATTAGAGGCCCGGTGCACAAAATTCGTGCACGGGAGTGGGGGTCGGTCCCTCAGCCTGGCCTGCACCCTCTCCAATCCCAGACATCCCTTCGTAATCCAGGACCACTGGATCCTAACTCCTTTCCTGTCTGCCCGCTTGATCGCCCCTAACCACCTCTGCCTGCCGGCCTGATGCCCCTAACTGCTTTCCTGCTGGCCTGATCACCCCTAACTGCCTTCCCCTGCCAGCCTGATCACCCCTAACTGCCTTCCCCTGCCAGCCTGATCACCCCTAACTGCCCTCCTCTGCTGGCCTGATTACCCCTAACTGCTCTCCCCTGCTGGCCTGATCACCCCTAACTGCTGCCACCCTGCTGTATGGGTCCTGGGTGCGGGTATCTGGCTCCTTCCTCCCTCCTGTCAGAGTCTGGGGCCCGTCGCAGGACCCAGAGTCAAGTCCCTGCCCACCTGTGCTTCAAAATCACACGAGGCCCTGACTTGGCCAGCCCCACCCTATTGGGTGAGACCCAGACCCAGCTGGCCCTATCCCTGTCAAGCCCTCCTGTGATCAGTCGTTATGGTGTGAGGGCATGATGACCATTTGCATATTAGCCTTTTATTAGTATAGATAATGGTTCCATCAATGGATTAAGCAGCTGGAACAGGAAGACTAGCAGGGACTTGGTTGCATTTTATTTGGTGGGCTGGTAGTCTTTTTTTCTTTTGGCCTGTGCCAATTTGTTTCAGACCTTAGACCTCTAAGCCCATATTTATAACTAATGTGTCAATTTAGGAACTTATATTGAATCCCTCTATTTTTAAAAAACACATCATACTAGCCACAGCCATCTGATAAATGCAGCAATCTATACTAATAATAGAGGAATATGCAAATTGTCTGGGACACCATCTCAGTAGCAGTAACAACTGAACAGCAGGCTGCGTTGGGCAACCAGGCCAGCAGGGGGGTTAGTGAGGGATGACCAAGTGACTGAACAGCAGGCTGCATGGGGTGACCAGGCCGGCAGTGAGGGGTGACCAGGCTGGTGTGTGTGTGTGGGGGCAGTTAGGGGTGACTAGGTCAGCAGGGGTGCAGTTGGGGGTGACCAGACTGGTGGGGGGGGGGCAGTAAGAAGTGATCAGGCTGGCAGGGGGGCAGTTGGGGGTGACCAGGCTGGCAGGGGGGACAGTAAGGATGACCAGGCTGGCAGGGGGGGTGGGCAGTGAGGGGCAACCAGGCCAGCAGGGGGGGCACTTGGGGGAGACCAGGCTGGCAGGGGGGGGGGAATTAGGGAAAATCAGGCTGGCAGGCAGAGGCAATTAGGGGTGATCAGGCTGGCAGGGGGGGGGCAGTTAGGAGCCAGCGGTCCAGGATTGTGAGAGGGATGTCTGACTGCCAGTTTAGGGATCGGCCATCCCTTGAGGCATCCCGGATTGGAGAGGGTGCAGGCTGGACTGAGGGGATCCCCCGTGCACAAATTTCGTGCACCGGGTCTCTATTATATGATAAACAATTTGCAGTTTACAAGAACCATACACATTAACTTAGCCAAAAAATCCAGACCTTGGGAAAATTAAAGCTATGAGCATGTAAGAAAATAGGTAACTGAACCAATAGCCCCAACTTTCCCTCTCAGCTGGGAACCTATACATTTCTTTTGTTTTCTAGATTACCTAGTCCTGGTCCAAGACACGTAGTAGCTGCATGAAACGTGCTTGAATATTTAGGTAAAAGCCTTACGGTTTATCGCTTAAAATGAAAATGTTTCTTCCTTGGACTCAAGTCAGATCTGGGTTCCTATCACTGCCCCTAACTAACTCTGTGACCTAGGCAAGTTGTTTTATCTTCCTGATACTCACTTTTATCATTTATAACATGAAGAGTGCAAAGTCTATCCTTGCAGTTGAAAGGGCTAGAGAGAGAGTGTGTGAAATGTGAAGTAGGAGCTGAGAGATTATTACCATTTTCCTGCAAGGCATCTTAATGAGTACCTGTACCTGGGGCTGTGCTAAGAGCCGGCTCACAGAGGTGGACAGCCTACCACTCAGCTACATGAAGTTAAAGTTGGCCTACACAGCTCTACTGCTGCTGGGAAGCTGTGATGGGGCAAACATTCCACCTGTAGCAGCGCATGGTAGTCATTGGGTTATTTAGGCTGTGAAATGGTTGGGTTGTGAGACTGAGATAACGGCCTTGAAATTGTCACCTCTTCTCAGCAGCATGTGGTTAGAGAAGGGTTTTAGGTCATTGAAGGCACTTATGGGAAAGGGGTGTGTGGTGGTTCAGAGTATGTTTTGGCTTTGAGGAAGGATGTGAGAAGACCTAGATGAGAAGGGAGCAAATTAAGTAAAGCAGGTAATTAATAGACCCATATGCATAGAATTTGTTTACAAATGAAACATTTAAAAAAAACCCCAGGCAGTTCTGGATATATTGATAAAGGGATTGATGTTCAGTCATTTATACATTTATTCAACAGATATTCATTGTCTGCTGTGTGCTGTGAGCGTTTACAGTGCCAGCATACTGCAGTGAGCAGGCGAGGCCAGGTTCCTGCCCTCACAAAGCTTTCTCTGTGAAAGGGAGAGATAATAAACAGGTGTGAATATAATTATATCAGAGAGTGATAAGGGTTGTCAATAAAACTGAAAACAGATGAGGGGTCAGGAAGTGAAGGAAGTTCTATTTGAGACAGATTGGGCTGGAGAGGCCTTTTGGATAAGGTGACCTTGAGCAGAGAATTGAAGCAAGTGAAGAGATGGGTCACATAGACAACTAGGCCAAGAGCATGTCAGGCAGAGTGAATAACAAATGCAAAGACCTGGAAGCAGAAATATGCATTTGTGTTTAAGAAAAAGCAAGGAAGCTGTGCTGAGAGGGCAGGGCATAGGGAAGGAGGTCACAGAAGTGGTTGAGGCCAGTTCTGTGTAGGGTTTGTGGGCCATGGCAAGAAATTGGCATTTTATTCTAAATTCAGTAGGGAGCCAGTGGAGAATTTTGAGCAGGGCATAACGTAATCTGACTTAATGATCCTTTATGTAAGCAAGTTATCATCCAGAAAGTGCTGTCTTATAAACGATCATTTGGTTTGCATAGCAAGCCTGATGGGTTGGTTCCATTTTAGGCATGAAGGAAGTAGTAGAATCCCGCAGGTGCTGGTCTGGCCTTTAAGCCCAGACAGACTCACACTTGAATTCTGAATCTACTCTTTAAGGTTTTGTAACTTTGGGCAAAATGTTTAAATTTGGTATGCTTCTTAAAAAAAAAACAACCCACGTTTGTTTTTTGTTTTTTAAATTGATTTTTAGAGAGAAAGGAAGGGAGAGGGAGAGAGAGATAGAAATACCAATGAAAGAGAAGCATCAACATCGATTGGCTGCCTCTTGCACACCTCCTGCTGGGGAATGAGCTTGCAACTCAGGCATGTGCCTGATCAGGAATGGAACCAGTAACCTCTTGGTGCATGGGTTGACACTCAACCATTGAGCCACACCAGCCAGGCATACACTTCTCTTTTCTCATTCTTAAAATGGAGCAATAATACTAATATTTACCTACATGCCTGTTTTGAGGATCAAATGAGGAAATATCGTGCTGGCGCATGGCCAGGTCCATGCATGGAGCAGTGCTCAATGCTTGGTGGCCATTGCTCTTCTTATCAGAGAGGAGAAATAACAGCTCTAAGACTAGAAATCAGGCCTCCTTATGCCTCCTACACCACCACCCCATACTGCCTGCCACTGAGGAGATGCTGCTCCCATGGGCGGTGATGGGGAGGGCCTCTGCAGGGACCTGAGGGTTTGGGGGCCTGATCAAAGTGTGAGCTAAGAAGGTGATTCCCACAGTGGCTCTCAGGATCCTCTGATTTAGCCTCAGAGGGAGATATGATAATGAGATTGTGTTCTCTCCCCAAGTACAGTGTTGTGTGCGCAGCAGGCCCTGGATAAATATTTGTCGAGGATGAGAGTCCTTTAAAGTGATTATCATCTCAGTTGAAAGATACTGTCTTATAAATTCCCATTAATTTGAATTCTTTGATTTTATATAACTTGGAATCTGATCTTTATCCTTTGTCTGAAATGAGGAGTTGGAAGTAAGTGACTTAGCTCAGGACTTTATAAAAAATAAAATACTACCTGATTTAGGCTTATCAGGACATTGTTAATTAATTTGCCTTATTTCATTTTACTTGTTATTCATATGTATCTTCATTTAAAATGTTTTTTGTTCAGTCATTAAAAGTCATAAAATAATTATTTCCAAAAGATTTGAGTTTTCATTAATTTTGATAAGATAGTCTAGCTCCTAAAAATTGCAAATGAATTAGATTTAATTACATTATTCAGTTGTACAAATTAGGTTCCAAAATAGTAAGTGCTTGGTCACATAGCTGAAGAGTTGACAGACAGGTAGGTGGTGGGGTGAGGATTGGAAAAAGAGTTTTTCTCAGGCCCAGGTAAACAATTCCAGGACAATAAACAGGGAAAGGGGTTGATGCTTAAAAATTAGATGAGTAGGACTTTCTGAATTTCTGGGCTGTTCTCCTTATCCCTTATTATAGCTGTTCCAGTGGGCAATTCCAGTCCTTCTGTACAACCACCTATGCTCCACTAATGATGTCTATGATCTCAGAAGCCTTTGGTTCTAGTGGCAAAGATAAAATGGTGGTAGATGGGGAGAGAGGTTTGCATGTGGGAGATGGCCAAAGACAGCACGTTTTCAAAGGTTTCTAAAAGAGTGGGTTAAAGATGAACTACTTATGGCATAGAAACTTGAACCAGTTGTGACTCACACATCTGTACCGTCTTTGACCTTTTGCCCAGGAGAGGGCAGTAACATGCTAACATTCAAGCTTTTCCAACTGTCTTTAATAGACACTGCAAGAACCAATGTAGAATCAGTCACAGTTGTGCCTCATTTTCACTTCACCTGTTCCTTCGTCCACGTTCACAGCAGGAAGATTTGCCCAGCCTTATCATGCATATGACTAAGGTTATTGGCTTTTCTTTGGGAGAACTTTTGGACCGCAGGTGGGAAGCTGTGTGCTAGTTTAGTCATTGTTAGCTTTGCCCAGGCTCAATATGAGAACATATGTAATCTAAAACGACTGAAAATGGGAGGAGGCATTGGAGTATAAGATAATCCTCCATATCTAGCAACACTGTGCTGATCATTCTTGGAGAATGGCTTAGCTTTATCCAAGAGTCACAGAATTAAGAATACGAATATCTTCCCTACTTAACCCTTTCTAACCCACCTGCTTGTGGGTGTACGTGGGCCAGTGGGTCCCACAGAGGGCATCAGCATAAATACAATGGTTCATGAAATAAAATATGAGAAATGAAGGAAAACTGTGAGAAAGAGTGGGAAGGCAGGACGAGAGGTGGGAAGTGAGGTTGTTGATGACGTGGTAGATGGTTAGGAGAGAAAGAATCTGTGAATTGGAACCTCACAGGCCATGTAAGCTGCATGGTGAGTCACCTGGCTTCAGTCATCATGTGTGGAGAGTATGGGTGTATGTGAGATGGGCATATGTATGTGTGTGTGAATGTGTGTAAAACAATCACTTATCACAGAATAACTTATGTAGCAAAGGATATTTCTAGGATATTATGAAATGTGAATTTTATCTCTGCTCCCTTCTTTCCACCGAGCCAGGTCACGAGCCATTATTTCACATTGTTGAGTGTGTAATGATTTCCAGCCATAGGGCTTCCCTGGTTTCTCCTGGGAGCTTGCTACACACTCTGTTGAGTTTCAGATTTTTTTTTTTAATATTCAGCCTACACTTCCCTTTGCTCAGTTTCACCCCATTTTCTCCTAGTTATACCCCCTTGTACCACCCTCATCAATCATCTCTTTTCCTAGTTCATCATTTCACCTAGCTTGGAACCTTATCTGTTTCTGTGTGAGTGGGGTAAATGGGAAGGAGGGAAAATACACACACACACTGGGGAGCAATGCCTTCTGGCTGTGCTCCATGGAGTCTGCTCTTCCATGAACCATAAAGCAGTCTGAGATAAATCTATCACAGTGGGTCTGAGTGACGGTGCCACCTCCACGCAGATGCAGTGGGTGTGAGGGGCTCAGGGAGCTGAGAGGTGAACAGTGTGGAACAGCTCTGAAATCGGGCCCTATTACAAGTGATCTAAGTCTAGATTTCATTTGTGGAACTGTAACTATCGCAGGGGACTGGTGAAAGTTAGTGATATGATCTGTGGATTTCAAGCTCTTTCTCCACAGATTCATATGCTTGCAATGGACATTCTACCGGACATAAGCCTGTGTTCCTGGGTTTTCAGGCCGCTGTCATTGCTGCCTCAGGCTGGTGCTAACCCAAAGGCACCCTGGAGACTTTCTATAGTTTTGTATTGTGTGCACCCCATGTGGGGTGGGAATGGTTCTTGGATTAAGAGCAGGTTTTGTGTTTTTTAACTGCCTTGTATCCACAAGTGAATTATTTAAAAAAATATTTTTATTGATTTCAGAGAGGAAGGGAGAGGGAGAGAGATAGAAACATCAGTGATGAGAGAGAATCATCAATCAGCTACCTCCTGCATGCCCCCAACTGGGGATCGAGCCCACAACCTGGGCATGTGCCCCCAACTGGAATCGAACCTGGGACCCTTCAGGCCTCAGGCCAATGCTCTATCCACTGAGCCAAACTGGCTAGGGCCACAAGTGAATTTTAATAGAAACTACATTTTAGGCAACTAAGCTCTTCTGTAGATCAATAACTTTGATCAGTAGTAATAATCCTATATAATAAAAGGGTAATATGCAAATTGACCGGTCACTATGACATGCACTGACCACCAGGGGGCAGATTCTCAATGCAGGAGCTGCCCCCTGCTGGTCAGTGTGCTCCCACAGGGGGAGTGCTGCTCATCCAGAAGCTGGGCTCATGGCTGGTGAGCGCAGCAGCGGTGGTAGGAGCCTCTCCCACCTCCACCCATGGCAGTGCTAAGGATGTCTGACTGTGGGGAGTGGGCCTAAGCCATCAGTCAGACATCCCGTGAGGGATCCTGGACTGCGAGAGGGCACAGGTGGGGCTGAAGGGCCACACCCCCCCCCTCAGTGCACGAATGTCATGCACCAGGCCTCTAGTAGTAATAATATTAGTTGGTAATTCAAAGACTATATTCAGAGTAGAGAGGGTGTAGAGAACAGTCCAACTGTTTTGAGATGGGTTGGGTTTTTATTTTATTCTAATCCTCTACTTCTGTCTTCTCTCTCTCCTGCATGGAGGTGAGTTGGTCAGGTGTGATGGTGATGGCAAAAAGAGGAGAGAAACATTTCATTACCTATATGTAAATCAACCTTATTGAAGTAAAATTTACATAAAATAAGATTCACACATTTTAACAGTACAGGTGGTCAATTTTTGACAAATGTATGCAACCAGGTAGCCACTCTAATCAAGATCTATTTCCATCTCTCCAGAAAGTCCCCTGTGCCCCTCAGCAGTCCATTCACTCCCCGACTCCCCATCCAAGGCAACCATCAGTCTGATTAGTAATCCCTACAGATTAGTTTTTTCTGTTCTAGAATTTCATATAAATGGAATTAGACATTATGTAATCAAAATCTACTTTTTTTTCTCAGCAAAATATTGTGTCTCTGAGATTTATCCATGTTATTGAAGATACTGGTAGTTCCTTTATATTAACTACCAGTATATACATGAATATACCAAATTTACCTATTCACCTGTTTGTGAACATATGGATTATTTCTACTTTTTGGCTTTTATGAGTAAATCTGTAAGAACATTCATGGTCAAATCTTGTTATGGGTATGTGCCTAGGATAGTGATTTTCAACTGGTATGGCTCTAGAATTTTTAAAACACTCAGTACGTGAGTATTTAGTCAGGGACACCGACCCTTTTTCTCTTAGATTGCCAAATAAAAAAATGACAACAGCCAACACTACAATAGCTGCCTGGTGTGAATGAATCAAAATTACATCCTTTTTTTTGTCAGACTGACAAAAAATATATATTTTTGATGTGTCACAGAATTTTAATAATCAGTTTATGTGTGCCATGGGATGAAAAGGTTTAAAATTGCTGATCTAGGAGTAGAAATGCTAGTCATATAGTGGCATGGTATAGTTTTTTTTTTTTTCCTTTTCCTTTCAACCTAAATATGTCCTTACATTTAAAATGCATTTCATATAAACAGTATATAGTTGGGTTTTGCTTTTTTTTTAAATCTAGCATGAAAGTCTCTGCCCTTTAATTGAAGGATTAGTATTTTTATATTTAATGTAATTATTGATGTTGATTTTATGTCTATTGTCATGTAATTTGGATTTCATTAGTCACTTCTGCTTTGTTTCTCTATTGCTGCTTTCCAATCTTCTTTAAACTTAGTAAAATATTTAGTACTTTCCATTTTATTTCCTCTCTTGTCTTTTATGCCTTTGCTTATTATATTTTTAGTGGGCTAAAATTAAGCATTTTTAATTATGGTAGTTGATTTAGAGTCGTATGTATCTCTTCACACCTTGCCTATAACATTGCATGCCTGTCACTTTCTAGTTTTCACTTCCTGATTTGTTCCATAAATCGTAAAGCACTCTGAGGTAAATCCATCACATGCTTCCCACTTCACAATGTAATAACCTCACAGAAACAAAATTTTATTTAACTGCCCACTTTGTCCGTTGTAAGATTGTTGTCCAATTTTTTTTTACTTCTACATATTCTATAAGCCTCACCTTATACTGTGATCATTATTTGTTAAATAAACAGTGCTATTTTATGTAAATTAGGGGAATGACAACATAATCTTTTATATTTACTAATTTATTTTCCATTTCTTGTGCTCTTCATGTCTCCTGCAGATCTGAATCGTTTCATCTGGTATTATTTTCCTTCAGCTGAAGACAATCCTTTCATTCCACTTTAATGTATCTGAAAACATCTCTATTGTAGCTTTATTCTTGAAGGATATTTTTGTAATATAATTCTGGGGTGACAGTTTCCCCTCTTCCTTATATTACTTTAGATCTATGTTCCATTGTCTTCTGGTCAGGAGTCATTTTCTTTAGCTTGGTCTTCGGAAGTTTGATGATGGTGTATCTATGTGTGATTCCCTTTTGGAGTTTGTTGAGCTTCTGGAACTATAAATCAGTGTTTTTCATTATACAGGCACGTGCCGCTTAACAATGGGGATACCTCTGAGAAATGTATTGTTAGGCTATTTTGTCATTGTGTGAATATCTTAAGTGTACTTACACAAACCTAGATGGTAGCCTATTAAACACCTAGGCCAGTGGTCGGCAAACTCCTTAGTCAACAGAGCCAAATATCAACAGTACAACGATTGAAATTTCTTTTGAGAGCCAAATTTTTTAAACTTAAACTTCTTCTAACGCCACTTCTTCAAAATAGACTCGCCCAGGCCGTGGTATTTTGTGGAAGAGCCACACTCAAGGTGCCAAAGAGCCGCATGTGGCTCGCGAGCCGCGGTTTGCCGACCACTGACCTAGGCTATATGGTATAGCCTGTTTGATCCTAGGCTATAACCTTATACAAAAGGCTATAACCTTACTATACAAAACTATATAAGATTAAATCAAGCACAAGAGAAAATGATGCAATCAAGACACATGGTAAACTTAATATGAGGCTGCTGCTAGCCTAATACAGCATATTGTTTTACAGAAAACTTTTTTTTAAGTAGAAGGAATGCACTCTAAAATAATGACAAAAGTATAGTATAGTAAATACATAAACCAGCAGCATAGTCATTTATCATTATCAAGTATTATGTACTGTACATAATTGAATAGGCTATACTTTCATATGATTGGTAATGCAGTAGGTTTGTTTACAGCAGAATTACCACAAGCACTTTTGTAATGTGATACTCTTTGATATTACTATGGCTACAATGTCACTAGGCCATGGAATTTTTCAGCTCAATTATAATCTTACTAGAGGCCTGATGCACGAAATGCGTGCAAGGGGCTCGGCCGTGCATAGGCTGCCTCTGCCTCCCTGCCACCGCGACTTCGTCCAGAAGGTTGTCTAGAAGGACGTCTGGTCTAATTAGCATATTAATCTTTTATTATTATAGATGGGATCACCACTGTATAAGTGGGCCATTATTGACTGAAATGTTATGTGGCACATGACTGTATTTGGAAGTGTTTAGCTATTATTTCTTCAGATATTTTTCTGCTCAAGCTCATTCTCTTTATTTTTTGAGAATCCAATTATATATATGCTAGATCATTTGATATTATGCCAAATATCAATATGCAGTTCTTTCATTATTATTCAATTCACCCTCCCCCCAACTTATTCTTTACTTTTGTGCTGTTCTTGGACTCTAGATCTCTTTACTGCATCAGGAAATTGTCTCTAGGCAGAGAGCCAGGGTGAAAAAAAGGGAAATAATAAATCAAATCAATGTTATTATTAATCTGTCTTCAAGTTCACCAACTCTCTGCCATCTCCAATCTTCTGTTAAGCTTATACAATGATTTTTTTTTTTACATTTCAGTTATTGTACTTTTTAGTTCTAGAACTTTCATTTGCGTCTTTTTGTAATTTCTATTCTCCTACTGAGATTCCCAATCTGTGCACTCATGAAGACCATATTTTCCTTTAATTATTTGAACATATTTTTCTTTATTCCTTTTAACACTTTTATAACGGCTGCTTTTAGATCACAATCTAGATCACATTTTAAATTTTCTTTGTCTGTGTAAGTGATTCTTTTTCTTTAAAAAATTTTTTGTGTTAATCCTCATCTGAGGATTTTTTTCCCATTGACTTTTTTTTTTTTTTTTTTTGAGAAAGTGGAAGGGAGGAATGGAGGGGGAGAAAGAGAAAAACATCGATGTGAAAGAGACATATCAATTTGTTGCCTCTCCCAATCCTCTTCGGGGATTGAACCTGCAACCCAGGTTCATGCCTTTGACCAGAACTGAACCCTCTACCTTTTGGTGCATGGGCCGTTGCTTTAACCACTGGCCAGGGCTGTAAGTAATTCTTTAATTGAATATTGGACATTGTGAATAATATCTTATTCTGGATTATTTTTTTCAAACTCAGTCTCTATATTCTGTCTTCTTGTGGATCTCCTTGGGGTTTGAATTTAGTCTTTATTAGGGTGAGACTAGAGTAATTCTTATTTTAGGGTCTGGTCATTATTCCTAAACAGTGGCATCTGTGGAATCTTTACTTAGGCAGGGCTGGAACTCAAACAAGCTCCAGCACATCTCTTTCCCACCAGTACTCAGCTTCTAGTATGTGTGTTTTATTTTCAACCCTGGAGTAGCTATTTAGAAAACATTGAGTGTCTTACCCTGAGATATTTACCTAGTCCTCAGCCATGGACTCATAGAGGATCTCAAATTGAACTTATGGGGTCCCTCTCTGTACATTTAGCTGTGATACTTCATTCTGCAAATTCCAGCCTCTTTAGTTGCCAAGAATTCTCACCTCTGCCTCCTCAGCATAGTATGACCACCGTGCTGTGCTTAGACTTCAACTCTCTGTACTTTAGACAGGAAATTGTCCCTAGACCAGCAATTTTTAATCTTTTTCATCTCATGGCACACATAAACTAATTACTAAAATTCTGCAATACACCAAATATATATTTTGTGCTGATCTGACCAAAAAAAATAAGTATAATTTTGATTCATTCACATCAGATGGGTATTGTGTTGGCTGTTGTCATTTTTTTAAATTTGACAATCTAAGGGAAAAGAGGTCAGTGCCCCAGACTAAATAGTCAGGTATTGAATATTTTAAAAATTCCTGCAACACACTGGTTGAAAATCGCTGCTCCAGGCAAAGAGCCAGTGTGATCACAGGCTGATCTCATGAGTTTCCCTTTTTGCAGGAATTGAAGTCCTATGCTGCTTTTGTCCACTGCTTGGAAACAGTTGACACATATATTTTCTCCAGTTTTGTACTTGTTTCCAGTAGGAGCACTAGACCAACACCGGGTATTCCATCATCAAAGAGCAGAAACCCCTGTCCGGGCTAGTGGCTCAGTTAGTTGGAGTGTCAACCCATCTACTGAAGGATTGCTGGATCGATTCCCAGTCAGGGCACATACCTTGCATGTAACAGGATCAATGTCACTATCACATCAATGTTTTCTCTGTTTCTCCATTTCTCTGTTTCTCTCTCTCTCAAAATCAATATAACATATCCTTGGGTGAGGATGAAAAAAAGCAGAAACCCTAAACTTTTATCTTTAATAATAGCTAGTATTTATTGAATATGTACCTTTTGTAGGTTTTTCTTCTGTTTATTTTAAATGCATTATCTCTTTAATTATCTTTAGAGTGCCACGAAATAGGTATCACAGATTTATAAGTGAGAAAACTAAGGTGCAGAGGGTTCATTTACTTGTGGCAAGAAATCTAGCAAGTGTCAGAGTCTACTAAAATACAGACAATCTGACTCAATAGTTCATACTTTTAAACTATATTTTCCGTCTTAACAACAGCCAGTGCTTTGGGAATATCTCTCAGTGACATTGGTACCACATGGACTAGGTTTTCACATTCTAAGGATGAGATGAAGCACTTCATATATTAGAAGTATGATTATTCATATGGGAACCCTAAAAGAAGATGTAGCCATGCCATATTCTGAAGTTGATGTTCCTCAAGTAGTTTTGTGAGTCCTATTTTAGCATAACAATTACTAATGATTGCTTATACTCACAATTTGTATGATACCGGGGCTTATGATTTCTTACTAGCAAACACTCTAGTATTTTTGAATAGCTGAGGCAGAGCCAGACTCACTCAGCCATGGCCCTTGTAAATCCCAAGCTTTATCTTGTGTATTCATATGCTTTTCTTATCTGTAGACCACCTGTTTCTTTTGTCACCTCTGTTATAAAGTCCTAGGAGTTCTTGGCTGTCCATTCTTAGATATCTTGGGTTTTCTCTTAGAGGAAAAATGGGAACAAACATTTCATCTATTCAGGTGAAGCAAGGAGAAGAGGAAGGAATAAGGTATTAAGCTGCTGCTTGTGGTTGTGTGTGTGTGTGTGTTTGTGTGTTTTAAAGCTGGTGACACCAGAGAGTACCAGAACCAGAGTAGACACTGTTTTCTGACTGCTCGTTTACACCTGCCTTGACAGATGACCAGGCGATGGGGATGTGTGAGCATGTGGGGCTTCAGTTACATCAGAACTGAGAGCTGCCCTAGCCGGTTTGGCTCAGTGGATAGAGCATTGGCCTGTGGACTGAAGGGTCCCGGGTTCAATTCTGGCCAAGGGCACATGCCTGGGTTGTGGGCTTGATCCCCAGTAGAGGGCAGGCAGGAGGCAGCCAATCAATGATTCTCTCTCACCATTGATGTTTCTATCTCCCTCTCCCTTCCTCTCTGAAATCAATACAAATATATTAAAAAACAAAACAAAACTGAGAGCCATGCTTTCCATACAGAGTACTGGTGAGCATTACTCCCAAGTGTGTGCAGCAGCAAGGGGCAGCCAGGATTTAGGACTCAGCCATGTGTATTGGGTCTTGGCTTGGCACCAGTGACACAGCTCTAAATTATGGCCAGATGCCCTGTTATGTCTTCCCATCATGTTACAACCATTTAGTAGTCTTTGGAGGAGAGTGTTAACCTGAGAGGAGAGATATGCTAACAGAGACCTGGGGTAGCAGACAGAGCCCTGGGTTCTAATCTGAGTTAAAAATCACTTATAAGCCCTGTCATCTTAGGTAATTGACTTTATTGAGCTTTGGTTTCATTCATTCTAAAATGGGAAGTATAATGTCTGTTGTTTCTAACCTTCAGGATTATTAAAAATGAAATAATATATATGAAAACTATATGATCTAACCTTGTTTGTAAGTAATTTTCTGAGAGTAAGAGAGTCAGTGGCATGCAACTTTGGGCAATTTAGTTTTTGTGCACTTTATAATTTGGGGGAAACAATACAAATGAAATCAGTGGCCTGGGGAGATTAAGACATCACAGAGGAAGAGCACGGGCTGGCATGGAGTGTCAAGGATTTAAGTCTGTGAGAGTCACTGAAATAGGCTGCCGAGAGGAGGCAATGAGTTAACAGACTTTTCCTGAAGTCCCCTGGTGCTCAGCACTTTGCCAGATGCTGTGGAGAACTTGGCAGAAACAGAAGGCAGCGTTTATACCCTCTTTGGGCATATAGTCTCTTCAAGAGGTAAGACTGGATGATGGTAACAGATGTTTCCAGAGAGTCAGCAATTTCAGTAGGTTGGTGACTAGGAGATCTTGAGGGATAGAGGGAAGGTTTGAGGAGGAGATAAATATTCAGTTACCTTTACCAGTCCTGTTCACCTTCAGGCAGGGTGAACCTCATTCTGTCAGTTTAAATCAGTTCCTCTCCCAAGCTGGGATTTTCTAATGTAGGTAGTTCTATACCCACTAGCTGGTAGAATCTGGCACAAATTGGGTTGCTCCATGCTGGAGTATGACAAACTGAATAGACTTGGGTCAAGCACCTATAGCCTTCCTTCAGCATTTACTGTCCAGTTCTACCATGGGGCTTCTACTTTGCTTTCTTGACTTTTCAATTCTTCTGTAGAACCAGGAGCCCATCTCTATACCTTAGCTGATTGGCTAGGTTGATACCATCTCTGCAGAGGTACCAGCAATATCTGAGCTATACTAGGGAATGGAAATACAGTTGACCTTTAAACAATATGTGAATTGTTTTCAATAAATACATATAGTACTGTCAATGTATTTTATCTTCCTTATGTTTTTCTAAATAACGTTTTCTTTTCTGTAACTTACTTTATTGCAAGAATACAATATGTAATACATACAACATACAAAATACATGTTAATTGATTGTTTACATTATGAGTAAGGTTTCTGGTCAATAGAGGCTATTAGTAGTTAGGTTTCAGGGGAGTAAACATTATATGTGGATTTTGAATGCATGGGAGTCAGATCCCTAACCCCAGCATTGTTCAAGGGTCAACTGTAGTTGCATTTGGGGGGTCAAGGTAGGTGGGGTGAAATTAGGATGAATTATAAATGTAAGGATATTTGATGGTGTTATTTTAGATTAGATGCCTAGGGAAATAGTGATTCCATGGATAATTATCTGGAAACAAAACCAGATTGTTATTAAAGTAACGTGCTGGTCTTGGAGTTCAAGTAGTGACCAGTAAAGGGGATAAATGGCTGTCAGTAAATTGATTGGCTACAAAGTGCTCCCCAGGAAGGGAGCCGTCTTTCAGGCTTTACTTAGTGTTTCAGTCAGGATCATGGCAGGAAGAGCATGACATACTCAAAGTATTTAACTGAAAAGAGTTTGGTAAAGGGGCCATTCATGGAGGTATAGGAAGAAATAAGGGACTCCACATGAACTGATGATAACGGTCCAGGGACTATCAATAGTTGAAAGCTGAAATCACACTTTCCTCCCTGTCCCCTCTTTGCTGAAGGCAGAAGGGAGGGAAATATGTTCAAAGAACCTGATGAGAGCTGTATGAGAGCTGTAGCTATAGGAAAGAGGCGCACGCGCGCACACACACACACACACACACACACACACACACAGAGCCCCTTTGAGGGCAAACACAACTTTATTATCATCTTGGAGTACCAGCAAACAAACATCAATAGTTGTTTTTTAAAAAATATTTTATTGATTTTTTTTACAGAGAGGAAGGGAGAGGGATAGAGAGTTAGAAACATCATTGAGAAAGAAACGTCAATCAGCTGCCTCCTGCACACCTCCTACTGGGGATGTGCCCACAACCAAGGTACATGCCCTTGTCCGGAATCGAACCTGGGACCCTTCAATCCGCAGGCTGAAGCTCTATCCACTGAGCCAAACTGGTTAGGGCAAACATTAATAGTTTTAAATGCAGTCACTTGCTCCTGGATCAGGATAGCACAGGAATTAGGCTTTCATAGTCTAATGCCTGACTACTTTCTACTTTATCCTGATTTTTCCTCCTTCATCTAAAGCCAAAGTTTTCCCAACCCTTTGATTCTTGACTTAGATTTCTCCGGATCTTTCCCAATTGTAGAAATCTCCCTAAACTAGTCTTACTCTTTCTGGTAGAAATTTAGGATAGCCATCCAAGAAAAGCATCTCTGCCTTCCCTCCCTCAGGGCATCTATTCCATGTTCCCAACCGCTTTTTGAATGAATAATACCTCTACAATAGGGACTTTCATTAAAATAAAACAATGAAAAATAAACAAAGAAAACCTTTGCAGAGATTCATGACTGTGGCTTTCCGTTTTCTTCTCAGTTCAACACACCCCTTCCCTGGAAATCCTGGTCTCAGAGTCCAGGCTTCTCTGGGCCAATCCTTGGCCAGCAGTTCTGCGACCAAGCTCCTCCTTGCACTCCCAGCTGTCTCTTTTCACCAGTTTCCTCTTTCTGCTGCTTCTGAACATGCGTGCATCTCCTTCTAAAAACCTCCTGGAAACCTGACCTTGCCTTTTGAGCAGTCATTTCTTTCCTCTACTTTCTCTCACCAACAGAAATATACTTTGGTTGCACTTATGTCCTCAGTATCTACTTACCTGTTAATTACTTATGACGCAGCCACAGCTCCTATCAGTTTATTGAAATGGAATTCACTGTCATTGTTGTCATCTTCTTCTCCAAGTCTCATTGGCACTATCTTAGTGCTCATTCTCCTCCACTTCTCTGTCTCCATCCTACAGAGAATTAAGCAGTGGTCAACTTGGATGTTAGACATCACCTAGTATCACCTTTCTCCTAATAAGAACCATTTGTATGTACTTATAGATGGTCATTCAGCCTCCACTCAAATAATTCCAAGGATGATCAGTACTTGGTGAGGTAATAGTAATTGCTTGAATGTTCTTTCTTACATGGAGCCAAAACAGCCTCCTTCCAACTTCTTTATTCATTAATTCTGGTTCCACTCTCCCCCTTCACATGTAATATGTTATTTATTCAATTAAATTCAGTTCACTTTAACAAACATTGAGTGCCTGTTGTATACAATAGGCTGTGTGCTTGAAGAAGCATAAATACCAAGATTCCAAAGAGGACTTCTTAGGTTTTTGTTCCCAAAAGACAAAAGACAAATAAGGAAGCAATGGTTCAAAGTTTGGGTAAGATGATAGGAAGTTACCAGATAAATGTATTTGGTCCCTGAGCTTATGAGCTAGTTTGATTCCTTTTTTATATGGTAATCATTCATCAAACAGACATTTTTAAAAAATATATATTTTATTGATTTTTTTACGGAGAGGAAGGGAGAGGGAGATAGAGTTAGAAACACCGATGAGAGAGAAACATCAATCAGCTGCCTCCTGCACACCCCCTACTGGGGATGTCCCCGCAACCAAGGTACATGCCCTTGACCAGAATCGAACCCGGGGCCCTTGAGTTTGCAGGTTGACGCTCTATCCACTGAGCCAAACCGGCCAGGGCTCAAACAGACATTTATTACTGCCTACTAAGTGGCGTTCTAGGTACCGAGGATATAGCAATGAAGAAAAGAAGCAAAAGCTCTGTTCTGTAGAACTGATTTGTTAGCGGAGAGCATAGATGTTAATCATGTGAAAACATTATATAATTTTAGGAAATGTTGAGATCCTCAAATAAAATAAAGGGGGGGTATGCTCAGGGTTCTTTTGGGTAATGTAATCATGGAAGACCTCTTGGAGGAGGTGGCGTTTGCATAGATACCTGCCAAATCAGAGGGAGTGGTCCATGAGGGAACAGATAGCAAGAGCAAATGCTTAGCATCTTTGAGTAGTAGCAAGAAGGTCAATGTGACTGGAGTGAAATGAACATAGAAAATTAAAAGTTGAGATTGGAGAGGTAGATGGGGACCAAATAATGTGGAACCTTCTAGGCTATGGTAAGAGGCGTAGATTTTTGTTCTGTGTGATGCAAAGTCATTGGAGGATAAGCCTTACAGGCTTAAGGGGCAAGAGACATTTAGGTGGCTGTTTCAAAGCTTAGGTGAGAAATGATGGGGATTAATATAGTAGATGTGGAGATGGTGGGCAGTGTTGGACTCTAGATATATATTCATTATAGAGCTGACTTAACTTGCAAAGGGATTGCATATGGAGGGGGTGTGGGAAAGAGAGGAGTTGTGGATGACGTCGCAGTTGGGGAAATGGTGGTGCTATTTACTGAGATACGGAAGCCTGAAGGAGAGTAGTAAATCTGGTGTAGAAAAAAATGCAATATTTTTTTGTTCAAATTATTTTGAGGTATTTCTGATTTAGAAATCTATTTGTGTCTGGAGGTTGGAAGAGGTCAGGACTAGAGATATAAATTTGAGAACCATCAGCATAAAAAGATGGTATTTAAAGCAAGGAATCTGAATGTGATCATTTAAGGAGTGAGCCTAAGTAGCTGGGAAAAAAATGTTAGGTAGTAAATCCTGGTGCATGATACTTGTAGAAGTTATGGAAAGGAGGAGTGGCAGAAAGGAGACAGCAAAGGCTGACCGTAAGGGAGGAGGAAACCAGGATACTGCAGTGTTATTGAAGATAGCAACAAAAGTGTTTCACAAATATGAGGGTAGTCAACACTGTTGAATGCAGATGAGAGGGGAAGATGAAATGGTAAACTGACCATTGGATCTGGTGATATGGGGGAATCATTGGTGACCTTTAAACAAGCAGTTTCAGTAGAGGGTTAAAGGAAGAATGGAATGTGAGTAAGTAGTTCTGCAAGTATTAAGATACTAGAGGCCTGGTGCATGAAATTCGTGCAGGGGTTTGTGTGTCCCTCAGCCCAGCCTGCACCCTCTTCAATCTGGGACCCCTCGAGGGATGTCCAACTGCCCGTTTAGGTAGGATTGGGCCTAAACGGGCAGTCGGACATCCCTCTCACAATCCAGGACTGCTGGCTCCCAACTGCTCACCTGCCTGCCTTCCTGATTGCCCCTAACCGCTTCTGCCTGCCAGCCTGATCACCCCCTAACCACTCCCCTGCCAGCCTGATTGATGCCTAACTGCTCCCTTGCCAGCCTGTTTGCCCCTAACTGCCCTCCCCTGCAGGCCTGCTCACCCCTAACTGCCCTCTCCTACAGGCCTGGTCCCCCCCAACTGCTCCCCCCTGAAGGCCTGAGTCCCCCCCAACTGCCCTTCCCTGCAGGCCAGGTCACCCCCAACTTCCCTCCTCTGCCAGCCTGGTCACCCCTAACAGCCCTCCCCTGCAGACTTGATCACCCCCAATTGCCCTCCCTTGCAGACCTGGTCCCTCCCAACTGCCCTCCCCTGCTGGCCATCTTGTGGCAGCCATCTTGTGTCCACATGGGGGCAGCCATATTGTGTGTTGGAGTGACAGTCAATTTGCATATTACTCTTTTATTAGATAGGATAGAGGCCTGGTGCACGGGGCCGGCTGGTTTTCCCTGAAGGGTGTCCCCGATCAGGGTGGAGGTGTCCTTGGGGTGTGGGGCGGCCAGGGCAAGGGGCCTGTGGTGGTTTTCAGGCCGGCCACACCCCCCGGCGACCCAAGCAGAGGCCCTGGTATCTGGGATTTATTTATCTTCTATAATTGAAACTTTGTAGCCTTGAGTGGAGTCCAGTGCTGGCCAGGGTGTGCAGGAAGCTTGGCTTCCTCCATTGTCGGGGAAACCCAAGCCTCCTGCTCACTCCGTGGCCACAGCCATCTTGGTTGGGTTAATTTGCATACTCGCTCCTGATTGGCTGGTGGGTATGGCTGGTGGGTGTAGCGGAGGTACGGTCAATTTGCATATTACTCTTTTATTAGAAAGGATGAATGCTGCAGTCCCCATCCTCTTTTGTACATACTATATAAACTGGGTCTTTCTCCCTGCCTTCCTCCCCCACTCCCTCCCTCCCTCCCTCCTTCACTCTTTCCCCCTTCCTTCCTTCCTTCCTTCCCTCTCTCTCTCCCTCCCTCCCTCCCTCCCTCCCTCCCTCCCTCCTTCCTTCCTTCCGTCCTTCCTTCCTTTCTCCCTCCCTTCCTTCCTCCTTCCCTCCCTCCCTTAATCCTCACTGAGGATATTTTTCTCATTGATTTTTTAGAGAGTGGGAGGGAGGAAGGGAGGAGGGGGAGAGAGAGAAACATTGATGTGAGAGAGACACATAAATTGGTGGCCTCCTGCATGCGCTCTTACAGGGGTGGGTGATCAAACCTGCAACCCAGTTATGTGCCCTTGACCAGGAATCAAACCAGTGACCTTTTGGTGTATGGGCTGATATTCTAACCACTGAGAACACTGGCTAGGGCCATACAGGTTCTTTCACCTGTTCTTAACATAGTATACTTTTTGGGGGAGGGTGGATTTAATATTTTTTAAAAATTCTTTATTGTTGAAAGTATCACATATGTCTCCTTTTTCCCTCATTGACCTCTCCCAGCCTGCCCCTGCCCCCCAGTACAGGCCCTCCCCCACCAGCCCCTGCTTGTCTGTGTCCATTGGTTATTCTTATATGAATGCATACAAGTCCTTTGGTTGATCTTTTACTCCCCTGCTCGTCCCCTGCCTTTCTTCAGGTTTGACATTCTGTTCGATGCTTCTATGCTCTGAATCTATTTTTGTTCATTAGTTTATATTGTTCATTATATTCTACAAATGAGTGAGATCATGTGATACTTATCTTCCTCCGACTGGCTTATTTTGCTTAGCATAAGGCTCTCCATGTCCATCCATGCTGTTACAAATGAGTTCTTTTTTTTTTTATAGCACTGTAGTATTCCATTGTGTAGATGTACCACAGGTTTTTAATCCACTCATCTGCTGATGGGCATTTAGACTATTTCCAAATCTTAGCTATTGTACATTGTGTTGCTATGAACATAGGGGTGCATACATCCTTTCTGATTGGTGTTTCTGATTTCTTGGGTTATATTCTTAGAAGTGGGATCACTGGGTCAAATGGGAGTTCCATTTTTAATTTTTTTTGTTGTTTAAGATATTACATGTATTAGTACATATATCTCCTTTTTTTCCCCCCATTGACCTTCCCCCAGCCTCCCTTACCCCCTGTTGCATGCCCTCATCCCACCCCCCGCCCCCCAGTGTCTTGTGTCCATTGGTGTGCTTATATGTATGCATACAAGTCCTTTGGTTTATCTATTTCCCTCCTTCCCCAACACTCCCCAGCCTTCCCGCTGTAATTTGACAGTCTGTTCCGTGCTTTACTGCCTCTGTATCTATCTTTTTATTCATCAGGCTATAGTGTTCTTTATTTTCCATAAATTAGTGAGATCACGTGGTATTTTTCTTTCATTGCCTGGCTTATTTCACTTAACATAATGCTCTCCAGGTCCATCCATGCTGCTGCAAATGGTAAGAATTCTTTTTTATTGCAGCGTAGTATTCCATTGTGTAGATGTACTATAGTTTTCTAATCCACTCATCTGCTGATGGGCACTTAGGCTGTTTCCAAATCTTAGCAATGGTGAATTGTGCTGCTATGAACATAGGGGTGCATATATCCTTTCTGATTAGTTTCTTGGGATATAATCCTAGAAGTTTGATTACTGGGTCAAATGGGAGCTCCATTTTTAGTTTTTTGAGGAAACTCCATAGTGGTTGCACCAGTCTGCTTTCCCACCAGCAGTGCACGAGGGTTCCTTTTTCTCCACATCCTCACCAGCACTTGTCGTTTGTTGATTTGTTGATGATAGTCATTCTGACAGGTGTAAGGTGGTACCTCATTGTTGTTGATTTGCATCTCTCAGATGATTAGTGACTTTGAGCATTTTTTCATATGCCTCTTGTCCTAACATAGTATACTTTTTATATATTTTTAAATTCCTCCTGGTCTAAATGAGCTCAAGTGTTTCTTGGTAATGCCCAGATTGGATATAGTACTCTGCATGTGGTCTGTCTCATGTAGAGTATATCAGGAAGATGTGCATTTCTTTTTTTGATGGCCACATTGAACTTTTGATTGATATGAAGTTATCATCTAAGCGCTCTAAATTTTTAACATGTGTACTATTTCAAAACTATTTCTCTATTCTATTATTATATAGACTTAAAAAAAATCCAAGTACTGGACCTGATGGTTGTCACTTAGTAGCACTTTATTGTGTTTGATTAGCTTTCTTTGGTCTACTTTGAGTCCAAATTCTGTCACTCATGGGTTGATGTCATCCTTTTTTAAAAATATATTTTATTAATTTTTTACAGAGAGGAAGGGAGAGGGATAGAGAGTTAGAAACATCGATGAGAGGGAAACATTGATCAGCTGCCTCCTGCGTACTCTGCACTGGGGATGTGCTCGCAACCAAGGTACATGCCCTTGACTGGAATCGAACCTGTGAGTCTTCGGTCCGCTGATGTTCTCCACTGAGCCGAACTGGTCTGGGCTGATGTCATCCTTTTATAAGCAGGTTCCTTTGCCTTCATACAAATCATTAATAAACATGTTAGTTGTTTCACATATTTTGTAGAAGTGGATGGATATAATTATGTTACTAATAAGTATAAATGTTGAAAGGCCAAAGGCTGTTTTTAAATACAATTCAACACTGAGCAAGGCCCCACAGAGTCAGAGGGTCCAGTTCTTAAGATCTGAGTCAGGTGGATGCTGTTGTCACCTGGATGTGTCTGCACCAGTTCCCCAAAGCTCTCTCCAAGGTGCATGGGTTCGTTCTTCTGATCCAGATGTGAACCTCCCTGACTGCACCATTATTTTGTCCACCATTCTCTGTCATCGCCTCATCGATCCCAGGGGAACTTGGTCAAATGGCCCCTTGAAATAAAAATTCCTTATAGTTTCATTCCTCTGAATCAACAGTGAAGCAATCTTATTAATAAGGGTTATAAAGTTGTATTAAAAATAAGGTTAATAATAATTTATAATCATTAATATGTATTTACCATATTCTGGTGTTCCGAGTGCTTTAATGTATGTTTTCTCAATTAACCTTTATAATAATCTAGTGTTACCTAGGAGGCTTCATTTTGCAGATAAAGAAATTGGTCATCAAAGAAGTTAAATAGTTTATTCTAGTTTTATGAGTGCTTATAATGGCAACACTAGGATGCAGACCACTGACATGGGAGCCTGGAAATTGGGACCTAGGCAGGTCATTGAAGCAGTCTGTTGATCATAGGTGATGGAAGTAGAGGAAAGCTGAAGTTTGATTCTTCTGTGGATACCCAGCTTTGTTCAGGCCTAGCATAGTCTCACCACGTATGTGGCAGAACACTGCTTTCAGGTATCCATCCCTAGTGGAGAATCTCTTCTTTAGCATGTCATGGACCTGACTTTCCCAGACTCAGAGTTGGAGCCTCAGAGGTTATGTTGTTATGGTGCTGTTATTACTGGCAAATGGGTGGGGCTAGGGCCAAAATAGACCAATGGTGAATTTGGGATCATTTCTTCCTCCCTCCCCTCCCTCCCTCCCTCCCTCCCTCCCTCCTTCCCTCCTTTCCTTCCTTCTTTTTCAAAGCAACTACACTATTTGTGTAACAATCTGTTTTAGAGCTTTTCTATGAATCTGTGCAAGTTAGAGTTGGTCATATTCCAGTGTCCAATTTAGATGTTCAGTCCTCTGAAGAATTAGTGATAGTGATTCTTAAATAAATATTCAGGTTATTTAAATATCCTTAAAATCAAGACTTTAGTATTAGTCAGACTTGAGTTCAAGACCTAACTCTGTATTTACTAACTGGAAATGTGGACAAGTTGTTTAACCTCCTATTTATTCACTCATCCATAAAAATGGGGAAAAATGATAAGGCATACTATATATAACATTGTCATGGGGACTAAAATAGTTCACACACAGCAAATATTTAGCACAGGGTTGACAGATCCTAAGAAATTAATAGACATTAGCTATTGTTGTTGAGTTGTTCTGGGTCAGTACCTCATGTATTAGTTTAAATCATTGACTGCTTCTTTACTGTCCCACCCCCCTTCCCTTCTCCATACAAGGATTCAGTTTCATCTTAGCTATGCTTGCCTTACCCTTTTCAGTTTAAAGATCCTTGATGGAGGAGATAAAACGCAAGATAAAAGTTGAGTTCCTCGGCCTTCTCTCTGTCATCTTTTAACTTTCCATCATCATACAAAGTTATTTCTATCACTTCCTGGATCGTTCTCTTTTTAACACAGCCTTGACAAGTCTTTTACTATTTTTTTTTTATCAACCTTAGGTACTTCTCTTACAAGTTTATTCTTATGTTTTTTATAACTGTCATGTTTTTATATATTATGAGTACAGCCTTATCTTCTATACATTTTGTTATGTAATCTGATTTAATCACAGGACTCTCTGGGTATCCATATGTCTCTTTGAAATATATTCTGCATTGGGATTACTAGCTATTATGCAGTCAGAAGCAAATCATTTAAAGCAGCACATTTCTTTTGAATCACATTGATGTTTTAGAAACGTCCATAGTTTTAAATTGGTCACTTTCAACTTTTAATTTTTCTTCAGAAATCATGTTACTAAATTACACATCTTACTCTCCACAGCATCCTCTTTCTAAGCTAGTATAAACCCCAGTGGGATGTGGTCATTTTCTCACAGGAATATCATCAGTTTTATCTACATCGCTATGACAAGGACAGACAAATTACATCCTACAGGCCAAGTTGGTCTGCTATTTGTTTTTGTAAATAAAGTTTTATTGGAACACAGCCATATTCATTTGTTTACATATTACATATTGCCTATGGCTGTTTTTGCACTGCAAGGACAAAATGGAATAACAGTGACCCAGGCAGAGACCATGGGACCCACAAAGTGTAAAATATTTACTACAGTATCTGTCCCTTTACAAAAAGAAAATTGGCTGGCCCATTACTAGGGCTTCCTGGAGGAGGAACATTAAACCCCCTGTGGTAGCTCTCCTCAAAGATTTCTAACCTTCTGGGAAATACTGCTGTCAGAAGGAAAAATCAGGTGCCACATTTTAAAAGAACTTATCTACTGGCATGTCTAAGTAATTGAAATCTCGTATCGCGAACGTATCATGCCTTTCTGCCAGTTTTGTGATCTCTTCCAGGAAATAGCTTCAGTATCCTCTGTCAGGCTGCGGTGCTCAGTGGTCTGCTCTTGTTGTGACATTATTTTCTGTCTTTTAAAATCTCCCATCCAAATGCTCTCAGCCATGTATCCTGGTTTGTGGGTTTCCATACAAGTCTACACTTCTTTAAACGCCTTCTGTTCAATTTTGTCTTTTTTTTGTGTGTGTGAATCCTCACCCAAGGATATTTTTCCATTGATTTTTAGAGAGCGTGGAAGGGAAGGGGGAGAGACAGAGAGGAACATTGACGTGAGAGAGACACATTGATTGGTTGCCTCCTTCACGTTTCCTTGACTGGAATCGAACCTGTGACTTTTCAGTCTGCAGGCTGACTCTCTAACCACTGAACAAACCGGCTAGGGCAAGTTTGTCTTATTTTAAATGCAAGCAGAGCCAGGTAGGAGGTAAAGTCCTTGACTTTGTTCATTTGCCACAGCCTTGCTCTGCTCCTTGTTGCTTCAGTTGTTGGACAGTTCCCTGTTCTCATCCAGGTTCCAGCCATGGGGCAGGATGGTATTGGGGAGGAGCTGGAGCAAGAGGGTCCTTGCACAGGGTGGTCTCTGAGTGTATCAGCTGGAGAAGGAACAAACTAGCTAGGAGAGCATCTGCGTTTGCTACCTGGAAAGAAAGGGTAGGGTACACTGTTGAAGTGGCTTAAGAGAACATCAACAGGTAGGGGTCAGTAGTCTAAGCCAGTGGTTGGCAAACTGCGGCTCCGTGAGCCACATGCGGCTCTTTGGCTCCTTGAGTGTGGCTCTTCCACAAAATACCATGGCCTGGGCGAGTCTATTTTTTTTTCTTATTAAGGTATTATATGTGTACATATCTTACCATTGTGGGCGAGTCTATTTTGAAGAAGTGGCGTTAGAAGAAGTTTAAGATTAAAAAATTTGGCTCTCAAAAGAAATTTCAATTATTGTACTGTGGATATTTGGCTCTGTTGACAAATGAGTTTGCTGACCACTGGTCTAAGCATTAAGCAAGGTCCAGAACAAGAGAGATGACCCTGGAAGTTAACACATGTAAACCAGGGTTGGATATTGCTTTTAGCAGTTGACATGGCTTCTTAAAAATGCTAGATCCTAGCTGTTCTCTGACCCAGTTGTTCTATCCCATCAGCTCCCACTTTCTGCCTTCTCTTCACACACCTCCCTCTCCCATTGCCCTCCAAAGGTGCCCTAGCTGGATTTGTCTCCTATCAAACAGGAAGCCGGGAGCTTGCTTATTCTTGCCTCTTTTTCATCACCTCCTCTGATTCTCAGTGATTAAAATTTATTCTTTTTGTGTACCTCGGTTTTCTTTATCCATGAACCTTCAAACTGAGAGAAGAAAATATTTGAGTCAGGAAAAGAATGATGAGGAAAAAAGAGTTAATGGATTAATGGCAAAGCCAGTCATTCTGTATTTAACAATAGGTCGTTCATTCACAGTACTTATTGTAAGAACCATTAAAGTCATCAACAGGTCATTAGTGCTGAAGTTGAACCAGCTCATCAAAATCTCACTATTAATAGCTTTCAGAGTGCTCTCCTCAGTCAGGAATTAAAGGTGGAGCAAATGGCTATTGGGGTCCCTTGGTTTTAAGGTACCAAGGGAAGTTTGGGGTCCTTCCCAAAAGTGGGAGGCTAATGTTGTGAAGGGCGGTGAATTGAGTTTGCTCATAAAACAGCTCCTGGTGCCGCTGTCAGGGCAGAACAAAGTGGATGAAATATGACCCACTGAGCCATGAACATGCTCCTTTTAAGAATGGTGGGAATCAGAAAGGAGCCTTGCTTTGAAGATTCTGTCAGCAAATACCTCAAAAATGACAGCTGTCCTACTTTCTTTTGCAGTCCTTTTATGACGCAACAGCTCTCATTTTGTTAGAGCCTTTTCTAACAACATACTCCTAAATTACCCCTAAATTTCTTCTCCTTATGCCTACTCTATCATAGGCTGTGTAGAGGGTTTTGCAGAAGCCAGAATTCTGGATGGGTAAGTCACACAGGAGGCCTTGAACTTAGTTTATAGTCAGAGACTAGGAGGTGCTGAGTGCTGTGGCTAAGGTGGAACCAGGCAGAAAAACTGGGGTACACTAGTCGAAGGCATTGCTGCTGTTTTGGCCATTACACAAAAATGTCCTCTTAGTGTAGGGGTGGGCTTGCTTCAGGTGTACATTGGAGGAAACCTGGATTCTGCCCTTCATATGTTGTTAAAGCAAAGATTTCTATTTTACTTTGAGGTATTAGGGTGGGGAGTTAGCATTTCTATTATTATCTTCATTTTCCTTGATCATTATCATTTTAAGGAAGGTTTTGTACCATCTATGGATGGAAATAGTACTTTTGTACCCTTGCCCCTAGCTCTGTAAAACTGAGAAAATTGAGAAAAATGTAGGTTAGCATTTAGAGAGGGTAAGAAGACTTTCCACAGAAATAGAAGGGTTAGGGGGAACATCATGTGCTTTGGAGGAATATGTGGAAAATTGTCACGATGTGAGAGATTACATGTAGATAGCAGTAGAGATACAGAGCTGGATATACTCTCTGTTTGCCCCTCCCGATGCATTTCTTATCCTTTCACTCTGCTTGGACCATTATGAGGCTGAACCTAGTTTACCAGAGCAGTGGGCTCCCTGCGGATCTGGTTAGGATTGGCCTATGGGATGCATGGCAAGAGAGAGCATCAGGAGGGTGAGGCTGAATGACAATTCCCCCAGTTTCCTTCGTTCCTTCTGTGCTGTGGGTTGAGAATGGTTACATTCTTCTCCCAAAGACCACAGCTCCTTTAGGCGGGTCCCCTCTCACAGGTCCAACTCCTGCTGGGTTCCATTATTAGCTCCCTTACTTTGCCTCTGCAGGGATCCAGGGCTAGTTGCCAAACCCAGGGTGTTTCCGCACCCCTGTTTGATTTTCCTTGACCCCACGCCTTGGAAAATCTCTTTGCTAAACTCTCCTCAATTTCCCATTTGGGATTTCCATCTCTTTTCTATTGGGACACTGACTAATACAATACTAGATACCTTATAACATACCTACTGCCATGTACCCCTTTTATATGCTGTATGCAGTGTATACCTGAAGTCTTTCTAAAACATTAACCGTGATATGGCACCAGCAAGCTTTCTCAGAGGCATTGCTCGGAGATTCTGGGAGGAAAGAAAAATAGGGGTTGATTTCCCATTCTTTGTAGGCGGGCAGCAGATCTTAATTCTCTCCAATACTGAGAAGGAAATTCCACCTTCTTTTCCAAATTCTCCCTGCAAGAGAGTGGCCTTTTTAGTTGTTGACAGGGCAGCTTCCTCTCCTGGCCCCAAAGCAGTGTAGGCAAGTTGTCACGGAGGCAGTGTGAAGTTTTTGGGGTGACAGAGAACATCCAGTTTGGCCAAGGTTAAACTGACATCACTTTGGTCTTCACTTCCTCTTTTGAGCCTGGGCAGTTGAGGTATGGCACTGAAGAGGCTCTTAGCCTCAAGCAAAGACAGAGGTCTCTGTACACACCCTTCCCTCAGGAGAGCAGGGCTGTTAGAAAACAAAGCTAGTGTATCTTTAACATTCATCATCCCTTGCCCTGGATAGTCTGATTCATTTTTATTACACCTCTCCAAACTCCATTGGGTTTATTCTTTCCCTACTCTCGCTCTTTAAAGCAAGTATGTACCGAATCATTTAGACAATGTACCATAGAGGTCACTGAACATGGTTATACTTTGGTAATGTCTAATGTGTGTACTTTAAGCAATACAGAACTTTAATGGCATGAAAAGTGCCTCATCTCATTGCAGTCTCATGTCTGATTCTCTGCTCTCACTTCAGTTCTAAGATTAGGTAACTTGTTCTATTGTGTGAGTATTAGAATCATTTCTTTTTTCTCGGAAAAAATGTTAATGTATATTTTATTCAAGTTGAATCAAAACACTGTGATTTTTAGATTACTTGCTTTGTTTCTTACACTATTGTCTAAAAGTATTTTGAGAATTGCTGAAGAGTCAGGTAAATAATGTGTGCTCCAGACTTAGTAGAAACTGCATCTCTATCGGTTGGGCTTTTTGATTGCGGTCCACAGGAGATGATACTGTCTAATTTATGGGGGAAAGAAAAATAAATATATTAGATTTGAAGGGAAAGGAAAAGGCAAAAAAAGCCACAGTGCTTCCAAGGATCTGGTAGCAGGAATTAATAAATACTCTTTTTCTCTCCCAGGGATATACTACTGGAGCAAATGATGCTGGATGGTGCTTTGGTTTTTAAAGTCTTCATGATACTCTGCTTAAGATTCAAATTACAGGAAGAGGGCACCTATATGGTCTAGCATGAGCCACCTTGTTTGACAGTCCCTTGGAGAGTTTATCTACCGGGAGATGGGAGGGGCTGTTTCTCAGAACACCACATGGGTGTTGTTACCATGCACAGGAGAATGGGTGCCTGGCAGGCAAAGCCAACAGATGTCCACTTTAGCATCCCTCCTTAGTCTTCTGTTTATCTCTCTTCCAGATCATTAATTAAGATGTTAAATAAAACTGGACTTACCACGGGTGCCACAGGCTCCCCACCGGGCATTCCTCTGACTATGTACATTATCATCGAGAATTGTTCATTTGCCTTCAGTCAGGTTTTAGCTCTGTGACCAGCTTCACACTCTTGCCAGTTTGAATTTCATGTAAAGGGCTAAACTTTCATGAGCTGCTGTATCAGTTTTCTTTCTAGAGTCAAAATGTATTATTTCATTGATTGTGTGCTCCTCTCTACTAATCTTGTAATCCTACCCCAAATAACAGTTCAGTTTGGAAGACTGCCACATGGCCCAAACATCACCTTTTCCTAGCCAGCTTCCATTGTATGAGTGAGGACCTGAGCTAGGGCTAGCAGGGCACCCTCCTACCTGCCATTCTGGCTAATGAACTGGAGGCACAGTTTCTATTTCAGATGATCTGCTGAACCACTGAGGAAAGACTGAATTAGACTCAGTATGGTTGTATAATCTAAGCATGTTTTAGGCTATTCAAATCCAGGGAAAATTGGTAAAGATAACAGCTAATATTTATGGGGCATTTATTATGTGCCAGGCAATTTGTGCTTTGCCTGTATCATCTCTCTCGAACCTGCATCCTAACAACCCTTCGAAGTAAGTACAATTATCCTCATTTTCCTGATGCACAACCTGAGGCTTAGAGGCAAAATAACTTGTCCAAGGTTACACCTTTACTAATATATATTTTATATATTTTAACTTCTATGCTATGATGCGCTCGTGCTTGGTAAATACTTACCCACCTATCCATCTAGTCACTGATTTTTCAATTGAGCAAATAAGGTATGAATTCTGTGGGCCAGGCACTAGGGAAGGCATGTGGTGCAGAAGACACAGCTGATTAGACATGTTACTTTCCTGCCATGTGGGGGCTTGCCTTCTAGTAGGTAAGACACGGTGTCTGTGGAAACTGTTCATTGAGCACTGCATCCCCTGACTGTCCTGTTCACAGGGGGTGTGGACTTTCAACCTGCCCAGCTTCTGTGCCATCTACAATCCCTTTTGGAACAGGAACACAGGAGAGACTTAGGTGTTCTAAGGAGGGAGATAGATAGATAAATATATAGACAGATGTGCCTTGTGTCTCTAACTCTTCCACCAAGATACTCATAATTGCAGAGGATGGAAACATCCGCAGGTTCTGAGAGTGCTGTGTAAAGTTCTGCAAGAGTTACTTGCTCATAAGTTTTGTATTTTATACTAAAATTTTGTTTTAAAAATGTCCTTTTCCCAATAATATTCCAATGATTATTTTAAATAAATTCCTAAAAGTAGATACTCTAAAAGGATGGCTCAAGTAGTATGGCTCAAGCTTATGTACCAGGTTTCTCTGTGCTTTTATAAACCCAGTGTCCTCAGGGGTTGGGACATGTCCTCTGATTGAGAAGCATAGAATAAACCAATGGATCAGTGAGAAGTCACAGAAGTCACCACAGGTATTTTGAATAGGAAGTGGTTTAATAGGAAGAATTCGAGGCTTTCAAAACCTTTGGAAAGCTGGGGGGAGTGAAGGCCAAGGAAGCCCTGTTCAGGAAAAAAAATAAGTGCAGGGACTGCAGTGAAGCAAAGTGGGTGATTCTCAGGAGAGGCGTGAGGGGTCTTTCTATCATCCTAAGCATCTTCAGAGATAAGCTCTTTAGGGGAGACTCAGGGTGGAAAGCTGAATTGACTGAAAGGATTTGTAACATTTCCTCTGCGGGAATGTGATCTTTCTCTGTTGGTAGAAGGAATTAAAAGCTCCAGCCAGTTCATCTGCTACATCACTGATCTCATTTATAAGATTGCTTCTGATATGAACACAAAGAAGGTCTTCTATTTATTTTTTTTTAGTTCCTGAATTCCCATCAGCCCTCAGAGTGGGGGACCTTTTCCCAAGAAGACTCTCTTCTTCAGCTCCCAGTTTTCAAGCAAGATTTTGGCTCAAAGCTTTCTTTGGTTCATTTTGGTATATCCCTACCTTTTTGTAAATGGACATCACCACTTTTTACTCAAATGAATTAGTTTCAGTTGATGGACCATCTTAAAAGATTGTATCACATGCTTTTTGTTATTGTTAGGGTTGTCATTAAGCCTGTAAGAAAAAAAAAATGGCCTTCATGTCAGACAAAGCTATTATTTCCAGAATGTTGGAACCATTCCAAAAGTGTGTACTAGGGAATATTAGTTTATAAAAGGGTGTGAATTTTAGAAAAGTTGTGAGAGGAAAAAAGTGACTGAATTTACATGGGTGATTTATTATAATACTTGGAATAGAACCTATGAAGAATAGTTTAGCCCAGCCGGTGTGGCTCAGTGGTTGAGTGTCAACCCATGAACCAGGAGGTCATGGATCGATTCCCTGTCAGGGCACATGCCCAGGTTTCAGGCTCGATCTCCAGTAGGGGGCATACAGGAGGCAGCCGCTCAATGATGTTTCTCTCTCATCATTGATGTTTCTATCCCTCTCTCCTTCTGCTAAGTACCAAACTTAGACACTCTGACTCAGAAGATTGGAGGCCAGGACATCCAGGTCTACATGCCCATTTGTCTGAAGATTTGTTTATTTGTGTGTCAATACATTAAAATCAGGGAGATGTAGATCTTTTGGGTTTTGCTTGTGGAGGGAAAGGTCTTAGGCTCATTCTAGGAATTCCCCAGAATGGAGATTTGAAAGCAGGCGAATCTCTGTTATCAGCTGGAGTTATCTGCATATTTGCATAACCCATGGACATAGATAATAGTGTGGTGAAGGCGGGGCCGACGGTGGGGGGGGGTGGTGGTGGGTGAGGGGGGAGGCAGGTGCAGGCTAGAAGGGGTCAATGGGGAGAAAGGGAGCATCTGTAATACTTCCAAAAATAAAGATAAATAAAAAAATAAAAACACTTCCCAGGAACAACCAAAAATGTCTTTAACTTTGAATTGCATAACAATTGAGAGGTTATAATATGAGAGGTTAATATAATTTATGTGACATCTACATCAATCTAATTTTCTAAATAAAAACTTGGCATGTGTGAAAAAAAGAAGTCTTTATTCCTTTTGAGAATAAGTGAAGTATTAAGGAAGTGAAATAAATAAAAATAAGTTGGTCGGACAACCGATAGCTTTGAGTGGGTAGAGAGATTGAGAAGGATCCTGGAGAAAGAAAGCTGACTTTCAAGCCTCTGGTTCTAAAAATATACCACAGGAAGGGGGACCTAAGGAATCCTCTTCCAGCTTTATTTTGATAAAGTCAGTCATTTTGGAACTACAAATCCTGTATATAAAAGGAGAACCCAACTTTATAATAGGTGGCCTGTCAATCCATTACACATAGGCGTTTAGGGGAGGGAGTAAGGTAACCATTCTTTAAATACATTTCCTTTCCCCTTAATCAGCGTCTCAAATGTGAAATGAAGAGAAAATGAAAGGGAACTGGGGTTGGTCAGTGTTGAAAGCTGTGTGGACATTTTACTTAACATGTTCAGATTTCAGTCCATCAAACTCTTACTAATGAATAAAGGCATGATATTTATCAGTTTAATTTAAACTAAGGTTTATGAACTACTCTTTTTCATATGTGATCATTTATATCATTGTATTTAATCTTCCCAGCAATCCCCTGACGTATTGCTATACCCCTTTTACAGATTAGAAAACTGAGGTCCAGAGGAGTTAACATATATGTCTTTTTAAGTGCACACAAGGAGAAAAGGGTAGACCTGATATCAAAAGCTAAATCTGACGATGTCTGGTGGCAAGTCCAATACTGTTTTCAAAGTGCCGCCCTACTTGGTTCCAATTTCTGGGACCTTGAATTCTATCATTGATATTGCCAGCTGACCACTTTGATGTCTTTATTTGAGAAAATCCACCCAGCATGTCCAAAAAAGCCTGGTGAGGTGACCTAATTTAAAAGAAGATATAAAAAACTTTACCAGAAATCTGGTATTTTTCTAGCATCCTATATAATAAAGAGGTAATATGCAAATTGACCATCACTCCAACACACAAGATGGCCGCCCCCATGTGGACACAAGATGGCCAGCAGGGGAGGGCAGTTGTGGGTGATCAGGCCTGCAGGGGAGGGCAGTTAGGGGTGACCGGGCCGACAGAGGGCAGTTGGGAGGGACCAGGCCTACAAGGGAGGGCAGTTGGGGGCGATCAGACCTGCAGGAAAGGGCAGTTAGGGGTGACTGGGCCGGCAGAGGAGGGCAGATCGGGGTGACCAGCCCTGCAGGGGAGGGCAGTTGGGAGTGACCAGGCCTGCAGGAGAGGGCAGTTGGTGGGGGGGGACCAGCCCTGCAGGGGAGGGCAGTTGGGGGTGACCAGCCCTGCAGGAGAGAGCAGTAAGGGGTGACCAGGCCAGCAGGGGAAGATAGTTGGGAGGGACAAGGCCTATAGGGGAGGGCAGTTGGGGGTGACCAGGCCTGCAGAGGAGGACAGTTAGGGGTGACCAGCCTGGCAGGGGAGAGCAGTTAGGGGCAATCAGGCTGGAAGGGGAGCAGTTAGGCATCGATCAGGCTGGCAGGGGAATGTTTAGGCAGTGATCAGGCTGGCAGGCAGAAGCAGTTAGGGGCAATCAGGCAGGCAGGCTGGCGAGCAGTTGGGAGCCAGCAGTCCTGGATTGTGAGAGGGCAGTTGGACATCCCTCGAGGGGTCCCAGATTGGAGAGGGTGCAGGCTGGACTGAGGGACACAACCCCCCATGCACAAATTTCGTGCACCGGGCCTCTAGTCTATACACTGAGTGGCCAGATTATTATGACCACCTGACGTTTCTAGCCAAACTAGCCAAACACAGCATCGTATGGGATATGGAAGCTGAAGGCCTGTTCAAACACCTTTGCTGTCCGCAGTTACCAAGATAACATGTCTCCAATTCACACAGGAACACAAGGATTGGACAGTCGAGCATTGGAAAAAAAGTCATATGGTCCAATGAATCACATTTCCAGTTGCATCATGCACTTTTGGCAGAGTTAGAATTTCATAGAAACAGCATGAAAGCATGCACCCCACATGCATGAGTACAACCTTCAAGCTGGTGGGGGCAGTGTTATGGTTTGGGGCATGTTTTTCTGGCATGATCTGGGCCCTTTAATTCGTGTGGAACAACGTCTGTATAGGACAACATACCTAAGTATCATTGCCTCTCAAGTTCATCCTATCATGTTGATGGCGTATCCCAATGGAGATGGCTTCTTCCAACAAGACAGTGCGTCATGCCACGGTGCTCGTATTGTGCAGGAGTGGTTTCAAGAACATGAGGGAGACTTTACCTTGCTTAGGTGGCCCCCATAATCACCAGATCTCAATCCAATTGAGCATTTGTGGGACAAAGTTAAAAGAGCCATCAGGCAGCTGGTTCCACAACCATCAAATCTCACAGAACTGGACAGTGCTATTCATCAGGCATGGTGTCAGATTCCTCACATCACCTTTCCACATCTCGTGGAGTCAATGCCAAGAAGAATTGCTGCAGCATTGAAGGCAAAAGGTGGCCCACCGAAGTACTGATGGGGTGGTCATAATAATCTGGCCACTCAGTGTATATATAAAAGCCTAAGTGACTGGCCAACTGGCTGACCGGCCAGTAGCTATGATGTGCACTGACCACCACGGGGCAGATGCTCAACACAGGAGCTGCCAAGTGACAGCAACTTTGTATAATGTCCTCTTGCACTCTGGGACCCCTGGAGGATGTTGGACTGCCGGTTTTGGCCCAATCCCCGCAGGCCAGGCCGAGGGACCCCACCTGCTGGAGGGACCCCGCTCACTCCGCAGGTGCCCTTCAAGCCCCAGCCCTGCCCCAGGTGTAGCTGGCCAGGGAGAGACCGCTGGAGGTTGGCTCCAGGGAGTGTCCAGCCTCTCTCATCCAGTCCTGTCCCGTCGGCCACCTTCTAATTAATTTACTTTCAGTGTGCATGAATCTGTGCACTGGGACTCTAGTATCCTATCTAATAAAAGAGTAATATGCAAAATTGACCATCACCCCAACACACAAGATGGCCACCCCCATGTGGTCAAAGATGGCTGCCCTCATGTGGACACAAGATGACCCCCACAAGATGGCCTGCAGGGGAGGGCAGTTGTGGGTGATCAGGCCAGCAGGGAAGGGCAGTTGGGAGGGACTAGGCCTGCAAGGGAGGGCAGTTTGGGGGCAATCAAGCCTGCAGGGGGGACAGTAGGGGGGGACCCAGGCCTGCAGGGGAGGGCAGTTGGGGGGGACCAGGTGAGCAGGGGAGAGCAGTTAGGGACGACCAGGCTGGCAGGGGAGGGCAGTAAGGGGTGATCAGGCCTGCAGGGGCTGGCAGTTGGGGGGGACCAGGCTTGTAGGGGAGGGCAGTTGGGGTGACCAGGCCTGCAGGGGAGGGCAGTTGGGGGGTACCAGGCCTGTAGGGGAGGTCAGTTAAGGGTTACCAGGCCGGCGGGGGAGGGCAGTTAGGGGGAATCGGGCTGGCAGGGGAGCAGTTAGGCATCGATCAGACTGGCAGGGGAGTAGTTAGGGGGTGATGAGGCTGGCAGGCAGAAGTGGTTAGGGGCAATCAGGTAGGCAGGCAGGCAAGTGGTTGGGAGCCAGCAGTCCTGGATTGTGAGAAGGATGTCTGACTGCCCGTTTAGGCCTGATCCCAGTGGGCAGTCAGACATCCCTCGAGGGGTCCCAGATTGGAGAGGGTGCAGGCTTAGTTCAGGGACACCCCCGCTCCCCATGCATGAATTTCGTGCACTGGGCCTCTAGTAGAATAATAAGAAAGCAGAAAGAAGCATTTTTGTATTTTTACAGTTGTCACTTAAAATGAGATATTTTCACATGACAGAACAAATGTTTTTTTATCCAACAAATATAGGCTAGTTTTGAATATATTTTTATCTGGAATATTAGTTTCCCATGAATATTCTAGCTTCTTTCTGCACTTTTGGATAAAAGTAGCTTCTTAAAACTTGATCCCCTAAGCATAGCCTAGAATAGGGGTGGGAAATGTCTGGCCTGTGGGCCATATAAAGCCCACAAAATCATTTGATCTGGCCCTGCCAAGGCAATCGGGGTGAGTTAATTAAATGCTTGACCAAATATAGCAGGCTGATTTTTAAGTTGATAATTTTGTATGGCCCGAGGATGACATTATAAATATCCAAATGGCCCTCGGCAGAATAATGGTTCCCCACCCTGGGCTTAGAAGATCAATGTTAAGAGTCTAATGGCATGTCAGAAAAACTTCCGCCAGCCCACATTTACCTTGATCATTCCTGTCTCCTTTTTCTTCTGCATCACTCTATTGTACTGTACTTTACAGCCGCTTTTAGCCTCCCGACATTCCTCTCATTAAATTAACTGTCATTTAGCATCTCTTCTCTTTTTTAAGTACTGCAACAATTCCCAGCACAGCCAGCCCATTCTAATGGCCACCAGCTCCCTCTGAAATCTTTCCATCATCATCCAATGATGAGTTGGCTACCGGCAGTAGCATCGTAGGGTCTCTTCCAAGAAACAGCCAACGCTGTTCACATACATGGTGGGTTGCTGGGCCTTTGTAAAGGAAGCAGCAGCCTCCATTAGTAGGATCATGGGATTTTGTTTACAGGGTCTGATTTGGAGCCTTTTAATAATGGGTGTGACTCAGAGGAACATGACGTTCTCAGCTTGGCTGCATGGATTGGGAAGAGGACGAAGGGGGTCAGGAAAGACCAGGAGACTGAGAGGCTCCAAAATGAGATGGGGCCAGTTTTCAGGCTTGCCCCCAGGGTAGAAGGCTAATTTCACCTTTTGGGCTTTTGCCCACCCCCCTTTCCCATTCTCACCTGACATAGTTATGTCTATTCTTTAGTCTCAGCTCAGAAGCTTTCCTTGGAAAGACTTCCTTTTAAAAAAAAAATACATTTTTATTGATTTCAGAGAGAAAAGGAGAGGGAGAGAGAAATATAAACATCAATGATGAGAGAGGATAATTGATTGGCTGCCTCCTATATGCCTGCCCCTCTCCGCGCGCCCCCCCCCCCCACAGGAATTCAACCATAACCTTTTGGTTCATAGGTTGATGCTCAACCACTGAGCCACGCTAGCCAGGCTCCTTGACTTTCTTGTGGCACATGCTGCTCCATTCTCTGTGTTCCCAGACAGTTTTTGTGGACTGTGTACCTTGTATGTAGTAATTACTTGTTTATAGATTTGTCTCTGAGCTTGAAGCCCCATTGTCATCTGTGCCTTGCTGGAGCGTAGTAAAGACTTGATATATAGTTATCAAATGAGCAGATGGGGTTCCCTCCGGTCCCCAATGTTCTCCTACTTGGGTCAGGGTTGTTTGTTGTTGTTGTTTTTGTCTAGGGTACATGGCTGAGAACAATCCACACAGCACATTTTATATCCTGGGATAAAAGTCATAAAACTACGTAAGACTCAGGAATATCAAACAAGAGGATGAGTCTTCTCTCTCAGTCCCTTCGGGCCAGTTTCAGTTTGGCAAAGACGATAATTTGTGTATGATTTCAAACCTAATGAACTTTATGATTTAAAGTAAAAGCTAACTTAATATTCTTTATTGCTTCTTGGAATCTGATCTTGGCAAGATTACTGTACAAAATATTGTGAAGTAAGGTAATTCTTGTGGAATTTTGACTGAACGAAATTGAAATGCCAGGGATCTCATTTTCCAAAAGGTCCCCGGCGTCTTGCCCCTCATCGTCAGTCAGTGCACAGGCTTTTAGTTGATGGCTTGAAAGCTCTGCCCTTTGGTGAGATATCCCACAAAGTATTCCCACCACTGGGAAAAACCCTCACAGACTGTTAAAAAAAATACTTGCAATGTACATGCATTTCCCCCAATGCAGTGAGCCAGAGGAAATGTTGATTTCACCTGTATGATAAGAACGAGTCTTCTAGTTGCCTAGTGACTGAAGGGACAATGGACCAGCCTTTGCATGACCTCCTTTTCCTGCTCCACCAAGCTGGCCTGGATGGAAGTCGCAACGCAGACACTAGCCAGCTGGTTGGAAGTTCAGGTGTCTTGCTCTGAGGAGTGGCTGGAGTGAGCACTTTGGCAACAACTGGGGGTGGCTCTAAAGCTGTGTTGTTCGATACAGGATACAGTAGCCACAGGTCATATTTGGCTATTTGCATTTAAATTAATTAAAATGAAATGGAATACAAATTCAGTCTTTTAGTGGCTGAGCTGCATTTCAAGTGCTCCGTGGCTACATGTGTTGGACACCGCAGACATAAATTGCCATCACTGCAGAAAAGTCCTCTTGGGTTGTGCTGCTCCAAGGACCTGGAAGCCTCTAACATTATGTCTGCAAGATGCCCGACTTTTCCAGAATGGCCAGGAACAGTCTGGGAGGCACAGCTTAAAACAGAGAGGGAGGTGAGGAGTAGTATTGGTTTGCCTGTGGCCAGGGGTTGAGTGATGCCCTTGGGTACAACTAGCAGATTTGAAACATGGCTATTGGAGAGGGAGGAAATGGTGTGGTTTAGACTCAAGTTGAAATCTAAGTTATTGTGTGACGAATGTGTGCCAGGACCTATGCTGGTTGCTTTAACCTTTGTTACTTTATTTCTGTCTCTAGGATGTGACTACTTGCCTGCTTTTTACAGATTAGAAAACTGAGGCTCAGAGGCATCAAGTACTAGTAAAAGGAAAAGGCCACACAGTGGCATGGCTCAAATTGGGACCTCGTGCTTCTGAACTTCAGTGCTTCTGTGGCTTTAAGGGGAGGGGAGGGAGCAGAGTGCAGGTGGGCAAAGGGCCAGTGGTTAAAAGAGGAGGTGTTAATTTGAAGAAACCAACCTGGTTGCCTTACCCAGCAGTCCCTTGGAGCCTGGTTAGTGCTCAGCTACCTGCTAAGGGTCTGTTGTCCTGGGCTGATGCTGCGTGGATTTTTTTTCCCTGGCAAGTGTAATGAATCGAATAAAGATCTGCTGAATGTAGATTTGAAGATTAAAATATAATAACAATAATGATAATAATTATTACATGGTAGGTACTGTTAATTATGTCAGATATTGTTCTAAGCATTTTGTATGAGTTAACTGATTTAATCCCCCTAACTACCCTATGAGGTAGATGCTGTTTATTACCTCATTTTATAGATGAAGAAACTGAAGTCTGGAGAAATAAAGTAAATTGTCCAAGATCACACAGTGAGGAAGTGGCACCTTAGAAATCATTATGTCCACTTGTGGCTGACTCAGATGGCTCTGGGGCAAGGTGGGGATAGACATGCCCCAAGTCACTGAATGTAATGCTGTAGGGACAGTGGCAAGTTGGCGTGTATGTTCAGACTAGTGTTTCATATTCACATTATGCAGCAACAGCAGCACCTCTATGGGGCCCAGCCAGCACTCCCCTGCAGGTGGCATACTGCGGACAGGCAGTGAGTCTGCAACTGTTTGTCCCACGTCGAAGCAGAGGCCTAAAGGGATGCAATGTGCCTTGCGGAATGAGGGCAGCACCAGCCGTCCAGTACCTTTGTAAACCCTCCCCTGCCACTGCAGTTCCCACCCCTTCCCGGGACAGCTGGTTCTGAAAGGGGACACTGCTTAGAAGTCTCTAAGGCACTCGTGTGGGTCAGAGTCTGAACACCGTCTCCTGTCCTCCATTTCATGTGTGTCTCGGGCGGTGTGGAAGTAGGGTTGCCATAAGAAGGGCATCGAGGGTATTGACTAAGAGAATCTACTCTTTAAAACCACGTCTTCATGCTGGTTTCTTCCTGTGCTTGAGTGAGGCATTTGTGTTAGAAAAGAAAAGGATATGTGGTAAACAGGGCTCCCTCAGGACTAAAGCTATAGCTGGGATCCTCCATCCAGGCTGTGGGCTCTGGGAATTGAGTTTGTACTCCTTTTACATGGGCTCTTTGACACCCACTGCCACTGCTGCTCTCAGCTCCGGTGGAAAGCGGAGGGCTGGTTTGGAGGGCTGTCATTTCTTTCTGATGGGAGGATTGAGGAGCGAGGTGAATATCAAACCCACCAAGCATAGGGCTTCAATTCAGCCGAGACGAGCGGGAGCCTGCCTGCCTCCTCTGCTAAGCAGAGGCCAGGAGGAGGGACCCCGGGATTTTTAATGCCCATCCTGACCCTCTTTCTCTTCTGCCTTTTGCTTCCCCATCTTGGGAGACACCCAAACTGACACTTAGATTGCACTTTACAAAATGTACATGCATTGATTCCTCCCAAATAAGTTTGGGCAGGATATTATAGTCAGCATATTTCACAGGTGAGGAAACAGAGACTCTTAGATGCCACGTCATGTAGCAAAAAGTAGTTTGAACCCAGTACCCCCAAATCTTAAGGCCATGATCCTTCTACCCTGTAGTCACCTTCACTCTTATGGAGGGAAGTGTGAATTCAGACAGATCTGGGCTACCTTAATTTGGCCACGTCCTCATCCTGTGCCCACGAGTTCGAGTTCGTAGTCTGAGCAGGAGGCTCAGGCGAGCCTGTTCCTCTCAGAGACTTGCTGTACTCTCTGAAACCTGAAAGGTGGTTTCCTTCGATAGGATTATTAATTCCTACACACCATTTCCTGTATATGCTAAACATGTGAAAAGTAACTCACTGCCCCTCCCACTTCATATACCACTCATTTCCTCCTTTCTCCTTCATATACCACTCATTTCTCCTTTCTGATGATATCCCTCTTTTTTGCTTTTCTCTTTCTCTGGTTTCTCTGTAAGTGGCAAGAGACCCCAGGTGGTTATTATTTGCCACATGCAGTTGTTAAATTGTATCCAGAGTGAACATCAGCCTGTGATGGAAGAGCTGCAGCATCAGCTCCATGTTCATGACACTCATGCTTCCCAGGAGCCCTCCATGGCAGGTGCCCTCCCAGGTCAGGTGCAGCTGCTGAAGGGAGAGGTGGGCAGCAGACCATGTGGGTTGTGGTACATCCCTACCCCCTTAGTGGCCCTTGCCCTGGCCTTGCATGCAGGGCTGTTTTCCTCTCTGCCTGACTGCCCTGCAAGTAATGGCCGAGCTTCCTCACCGAGCTCCCCCCCCGCCCCCGCCACACCCCCCGCCGTGCCAACATGGGCAGTCAAGTCTGCCACTTTCTAGCTACAAGCTTTCTTCATGAGGAGATGGAAGGAAACAGAGAAGGAGGAGAATGAAGGAGCCTGAAGTGAACAGGTACTTGAATACCTTCCTCTGTGTGTCTGCAGCTCCCCTACCTCCTGGGAGGGAGAGACCACAGCGATGACCCCCGCCATCCCATGGGAAATTTCTGCCACCCTCCTGTCATTGTGTGTGAGCCCTGGGCGGGGGTGGGGAATGAGGAGCCTCAGGCCCAGACTCAGAATCCTGACAAAGGGAGAGAGAAAAGGTCATCTTTTTTCAATGCCAGGAAGGCAAGGGACCCTCCAGGAAGCAGGAGATAGGATTTTGATTTATTGTCTGAGGTGAGCAAGTAGCCAAGGAGAACTGTAAAAAATAATAAATATTGACACAAACTCCACTAAGGTTGTGGGTCGGTTCCTGTTTTCCACGCTGTGAGGTCAGGGCAGACTTTTGGGAAGAATTCACTTTCCTGGCTGAGGTCGCCTTGTAACTCACTTCTCGGGGTTCTCCCCCTCCCTCCCTCCAATGTCTACTAGAGAATCTGATCCTTTCTTAAGGCCCCCTTGAAGCTGGATCACCTATGTGATCCTCCATCATTCCTTTATTCAAAAATATCATTTTATTTTGGCTCATTATCTCTTAATTTTTTTTCTAATAAATTCTGTGCTAAATGCTAGAGATAGAAAAAGGAATGGGACACAGTTGTTTTTTGGAGTTGTTCCTGGTCTAGTTGAGGAGACAAGGCTCAACACGGTACCATGTGTCATAGCAGTGTCACAATTCCATTTTCATCCGCGCCTAATACCAAGGCATTAGAATTGCATTGACTTTTGTAAACACTCTCTGAAAGAAATTCGAGGTGTGTGTCCTGTCAGCTTTATAAGACTCTAAGCTCTTCCAGGGAGGAAACACAATGTAATTTATCCATCTATAGGGGCCGGGAGGAGGGCCAGCCCAGAGAAGTGCAGGGCAGGTTGGAATTGCCAGTTGGGTAAAGGGGATGCTTATACAGGCTAGACAGGGAGAGAAGGGAAATATGAGTTAAGGCATGGAGATGTCAGAGTACACAACAAATTTGGGAATCTTCAAGTAAGGGGTGATGGGTGAGGAGTGGATAGGTTCCTGGGGGGTCATGCTGTGAGAGGGAAGTGAAAATCTATGAAAGATGCAAATCACCAAGATCATTTTCTGTCATGCTAAGGGATTACTTCGAACTACATCCTGGAGAGCTGCGGGACTCCACTGAAGAATCCTGAAACAGAGGAGTGACACAGTGAGGTGTACATTTTACAGAAACACTTCCTTGGGAATCAGCGTGCAGGAGGGTTGCTCAGAGCGGTGTGAACAACTGGCCGAGCTCATTGAGAGGCCTTCCCAGTGATCCCAGACACAGAAACACGAAGGTGTGAGCCAGAGCTGCAGCAGGGAGATGAGGTCGAGGGAGGACTTGGGTAAAGGGACTAGCTGTGGGCAGAGAGAAGGAAGAGAAGAGACTGCATTTGCTAGAAAAATTGTGTCCACACGTTTTTCCCATTTCATCCAATTCAATTCTCATCCTTGCACCTAATACCAAGCCATTATAATGGCATTGACTCTTGTAAACACTCTCTGGAAGAAATTCGAGGTGTTTATTTGTGTGTCCTGTCAGCTTTATAAGACTCCAAGATCTTCCAGGGAGAGCACACAATGTAATTTATCCATCTGTTATGTGCAGCATTCAGCACACCAGGGATGCTTAATAAGTATTTAATAATAATAAGATCTGAGCCCCAGGAGCATTTTTATATTTGTCAGTGAAGGAATAAGTAGGTTTGGAAGCTGTTTGTGTAAGTTTAACTTTTATAAGAAAAAAATCTCCATTATTTGAACTGTTGAACCTATTAAAGCCCATTCCTGAAATATAATATAAAATGGCACCTGCTCTTCGTTTTTCTAGGTTAATATTTTAGTTGGATTCATTGCAGATTGTTTCTTAAAATATAGGAGGTGGTTTTCTTTGTTGCTCTGTAATCTCTGACAGCCAATCAACGTGTCTTTAGAAACAGAGCTTTTTACAAAGATGGCTGATATTTTCTAATTCAGGTAACTTTATTCTTTTTGGATATTTATATAAATCAGAATAGCCACCATCAGTTTGTCTTTTATTTGCAACATCCTTCGTACTCACTTCGTTGTCACATTTACCTTTATTCCTCCTGGGTATTCCTCCACACCAGACGACCCTCTTCTCCTTTTTTTTCCTGAGTCTTTCTAGTCTCCATTCCAATTTAATGACCAGGAAGGTGTATTTTTTTCACCGAGTCATTGCTGGGCACCTGATTGTGCCAAGCCCCTGTCTGTTACGATGCATCCAATTCCTATCCTTTCCCAATACTTGTTTTAAAAAATATATTTTTATTGATTTCAGGAGGAAGGGAGAGTTAGAGAGAGCTGGAAACATTAGTGATGAGGAAGAGTCATTGATCGGTTGCCTCCTGCACACCCTCCATTGGGGGACTGAGCCCATAACCCGGGCCTGTGCCCTGACCGGGACTCGAACCGTGACCTCCTGGTTCATAGGTCAATGCTCAACCACTGAGCCATGCTGGTCAGGCTCCTCAAGACTTTGATAAACTTGATCAGAAAGTTTTACTGGATTTAAGAACAAAAGCTCAATTTTTCCTGCTCTCTCCTGCATTTGGGCACCATATCTCTAGGACTTACAACATATCCAGCGTGTAACACATAAATGGGGGGTTATTATTACTAAGCATTGCCATATGAAAAATGTGCTTTGGCATCTCTGTGTTGAATCCAGGTAGTCCTTATCAAAAATAAGTGCTCATGAGTGTGCAGTGTCCATTTTTATGTACGTGGGTTGTTCTCACAGCCAGTCCACGGTTTTCATATGGACTTCTACACCTACCAGAAGCTGTAAGTCAAGTTTATATGAAGCATTATTTACCATGGCCTGCCTGTGCCATGGCATTTGGAGCTCCAACATTTATTTTTAAAATATATTTTGATTTATTTCAGAGAAGAAGGGAAAGGGGGAGAGAGAGATTGAAACATCAATTATGAGAGAGAATCATTGATCAGCTGCCTCCCACAAGCTTCCCAAGCCTGCAACCTGGGCATGTGCCCTTGGCTGGAATCGAACCCAGGACCCCTCAGGCTGACGCTCTATCCACTGAGCCAAACTGGCCAGGGCTGGAGCTCCAACATTTTGCCTTTTGTGCTGCCCGAAGGTCAGTGCTTGGATCCAGCTTCTAGAAGAGGGAAGGAGAGAAGGCCCTGGTGCCCATGACTGTTTATCCTAAGCACTGTGTGCACAGGATCCCAGGGCTCCTCATCCTGATCACTCCCACTGCTTGTCTAGTGTTTCCTGACTCCATAAGAGTGGCCTTTCTCCTTTGGAGCCATCCAGGGTGCTTTGTGTTGCTTAGTTATCAGACCACTTTGAATGCACTTTCTTCAATTCCAGGCAGTCACTAAGTAGACTGGGGTGCATTTTGTGAGAAGTCTCATGCAAGAGGGAATGACTTAAAACCAGTCATATAAAAAACTGTAGAAGGAAGTGGGGGTATTTAATGTGTAGGAGAGAAGGTCAGGGCAGGACATGACAGTTTACTTTATGCATTTGATATGTTGTCATATGGCAGAGGGTTAAAGTTGTTTTATGTTTCCCCAAGGACAGAACTAAGTACAAGGTAAAGAAAGACAGAGTTCAGGTCATTATATGGAAGGACTTTGAGGGTGATAGTTAAGAATTTTTGCATTGGATATGTTCATAGCTGCACAATTTACAATAGCTAAGATTTGGAAACAGCCTAAGTGCCCATCAGCAGATGAGTGGATTAAAAACCTGTGGTACATCTACACAATGTAATACTATACTGCTATAAAAAAAGAAGGAACTTTTACCATTTGCAACAGCATGGATGGAACTGGAGAGTATTATGCCAAGCGAAATAAGCCAGTCGGAGAAAGATAAATATCACATGATCTCACTCATTTGTGGAATATAATGATTAACATAAACTGATGAACAAAAAGATCCAGAGACAAGGGGCAGGGGAGGGAGGGTTAGAGATCAACCAAAGGACTTGTATGCATGCATATTAGCATAACCAATGGACATGGACACTGGGGCGGTGGGGGCTTGCCCTTGGGGTGGGAGTGGATGGGGGAAGGGGTCAATTGGGAAAAAGGAGATATATGTAATACTTTAAACAATAATAAAAAAAAGAACTTTTGCATTGGAATCAAACTTCTTGAGTTGAAATCCACCACCTGCCAGTTACTAGCCATAGCAATTTGGGTAAAAATTTTAACCTTTCTAATCCTTAGTTTCCTCATCCATAAGATGGGAGTAATATTCATATCTATCTCATAAATTGTTTTGGTTATGCCAGTGAGTGCTCGAAAATGCTGGCAAGTAGTGACAGTCTCAACTGCCTCAAGATAGTATGTGGGTATAATACAGTTTCCAGCATTTCCTGTTATAATTGAGCATTAAAGCTTGCTTTTTCAGATTTGGAATTCTTTGGAATATTTGTGTGGTTTTCTTATTTTTCCCTTGGCTGAGGAGGGTTGGTGGAGAACTGGGAAGGTTTAGTTTCCAGAACAATTTAAATGGTATAGATATTCCTGTGATATTTAGGAAAAAGAAAGTATATAGCATCATGAATTCAAAATAACTGGAACATGGGTAAGATGCGTTAGAATGCCATTCTGACCTGGTGAAAGTTGAAATAAGATTTTTTTTTTTAAATAAGTTTTAGGATTTTTAAATGTCATACACATTTTCAACACAGGCATTCATAAACAGTGATATGTAAAATGCCATTCATGCACACTGTTTTAAAGAAAAGGAAGAATTATTTGATCTTGAATTTTAAGAAATATTGAAATAATAAAGTATCATTTAAAACTAGGGGCCCAGTGCATGAATTCGTGCACCTTGAAAGGAACTGTGGACCACAAGGCTGCGGTGGGCACAGGGGTGGGTCTCGGCCCATCCTCTGCACCCCTGCCCAGCCCCTCCTGCCGTGACCCCCGGTCCCCTCACTACTGACAGCCCTGCTCCTGCTGTCGCTGCTCCCATGTGTTGAGCCCCGCTCACACCTGCTGATGGTGCCAGAGCCACCGCTGGCACCCACTGTCAGTGTCAGCCCCGCTCGCATCTGCAGCTGGTGCTGGAGGCGCCACTTGCACCCACTGCCGGCACCTGGCGCCAGTCCCAATCGCTCGGTGCCGGCAGTGGGTGCAAGAGGCGGCTGCCAGCCCCAATCGCCCCTCAGGAGCAGGTTGAGGTGGAGAAGCCCTGAGGAGTGATCAGGGCCAGCAGCTGCCTCTCTCATCTGCTGATGGCGCCGAGTGATCGTGACCAGCGCCAGTGCCAGCAGTGGGTGTGAGCAGCGGGTGCAAGTGGCAGCTCTGGTGCTGGCTCGCGGGTGCGAGCAGGGCCAGCGCTGGCAATGGGTGCAAGAGGCAGCTCCAGTGCCAGCAGCAGGTGCAAGCGCTGGGTGGGACCGCGGTGTGTAGGAGCAAAGAATTTTCAGTAACCACCAGAAGCTTACCCTGATGATAGCAACTGGCACCCCGCCTTAGTCTGGTGCCCCTGCTCATCTGCTCCACCATCCTGCTGTGGCTGACGCCCACCATGTTCCGTGCATGCCCCCTGGTGGTCAGCGCACGTTATAGCGACCGGTTGTTCGGTTGCTTGGCTGTTTCGGTTGTTTGCCGTTCGGTCTATTTGCAGATTAGCCTTTTATTATATAGGATATTATATAGGATTGTTTGATTCCTTGTTTATCCTCTTAAAAATGAGGTTTAACACACAGTAAAGTGAACAAATCTGAATAAAGTATACAGCTTAATGAATTTTTACATATGTATACACCCACACAACCACCACAGATAAAGATATAAAACATTTTCAACAAGCCAGAGAGTTCCCTCATGTCCCCTTCTAGTCCCACCCTGTCTGATGTAACCACTATTCAGACTTCTGTCAACCTTAGATAAGTTTTGCTTAACATCTTGTCTGTGAGATTCTTTTGTGTTGTTGCATGTAACTAGTATATGCAAAAAGCTTCTCATTTTAAAATGGTTTTCCATGTTACAATAAATCTTTGGGAGAAATGTGAAGCTGGAAGAAGTCTTACTCAGCTTTATGTCCATGTGCTTTGATTTACAAATGAAGCATCTGACACTAAAATATATTAACTTATTAACTTGCAAAGTTAACTAACGGTCAAGTACCATGGACAGCAATATCTTTGTGGAGACAGATCTATTGAAAACATTATTCTCAGTAAGAGCCATAAACATAGTGTCTGAATTATAGATACAAAATGTAAATTATTTAAAATTACAAATTACTGAATACAAATTAATCCTATTCATTATTGGACTGGCTTCTTGGGTTGTATATACATTTTGACAATGACATTTTTCAAACAGTTTATTCTGACAGTCTAGATAAGGAAATTATTGCCATCATGTCACTTTATACAAGTCATAAAGCCCTATGTTTAACAAAATGGAATTGATTTTGCCAGACTAAATCTTTTTTAAATGTGTTTTTATTGATTTTTAGATTTTTAGAGAGAGGAAGAGAGAGGGATTGAGTTAGAAACATCAATGAGAAACATCATTGATTGGCTGAATCACAAATAAGTAGAAAACCTTAATATTATGATAACCTTTAATATATTTAATTGGAAGTTAAAGAAATTATTAAAGAAAATGCCAGGCTTAGATGGCTTCATTGGCAATTTTGTCAACACTTAAGGGAAGTAAAATTTCACTCTGGAGAATATAAAAAGAGATGACAATCCCTAATTTTGCGTGTGATCATATAAACTTCTCACTTAAACTGCTAATATTGAGAATTAAGTAATTGATGTTATACTATTGAAGCACCTTTCTTTTCTGGGGAAATGCATGGTCATAATACAGAAGTGATAACAAAGATGGTTGGATTTGATTTTCTACTATATATATAACTAGAGGTCCGGTGCATGGATTCATGCACTGGTGGGGTCCCTCAGCTTGGCTTGTGCCCTCTTGCAATCTGGGACCCCTCGGGGGATGTAGGACTGCTGGTTTCAGCCCTGTGGGGATCAGGTGGCAGAGGCAGGAGAGGCTCGCTCCATCGCAGCTGTGCTTGCTAGCTGTGAGCCCAGCGTCTGGTTCCTGTCAGTCAGCTGAGCGGCACTCCCACTGTGGGAGCAGACTGACTACTAGGGGGCAGCTCCTTCATTAAGCATCTGCTCCCTGGTGGTCAGTGTGCATCATAGCGACTGGCCAAACTGTTGATGGGTCGAACAGTTGACCTGTCACTTAGGGTTTTATATATATAGACTAGAAGCCCAGCACACAAAATCGTGCTGCCCCGCCCACCTGCGCCCGTCTTTGGTCATTACAGCATTAGGGTCACAGGCCTTTTATAATATAGATAGGGGATATATATATATATATATATATATATATATATACACATCCACAATAAATCCCACATGTAGGTAAAGATCTTGAAGAACTTCATGCATTTTTGTACCAAGGTTCTTGGATAAGAATTGACATAACAGAATAATTTGGAATCAAATTGGAATCAACTCAAAGGTTTTATCTACATTCTAATGTAGATAAATAAATAGAAATATATTCATAGAAAGGAACAGTAAATAGCAATTAGGGTCAATGTATCACAACAGCACCCAACAATGTGGCTAAGTCTCCCAACTGTGATAGAGCAAAAGAAGCAAAATATGAAATGATACATATGTTATTCTATTTAAGTAATGATATAAAACAAACAAGTAAACCATACTACTTAGGGATTGTAATTAAGTGAAAATTATAAGGAAAAGGAAGAACATGATTATTATAATACTCAGTAGGCTGATGTTTCCATCATTGGTTAGGGAGAAGGTTATAACAAGGGAAGGGTACCTGGGGGCCTTTTGGGGTAGTTATAATATGCATGATATATGATTTTTTGATCTGGGTGATGGTTATAGGAGGTGTTTGCTCTAGACTTATTTGGAATAGTGTACATAAACATTATGTGAACTTTTTATATGTGCATTCCACAATAATAAAGAAAGGAAGCCCTAGGCTGTTAGCATGTTTAGTATATATGAAAATAAATAGTGAAATGATATTTAAGAGTGGTATGAATTAATTCAACAAACAGAGACAGGGAAAGATCATTCTGGGGTTGGAACATCATGAAATCAGCATGAAAGTGGGGAGACATGCCTGTTTGAGTCCCATCAGTAGTACCTGTATTCTTTAGGAGATGGTCAGGAATTGGAGGAAAATAAGGCAATTGTATAGGTTAGGGATATATCATGTGAGATCGTCCTAGATTCAGAACTGTTTTGAAATTATTTTTCAATTTAAAAAAAGAAACCTCTTTGCAGATGCATCATTTTGTACAAAGCACATCTGTGGATTTCTTGAAACAAAACATGATGATAGTTATATCCCCATTACCATCAGATAGCATAAGAGATGTTTTCAGTATCTTAAAATGCTATTCTTTTAGACCACCTAACAGGAAGTGGGTAGTTGGCAGTTTCCCTATTTGATTTATTTAATTATATATGAATTACTTTGATATAGAAAAGAATCATATCAAATACTTATAGATTTGTAAATGTGTATCTGATACTTTTAAACATTATGCTATGTTGCCTAGTAGAGCAGCTTGGAGCAAAAGAAGTAAATTTTCATTTGGATTGAACATGGCTTACGTAAGACACCTCCCCATTGTCCTGTGACTAAATGCTCTTCAACTTGACTTTGATCCACTTACTTCTATGAGGTCATAGTGTCTTGTCTTATTTCTACTGAACATTATTCACACTTTTTTTTTTTTCTTTTTTAGGGCTGTTTATCCATTTTAAAGAACTACTATTTTATTTATATTATCTTATCATTATTATTTTTTTACTTTGAAAGAGTTAGGGGCCCTGCATAAGGTAGTCATATATTAATTTAATTAATGTGGTCTTGATTCCAGCATCCAAATCTTTGATAACATATTTTAGGTTGAGTCAGACTATGTTGGTTCTAAATTTTTCTCCGCCATATAAGCGAATTTAACCCGAGGCAAATTATTGACTTCTCTGAATTTTAAGTTTTCTCATCTATAAAATGAAGAAAAATAATTCGTACATAAGCCTGGCACAGTATTTCACAAAACATAATTATCAGTAAGTGGTGGTAGTAGTAATAAGTAGTGCTAATAGTGGCTGCTATTGTTTGCATCAGGGAATATGCGAGGGAATGCAAGGGGCAGTTAAGGAAGGACTCCCGTTGTGCTCTGTGTGGTGACTCCTCCCCACCTCCAGCAAACAGGATGATCTGGCCACACTGTGACTATAAAATGACAACAAAGAGAAGTTCTCCTCTGTTGGTAAAAGCACCAGCCTAGGAATCAGACAGGCTTTGTTTCAAATCCTTACTCTGACTTTTATTAGCTGTGCAACTTTTGGCTAGTAACCTAATTTATCTCTAAAAAGCTTTGACTATTAAATGAATATCTTATGCATAAATGACACATCATAGTGGCTGGCATATTCAATAAATGTTTATTTATTATTATTTTCCCTGGAAATAGTTCTATTAATCAAGAATATAAGGAACTAGGAATAATAATCTGGAAAATCCCTCTGTTTCAGTATCTGACCTTAATGGATGGTCCCATTTGCAGCCTGTGGGTTTGGTTAGCTCAGAAAGGAGATAAGAGTAACATAAGTAACATCCTATACAATAAAAGCGTAATATGCAAATAGACCGAATGGCCGAATAGTGAACGACCATCTGGGACCATGCTATGACACCCACTAGCGCCAGGCCAGCCAAGGTGGGTGTGATACAATTGGTTGGGGGCCTGGCCATCACCCCATGATCGCCCTGCAGAGGGAGGCCCAGGCCACCAACCGGTGGGGCGATCAATCGGGGAGTTCCATGATCACCCCAAAGAGGGAGGCCCAGGCCACCAACCGGCATGCTGTGGTAGGTGGGTGGGGCCTCTCTCTGTGAGGGAAGCCCAGGTCCCGGGTGCTGGCGGCCAGAGGGAAGCCCCAGTCCCAGGTGCTGGAGGGAAGCCAGTGCCAGCAGCTGGGGGAAGGAAGGCCTACTCTTGTACCAATTTTGTGCATTGGGCCTCTAGTCTGTGTATTCTTATTGTCTTTGTTTCTTTCCCATCTCTCTTTTCTCCTTATTAAAAACAAGCCTTGTTGGCGAGGCCAGTGCTGGTTTAAGGTAACTCTTTGTTTAATATGAAGAGGATAGCAGTGAGAGGTGGAAGGTAGGAGAATGGACAATAAGGATCAAGTTATATTGTGAAATTTATCATCTTCATCATTTTTAAGTTTGTGCTACTGTAGTGTTAACCATATGACATAGTGTGCAACAGATCTCTACAACTTTTCTTGTAAAAATGAAACTATACCCATTAAACAACTCTCCTTTCTTCACACCCCTCAACCCATGGCAACTACCATTCTATTTTCTGTTTCTAAGAGTCTCATTACTTTAGATACCTCTTATAAGTGGAATCATGCAATATTTGCCTTTTTTCAACTGGCTTATTGTCCTTAACATCTTACCTAATAATAGACAAACATGTACATTGACCGTACCTCCGCCATGCCCACAGCCAATCAGGAGTGAGTATACAAATTAACCCGACAAAGATGGAAGGCCTGTGGGCAGCCTGCCCAGGCACAGACACCAAGCGGCCAGGAGTGGGGCGGGATGCTGGCGTTGTCACCTGGACAACGAGGTCTGATGGTTTGCCCACTGTATCTGCCTCCTAGGGGCGTGCCTGCGCTGGTGGCTCCTACACTCCGTTCCAACCACTGAGGAGTGGTCAGACCCCAGGGCCACCGTCTCTGCTGAGAACCAGGAGGCCTCTGTCCTGAGGCCCAGGTGAGAGCACGGTTCTGCCTCCTGCTTTCAGACCCACCAGGACACAGGAGCAGAGCCTGGCCTTCATGGTCTCTCTGGAAACAGCCTCCCTGGGCAGGTGAGCGGGCTGGAAATCATGCCTTGGGCTCCACGCCTTCTGGCAGGCGGGGAAAAGGCAGCTCAGCTCCTCCTCCTCTCCCCAGTCCCCTCGCTTTCTAACCAGGGGCCTCACTGGGAACTTAACTTTCTTTGTTAAACAAGGGAATTCTGGACAACAATTGTCCGACCTCTGCGAACCCAGCGGGAAAACATGTCCGGGCCGGGGTGTCCCCGCAGGCCCAGGACCAGGCAGTGACTATGCACAAGCACACACCTTTCTTCCTGTGGAAGATGGACGGCTGCTCAGAGAACTCTGTCGAACAGCAGGGATTCGCTGAGCAGTTCCCCGGGCATCTGGCGACCAGTCCACCTGCGAAGAGGTTACAGGAGAAGGGTGTCTCTCTGCCGCAGGCGCAGGCGCAGGCACTCCTGGCCAACCCCTCTGACACACCCAACTGCGAGGTTTCCCATGGAAACTGCAACGCAGGGTGAGACCTGCATTTCCTCACCATGGAGCTCTCTGAGAAACTAAGAAAGAGGCTTCCAAAGCTGTGACTGTGAGCGCTTCACGCAAACCCACACGACCGCCTCCCCAGCCAGCACCCAGCACCTGCTATCACCCATGGGTCTTCCATGTTCTCTTCACCCAAACCTATGATTGCACAACTCCATCGCTGTGAACTTAGGGGACCGTGATGGAAGAAGGCACCATGACTGCTCCAGGGACGCAATAGTGGGGCAACTCAGGGTGCAGAGAACTGGCCGCATTCCCAATGCCTGGATCTGGTTACTGTGCGGGATCAAGGCTCCGACTCCCCAGGCCGTGCCTTCCCTGTAAGCTACGCACAGCCCCAACAGGCACCGCACTGCTGGGCAGCACGGAGCAGATGTATGAAACCCCCCAACCAAGGAACGAGCCATTCTCAGGCAGCTGGTCATGAACTGGCCACTGTAGGGATGGCCCTGCTGGCCATCCCCATACTCAGTTGCCTGCTGAAGTCTTGACCCTATGGTTTGGTTCACTCCTCTTCCTCCCCAGCCCCTTCTAGAGACCTGAACTTACATATAGATGATCATCTGAAGAAAGAATGATTAAAAATTTCCAAATTTAGCAAAATATAGTAAAAAATATAAACCCACAGATCAAAGAAGCTCAGTGAATAACAAGCACAGGACATAAAGAAAGCTACATCAAGACACATAAAAATCACATTACTCAACTCCAATGATGAAAAGAAAAATCTTATAAGTAGTCAGAAGAAAAGAGACACACTATACACAGGAATAAACATAAAGATTACAAAAGATTTCTCATCAGAAACAGTGTAAGGGAGAAGATAGTAGAGCAACATCATTAAAGTACTCATAAGGGGGAAATTCTCTCAATTTATAATCTAGACTGAGTGAAAATATTTTAAAAAATAATTAAAATATATTTTTCATATATAAAAGATTGAATTTTTAAAATCACCAGCAGATTTTTAGTGTAAGAAATGTTAAAAGAAGTCCTGCAAGCAGAAATAAAAATTTTCCAGATACAAATAACAATCTATGCCAAGAAATGGGAAACGCTAAAGACAGTAAATGCATAGGAAAAAATATAATAGAAGTTTCTTATTATTTAAATATATTTAAAGATAATTAACTATTTAAACAAATAATAATGTAATATCAGTTTTATAACATCTGTGAAAGTAAAATACATGACAACAATAGCACAAAGATTGCCCGGGAAAAATGAAATTTTGTTATAGTGAAGTTTCTATACAAGATGTGAAGTGGTACAATATCCACTTGAAGACAGACCATGACAAGTTAAAATCCTATATAATCCTATATAATAAAGAGCTAATATGCAAATAGTCATCACGCCCTCATGCCATCACACCATAATGGCTCAGACACTCAACACTGGAAAGAGAGGAATGGGGACCAGCCAGGCTGCAGCCTGGGAGAGGGACAAGCCACCCGCTCCAGGGTCCTGGGTGCCAGCAGATGCGCCTGCACCTCTGGCCCAGGAGAGGGACAAGCCGCCCGCCCCGCAGTCCTGGGCGCCAGCACAGGGATCGGGCCTAATCCGGTGGTTGGACATCCCCGAAGGCATCCCCGATTGGAGACCATGCAGGCTGGGCTGAGGGAACCCCCCCTCCATGCACGAATTTCGTGCACCGGGCCTCTAGTTCATCTATAATGTCCTCAAGGTTCATCCATATTACAGTATATGATAGGACTAGAGGCTCAGTGCACTGTTAGGATCCCTAGCAGCTGCTGGCTGGGGCCTCCCTCCCTTCCCCCAGCTGCCTGCCACCGCTGACTGGGGCCTCCTGCCGCTGCCACCACCAGCTGGAGCCTTCCCCCCTTCCCCTGGCCAGCTCTGCCCCCTCGTTGGACTTCTGGATGAACTCCCAGTTGAGGGGATAATTTCCATACTACCATTTTATTATATAGGATTTTCTTAGTTTGGTAGGTCTATTTTTAATTTTTTGAGGAACTTATGTACTGTTTTCCATAGGGGCTACACCATTTTACATTCTTACCAAAAGTGCTCAGCAGTGCATAAGGGTCCTAATTTCTCCACATGCTTGCCAACACTACTTATATTCTATCTATATCTATCTATCTATCTATCTATCTATCTATCTATCATCTATCATCTCTTAATTTTTGTAATGGCTATCCCAGTGGGTGTGAGGTAATATCTCATAGATTTGAATTCTACTTCCCTGAGGATTAGTGATGTTGAGCATTTTTTCTTATGCTGTTGGTCATTTTTATATCTTCTTTGGAGAAGTATCTATTCAAACGCTTTCTGCATTCTTTGGGTTATTTTTTGTTTTTGTTTTTGAATTTAAGGGATTCTACTTATTCACCCTTTTATGATATATACTATAGGCCTGGTTCACGGATTCATGCACCAGTGGGGTCCCTTGGCCTGGCCTGTGGGAATCAGGCTGAAACCGGCTCTCTGACATCCCCTGAGGGGTCCTGGATTGTGAGAGGGGCGGGAGAGATCGTGGGAGGGCTCCAGGACTTGTCTGCCCTGTCTCGCCCAGTCCTGATCTGCCAGACCCCAAGCAGCAAGCTTACCTACTGGTCAGAGTGTCTGCCCCCTGGTGGTCAGTGCGGGTCATAGTGACTGATCAAATGCTTGAACGAACGGTTGGACACTTAGCATATTAGGCTTTTATTATACAGGACTAATAAGTATTTTCTCCATTTCATAGGTTGCCATTCATTTTGTTGATTATTTCCTTTGTTGCACAGAAGTTTTTTTAAGTTTCATGTAATCTCATTTACTCTTTGTTGACTGTACTATTGGTGTCATATCCAAAAAATCACTGCTAAATGTAATGATGTAAAGTTTTCTACCTATGTTTTTTTTTTTTAAATAAGAGTTTTATGGTTTCATGTCTTGTATTTAGGTCTTTAATCCATTTTGAGTTAATTTTTGTATATGGTGTAAGGTAAGGGTATAACTTTGTTCTTTTGCATGTAAATATTTAGTTTCCCTAGTATTTGTTGAAGAGACTATCCTTTCTCCATTGTGTAGTGTTGGCACCCTTGTCCGAGATCATTTGGACATCTATGTGAGGATTTACATCTAGGGTCTCTATTCTGTTTTTGGGGTCTATACTATATGTCTTTCTTTATGCCAGTGGCATACTGTTTTGGTTACTGTAGCTGTGTAATGTGTTTCAAAATCATGAATTATGAGGCCTTCAGCTTTTTTTTCTTCCTCTTAAGATTTTTTTGGCTATTTAGAGTCATTTGAAATTCCATATGGATTTTAGGATGGTTTTCCTATTTCTGCAAAAACAAATAACACCATTGGGATTCTAATAGGGATTGCATTGAATCTGTGGATTGCTTTGTATGGTATGGATAGTTTCACAATATTAAATCTCCCAATTCATGAACATGGATGTTTTTCCTTTACTTGTTTTTTTCTTTAATTTCTTTTATCAATATTTTGTAGTTTTCAGTGTATAGGTCTTTTTGCCTCCTTGGTTATTTATTCCCTAGTATTTTAATATTTTTTAAATTTTATTTTATTGTTTAAAGTATTACAAATAGTAGTACATATATCTCCTTTTTTCCCCCCATTGACTTTCCCCCAACTTCCCCCACCTCCCATCGCATGCCATCATCCCACCCCCCCAGTGTCTTGTGTCCATTGGTGTGCTTATATGCATGCATACAAGTCCTTCAGTCGATCTCTTTCCACTCTCCTCAACACTCCCCAGCCTTCCCACTGTTATTCGATTGTCTGTTGTATGCTTTACTGCCTCTGTATCTATCTTTTTGTTCATCAGGTTATAGTGTTCTTTATTTTCCATAAATGAGTGAGATCATGTGGTATTTTTCTTTCACTGCCTGGCTTATTTCACTTAACATAATGCTCTCCAGGTCCATCCATGCTACTGCAAATGGTAAGAACGCCTTCTTTTATACCACAGCGTAGTATTCCATTGTGTAGATGTATCATAGTTTTTTAATCCACTTATCTACTTTTGGGCACATGGGCTGTTTCCAAATCTTAGGAACAGTGAATTGTGCTGCTATGAACATAGGGGTACATATATCCTTTCTGATTGGTGTTTCTAGTTTCTTGGGATATATTCCTAGAAGTGGGATCACTGGGTCAAATGGGAGTTCCATTTTTAGTTTTTTGAGGAAAATCCATACTGTTCTCCACAGTGGTTGCACCAGTCTGCATTCCCATCAGCAGTGCACAAGGGTTCCTTTTTTTCCGCATCCTCACCAGCACTTGTCGTTTGTTGATTTGTTGATGATAGCCATTCTGATGGGTGTGAGATGGTACCGCATTGTTATTTTGATTTGCATCTCCCAGATAGTGACTTTGAGCATGTTTTCATACGTCTCTTGGCCTTCCTTCTGTATTCTTTCAAAAAGTTTCTATTTAGGTCTGTTGCCCATTTTGTTTTTTTTAATGTTTTATTGATTTTTTACAGAGAGGAAGGGAGAGGGATAGAGAGTTAGAAACATCGATGAGAGAGAAGCATCTATCAGCTGCCTCCTGCACACCCCCTACTGGGGATGTGCCTGCAACCAAGGTACATGCCCTTGACCGGAATCGAACCTGGGACCTTTCAGTCCACAGGCCGATGCTCTATCCACTGAGCCAAACCGGTTAGGGCGCCCATTTTTTTTTTTTATTGGATCATTTATCTTCCTTTTATTAAGTTGTATGAGTTCCCTGTAAATGTTGGAGATTAAGCCTTTATCAGTGATAACATTTGCAAATATGTTCTCCCATACAGTGGGCTTTCTTGTTGTTTTGTTGATGGTTTCTTTTGCTGTGCAAAAGCTTTTTATTTTGATGTAGTCCCATTTGTTTATTTTCTCTCTCTTTTTTTTTAATATATTTTATTGATTTTTTACAGAGAGGAAGGGAGAGGGAGAGAGAATTAGAAACATCGATGAGAGAGAAACATCGATCAGCTGCCTCCTGCACACCTCCCACTGGGGATGTGCCCACAACCAAAGGTACATGCCCTTGACCGGAATCGAACCCGGGACCCTCCAGTCTGCAGGCCGACGCTCTATCCACTGAGCCAAACCGGTTTCGGCTGTTTATTTTCTCTTTAGTTTCCATTGCCCTAAGAGCGGTATCGGTGAAGAAATTGCTTCGGCATATGTCTGAGATTTCGCTGCCTGTGGATTCCTCTAGTATTTTTATGGTTTCCTGTCTTATGTTTAAGTCCTTTATCCATTTTGAGTTTATTTTTGTGTATGGTGTAAGTTGGTAGTCTAGTTTCATTTTTTTTGCATGTATCTGTCCAATTTTCCCAACACCATTTGTTGAAGAGACTGTCTTAACTCCATTGTATGTTCATGCCTCCTTTGTCGAATATTAATTGAGTATAGTGGCTTGGGTCGATATCTGGATTCACTATTCTATTCCATTGGTCTATATGTCTGTTCTTGTGCCAGTACCAGGCTGTTTTGAGAATAGTGGCTTTGTGATACAGCTTGAAATCTGGTATTGAGATCCCACCTACTTTGTTCTTCTTTCTCAGGATTGCTATGGCTATTCGGGGTCTTTTTTTATTCCAGATGAATTTTTGGAGAGTACTTTCTAGGTCTGTGAAATAAGCCGTTGGTATTTTAATGGGGAGTGTATTAAATCTGTAGATTGCTTTGGGTAGTATAGACATTTTAATGATGTTGATTCTACCAATCCCTGAACATGGTATGTTCTTCCATCTGTTTACGTCTTCCTCTATCGCTTTTTTCAGTGTCCTGTAGTTTTCCACATATAGGACTTTTACCTCCTTAGTTAAGTTTATTCCTAGGTATCTTAATTTTTTTGGTGCGATGGTAAATGGGATTGCTTTTCTAGTCTCTCTTTCTGTAAGTTCACTATTGGTGTATAGAAATGCCATAGATTTCTTGGAGTTAATTTTGTATCCTGCTACATTGCCGAATTCATTTATTAAGTCTGTTAGTTTTTTGATGGAGTCTTCCGGGTTTTTTATGTACAATATCATGTCATCTGCAAATAAGGACAGTTTTACTTCTTCTTTTCCAATTTGGATGCCTTTTATTTCTTCCTCTTGTCTAATTGCAATGGTTAATATTTCCAGTACTATGTCAAACAGGAGTGGTGAGAGTAGGCATCCCTGTCTTGTTCCTGTACTTAGGGGAAATGGTTTTAGTTTTTGCCCATTGAGTATGATGTTGGCTGTGGGTTTGTCATATATGGCTTTTATTATGTTGAGGTATGATCCTTCTATTCCCACCTTGCTGAGAGTTTTTATCAAAATTGGGTGTTGGATTTTGTCAAATGCTTTTTCTGCATCAATTGATATGACTATGTGGTTTTTATCTCTGTTTGTTAATGTGATTTATCACGTTTATTGATTTGCGGATATTGTACCATCCTTGCATCCCTGCAAGGGGTTACTTGGTCATGGTGTATGATCTTTCTGATGTAGTGCTGGATCCTATTTGCTAGAATTTTGTTGAGGATTTTGGCATCTATGTTCATGAGGGATATTGGCCTGTAATTCTCTTTCATTGTGTTGTCTTTATCTGGTTTTGGTATTAGGGTGATGCTGGTTTTATAGAAGGAGCTTGGAAGTGTTCCTTCCTCTTGAATTCTTTGGAATAGTCTGAGGAGGATAGGTTTTAGTTCTTCCTTGAATGTTTGGTAAAACTCCCCTGTGAAGCCGTTTGGCCCCGGGCTTTTGTTTGCTGGGAGCTTTTTGATGACTGCTTCAATTTCTTGCAGAGTTATTGGCCTATTGAGATGTTTAGATTCTTCCTGATTGAGTTTTGGACGGTTATATTTTTCTAGGAATATGCCCATTTCCTCCAGGTTGTCCAGTTTGTTGGAATAGAGTTGTTCATAGTATTTTTTAACAATCCTTTTATTTCTGTGGGGTCTGTTGTTATTTCTTCTCTTTCATTTCTGATTTTGTTTATTTGTGTCCTCTCTCTTTGCTTTTTGGTGAGCCTGGCTAGAGGTTCATCAATTTTGTTTATCCTTTCAAAGAACCAGCTCTTGGTTTTGTTGATCTTTTGGATTTTTTTTTTTGTCTGTATGTCATTTATCTCTGCTCTGATCTTTATTATTTCCTTCCTTCTGCTTACACTGGGCTTTTCTTGTTGCTCTCTTTCTAACTCTTTGAGTTGTAGGGTTAGGTAATTTATTACCATTGTTTCTTGTTTTTTGCAGTAGTCTTGTAGAGCTATGAACTTCCCTCTCAAGACTGCTTTCGCTGTGTCCCATAGATTTTGGATTGTTGTGTTTTCATTGTTGCTTGTTGCCATGATCTTTTTTATTTCTTCTTTGATCTCTCTGGTAACCCAGTCATTGTTTAATAGCCTGCTATTTAGTCTCCATGTGTTTGATTTTTTTGGATTGTTTTTATTGTAGTTGACTTCCGGTTTTATAACATTGTGATCCGAGAAGATGCTTGATATGATTTCTATATTCTTGAATTTGAAGAGACATTGCCTATGACCCAATATATGGTCTTTCTTTGAAAATTACCCATGTGCACTTGAGAAGAATGTATATTCTGTGGCTTTGGGGTGAAATGTTCTGAAGATGTCAATTAATTCCATCTGATCTAATGAGTCATTTAGGATTGATGTTTCTTTGCTGATTTTTTGTTTAGAGGATTTGTCCAGTGGTGATAGTGGGGTATTAAAGTCCCCTACTTTGATTGTATTGCTGTCAATCTCTCCCTTGATATCCTCCAGGAGTTTTTTTATGTATTTGGGTGCTCCTGTATTGGGTGTGTTTATGTTTACCAGAGTTATTTCTTCTTGTTGGATCGCTCCCTTTAATATTATGGAGTGGCCTTCCTTATCTCTTTTTATGTCCTTCACTTTGAGATCTAATTTGTCAAATATAAGTATTGCTACCCCAGTTTTTTATTCATTTCCATTTGCCTGAAAAACCTTTTTCCATCCCTTCACCCTCAGTCTGTGTGCATCTTTTTTTCTGAGGTCAGTTTCCTGTAGACAGCAGATATATGGGTCATGTTTTCTTATCCACTCAGTTACCCTATGTCTTTTTTTTGGGACATTTAATCCATTTACATTTAAAGTTATTATTGATAGGTACTTGTTTATTCTTTACCTCTGTGTTCCTTCTTCGCTTCCTATTTCTTCTTTTTACAGCAGACCCTTTAGCATTTCTAGCATTGCTGGTTTGGTGATAATAAACTCCCTTAGTCCTTTTTTTTCTGAAGCTCTTGATTTCACCCTCAATTTTGATTGATAGCCTTGCTGGGTATAGTATTCTTGGATTCAGACCCTTCCTTTGCATGACTTTGTATATTTCATTCCATTCCCTTCTTGCCTGATGTGTTTCTGTTGAGAAATCAGTCACTAGTCTGATGGGGGATCCTTTGTAGGTAACTTTCTTTCTCTCTCTGGCCGTTTTTAAGATTCTTACTTTGTCGTTGGTGTTTGCCAACTTAATTATAATGTGCCTTGGCATTGGTCTTTTGTGATTCATTTTGTTTGGGACTCTGAGCTTCTTGGATTTGTGTGAGTTTTTTATTCCCTATATCAGGGAAGTTTTCTGTCATTATTTCTTCAAATAGGTTTTCTATTCCTTGCTCAGTTTCCTCTCCTGCTGGCACCCCTATTATGCGGATGTTGTTTCATTTTGTGTTGTCCCAAAGTTCCCTTACGCTCTCCTCCTGATTTTTAATTTTTTTTTCTAGAAGCTGCTCTGCTTTGGTATTTTTTCCTACCTTGTCTTCCAGCTCACTGATGCCGTCCTCTGCTTCTTCAAGTCTACTGTTGATGCTTTCTATTGAGTTTTTTATAGCAGTGATGTCATTTTTCATTTCTTCTTGGTTCTTCTTCATTTCCTCTTGGTTCTTACACATATTGTTGAATTTGTTTTCCATTCTTTTCAGCCACCTTATGACCATTTCTCTGAATTCTTTCTCTGACAGGTTGCTTGCCTCCATTTTGTTTACTTCCTTTTCTAGTGATGCCTGCTTTTCTTTCATATGCGGGCTGTTGCTTTGTCTCCCCGTGATCTCTATTCTCTGGGTGTCTGGTTATGTAGTTCTTTCTCTCCTGCATTGATTTAAAGGCACAAAATACAACACAACATGGCACAACACACAAGGCACTGAACACAAATGTATTCACGATATTTATAACCTCAAATAAAGGTGACCACCAGAGAAAAGAGAATTAGGGCATAAAAAAGAAAGAAGAAGAGAAAAAAAAAGGAGTGCAAAAATGAAATTGGGAAAAGGAAAAAACAAGAGTTAAAAGAAAGAGAATAAAAAAGAAGCGGGAAAAGAACTATTTATATGGGGAGAAAACTCCAATAGAACAGCCTCTAATACCAACAAATGCCAGCAACAAATACCTAGAGATGAATGCAAACTACAAACAACAGCTAATATCAAGCAAGGCGAGGGAAAACAGAAGCAAAAAACAAAACAAACCAAAACGAAAAAGTGAAATAATCTCACAAACAAGCATAAAAAAAACAATATAATCAACAATCAAGCAAACAACAAAAGGACAGAAAAAAAATTTGGTTAGTGAAGAAAGAGAAAAGAGAGGTGTGTATGGACTTAGAGCAGGGGATTGGAAATTAGATATATAAGTAGGGTGAATTTTTCTTACAGGTGGTAAAAAGAAGGAAAGAAGGAATAGGGAAAATCTAAAGCAGGAATAGGGTAAGAGAAACAGGACAACAAAAGGGGAAAAGTGAGGAAGAGAGTGTTGGCATAAAGGTAAAGTTGAGAGAGAGTAAAATGATGCTAAAGGAAAGATGAAAACAGAATGTAGAACACTAATCCCAAAATAAAATAAAAAGAAAAGAAAATGACCCTTTTATAAAAAAGGTATAATAGTAGTAGTAATAATACTGATTATAAATAAAAATGTAAAAATTAAAAAGGTAAAATCAAGTGAGGAAAAAAGAAAAAAAATTTAGTTTCTTAAGTAAAAGTTGAAAAAAAAAATAAAAATGTTCAGTAGTGAAGGTCATTCACTTTCTCTACTGTTCTGTTTGGTTAACTACTTCCTAGTCAGGACAGTATTGAAGTTCCCTGCGTTCCACTGCTCCTCAGCGTTGTAGGCCACAGTCCTGATTTTCAAGCAGGCAGTACTTCTTTGTTTCTTATACTCCTTTATTTGTGTTTACACAAGAGTCAATTTGTGATTCAACCCCTAGGTGGCAATGTTTCTGGATTGACCTCTGGGTTTATAGGTCCTCTCTAGCTAGTGTTTAGATTTTGTTTTCCCTGTGGCACTTAATACCCGTTTGGCTGCCCCAGAGCTGGTTCTCTGATTGTTATTCCCAGCTCTGATCCCCAGGTTCCACAAAAACAACTTTCCCCTGCAGTCTCTTAGAGTGTCCCCAATTGTCAAAAGCAAGGATTTAAAGAGGAAAAAAAAAAAAAGAGAGAGAAAAAAGAGCCAGAGTAAGTGCGTGAACTCTGGCACTGCAGCGCAAGTCTGTGCAGTCTTTTTTCCCCTTGGTTCTAAGCAGCCGGCACACTTAAAATTTTTAGGCTGCCCTTTTGAGCCCAGTTCAGCTATGGGTTGCTTTTTAGAGTTCCCTTCTGTTAGCAGCCCTGCAGATCCTCTTCCACATTCGTGGATCACACCATCCCCAACGGCCATGGACTTTTCTGGGCACAGACTTCCCTGGATCCTCCAGCTCCTGCTGTGCGCATTTCTCTCTCCTGCCCAGACCACAGACCTTACCCTATCCCAGGCGAAATCTGACCTTTCCGTGAGGAGGCGCAGAGCTTCTCCGAATCCACATGCTCGTGCCACTTAGGGACCAGTGTTCCCAGGTTTGCAGCTGTTTACTGGGTGTTGTTGTTGTATATTCTCAGGATTTTCAGGCTTCCGACAACATCCACTTGCCCCTTCAAGATGGTGCGGTCTCCATGTCAGAGCTAGTCGCTCCTGGAGGGATCCCAGCAGCAGTGGAGGCTGCCCGGTCAGGGGAACCCTGTCTGGCAATCCCCCACAGTCTCCTGAAGTATAGCTGTCCCTCAACTCACAAACACTCCCTGTGGGACCACAAACTCTCCCTTCGTTCTCTCACTCATGCACTATCTTGTAGTCTGCCTTCCCATTGGCAGCCATCTTCCTTCTTATTTTAATATTTTTGATGCTAATATAAATGGGATGGTTTTCTTGATTTTTTTTTCAGATTATTCATTGTTAGTATATGGAAAAATGTTTTTTTTGTGTGTGTGTGTGTGTTGAGTTTGTATCCTGAAACTTTGTTTAATTCACTTAATAGTTGTAATAGTTTTTCTGTGGAATCTTTAGGGTTTTCTATTTATAAGATCATGTCACTGAGAACATGGATAATTTTACTTCCTTTTACCCCATTTTGGATGTCTTTTATTTCTTTTTCTTGCTTAATTGCTCTGACTAGAACTTCTAGTACTGTATTGAATAGAAGTGGTAGGAGTGGGCATCCTTGCCCTATTCTTTATCTTAGAAGAAAAGCTTCCAGTTGTTTTTTTTTTTTTTTTACCATTGAGTTTAAAGTTAGCTGTGTGTTTTCTATATATGCTTTTATTATGTTGAAATACTTTTTATCTCTATATTTATTGAGTATGTTTATCATGAAAGAATATTGAATTTTGTCAAATGCATTTCTGCATCAGTTAAGATGATCAGATGGTTTTTGTCCTTTATTCTGTTAATGTGTTGAGTACATTTATTGACTTTTGTATGTTTAACCATTCTTGAATTACAGGAATAAACCCTACTTGATCATGGTGTATTTTCCCTTTAACGTGCTAAATCAGTTTGCTAGTATTTTGTTAAAGATTTTTACATCAATATTTATCAGGGATATTGGTCTGTAGATTTCTTGCAGTATCTCTGTCTGATATTGGCCTCACAAAATGAGTTTGGAAGTGTTCCATATTCAGGTTTTTGGAAGAATTTGAGAAGTATTGGTATTAGTTCTTCTTTAAATGTTTGGTGGAATTCTCCAGTGAAGCCATCTGGCTTTGTTCAGAGGTTTTTCACTTCTTCTTCTTCTTTTTTTTTAAATTTAATAAATCTTTATTGTTCAGATTATTACAATTGTTCCTCTTTTTTTTTTTCATCCCATAGCTCCCCTCCACCAGGTTCCTACCCCACCCTCTGCCCTTACCTCCCCCCCACTGTCCTCATCCATAGGTGTACGCTTTTTGTCCAGTCTCTTCCTGCACCCCCACTCCACTTTTCCCTCAAGAATTGTCAGTCCACTCCCTTTCTATGCCCCTGATTCTATTATATTCACCAGTTAATACTGTTTCATCAGATTTTTTATTCCCTTGGTTTTTAGATTCACTTGTTGATAGATACGTATTTGTTGTTCATAATTTTTATCTTTATCTTTTTCTTCTTCCTCTTCTTAAAGAATACCTTTCAGCATTTCATATAATTCTGGTTTGGTGTTGATGAACTCATTTAGCTTTTTCTTATCTGTGAAGCTCTTTACCTGACCTTCAATTCTGAATGATAGCTTTGCTGGGTAGAGTAATCTTGGTTGTAGTTTCTTGCTATTCATCACTTCGAATATTTCTTGCCACTCCCGTCTGGCCTCCATAGTTTCTGTTGAGAAATCAGCTGACAATCGTATGGGTGCTCCCTTGTAGGTAACTAACTGTTTTTCTCTTGCTGCTTTTAATATTCTCTCTTTGTCTTTTGCTCTTGGCATTCTAATTATGATGTGTCTTGGTGTGGTCCTCTTTGGATTCCTTTTGTTTGGGGTTCTGTGCGCTTCCTGGATTTGTAAGTCTATTTCTTTCACCAGGTGGGGGAAGTTTTCAGTCACTATTTCTTCAAGTAGGTTTTGAGTATCTTGCTCTCTCTCTTCTTCTGGCACCCCCATAATTCTGATGTTGGTACATTTGAAGTTGTCCCAGAGGCTTCTTACACTATCTTCAACTTTTTGGATTCTTTTTTCTTTTTGCTTTTCTGGTTGAGTGTTTTTTGCTTCTTTGTATTCCAAATCTTTGACTTGGTTCTTGCAATCCTCTAGTCTGCTTTTAGGTCTCTGTATAATATTTTTTATTTCAGTCAGTGTATGCTTAATTTCTAGTTGATCCTTTTTCATATCCTCGAGGGTCTTGTTAAATTTATCAGCCTTTTCTAGGAAATTCTTGAAAAACCTTATAATCGTGGTTTTGAACTCTATATCCAGTCATTTACTTTCCTCCATTTCCTTCATTTGTGACCTGCCTCTTTGTCTCCGCATTTTGGCTGCTTCCCTCAGTTGATGGAGTGGCTTTGTGTGCTAGGTGTCCTAGCAGGGCCCAGTGGCTCAGTCTCCCCAGTTATCTGAGGTGGACACTCTTGGTGGGCCCCTTTGTGGGCTGTGTGTGCAGTCTTGTTGTAGTTAAGCCTCGATTGTTGTTAGTATCACTGGGGGGAGTTGACCTCCAGGACAATTGGCTGTGAGGATCAGCTGTGTCTCCGCTGGGAGAGCTTCTGTGCTCAGCTTGGATGGGGGGGAGTCTCAGGTTGAAGCAGACAGCCTTGGTTTCCCGTCAGCCCTGCCCTATGAGCCCCCTGTGTCTCAGTGTCCTGCGGCAATGGCTGCACGCACCTCTGAGAGAAGGCTGCCCTTGAGTTTCGCCCGCTGCCAGACAGTCCAGTGTCTCCCCGAATGAGTCTGGGTACCCAAAGTCTCACCCGGAACTGGATTTCAGTGCAGTTGGGAGGTTTTGTTTCTTTCCCGAACGAGAAAGCTAGTTGTGTGCTTGCTGCCTTCCCTCTCTGCGCCCGCCCTTTCCACGCGCGGGTCTCCGCAACTCTGTCCTCCACAGCTCCTCTGGGTCTTAGTGTCCTTTTATCTTTCCTTCTAGTTGTAGAATTTCCACTCAGCCAGCTTTCCAGTGGTTCTGGACGATGTCTGCTCTGTCTTCCAGTTGCAGTTTTGAAATAGTTGTGCAAGGCAACATTATAGGTGTTTACCTATGCCGCCATCTTGGTTTCTCGGTTTTTCACTTCTGATTCAGTCTCATTACTAGTTATAGGTCTGTTCAGATTATTTTATTTCTTTATTATTCAGTCTTGGTAAGTTGTATGTTACTAGTAATTTACCCATTTTTTTCTAGATTGTCCAATTTGTTAGTGTACAATTATTCATAGTCTTTAAATATTATTTTTATTTCTCTGATATCAGTTATAATGTCACCTCTTTCATTTGATTTTTGTTATTTTATATTTTAATTTTCTCTCTTTTTTCTTAGGCTAGCTAAGGGTTTCTCAATTTTATTCATCTTTAAAAAAAAACCTTAGTTTTATTGATTTTTCCCCCCTGTTTTTATATCCTCTATTTCATTAGTTTCTGCTCCAGTTTTTATTACTTTCTTTTTTTAAAATTTCTTTATTGATTAAGGCATTACATATGTGTCCTTATCCCCCCATTACCCCCCAGCCCCCCCCACTCATGCCCTCACCCCCCTGTGTCTGTGTCCATTGGTTAGGCTTATATGCATGCATACAAGTCCTTTGGTTGATCTCTCCCCCTTACCCCCACCCTCCCCTACCTTCCCTCTGAGGTTTGACATTCTTTCTTTTGTTTGCTAACTTTGGGTTTAGTTTGTTCTTTTCTAGTTCCTGAAGGTATAACATTGGGTTGTTTATATCTTTTTTCCTTTTTAATCTAAGTGTTTATAACAATAAACTTAACTTTTAGTACTGCTTTTGCTGCATCCTGTAAGTTTTTGCATGTGGTATTTTCATTTCCAATAAGGACAAAATTATTAAAATAAACTGGGTGGGCCCAGGACGGATTCTCTAGTAGAACTAAAACAATAATAATAACAAAAAAACAACAACAAAAAAACCCCCATACTCAATTGTAGTGATTTTCCCATGAAAAAGTGCTCATTATATATCTATCATCTATCTAAATATCTATCTATCTACCTATCTATCTATCTTGGTCCTTTAAAATTACCCAATACTACATTCTTGTTTTCTTGAGGGGTATTCCAAGGCCCAGAGATATTAGTGTCTTAATGGTATCTCATAGCCAGTTACTTGCAAGGGGCTAAAGGCTCCTGACTTAATGGGTGAGCCTATGAATGCTATAGACTGAAAACAGAATTAGAATGCAGAAGGCATTAGGAGACCTTTCTTGGGAAATGATAGGTAAGGAGATTCATATTCTAATTTGTACTCTTGTCAAATATTCAAGATTTGGGGGTCTTCTAGTTGTACTCTTCACAATGGTGTTTCTCTCCTCCATGCTTGCTCATTTGTAACTTTTGGCTTTACCAGGGCACTGGGATTAGGGGTAGGGAGTCTTTTAAAAATTTCAGCTGGTCTGCAACTGTGATTTGCCTGTATGAGAGAGATGTGAATGCGGCTATGTGAGAAGCTCTCAGGAAACATGCTCTGGCAATCAGGCACTTAAACACATCAGGCTTTTCCTAGTTCTTGTTCATATCTCAGAGAGTTTGGGGGAGGAGGAGAGGCAGCAAAATTATGCCTCTTTTTAGGGCAATTGAGAAGAATGTGAAGAACATGGGAAGGAAAAATTTAAATGTCTGTAATATCTTAAATAACTAACACTCTCATGATCATAATCATTAACATAAATAGTATATGTTATGGCCCTGACTGGTTTGGCTTAGTGGATAGAGCGTTGGCCTGTGGACTGAAGGCCAATGCTCTATCCAGTAATGGCTTGTACCTTGGTTGCGGGCACATCCCCAATAGGGGGTGTGCAGGTGGCAGCTGATAGATGTTTCTCTGTCATCGATATTTCTAACTCTCTATCCCTCTCCCTTCCTCTCTGTAAAAAAAATCAATAAAATATATTAAAAAAATAGTATATGTTATGGGGCAGAGGTGCCAGACATCTTTTTGGGTGGTTTACATACATTTCTCATTTAAATCTCACACGAGTTCTACAAGGTAGGTATTATTATCTCCATTTAAGAGATGATCAAACTTTGGCTCTGAAGGTTTAAACAGCTTACTCAGGGTAACTCAGCTAGTGTATGTCAAAGCCAGGCTAGCTCTGTTCATAGTCCTTGCTAAATAGTGAAATATCCTATATAATAAAAGCCTAGGTGGCGTCGCGCCCTCGTGCAGTGCTGTCGCCGAAGTCATCATAAGATGGCTGCCACAAGATGGCTGCACACACAGCGGAGGTGGGGCCCGGTGGTCACTCTGTGCGGTGAGGCCTGGGGGGTCCCACGGCTCTGCGTGGCACAGGGGAGGCCGGTCCCGGTGTCTCTGTTGCCTCGCGTGGAGGAGGCGGGTCCCGGCAGAGGAGGCGGGTTGTGACAGAGGAGGGCAGTGTGGGGTATCAGGCCGGCAGGGGAGGGCAGTTGTGGGTGATTGGGCTGGCAGGGGAGAGCAGTTGGGGGCAATCAGGCCAGCAGGGGAGCAGTTAGGCGTCAATCAGGCTGGCAGGGGAGTGGTTAGGGGGCGATCAGGCTGGCAGGCAGAAGCAGTGAGGGCCATTCAGTTAGGCAGGCAGGTGAGCGTTTAGGAGCCAGCAGTCCAGGATTGTGAGAGGGATGTCCGATTGATCGGGCCTAAACCGGCAGTCGGACATCCCCTGAGGGGTTCCAGATGGGAGAGGGTGCAGGCCGGGTTGAGGGACACCCCCACCTCTAGTGTGGTATATAACTCAACTTGCCCATAAAGCACTAATAGCCCCCCAAAACACATTTTGTATTCTGGACTTTTCTTTTTCAAGGACTTCACTTGTCCACAGAGCCATGAGATCACCGTGTAAGTATAATAAAGTAATGGAATGGCTTTTTTTAGTATGACATGGAAATCATTGCCATGTACTTTTACATTACATTTATTTTGGAGGTGTGTTTCAAATTTTACACATGTTACTACTGCTGTAATGATAGTTCTCTAAAATCATTCGTATTTTCATACCTTTGGATTCTTTGCATGCCCTCACTTGTCTCTGGTAATACTGCGGACCTTCTGAAGGAATAACTCCATTGCTTTGCTTTTCTGATTGAACACGCTATCCTCTTCTTGATTCTGTTCCAAATGTCTGCCCTGATCTTAGGTACAGTCCTCCATGGACTTGCCATAGCCAAACTCATCCTGCACCATACTTCATCAGTTCTGTACTTCTGTCCCAATATTCCTCACTATTACTCATTTCCCTTGGCAAGATCCTGCTGTTCTCAGCTCTGAGTTTATTGCCAGTTAAAAGAGCCTTTGCACTGGTAGAACCCTCTGTTACAAACTTCACCTGTCCTCTGAAATCACACTATGATCCTCTGTTTGCATACATTACTTTCTATTGTGTTATCAATATTGAGTTTCTATATGTAGAAAATATTGGCATGTGAAATATGCCTATATAGTATAGATGAAATATAGAATATGTACCATAATTTGCATACATATCTATATATATAAAAGGCTAATATGCAAAGTGTCCCCTTGGGAATTCGACTGGGAGACAGGCAGTTTGATTGCTCGCTGTGATGTGCAGTGATCACCAGGGGGTGGTGTGGAATGAAGGAAGGTCCTGGCCGGCAGCTGGAAGGCCCCAATTGGCCCTGATCTCTGGCCAGGCCTAGGGACCCTACCTGTGCATGAATTTTGTGCACCGGGCCTCTAGTATTTAATAAATGCCTATTGGATACAAAGGGAGCTTAGATGTCCTGCCAAAGAGTTTTAAGTAATGATTTAGTCTACCTCTGCTACATACAGTTATACCCTGATTAATAGGCACAAGGACCTTAAGCCAAAAGACACCTCCTTCCAAAGTTAGAGGAACTGAGAGTGCATAAAAAGATCTAAAGATCTACATTTTTCTGAAGCCCTCAGATAACAAGCTTAATAAGTGACCTTGAAACACTTTACTTATGCTAATTGTAGCCACCAAGAATCACAAAGCAGGGATAGTAAAATATTAATTATCTGCAGAGTTCAGTTTACATTATTAACCCACTTTTCTCTCATTTCTCAAGAACTACTGAAATTTTTGACCTTTCAGATTTGGAAAGAGCTGCTTTGATATTAGAATACCAACAAAGCAAACACTGCTTTAGCCTCTACTTTCAATTTCTTCTGCTAATTGAGCGATTAGCGACCAATCAGGACAATTATATACAAATCGAAGAGCTCAGCCACACACTTCCAACAGCTTTTGAAGTCCCTTCATATTGCAAAATTGTTAAAGTTGGAGTGATCATTTCCTGAATAGGGTAAGGGTGGAGTGTTAATTCAACTTTATTTGATACAGACAATAGGGTGGTGAAGGCCTGGGGCAGGGGAGAGGGGACAGGTGCAGGCTAGAAGGGGTCAATGGGAAAAAGGCGGGACATATGTAATACTTTCAACAATAAAGATTAAAAAAAAACACCAACTTCCCAGTTTCTTACAGTCATAGCTTGGAGGTATAAACTTGGCAATGAAAATTAGTGGAAAATCTCCAAACAGGTATTCCGGCCATACTGGCGTTGCTACTGGCTGGCTAAGTGACCCTGAGCATATTTTTTAGCCTTCTAATTTCTTTGGGCCTCACTTTCTTCATCAGGCAAGAGAGAGGATTAAACTAAGCCAACCTAAACAAATCTTAGTTACTCTTATATTCTTTAGTATGTGTCTACATGAGGTACATGCATTCATGATACACAGTATACACATGCCTTTATATGCACACAAATGAGGGCACAGCACTTTAAATAAACTTGATAACTCAGAATTAGATCATGACTCTCACTTTACAGAAATGAGGCTTTCCAAAATGATTCATTGTGAGTTCTTTAAGTCAGAAATAGGAAACATGTAACTCTAGATAAGATTTATGCATGTAACTTAATTTTATTCAGCTAATGGAGTAAATATTTCATATTCTTGCAATCGCTAAATCACAACATGGCCTTAAAAATTTAGTGGCAATACCTAAAAGGGGACAGGGAGAGACTGATACTCCATTAATCTGTTTCTCTGCCTTAGTTCATTTTTAAAAAAATCTTTTTCTATAAACTACTGGTATAAATACTTGAAATATATGTAATATATAACTTTGATAAATTTTTCTGATTATTAAAGTAATATGCTCACTGTGGAATTTTTGGAAAGAAATGGAAAAGTTAGCAGAAGGAAGAAAAAAAAATCACTCAAATACTAACAGTAACTGCTGTTAATAATTTGGTATATTTCTTTCCAGCATTTTTCTATGCATTTTTATATAGATGGGATCATACCATTCTTTGTGTTGCTTTTTTTATTGAACATTACAGCATAAGAGTGTTTCCATGTTATTAAAATTATTGGTAAACATAATTTTTTAGATTATGTAGCATTCTGTCATGTAACTATAACATAATTTACTTAACCACCTTCTTACTGTCAGCCACTTAATTAATTTTAATTTTTCACATTATAAATGATTCTGCAGTGAATATTCTGGTATATAAAGCATTTCTGTCTGTATTTTACATAATTTCTTTAGGATAGATTTCCAGAAATTGAATTACAGGGTCAAAGGTATCAATATTTTTAAGGCTCTTGATCTATAATGCCAAATGGCTTTTCTAAAATGTTTTTTTTAATCACTTTACACTCCCTATAGCAATATGTGAGAGTGCCTTTTTCTACCATATCCTTGGCTATTCCTCTTTAAACACTAAATAAAAAACTCTTCTTGGTAGGTAAAAATTGTACCCTACTGCAGCGTTAATTTTTATATCTGTAATTACTGGTGATATTGAGCAAATTTTCATGCTTGTTAATCATCTGTAGCCTCTCTTTTGTGAAATTTGTGCTCACATCTGTAGTATATTTTAAGTTTATTATATTTATGAACATAATTTTGTGTTATCAGTATATAAATCAGATAATGCAAACTTCATTCTTCCTTTAAAAATGTCATATTAAGCTGCTTTTTTTGTTCTTATTGATTTTTTTCAATTGATCATAGTTTCTCAAAATTATAGTTTTTAAATAGCAAGCTGTCATGATGTGGAATAAATTATAGAAATGAGTTTTATGTGCAGCTTTCCAGGTATATGTCTATTAAATAAAGTGAGATATGTTTATGCAGCTCATTTCACAGATTTCCAGGTAGGCTCATGTGTGGAGTCTGAAACTTCCTTAAGTTTTTGCAAGTTGGCATTAATTACTAATGATTAAACAAAGAATTTAATTATCTACTAATTTGGTATATTTATTTTTATGGATTATTTGATTTGGAATTTCATGTTGCTTCTTTCATTAACATCACAAGTTAAGGATTTTTCCATGTTACTAAACACTCTTTGGAAATATATTTTTAAATGGTTCTGTTACCACTTTTTATCTTCCACCACCTTTTTTTCTGTACATTCTTCACCAGCATAGGAAAAACAGAAACACACATTTCTTTGGTAGTTGGCCATGTGATTAGAAATTCAGGCCCCATGAATATTTTATTGATAATAGTGGTGAATAGAATGTATTTGCTCTTTTAAAATATGGCTGCTCAGATGTAATTCAAAAGCTGTTTGAAACAATTTCATCAAATTTATTTGTACAAAAGCACTTAGATATGGTCCAAGTGCTAGTCATTGATCAAGGTTGATCAGGTAATTTGAATATTGAACAGAGCCTAGAACCAACTGAATGATTCTCAGGGGATGGGGTTGGGGTGTTTTTGGTCAGGTCATAGCTCAACTCACTGGTCCCTAATGGCTGTTCTCTCCTTGATGGCTGTTGCTCTGAGTGTTGAATCCACTAGTTCCACGAAAGAGAATATACTTTCAGAATGCTAAGTGAACAGTTTGGATCAAGTTTTAGGGTTCATCCTCTTAAATTTTAGCCATATTATGTCTTCCTGGAGATCTAATTAGATAACTTCACTCACATAGGGTCTTCAAGATGACTAACTATGTGATTAGTGTGGGCCATAGTTGGAACTCTTGTTGCAAGTCTGGTGCCCCACTATATTTTCATGTACCACAAGGCTTTTGAGAGTGTTTTGTGTTTACTAAGAGAAATACCATCCAATGTGGTGCTCTCTGCCTGCCTCTACCACTTCTGCAGAACCAAGAGGGATGAAAAAATTGTTGGAGAGTAGAGAGAATGGGAGGTATGGCTTCCTTCTGGCCTGGGTGCTGTTTTGGCTCACAGTGCTTGGGAATCTTGGGCTCCCACCAGCCCGCTGGATCACATAGAGAATTTCATTTTTTTTTATTCCCAATATAGGAGGGATAATCCAGCTCATGTGATATTTCATTGGGAGAATTTGAAATAGTTTTTAAAAATAGTGTTCTTTAAAAAAAAGGGACTAGGACTAGAGAACCATGAGGATATTTTATTGAATTTGACATATAAGCATAAAATGCAAATTAGAACTGGGCTATTGGGAGATGGAACTTCTGATTCCCTTCTTCTCCTGTGTTAGTATAGCCCCAAATGAAAACCTTTCTGAGTGTTAATTTAAGGATCTCACCTTGGTTCTTTGGGACAGTTGTGTTTAGCCTACGAAATTTCAGTTCAGTTCATTTAACAATTATTTGTATGTGAGTCACTAGGATGGTTTCTTTGGGTTTGAATCTGGTCTCTATCATTTTTAACTGTAAGATCTGGGACAAGCATGGTTGTCATGAGGAACCAGTGATGTGCTCATGCTGAGTACTAAACATGGTGCCTGGTGCTAAATAAGTGCTAAGTGAATATTAGTTACTAGTGGTCTGGTGCATGGATTCATGCACATTGAAAATAAATTAATTAGAAGGTGACAGGCAGGGCAGGACTGGGTGAGACGGGCTGGACACGGCCTGCGGTCCCTCCCTGGCTGGCCGTACCTGGGGTGGCGCCATGGCTCGAAGGGCGTCTGTGGAGTCAGTGGGGTCCCTCCGGCAGGTGGGGTCCCTCAGACTGGCTTGCGGGGATCGGGCCGGAACTGGCTCTCCAACATCCCCCAAGGGGTCCCGGAGTGCGAGAGGGCACTCTGCAAAGTTGCTGTTGTACAGGTTGTGGAATGCAAATGCCAAGTGTGCAGTAAACCAGATTCAGGGCCTACAGTGCCCCAGCAACAACATAACCCATGGCTGAAGGTGGAATCGTGTGACCCCGCGAGGAATTGGACTCCCTCCTCTCTGGTTTCGGGGTGCATCACCTGAGAACCGCCGCTGCCAAAGTCACCTCAGCTCGGCAGCTCCTGCGTTGAGCATCTGCCCCCTATTGGTCAGTGTGCGTCATACCTATTGGCCAGTTGGATGGTTGCTTATAAGGCTTATCTTACCTTTATATTTTTGATAACTTAAAAGAGTGCATTGTACATGGTAGGCCAATAATTGTTGGCTTTGATTAGTTTCTTCAGTAGGTTGTCTTGGGTCCAAGTATGTTTTTCCTTGTAGCGTTGATGGTTATGGTGATGATGGTGGTGGCTCTGGCCACATGTGTAAGATATACGTAATTCACTATTCTGAGGCTAAATAGAGGATTTTGTTTTTCAGGAGACAGTCTGATACCTTTTACCAGCACAATTGTAAATTTTACTTTACAAAGCTTCATAAACTGCATTTATTTTTCTTTAGAAAGGGTGTGTGGCTACATCTATCTGCACAGTACATGATAACATTTACATTTAGAATTACTAAAGAGACTGTCAGATTCCATGAGCTTAAGGATAAAATTTCAAATTGGCAGTGAAGTAGTGCGACCCTCATTGTATTTGTAGCACACCTGTCGAAAGGCACTATATAATGTTTTGGAATGACCATTGTAAGTTTAAATGTAATTCGGTGGAGTCCATAATTTTCTCAGGGCTTTGAAGCTTAGTGAAGTTACAAGCTGGTCAAGACCTTGAAGGGAAGAAGGGGAGAGCATTGATGCAGGGGGATGCAAGGAAGATGCTCTTCCTTCTTGAATAGGAATCACAGTCCCATTAAAAGAAAAATGCCAGCCCTAGCCGGTTTGGCTCAGTGGATGGATCATCGGCCTGTGGACTGAAGGGTCCTGGGTTCCATTCTGGTCAAGGGCACATGCCCAGGTTGCGACCTGATCCCCAGTTGGGGGGGGGGTGCGGTGTGTGCAAGAGGCAGCTGATCAAAGATTCTTTCTCATCATTGATGTTTCTATCTCTTTCTGCCTCTTCTTTCCTCTCTGTAATCAATAAAAATATGTTAAAAAAGAAGAAAAGAAAAATGTCAGAGTCTTGGCAGAAAACACTGATTTGCATATTATTCACATGCATTTGCATATTGAGTTCAAGAGGCTCTGTCTTCAAGTATGTAAAATAAATAGTGTAATCTGCCGCAACTGTGTGGTTCCAATCCAGTCTCCAGGGCATTGCATAAGTCAGTGGTCGGCAAACTCATTAGTTAACAGAGCGGCAAACCGCGGCTTGCGAGCCGCATGTGGCTCGCAAGCCGAAATTTGCCAACCACTGGCATAAGTGAAATACATAACGTGTTTAAAGTCACATTTCAGAAGATAAAAGATGTCAATCAGCTACAGGTGGCTGCATATCAGTAATATTGACAGGAAGCAGAGATTATCTGGCTTGGCTACAGTGCAAGACTGGGAAAGCCATGCCCTCAAGTGTCCTCATCTACAGAGGAAGCCTGCTTGGGTTGGGGCTAGACCCAGGGAGTTTGCAGCTTTAGAGACGATGGTGCCCAGGGTACTGACCAGGGCACTACCTCCCTGCCATATTGGAAAGTCTTCATGGTGCCTAAATGGCACTGCCTTCTCTTAAATACTAATTGAGCTGGGTAGGGGTCACATTGTGTATAGGGTATTGGTGAGCAGGGCTGTGCACCAGACACCTGCCATTCACTGGATTTCACCAGCTCTTCCAGTTTAGTTAGAGAGACCTAAATAGTTAAGCTGATTCAGGTGACACCAATGAGATAGGGAGTGATGTGAAGGAAACAAAATCCCGTATTATCTACAAGCCTTTCTACAGCTCCCCACTCTTCAGTAAACATATACTCTAGGTCAGTGGTCGGCAAACTGAGGCTTGCGAGCCACATGCGGCTCGCGAGCAGCGGTTTGCCACTCTGTTGACTAATGAGTTTGCCGACCACTGACCTAGACTCTCGACTCCAATAATTATAGGCTGTTGTGCCGCAGTTTGCCGACCACTGCTCTAGGTAAAACACTAAGCACGCCAGTGTTTGCTATGTAAATGTTTCTTAATGACAAGTTCCCTTAGATTATTTCCCAACCAGATTGGTGCCCCTCAGCTTCTCTTAAATGGACATTCCAGTGCTGCCACTGGGCAGATGGAGTGGCAGTGATGGCACCAACCAACTAGTTAGCGGCAGATAGTTAGATTTCAAGACCCAGTTTAGGCTCTGCAATTTACAAATCCCCAATAAGGCTTTCATCAGCCAAAGAGTAAGTAGGAGCCTGGTGCACAAAATTTGTGCACTGGAGGGGGGGGGGTCCCTCAGCCCAGCCTGCCCCCTCTCACAGTCTGGGATCCCACAGGGGATGTCCTACTGATGGCTTAGGCCCGCTCTCCTTGAGCCACAGCTGCCAAGGTGTTTTCATGAACACAGACTCCAGTCCCTTCACCACGAAAAAATGTCTGTGTCCGCTCTGGGCCTGCTCAAGCTGCGCTGCAGTGGCTCGGGCATGACCCCTTGTCTGTGTACGCTCTAAGCGTGCTCCAGCCGTGCCATGGTGGCTCGGGCATGCCCCCCTGTCTGTGTCCGCTCCGGGCCTGCTCAAGCCACGCTGCGGTGGCTTAGGCACACCCCCTGTCTGTGTCCCCTCCCACCAGCTCCTGTGCGCATGCAGCCTGTTGACCATCTGGTTGTGACTGGATCACTGTTAGGACCAATTAGCATATTACCTCTTTATATATATATAGATGTGTAGGAGATTCAGAGTTCACAAGTTCCTGACATATTTTGCTTTCTAGAAGTGACAGGCAGGTGGGCAAACTTTACAGGATGTTAAAATCAAAAGGGTCTGAACAGACAAATGGGACAAGAGGAAGTTACTGAAAGAGGCAGGGATATACTGGTGACAAGGAATGCCAAAATATCCAGGAAAGGACATCCATTCTTAATCAGTATTGAAACAATGTCTTTAATGTTTAATGTCCATAGTCCTTGAAGATTGACTTTAAGATGTCATGGGATATTAGTGGAGTAGGCATTGAGTAAAATGGGGGATGCAGATGGTGGGTAAGGTCAGGGAAAGTAGAACCAATCCAGCAGTAGAGATAGTTTCATAAAGAGATGGGTTGGAGGATGCACCAAATCATAGGATCCAAATAAGTAACAAGGAACTCAAGTCTGGACCCATCCCTTACTGAGAATTTGGAGAGCCTTGTGTTCTCTTAGAAGGAATAAACTGGCAAGAGTCAAGCAGAGGGTCAGGGATCTAGTTGGTGGACTGGAGTTTAAGGCAAGCTTCCAGTTGTAGTAGGAGAATGTAGATCAGAGAGGCAAGGTAGGCCAGCTATATGGTCAGGATCAGCCCAGCAGGGGCTGCTGGTGGGCCACAGGGTCTCAGTTCCTGCCAGGCTATGAGTACAGAGTTAGGGTAGGAAGACCATTTTAGTCCTAAATGGAGAGTCCCAGACTATTGCCTTAATCAGGCTTTACTTAGGAGGTTGGAAAGGATGAAGTCTGCTGACCAACAAGGCTGAAGAATGACAGTGAGTGATGGTGAGCTTTGTTCTCCTGATTGTACATCTTTGTGCCTGTTACTCCTGAGTGTTTTAGCTTCCCAGGCTCATAATGTGAGAAATGCACTTCTTTTTTGTCCTGTGAATGAAAGCTAGGTGTATGCCCATTTTATTAGTGTCCAAATCCATCCTTGGTGCCATTCCATAAGCTCCAGGAGGTTGATAACATAAGCAATTTGGAAAATATGGGTTTGGCATGGTTTTGGGGAACAGAAGTACTTCACTGCTATTCACATTCCAATTTCACATTCCAGCCTCTCTCTTCATTTTTAGCTAAGTCACTTACCCTATTCTCTTGGTTTGTCCATTTATAAAATGGGTGTTTAATATATGTATATTTTACGCAGTTTTGTGAAAATTAATTAGGTAAAGGTTATAAAGTAGTTGGAAGATACACGAAATCTTAAGTTGGCTAATTACATTGTGCTTACCTAAAATTTCTTCAGCAGACTCAAATACCAAAGGTTTTTTATACCTTTTTTTTTTTTTTTTTTTTTTTTTTTTTAGCTAGAGACGTTATATAGATTCATTTTGGAACTCCTTTTATACTCATTTTACTTATTTCCTCTTCCTCTCTCTTTTGTCTGCCTTCTCTTTCCAATGCCAATTCAGCTGTTTTATTGTTTGCTCAACTGACTTGAAATTGGGACAATGGAGTTAACAGGCTTGTAAAAGTGAATGAAGATGGACTGTGAACTTCATCAGTCAGAGGCTAAGTCCACAGTCACTCAGAGGGCCATTGACACCAGGCATTTGAGGACATGACATGATTTCCTTCACTTTTCAGAGAGAAGGTGCTATATAAATACCACAAAGCAGGCTTCAGAAGTAAATGCCTAAGAGCTATTGGCCCAGGGAAGCTATTGGCCCTCTCTCCTTTTCAAGATTGTTCCAAAGATATAAAATACATGAGTTCTACAAACCCCCAGTCTTCGTTACTCACTTTGATAATCATTACTCACTTTGCATAATTATTACTTGTCCTAGATGAGTGGGTAAGTGTAAGTAAGACTGAAATAAATCCCCAAAGTGTTCTGAAAACAGGTCACATTAACTAAGAGTTGAATTACTCTTTTTATTTAATTATTTTTTCTGCTTCCATTCATGCTATCTTTTGCTGATATTTTTAGAGGGTTTTTTTTTTTAAATTCTATGCCTTATGCCCTTATATGTTATTTTATTTAAAAAATTAGTTTTAGAGAAAATAAGCATTCTTTTTATTTTCATGAAGATTTCTCTGTACTTAATTATGAAGACATTTAAAAACATCAGTAATGATTTATTTTATCAAAGTTCATTGAGCTACATAAACACTTATAATGTATGTATGTATGTATGTGTCTGTGTAAATGTTACCTGTTTTTTAAAATAGTTTTTAAAAAGTGACTTATTCAAATTTTTAAATGTTTTCTTCTCTATTCGTATTTTTGTTTCTTCTGTAGCCCTGAAAGTTTTTTCAAATGCATTTCAACTTTGTTGGTAATAATTTTCAAAGTTTGAATATTTTTTTCTGTTCATCAGATTTTTTATTTGTTTGATTTTTAGATACAGTTGTTGATAGATATGTATTTGTTGCCACTTTTGTTGTTCATATTTTTTTATCTTTACCTTTTTCATTTTCTTCCTCTTCTTAAAGAATACCCTTCAGCATTTCATATAATACTGGTTTGGTGGTGATGAAATCCTTTAGCTTTTTCTTGTTTGTGAAACTCTTTATCTGACCTTCAATTCTAAATGATAGAAGCTTGGTTGTAGATTCTTGCTATTCATCACTTTGAATATTTCTTGCCACTCCCTTCTTGCCTGCATAGTTTCTGTTATGAAATTATCAGACAGTTATATGGGCACTCCCTTGTAGGTAACTAACTGCTTTTCTCTTACTGCTTTTAAGATTCTCTCTTTGTCTTTTGCCTTAAGGCAGTTTTCATAATTTTACATGTCTTGGTGTGGTTCTCTTTGGGTTCCCCTTGTTTGAGGTTCGCTGTGCTTCCAGGTAGGGGAAGTTTTCTGTCATTATTTCTTCAAATAGTTTTTCAATATCTTCTCTCTCTCTTCTTCTGGCACCTCCATAATTTGGATGTTGGAATGCTTGAAGTTGTACCAGAGGCTCCTTACAAAAAGAATTTTTGGATTCTTTTTTTTCTTTTTGCTCTTCTGGTTGGGTGTTTTTTGCTTCCTCATATTTCAAATCATTGATTTGATTCTCGGGATCCTCTAGTCCAGTGGTCACCAACCTTTTGGACCTCAAAGACCACCAGTGGTCTGCAGACCACCGGTTGGTGACCGCTGCTCTAGTCTACTGTTGCATCCCTGTATATTATTTTTTATTTCAGTCATGTATGCTTAATTTCTGACTGGTCCTTTTCAATTTTTTTTGCATTCTTACTAAGATCCTTGAAAGTCTCACTAAGTCCCTTGGAGGTTTCTAGAAGATTCTTGAGTAACCTTATAACTGCCATTTTGAACTCTATATCCAGTAGTTTGCTTTCTTCCATTTCTTTCATTTGTGACATGTTTCTTTGTCTCTGCATTTTGGTTGCTTCCCTGTGTTTGTTTCTATGTATTGGGTGTGTGCTAAGTCTCCTTGAGTTGATAGAGTGGCCTTGCATAGTAGGTGTTCTATTGGGCCCAGTGGCTCAGCCTCCCCAATCACTTGAGGTGAACACCTTGGAACACCCTTTGTGGGCTGTGTGCACAGTCTTGTTGTAGTTGAGCCTTGATTGCTGTTGATGTCACTGGGAGGAATTGACCTCCAGGCCAATTGGCTGTGGGGACCAGCTGTGACTACAGTGGGAGAGCTGCTGTGCAGGAGACACCCCTATAGAGCAGGACTTGCTTCAGTGGAGCTTTGGTGCTCACTGAGTCTGCCCCTTGAGAGTGTCACTTAGGGATGTGAAGAGTTATAATCTGGTATGGTCTGACACTGACCACTGGCTACCCTGGCTCTTGGGTCTCCAGGGATGTGCAAAGCCAGCCACTGTCTGGAGTCATCCAGCAGGAGCTACAGAGAGATCTGCAGATTCCTCCTCTTTGCATTGGGTTTGGAAGTGCCCAGAGGACTCCCAGCTGTGAAGCAGGGCAGGCTAGTGCTGGTGCTGAGTCTTGGGCCTTTTATTGATAGGTTTGGGGCTCCCTGATTCATCTGCAGCTTGTTTGACAGGTTTTTAGCCTGAGAAAGGACAGGCCATTCATATGCAAAAGCCACTACACACAGCTTGGGTGGGATCGTAAATTGGGTGGGGTGGGGTCTCAAGGAATCACCAGGGCGGAGCAAACAGAAGTGGCTGCCAGTCAGCCCTGCAACCAGGGAAGTCCTAGCATGGGAACAATGCGAGCACCTCCATCTGGAAGAAAGCTGCCCCCAAGTTCCTGCCCTGGAAGAAAGCTGCCCTCAAGTTCCTGCCCCAGTGCTAGACAGTACAGTTTCTCCTCACATGTGCCTGGGTCCCCCAGAGCCTCGCCTGGCACAGGAGCTCAGAGGAAGTGGGAGCTTGTAAATTCAGTTTGAGGTGCTGGCCTTTGAAGAGGAGCATCTGGGACTCCAGCAGCCTGTGTGACACTCTGTCCCAATCTGCACTGGTTTTTACAGTCCGTAGTTCTTTCTGTTTGTACGGACTTCTTTTCCCAGCTCTGGGACCCTGGGCTGGGTGTCTGGTGTGGGTCTGAGACTCCTTGCTCCTCTGGGCAGCTTCCGCAGAGGCAATCTCCCTCCTGATTAAAAAAGTGGCACACCTGGTTGCCGACAGCCCGTTCTGGGCTTCCACAGCTCCTACCAGTCTCAGTGTGCTTTCTTCTTTACTTCTCTAGTTGTAGGACTTCCATTCAGCCAGCTTTCCAGCAGTTCTGGATGATGGTTGTTCTATATTTTAGTTGTAATTTTGATGTGGTTGTGGAAGGCAGCAAGTACAGGCACTTACCTATGCCGCCATCTTGGTTCTCTCCAGGTTGAAATTTAATTGCTTTCCTATGCTGGCATTTGAGAGGCTGTGTAGGGTTGAGATTAAGAGCCTATATGCTAGAGACATCTGCCTAGGTTTTATCCCAGCTCCTCCATCTAAAAGCAGTGTAACCTTGGGTTAGTTACTTAACTTTTCTATATCTCACTTTATTCATCTGTTAAATGGGATTAATAATAGTGTCTGCCTCCTCAGCTTGGGTAAGATTAAGGGACTTGATACCTATAAAGCACTAGAACATGCATATCACACAGTGACTACTGTGTAAGTGTCAAGGAGTTAGGATTTCATCTGTGCACTTCTATTATGGTACTGTAATGCCTTAAATTATTTGGTTGAGAAACACGGAAGCTTCTGGAGTTGGCTTGGGGTGAAAGGGATGTATTATAGGGCAAGGAGTATGGGCTTCAAAGCGAACCTGATTGGGGTTGGGGGAGGATATTAGACAGCCTGTAGGAACAAAGGCAACTACTCCCCTTGTCTCCTTTCCCCATTGGTTGTAGGAACTCTTAGACTTCTTGTCTCTGCTTCCCTGTCTCTCCCAATCTTCTGTTTCTTTTTGCCAGCTGGATCTCCCTACTTGCTCAACAGCACCCCTCAGCTCAAAATCACTTTCCCCAAATGATAGCCTTATCATAAGGCCAGTCTATGCAACCTTGCAAGTCCATTGCCTACAGATAACTTATTTAGCTTCTCTGCATTCAAATTCCAGTTTTTCTAATTGATCAGGGACCCAGCCCTGGTCCAGTGAGCAGAATAAGCATGGTGATGTGGCGCTGTGAAAAGATGTATATTGTGTATTTCTTCTGAGGCAACGTCAATATGAATTTCTCTGTGGCTTTTCAAAGCCATGAGATGAACTGATTTCAAAGAGTTCTGCATGAAAAAACAAAACAAAACCAAACTTCCATTTATAGGAAGCAGAGATATGTAAAACATAAAAATTTAGTGCTGTAAGTTACAACCTATCCTTGTTTTGATCAGAACATACAGTTCATTAGGCTTTGTTAGAGTAGAAGTCTTTTAGTTCTTAGGGCAGAATATATAAACTAAGCTGATGTTGTTATTCATATGGAAGTAAAAAGTTAGATTTAAAATATAATAAAATTGAACATGTCTAAAAAGAAGAGTTGTGCATGAGATGAACTGATCTATTCAGTTTTATTCCCTTAAAATATGCTAGTTGTGACCATGGTTTGGAAAATACTGCTCTGAGATATTTGTGTACTGGGGATTGGGCTGGGGAGCAGTTGGCTTTTCTGCACTCCTCCAATCCAGGCTTCTCCATCTTTAGTGCACAGCAGCATCACTTAGGCATTTGTGGAAAAATTCAGATTCCCAAATTTTATCTCCAGAGACTGCATCACCTGACCTGGGTATCTACAGATTTTACCAGGTGATCAGATATTTCTCAGGCAAGTTGCTTTTAGATCATACTTGGAGAAACACTTAAGTAGGCATGAATTCTTTAATAAACAGTATACCTTTCCTGCCCTAACAGGTTTGGCTCAGTGGATAGAGTGTTGGCCTGTGGACTGAAGAGTCCCAGGTTCGATTCCAGTCAAGGGCATGTACCCCGGGTGTGGGCACATCCCCAGGAGGGGGTGTTCAGGAGGCAGCTGATCAATGTTTCTCTTTCATCGATGTTTCTAGCTCTCTATCCCTCTCCCTTCCTCTCTGTAAAAAATCAATAAAATATATTAAAAAAACAAAACAGTATACCTTTCCCTTCTTCTCCGCCCTCGCCCCCCCGGTGCATGAATACTTTATCTTATGAACAAATTCTATTCCAAAAGTCAGTTTCTGAAACTCCTGTTTAAAACTTAAGACTATCACCTCTTTTAGGAAGGTTGGTAGATTTCTAAGCCAACATATATCAAAGCCTATTTAAACTAGATTTTATTGTCAGCACTTCTCAGACCCTATAGCTGGCAGCCCTGGTGACTGAGGTTGGACTCAGCAGGTGGGTCATAGGCAAGGGACAGTGATGGAGGCCCCCACCATAGTAAAAGAGAATATATGTGGAGAATGAAGTGGACATGAAATAAAAGGAGTGAACTTTCTCACAATTATGGGAAGAAAAAGTCAGTTTGGGGGAATTTCTAACCACACCCAAGTAGAGAGGAAGATCTTAGGTATGCATATTTGTGCTTTCAGTGTAGAGAGAGATTTCATGCTTATTTAGTTGACACTTAAATCAATTTTTTGGCCCTGACTGTTCCATTTCTATGGGGAAGGAAATTGACTACAAAGGGATACAGGGAACTTTTAGGGTGATCGAAACATTCTGTAAAAACTTATAGAATTGTATAGTTAAAAGGGTGAATTCTATTTTAATGTATGTAAATGATACCTGTAAACTAGACAAAAAAAAGAATTTTGTTATTAAAGTTTACATACTGATGTATGCATGCATGAATAATTTGCTAGTTTTGCTTAGTAATAACAAACCTCTACATTTGCATAGTACCTTTCAATTTATAAGCTACGTTCACATCTATTTTCTCATATTAGTCTCATAACCCTGTGAAATAGGCGTTCTTGTTCACATTTTAGAGATGAGCTACCTCTGAGGTTTAGAGAGGCTAAGTAAGTGATGTTAAGAAGGTCTCATAAGAAATCTTTTTAGAAATCCGTGGCTTTTCCCACTGTTAACACCTTTAAAAAATAGATTATATTTGCCAGTTTTGAAAAAAATTGTTGGTTTTGCTTATGGCTGACTTGGGTGCTCTTTCTTCCCCTTGATTAGCAGGGAATTCCTGCTATGGTCCAGAACAATTCCTTGGAGCTTCCTGGTGCTTCACGCAGTCCCTGCCCTCTCACACATCCTCTGCCAGAACTCTTCCATTTTCTCCAAAGTATAGCTCTCCTGGGAAAATGCTCTTGACAAGCCCAGACTCACCTAGGGTACTTATTATGTCTTCTTCCTCTTGGCAAATGTTATACATACTATAGTTTGTGTTGTGTGTAACTAGTTGATCTCTACATTATTTTTTCATCAAACTGTTGGAGAGATTTGTGTAAGAAAACATTGACTTTGGATGAGGAGATAAATGGAAATTTGTGGAATTGGTATGGGAATCAAGGAGAGCGTGGCTGGTAGATGAATTAGTGAATATCAAGTGTGAATGATTAATTAGGTGCAGAGGTAAAGGTTTAGCATCTCCTTTCATTAAACTCTATGGAGCTCAGAGTGGATCAGTTATGTTTCTATCAAATTACATCACTAATGTGCAAGAGAGAAACATGGATTGGTTGCCTTCTATATGCACCCTAACCAGGGATCAAACCCACAACCCAGGTATGTGCCCTGACTGGAAATTGAACCACCAACCCTTTGGTGCATAGGTTGACACTCAACCAAATGAGCCACTCCCACCAGGCTCTATGTAGATACTTTTTTAAAAATATATATTTTATTGATTTTTTTACAGCGAGGAAGGGAGAGGGATAGAGAGCTAGAAACATCGATGAGAGAGAAACATTGATCAGCTGCCTCCTGCACACCCCCTACTGGGAATGTGCCTACAACCAAGGTACATGCCCTTGACCGGAAGTGAACCTGGGACCCTTCAGTCCGCAGGCCAACGCTCTATCCACTGAGCCAAACCAGTTAGGACTCTATGTAGATTCTTAAGGAAAGAGGAGACTAGGAATGAATATGTCATCTTTTAAAGAAAAAAAATGTAGTTTGGTGCAGGAGAAGAAATTTCTGATGGGGAATATTTTGATGTGGGAATCAGAGAAGAAGCCAGAGGGAAGTTGGTTGTATAAAAACATTAGGACTTTGCATCAATTGATACAGAAAGAATTTGGTGCTAAAATAGAGGGAGTAGTGGGTTTGACTTAGACCTGAATATATATTAGACAAAGGAAAATGACAAGGGCACATGAAGAGCTGTGAAAATGTTCAGACATGTTAACCTTGAAGTGACACCAGGCAACTAAACAGATGCAAAAAAGTGTAAAACTAGGCCTTTCTTTAAAGGTTAGGGATGAATAAGATTTGAATCACTGGCTCAGTTGGGGGACAGGAAAGTGTAGGGGTTGTGGTTAAATTCTTGGCAGAAATGAAACCCTCTGAAGAGACAAGATGAGGAAAGAAAAAGAGTGGTCCAGAGAAAGTGAGAGAATAGATGAAGAGGCCCCAAGACCAAGGAAATGCAGAGAGGTTAAGCTTTGAGAGAGATAGTGAAATAGAGAAGAAATAGGTGATAAATCTTGTCAAGCACAGCCAGGAAAGATTAGAGCAGCAGAAAAAGGGAGGCAACTGGAGCTGTTCATGAACATATTGTTAGTGACTTGTGTCAAGGTAGTTTGAGTAAGATGGCATGGATAAAAGTGTGAAGTCACTCAAAGGGAATTCTAGAAGAGGAAATTTTCAGGAAAGGAGAAGATAGGTTTAAGAAGCAAGGTGAGGAATGGAATGAAGAGGATAGAGTACAAAAGGCAAAATGAATGAAAATGAGATACGTTCTCTCTGTCTTTAATACACACACACACACACACACACACACACGCACACACATGAACACATGCACGTGTGTACCCATCCATATTCACACAAAACCTTATACCTATACATTAGGCAAAGTGAGGCAAGGAAGAATTTGAAAATTGGAAAAAGGCTACCTAAGGATGAAGGGTGTTTCAATGAGGCTTTGGTATAACCTTTGTTTTCTTAAAAAAAAAAAATTATTGAATTTAGTATTGGGGTTGCATCCTATCTAATAAAAGAGTAATATGCAAATTGACCACACCTCTGCCTCACCCACAAGCCATGCCCACCAGCCAATCAGGAGTGAGCATGAAAATTAACCCAACCAAGATGCCTGCAGCCATGGAGCAAGCAGGAGGCTTGGGTTTCCCTGGCAATGGAGGAAGCCAAGCTTCCCGCACACCCTGGCTGGGCCTGGATTCCAGTCAAGGCTACAAAATTTCAATTATAGAAGATAAATAAATCCCAACAAAAATGGTGGCAGCCACAGAGCTGGAGAGAGCAGGAGGCTTGGGTTGCCCCCGGCGATGGAGGAAGCCAAGCTTCCTGGCCTGCCTTGGCCTCCACTCAAGGCTACAAAGTTTCAATTATAGAAGATAAATAAATCCCAACAAAAATGGCTGCGGCCATGGAGCCAGCAGGAGGCTTGGGTTTATCCGGTGATGAAGGAAGCCAAGCCTTCTGCCCGCCCTAACCTGCCCTGGCCTCTGCTCATGGCTACAAAGTTTCAATTATAGAAGATAAATAAATCTCAGATACCAGGGCCTCCACTTGGGCCACCGGGGGGCGTGGCTGGCCTGAAAACCACCACAGGACCCTCGCCCAGCCCACCCCATGCTCCAAGGGAACCCCCACCCTGATCCAGGACACCCTTCAGGGCAAACCAGCCGGCCCCCACCCATGCACCAGGCCTCTATACTATCTAATAAAAAGAGTAATATGCAAATTGACCATCACTCCAACACACAAGATGGCTGCCCCCATGTGGACACAAGATGGCCAGTAAGGGAGGGCAGTTGGGAGGGACCAGGTCTGGAAGGGAGGGCAGTTGTGGGCGATCAGGCCAGCAAGGGAGGGCAGTTGGGAGGGACCAGCCCTGCAAGGGAGGGCAGTTGGGGGTGATCAAGCCTGCAGGGGAGGGCAGTTAGGGGCAATCAGGCTGGCAGGGGAGCAGTTAGGTATCAATCAGGCTGGCAGGGGAGTGGTTAGGGGGTGATCAGGCTGTCAGGCAGAAGTGGTTAGGGGCAATCAGGAAGGCAGGCAGGCGAGCAGTTGGGAGCCAGCAGTCCTGGATTGTGAGAGGGATGTCTGACTGCCTGTTTAGGCCCGATCCTACTGGGATTAGGCCTAAATGGGCAGTCGGACATCCCTCGAGGGGTCCCAGATTGGAGAGGTTGCAGGCTGGGCTGAGAGACACCCCCCCCCCTGCCCCATGCATGAATTTCATGCACCGGGCCTCTAGTTGGTTAATAACATTATATAGGTTTCAAGTGTATAATGCTATAATACATCATCCATATATTTTATTGTGAGCTCACAACCCAAAGTCTAGTCTCTCATACAGAGAACAGACTGACCGCTGTCAGAAGGGAAAACCTTTAAATGAGCAAATGAAAGTAATAAACAGGAAGAGTCGAGGGAGTAGACTTAAGATAGAGATGAGAGGAGAAAGGCAGGACTCTGGGATCATTGTATTTAGGTTCATCTTACCACTGGGAAATGTTCACATTGTGAAGAGAACAGTCTCCATGAATACTATTTCAATCAAAAACACTTCAGTGAATGGTATTTCATAAGCACTTCTGTTTCTTAATCATTATAAAACTGGGGTCTTAACTTCCCAACAGTGGCAGTTTTATCGGGAGGCAGACAAGGAATTTCCCTGCTGTAATTAGCTAGCCTCCTTGATTTTCCAAACAGCTTTTGAAGGCAGCTGCCATCTCATTCACCTTGGAAGTTTAAAATAAATGGAATTTAGTGGTCAGAGATCTGTTCCTTCTCCTCCCGCCCTCCCATCATTTCTTGTCACCACTCGCTGCCAAGTGCCTTAGCTGAGCACCCAGATTTCTCTGTGTATCTTTTCAGCTTTATCTCACAGCTATCCTTTTCATGAACTCTTACTTGGCACGGGCCATGCTGTGTACCATTTTTTATCAACTTTGTGCCTCACTGCTTTTCTACCTTAGTGCTGTCACTTCTGAGCCTCTGCTCGAACCAGCGCCTTCACCTTAGATGCCCTCAGAGCTTTTAGCCCAGATAAAGTTGTCCTCACTTTCAAGCTCATAGCAGTTTCTCTCTGAGTGTCTTCATACCCTGGAGCACCTTCATGCCATCTGAAGGTCCAGTGTTGGGTGCGGATGTCCTCTCTCCATGCTGAGTGGACAGTCTTGTGGACAGATGCCTGACCTTCACTCCCTGAAACACTTGGCTGTGATTTCCTGATGGGACCTCAATAAGGATTTGGACTTCTGAGAGGAAAGGGATAGGAGCTGGTATGAGGTTGTAGCTTGGGTTTTTGCTTTCAAAATATAATTTTTTCCCAGGTTTATTGACATAATTGACATACAGCCCTGTATACATTTAAGGTGTATAGCATAATGACTTCACTTATATTGCAAAATGATTACCACATAAGTTAACGTCCATCATTTCATATATCAGACTCTAACTTCAAGTGGGAAAGTTGCCGAGTCCCTGAGTGTACTCCCTGCAGCTGGAAGTGCATATCCCTGCCCTGTGTGCTGGCCTGGCCTGGGGCTGAGCTGAGCCAGGGAGGAGCTTATCTGGACCCCAAGGGGCATGGGAAGGAGGTGCAGGTTGTGCTGGCTGCCCCCTGCCCTGCCATTTCTATGGTGACGTGAACATGGCAATTTAGGCCTGATGTACATTCTCTTCTAACAGTGTAAGCATGCTGGATTCAGAGAGCAGCTACTTGCTTTTTAAAAACAATATAAAATGTGAAGGATGGCCAAACTGTAACTATATTATTATCACTACAGCAAGGGATTCACAAATATTTTTTTTCATTCTTTTTCACTACTTTTTTTTTGTTGTTAATCCTCGCCTGAGGACTTTTTTATTGCTTTTTAGAGAGAGAATGAAAGGGAGAGAGGGGGAGAGAGAGAAACATCGATGTGAGAGAGACATTGATTGGTTGCCTCCCCCATGTGCCCCGACCAGAGGCCTAGAGTTGAGGATGGAACCTGCAACCCAGATATGTGCCATTGACCAGGAATCAAACCAGAGACCCCTCGGTGTGAGGGTTGGTGCTCTAACCACTGAGAACACTAGCCAGGGCATAATTTTTCCCACATATTAAAAAAAAATACAAATACAAAAATACAAAAAATACAAATAATAATTGGCATATTATTTCCTAGAAATATAACCTTTATGCTTTCTTGCACTGCTGTATTTCTTTGTTTATACGTTGGCTTATAATTTGACAGTGAAAATTGATTCTAAAACTTTATTTTTTCCTGAAGTGGGTTTTGACCATATCAAAGAGAAAAGAGAAAGGAAATAAGGGCTTTGTTGCCAGTTTGTTTCTTTGGCCATATAAAGTCCTATTTAACGAACACATTTCCTTCATGAAATATTCTGCCTTTTCTAGATTGTGCTTTGTAGTCATTCTGATAATTGCTTGGTGTATTTTTCTGATCCCCAATCCTTCTACATTCCTCACTCTCAAAATGCTGGCTTCCCAAGGCTTTTCTCTTGAAGTATGCTACCGATGTTCATTTCTTCTTTGCAGAGGGCCAGGCACCTGGAGAGCACCACTCCTCATAATGCTGCTCACCAGGATCTGTGCACAAGAAGAGAGCATTGTCAGGAAGGGCCATACCTTATTCAGTGGCGCCTGGTGGTGGAATTCAGGTCCTGCTTTTGCTATTTGGAACCCGAGAGGTTCCTAGGCATTATTGTGGAATGCAGGAGGAATCTGTATCATTCATGATCAGAGCAGGAAACAGATGGCACCCTCAATTTGTTTAACTTGAAGAGGGTTTAGAAAAAAGACTGCCAGGTTGTGGGCAATGCACAAGTAGAGGTGTCCTGGAGCTAGAAGCAACTTGGTGGATTCACCACCACCTGTGGTAACAGAGGAGGAAAGTGGGAGCAATTTTTGGAATCTGTAGGCAGAGCTCTTTGGAGAGAGCAAGGAGAGGGATGTTTCATGGAAGCTATGATCTTTAGTCAAGCGATACATCCAACCTATAGTGGACCCACAGGGAGGAAGCACGGAGAGTAGGTACCCCAGTCTCAGCCTTCTTGTTCCCTCTGAGCTCCTTCTTATGCTCTTTATTAGTCAAACCCACCTGGAGGCCAAAGGACTAGGAAGTCCATTGATGTGCTCCAAACAGGCCTGACTCCGGCATTCAGAGTAGAGGAGAGAGGTGATCTGAAGTGGGGAATGGAAGACAGAAAGATTCACAGAATTTTAAAGTTGGAAGAGACTTTGAGAACAACCAGTTCATTTCTCTTATTTCACAGCAAAGAGACTGAGCCACAGAGAGGTTGAGTAATTCTGAGTCCTGTGGCTTGTCGGTGCTGGGATGTAATAGGGCCTGAGGTTTCCTGGCCCTCAGCTCTGTCTCTTGTCTTCTTATATAGTAATTTGAGAGAAAGGGGGAGAGAGGAGGAAGGGCAAGTGAATTAAAGAGCTTATGTTTCAACTTGTGATTAATACTCTGAGTAGGTGCTCAATTTCACACGTGTTATTAGCGGGGTTTAATCGAGTTCAGAATTTAGGTAGGATTGGTTGTGTGATGAACAGATGTGTATATTGATGGCAATAATAAAGATGGCATTTTATTAGCAAGGAATGCATGACTGCATCTAGACTTGGCCTGATAACCAGGCAACTCAAATGGTGTGGCTTTTGTACCCTATTGATTCTGGCCTTGCTACCATGCTCTCTGTGATGTCTCTTATGGCCTCAGAATCTTGTTTTAGATCTAGGCTCTGAGTTGAAGACTGAATCATGTTTATGCTTCATCATCAGAACCTCCTTAGAACTCAGAGACCAAGGAAAAGAGGGCTAATTTGTACACATTAACATATGTCACTTGTATAGGCATTGTTTTATACATACATGTACAGGTACAAATAAATACTCAGATATACAGGCAATTATCAGCTAACAACATTGACCTAGGAATGATCCCTACATAATATCAAGAAATTGGAAATGGCATTGCTACTAGTATTTATGGTATTTCCCTTTATGTTATAACCCTTGGGAGTGAAGGACCTAAAACAATGCCTTCATTTATGTGTCAACGGAGATGGAGAGAGGTAGCTCATTATTGGTCTTCTGAGGTACTTAATCATTGGTTCATTCATTAATGTCACCAACAAATGCTCATTGAGCGCCTACCATATGCCAGACACTCTGCTAAGTACTGGAGATAAAGAAAACAGATATAATCCTTGCCCTTACTTCATCAAAGTTTCCAAGAAAAGCTATCTTACTAACCAATGTAGTGAGGGTGGGTTCTTTCTTATATTCCATGCAGGGAGAATCACAATTGGTGAGTAAAGATACGGATTTCTTTTTTCTTTTCTTTTTTTTTTTTTGGCGACCACGGCAGGACACGAAAAATACGGATTTCAAAGATAATAAATGACTATTTTGATGGAATTGAAGTTGTCATATTACTTTGCACAACATTACTAAAATATATTTTAAATCCTAAAGCCAGCCAGCACCTACTATTTTTTTTGTTTGTTAATCCTCCCCTGAGGATATTTTTTCCATTGATTTTTTTTTTTTTTTTTTAGAGAGAGTGGAAGGGAGGGAGGGAAGCAAAGGGAGAGAGAGAGAGAGGGAAGAGAGAGAGAGAAGAGAGACAGAGAGAAACATCGATGTGAGAGAGACCCATCAATTGGTTGCCTCCTGCTCACACCCCAACTGGGTCAGGGATCAAACCTGCAGCCCAGATATGTGCCCTTGACTGGGAATTGAACCTGGGACCCTTCCAGACACTCTAACCATTGAGCACACTGTCCAGGGCAAATTTGGTGGCTATTTGGCAGCTGGTAGGGAAGGGAGGGGGGATTTAAAATCTATTTTAATAATTGTTTATATTGAATATCAGGTTGTTACTTATAGACTAATTTTTTAAAACAACTAATTTCTAAGATCAGTAGAATGGTACTAAAGTTAGAGATGGAGGTGAGAGGGAAGGAGTCTGACTCTTGTAAGTAATTCGAGGCAAGAGAAGCTCCTTATCTGCCTCTGGACAAAGTCTATTAAAATTCAATGAAAAATATCAGGTGCCTGCTATTTGCTAGATGCTTTCAAATAAATTGTTTAATTCTGTGAGGTGAGGATAATAATCCCCATTTTATAATGAAGAAAATGAGGTCCAAATAATTTAAGTTACTGCCTCCCCTCTCCTCAAGGGAAGTAAGTGTTAAAGTCAAGTTTCAAGCCTAGGTCTTTTGACTTCTAGGTCCTTGCCTCCTTTACTGTATCATAATCCACTTCTAATTAATATTTTATCATTGTGACAATTTCAGTCTATCGTTTTCATTACATTTCCTGCTCATCTATTAGCACTTACTTGTTACTCTCCTTCTCTCCCAGACAGGATTAGGGGGCCTCCTATGGAGCACTGGGCATGCTCTATTATAACTCATCACATTGTACTGTAATTTCCTGTTTGTCTGCCTTGGCCACTAGGTTAAAGGCTGCTTGTAGATTGGATCCCATTCAGTGTTGGAACCCACCTCCTATCACATTCCCTGGCACATGGAAAACATTCAATAAACATTTATCAAGTGAGTCAATCTTCACAGCAATCCCATGAAAGCAGTTACTATCTCCTGTTTTACAGTAGAGGGGCCTGAAGGTCAGAGAAATAAAGAAACTGATTTAACATCACACAGCAAATTAAGAGTAAATATAAAGCCCATGTTTTCAACTCCAACGATTACCATTGCTCTGTCTGCAGAAGAAGTTTTGTGGAGGGTTGCAGTGGCTTGGAGTATACTCAGGCAGTAGAGCAGATTACTTGGGGGGACTTGGACATGGCCTTTTTCAACACCCCAACTTTACTGGTAAATCTATTTTAGCACAGGCTGTTTCTACTCAGAACACCATCCCTGGCTTACTGTTGTCCTCCCAGTATCTTCCTTGTGCCTCTTCCCCAGGTGAGATTTTCCTGCTGCTCTGTTCCTGTGCTTCTCTTTTTCTGACCCACCGCCCATTTTCACTGCTCACCCTCTCCCCCCGCCCCCTTAGTAATCAGTGACAAGCCAATAATTTTTGTTAACACTTGAAAATGCTATTTTGCTGTTAAACCAATAAATTTCCCTAATCTGCTGCCAAAGGGTAATAATCAGAATCTGGTTTCAAAAGGTTTGGATTTCAGCAGGGCTGCCCACACTGTCCTTTGAGGCATATAAATTAATTATAATTAAGAACCGTGTGCAGATGTTAGGAGAGAAACTTTGAACAATTTTGGTGTCTGCTCTTGCAGAATATTAAGGAAAACATGAGTGGCTGTTGCTGGTGAGAATACAGATAATCATCCATGTTTGTATTGAAAACCTCTATTAAAGTGTACACATATGAAGTGATTCATAATCCTTTACTAGTTATCTGTACAGCTCTTGTATCAGGAACTTGGGTGACTGTAGAAGTGATACTTCTGCTTTGCACAGACGGCAGGAAAGAACAGCTCAGAGAGAACAGCCTGCTTTTACCACTGGAAGTGTTGTAGAACAAGGAAGAAGTTCAGGTCTGCATGGACCCAGTATGAACAGAAGGCTCTTATTTCAGCAGAAGAATTTATCTGTCAAGAAATTAAATGCCCCATTGACCTTTGCAATGATGAGGCCAGCTTCATCTAGGCCTCTAAAGGACTGTGGTCATTGGAAGTGCATCCCTACCTGCACCACATAGGAGGACTTGATGGTCAAGGGTTTGGATCATTTTTACCTGTATCTTTTCCCTCTCTCCCATCTCTCCTGCTCTTCTCTGATCAGATACTTTGCCATAAGTGCCTTAACTAAGCCTCTCTTTTCTTTGACTTTGTCTTGACATTATTTGTTGTGGCTGTGGTATGTTGGAATGCATTTGTGGTTGGCTCTGCATAAGAGTGCATTTAGATAAGTAAATGCCCCAGCAGGACCAAGGAGCACTGTTTATTGCCATGTCAAACACTACATTAAAAATGGAGTCAGCATGTTCGTAAGATGTCTAGGTAGACTTTTCTTTCTTTACTGGTTTTATAGGTACACAGTCTCAGCACCTGCGTCTACTCCCCACACTACCAGGATTTCTTTGTTCCTTTCTGAAGAAAGAGTAGGGGCAAGGAAGCTCAGAGCTCTAAAAGAGTAATGAATGATGATAATAGTGTGAGAAGGAGAATAACAACAGTGCAGAGAGAAGTCTTAGGTTCTAAGTAAACTGAAATGAAAGGTTGGTACCTTTTATATGTTATTTTTACAGATTTAGATGATGTTTAGCAGACCCTCAATGCATTTGGAGGATTGAAATTGGGTTTCCAAAAATCCTGCATGTATCAATGTATTTCATTTGCTAGAAATAGATATTGGTCTTGTACATCAAAATGACATTTAAATAGATGTTTGACATCTGTAATACACTCCAGCTTCAAGTGGTTGGTGAACACATGCGTTGCCCAAGCTAAGCATTATGACTCAAAAGCACTTCTTTGGTTCAACATTTGCTCTGTGCCTATACATTTTAATTTAGAAAATATAACTTAAAACCCAAAATTGACATGGAACTTAAAATTTAAAAAATATGTTAATTAAAAAATGTACTTTGGATCTGTTATGCGGAGTTGAGTTCATCATACTTCTTAGTTCATGGCACATTTTCATTATTGGTTCACATAAGGACATCTTGTTTATTTATTTAGTTCTTTGTGTACCTTTATTCTTCTGTATGCATTTTAGAATAAGTTAATAAAATTCTTGCCGTAACCGGTTTGGCTAAGTGGACAGAGCGTCGGCCTGTGGACTGAAGGGTCCCAGGTTTGATTCCGGTCAAGGGCATGTACTTGGTTGCAGGCACATCCCCAGTGGGGGGTGTGCAGGAGGCAGCTGATCGATGTTTCTAACTTTCTATCCCTCTCCCTTCCTCTCTGTAAAAAATCAATAAAATATATCTTTAAAAAAAAGAAAATTCTTTTAAAAATCCTATTATCAATAATAGCAATTGCCTTGAAGTTATAGATGAATTCAGGGGAAAACAACTCTAAAATACTATGTTATCAAACCTGTAAATATGGTATACTAGAGGCCTGGTGCATGGATTCGTGTACCAATGGGGTCCCTCGGCTTGGCCTGTGGAGAGCAGGCCAAAACCGATCTCTGGGTCCAGAGTGTGGGTGAAGTAGATTCGGGGCTGGCAGTGCCCCAGCACAACCTAACCCACAGCCGATTCCACGAGGAATCGGCTTCCGTCCTCTACTGGTTGGAGTGTCTGCTCCCTGGTGGTCATTGCGTATCATAGCTACCAGGCGAACAGTCGAATGGTCTGAGAGTCACTTAGGTTTTCATATATATAGATAGATGATTACATCGTTCAGGTCTTCTTTCATAGCCTTTAATGGAGTTTCACATTTTCTCTGTTAGATGTCTTATGCATTCTTTAGTTGCTTGTGCTATTATGACTATTATATTTTTTAGTTGGTTAAAAGAGAGCTATGAATGTTTTCTAAGAGTATCATTTATCTAGCAACCTTGCTCCACTCATATTAATACTAATTGTTTTTAAATTCTATTGGATTTTTTAAGTAGATAACCATATTATCTTCATATAATGCTAGTTGTTTTCTCTTTCCTTCCCATTATTAAAACTTTTATTTTCTTGACTTATTTTATTTACCATAATCTCCAATAGCAGTGACAGTACTAACCTTGCCTTTTTCTCAATGTCAAAAAGAGTGTGATCAAGAGTTTTTGGTATATACTCTTAACCAGGTAAAGATTGATGATCTCCTTCATTTCCTGTTATTGCATTTTGTTTTGTTTTGTTTTTTTAAAAAAACATGTCTTAACATTTATATCATGAATAGATTTTTCCTTAATTAAATATGTTTCTGTCATTTTTTTGAGATATTTGTGTAAATATCTCCTTTGGTTCATTAATGTGGTGAATTATTTTGATGTATAGTCTATAGTTAAGCCATCCTTGCATTCCTGGTATATCATGCTTGATCATGTTATTTTTAAAAGATACTGTTTATTTTGGTTAGCCAATATTTTTTTTAGGTTTCCCTCCTCTTTATGTTCATAAGTGAAGGGGAACTATGATAATCTCTTATTGTACTATAATTATCTGGATTTTCTTCTTTTTCTATTTTGTTCAACTTGTATGAGCAAGGCTTATTTATTCTCTTAAAAGTTCAGTAGATTTCCTTTATGAAATCATGTGCACTTGTTTTACTTCCTTTTATTTTGACAGAGGTGGGTTGGTTGAGTGGGGAGTAGAGGTGGGAGATGGTTATTTGTGGATTAAGATTGGCGACCTTGAATAACCATTTTATTTTCTTTAATGGTTAATGTTATATTCAAATTTTCGTTTGAACCTCTTTTTGCTATTTTTATTACATATTTACACATAACTTTAAAAAGCAACCATTTTCATAATATTATTTTATTATTTTGAAATTTTTATTGTATGTTGTTCTTTTTCCATTTTTATTATGAATTTCATTTGTAGTTTCTCTGTTTTACCTTGAGTGGTCTTGTCAGAACTTTATTGTAGTCTTTTAAAGAATCAGCTTTTTTCTTCCTTTCTTTGCCATCTGTTTCATTAATTTCTGCACTTTATTATTTAATTCCTTCTTAGGGTTGACTCTGTTAATTGTTCAATAAGTGAAAATTTAGTTACAATTAATTATTTTGTATTTTAAATTTTTCTTATAAGTGAATTTAAAGGCATAGGTTTCTCTTTAAACTCTTTTAGTTGTACACTAGACATTTTCATATTTAATATTTTTATTGTCATTCTGTCCAAAGGATGTTTTAGTTTCTCTTTTGATTTCCTTCTTAACCTTTGTTATTTAATAGAAAGTTTTTAAAAATTGTTGGACATGTGATATTTTTAGCTACTTTAAAAAATTTATTTGTGATTTAATTACATTATAGAAAAATGGCAGTTCTTTTATATTGATTCTTTGGAATTTATTGAGGCATTTTTGTAGATACAATATTTTTTACATACTTAAAAGAATATGTAGTCTGTGTTGTATGCAAATTTCTAGATATCTGAACTAGTTCAAACTTATTACTCATGCTTTTTTTTTAATTATTTATTTCTTTGTTTATATTTTGTCTATTGGATTTATTTGTTACTCCCCATGGTGATTTTAAGTATTGCTTTACACACATTAAGCCTACATTTTTATATTCATATATGTTCATGATTTTTGTGTCTTCTGGGTACTAATATGTGTAATATGTGACATCTTTCATTGTCACTTTTGATGTTTTCACTTATATTGTCTTCATATTAAAAATTTGGTAGATATTCCTACATTGCCCTCCAAAAAGGTTATGCTCTTTCTACTTCACTTGACATATACTGTATGAGACTCCTTGTTTTCCCATATTTTCTAAAGTGACAAATTTTAGGCCTGGGGAACTGGACCTGATACATAGTTCTGGCACTTTTAATCTTCATTTTACTCACTGCCTATCATATCTTAACCACAATCTCCTTAATTGTGTTACTCCAAATAGTGTCCTGACTGCATTAAAAGGTAGTACTTGGAAAATTTGACTTAATCATCTATTTAAATCACATTTTATTCTTTCTGTTGGGGTTGCCCAAGGACTCAGTTTTTTTTTTCTGAGGACAGGGTTGGTCCAGATTCTCATTCAGATGTGTCTTCCTTTGGAATCTACTGTGGACAGCAAAGTGTAGACTGCTTCCTGCTATAGTTACCATGCACCAACTATAGGCATGAATGCAGGCTAGTGTGGTCTTTTGCTTGCTCTAGGTCTGGGGACCACTCAGCTCAAGCCTCAAGGAGGCAGAGGGCCAGGAGGTGAACAGCTGATTCTCTGATCCAGCAGCTTTGTTCTTGGCTCTGTTTGTACACCCTAATGCCTGAATTCAAGGCCTGGTTTGGGGGTCTTGAGCTTCACTGGTTCCCATTATCAACCCTGGCCTGAATGACTATTGAATTCTGCTACACAACTCGTAAACTGTCAGTGGAGTTCGCTGCTACTCTGAGGCCATTATATGACATACTAGTGACCTGGTGCATGAAATTCGTGTGCATTAATAGGTGATTAATTAGAGGAAATAATTTAATATTGCTGTTTGCCCTTTCTCTATAATAGAAGTGTCAGAGATGAAAGAAAATTAGTAAAATGTATATGAAAACCTTCCTCCTGTCAGAGTCTGGGCCTCACCACGGGACCCAGAGTCAAGTCCCCACCAACCCACATGTGCCTCAAAATTGCATGAGACCCAGACCCAACCAGCACCCCCGCATTGGGCTAGATCCAAACCCGGCCAGTCCCACCCTTGTCAAGCCCTACCGAGCAGGGGGTGTAGCCTCAGGTCCCCTGGCCCGGCGCCAGGATGGGGGGGCGTGGCCTGAGGTCCTCTGTCAAGTCCCGCCAGGTGGGGGGGCGCAGCCTCAGGTCCTGTGGCCCGGTGCTGGGGCGGGGGGGGGGGCGCGGCTGAGGTCCCCTGTCAAGCCCTGCCAAGTGGGGGGTGCAGCCTGAGGTCCCCTGTCAAGCCTTGCTGGGTGGGGGGGCGAGGCCCGAGGTCCCCTGTCAAGCCCCATGGGGGCGGGGGAGGGCATAGCCTCAGGTCCCTGCTGATTGCTTGTTAAGGCTCCTTAAGGGAACTTGGCCTCAGCTGTGGGTGCAGTCATCTTTGTGATGGAGTGATGGTCAATTTGCATATTCCCTCTTCATTATATAGGATTCTCCAGGGCATTATAACCATCAGGCTCTATCCTCCTGTGAGGCTCCTCTTTACATTCCTCTTAGCCTCTGTCTACCATTCCATTACCCCCACCTCCCACATGCTGACTTTGTGCTTTCATAAATAGCTAGGATCCTTGAACAACTTAACTTCTATAGAAGCTTAAAGGTAACATCCTTTTCTTCAAAGCACTTCCATATTATTATTTGATCCTCACAAAAACTTTTTCAGGTATGTAGGTTAGTACATTATCCTGATTTCACCAGTGAAGAGATAGAGACAGTGATTAAGTGATTTGCCCATCCTCAGGCACTTAGGTAATATGGAACTGGTATTAGAACACAGTTTGTTTTTGTTGGTGATTTCATTCATTCTTTTCTTAATTTTTTTGTTCATTCATTTATATACTCAGTAGAGGCCTGGTGCACAAAATTCGTGCACGGGTAGGGTCCCTATGCCTGGCCGGTGATCAGGGCTGATCAGGTTCCCCGCCCCCCCACCTCCTCCTTCCTTTGCTGCCCACATGCCACCACCGCATGGTTCCCCCACCCCCCTGCTTCCCTGCCTCACTTTCCCCCCGACCTCCCCACCTCCTCCTTCCCTTGCTCCTTTAGCACCCCACCTCCACAGCTGGTCGCCCGCCATGTTCCTCACTGCCCCCCTGGTGATCAGCACACATCATAGCAAGCGATCGAACTGCTGGTCTCTCAGTAGAACTCCCGAGGGTACACTTTGCATATTAGCCTTTTATATATATATATATATATATATATATATATATATATATATATATATATATATATATATATATATAGTGAGAGGCAGCAAAATGGAAAGAGCAAGGGTTTTGGAGATAGACAAACTTTGGTTTGAAACTTGATGACATCTCTTATTAGCTGGGTGAACTTGGTCATATACTTACCCTCTCAAAAGTTGTTTTATTTGTAATGTAAGGAAAAATTATGACTTATAATGTTTATATGTGATTTGACACTACATGAAAATTACCTAGCAATAATGGTATGTGGCATATGGTAGTCTATAGGTAAAATGTTACTATAAGTATATAATATGTAAAATAGGTTATTATAGTTTAAAAATGGTCAAATATTAACAATTTAATAATGGTAGAAACTCAGTGGCTACCATTTATTGAGTCCTTCCCTATTGTATATGAGGCCCAGCTATACCCCAAAAATGCAAATAGGAATGAGACAAGGTCTTCTTTGTGTTTCTGTATCTTCTACTAGACCAGTGGTCGGCAAACTCATTAGTCAACAGAGGCTGTGGAGGGTAGAGCCTGTCTTAGTAGCATCCCCAACACTAACAACAATGTCTGCTAGGTAGTGGGTGTTCAATATGCTTTCTTAACTGAAAAGTTCCCTGCCCACCAGGAGATCACCAACTAGTTAATTACATAGCCATATAATTGTAGTAAACTTTTACAGGTATTTAGATAGACACATACAGGCTATGGTGATAGTGAAAATGAAACAATGCTCAATTCTACTGGGGGAGTGTGAACCACAGTGGAGAGGAGGGGGCAAAGCATCATAGAGCAGGTGCATTAAGATTAACCATGGTCTGTCTGTGGAAAAGTGCAAAACCAATTTGCTTATCTTGAACTACGTGCTTTCTCTCAAGGAAGCCCCTTCTAATGTGTGAAATTGAGTTTGTATTCAAAGAAGCTTCTTTGTTTGTCTCACAGTCCCTCTCTTACTGGTATCTCCCATAATGTATTGCTTTGTAAAGTGCTTTGCTCTATTCTGAGTATAAAAGAGATGCTCAGGAAAACCTGATTCTATTCTTTGAGTGTCACAACTAGCCATTGCATAACGAAGTGCAATATATTGTGTGAAAAGAAATAGAGGAACACAAGAGATATTTTAAAGAGAGTAAATAAAACATCAAAATGGGAGCATGTAGAGTGCATTAAAGTTAATGAACTGTCATGGCAAAGTGGACCACTTTTCAGTGTGAAGGAAGCTGATTTAGCGACTGGTATCTAAATGATTAGAATCCATTGCAACGAAGTTAGCTGCTGGTCTTGCCAAATTCTAAATCTTTTGGTTCTCCTTGAGAACCAGTCCTTGAAATTGAACAGATTATTATTATTATTATTTTGTCAATAGCTCTTTGAGATGCTAAACCCATTGGTCTTTGAATATTCAGTGCTGCTCAACTGTGGTTAGCACTGCTTTGCTATATAGAGTTGAGGAGGAGGAATTCAGGCCCTGGCTCTAATGCTTGATTGGGACTAGTTAATCAGCATAGGCTTCCAGGGCTCCTGTGGTCATTCCCTGTTTCCACAGAGACACATAGACCAGAAAATTGTCAGGAGTCAACTTTGCTCAGGTGTGAACCACTGAGCTACTCATCCTATTTGTAAGAGATAGACAAGGCGATTGATACAGGTCTCCTTCTTGGCAGTGTGGAAGGATGCCTACAATGGCAAGAGTTCCAAGGTGCTTTCTGCCAAGAACTGGATTGGATTTTGTGCTTCTTCAGCCACAAAATGTCCCCAGCATCTTACTCCCATATCATTAATGCCCTTTGCAGTCAGTCTGCTCAGCCTGAACATCCTTATCTCTCTTTACTCAGCACCATCATTATTGTTTTATTTTGCTAGCTAAACTCTCAAAGTTTATAGATCCCTAATATATTAATGTTTTTTTTTTTCAAACATGCAGGTGATATTAGGTGGCATTTTCATCCTTGATTATGCTCTCTCTCTCTCTTTGGAGAAGAATGAGAATTGCTGATTCTGGTTTTGGGTGCAGTTTGTAGAATATTTCCTTGGTGTATAAAAATGCTAAGTTTATATTGGCATGCTGGCATTTATTGACCTTGGGAACATTACGTAAGAGTTTTAAGCTTCAGTTTCTCCATTTGATAAATGGGGATAAAATGACTAATTTATAGGGTTTCAATGAGGACCAAAGAGACTCCAAATGAGGAAATGCCTAGCACAGTACACAGCACATAATAGAGGTACAATAAATTACTACTTAAAACAAAGCAGAACAACTGAAGCAGGACCAGTTCTACTTAAATAAAAGGAGCTGTTGGGAAACAGTGAGGAATAGGAAGAGAAATCACAGAGCTCTATAAAGAACCATGTCCTCAGTCTTGTGCACAGTGTAAGGTTTAGAGGCATGGAGGGAAGTAAAAAGTACGAGTTTGTTGTAAGTAAAAGATGGTGAATTGTATGGAAACATGGAAAGTCATTTCAGAGAAGTCACTGCTATAGGATGCCACGAAAAATTTTCCAAAGTGCTTCTAACATGCCCTGAGCCTGGTGCTTCAGTTGGTTGGAGTGTTGTCCCATACACCAAAAGGTTGGGTGTTCAATTTTTGGTCAGGGCACATACTTAGGTTATGTGTATGGGAGGCAACTGATCATTATTTCTCTCTCTCTTTCTACCTTTCCCTTCCTCTCTCTCTAAAATATACCCCCTCCCAAATATCCTTGGGTGAAGAAAAAAAATAGTGGCTCTAACACTATCATGGTTATCAGTAGTATTTGTTGAAACCATCATACTTTGATGCATGAACTAATCAAAATAAGATGACTCCTTGTGGTAATGGGTGATTTGAGAAGCAGTGTGATGTAATACAATGGAATACAAATTGGCCTAAAAGTCAAAAGTTCTGGATTCATATTTGTTTCACGGAAGTGATTCATGATTTTGGATTTCTGAGCTTCTTTGAGACTTAGCTTTAGCATCTATAAAATGGAGGTAACAGTACCTTTCTTATTTTCCTCCTACTGGTTTATTGTAAGGACCAACTGAGATTTTTTTAAGTACTGCCTACATATTGGCTGTTTTTATTATTATTATTATTTAGTATTAAGAGCCCGATACTGAAAGGGCTGCTGAAGAATTTTCAGGCTCTTGTCCTCTTTGAGGTGAACATGAAGTAAAGGCAGCAAGAATATGGGGCTTATGTATCTGTAGCTCTCTATATCTAGCTTATCCAGACCATGTTTTGCTGCTAGCCTCTGCTAAGCCCATTTTACTGCTCCCTTTGCCTGGCCTACACCATCCCCTCAGCCCAAGAGCAGTTCAAGGATGAATTGTGATAGGAGTGCCAAGGATCATGTAGCAACAGCAAGACCCCCCTCTTGGAGACTCCTGCGTTTGTGCACTTGGCATTACTGCCTGGACCACTTGCATCCTCGTTGCCTCATTTGTCTCTGTCTGTTTGCTGCTAATGGCTCTAGCAATAGCATCTTTTATTTTCTTGCTCAAGGATGTTGATGCTTCTGAAAGCTTTTTTCTCTCACGCTGCTGAGAAAACACGGGATTTTAAGAGACTAGGCTAAAGGTCCTGTAGTGTAGGTTGTGATTTAACCACTCTGTCTTTGCGTTTTCAGGGAGTCGACGAGTTGAAGATGAAGCCCAGAGCAGAGTGCTGTTCTCCCAAGTTCTGGTTGGTGTTGGCTGTCTTGGCTGTGTCAGGCAGCAGAGCTCGTTCTCAGAAGAGCCCCCCCAGCATTGGCATCGCTGTCATCCTCGTGGGCACTTCAGACGAGGTGGCCATCAAGGATGCCCACGAGAAAGATGACTTCCATCATCTCTCTGTGGTGCCCCGTGTGGAGCTAGTAGCCATGAATGAGACCGATCCAAAGAGCATCATCACCCGTATCTGTGACCTCATGTCGGACCGGAAGATCCAGGGGGTGGTGTTTGCTGACGACACTGACCAGGAAGCCATTGCCCAGATCCTTGACTTCATTTCAGCCCAGACTCTCACCCCCATCCTGGGCATCCACGGGGGATCCTCTATGATCATGGCAGACAAGGTAAAAGCAGGCTGCAGCGAGAAGAGTCTCGTTGGTTTGAATCAAGAACTAAATGATCCATTTGTTTTGATGCAAAACTGAATTATGAAAGATGGAAGGTTGTTAACCAGAATGCACTGAGTGGATAGACCAGGGATTAGTCTAATATCTTGGAGATGAAAGGGAGGGAAAGATGATGTCATCTAGTTATGCACAGAGTTTTGCACAGCTTTGTGTGTCCATTTCTTTGTAAATGGATTACCTGAAATGACTAAGAGATAGAGAAGCTTGTGATCCATTTTCTTCAAATACACATATGAATAGCTCCTTCAAAATTTTGTTTTCTTAATTTATTTTTTTAAATCTTCACCTGAGGATGTTTTTTCCATTGATTTTTAGAAAGAGTGGAAGAGGAGAGGGAAAGACAGAGGGAAATATCAATGTGAGAGAAATGCATCAATTGGTTGCCTCCTGCATGTGCCCCGACCAGGGCCTGGGCTGGGGAGGAGCCTGCAACTGAGGTACGTGCCCTTTACCGGAAATGAACCCAGGACCCTTGGGTCTGCAGGCTGACACTGTCTACTGAGCCAAACCGGCTATAGTGCTCCTTCAAATTTTTAAAATAAGGTGTGCTCCATTCTTCCTTCTTAATACATATTGTTTACCCATATCAGTTTCAAGAATATGCAACAAAAACTCCATTGAGGTGGGTAATATTTCTCCTTGAGGATACAAACATCACAGAGAAGTACTTCTTGCTAAGGTGTCCATGCTCATCACACATCAGTCTATATATTTGAGTGTATTTTAACCCATAGAACCAGTAGCAGCTTCATTTCCTCATGCTTACATTTGAAGGCAATGGTCTGTAACCTTGTTTGCACGTTGGAATCACCTAAACAGCCTTAAACACTACCAATGCCTGGTTCCGCCCCCAAAGATTCTGATTATTGGCCTAGGGCAGTGGTTGGCAAACTGCAGCTCTGTTGACTAATGAGTTTGCCGACCACTGGCCTAGGGTACTGCCTGAGGTATAGGATTTTTAAAAGCTCCCTGTTGATTCTAGTGTGCAATTAAGGCTGAGGACCTCTGCTTTTAGGCCTCAAATACATCCTAGTCACTCCTACATTAATATTGGATTGTCTTATGAATAGATGCTTATTCTCTAACCACAGAAAGTTTTGTTGTGGTTATGTTTTGTTTTCACATTTTAAACTTATTCAGTTATTTTTCCCTTGCTTGATTGCTTAGGTACAGCACTTCTCAATACATATTGTCCTTCACAGTTATTTCTATCTCAGATGGATTCATTTCACAAGTACAATACTTTTTTTCTTTTCTTTTTTTTTTTATCACTTTGAGTTTTTAAAATTGTTTCTACCTTTTCATTGTCATCTTATACTTCTTAAAAAATCCCTTTCAAAACTGCCTTTTACTTAAAAGACATGCTGTAGGGTTAAAGATATTTGCGAATACCTCAAAACCTAGCACAGACACCACAAGCATGCTCCTTGGCCAGTTGAGACCCATTACAATGCAGGGCTTACCAGAGTAAAGTAACCTTGCTTGATCACTATTGCCATCTGTTGGCAGCAGGCAGAGATGATGAAGTGGAGGAAGTTCGGTAGTATCTGAGAAAGATATTGAAAGGGAAAAATGTTAGAATCAAATGCTGGCAAGAGAAGCCCTTGCTAAGAGAATGGAGATAAACTTAAGCAGAATGGAAAATATAGACCGACTATGGCAAAACCTACTGAGTGTTTTGTTAACATTTTCCTAAGCAAGTTATATTTTAGCAGCGGTATTTCATCTTCTTTTTTTAAATTAAATCTTTATTGTGAAAGTATTACATCCTATCTAATAAAAGAGTACTATGCAAATCACTCTGCTACACCCACAAGCCACGCCCACTCTGCCACACCCACAAGCCACGCCCACTCTGCCAGAACCACAAGCCAATCAGGAATGAGTATGCAAATTAACCCCAACCAACATGGCTGCGGCCACAGAGCGAGCAGGAGGGAGGCTTGGGTTTCCCCGGCGATGGAGGAAGCCAAGCTTTCCACACACCCTGGCAGGCCCAGGCCTCCACTTAAGGCTACAAAGTTTCAAGTATAGAAGATAAATAAATCCCAACAGAAATGGCTGCCACCACGGAGCCAGCAGGAGGCTTGGCTCTACTCCAGGCTACAAAGTTTCAATTGTAGAAGATAAATAAACCCCAGATACCAGGGCCTCCGTTTGGGTTGCTGGGGGGCGTGGCCAGCCTGCAAGCCACCACAGGCCCCTCGCCCAGACCGCCCCACGCCCCAAGGGAACCCCCACCCTGATCTAGGACACCCTTCATGGCAAACCAGCCAGTCCCCACCCATGCACCAGGCCTCTATCCTATCTAATAAAAGAGTAATATGCAGATTGATCATCACTCCAACACACAAGATGGCTGCCCCCATGTGGTCAAAGATCCTGCCCCCATGTGGACACAAGATGGCCACCACAAGATGGCCAGCAGGGGAGGGCATTTGGGAGGGACTAGGCCTGCAAGGGAGGGCAGTTGTGGGCGATCAGGTCAGCAAGGGAGGGCAGTTGGGAGGGACCCAGGCCTGCAGTGGAGGGCAGTTAGGGGTGACCAGGCCTGCAGGGGAGGCCAGTTAGGGGTAACCAGGCCTGCAGGGGAGGGCAGTTAGGGGCAAACAGGCTGGCAGTGTAGCAGTTATATATCAATCAGGCTGGCAAGGGAGTGGTTAGGGGTGATCAGGCTGGCAGGCAGAAGCAGTTAGGGGTAATCAGGAAGGCATGCAGGTGAGCAGTTGGGAGCCAGCAGTCCTGGTAATCAGGAAGGCATGCAGGTGAGCAGTTGGGAGCCAGCAGTGGGATCGGGCCTAAACGGGCAGTTGGACATCCCTCGAGGGGTCCCAGATTGGAGAGGGTGCAGGCTGGGCTGAGGGACACCCCTCCCCCCATGCACGAATTTCATGCACTAGGCCTCTAGTAAGTAATAAACTATTAGCAGTGGTATTTTGAGGGCACAATATGGCACTGAAAAATGCCAAGGTGGATGAGCCAAAATTTTGAAACAAATAAGAGCCCATTTATTTTGAGAGCAAGAAGGTAAAAATGATTTTTTTTTCTTATATGGGCTATTGTGCAACCTATGCTATTTTAGATCCACCCCACCTCACCCCCAGCCCTAGTAAAAGTGGTTATTGGTTAAATCAATTGGTTGCTTCTCTGTTATGTCTCTTACAAATGTTTAATAATGATATCATAATATGAACTAAGATACAGATCACGTGGACAGACTGGGCTCTTTTGTCCACTGATGTATCGTAGGTGCTTTAGAGTATCTATCATATGCTGGGCACACAGTGTTTTGCACGCATTGTTTTATATAATACTAGAGGCCCGATGCATGAAAATTCGTGCAAGAATGTGCCTTCCTTCCCCTGGCAGCCAGAATCACCTTTGCTCCGGCCCGGAGCCACCTTTCCGCCTTCCCACGCTGCCCAGAGGCCCGGAGCAGCTGGGGCGGTGTGGAACACCTGCGTCCCGCCATGCCCCCAGCTGTCCCTGTGTATGCAAATTAACCCGCCATCTTTGTTGGGTTAATTTGCATACTCACTTTTGATTGGCTGGTGGGCATTGTGAAGGTATGGTCAATTTGCATCTTACTCTTTTATTAGTGTAGATTCTTATAACCCAGTGAGGTGAGCTAAATGGTATTTTTAATCCCCATTTGACATGTGGGGAAACTGAGGCTCAGAGAGGTTACTTAAGATATCCAAAATGACTTAGCTAGTAACTGGCAGCCAGGACTATAACATTGGTTGCTGGCTCCATGTGCTCCATCTCCTCTCAAGAAAATGGAGAGGCTGGTTAGCATCTCACATAACTTCCTACTCTTTACTTTCTCTTCTGTGGTGGACATTATCTGCCTACATGTAATTCTCCCCTTGTTTCATAATGGCAATAGTGGAATCTGACTAGAGGAGAGAATGAGTGAGAATGTGACTAGCACTTAGGGGTAGCACACTTCCATCGAGGGCCCATTGGTTACCCCTTCTAGGGGGAAAGGGGGATTGAGGCCAGAAAGGTGGATTCTTCTAGGTCACTGTAGTGAGATCCCCCTCTGATCTCTTTCCCCTGAGCACTCCCACCATTGCAACCAACCCAAATATACCGCCTTATCTTTTTTCTCCATTATAAAAGGAAGATAGGCAATGATTTTTAGGCAGTTTCCTAAAAGAGCCTAAATAATATCTGATTTTTGACCTAAAAAGAAGAGTTTCTGAAAAATAGGTAGGAAGAGGAAAAGGAAGGGAGAAGGTCCTGATAGCATGGAAGCCAGAAAGCTAATGGCTCAATCACAAGGGGTCAGATGCTTGACAGGGTAGCTGGTGGCTGCAGAGAAGGGCACAGCAGGAACCCCCGGCCCGAGAAGGGTGGGGCCATGATTCCAGGGAACTGTGCAGAGGAACGTTCTCAGGCTTAAACGATTTGCATGAAGGTAATAAAAAGAATCTTCTAGATTTCAGAGAAATAAGGTTTTGGGTCAAGTTTCAAAAATGGAACACCTCAAATTCTAAGGTTAGTTTTTAAAAATAGAAGTTTATTTTTAAGTACCGTGACCACATTCCACAAACATAGAATGAGGACACAGAGTTCCACGACTATGAATCAACTATGATGCAACAGGACAAAACATTTGAAAGTGGAACTGATGCAGAAATTCTGAGAAACACAATTCGCTTTAAGGTATGGTTGCCATCCAAAAGATGAGAAATTAGCCTTCCATTTTGCTTCCCCCTTCTAGAAGATAGCTAATTGCCTCTCAATTTTTTTGTTGTTAATCCTTACCAGCAGATATTTTTCCATTGCTTTTCAGAGAGAGTGGAAAAGAGGGAGGGGGGAAAGAGACAGGAGAGAGAGAGAGAAGAGAAACATCAGTGTGAGAGAGACATCAATTGGTTTCCTCACACATGCACCCTGATAAGGCTGGGCTCTAACCTGCAACCAAGGTGTGTGCCCTTGAATGGCAGTCGAACCTGTGACCCTTCAGTGTGTGGGTCGGCACTCTAAACTGCTGAGTCACACTGGCCAAGGCTTACCTCTCCATTTTAACTTAGCTTTTGTTTTGTCTGTTTGTTTGTCTGAGGTAGAATGCACTTATTAAGTGTCCTTGTGAAAGACTGCATTATAGGGATGAAGTCCCTGATTCAAGGGATTGGTGATGGAAGAAAGACAGCATGATTATAAAACTTTTTGACAAAAATAGTGAGACACAGATGCAGCATCTGGTCAAATGGCATGTGCTCACTTTTTGTATATGTTGATGAATCAGTACAAACATTAATTAGTGCTCTGCTTTCCCAGTGAGGAAGTGCACCTTCTACTGTGGCCAAAAGAAGCATGGGAACCAGAGAGCAGAGCTGTTCAAAGATCAGAATTTGGAGTCAGGGGGTTTCAACCATCACTTCCTAGATGTGGGGATCTGGACTATTCACCTATCACTGTAAACGGTTTCTTTGCCTGTATAATGGGGATAATAACATATTCATCATAGGATTTGTGAAGATTAAATAAGATAATACATAGTAAATGCATAGTAAATGCTTCACTAAGTATCCAGCATAACATTCAGCAGGCTAAGCTGAAGGTTCTATGGAGCAGTTTGAAGAAAGGGAGGTTTCATGATACAGGAAAATAATGGGAATTGAACAGCATCACAGCCAACTGTAGAGACATTTCTGAACTGGAGACCAACTACCTGTCTCCTACAATGGCTGTGAAGTATGGGTGGGAGCCATGGCCTGCCCCACCAAGGCAGCCGAGGCTCATCAGTGATACAGCCACACGGGCATGTTCGGTTAGAGACGAGCTCTAATAAAGAACGAACTGCTGGCACTTGTAATGGAAAGACTGCTTACAATAGTAACAGAGATGGTTTAAAAATGAATGAGGTGATTTTTGGCAGTTCCTCACCTGAATATAGGGAGTACGTTTTATTTTTTCTTGTTATAATTGTTTTTATTCTCCCTGAAATTCTGGACTTAGGATGCCCATCTGAATCCAAATAAGAAACTAAAGCTGGATGTATTTCCATTTCTTTCCAGGAGGTTCCTTGCTGACTTGCTGAAGTTTTTCCTGGGTTTTCATATTTTAGCACAGAGAGGTTAAGTAACTAATTTGGGATATCACAGCTTATGAGCAATGGGACTGGGAATCGAATCACAGAAGTACCCATTTTGAAGCCTGTGCTTTTTATGTATACAATTCTGCCTCAAAAACATTATAATAAGAATTATAAATTATAAGTTCTGAGTTTTAGATTCCAATTTCATGAGCTTTGGAAATTTCGGTAAACAAAGCACTTAAGCTACATGATACTCAGTTTACAGTTTATAAGATTTAAATTTTGTTTTCTGCTCTACCCACTTGACAACATTTTGAAGAGAAAATGAAATAAAATATGTGAAAAATTATGGAGAAACACTGTTCAAACATATACTTTCGATGAGAGAAATAAGGAATGGTGATGGAGAAAGGTCGGTTTATTGACCTTTCTTTGTTACTGGCATTAGGACCAATGAAAATTGCTTGGGCAGGAGGTGGGCAGGAAAACAGAAAGTGGAAGGTACAGTGAGATTGGACAACAGGATATAAGAACCATTCTTTAAAGAGGGCCTGGGGGTGGGGGTGGGGTGGGAGAGGGCTAGAAAAGTTTAATTGGCGGGGGGAGGAGGACCTATGTAATACTTTCAACAATAAAGATTAAAAGAAAAATAACCTGCAAGAATGGGAGAGGAAAAGGTATGCTGAGTAAGAGTCAGGGCCTGGAAATAGATGGCTTGCTCAGAGTGCAGTACAGTAGCTAAAATACGCACCAGACTCCAAACCTTGTTTCTCATTGACGGACATGTTAAAATAACCTTACTCTAGAATCTATTGCTCTGTTTCTCACTTGCTTGACTGAGACTTGCTGCTTTGAATAGCACTGTGCAGAGAGCCACATTTTGGAATCCAACTGACCCCCTCTTTTCCTGATCTCCCCATATCTCTCTCCCCACCCTTCAACTGAACACACCAAGTGGCAAAGTATTTGGAGAGAGTAGATGAGCTAGCAGTAGTGTGTGACACTGTAAATAGTCTCTGGCCTTCCCATTGCTCATGTGGGTTTCCATATCCAACACAATCTTGAAACCAAGAGACCTGTAATACTCATACATTACTCTGTACCTCATGGCCAATTTTGGTGTTTTTAGTTTTACCATGCTTTTAGTTGTTTGTCAGATGGTATTCTCAGGGACAGAGCAAACTGGTATTTGGGTATTTCTTGGATGAAGAGGATTAAGTCATAGAGGTGGGAAAGGCAAGAGGATAAAGAAGCTAATAAAGTATGCCAACTTGAAACACTTATTCTCAAATTGTGCCAGGCATGATGTTAATGACCATTTTAATTCTTATGCAATGCTGTGAAGTAAGTAGTATTATTTCTTTGGTTGATGGGAAAACTAAATCAGAGAGTTTATGTACCTGGTCAAAGTCACATAGCTAGAGATAGAGTGGGACTAGGATCTGATTCCAGGGATGTTTGACCTTAAAAAACTTTTTTGGTTGACTTTTCACGTCCCAGTCCACACCCTGAGGCAATCAGAAAAAGCTAGGATAGAATGGCCTGCCTGGAGGTCTGGTACTCCTCACCCATTGTCCCTACTTCCCTGAACTGTACTTTGGGGGAAGATGGGTGGGCAGTTCTCTCTAACAGGCTGTAGACATTGCAGTGATGCAGCCCTTAAGTCTGTTTGAATTTCAGCCTTTCCACCTGCTTCTGTGGAATGTGTTTCTCCTTGGCCAACATAACCTTTCTTTTAAAATTGCAGCCAGGGTTTGCTTTTAAGGGACTGGCTACTTGAAGTTCAGGTACAGTTTTAATACTTAAAAAAACTAAGGCCCCAGAAATTGCTTTAGGCATTCGTAGAAATAAGGATGCTTGGTGCTAGAAAGTAACACATGAGCCGTCACTTTTCATGCATCCCCCAGGAAGGTGAAGAGGAAGGTTGTGGCACAGTGCGAAGAACAGGCAGCCCTTGAAGCCAATAGGCTTGAGCTACATGCATTCCCAGCCATGTGACCTTAGTTTTGCTTTTAAACATTTAGCCTCAAATTTTTCATTTGTAAAACGGGGACAAAATAACACCTGGAGCCTTATGAAACACTGTCTCCAGAGCTTGGTAAGCAGTAGGCCCTCGGTACACACTATCTTGTATTTTCATATACCAGACCTTATGTAAATCACTGAGGAAAATGGCATCTTAATGTTTTCCTGTTGACTGAAAGAAGAGTTTGTGATGATAATACCCATATATTAGGCCTGATGCACGAATAGCGGCTCAGTGGGTTCCACCTCTATGGTGATGCAATTACTGATGGTCACATGATCAGGTCTTATGGAGGTTCTCAAAGCAGAGACATACAGTGATTTCAATAAACAGATACACATAGGATATAAGCAATGAAGATAAGTCTAGAGGATTAGCAAAGAAAGCATAGCAAAGTAAAATAGTGTCTGAATCCAGGGTCACTCATAGATTTGGAAGTGTTGATATATAAGAAGAAGTGAACTATTAAATGAGAGAGATATGAAAGTATTAGGTAAGAAGTGGTACTATATTATAGGCACAGGAATGCAGTTAATTTGTTAAATGTCATCAGATGATTTTTAATTAATGACACTGATGTTGCTGAAAAACTCGTTGGATTATGATTTCTATACCACAAGTATATTTTTATTCCCCTTTCTGAGACTTCTGTGATTCTTTTGCCTTATTTATAGATATTAGATCTATAATTTATTCAAAATTATATTTTGACTAGAGGTGCAGTGCATGAAATTTGTGCATGGGGGTGTGTGTGTGTCCCTCAGCCCAGCCTGCACCCTCTCCAATCTGGGACATCCCTCTCACCATCCAGGACTGCTAGCTCCCAACTGCTCGCCTGCCTGCCTGCCTGATTGCCTCTAACTGCTTCTGCCTGCCAGCCTGATCACCCCCTAACCACTCCCCTGTCAGCCTGATCACCCCCTAACCACTCCCCTGCCAGCCTGATCGACGCCTAACTGCTCCCCTGCCAGCCCAATTATCCCCAACTGCCCTCCCCTGCAGGCCTGGTTGCCCCTAACTGTCCTCTCCTGCTGTCCTGGTCCCCCCAATTGCCCTCTCCTGCTGGCCTGGTCACCCCCAACTGCCCTCCCCTACTGGCCCAGTCACCCCTAACTGCTCTCCCCTGCAGGCCTGGTCACCACTAACTGTCCTTCCCTGAAGGCCTGGTCATCCCTAAGTGCCCTCCCCTGCTGGCCTGGTTGCCCCCAACTGCCTCCCCTGCTGGCTCGGTCACCCCTAACTGCCCTCCCTTGACAGCCTGGTCACCGCTAACTGCCCTCCCCTGCTGCCCTGGTCGCCCCCCACTGCTCTCCCCTGCAGGCCTGGGTCCCCCCCCCCCCAACTGCCCTCCCTTGCAGGCCTGGTCATCCCTAACTGCCCTCCCTTGCCGGTCTTGTCCCTCCCAACTGCCCTCCCCTGCTGGCCATCTTGTGGTGGCCATCTTGTGTCCACATGGGGGCAGCCATCTTTGTCCACATGGGGGCGGCCATCTTGTGTATTGGAGTGACAGTCAATTTGCATATTACCCTTTTATTAGATAGGATTTTATGGTTTAGAATAAAATGTTATATATTGTTATTTTATTCAAAATTATATTTTTATTTTGTGATAGACTTAAAAATATGACATCACAATTATATTTGAACACAGTGGTGCATATATTTTTTTGAATTAGTGTTTTGGGTTTTTTGGATAAGTTCCCAGAAGTGGAATGAATTGCTGGGTCATAAGACAGTTCCATTTTTAATATTTTGAGGTAATTCCTTACCTTTTTCCATAGTGGCTGCACCAGTCTGCATTCCCTATGTTCATTGTAGCATTATTTACAATAGCCAAGATTTGGAAGCAGCCCAAATGTCCATCAGTAGATGAGTGGATAAAAAGCTGTGGTACATTTGTAAAAAAGAAGGAAATCTTTCCCTTTGTGATAGCATGGATGGACCTGGAGAACATTATGCTAAGTGAAATATGCAAGTCAGACAAAGATACATGCCATATGATTTCACTCAGATGTGGAATCTAATGAACAAAATGAACTAACAAGCAAAATAGTGACAGACTCTTAGATAGAGTAGGCTGACAGCTGTCGGGGGGAGAGGAGCTAGGTGGGCGGGGTAGAGGGACTGAGCAAAGAAGAAAAAATAGAGAAAAAACTCATGGGCACAGACAACACTTGATTGCCAGAGGCAGAGGTGGTGAACGGAGGTGGAAGAGGGTATAGAGGGGATAAATGGTGTTGGAAGGAAATGGGACTTCAAGTGGTGAACACACAATACAGTGCACAGATGATGTGTTATAAAATTGTGCACCTGAAACCTGTATAATTTTGTTAACCAAGTCACCTCAATAAATTTGATCAAAAGGAAACAAAATCTCAAAAATATATTTGATTCTAAGGATCCAGTATGCATGAGAGTAATATTGAAGCCAATTTTTATTTCACTTTTTTTTTTTAAAATATATTTTATTGATTTTTTACAGAGAGGAAGAAAGAGTGATAGATAGTCAGAAACATTGATGAGAGAGAAACATCGACCAGCTGCCTCCTGCACACCTCCCACCGGGGATGTGCCCGCAACCAAGTTACATGCCCTTGACCGGAATCGAACCCGGGACCCCCCACCCAGTCCGCAGGCTGACGCTCTATCCACTGAGCCAAACCGGTTTTGGCTATTTCACTTTTTTGAGGATAAAAATAGTTAATTGATGTTGTTCTGCTTTACAGGGACAAAGAATACCCCAATTATCATGGGTCATTATACAGTTACAATGAGAAAGGGAACTAACATTGATTGATCATTTATTTTTGTCAAGCTCTGAGCTAGTCATCTTACATGAGCTTACATATGTTGTTTCATTCAATTCTTTCATTGAATTTATGAGGCATGTATTTTGCCTCCATTTTGCAGGTGAGGATATTGTAGATCAGAGAGGTTAACTGTTTTGCCCAAGACCTTTAGGTAGTGATTCATTCACAGTGGCTGGTGCTTATTGATATCTCAGAACAAGGTGCCTGGAGATGGAGACCCCTGGGGTGGTTCAGTGATGCAGTGATGTAAAGCCTGACCTCTGGGGTTCTCTTGGCATTTTTGTCATGGTTGCAAGGTGTCTGCCCTAGCTCTAGGTATCCTGTCAAAACTCAAAGAAGGACACGCCTGGGGCTGGGTATTAGATCAGGAAAAGTCTTCCCCATATCTTTGATTGCATGAGCCCAGTATTAGGTGGCCAATCCTGGGGAGAGAGGGTGCGGGGCTTTCTGGTGGAGGCAGAATGTGAGCAAGGGTTGGAAATAGGGGTTAGTCAGCAGTGTCTCTCAAAGTAAGTAAGTGGCAGCTTGGAAATTCAATCAATATTCGTATGATTCTAAATCCCAAATATCTCTCATCTCTCATTTGTCCTGCTTCATACCAAACACTGCTTTTTTGCCCTTGGCCCAGTTTCCTCATGGGTCCTCCAGAATAGAACCTTGATTCATTTGTTTTTTTGCTTTTCCCCTTAATTATCAATTTGTTCCTCCCTGCTGGCATCTTCTTTCTAGCTTAGTGGTCCTCAAGAGATGTTTGGAATGTATTGGGGAAGGTCGTTTTTTTTTGTTGTTGTTGTTTTGTTTTGTTTTTATGTCATAATGACTGGTTTTGCATGTGTGTCTGTGTGTCTGTCTGTGTGCTACTGCCACTTGGAGCCTGCAAACCAGGCATGTTAAGTGTCCTGCAGTATGTGTTATAGCACTTAACAGTCAAGAGTATTTTTACCCAAAATATCAATTTTGTCCTCATTGAACATGCTCAAATCTCTCTGAGTTAACAAACAAACACGAAAGCTTTCCTTGATGTGGGCTCTCCCTCCTTTCTCTCCTTCATTTCACAGTTCAGCTCTTTAAAAGGTAGTCTGAAATTGCTGTTTTCACGTCCTCATCTCTCACTTTCTACAAAATGCCAAAACCAATGGACTTTTTAAGTCTTTCTTGACCTCCTGTAGCATTGAACACTGTTGACCCTTTTAGTGCTATTCAGGGACAATTTTGATGACAAGAGTAATTATATTTGTCACAAGTTTGGTGACAGTGGGAATAGAAAAAGTAGAATTTAGAATATGGGTGGGTCATATAAGTGGAAATGTCTAAGTAAGCAGTTGGATTTGAGCCTGGAAGAAATAGAGTGATTTGGGCTGGAAATAAAGATATGAGCCTCATTTAGTAAGGAGGGGTTAGTTGAAACAAGGAGGATGGGTGAGATGCCTTAGAACTGACATGTGGATTGAGGAGAAAAGTGTGTCAAGGACAAAACCTAATTTTTTATTCTAAACCATAAAATCAAACCCAATCAATTGAGGGATGACCAGAGGAAGTGGAGATAATAAGGAGCTAAGATAGAATTATTAGAGAGGTAAGAAGAGAACCAGAAGAAACAGGAAAGAGGGGCAGTATAGAAACCAAGAACCAGGGAGCGGGCAGTATAGAAACCAAGAACCAGGGGAGAGGGCAGTATAGAGACCAAGAACCAGGGGAGAGGGCAGTATAGAGACCAAGAACCAGGGGAGAGGGCAGTATAGAAACCAAGAACCAGGGGAGAGGGCAGTATAGAAACCAAGAACCAGGAGAGAGGGCCATATAGAGACCAAGAACCAGGAGAGAGGGCAGTATGGAGACCAAGAACCAGGAGAGAGGGCAGCATAGAAACCAAGAGCCAGGGGAGAGGGCAGTATAGAGACCAAGAACCAGGAGAGAGGGCAGTATAGAAACCAAGAGCAGGAGAGAGGGCCGTATAGAGACCAAGAACCAGGGGAGAGGGCAGTATAGAAACCAAGAGCCAGGGGAGAGGGCAGTATAGAAACCAAGAACCAGGAGAGAGGGCCATATAGAGACCAAGAACCAGGGGAGAGAGAAGTATGGAGACAAAGAACCAGGGGAGAGGGAAGTATGGAGACCAAGAACCAGGAGAGAGGGCCGTATAGAGACCAAGAGCAGGAGAGGGCCGTATAGAAACCAAGAACCAGGGGAGAGGGCAGCATAGAAACCAAGAACCATGGAGAGGGCAGTATAGAAACCAGGAACCATGGAGAGGGCAGTATAGAAACCAAGAACCAGGGGAGAGGGCAGTATAGAAACCAGGAACCATGGGAGAGGGCAGTATAGAAACCAAGAACCAGGGGAGAGGGCAGCATAGAAACCAAGAACCAGGGGAGAGGGCAGTATGGAGACCAAGAACCAGGAGAGAGGGCCGTATAGAGACCAAGAGCAGGAGAGGGCCATATAGAAACCAAGAACCAGGGGAGAGGGCAGCATAGAAACCAAGAACCATGGAGAGGGCAGTATAGAAACCAAGAGCCATGGAGAGGGCAGTATAGAAACCAGGAACCATGGGAGAGTGCAGTATAGAAACCAAGAGCAGGAGAGGGCCATATAGAGACCAAGAACCAGGAGAGAGGGCAGTATAGAAACCAAGAGCAGGGGAGAGGGCAGTATAGAAACCAAGAGCAGGGGAGAGGGCGGTATAGAACAGGGGAAGACATAGACATAAAAGAAGTTCTTGCAGAGGCAGCGGTGTGAGTTATTTAGCCACAAGCCAAAGAAGCCACCAGAAACTAGAAGAATCAAAGAAAGATTCTCCCTTAGAGCCTTCAGAGGGAACACGACCCCACCAACCTTGATTTCAGGCTTCTGGCCTCCAGACCTGTAAGAAAATAAACTTCTGTTGTCTTAAGCCACCAAATGTGTGGTAATTTGTTATGGCAGCCCTAGGAACGTAACATACACATCAGAGTTAAGAGGAGGATCTCTGGGATCTCACTGCCTAGGTTGTTTCCGGGCTCCACCATTTACTGTGTGACCTTTGGCAAATTACTTAACTTCTCTGAGCCTTAGGTTCCTCATCTATAAAATAGTGATAAAAGTAGACTCTATTTCTTAGGGTTATCAGGTAAAGTTATTAAAAGTGCTTAGAAAAGGCCTGGCTAATAGTAGGAATCAGTAAGTGTGCATCTGTGAGAGGTATTCAGTAAGTCTCAGTGGATAAATGAATGAATGAGGATGGTGATGTAAACAGAAACACAGGCCATCAACAGGATGATCTAACGTCGGATGATCTAATGTCACCTGTAGTAATTGGGCCTACTCTTTGGGAGCTCTCTGCAAAGGTGGCAGGAGCTCTGAAATTCTGGCCCCTCCCAGGCCTGGGACATGCCGAAAGGTGAAGTGTTGATGTTCTGTTTAGCTGTTCTACCACTGAGGCCTTGGTGGAACTACCGCGTAGTGAAGTCTGTCTTTAGTGTTAGTTCTCCCCTTTCTGCACTTTTCTGTACTTGTTATGTGTTTGCTTCTTTGTTTTGTATGCATATGCATGTGCTTTCACATGTGGTTGTCAGTACCTTTATCCTTCCCAGTGCCCAGGATGGTGCCTCTCCCAGTCCTGAGGCTGCCCTCCCAATCCAGAGTTCTCATGCTCTCAGGGTTTTTTCTTCACTCTCAAACCCTGCTCATTTTCCTTCTATATTCCCTTTCATTCTATACCTTTCAGAGTTTTTATCACCACTGAAATTAATCACAATAGGTTATTTACTAGCTGTCTACCCCACTAGACTCCAAGTTTCATAGGGCAGGGACTATGTCTTTTTCATTTTTGTTCCCTTAGATCCTAACATATAGCTTGGCACATAGTGAGCCCTTAATACATATTTATTAAATGTGTACATGGATTAATTATTTCAGTGCAGCACATGTCAGTTGCAATGAAGAGAAAAGTACTTTAATCTCAAATAAAAATGATTGGTAGGCTTTCTCTCTGGTTATAGGCAAATATATTCCTTATCTCTCTCTAGTCACCTGTCTCCATAACCCTTTCCTTCTTCACACCTGCCTGATACCAGCAATCAGCAACACTCACATCTCAAGTCCACTTTCTAGCAGGCAGAAATGGCAAAAGAGCTATCTCAGGTTAGGAGTGCAGTCTGAGGTAGCAGAAGAAATTTCTTTCATGCAAAGCACTCGGGCGCCAGTGATAATCTTGACTTCATTAGCCCTCTTTCAAAGGAGGAAACAGAAAGAAAGAAACTTTTTTTAAAGTTTCAAAAGACAAAATATGCAATTTATCTAACATGCTAATTAGCAAGATATCACCAACTAATTTCATCAATGCAATTAAGTTTCCAAAGGTAGTAGCAAGAGATTTTGAAACTTCCTTTAGCAAACAACATTCTTGCTCATTTACATATTCATTTATTCAAAAATATCTATTATGCATCTCCTGGGTGTCAGGAACTGCTTGAGGTCCTGGAGATGTAGTCAATATGAGAGGCATGTCCTCGTGGTGCCTTGACTGACAATAAAGGAACACATAAATTAATATTATTTGAGGTGGTGGCAAATGCTTTAATAAAAAGAGCAGGAAGGCACTATCTTAGATAAGGCTGTCGGGGATGGTCTCAGAGGAGGAAGCACTTGAGATCTGTATGATGAGAAGGATCAAGACTTGTGAAGATCTGAGGAGCAGCAACATTTTGTCAGAGAGAACAGCAATGCTAAGGCCTTGAAGTGGGGGCATGTATGTTGTTTTTGATGAGTAGCAGGAAGGTCAGTAGAGCTGGAGTGTGGCAGGCCATGTGGGCAATGGCAGAAAGTAAGGTGGAAAGGTATTCTAGGGCCAGGTCAGGTGGAGCCTGTGAGTCTTATAGAATTGGATATTTAAATTTCACCTGAGAAGGTATAAGTGATATAACTTGATTTAGCATCTTTTTAGATGGAAGTTAGTATAGTTGGTGGAATATATACCATGACTCTTGGCTCCACCTTTTAGCAGCTGGGTAACCTCTTGCCATGTTGTGTGAATTGTGTGATCTGTTTTTTCCTCATTTATATGATGGGGTCAATACTCTTCAACCTTGAAGAACTATTCTGAGATAAAATGAAATAACCTTGTAGGGACTCATTAGTCTTTCAGGCACATATCTGGTTTTGAATAAATGGCTGCCATTATTATTTCTAGTAGTGTTGAAATACAAATTCCTCTTGAATCAGGCATCATTTCCTTTTGTATGTCTATGAACTATGCAGTTTTTTTACTTAGTTGTTTTCACAAAATTTGTTCATAGATTTGCAAACAAATTAGCAAAGCAATATAGGAAGGTAGAAGCAATGTGATTGACATTACTCTAACTAAATAGCTACTTATCCTTTTGGGTTCTTGGGATTGCCAGGCACTAGCGTCTCATGGCCAGTTCCCAGACTTATGTCTACGTAATTGCAGCCTGTTATAATTTCCCCTCTTTCCAAAAGGGGGTGATGGCATTGAGAAGACTGCACAGGGAATGGAGCAGCTGGGATAAGGTTTTGGGGTGAGGGGCATGGGCATTGACAGTGGGAGATAGTGTAATGCTACCAGTGAGTGTAGTCTGCCTTGAACTGAAAATTCCTGGCATACCCCCAGGTCCTCATGGCCTGCCACCATGTGTTTTGGATGTATTCTGTTGCCTTGACTACATGAGGTCCAGAATTATAGTGAGCAACAGCCTTCAACTTTTCAGTATCACATTGCTAGAACAACAGACTCCATGGAAGGCCAGGCTTCACTGTAGTTTCTGTATGCAGTTTCTGTATGCTGTTGCCACCCACCTCTCTCTCCTACTCCTCCTGCCTATCCTTATTCCCACTGCCTTCCATCTGTATCCTTTCTTCTTTTGCCTCCATAGATCCATTTGAGCATAAAAATTTCAGCTCCTTCCAACTCCTTTGGCTTTCATTCTTTTACTATTCCAGTCTTCTCATTGCTTATATAAAAGCAAATACTGTAAATTCTCAAATAATAAAGCTGCGTGACATAATAAATTGAAGGGATGATGGGGAATGAAGGAGTTCAAAAACATCAAGAAAGGGTGAAAGGAGCTTGATGTAATTTCTATAGTTGGGTTATATGGCAGTGGTTCTTAAACTGAGTGGACCTTAGAATCAACAGAGAAGTTTAAAATTATTATTATTATTATTTTAAAAATATAGATCCTCTGGTCCCATTCTCAAGTATTCTGATTTTATAGGTTTTGAGTAAAGCCCCAGCAATTGCTGTTTTCACAAAGTTCTCCCAAGGGATTCTGAAGATCTATTTGTTGGGTTTTCTTTTTATGGTCCCCAATGCAGTGCATTCATGTGGCTGCTTAAGAATGATTAAGAGGGAGGAAAAGGAGTAGGAGAGAGATGAGAAGAAGCTAAAGGCAATGAAGAAGAGAGCAAAGGAAACCAGAAGTGAGGGGGCATTGTGACAATAACTAGAGGCCATAGAGTTGGGGATGGGAACAGTCAACCACCAGATGTCAGGTTCAAGGACTGTGTTGGCTCTGACTTGCAGTTGGAATGCAGGCTAAGAGTCTTGGCTTAGAATCGATTAGCATGCTCTTTTTGTTGTCTTTTGAATCCTGGGTTTCCAGGTTTCTGGGAGATCAGGGTGGGTTAAATCTAGAATTTTAAAATTAGTTAGGGCAGTGGTCGGCAAACTCATTAGTCAGCAGAGCCAAATATCAACAGTACAACGATTGAAATTTCTTTTGAGAGCCAGAAACCGACTTCTGCTCATGGGCCACGAAGTTTCAATCGCACTGTACGTGCGCGCCCGCATGTGGTATTTTGTGGAAGAGCCACACTCAAGGGGCCAAAGAGCCGCATGTGGCTCGTGAGCCATGGTTCGCCGACCACTGAGTTAGGGCTATTCTGTTACCCCCTTAAAAAAACAAGTGCCCTCAATGTGGTAGTTCTACACTTTATGTGGGATATTGCTTTACCTGCCCTTAGCCAATGTAACCCTCCAAGGAGCCCAGGATGTAGGCAGTAGGAATATTCTTTTATAGATGAGGAAGCTGAGGATTGGAAAGGAAAGTTATGGGCCCACATACTGGTAGTGGCAGTGTGGAAGTGGGAGCCCTTGTGTGACGACAGTAACACCCATGGACTTCAGCAGTATGCACTTTCTCTTGAACACTTTCATTTACATGGTCTTCTTGGGGCATCTCACTTAGCGTGGGAAGGAAATATCCCAACTGTCCAAAGAAGCTGAAGGCAACGAGGAAGAGAGCAAAGGAAACCAGAAGTGGCCAACTGGCCTTGAGTGAAGTGGATTCCTCCCTCTCCCAGTGGATCTTGAAGAGGACCGAAATATTCAGCACAAGATCACAGCTCTGAAGGAAAAAAGAGAGTGAGATGAGAGACAAGAAGTAGAAAGGGAAAGAGCATTTGATGAGAAAAGGACACAGGGGTATGAACAAAACTGTGGGGCTGATTCCTAGTCTGATGGGGTCTGGACTGATGCTGCACAAAAGCTCTAATTCCTTCCCAAGATCCAAGAGTGGACCTAACACCCTCCAGCCCCTCTACTACCAGTATTGTCCCCACCCAGGTGGATGCCCTGAGTTTGATTCCTGGATTAGAGCAAACTCTTCAGTCACATTTCTGGGACTAGGGGGATATTTTTTCTTAGTTTATTGTGTATCAGAGAAAGTGAAATCAATTATACATCAATCTAAGATTCCATCTCAGTTGAGCAGTTGACAAAGAAGGAATAGTATCCTTGCCTCATGGTCTCGATGATTGTAGCTCTTGGAGCACACTGTCTCTTTTTACTTCTTGAAGAGTCTCAGAAAATCAGCTGTAACTGTCCTTAGCTTGCACACTTAGCAGTTCCTAGAGATAGTGCCCAAAGGCTGCTTCAACTGGCCCCCTCCTCAGCCTCTTCCTGCTCGTACTTCTCCTGTTGCTGGGCCTTCAGCACCTACTCTCCTTGTCAGTTTCCCCAATGACCAGATGACCAGAGGCCTGTTTATGTGCAAGCATGGTGTTCAGGTGTGTGAAGGTTTTCTGTGTCAAGGTAGAGGGACAGATATTTAGATCGACTCAGGCAATGAATGAGAGAGGCAAATTTATCTCCCATTGTAAGAGCCCTTTCCAAAGGAAGAGTGCCCCTTTTTTCTCCTCTCATGATTGGGACAGCACAGAGCGCACACAGCACACTCAGTACATATTTGTTGGTAATGATAGATCCTTTGAAATCAGATGGGAATATGCCATATGCTCTTGGAAAAGGGCCTACATTGCAAGGTGGGATGGATGAGTGAGATGTGTTTTTGCAAGTTCTTTTTATCTGTAACATCTGTGATCCTGTGAATAATTCCCTCCCCTTGGCCCCAGCTGGCCGCTTGCCTGGAATCTCTGCCAGACACCTCCTCTGCCCCAGCCCCTCTGAATGGAGATCACAGAGGGTCTTCTACTCTGGATGGATAGCTCTGGAAGCCAAAGTTGATATTGAAAGCAGGAAAGAAGATCTGTATCCTGGGCTTGGAGCCAGGGATATGGGAATTTGGGTGGAAAGTGTGAATGCACAATTCTCAGAACTGGGTGGGAGAGGAGTAGGAAATGGCTCAGACCAACATCAGCTGAAGTTGTCCAAAGCAGCAAGAACAACAGCTCCAGTTGTACTGAGGTAGCCCCTGAAAGCTTTTCTCAGGCCAAATAGGGGCACAGGCTGAGCAGCAGACCAGGACAGGGCTGCTCTGCAGGGAAGAGAATGAGGGCAGCAGCCTTTTCCCAGAGACAAGTAGCCCATCTGTATCAGAAGCTAAGAGAGAGAGAAATCCTTTGCTGGTGAATGCCTTGGTCTCTGATTGTTATTGCTCTCTCAGACTAAATTGGGGGCTACTTTTATCAGGGAAAGTAATGTGCCCTTCAGGGTTCTGTAACTTCTCCCATTTGTCCTTGTAGTTTCTGTGCCTAAGCAGAAGTCTCATTGGTCAATGAGAGGGACCTAACATAGAGTAGTGAAGGTATCATTCCTGTTCTTTTTGGAGACCAGTTCAGTGATTATTGTGAAAACTAGCCTGTTATGTAGAGAGGGGGACTCAGACAGGGTTTACCTCTCTACATGCTCTAGTGCAGTGGTCGGCAAACTGCGGCTCACGAGTTACATGCGGCTCTTTGGCCCCTTGAGTGTGGCTCTTCCAGAAAATACAACGGCCTGGGTGAGTCTATTTTGAAGAAGTGGCATTAGAAGAAGTTTAAGTTTAAAAAATTTGGCTCTCAAAAGACATTTCAATTGTTGTACTGTTGATATTTGGCTCTGTTGACTAATGAGTTTGCTGACCACTGCTCTAGTGGAAGGGCACTTCCTCTTCCTTTGGCATATTCCACTCTTGTGTTCCTTTTGATCCAGTTGAGAGGCTCCCAGTCATTACAGTAGAGGTCTCTGAGCTTCTAAGAATTGCAAATATCTGGAGCTGGTTTCCTGTTGCTGGGAGTTAGCATCAGGACTTGAATAGGATTTCCCCCCCCTGTGTTTCTGGGACTTCCAAGTAGCAACCATGGACACCTTTGCCATCCTGATGTCTATGATCAATCCTGGGAAAAGTTATGCAATTGGAAAAGAATGTATTTTTAATTATTTAAAAAAATTCCCTTTCCTTATGTTGCTGTCTTCTATTTGACAACTGCCTTTAGTCATCCAGTGCTCTTTTTCTGCCTCTTGACTTTATCCAACCCCCTGCATTACCCACTGATGGGGCTTCCCAAAGAAGCACTATGTGATTCAATCCTGGGTCTGTCCTCCACAGAGCCCCCCCTTCCCCCCCACCAAGTATGTCCTCCTTACATGTCCCTGTTTCATTTCAAACTGGGAGACGGTCTATAAAATTAAGTCCTGCAAGAATCTAAATAAGACAAGAGTAACTGTTTAACCGCTTCCTAGGGCATTTATATTTTAACTCAGAGGAAGAAATTTGTACTGGTGGAATTTTAGATACCACATTGGGCCATAAGGGAAATATATATTTAAAACAGAAGGTAGTTTCCTGACTCCCACAAATCATGCCATTCACAGGGAGCCTCTATCAGTCCTAGCTTGAGACTAGGGTCCACTGGAAGACGTTGCTGTAAACAGAAACAGTGGAGGGCAGCCGCTTGAGAAGGATGTTGGTTATTTCTGGCCAAGCAAGAGACAGCACAGGACCTGCCCTGGAACCTTGGAGAACATTACGGCTACTCAGGCAGAGGCCTTATGGAGCTTGTTTTGGGAGTAGAAGAGAATCAAGTAGAAGTGGGAATTCCAGATTAATCAATGCACTCTAGACTGCTTTAATTTTCCATAATATGAAGAGGGCTCAAATCCTGCTTTCTAAACTAAGAACTCTTAGCTGCCTTTTACTGCCCACAGAGACTCAGCTCCTAACTTGTCTGTGTCTGGGTCCTTTGTTTCTCCCTCTCTTAGGTGCCCTGATTTCTCCTTCTCTCTGTCCTCCATTCCCTCCTGTCTCTACTCGCTGCTCCCACATCATCTCATTTCTGGTTCACGTTTCTCTGTTCTTCTTTCACCTTGTCCTCTCCCCTGTCTCCTGTGACCTACTCTTCCCTGTGACTTACACTTTATGTGGTACACGCAGGCATCTTCATGCTTCATCCTGTCAGTTTCGAGGTCCCTCAGTGGCCTACCTTTGGACCTGGCATAGTTAAAAGTTCCCAAGTGGTCTGATCTGGACTTTTTGGGGCTATCAAACATTAGCTTTATAGTCTGTGGCATGTTGGTTCAGTTGGTTAGAACTGGCATTGAATGAGGCCAGTCAAGGATATATGTCCTCACTCTGTAGGACCCTGCTAGTTCTCTTCCATCTCATGGCAGAGATGACCTCCAGCCCTTGGCCATGGAGGGTGTGGCTAAGGATCTGTGGCTGGAACAATGCTAGCTTATTGATAAGGGACATCAGTAATAACATTATACATATTTTTTGTTAAAATTTTATTTTGAGATTATCATAGATTCACATTTTATACTTTTAAAGGTTTAAAAAAGAGTTTGATCTCAATATTGCTGGCAGAATTCAGGCACAGACAGATCTGGACTTAGATTCTGGCTCTTTTGCCTATTAATTCTGTGGTTAGTTAGCTTTTCTGTGCCTTTGTTTTCTTAATGTGAAGCAAGAATAACAACACAACACAGGTTTGGTTTCTTTCAGTCTCTCTTTACCTGCGCTCTTTTCTCTTTTTCTTCAGTTACTAGATCTATTCTGTTACACTGTTTTCTTGTTAATAGTCCTTTTATTTTTACCAATGCCTCTAGAAATCCACCCTCCTTTCTCTCTTCTCATCTTTTTCTCTCCTCCCCTCCCATCCTCTCTTCTCCCTGTTTTGTGCTTCTCTAAACATTTTTGTGACTCTTAGCCTGTCACTCATTCTTAATTTCTTGCTTTCTCTTTTATCAGCCTCTCATTGAATTTTTACTTCCTTTCCAAGGCACGTTTCCTGATCCATTTCCCCCTGTCACTCACTGTTCCTGGGCCCTTGGTGGCTTCCGGGAGAATATGCAGCTCTTAATTATTTATAAGCATGAGAGAATAATTACAGAAATGATTTAATTACTTTTTAAACATAGATCCTAACAACACTGGCTGGGCTAGATAATGGTGGAGTTGGAACATATAAGCAGGAACATTTGATATGAGGTTGGATTGAGTGGGTTTGAGGTGGGGATGCAGCTATAAAGAGTCTACAGAAGATTTAATCTCATTTATGAAAATGAAAAAAACACCCCCCCCACAACAGACAATTATATACAGCCATGATTATATAAAATGGGAGCTACATGTCACCAATATCAGAATCAAGGAAGAGGGGTAGTGCTAATTAAAAAAAAATATTTTGGATCACATAGGTAGTATTATGATGGAATACTGCTTCTTATTTTGGTGGTGGTGGTAGGGAGAGACTTTATTCTTCTTTTGGCTACTCTATGGTATTGAATGGAAATAATCATTTAGTAGCAATTAGGGTCACGGTGAATAACACCGAGGTTGAACTACAAAGTCAGGAAGCCTGGTGCTCATCCTTGCTTTATAACCAACCATAGCTGTTTGACTAATCTAGTCCCTTAATCTCTCTTAGTTTCACTTTATTCATCTGAAAAATGAAGGGATTGGGATTTATAACATGAAGAATACTTCACCAAAAGAGAATATGGCAGATAAATCAGATGAGGAAGACCGAGATATGGGAGGCCATCATGGAAAGTTTGCAGTAATGAGCTTTTGTAGCCAATCCATTCTAGAATTTTCTCTTATGATGTCTAAGCAAAGAAGGTATTGATTGAGGTGAGGTGAGCAATTGGATAAGAGGAAGCCAAAGAAAGGTACAGGAGTAGCATGAGTAGATTAAAAGTAAACAAAGCAAATGAGAAACAGTGGCACAGTGTGAAAATGTTTGTCAAATTTTGAGTTTTTAAGCTACATCCTTTCTGACAAATTTTGAGGCTTGGCATGCAGTGGGTGCAGCTCTTTCCATGCAGTGAAGAAGGGATTGGGAATTCCTAAAAAGGAGCACCCTATTCTCATCCTCTCCTTATCCTAGTCCTTACCTCTTCACAGAAGTCCGATGAATGTGTTACCTTGTTATACCTGTCAAAGACCATTTGGCCTGGAAGGGGTCACAGAGATGAGTGTAATGCCCTTATTTCATGGTAGAGGACACCGAGGCCAAGAAAGATTAAGTGACTTGCCTGAAGCCATACCTCAGTTCTCTCCTGGAGTTGGCCTAATTTTCCAGATTACCAGGTCAGTTTCCGGTAGGACTTTCACCTCAACAAAATACTAATTCTGTGTAGTAGTTCACAGTCCAACAGATAATATGATATAATGAGTTGCTATCTCTCCCCTTTCTTGACTAGAGGTGAGTGACAGGAGCAAATTGAAATTAGGATGGAGAGGGAGAGAATGCTTTTTAAAAAAACAAAAACCTGTGTTCTCTTGTATCTACATTAAATGTGGTCTGAGATAATTGATTTAAAGTATATTAATAAATCTGTCGGATATGGATAAAAGTAAATACCATTGGGTGAATTTTTGGACTGTATAAAATAGAAGACCTATATATTGGCAGTTGTATGAATTTATGATAATCACAGGCAGGCAGATGGAAAGAAGATTTGGATAAAGTAAATTCTGTCTGGTTGAGACTCTTTAGTGACCAAAGAAAGCTTTAGAAATCGGTGTCTCCCACCTACCTACAGGCTACCGACAGGTCTTTCCTTTTCTCCAAAAATGAGATGACCCCTTTTACCTCTCAATTTGAAGCATTTCTCTGAGATGCTGAGTTCAGAAGGACTCAGGTATGCATGGAAATTTGTCTGCAACTGGGGATTCATACTGGAAGAGCAGGAGGCTTCCAGAAAGAACAGAGAGGGGACCAGGAAAGAGATCAGAAAGAAATGCCACAGTATATGTGGTTGGAGATAAAAACTGTATATAACCAAACCTCAACTTCTATGATGTTTGGCAATTTTTAAAGTGCATTTATATACTCTCTCTTAATTCAATACAATTGTGCAAGATGGGAAATAGAGCCTGAGATTGTCTCTTTGAAAAAATGAAGATAATTGTAATTATCTTCCCCATTCTCCAGATAAGAAAACAAAGACTCTGAGAAGTTAAATAACATATAAAGACTGAGAAATTATGAGTGGCAGGTCTAAGGATAGAGTCTAGGTCTTTTGGCCCCTAATCTACAAGAGAGGACCAGGTAAAGCACCCTGAAGAGGGGTTAGTGGCAATGAGCAATCTATGGTGTCAGGTCAGGTCAGGGAAGTCAAACAGACTGCAGAGGGTTTAGCCATGGAAATTCTTTGTAGACATTGGCTGATGACGTTTAAGTTGACCGAAGAGCTCCCATGGAACTGGAGATAAAGAAGTTACTTATAGGGAAGGAAAAGGGGCTGTGGTTGTATTAAGTCTATATGCTGAAGAACATAGGATGGGAAATTCATAGGTTAAGACGCACATAGAGGAATTTTTAAATAAGGACATGAGAATTAAAGCTCAGCATTAGTGAGCAAAAGCCAACACTGTTCAAGTAAAAGATGGTAAGCCCAACTCTACAACCCCTTACCTTATCTGCCATCTCCTTGGGAGAAAAAGAGCCACTATTAAAGTTTCTTACTAGGGTACACATAAACCAGAGTATGTTGGGACATTTTCCCTTCATTAACACTTCATTAAGCTTTGTCAGATACAAGCCTCCTAGCCAGATCCTGGCAAGGGACTCTCACCGAGGTGATAATGAGGAGAAAAATGTACTTGGTTCTGGCCTACTCCAGAGTTGTTGAATGTAGACTAAAATATATTTGATAACATTGGCTGTAAAATGGATATTAAACATCATTTTACACTGAGCAGTGTAAACAGAATACATAGGCGCAAACAGAGAGATGTATGTCAGTATATCATGACACATTTCAGAGAGATTTGCTACAAATGAATGATAAAAATCCGAGTTGTGTTGGATTTCGCAAATGATAGGATCCCATAGATTTACAGCTTGTACCTATTATCTTTAAAAAATGCCTCTTTCAAAAACAGACATAATAATCTGTGTGACTTTCTCGGGATATTGGTGCTTCTGGACCTAATCAATGTCTTCTGGCTATTTACTATTTATTAAGTACAACGTGTTCTTAGAATTAAATAGTGCTCACTTTCTAGTAGCTTTCTAGTGTTCCTAAAACTCCTGTTGCACTGATTTAATGTATTATGAAAGCCTGACAGTGCAGACAATTTAAGAGGGAAAAACACACACGTATATTTAATCTTTACTTTGAAGAAACATTTGATTTGGTGAGCTACAAAAAATTGGAAAAAATGTAAAAACTGGATCAAATGTGAATGGCCTTTGGAAATATCTGATGTGGACCCAGTTAGCTGGATAATTGCACTCTGAGTAATCAGCAAACTGGTGTGTGTGTGTGTATGTGTGTATGTGTGTGTGTGTGTGTGTGTTGTGTGTGTGTGCTGGGTGATGTAATACGGTGTTTTCAAGGTGTTTTTACTTAGCCCAGTGTTGATACTATGTAGTTTAAAAAAAAAGCAGTGTGTGACTGAAAAAAATTTTTCATATAAAAGGAAAAATGTCACCAGTCAGAAGAGGTGTTGGAAACGGAAAAGTAACATTTATGGAACACTTGGTATGTGTAAGAACTTTGTATGTATTATCTTATTGTAATTCTCTTAATTATTTTTGCTGGTAAAAACCCATCACTTCCCCAGGCCTCACTTTTACCCTATTTCCATAGTGCACTGTAGAAGCTAGCTTCCTTTTAAGGTCCATTTTCACAAAAAAATGTTAACATTTTGATAATTTTATCAAATTATCTAATGTTTAGCTTCTTGGAAAGTGGTCTAGGATTAATTTATTCATTCATTAAATATAATTGAGCATTCACTATGTGTCAGACCTCATACAAATCACCGAGAGTACAGTAGTGAAGTTGAAGGAATACATGGACATTGGCAGGATTTTAATCAACAGTAACACACAGGATGTTTCACTAAAGGGTAAAATGCCACAAAAATTAGGTGAGGAAGACTGACTTTGAGAGACTAAACTGAGAGGCTAGCATGAAAAGTGTGCACCAACAAGCTACAAAAACCAGGGGCAGTAAGGGCTAGATCACTTTAAAGGCTTGCAGCACCGGGCTAAGAAAAACAGTCTGTAAAACTGCTGATATAGATGTTGGCACTTAGTAGGTGGTTACCACCAGTGTTAGTTGGATATGAAAAAGAAGCAAAGAAATGAAAACAAAAATCTCAAGTATAACACAGTGAAAATTCAATGTGACTGAATTTAGAATATACTTGAGTGGTGTCATGTTGGAGTATGATTTTATGAAGCTCCCCCAGTGACAGTCCATGCTGAGCCTCTGGTGCCTATTGTTTAGAGGAGAGGTTTCCTGGTTTCATTTTTTAAAAATCTCTATTGTTGAGATTATTACAGATGTCCCTCTTTTTCCCCCCATTGCCATCCTCTACCTAGTTACCACCCATTTTGCATCTCCACACCTCCTACCAGTCTCAGTGTGCTTTCTTCTTTACTTCTCTAGTTGTAGGACTTCCATTCAGCTAACTTTTCAGTGGTTCTGGATGATGGTTGTTCTGTATTTTAGCTGTAATTTTGATGTGGTTGTGGGAGGCGGCGAGTATAGGCATTTACCTAAGCTGCTATCTTCAAATCCGGTTTCCTGATTTCTTGGTTTGCAGACTAATTATTTGATTAATGATGATGGCAACGGTGGCATGATGTAGCATGCTAAATTTTTATTTTCCCAGTCAAATATATTTAAAAACGCTACACCACATTTTTTTTTTAACAAAAAGAAAGGACATGGACATTGAAAACTAAACAAAAGTAGGAAGTAAAAGACAGTCCTTTAAATAGAATACATTTAGCTGTATAAACAATCACTGCATTATTCTTATTCTTCTTATTGCTGTGTGGGCCCATGATAACTTGATCATGGATTGTCATTGATCCATGGAACAGTGTTTGAGAAGCAATGGTGCAGATATTATTGCTTGAGGCCGCGTTGCCAAGGAAATTACTTCTAAGAGCTGTGGCTCCAGATGCGTCCTCTGAACTGTTGGTCTGGAGCCTGACAGGTTGGGGGCTCGGCTCACATCAGCAAACTGGTCTCTCTGACAGAAATTGCAATGAAGAGTGTTGCAAGGAGGTTCCCTGCGATATCATACTCCCCTTTCGGTGACTGACTGATGAAGCCAAGGCACTGGGGGGAGTGATCGATGTACTCTGTCTTCACTTTAGCAAGCCTTTTATTTCTGTCCTGTGTGACATATTTATCAATAATCAGAGAAAATACATTCTATACACAGATTTCTGGTTGGAAGGTTACTTTAAAATTGTGGGGCAGAGGAGAAAGGGACATCTTGGGTTAGAGTTCTGACTCTGTCCTGGCCAGCTGTGTGCTCTAGAGCTAGTCGCTTCCTTCACTGGATCTAGGTTTCCTCATCCATACAATGAGAATTATATCCCCTGGGACTCACCAAGTTGTCTTCTCTGTTCAGACAACCAGCAGTAACTTTCCATTTACCCACAACTGACAGCTTAGGTTAAGAAAAATATGTTTCTTTGCTTTGAGTTAACATTACATCAGCTCATTGATGTAGGGTTATCTCATGCTGCTCCCATACCTATTAATAAAAAGAGGAAAACTATGATGACTTAACACCTGAATATAGGGTATTATGTCATACTCATAGTGAGGGATGATTTTCCTTTACTTTTTCCTGATTCTAGCCCCTAAAGAACCAAGTGATTATTCATAGATTTACTTTTTTAGAAAGGTGTAAAAAAATGACAGGGTAAACAATTCAAATCTCAGAGAGGGAAACCCCCCATAAAACAGAAAATGTAATATATCAAAGATAAAAGCAGCTATGTAGTATTATTTTAAAATTCAATTAGCTCAGAAATACCCAGTGATTTGTAGACAGAGGTGGAAAATGATCTCACTTGAATTGAACAGGGACTTTGCCGAGTGCTTTATATTTTATTTTACTACATCTGATTATATTATTTCATTATACAATATTATTTAACATATTACCTTAATTATGTCACTTTGATTTTACTATTATCCTGTGAGATATTATTACCCACAGTTTATTTTATTTTTTTAAATACATTCTTTATATATATATATATATATTAGAGGCCTGGTGCACAAAATTCATGCACCGGGGTGTGTGTGTCCCTCAGCCCAGCCTGTACCCTCTCCAATCTGGAACCCCTTGAGGGATGTCCTACCTGGATCGGGCCTAAACAGGCAGTCAGACATCCCTCTCACAATCTAGGACTGCTGGCTCCCAACTGCTCGCCTGCCTGCCTTCCTGATTGCCTCTAATCGCTTCTGCCTGCCAGCCTGATCACCCCCTAACCACTCCCCTGTCAGCCTAATTGATGCCTAACTGCTCCTCTGCCAGCCTGTTTGCCCCTAACTGTCCTCTCCTGCAGGCCTGGTCACCCCTAACTGCTCTCCCCTGCAGGCCTTGGTCCCCCCAACTGCCCTTCCCTGCAGGCCTGGTTGCCCCCAACTTCCCTCCTCTGCTGGCCTGGTCACTACTAACTGCCCTCCCCTGCAGGCTTGATCGCCCCCAACTGCCCTCCCCTGTGGGCCATCTTGTGGTGGCCATCTTGTGTCCACATGGGGGCAGTCATCTTTGACCACATGGGGGAAGCCATCTTCTGTGTTGGAGTGGTGGTCAATTTGCATATTATTCTTTTATTAGATAGGATTAGATAGGATAGAGGCCTGGTGCATGGGTGAGGGAAGGCTGGTTTGCCCTGAAGAGTGTCTCAGATCAGGGTGGGGGTTCCCTTGGGGCATGGGGTGGCCTGGGTGAGGGGCCTATGGTGGTTTGCAGGCTGGCCACGCCCCCTGGTGACCCAAGCGGAGGCCCTGGTATCTGGGATTTATTTATCTTCTATAATTGAAACTTTGTAGTCTTGAGCAGAGCCAAGCCTCCTGCTGGCTCCCTGGCCACAGCCATTTTTGTTGGGATTTATTTATCTTCTATACTTGAAACTTTGTAGCCTTGAGCGGAGGCCAAGGCAGGCCAGGGCTGCCGAAGGCTTGGCTTCCTCCATCGCGGGGGGCAACTCAAGCCTCCTGCTCTCTCCAGCTCCGTGGCTGCCGCCATTTCTGTTGGGCTTTATTTATCTTCTATAATTGAAACTTTGTAGCCTTGAGTGGAGGCCTGGACCGGCCAGGGTAGGCGGAAAGCTTGGCTTCCTCCATTGCCAGGGAAACCCAAGCCTTCTGCTCTCTCTGTGGCTGCAGCCATCTTGGTTGGGTTAATTTGCATACTCGCTCCTGATTGGCTGGTGGGCGTGGCTTGTGGGTGTAGCAGAGGTATGGTCAATTTGCATATTACTATTTTATTAGATATGATTTTATTGACTTTTTTACAGAGAGGGAGGGAGAGGGATAGAGAGTTAGAAACATCGATGAGAGAGAAACATCGATCAGCTGCCTCCTGCACACTCCCTACTGGGTATGTGTCCACAACCAAGGTACATGCCCTTGACCTGGGACCCTTGAGTACGCAGGTCGATGCTCTATCCACTGAGTCAAACTGGTTAGGGCTATTACTCACAGTTTATACAGGAGAAAACAGGCCAAGAAATATTAAGTGGTTGTCAAGGTTGCATATCAGGAAAGAGGTACAGCCGAGATTTAACCAGGCATCTCTGACTCCCAGTCATGAGACTGCCCCTCATTGACACATTCTCTTACTGACACTTCCCAATGCAGAGGAAGTGTCCAGGGCACTTTTCTTAGCCCTGGAATTCCCTACCTATCTTACTCTACTTTTTTCTTTTTCCTTTCCAATGACATGATGTTGAGTTCCTTTCCAGCTGTATTTTTCTAGAATGCCTAGATTCTTACCAAATGAGCAGGTTCCAGAGGGAGTGAAGGTGGGCCTGATAATGGCGGGGGGAGGTGGTGAAGTGGGCAGAAGTGAAGGTTCTGAATGAAATAGAGGTGTGCGCTGAGCTTTCAGAATGTCCTCTCAGAACTGAAGTGAAACATACCTTGCCATTTGAATTATAAGTGGTCTGGTCCTTGATTAGAGGAAAAATGGGTTTTTCTCTGGTGAGGTGGGGAGATGAATTACATTTATTATATAGACTCAAGTATAAAAATATTCCATGATTTCTATATAATATAAATATATACATGTGTGCAAATTTCCACCCCCAGCCCCCATCTCTTTCACTTTAGATTTTTTATGTTTTATATTCATTAAGTGAGCTGTACTGGTTCATTCAATAAAGTCAAAGCTTTGTCCTGGTTGTTACTCACCAAAGAAGGTGAATTTTCAATAGCTAATTGATGTTGTTGTGTGGCTTTTAGTAAGCACATTATTCTTGGTTCTTAGGCTTTTATTTTGCCTGTCCTTGTTTCTCTGAGGAGAGTGGACAACAGTGGCATAAATCTGAGGCATGTCGTCAAAAGACCTTTGTCTGACACCTGGGCGTTCCATTTGGCTCTGCTTCTCACCAGCTGCATGACTTGAGCAGATCACTGAATCTCTCTGAGCCAAGGTTTCTTTGTTCATAAAATTATAATGAATGATGCAATAATTAAAATGATATAATATACATGAGGATGCTTTGTAGTTGCAAGCACTCTACGAGATCTAGATGTTATTACTATCATTAGAAAGAACTGGAAAGACTCAGGGACATTCACCATGATGATTATACGTGTGGTTCTATTTTACCTGGTTGAACCACTTTCAGATTTTCATCATTTGGAGATGGCTTTAGCCCACACCTTTCCTCTGAGTTAATAAATCATGGTAAAGCTGCTCCTGGGCCTGTCACTCTCACGCAGTTACTTCTTAGCCCTTATCCAATCCGTGTCTCTTGTTTCATGGATGTCTGTGCATATTACACCATATAATTAACTTTAAAGGATGAAGATCCGGTTACTGTCAAAACCGTTGGATTTTTTTGCTCCTTTTGTAGATTCATTCGTCGTTTTGCACGTGCATGCTTTACCAGGCCAGAGCTGACTTCACCTCGGAGTGCGATGAGTAAATGTTATGAACAGAGTCCTTGGTGGCACCTTTTCTGCCACACTTGGCAGAGTTGATGGGTGAAAGGTTGACAAAAACGTGGTTCAGGCATTTGGGGGCCTTGCTAAGTGCAGATTTGATGAGCTCCCCAGAGGGGTGCCTCCTAGAATGTCAGATTGTCAATGAAGGAGAGTATGTGAGTGCTGGGGTCCCTGGAATAACCCGAAGGGGGCAAAGAGATAAGTTTTATGCCTCCTTGCCTGAACAGGGTGCCAGGAGCAAGCTGGTATCTCCTTCCATATGACTCCCCTGAAATACACTCCTCTCCTGAGCAGAACATCTGGCTTCTCCAACCACTCCCCCCTCTACGTCTTGTCTGTTACCCAGCATTGAGGCCATGTTAGAAATTCTCCTGTGTCACACTCGCTCATTAGTGACAACTGGTGTGTTGACCCTATTAATTCTTAAAGAGGTGACAGGAGAGGGAATAGGTAAGGGGGAGAAGAGACAGACATGAACCTCACAGGAGGTGGGCGCCAAAGGGTGGCAGAGCAATCACAAGGGGCTGTTTGAGTGCTGTGATGAAACAATGCATGGATAATCCAATTAGTTTAAAAATGCAGCTCATTTCAACTGCGGAATGGAGAGAGATCTAGAAAAGTAAGAAAGGAAGAATAAGAGTCAGGTAAGAAGAACAGTCTGAGGTCTTGGGGGCTGGGTGTTCCTGATATGTAAGTTCTTTGGATCAGATGGACTCTGAGTGGGAATCTTTCTCAGAGAGGGAGGCACCTGAGGGAAGGAATTATCAGGGGCATTAAGGGTGGACAGTGGATCACACAGGCGCTGGCTGTGTTTGGGTTTGGTTCTAAGTGGAATTTTAAGTAATAAATTTGTTAAACACTTCTGATTTTTCTCTTTTTTCCCTCACATTTAACATTCATCTCATTCTTTCCTATTCTCACCCCTCTGATATGCAGCCTTTAACTTGTTTAATTTTCATAAAAAGGAATGGTTTCAGTTCTCCTCTTGTATCCTCCTCCTAAATCTTTACATCCTTGGTAATTCATGGAGATTCAGCTGGAGAAAAAGCAGAATTGCAGTCAAGGAATACATGGTGTGTCTTCCATTAAACAAATACTTACATTTATGAGAAAGGCAGTGTGCTCGCAGCAGCACCAGGAGAAACTAGGGTGAGCTGATCTCTATCAGCTACACCCCCTTACCCCAAATAACCTCCCCCAAATAAGCATACATAATAAATGCAGAAACTGTTTGCTATGAAGTACATCCTCAGCACACTCAGCACCGAGCCCTACCTTCCAACCAGACTGCCAGCCCCGAGCCCCTGTGTGTGGAAATCCTGCGCCACCATTGGGAGGAGGCTGGTGGTTAAGTGTGGTGACTTTGAAAGTCAAAACTGGGTTCTGCCTTTGGAAGTTAGGCAGTTGCACAACCTCTCAACCTCATGCTCCACATTTTAAATCAGGGTAATAATACCAACCTTGTGGGGTTGACAGAGCAGGAAATGGTTCATAGTCCTTGGCCAGATGGGAACCCTTTTTTTCCCCCAATATGTTTTTATTGATTTCAAAGAGGAAAGGAGAAGGAGAGAGATAGAAACATCAATGATGAGAGAGAATCACTGACGGGCTGCCTCCTGCACGCCCCACACTGGGGATCAAGCCTACAACCCTGGCATGTGCCCTGACTGGGAATAGAACCATGACCTCCTGGTTCATAGGTTGACACTCAACCACTAAGCCATGTTGGCCGGGCAGATGGGAACCCTCTTTTAATTTCAGCCTGCTGATGGGCCAGGGCCTCACTCCTCCACATATATCTCGTTCAGTCCTCATAATCCTGAGAGGTGGAGATGATCGTACAAATGAAGAGATTTAGGCCTCTGGGAGTATGGCTGGAGCCAGGCCATGCATGTGTGAAGTGTGAAGGAGGACATATCACAGGCCATACACGTGTGAAGTGTGGAGGAGGACATATCTCCCCTAAGGTGGAGGGGCAGCATGGGGAGAGGGTGCTTATGATGAGAAAGGCATGGTTTCCTTCATCTTGGGATCTAGTGATACCTCCTAAGGACTTCAAGGCCTCTGCCTTGAGGCATGGCCATACAAGACAAGATGGAACCCATTTTGGGCTGTGGGGTGTATATGGAACAGGAAACTTTGTGATAGAGCTCAGGAGAGCAAGTGGAAATTTCAGCTTCATAGGCTGAGAATAAATCTAGAGACAATGATTTAATGTAAGCTGATACACTAAAAAGGGAAAGAGGGTAGGCCTGAGGATAACAATATGCATCTGCTTTTATACTTTTGTTGTTAAGTTAGGAGGAAAATGCATTCTCATCGGGTTACCTGTGACACATACCACTCCCACCTGGGCCTCTGGATGGGCATGGGGCATGGATCATTTGCTTCTCCTTCCCCCTTTCTGGCTTGACCCTCACCTGCAGGAACTCTGTTGTCTGAGGAGAGCCTACAGCCCTAACAGAGGAGGACTGGGCACAGGCAGGGTAGGCAGGAAGGCCACAGGGATCAGGAGAGAGACTCTTTAAAAGGAAAGGATGCAAAGTAATGTGGGAGGCAATATGGTTGAGAATTAGTTGCAAGGTAAAATAAATGCTGAACATTAAGTGCATAATTTGAGTAATTAATGGTCCAGATGGGAGAACAGTTTTACATTCTTATTCATATTCTTCAAAGGTTCAGAGCTACTCAGTAAACTGTTTCCTGAATTCCTGTCATCACTGGCTTGATCCCAAGTATAGCACATGATATAACTTCATTTAGGCATGGTTTCCAGGTGGCTTTTAAACTTGTTTATAAATGAAATGTTTTGTTTTTTTAAGAAATTTTATTTAGGTCAGAATTCCCATCCAGTGGGTTATAGGTGTGGCCAAATTATCATTCTCCTCATCACTCAGAGCTGCCCCTGTGTCCCAAGACCACATCATCTCGGGGTGCTGGGAGGAGGCCTTTCACAGCAGGTAGGTTTGATGTTGGGCCGGCAGGCAGAGCTGAGGAAGAAGGTTGAGAAGTACTGGGTTAGCATCTATATGCCTTTGGGACAATCTTTCTTAAGATACAGGTTAACTATGTGCAAATACAGTCCCCAACTGGCCCCAATCAGAGAGGAATGATCCAGTTCAGTACTTGCAGCTTCGCTGTTTGAAATCTCCCTTGAAGAATGGCCAGGCCTTGGGCAGTATCTCCCTGTGGCCCAGGGCAGACTCCAGGCCTCTTTCTCTCTCAAGCCCCCTGCACTCTTCTTTCTTCTTCATAGTTGAACTATTTAACATGATGTTTAAAGGCATGCATGGCTGCCTTGTGGAGATTCAGAGTTGCCATGGTAATGTGGCCTGTTTCTCCAAATTAGGACATGTTCCTGCTGCCTTTTTTAAAAAATGTGATATGTTTTCTCTCTCACACAACTCCTTTGCTTCTTTAAATCCTTGTCTTTCTTTCTCCCCCAGAATGCTAATTTAAGTGCCTGTCCCCAGAACTGGATAGGTCCTCAGCCTAAGGAGGCACTTTCCTGAGGGTTCGCCCATACACTCCCTCTCCTGTCCTCTCCCTCTGGGGCTTGTTTGCTCCGGTGCTGTTTCAATGATCTTTAGAAAGACCTTTCTGCTACATTTGCTCCTGCCTGCTCTTCTGTGTGGGTGGGGCTAATAGCACACGAACTTCTGTTTTACATGAAAACCTGTTGTGAATGGAAGGAAGGAAGGAAGAGACAGCTATAGCTTGGATTTTAAGTATTATTTCTCAGAAACATCTTCTTCGGTAGAGCCATTTAGGGTTATGTGCATATGATAAACGAGGGTGCATGCACCTTGTCTTTTCCCCTTACAACTCATTTTAGGGTCCTAGGAAAATAGGAGCTTCAAGTCAAGCAAGCTCTATAATCTGAGTTTAAGGACAGAAATTTGTCAGTGCTTAAAAAAGAAAAATAGGGTAGGAGATGGAGGCGTTCCCTTCCTTCAGAATTATTTCTGTTTTCTAGGTTATGGATAACTTTGAGCCACTTGAATTACAGTCTGTGATGAAAATGGAGGAAGAAAGAGAATAAGGAAAGAGACAGATTCAGTTCTCCTTTCTCTCACTTTTATTCCTGGTGCTCTGTCCTTGGCACATGAAGGTCAATTAGAAAGCGTTCCTTTGGCCCAGGCTTCAAGCAGAGGAACATTTTCGAATCACGTGAGGAGTTAAAAAAATGCAGATGCCTGAGTCCCACCCACAGAAAGACTGATGTAATTTTTCTTGGTTGCACTCAATTGTATTTTTTTTAAAAAACAAAAAGCTCTCTGCGTGATGATAATGTAAAAGGGAAGTTGAGGTTTACTGACTTAGATGGCAATTGGTTTTGTAAGGTAGTAATCATGGCTTCTACACACTTGGCCATAGAGTAGCCATCTTGGGAATCCTTGGGAAAGAAGGGCACATAATTCTCAGATTTTGTTAGTTCAGACCTCCCCCTCCCTTGCCTGCATATCAGTTTTAGACAATGGGAGGTCCTCGTGAAACATGACCGTTCTTTGACCTGTGAAAGGGGAAGGGAGGTCATCACACAATTAACTAGGTATATAGGTGGGCACTGTCACAGGGCCAAGGTCTACCAGCAGATGGGGGTGGGGGAGGTCAAGGTGGGAACCCAGGCAATGTCAGGGTGGCTAACGTGAGGGCGAGGAGAGAGAAATAAGTGGTGTTGTAGTCACACTGAGGTCAAAAGACGATGCCCTTAGTGGTAAGCCTGAACGAAACAAGACTTGGCATTTTTTATTTGCTTCTGGAGCTTGACCTAAAGCTGTGATGGAACTTCCTAGGGAGAGTATTTTCTAGTTCTAGATATTATCAAATAGGGAAGCTGTGTTTTCAGTCTTCTTTTTCTTGCCTTTGCCTGTGATCAATGGAAATAGGTATAGCCAAAGGTACTGAACCTTCAAATAATAGAATTTTGATCACATTGAGAAAACATCACTAGAATGACCATCTGTTATTTTTTTTTCTTTATGATTTCCATGAGGGAGGAATCACAGAAATGTAGGGAAGGCCTGATACCTGCTTTGTCAGAACCTCGTTCCTTCATCTATAAAATGGAGTCGAATGGGATGCTGTGGGGCCATTGGGAACTCTTTTTTTTTTTATTATTAAGGTATTATATGTGTACATATCTTACCATTGCCCCCCCCCACCCCACTCCCATACATGCCCTCACCCCCCAATGTTTTGTATCCGTTGGTTACTCTTATATGCATGCATATAAGTCCTTCGGTTGAACTCTTTAGTTGTAAGGATGTTGTTTCCATAAGTCTCATGCTGACACCTACCGTTTGCTGTAAGTTACCTATCAGATGGCAACATGGTGGCAGCCCCTGTTTAGACCAGGATGGGAGATAAACCAAATGAGAGGATTCCCAGTTTGGAGACTCTTGGGTTCAGGGGTCATTTAAGAAAACTCAATTTATACAGAACACATTCTATGTTAACTTAAAGAACCAGACCTAGGAATCAGGGAAAAGGTGTAGAGTAAAATTAGCGTAAAAAGAACAAGGTTCTGAAGAGAGAGACAGAAAGAAGTTTCCAAGGCCCATTATGGCTGTCCTAAGGTAGGTTCTAGTGTGTTTATCCTCTTGTGAAGAGCAGGCCTGGAGAAAGGGGACTCTAGTAATTATATTTGAGTGCCTACAACTCTTTGAATGGATTGATTGAAATTGTGAGATATCTTAGCAGTCAGCCATCTTCCAAGTTCAGGTTTATGGTATGCTCATGGGTGAATACAGATCCACATTTCCTCTCTACTTTCAGTTCAAGAGACGATAATTTTTAACACCATACCATATGCAAATACTTTGCTAGGCATTTTTTCAGTAAGAACTACACTATTAACAATGACTATTTATATACCATACAGTAAAAAATAAGCAATTTTTCCATTCATTCCCCATACTATTCAGTCATTTATGTAATAATTATTCACTGAGCACCTGTTATGAGTGTGCTAGGCACCACAATAGAGAACACAAAAAGTCACTTTCTTAATGTAGTTTGCAGCTGAGCAGGTCATTAGAGAATCACCAGTAAACTAAAATTCCAACTGAAATAAGTACTAGGAATGGGAGGGATAGGGTGACCTAGTCACAAAAGTCAAGAAGGTGTCAGGATGAGTAGTGCCAGCTGGTCACAGAGAGGAGAAAAGAACATTCTAGAAAGAAGAAATAGCATATGCAGTGGCCATGTTGGGGAGGGTGCATAGAGCATGAGAGCTTGAAGAAGTCCAGTGTGGCTGGAGCCAGAAATCAAGGATACAAGTAACTACAGCACAGAGCAGGAGATGATCGCTACCTGCAGCGTGCTTTCAGAGTTCTGTGATGGAGAGACCCCAGCTGGTGGAGAACAGCAAGGAACCTCTTCTTGAGTGCCATTTGAGTGGATAAATGTAGTATTTTTGAAGAAGGGCGTTGAAGGATGGGTAGGCTTTCTGTAAGTGGAGATGGAGTGGAGGGGAAACAGGCAGAAGGAAGAGTAGAGGCTACAAAGCTTGGCATGCCTGGGAGGGTCAGCAGCTATCCATTTTGGCTCTCTTGTAAGTTAGATATGGGGTAGTAACAGATTATAAAGATGATAAGGTAGAGAATTGACTTTATTCTTTGGGAAGCAGTGCATTTTCTAACCTTTGTAAAAGAATACAGAAAGCTCAGTTTCACTGACATCAAAAAAATCTAAATTCATACAATAATGAGATTCTGTATTTTATCCAACAGAATGATAATTTTAAAAAATTAAAATACTAAGTGTTGGTGAGAGTATGGAGAAATAGACACTCTCATAAATTCAGGATAAAAATATAAATTGGAATAACCTTTGTGTAAGACAGTTTGGCAATAAAAGCCTCAAAAATATTATACCCATTACAGCTATTCTACTTAAGAAAACTGATCCTATGACATTGCCAAAAGATTTATTTGAAAGATGGCCATCATAATATTATTTATCATAGTGAGTAATTTGAAACATTTTTACATGATCAGTGATGGACTGCTTAGATTAAATTATAGTATGGAAGATAAATAGCTACTAAAAATCACATTACAGAAGAAAAGAATATTTAATTAAATGGGAAAATGTCATTCTATAAATACATGAAAAGAGCAGGTTATAATAATTAGTCAACAAATGCTTATGGAGTTCCTACTATGGTTAGAACACTGTGTTAGGTACTAGGGACAGTATAAATAGATTGATAGGCCCTACTCTAGATGCTTATATATCCAGTAGAGATGGGGGTGTGCAATCTGAAGGTTTTATCCAGTAGTGGTTGTGGTGGGGTATATACTCTGCAAGATGATACCCAGTGTGGTGTATGTTTGTAAAAAATGAATACTCTGAAGATATGAGCATTTAAAAAGGTTGATCTATAGATACCAAAAGCAGAAAGTTATTATGCCTGAATGAAGGTAATACAGATGTTCTAAGTGTTCTGTATATTCTTTATAATTCCCCAATTTCCCATAATTACTAGATATTGTAAGACTCTTACAAGGATAAAAAATTATAAGAAAGGAACACAAAGGTCTTAGGAAAATTACTAAATTCTTATGGACTTCATTTTCATTTGCAAATACTACCTCTTTTTAAGTTTGTCCCTCTGCGTCTACTGGCCACACAAATAAAAATAAGCTAATAAAAACATGTCCCTCCTCAAAAAAGTACCTCACCTCTTTATATAGAAGCCTATATTTTGGAAGAGATGCATGAAAGCCTTCTCTTAAAAAGGCAGATTCCCCTGAAAAACTTAAAAAATCAAATGAAAAGCAGAGTATTGCTTATTAAATTTATTTGGGGCCTGATGACTTGTTTCTCTTATGCCCAGTCAGATTACTTTTTGTTTCTGGATATGTCAGCACACAGTCTTTATAAGGTTGAGGAAGAAAAAAGACTAAACATATTTAATCAAGGAAACGGCCTGGCCTTGCTGGCCTTGTGCAGAGACAGGGGCTTATCGTATTGGTGTGCTGACTGGGTCTAGAGGGAATTGTGGGGGCAGCCACCGGGTTCCCCCATATGGGTCTCTTATTTTCCTTTCTCTTCTCCTTGCCTGTTCGCAGTTTCTTGTCTTTCTCCTACTCAATTTAAGTTCTTTTAAATCTATCCCATTTATCAAGTGTTGCTGCTTCAACATATTGCTAGTTTTAGCTCTCCCCATTATTGGCTTTGCTCACCTCTTCTGTTCTTTCATGTCTGTTGGTCCTGAACTGGCATCTCCAGTGGCCAGAAGAGGTATTGGCTCCTGATCTAGAAGAGAGAGAGGATTACCAACAATTAGAAAATACAGAATCCTCCCACCTCTGACATCGTTATTGGGACTATTTAGAATTTACATGCAGTGGTTTGACAGGGAACCAGAAAATTCAACTTACTTACCTGTGTTTTTCACTATAGAGCTGTGATGGGTGGGTGTGGAGGTGGTGATGACCACAGTGTTATATGCATTAGGACTTCCCTGCTAGGTCTCATTTCTCCTCCTCCTGTCAAAAAAAAAAAAATTCTCTAAAAGGGACATTCATTTAAGCCTGCCTCAATAAGGAAGAGGCTTTTAATCTATAGGATTTACTAGTATATTGCCCTGAGGCTTAGTTTCTTAGCCTGGGGGATAGAATATGTAATGTTTGATATATATAGTATGTAGTATATATTACATATCTATATATATAAAAGCCTAAGCAACTGAATGATTGAAGGACCGAATGACCCAGTCAACCGGTTGCTATGATGTGCATTGACCACGAGAGGGCAGGCACTCAATGCAGGAGCTGCCCCCTGGTGGTCAGTGCGCTCCCACAGTGGGAGCGCTGCTCAGCTGACCAATGGGCACCAGATGCAGGGCTCATGGCTGGCTGCCGCAGCCCAGAGACCACAGTGGATGAGCCAACCGAGCAGCTGTGGCAGCAGGCGCAGTGGGGCTGGGATGAACAGGAGCAGCAGGCAGGAGCATTAGGCAGTGTTGGAATGCTGGTTTTGGCTGGATCTCCGCAGGCTACGCCGAGGGACCCCACTGTGCCCTGGGCCTCTAGTATTATATAACAATCTATTACATACAATATATTACATTTAATATATTGTATGTAATAATAAATTCTTTCCCCTTCTTCCTTTGATAAGGTGTTGTGAAGATGAGGTAATACTTCTATTTGCTCCAGAGAAGATTAGGGCTTTTGTGTGTTTTTTCTCCAATGATATTCTCTGTAGTTTCTCTACAATTCTCATTTTTATTAGAAAATGAAAGAAGTGGTATCTTTGGATGTTTTATAGCATCATAAAGCTAGAAGCCATATGTCAAAAAAATAACCAAAACAAACTTATTCCTTAAGGTAGAACATGAGTAAGTTAATCTTATTTTAGTTTTTGCAATACTTATAGTCTTAATGAGTTATAATCCAAGTCACAAAAATAATATAATTTGCTCATAACAGAAGGTATAAGAATGAATTTACTTGCTTTGATTTTGGACCTCTCCCTGAGTTATTCTTAGATAATCCTTTATATTATTAGATACTTCCCATTACAAGGGCCTCTCCTTTTGTCAAATATCTTGTCTGTAGGAGTTTAAAAGGATTCTGGCTTGTTGATAGACCTTGAACTTTTTTTTTTATGACACAGTGACAGTTTCACTATCTCTGTTGTGCAGATAGTGGGTCTCAGGTGCTTTATAGACTCAATTAGAACTGTCACCCATACTCTTGTCTCATCTCTCACCTCACCCCCTCATCCGCCAGCAAACAACACCACTTTCTCATTCCTTTACCTTCTCACAACATATTGGGAAGAGAAGGAGAGGACACTTTATTTGAGGTGGCTCCTTTCTTCAAGACGGAGAGCTATGTCACAGGGACTCCATAGTATAAGCATGGAACAGCTACTTCTGAAAAGGGGATCTTCCTATTCTGCCCACTGAACTTAGGGGTATCCTCATCTGAGAAACAAAGAGAAAGGTTTCTGAAATCTGAACAGGTTACCAGGGCTGGCATTCTCTTACCTCCCGCACCTCCCTCTTAGAAACTGACATCACAGAGGATTTCAATTTTAATTTGGATAAAGATTAAGTCTCAAATATTGAACCAAAACTTAGCAAAATCTGTATTATCGTTAGGTCTTCTCTCAAATTTGCCATAGGACTGCAGATAATGAAGCAGGAGTGGGAGTATTGAAAGAACAATTGGAGAGAAAGGATTTTGGCATCCTTTAGGGCTTAATTTTCTTCCTGTTTTTTCTTTTCATTGAATACATGGGGCATTCAATAGAGATCTCAAAAGGGCTATGTCTTAGAAGCAAGGTTAAATTAGTGCTAAAATAAAGGTTATTCAAAAATGCTATAAAAGAAACAAACTAACCTGCAAGTAACTACTTGCTAGAAAAAATCCTACATTTTAAAAGAATTTTAAAATAAAATACACAATAGGAAAATATGTACTATAAACAGAAAAAAACCTACAATAAAATGGTAGAAACAGATACAGAAATAACAAAGATGTTCAAAATAGAAGTAAAGGATACTAAAAGAGCCATTATAAATATGTTCAAAGATGTAAAGGAAGACATGAATATAGTGAGGAAGAAAAAATGAAACACATATTTAAAAGACCCAGTGGAATTGAGAAGGCGGGGGAATCCTTAATATTTGAATTAAAAAATAAACTGGTTGGGATTAACAGTAGAATAGACATTGTAACAAAATATAAAGGAACTAGAAGAAATGGCAATAGAAACTATTCAAAATTAAGCACAGAGAGAAAAAAGACAGAAAAATATGAAAAGTTTCATTGATTTGTTTCATGTCACTCAGTCCAACATGTATGTAATTTGAGGCCTAGAAGAGAGAGTCAAAGAAAAAAATATTGACAGAATTAATGCCTAAAATAGAATTTCATATTTGATAAAAACTATATGAAAGTATTTGATTAACATAATTTATGAAAGTTATAAATCCAAAGACTCAAGTATTTCAGTAAATCACAAACAGAATAAATAAGAAGAAAACCACAATAAGCTACATCATAATAAAATTTCTGAAAACTAGTGATAAAGGAAAAAATTTTAGACACAATCAGAGAAAAAAGGCACATTACATTCAGAGGAACAAATATGAGTAATAGCAAATTTTCATCAGAAGTATGCAAGCCAGGAGAAATAGATCAATACCTTTAAAATGCTGATTGAAAAAACTCACATAAGAATCCTATACTTTAAAAATATCTTTTAAATATCTTAAAAATAGTGACTTTTACAGAAACAAAAGCTGGGGTAATTAATCAGTGGGATGCTTGTTCTTAAGAGATATCAAAGAAAGTTTTTCAGACAAAAGAAAAATGGTATCAGATGGAAATGTGGATCTAGACAATGGAATGAAGAACATTATAAATAGAAATATGTGAAGAACATTATAAGTAGTATATATTTAAGAATATATTTGAAATTAATTGTGTAAAGCAAAAATAATAATGTGTTACAGAGTTTATGATATATGTTGAAATAAAAAAATATCACAGTAGCCTTATGAATGGAAAGGGTGAAAGTTACTGTTGTAAACTTCTTATACTGTGTAGTGATATAACATGATTTGGAGAAAGAGTGTAATGATTTAAAGATATATATAGTAAATCCTAAAGAAACCATCAAAACAATGGCAAAGAATATAGCTAATAAGCCAATGGTGGAGATAACAGAGCATTATAAAAAACAGTCAATCCAAGAAAAGTCTAAAACAAAAAAGAAGCAAAGAATAGACATGAAAAATAGAAAACAAATAGCAAGATGATAGCTTTAGATCCAGAAATATTAGTAATAATACTAAATGTAAAAGATCTAAATACTCCATTGAAAAGCGCAGGTTGTCATATTGGATAAAACCTAAGACCCAACTATATACTATCTATAAGAAACCCAATTTAAATATAAAGATATAGATAAAAGGAAAAAGATGAAATAAGATATACTATATAAGTGCTAATCAAAAGAAATTTGAATAGGCTATACTAATATCAGACAAAGTAGACTTCAGGACAAGGAATATTACCAGGTCTGAAGAGGAATAGGACATAATGAAAAATGGCCTATTTTTTTCAAAAAAGATATGCATCTAATCACTTCAAAATACATGAAGTGAAAACTGTTGAAACACTGATGGAAAAGAGAAGTAAGTAAGTAAGTAAAAAGAACTACATTTATGTGAAATTTCAACACTCCTCTTCAGCCATTTATAAAAGAAGCATGGCAAAAACATATTTAAGGTATATGTGACTTATCTACCACCTTAACCTAATTGATTATAGAATATTTAGTTCAATAATGGTGGAAAATATATTATTTTTCTAGTACATATGTAATATTTACAAAAATGGACAATATTCTGGGCCATGAAACAAGTCTCAATAAACTTAAACTGATTGAAATCTTACAAAATGTATAAATATCCAAATGGCCCTTGGCAGAAAATGTTCCCCGGCCCTGAGTTAGAGCTTTGCCTACTGCTTAACTGACTGAAAGGGTGGAACTACCTTACACACGTCTTTCAGAATCTATTAGATTGGCTCCTTTTGACCAAATATATTAGAAGGATGGTACCATTATTTTTAACCAAATATGTTACAAGTGTTTTTCCATAATTTTTTCATAGAGCTCCCTCCCTTTCTTTTTGCACATCCAAATTCCCTTATGAAGCTCCTATGTTAACAATTCATAAGACTTTAGGCCTAGCCCTTTAAGAAATATAATACAGAAAGAAAAATAGACAAAACAGTTAATTTAATTGAATCTCATACCCCAATTTTCATTTGACTTGTTATCTTATACATATTACTAGTTAAGACATATTTCATACCTAGGATTGACAATATTTATGGGCAGCTCCTTACTGCTTCATTGCCTCCCATATTTATTTTGTATAATTGGAGAAAGTTAGGAATGTTTAAAAGTCTTGGAAACTCCAAGGAATATATTTCCTTCATGTTAAGTTTGGTTAGTAGAGAAAATCTGGCTCTGAAGAGGATGGTAGGTTTACAATTCCTGTGGATTCAAGAGTTCACTTGATTGTAAGCTGTTTGAGGCTAGTGGCTATATCTTAGTCATATATGGCTCCAAAGAAACATTTCACAGTGGCGTGTACTAAATTTGTTCTAAAAAATAATTATGGGTCTCTGGTTACTATAGGGGCCAGGATTGATCCCAGGCAAATGATAAAACAAGGGAAGTTTGTTTTTATGCTCCTTCCTTCCACTTTTTTCATGTAGCATCTTCTTTTCTGAAGTCTGCTTTCTTCCCTGGCACCAGTCCCTTTCTGTTGCTCAGCGCCATTTACTAATCCTTAATAACAATGAACTGATCATTAGGTTAGTCTTTGGATGTGATGTATCTTTCAGATGTTTAGATTTTAACAACATCCTCTTGAGGGCAGAGGGATGCATTTCAAAGTTCAAGTTTGAGGCCAGCAATGGCCTTCACCAAGTATACACTGTATGGTAAAGTGTGTAAGGATGGACAAATCCTTTCCTTCTTTACTTTAGTACTTGGTTTCAGAGAAAGAGGATGCGTTTGATTGAGGAGTGGGAGAAGCTCCATGTAAGAAATGACATTTGGCTGGGCCCTGAACACAAACAATGAGTTTTTCCAGTGAAGATGTGGTACATATATGCAATGGAATACTACTCAGTCCATTTTTGTGGGCGGGGAGACCAGTTATTAGTTTAGTAATCAGCCAAGAGATAGTAAAGGCATAGCAATAAGGAAAAAGGGAAAGAGGGATCGGCGTTTAGGTAACTAAAAGATAGAATGGATAGTATTTAGTGAGCAAGTTCTCATCCTCATCCCAGTTCATTTATTCATTAATTCAATTATCATTTATCTGGCCCTCAATGTAGGCCAACCATTATGCAAAATACTTGAGAAACAAAAAATACATGGCTCCTTTCCATAATAAGCTTGAAGTTTAGTAAGGAAAATTGACATTTAACAATTGAAATGCAATGCAGTGCGTACTATAGTAGAGATAAGCAATGTGTGCTGTTAGAATACAGAGGAAAAAAAAGGTTCTAAGAAGCCCTATGAAGGTAAATTCAGTGTTGAACTCATGGTTATATCCCTATCATGTAGTAGAGTTAAGGAATCTACCAGGTGCTTAATAAAAAATGTATTGAATAAATATTTGAGCTTGGGTGGGTGGACATAAAGGCAGGAAAATGACAATTTTTTCACTTTATTGTATATTAGAGAAGGAATCTTTCTCTTGTTTTTGAAAATGGATGGTTCAAAATATATAGGACAGTGGTTGGCAAATTGCGGCTCACGAGCCACATGCAGCTTGCGAGCCGTGGTTTGCCGCTCTGTTGACTAATGAGTTTGCCGACCACTGCCTTAGGGAAAAACACTTAAAAACATTTTAATAATGTACTAATGTCTTTAACCTGAAGTCAAAACTTCTGGGTAAGGGTAATGCCTTACACAGTGGTCGGCAAACTCATTAGTCAACAGAGCGGCAAACCGCGGCTTGCGAGCCACGCGAGTCGCAGTTTGCCGACCACAGATATAGGATAAAGAAGATGTGGTACAGATATATAATGGAATACTACTCAGCCACAGAAAGGATGAAATAGCGCCATTGGAACAACATGGATGGACCTTGAGAACATTATGCTAAGTGAAATAAGTCAGTCAGATAAAGCTAAGAACTACATCATTTCATTCCCATGTGGGATATAAAATTGAAACTCGTAAATACAAAAAGCAGTGTGGTGATTGACAGTGGGAAGGGGTCTAATATAAGGTGACAGGAGAAGATCTGACTTTGGGTGGTGGGCACACAGTGCAATATACAGATCTTGTAACATAGAAACCCACACCTGAAACCTGTATGTTCATGTTGACCAATGTCACCCCAATCAATTTAATGAATGAATGAATGAATGAATGAATGAATAAATAAATAAATAAATAAATAAATAAATAAATAAATAAATAAATAAATAAATGTATATAGGATTGTCTCTAGGTGGTGAAGCTTAGGATAGCACTAGGTACTTGGTTATGTATCTTGTTTTCTCTTTTCTCTTGGTGCTTGTGTGGATTCTGTTGGGGGTTGTAGGCCTCTGAGAGCTAGCTACCCAGAGTAGGGTCAGAATAACTATTTGTTTCCCCTTTGTTAGCCCTTGGGATTTAGCTAGTGGTTTGGAACATTCCTGCTTATTGTATCAAAGGTAAGGACTCTCTAAGGGAGAGGCTGTGTCCAAATATGGGCTAGAGAATAAGGAGTGAAGTATCTACCCAGGGCCAGAAACCTAAGTAGGAGAATCCTATGAGGAAGGTGAAACTTCAGGGCAGGTTGCTTATGTTGCATATTGATTTCTCCTGTTCACCAGAAGAATCTCCATTTAATTATCAACTCTAGAAGTTCTGGACTTCATTTTATTAAGGGAGGTAAATTGAGTTCATTTTCTCTTAATTGCAACTAAAAAGTCCAGCAAATTCTGATAAACCAAAGATATTTTTGTTGTTCAATTATTGTTAAAAACTGACTTAATATGAATTCATTTGGCAGCAAAATCTGACCTAAAGGGATGTGAAACTACTTATAGTCTTAACTAGAGGCCCGATGCATGAAGATTCATGCAAGAATGGGCCTTCCTTCCCCTGGCTGCTGGCAGTGCCTTTGTTCTTGCCAGAGCTGCCTTTCTGCCTTCCCACACTGCCCAGAGGCCCGGAGCTGCTGGGGTGGTGCAGAATGCCTGCGTTGTCACCATGGTGATGACACAAGCATCCCACCCTGCTCTCAGCCACTTGGTGCCTGTGTATGCAAATTAACCTGCCATCTTTGTTGTGTTAATTTGCATACTCCTGATTGGCTGGTGGATGTCGTGAAGGTACGGTCAATTAGCATGTTACTCTTTTATTAGGTAGATGTAATTGTAAAAGTGTTTCTATTTTTTTTTGTCAGAGAAACATTTATGTGTTTGATTATAGAGACACCCCTCAGGTGCATTTACTAAATATTATGCACCCCCATATTACTTTTTTAAATCTGAAAAATTTCATATTATAAAGCACATCCTTCTCCTAGAGTTGTGGGTAAAGGATTGTAGATTTATATTTTCTTTCAGAGACGAGTAAAGGCTTTTGAAGAAGGTAGGTGGGAGTTCAGTTTTGAGGATGCATAGAATCTTGTTTTGCTTCCCAGCTGGAGGTAGTATTATCCCCTGTATTAGTGTGTTAGGACTAATATAGTAAATGCCACTGACTGGGTGACCTAAACAACAGAAAAATTTGAATATATATTTTTATTGATTTCAGAAAGGAAGGAAGAGGGAGAAAGAGATAGAAGCATCAATGATGAGAGAGAATCATTAATTGACTGCCTCCTGCATGCCCCCTACTGGGGATCCAGCCTGCAACCCAGACATGTGCCCTGACCGGGAATTGAACCATGACCTCCTGGTTCATAGGTCAATGCTCAACCACTGAGCTACACTGGCTGGATCAGAAAATTTTTTCTAATGAAAATTCTGGAGGTTAGAAAACCAAGATCAAGGTGTTGGCAGTTTTGGTTTCTCTTGAGGCTTCTTATTGTCTTGCAGAAGGCTGCCTTATTGCTATGTCCTTCCATGTTCTTTCCTCTGTCTGTGCACGCCCCTCATGTTTGTGCATAGCCTGGTGTCTCTGTGTGTCCAAATATTCTCTTTTTAAAAGGACACTGGTCAGATTGGATTAGGGCCCACTCAGATAGTCTCATTTTAACTCGATCTTTAAAGGTCCTGTCTCTAAATAGTCACACTCTGAAGTGCTGGGATTAGGGCTTCATCATATGAATTTTAGAGGGACACAATTGAAAATATGTGAATGTATTTCTTTAGAGGTTCTAATGATTGTTGAGTGTTACTCTCACTTAATGGATAGGAGCCAGAGCTGCCAGTATGTAGTGTAAGAGTGAGCCCTGCATGATGAAGAATGGTCTGCCCCGAAGGCCAACAATTCCTCTGGTGTGAAATCCGGAGGGAGCATTCAAAGGACTTGGAACAGTCCCGGGCATGGGGTTTGTCATTATGGTCCATCTTTGATGGAAAGTTGAGGCCTGGTGATCTTTAGATAATGAATGTTCTCTTCTTAAACCAACTTCCCACTCGCCCTCTTCACTCACTTTTCAGTTAGTTCCCTCAGGCAGTATTCCTGGACTCTGTGAAGCAGATGTAATAAAAAAAATAGATTTAAGTACATGGGGTTTGCATTGGAGTTCTGGCTCCTCAGTCTCTAGGAAAATTGAGAAATTTACACTTTCGATGTTTCCCCAACTCACCTTAGACTCTTTGACTAAAATAACACCCCCTTTTAAAAATAAATTCTGCCTTGCCTCCAGGCTTACAGTGGTATGAAATAAAATTGCATGCAGAGCTGAGACAAGAACTCAACAACCAGGGCACAAATTAATACCCAGAAATGTACTTCTGGCACGTATGGGCTCTTCCTGGAATAGCCTGTGGTTCCAGCACGTCCCCTCTTCTTTCCCGCTGGGCCCCTTGCTCTTTCCTGCCCTTTGGTAAACATGAAGGGAGTGGGGATATTCAGTCCCTTTCATGTTTAGAACATTGAAATGCTTTCCAAACATCATCATATTCATTAGAGCCGCCTTAGGCTGTTAATGACATTATAAACCAGTGCCGCACACAGATGTTAAGAATAACTACAAAATGTATCTGTTTCACAGTCATTCACTGCCCAGACAGTACTCCATTTATGTTTTCTTGAGTCATGCTGCATTATTCAGTCTTCTTTATACAATTTTGACATCCAGGAGAAACAAAAAACTCTAACAATTGCTACTACAATATAAAAATAAAAATGAATAATTCAGAACGCCTGTCTTATTTTCCTCCCCCTGTCTGACTGACTGATCCAATGTTGCTTTCCATTTCACAGTGCTCAGTAAGGCAAGCAGAGGAGAATTTTCAGGTATAGAAATAAAAACATGGAGCATTTTAGTTGTTTGTCCCAGAAGAACCCATTCCTGAGCTGCCAGAAACTCTTGGACTGACTTTAATTCACTTTACTTATATATGTGGGCTCTACTTACTCTCAACCCATCATCACATTATTCTGAGGAGGCTAAAAAACCACAGTCTTCTTTCTAATCAGCAGTTTTTGAAGCCCCCCTTTATTATTATTTTTTTCTCAACTATTTAACCAGCAACTGTAGCTTCAGGTTCTTCTCAGGTCTAATGCTTTTGTGCATTTGTGCATTACATATGTGATAGGGTCAATGTCCCAAGTTCATTCTATCTGAAAGCAGGAATGGGATTCTGAGGGTCCTAGCAGCAATTCCCTGGCTGCACCAGGAGCCTTTCTGATAACGCCCTGTCAAGTTCTCGGGCATTTCTTGGCTAACAGGCTTCCTGACCTTTCGCTTGCTCCTGGTCAGTGGGCATGGCTCCAGCTTGGCTTGAGTGTACGATGCAGAGCCAGATTCCGGACAAGTGCACCACTGGCTGGCTGTCACTCACCCCCTTGGAGGGATTTGAGAAAGAGGCACAGGGATACATAGCTTGCTAAATAACCCATGTTTCCTTCAGTTGGAATTTTCTACCTGATATGAGGCCATTTCCAAACTTTTATTCTTCTTTCAAAATCATGACCAAGGATTGGAAATGGATAGGAATTTTTTTTTTTTTTTTTTTTTTTTTTTTTTTTTTTTTTACCAAACCTCCAATTGGCCATTAATGATAAAGATTAGGGAAGAGCTTCTTGTATATTCTAATGGTTAATTAAATTCTTCATATTAGTATAATGGCATTCCAGGAAGACAGAACAGGATAAAAGAATCCATGCATGGTATTAGTAGGCTCATCTCTTTAATATACTACTTGGCAAGATTTTTATTTTTGCAATTTCAAGTTTAGGGTTTGGGGCCTTTATATTTTTATTTTTCTCTTCTTTATCCACCACCTCTCTCCCACCCCCAATCAAAGAAGAACAAACATCTGATTCTCCCCCACCCCGCTTCTTTCAAGGACATTGATGTATCCTCCTATATATAATAAAGAGGTAATATGCAAATTGACCCTCACATCCTCACAAGATGGCTGCCTATGACTAGGCCGGCAGGGGGGTTAGTGAGGGATGACCAAATAACTGAACAAACAGGCTACATGGGGCAACCAGGCCGGCAGGGGGGTTAGTGAGGGACGACCAAACGACTGAACAGCAGCTTCCTGGGGCAACCAGGCTGGCAGGGGGATTAGTGGGGGACGATGAAATGACTGAAGAGCAGGCTGCATGGGGCAACCAGGCCGGCAGGGGTATTAGTGGGGAAGACCAAATGACTGAACAGCAGGCTGTGTGGGGTGACCAGGCTGGCAGGGGGGTTAGTGAGGGACGACCAAATGACTGAACAAGGAGGATACGTGGGGCAACCAGGCTGGTGGGGTGGGGGGGACAGTTGGGGGCAACCAGGCTAGCAGAGGGGGGCAGTTGGGGGCAGTTAGGCTAGCAGGGGTTCAGTGAGGGGCAACTAGGCTGGAGGTGGGGGGGCAGTTGGGGCGACCAGGCCAGCAGGGGGGGCAGTCAGAGGTGACCAGTCTGGCAGGGGCGGGGCAGTTAGGAGCAACCAAGCCAGCAGGAAGGGGGCAGTTGGGGGTGACCAGGCCAGTAGAGGGGGGGCAGTTAGGGGCAATCAGGCTGGCATGCAGAGGCAGTTAGGGGCGACCAGGTAGGCAGGCAGGTGAGTGATTAGGAGCCAGTGGTCTAGGATTATGAGAGGGATGTCCGACTGCCGGTTTAGGCCCGATTCCCGGGAAGTTGGACATCCCCCAAGGGGTCCCGGATTGGAGAGGGTGCAGGCTGGGCTGAGGGGACCCCTCCACCCATGCACGAATTTCGTGCACTGGGCCTCTAGTATTAATATAAACAGGCAAAAACCTGGTTAGGGCCCCTCTTTCTCAACATATCCTTTAATCATTTGTGAGGGGTGGGGTCATGTGATATGGAGGTGGGTGTGAGAGTGAAAAAGGGAGAGATGCTTCAGTTTCAGAGGGCCTGGAGGCAGTCACAGAGAGCTGTTTCCATGGCAGTGCTATGGAAACCAGGTTCTGTCGCTCACTCCTTCCCAGAGTAGAATTTCCATGCTGCATATAGCATGGGCTCTCAAAAAGCCTGCTGGTGTTTTATATGAACTAGGACTTTATCGTTGTGACCTCATTGTAACCTATCATTTGGGCCTCTTATAAGTGGGAGGAAATGGGGAAAAAATAGGAACCTACTTCAAAACCCTGGTAGAAACTCTAAACCTTAAATATTTCTGTGCATTTTCCAGTAGGATGGAGAGAGAAATTAGTTTTACTGTATATCAGTTGTCATTTCCACATGTATCCATTTTTTGGGGTTTCATTCTATAGCATTGTCATATCCCATAGTATTAAAGATGCCAGCTTCTTGTACCATTATTTTTCTCCATAATCTGTAGGACTAAGGACCCTTAAGGAACCAGACAGCTCTTATATTGAGAACACATGGTGGTCTTATCCTTCATACGACTTGTATGTATGTGTTGATTATCACAAATGCTGAGCAGATGAAAGACCATGGATGATTCTTCTTCACTCTGCAAACACCTCTCGAGTATGTGCACTCCTGGCAGCGGGTTTGTGGCATCATTTCATACATGGAGAACTGCAGTTGTGTTTGTGTTTGCATGTGAGTTGGGTCTCCTGACATAGGTTGTTGATTTATACTTTCAATTATCACCTGCTTGTGTTCTTTTAATGGAAAGATTATTGTGTAAAGAATGACGTCAAATGAAGCCCATGAATCCAAGTAGCAAAGAAAAAAATGCTAACATCTACAGATCATTTTTAGAAGGGGAGACAGAAAATACATGAGTATTTTAATCCTTTCTGCTTCAAAGATAGACATAGTGGGCTTTAATTGACACCACCCGGCAAGGTGGTTTGCAATGAGAGCTTGTTTTGTTAGACTTTTAAAAAAAAAGGCTTTTTTTGTTTGTTTTACTTCTCGAGCTCTCAGATTACACAGAATCATTCTCAAAGGCCCATTACTAGACTGAATACGTCTTTTCTACAACATCTTTAAATTTCTCTAGTACATTCCCCAAATCTCCCTTCTCTAATGACTCCACTTCCCTCCTCAATAAACAATCCACCCTTAATCATTTTTAATCATTTTCTGCTCAAGGAATTTGTGAATCCCTGGATACTCAGTGTTTGCTTTATTCTTATGGTGTTGGAAGTTCATATATATATATATATGTTCTGAATGGTGCTTAATATTAGATTCAGTGCTGAAATATTCTTGTCATGTGTTTTTTGTTTGAGAGATTTTTGCCTCGTGGTTTAACATCAGTAACACTATATTTACTCATTGATCTGAGGAATGGTACCTTGAGTAATGCTTAAATATTTGCTGCCCACCTAATGTTATCCCTCAATATTCATTCGTTTGCTTGTTCCCTCATTCATCCTTTCTTCATTCACTCAACCACAGATGGCTTTGCTGTGCATAGCATTGTGCCATGTATCAGTCATACCAAAGAAGCCGAAGATACCTTATATCAAGCTGAACCATATGGGGCTTCTGATAGTCTACTGTGTTTGACCTGGAAAAGGGCAAGTTTATATGCTTTAAGCTAAGGTAAAGGTACAGTATAAAAAGATTTAGAAAAACAAGACTGACATTTAAAGATAGATTTACAAAAAAATCCAAAGAGGTGAAGGTTAATGGAAGAGTTGAAAATAATGTTCAGAGACAGGAGGAACTAAAAAATAAGAGTCCTGACCTTCTCAGTTTGTCACATGTAGTTATTTCAATTAGTTAAAATTAAATAAAATTAAAAGTTCAATTCTTTAGTAGTATGAGCCATATTTCAAGTGCTCAATAGTCACACGTGATTAGTGGCTATCATACTGGACAGCACAAATAGAGAACATTCCTGTCATCACCAAAAATTCTGTTGAACAGTACTGTAAGGCAGAGAGGAAATTGATCATGGAAGAAAAAAGAGATTGAGAGAACTTACACTTCCTTAGGAATGCATATCTGTAATGGTACAGAAAAGGTTTGGTGACTTGAGGGAGGGTCTGGTTATTCACTGAAATTCATTAGTTCTCTTCTTAGTTATTAAGCCTTGTGGTTGTTACATAACTGTTAGTGGCCCCAGTGAAATTGGCCACAAATCCTAGAACATATAAAATAAGCATCATATTAAAGAAAACACTTGCCTTATAGTAATTCTCTCCTTTGCTGGCCATCTCAGCCAATCCTAGTGGCTAAATGTAACATAGGCGGTCTGGTTTGGCTCTTGGCTCTCTTTATGGTCCCTCTAGCTGAGAGTTAGTCACACCGAGTAATGTGCAGAAGAGGAAAGCTGTCATTTGCGATCATCTTTTGAGAGTTTTGTACTTTAGGCATTAAGTTCCTAAATCTAAACACTTCCCAGGGTGCCTAGAAACTCAAATGTTTGATCCCAGGTCTGTATCTTGGCTGTCTCCTTTCTTGTGATATTTATCTGTGGTAGGTTTCTTATTTCATCTGAAAAGAACCATTTTGGGGAATCCTCAAATGGTGACACATTCCATCATTTTCAACTCTGAATCAACTGATGTTGCATGAGAACACATGTAGACAGAAGCAAAAAAACTGTCAACCTTGTCATTTTCAAATATCCCCAAAGGTGATGCTGTACAGCTTAATTAGAGCAAGGCTGAGAAAAAACAGAAAACTTCTTGAGAAGATATTGTTACCTGTTCTATGAAACTGGATACACCTTTACTAACTTAGATGTAATCACATCAGAAAAGGAATATAACCCTAGCCAGTTTTTCTCAGTGAATAGAGTGTCACCCTGCAGACCAAAGGGTCCTAGGTTCGATTCCGGTCAAGGGCACGTACCTTGTTTGCAGGCTCTTCTCCAGCCTGGGCCCTGGTCAGGCTCAGGCAGGGGGTAACCAATGGATGTGTTTCTGTCACATTGATGTTTCTCTCTGCCTTTCCCTCTCTCTTCTACTCTCCCTAACAGTCAATGGAAAAATATCCTTGGGTGAGGATTAACTAAAAAAAAAAAAGGAAGAAAGAAATATATTTGGCTGGTATGGCTTGGCTCAGTGGTTGAATGCTTTGACCTTTGAACCAGGAGTTCATGGTTTGATTCCCAGGCAATTCCTGATCAGGGCTCATGTTTGGGTTGTGTGCTCGATCCCCAGTGTGGGGCATGCAGGAGGCAGCTGATCAATGATTCTCTTTTATCATTGATGTTTCTATCTCTCTCTTCCTCTCTGAAATCAATGAAAAAAATATTTTTATAAAAGGAATACATTCTAAATTCTTTACTGCATTTACTGTACACCTTATTAAATAAACTAGAGGCCTGGTGCACAAAATTCATGCACGGGGGGGAGAGGGGGGCGGTCCCTTCAGCCCAGCCTGGACCCTCTTCAATCCGGGACCCCTTGGGGGATGTCTGACTGCCGGTTTTGGCCTGATCTCAGGGATCAGGCCAAAACCGGCAGTTGGATATCCCTCTCATAATTTGGGACCACTGGCTTCTAACTGCTCACCTGCCTGCCTGCCTGATTGCCCCTAACTGCCCTCCTGCCAGCCTGATTACCACTAACTGCCTCTGCCTGCAGCCTGATCACTCCTAATTGCCCCCCCCCCCACCAGCCTGGTCACCCCCAACTGTCCCCCCTGCTGGCCTGGTCGCCCCCAACTGCCCCCCACCGCTGGCCTGGTTGCCCCTCACTGCCCCCCCCCCTGCTGGCCTGGTTGCCTCTCACTGCCCCCCCCGCCCCTGCTGGCCTGGTTGCCCCTAACTGCCCCCCCTGCTGGCCTGGTCGCCCCTCACTGCCCCCCTCTGCTGGCCTGGTCGCCCCTCACTGCCCCCCTTACTCGCCTGATTGCCCCACGCAGCCTGCTGTTCGGTTGTTACTGTGAGAGCATCGTGACCAATTTGCATATTACCCTTTTATTAGTATAGATTGGCACTTTGGAGTTAGGCAGGTTTGGGTCTAAGTCCTATATATGTCCTCTGGCAAGTGCCTTATTCTTTCTGACCTTCAGTTTCCTCATTTGTTATGGAACCTTGTAAAGTGGTCATTAGAATGAAGTAAGAATATGTGTAAAGCACTAGAAAATAATAGGTGCTCTTTAATTTTAGCTATTCTTTTTTTAAAATATATTTTATTGATTTTTTACAGAGGAAGGGAGAGGGATAGAGAGTTAGAAATATCGATGAGAGAGAAACATCAATCAGCTGCCTCCTGCACACCTCCTACTGGGGATGTGCCCACAACCAAGGTACATGCCCTTGACCAGAATTGAACCTGGGGCCTTTCAGTCCACAGGCCGTGCTCTATCCACTGAGCCAAACCGGTTAGGGCTTAGCTATTCTTATTACTCTTATTTTGTTGCTGCTGTTGTTATTGCTGCCACCAAACATTTTGTCCTTACCCAATTTCCAATTCCTGATACCTAGAGTCCCAAGAATGTAGTAATGTTTAGGATCTACAACAGTCTCACATGCTTGTTTTGCCATCTGGTTCTCATTTTTGCCAACTCTTATTCTATCCTTATATCATAATTCTTATATTCAGTATTCAAATGGATGACTCTTTAACTTTATTGCTTGGTTTTTACTTTTCTTGATTTCCAGTTTTATATAAAATTTCCCCAAACTTCTCAATTGCTTACCTCATAGTCTGGATCCCAGTTTTCTATGCTTCAAGAAATGCCTTTACTGATCTCCACAGTCACTTTTAGGCAAGCCCATTATCTTTCCATTTCTAATGCAAATGGTTTAATGGTTTTAAATACCAAGTGTCCATGATGGACACATTGATCAGCATATCTATCTTATTATTAATTTCCTTGGTTTGCTTCCTCACTTCCATTTCTTTCAGACAGTGTGATTTAATCTCTTGCAGCTGCCTCATATTTAATAGAGAAAAACACAGAATTCTTTTATTTTATTGGCACTTTTTATTTGTTGGATTTTATACTCTTCTTTTATTGAATGCAAAGCATTGTAGCAGAATTTTCCTCATGGAAAATGTACAAAGTTGAAATAGATTTAGTAGCAGGTAAGAAGGGGAAAAGTGAAAAAGAAAAGATATGTACAGATAATAATAGAGCTTGGGAAGAGTAAGTAGAGGGAAATGCAATATAATAGATGAATAAAATTTAGTACAAGTGCCTGACCCCAGAGATTATTTCAGTCATCATTTTGCTAAGAATTTTGTTCCCACCTGGAAGAAAAGAATGCTAACACTGTCTTGCAATTTCTTCTGCTAAGCAGACCTCTCAAAATGGTGCTACAGTGTCTTGCACCATTACAGTTTGGGGCTTAGCAACTATTTGTTGAATTGATATTTATGGTTGAACAGGTTGATTAACTGAAAAATTTAACTCTATGAATACCACTGTATCTTAAGAGTCATAAGACATAACTTGCTTTTTTCTGTTAAGACTTCTATAGAACAGTAGCCATGACTCATGGAGTCTTCAAAGAATCTAAAGAAAGCTGTGTATCCGTATTCAGAAAAGTACCCACAGACCAAATTCTGCACCCATTTTCAGGAAATTCATGAATCCCTTTGAGGCTCATTCATGAATCCCAGGTTTTGCATCTCCACTCCACCCTATATAATAAAAGGCTAATATGCAAATCAACCGAAGGGTGGAACGACCAGTTGCTATGACACATACTGACCCACCAGGGGGCAGATGCTCAATGTATGAGCTGCCCCCTGGTGGTCAGTGCGCTCCCACAGGGAGAGTGCCACTCAGCCAGAAGCCCTCAGCCGGGCTCACAGCTGACGAGCTCAGCAGTGGTGGCGGGAGCCTCTCCTGTCTCCTCAGCAGCACTAAGGATGTCCAATTGCCAGCTTAGGCCCACTCCCTGCGATTGCATGAATTTTGTGCACTGGGCCTCTGGTATTTATATATTTTCCTTGATGGTCTTCCCCACTCCTTATCTCCATTCAAAGATGACCTCAGTGCCTGATTCCAAACCAGAAGTCTTAGTGTCATTATCCACTCTCTGCCCTCCAGGCAGGCTAGTGTTCTAGTTCCCAGATCTTGCAGCTTCATATATTTTATGAAGGAAAATGCCTGATGTAGTACTCAGGTAAGTAATATTGCCCAGAATGTCATTGTGCAGGCATAGGGAGACTCTTCCTTGATGTTTCTGTGGCATTATTGACCATATTGTTTTTAAAGGACTGGGTCATCTGTAAATGGGAGTGGGGCAACAGGGAGGATTTGGTTTTTATACTGCCAGCTCTATTTTTCTTCTACATGTTCCTCACTGTCTCATTCCCTAGTTATACATGTCCAATATCCATTTACTGAAGTTAGGCCACTGTTTTTGGCAGTGTTACCGGAGCTGGCAATGGCTAATGATTAGATAAATGAATCTTACTGCTGGATCTGATAAATTACCCTACTCAGTGTGACAGGTAGCTAATGTTTTGTTGCTCACTGGTACCTTAATCCAGTTCATAGAGTCAGACTTCCCTATACATCGGGAGACTTATTTGTGAAAATGTTTTAGGGGTTCTGGGAAGGAGGAGAAGACAGACTTCCTGTGACCCTCTTCTCATACAGTATGAGCAAATAGCCAAGAATTCGGATATATTGGCACCTCAGAAAAAGAGTATTATTTTTTGTTCCTCTGATTTCATCTGGTACTTGGAACAATCAATATTTTTGAGTGTTTACTGTGTGCCAGCCACTGTACAAGGAATTAGGAAAATAAAAACTCTTAATAAAGCTATAAAATTTGCCTTTCAGGTACTTATAGCCAAGAATGAGATAAAAACATACAAATAGATTGTTTATTTAGTAGTAATGGGGATTATTTCATTTCTCAAGGGCCAGTGTGAAGGGAGGCAGGCTGCTGGAAAAGTATGCAGGCTCCACACTCCAATAAGAAAACCCTTTAGAATGACCATATGTTCATTCAACTATAATTATTCAACAAATATGTACTGAGTGCCCATTGTAAGCTAGACCTTGGGGCTACTGACTGGATAATACCGAATTAATGAAACTTACTAGTACATTTTTATGAGGGGGACAGACAGAAAACAGACAACACAACAATACAATCTGTGACAGGATTAAGTATTATGAAGAAATTAAAGCAAGGTAGAGAATAAAGACTAATGGAGGCTGGGAAGGGAGTTCATTTAGACAAGATGGGTAAGGAAGGTCTCTTTGAAGAGTTGGCATTAGAGCAAAGACCTCAGAGGGGAGAAGAAATGAGGAGCTTTCTAAGTTAAGAGAAACCCTGAAGTGGGAATGAGTTTGGCAATTGGAAGAAGAGCAAGAAGACCTCTTGGCTGGAGCAAAGCAGGGATGGGGGCAGCAGATAAGGTCAGGGAGGTAGGCTGGGCCCACAGACCAGATCAAAAAGCCTGGATCATGTTCTAAGTGTGCAGAGAAAGAAGTGGAGGGCTTTATGTTGTTAAAAGAGTATTCTGAGTGCTGGATGAATATTAGGTGGTGAATGTGGGGGCACAAACAGTAGAATAGGTGGCCAAATTAGGAAAATTCACTCATTGATTCAGGATTCCTGTAGTATGACTACATCATAACTGATCCCTTGAGTTTGAGGAATTCAACTGCTAGTGGACCTTGCTTATTTCTCTCTTCTTTCCCTCCTTAAACCCTTTTAAACCCTTTTTAAACAAACCTTTATGGTGACCAACTAAGGTGGCTGATGTTTTACCTTATGAACTCTTTCTTCATCTTTGGCATGTGGTTCCCTCTTAAATAAGGATTTTAGGATTTTGAGTAATACTAATTGTCACTATTTTTAAATGTCTCCTATATAACCAGATGCTAGGCATATATTATCTATTTTAACCCTTACAAAAACTGTGCAGTGAAATTATTATTACTCTTATTTGACAAATGAGGACACTAAATTTCAGAGAGATGAAATGTCTCAGGCATGGCTACACACTAGTACGTGGTTGCTGGGAATTGATCATAGGCCTCTTGGCCTCAAATCTCATAGTCTTTCTACCACATCATGCTGTGTCTTAGAGTTGAAGGACATGAGGAGCATATTTGAGAAAGTTAGGAAATTGTTTTTTTCTGAGACTGGTGTTATTCAAGAGTAGTGGTTCTCAATGGAGGGTGACTTTGTATCTAAGCAACATTTGGAAACATCTGGTGACATTTTTCGTCCTTACAAGTTGGGGTAGGGAGTGCTACTGGCATCTTGTTGGTAGAAGCCAGGGATACTGCTTAGCATCTACAGTCCACAGGACAGCCCCCAGATGAATGAATGAATGGTCTTGCCCAAAATGCCAGCAGTACCAAGGGTCAGAAATCCTGTTCTAGAGTTATTTTTCTGCATTTCTGACCTGTCCATAACTTTAATTAGTATACATCTCCTAGGTCATCAGTCATCACTCAAATTATATATATACTTTTGCTCTTGTTTTAAGGAGAAATTAGGATCCAACTAAAAAAGAAAGACTTCTGTTGTCAAGTTGTTTTTTGTTTTGTTTTTGGACAGTGAATGGTTGTCTCCTAGCACCATTTATTTACTGTCTGATGGAAGCCTAGGCTCTGATTCCAGTCTAATGGAATTCTGGCTTCTGCATGGAACTACCACACTGCTTCCTGCTGGGCTTCCTTTGGAGTGGGGTAGGTCAGGCTATTAGCACTGGGAAAAGCCTTCTACTAGAATGTTGTGGGAATTGGGAGCAGGTCAACCCTAACTCCCCCATGCTATCAAACTCAAAGTGAGCCCAGCAGCTCTGAGATTTGGATCATGGTCTACTAAGCAAATAGTCCTCTACCAGATATCATGCCTTCAGAATTTAAAAATGATGATACACACTGATGGGAGGACAGACTGTCCCCATGCTCCTCCCCCAAAAGTGCACGTACAATCTTTATAGCTTTCTCAATCTAGACACTACCATAGTTAAGAGCTGCTGCAATGTATGGTCCCATATAGGTAGCAAGTTCTTCACACATTTGATTTTAACTTTATAGTATATAAAGTCATCCATAGGCATTATTTGTCTCACTGGGTCAAGAGGCTCATTAAATACTTAAAAGATAAAATATTATACTTTATTTTTTTCTGCTTCCTAATCTTCCTATCAGAATGATATTATTGCAATTAGCTAGTTATTGATAATAGAAAAGGAACAAAGGAAAGGCCAGACATCATAAACCGACATGTCATTTGGGCAGCTTCACCAGAAAGCTGTAATTTTGTATTCCCCAGCGAATCATATAGGAAAGATAGACATATGTAAAGTTGGGACGACATAGGGAAAGTACTTGCCTGTGAATTATACCTGGGAACAGAGATGGTTGGCCAGAATGGGCATGGCCACTGCAAGCACTGGAACATCTGGGAATACATATCCCCTAAACAACGGAGTTTGAGCTCTTGGGCTTTTGTGCTTGGCTCTTAGTTTGTGGGGCTTCCTTGCTCCTGCTTTCTTGCATTCATCCCTGTGGACCCCACATGCAATGGACTAATGGACTATAGTGGGGAAACACAAGCTAAGTTAGCCATGCTGGACTGGAACCACCTCCAACATGGAAAGGAAACTGGACACTGGCTCTGATTAGCTCTACTGAAACCCCAGCTACACTTCTTTTATGACTGGATTAAGAGAAATGGGACTGGAAACCCAGGGGTGTAATTTCTTGGAAATAAAACTTTCCACCATATGTCATCCTTCTGTGGGGGCCTCTAGAAATGCTTATTCCAGCAATACCCTAAGAACCCCACTTTCATGAGCAACCAGGGGAGACGAGCCCATCTCCTACCCTGTAACAAGAGGAGTAGTAGTCCACCGCTGGGTGAATTGGTGGAAGCCCTGATTCCATGGCTGTCTTTCTCTGGGAGAACATGGGTGAGGAAGCAGGCTGGGGGTCCTTGGCTTGGTGCCTTTTTTCAGGTGCCTCTTGGCATATTTACTTTCCCTCTGACTTGCCTGACTAAAAAAAAAAGAAAAAAAAAAGCCTTCTGCTTAATAAATGTCTGCTTGTAATATTCTGAAACAAGGAGGCTAATCAAAGGCCCTGTTCTGCAGAACAGGGACGCTAAATGACAAGATTAATTTCCGTAATCAAGCAGCTTAATTTAGACGTTTGGACATTTTTCCCCCTCTGTGTTGCTGATTGAAATTGAGGCAAATTTTGCTGTGGTGAGACTCTATCCTGGCCTAGGAAAGCTTACTTACTGGGACTAGAAGAGGGGAGGCAAGGTGACTGTGGTCAGAGTGGAGATGAGGGCACCTTTAGTACATTTAAGTGACAGGCCTATATTGCTCAAATTAGAGTTTGAACTGAATATTTTTAGATCATGAATAACATATGATAATGACCAGAATGCTTATTGTTTCTTAGTAAAGCAAACACCTCACAATGGGGATTCAAGCATCTTTTTTTCTCTTGTGCTATAGTTAGCATTGAAAAGTATTACTTACTTTTTTAAAAATATATTTTTATTGATTTCAGAGAGGGAGGAAGAGGGAGAAAGATAGAAACATCAATGATGAGAGAGAATCATTGATCAGCTGCCTCCTGCATGCCCCACAATGGGGATTGAGTCCACAACCCAGGCTTGTGCCCTGACTGGGAATCGAACTATGACCTCCTGGTTCATAAATCAGTGTTCAACCACTGAGCCACCCCGGCTGGTCAGGAGAGTATTACTTTCAAGGAAGGAAAAAACACACCAATCCTGTATTTTGGGGTAGCTATTTGGAATTCTTACCTTTAGGTTTTTCTAGATCAAATCTTATTTAGGTTATGAGGTTATTGTATGCTGATCCATGAGCCCTGGTTTCTGGTGGTAAATGTGGTCAGGTGGGCAAATCTGTGGGCAAGAAGCTAAATTATCTGTGGATTTAACACTGACATTGCTTTTGATCCTCTGTGAGTCATTGAATCTTTCTAGGCTTCAGTTTCTTAATTGTAAAATAAAGATGCTAATACTGATCTGCCTCACAGAATAGCTAACAAATGTATGTAATGCTCTTCCCAAACACAAAGTACTAAATAAATACTAAAAGGTGAGATCAATTGACTCCTAAATAACATGTATATAGGGAAAATAAAATCAAGGCCAGAAGAGACTGAAACTCACTGCCAAGAAGCAAGGCTGTGTGTGTTGGGGATAAGAGAGGGGGAATCTTAATGCCCTGTAAACACATGAACACTAGCTTAGCACAGTGAGGTGCTCATGGATGGAGACACTGCTGTGCACTGAGCTCTAGCCTTTACGACCAGTATTTTAGAGAAACGTGATTGCGTTCATTTTTTCATTTAAAAATTTTTATTGAGTGCCTATTATGAGCAAGGCATTATTGCTTCAAGACACTGTACAAGACCTCATGGAGTTTAGAACTTATTGGAGGAGATAAGAAATATCCGAGAGTATATATAAGTCTCTAAGAGAAACACTGTAGGTGCTGTGAAACTAAGTGTTATATATGAATGCAGGGGGAAGAATTAATTAGTGTGATCGGAGAAGCACACTGAAGGAGGTGGCATTTGAATTCCAGCGGTTTCCATTGGTAAGGGCAAAGGCAAGGAGGAGGCCAGTCTAGGTGGAAGGACCAGCATGACCAAATATAAAGTGTAATCATTTTCAAGAATGAGGAGTTTAGACTTCTTTCTTTGAGTTTGTGTTGAAGGGTTGAAGAGAAAGGACTAAAAAATAGGTGGGAATAGATTGTGGAAAATCCTACCTGATTGTGGAGAGCTTTAAAGGCATAAGCATATATAAAAGTAAAAAGTTTAGGAATAATAACCCCAAATTTTAACAAAGCACTGGTTTTCCTGGGATGTGATAACAGGAAAGAGTGAAAATCTATTTAATAAAATCTATGTAGTGCACAGGTTGGACAGAATAGGCTATTGAGGATTAAAGCAGCATTTAAGATGTCTTATCCTTTATAATAAAAAGCTAATATACAAATCAACCAAACGGTGGAACCACCAGTCTCTATGACATGCACTGACCACCAGGGGGCAGACCCTCAATGCAGGAGCTCCCACAGGGGGAGCTGGGCTCACGGCTGGCAAGTGCAGCGGGAAGTGCTAAGGATGTCCAGCTGACTGCGGTGGAGGGAGCAGGCCCAAGCCGTCAGTCGGACATCCCCCGAGGGCTCCTGGACTGTGAGAGGGCCCAGGCCAGGCTGACGGACCTCCCCAAGTACACAAATTTCATTCACTGGGCCTCTAGTCTAAATATAATATGTCACTAACAAAAAACAATCTTAAGAAACTACAAGTTTGACAGGTTCATACTTGAATGCATGTTCCAGTAAAAAGATATAATTTGCAGGTTCATAGAAAGATGAAAATGGGTAAATAATGAATAAAGCACTTAGTTAAATGACAGTTCATACTGAGTACAATGTAATTCCATGTACTGTACTTTACACAGACACAGAGGGCATAAATGACTGGTTGGGACAAACATAACTGTAGGTTCACAGGCAGCAAGGAAAAGGCCCATCTGGCTTTACTTTTTCCCTTAGTTGCGACTTGGCAGTGGGTAATCCTGTGTGAATTGTTGTTCCCACATGAGTGTGTCTTCATTTTTGGCTCCCCACTGTCCCTACCCCCTTCCTCTCTCATCATAGGTTTTAGGGTGCTTTGCTGTGTACTCAGATACAGAGTGAAAGGCATGTTAAAAAGTATTTTTATACCTGTTCAGAAGCTCTCAAATTTTATTTCAATTTTTGCATTGGTTCAAAAATATTTTGGTTTGGTTTATAAATGAAGAACTCTATTTATTTATTTATTTAATCTTTATTGTTGGAAGTATTACATGTGTTTCCCCTTTACCCCCACTGACCTCTTCCAGCCCGCCTCTACCCTCATCCCAGGTCTTCATTCACCACCCTATTGTCTTTGTCCATGGGTTATGCATATATGCATACAAGTTCTTTGGTTGATCTCTTCCCACCTACCCACCCTCCCCTGTCTTCCTTTTTTTAAAAAAAATAGCATAGTAAGATTGATGAAAAAAGTCTAATTTTAGAGAATAAGCACATTATGGACTAGACAATAGGGAGGGAAACAGGGGTTTTGGAATATGGTTTCTAATCTCAACTCAGCTAGTTACTAGTTTTCTGGATGAGGCAAGTCACTTAATCTGTCATCCTCTGCAAGAACATGACAGTTAGAGATGGTGTATGAACAGAGCCCACCCAGCCCTGTGCCTAGCACAGGACATGCACCTTATTTTCTTCTGAAATTAGTACAACTTTAATTATTTTTTTTTATTACAAAAGCAATGTATGCACAGCAGCGAAAAATTGGAAGAGAAGGGAAAAATTAAAGTAGACATCATCTCTCCAGATAGTAGCACTATAAACATCTCTCAATGTGAGTTATGTGAATAAAAATGAGGTCACACTATGCATATTGTTTTGTATCCAGTCTTTTCTATTTATTAATATAAAATGATCATTCTTTCCTGTCAACACATCCTTCTACATCATTTCTAAATGACTACTACATAGAATTCTTAATTTTAATTCCCTATTCAATATTGTACATTATTTTCAAATTGAAGGATTTTACAAATAATACAATGATGGATATCCTTGCAGGTAAATCCTCTTGTCTATCTTTAATTATTTCTTTAGTATAAATTTGTAGAACTGGATTTACTTGGTCAAATAATATCAATTTTTTTTTTACTTTAGATATATATTATCAAATTGATCTCCAGAAATTTTAAACTAGTATGTGTGCTTGTATATGTGTGTATGTATGAAGAGTATCCATTGCTCTGACTTACGCAATGAAGAAAACATTTTTTTGGCATATTTAAGAAGGTAAAATGTTATTGTTTAAATTTCTATTTTGTTGATTTATTAGTGAAGTTGAACTTTTAAAATGTGCTTTCTACCCACGTGGTTTTTAGTTTGCTTTTGTGAATTGTCTGTTATTCTGATAGGTCCTTTCAAATGGCAGCTTGTTTTTGCCCTCCCTGTATCTGTCTTCATGATTTTGATTTCAAGTATTATTCTTTGTTTACATGTTTGATTTTTCAACTAGACTTCAAGCTCTTTCAGGACAGCATCATCTTATTTTTTTTCTGTCCTGAGCACCCAGTCTAAACAGGGCTCAGTAAGATCTAGTAGGCATTAGTGAATAGATGGGTCAAGCAAATGGAAGGGTAGATGGTACTATATGAAACTGAGCCCTCCCTGTATGGTCACCCAGACTCAGCAGAGTCAGTAAGTGTAGGTAACAGGTCTTGTCTAAGCCTTGCTCCTAAGCAGATCTCAGAGCTTCCAGGGACCAGACTAAAAGGCTTTCTCCGACAAAAAGTAGATGACATCTATAATAATAAAAGCGTAATATGCTAATTAGACTGGACAGCCAAACGACCTTCCAGACATCATTCCAGATGTCCTTCTGGAGGAAGCTGCGGCAGCAGGGGCTGAGGCAGATGTAGTTAGGGGCGATCAGGCAGGAGGCTAGTGGCTAGGAGTGATCAGGCAGGCAGGCAGGTGGTTAGGGATGATCAGGCAGGCAGGCAGAGGTGCTTAGGGGAAATCAGGCAGGCAGGCAGGCAGAATGGTTAGGGGTGATCAGGCAGGCAGGCAAGTGGTTGGGGCAATCAGGCAGGCAGGCAAGCAGTTAGGGGTGATCAGGCAGGCAGGCAGGCAGGCAGAGTGGTTAGGGGCAATCAGGTAGGCCAGCAGGCCAGCAGTTAGGAGCCAGCGGTCCCAGATTGCAAGAGGGATATTCGACTGCCAGTTTAAACTGGCAGTCGGACATTCCCTGAGGGGTCCTGGATTGTGAGAGGGTGCAGGCTGGGCTGAGGGACACCCCTCCCATGCACGAATTTCATGCACTGGGCCTATAGTATAAGATTAAGAGGACAGGAATTCTGATAATGGGCAGAGTGGTCAGTACAGGTTCAGGGGGAGGTTGAATGAGGGACAGCTTGTCATCAGGGCTAATTTTCCTTTGTTTTGTCAATGTTTTACCTGTATGATACCCTCAAGTTGTTATATCTGATTTCCTCATTGATAATCTCACCCAGAAGGAACTCTTTGGAGTATGAAGAGTCTGTGCTGTATTTACTATTGAAAAGGTCATTTTCATTTGGCCAAGACAATTTTTTTTCATGTTGCATGGTGGAGCTATTTCTACATGCTTCACTGGCATGTTGTCATGAAGTTCTTTGTTCCTTTAGTCATTTGAGGGGCTGGATCTGGTTGTGTAGCACCTCCTGGTAGTATTCTCTTGGTTTCTTGCTTTCTCTCTTGGAATTCTTTGGAGCTCCCTATATTTATAGGAAAAGTTATAGGAATGAAAAGAAGGAAGGACATTGACTCTAGATAATAAGTCATTTATAGATTCTTATAGAGTTTTGATATATGGGTCACAAATTGTGTTCTGAACATATTATGGAAGAGTGTTTTGTACAGTTTTTGTATGTTGGTAATATTTGCACAGTATATTCCACATGTGCTTAATAAACATTGACTACACTTTTATATAGAACTTAATTCTGAATCTGTATTTGCTATCAAGTATATGTTGACATGACAGATTTTGGTTTATTACAAATTGTATGTATTTTTTGCCAATTGTTACTTAAGTAGGGACATATAATTTTATAAATCTCCCACTTATTTTAAGCTTTCAACCAGAAACAAAAGAAAAAGAAGATCAAGTCCCTTGAGGAATGCATTCTTAATTTATATTAACTTTTAACATTTGCAGATCTACTAGAATATTCTCTTTGAGATAAATAGTATATAGAGACCTTACCATCTTACATCATTTAATTACATATTTACACCTGAATATAACAAGTCATTTAAAATATGTCTATGCAGTACCAAGTGAATTTTTTCCATTTATTTGATTTATTGGATCATTGTGGACTTCCAAGTCTTAAGACTTAGGTTCATGATAAATGTTTTTTGAACCTGTGACATCCAGTTTGATCATCCATAGAAGCACAATTCATTAGGTAATAACTGTTTATTTTTTCAGTTTAGGAATGTGATGCTCAGCCAAAACCGGTTTGGCTCAGTGGATAGAGCGTCGGCCTGCGGACTGAAGGGTCCCGGGTTCGATTCCGGTCAAGGGCATGTACCTTGGTTGCGGGCACATCCCTAGTGGGAGGTGTGCAGGAGGCAGCTGATCGATGTTTCTCTCTCATCGATGTTTCTAGCTCTCTATCCCTCTCCCTTCCTCTCTGTAAAATATCAATAAAATATATTTAAAAAAAAAAAAAAAGAATGTGATGCTCAGAAATACAATGTTAATCTCATCTTGTTATTTCTGTGCTTGTGACACCAGAGATGTTTATACCATATGGAAGCCCCAGGAGTGGGCATAGAGTGATAGTTTAGACAATTAGTGGATATTTAAATAAACTTGTACTTGAAGAAATGTCAGGACAAATATTAATAACTTTGAAGCAACTTTATTTTTATTTATTTATTATGATTTAAAAAAAAAACTCCTCACCCGGAAATATGTTTTGTTTTTAAATTTTATTTGAGAGAGAGAGAGAGAGAGAGAGAGAGAGAGAGAAACATCAATGTGAGAGAGAAATATCCATTGGTTACCTCCATATGCGCCCCAATCAGGGATTGAACCCACAACTAGGTATGTGCCCTGACCAGAAATCGAACCTGCAACCTTTTGGTGTATGGGACAATACTCCAACCAACTGAGCCACCCTGCCAGGGCAACTTTGAAGCAGTTTTAGCAAAGACTGATAAAAAATGATCATATGTTTGGATAATGTGAGTCAAACTAAGGTTAACAAATACCATTGATGAAGATAGAGCTGGGATAAGAAAATGTACTGTATATAATTGTGCTCAATGAATATTGTAAATATACCATTGTACCTATAGGACTTTGACAGAAGAAGGAAAGTAGAGGCTTAAAAGGCAGCAGAAAGTGGGGTGTCTTCAAGGTCAAATTGAGCCCAGCTGTAGCAAGTCATTTGGTCCTAAAGCTGTTGCAATAGAGAAATGTTCTTTAAGGGACCATAACTTGGACATTCCATTGGGTGAAGTATTGGAGGATGAATCAAGGAGCAAAATGGCATGCATTGGTTGGTTTGAGGGAGCTGCTTTGTGTTCCTGTTAACAGAATTCTTATATTCTGATGGTGATCTTTCATCACCATTGAATGAATGGCTTATATTGTTCATTAGGGCCCCCTGGGAGAAATAGAGTATTCTGGAGGTGACATCTTCCAGGCAAGCAGCAGGTTCTCAGGTCTGGCAAATTTTTGTATTAGGATCCTAACTTCCTTTCCATCCCTACTTAGCACATTCCCCTGATACTCTCTTGAGCTCTCTCACCATGGGGGGCATCTTTAACTTGCTTGTACCCCCTGCCATCTTTTGACAGTCAATTTTTTGAAAAAACAATCCAGGATGCTCCTGACCACCGCCCCTCCTCCTTCCCCTCTCCTCCCTTTTCTCCCTCTCTCCTGCTGATTTGTTATTATGTACTGCAGCTGCCCGAAGGATTTTAAATAGACCCATAATGGCACAGCAGCGCCTCTTGGAAGTTTAAATATAACCTTCTTGTTAATCTTGTCTGTGCAGCAACAGGACAGCACCTGGAGAAGGCAACGGGCTAGAGATGATCTGGGTCTACCCTGAGATCACAGTTTAGCAATCTCTCAGGTGCCCTAAGATCTGAAAGCTTTTGGACTCAGCCTAATGGGGGCTATACCTCAGTCTAAGTGGATTTGGTGCTGGATTGACAGTCCCTAGAAATGTAAGCACAGTGTAATACCAGAGTGAAAGAGACAGGGCAAACCATGGCGAAAGCCTGAAATTCCTCTCCCACTCTGCCCAGGTCACTCACACTTGGACACCCTCAGAGGTGGAATGTGTTTGGTCTCCTTTAGCTTCTGCCTGTGTGGGGGGCCTGAAGTGTGAAGGGCTAATTAGTGTCAATTACTTGAGTGGCCATGATTCTTAAGGAACAGAGGTCTAAGTCATAGGTGCTTCCAAGCACAGTATACAGGCCTCAGACAGCTTCCAGGGGATGTGATGGCGTGGCTACCCTGACCCAAAGTGATGAAGTTGTTCATGAAGGAAAGAAAGCTACAGATTCTGGCTCCAGTTCCCAAATTTGTCAATATCTTCTTGGATTTAATAAATGTCAAGCCCTAATACTAATTCGGTCATTCAGTCAATATTTATTGAGTACCAGAGATTGTAGGGAATGTTCTGAGATCAATGGAAGAAAGGGGCTGGCAATGAAGTACCTTGTTAAAGTCAAGGAAGACCTTATTATTGGGATGATAAACTGTTAAAAATTGAGGTTTTTCTGCAGTATGTGTCCTAATAGCCATCTGGTTCAGTTTTTTTCCTATTGAAATGTTCTAGGATGTATGCCTCATCAAGGATGGGAATAAAACAGGGAAGTCAGTTAATGAAAGCGAATTTAAATTCCATAAATTGTAAAGAACTATGCTGAACTCTTAGTTTAGGTAGAAAAGATAAGGTGATAATTATTATCTTAAGATAGTTTACAGTATAAGAGGGGATCCTGAACAGATAATAATAAGCCCATCAAATATTTTTATAGTATATGTTGGAGTTCATTGGGCATTCACATACATAGTTCTATTTTATACTTATACAACCCTGTGCGATGGACTTTGCTATCCTCATTTTATAAAAGAAAATAACTAACACAAACAGATTTAATAGTTTTCCCAGAGTCAACCACATAGTAAATGGTGGAACCAAGATATCTATCTCCAAATAAGATTGTGTATTTTTTCATCTTTGAATCCCTATGGGCTGGTATAATGCATGCCACATTGCAAAATTGATACTATTTTTTAACTGAATGAATGAAAGACACCATTCATTCTTTTTCATAACATTGCAATAATATATTCATTTTATTTATTTATTTAAATTCTCACCCAAGGATATGTTTTTATTGAGTTTTAGAGAGAGAGGAAGGGAAAGAGGGAAACATTGATGTGAGAGAGAAACATCAATCACTTGCCTCCCATATGTGCCCCAACTAAGGATTTAACCTGCAACCTAGGTATGTACCCTAACTGGGAATGGATCCCACAAATTTTTAGTGTAGGGGATGATCAACCAACTGAGCCACTTGGCCAGGGCTCATATATTTGTTTTACAATAAACACACAAAAAAACATTTTAAACATTTTAGTAGAGAGGTTACTGAGGAAGGGGGTGAGTTAGGAATAACATGGGTTACTAAGTAGAAGTGTGAAGGGCTAATTAGTGTCAATTACTTGAGTGGCCCCAGGAGTGGGCATAGAGTGATAGTTTAGACAATTAGTGGATATTTAAATAAACTTGTACTTGAAGAAATGTCAGGACAAATATTAATAACTTTGAAGCAACTTTATTTTTATTTATTTATTATGATTTAAAAAAAACTCCTCACCCGGAAATATGTTTTGTTTTTAAATTTTATTTGAGAGAGAGAGAGAGAGAAAGATAGAGAAAGAGAGAGAGAGAGAGAGAAACATCAATGTGAGAGAGAAATATCCATTGGTTACCTCCATATGCGCCCCAATCAGGGATTGAACCCACAACTAGGTATGTGCCCTGACCAGAAATCGAACCTGCAACCTTTTGCTGTATGGGACAATACTCCAACCAACTGAGCTTACAGTCGATACATGTGTGCTATTAAAGGAAGAAGTTAGACACACCTTGATCATTAGAGATTCATCCCAAGTCATAGTAGTCACACCTGGGAATATGGGAGACATCCCAGGTCAAGGTTGGGCGTAGCTGATCATAGCATCAATATTTTCAGGGAACTTGTTAGAAATGCAAATCTTGGGCTCCATGCCAGACCTTCTGAATCATAGCTGTGCCTTAAAAGATGAATTGGATGTGTTTGAGTAGGGAGACATTTTACCATGTGAAATCTGAAAGTTGTTGGAGGTAGGAGATAGAATGATGGTAAGGAATTAAGCATTGCCAGAATATCGTTGTAATAAAGTAGCAGAAAGTCAGAGAGGGCAGAAAGGATCACAGGAGAGCTTATATCCAGCTTGTGCCTTCATGTGGGAGTGCAGATAAACCATTCAAATTGGACAGCATTATTTCATAAGATTTCTAAGAATAAAGATCACACCAAGTCATTTAGTTTCATACCCATTAAATAAGGACCTTACCTGTGTGTCATGAAACTGTCATTTCAGTTTATTTAATAACTTTTAATGCTCTATGGGATAGAGACCAATCATTTGTCACTTTACTCAAAATATATAGTTTTCTACCTACCTGCATGGCGCCGAGCTTATTTGAAAATAGCTAGATAGGTCCAAGCCATATTCTGGGAACCATTAGGGATTAAAAAAAATTGGTATAATTATGTCTAACATGAGTGCAGCAGACTAAACCAATCCTTGTCCAAATGGCAACTGGTTTCTCTACTTTTTGCTCTCATTTTAGGGAAGGTACAATTGATACCTATTTTTAATCATCTATTTATGTTTGTGAGTGAGAAATACAAAAGCTGGCTGCTGAATCCTCCTTTAAGGAGCGTGCTGTCTAAATAGAGAGAAGTGAAGGCATCATATGCCTTGTCATCATAAAATCTTTGAGGAACAAGTGAACTAGGCAGGTATGACAGGTAATTAGGAAAACTAGGGTCTTTTTGTACCAGTTTTGCCACTAAACTTGTGTTCTTGGAAAACACCTTAGTTTTTTCAGGTCTCAGTTCTTCTTCTGTGAAAACAAGGAGTTTGGACTGGGAGGACTTTCAGGTCTTTCCTGTTCCTGCTTCCACGCCTGCTGGGAAATGGCCAATCTCATGGTAGAGTGATGGGTGGGAAGAGGAGTAGCTGACCAAATGGGAGAGACTGGACTGCTGCAGAAAGCCTGTTTATCTCATAGAAGTTTTTAAAATAAGTTGATCTTTCTTTTCCTTTATAAGGTGACTTAATATTTGCATTACTAATTGCCTGCTTTCAAGGTTAATGGACATTTCAATTTCAAATTGTCCTTAAAAGCTTTTCTGAATTGGGGAAGGGCTTGTCTGGTCATTTGCAAGCCCAGCTGCAGTTGATCCATGCCTGTGCCCTGTGGTCACAATTATGCTCCCCTTTGGCCTTATTTCCTCCACTAACAAAGTGAAGTTAAAGAGAAAGGAAGCCAAGGAGTCTGGCTGAGGACTCCTCCAGGATTTCCAGGAGGCTCTGGAATGAATGGGGTTGGGACTCAAAGTCTGAGGTTCTGGTCCTTACCTTCTGGTCAGTAGCTGGTCAAGTTTTTAGAAAATGACATATTTTACAACATTAAACCATTCATTGTGCCCCAAGAACTTCTACATTCCCATTTATCTTTCTTTGGCAATATCAGAAATAGACGTTCCATTAATAGCTAACATTTATTGAATTCTTTTTTTAAATATTTTTTATTGTTTAAAGTATTATATGTAGTAGTACATATATCTCCTTTTTTTCCCCCTTGACCTTCCCCCAGCCTCCCCTACCCCCTGTCGCATGCCCTCATCCCACTTCCCAATTGTCTTGTGTCCATTTGTTGTGCTTATATGCATGTATACAAGTCCTTTGGTTGATCTCTTTCCCCCCCTCCCCAAAACTCCCCTGCTTTCCCACTGTAATTTGGCAGTCTGTTCGGTGCTTTACTGCCTCTGTATATATCTTTTTGTTTATTAGGTTATAATGTTCTTTATTTTCCATAAATGAGTGAGATCATGTGGTATTTTTCTTTCATTGCCTGGCTTATTTCACTTAACCTAATGCTCTCCAGGTCCATCCATGCTGCTGCAAATGGTAAGAATTCCTCCTTTATTATAGCAGCATAGTATTCCATTGTGTAGATGTACCATAGTTTTCTATTTATTGAATTCTTAATCCTTGTCCTGTACTGTAAAATACTTTCTATGCATTATCTCATTAAATCCTTACCTAATGAATTATGTATTGTTATGTTCATTTTACAGGTGGGAAAACTGGGGTTCAGAGAGTTTATGCTAGCAGGTATAGTTGAAGTACATAGGAAGGTCAAATCCAGTTCTTCTGAGTGTAAAACCTCTGTGTGTGTTTTTTAGTTTTGTTTATTTTATTTTTTGCTACTGCACCAACCTGATTTCTTTCTCGTGAAAAGATCCAATCCATGTTTTAATGATGATAACCAACTTCTTATGTCTACCTTGCATTCTTAAATTTAGATATCATCTTGTTACATCACTTAGTTAGCTTATTATCCACTAAATGTTCCTATATATTTTTTCCTCTGTTCAGTACATATTGGCTCAGCCTCTTTGTACTAAACAGTAATTGTTTCTGTTAACTTTATTCTCTTGGTTCTAACCATGTCATGATTATGTGCTACAGTTATTTCGAATTCTGGTGGGTGAGCAGAGCTGAGTTCTAATTGCTCTTTTAAGTCCAGAAACATCAGAATGGCCCAAGGGATTCTAGGGCTCTGTGGCCTTACCCAGCCCTCCTCAGAGCTGGCTCCAGGCATAGGGCGGCTCCGCTCCTGGCCAGGAGAGCTGGCAGTGGAGAAGTGGAGTGTGTACCTGCAGTGCAGTCTGGCTTCTGTGCCCAGGAAGATGAGGTGGCTCAGTGTCCATCTGGACTCAGTGATCACCTCCTGGGAGGACAGAGTCTGAATTAGCTTGTCACGGCTGAACAGAAAAAGGCACTTGTGTATTCTGAGGCTTGGCGACTAGAGAAGCACTTGCCAGCATTTTGCTGAGTTATATCTTCCTACTCCATGGATAACATTATTTATTTTTAGCCTCATTTCTTCTGATTACTCAATTGTCTTGAACAACTTCATGAGAAAAATGACATCTCTGTCAGACTGTTATAGAGGAATTTCTTGCTGGAGCTGTACTGAGATAAAAATATTTTATTTTCCTGGATGCCACTGAATCTTTGTGACCTCTTGGGTTTGGGAGAGGGAGGTGTCACAATAATGGAATTTGCTAAGAGATGAGAGTTTTTTTCTGGTGATAGCTCATCCTAGTTCAGTGTTTAATTTAGTAGAGAGGTTCCTTTGCAGATGCACTGAAATGGACCTACTGGCCTGTTGCCATAGAAATGGAGAGGGTCCCTACTCAGGGACATATAAGTATGTACACTGCTCTCCTTTCCTTTGCTTTATCTTTTCCCCACTTTCATTAAGGAGCCGAAGGCATAGACTTCAAAGGAATTAAAAACCTGCCCCCCTCCATTTCTACATCCCCAAAAGTCTGATAATGAAGAGGAACTTACTGATTGTGCTCGGATACTGAGATGGGTTTTGAAGAGCCCATTGAAACACTCCAGTCAAATAAGGGGTCAAACCATGGAGAAAGCTAAGGTCAGAAAGGGCTTATCCAACCTGCGGTTGTCAGGGAGGAGAGGTGCCGAGGCTGGTAACTGGAGTCCTTGGGATTGGTGAGGAGTGGATTCACATAAGAAAATATGGGCCAAAGAAGAGTGTGAGTGAAACAGAACCACAGCTGGCAAGGTCCTCATTGCACAGTTCATTCTGTTTGGAAAGGAGGGAGGGTACCAGATATTTTTTTTTGGAGGACAAGTGTGCCCTGAAATTTTCTTGAGAACTAAAGATGTGTATTTTATAAATTGATCCAGAATATTTAGGTACACTTTGGGATTCGTTTGTATTATAGATGTCACAAATGCAGTTAGGAATTTTACATGTAACACTGATTTTTGAGGCCTCACCACTTTGTGCATGTGTAATATTAGAAAGAGTCCAGATCACATTGGTACTTGCTTCCTTCTCCTCATTTAAGATGACAATACCTGACAAAGTTGTCCTCTGGGGAGTTTTCAGGAGGGTTGTGCCACAGGTTCACAATCAGTTCCAGAGCTATATTTGCTGGGAATGGCTGCTGCTTGGTGAGTTTTTGCGTTTTACTTTATTATCACTGTCATTTCCTCTTTTTTTTTTTTTTTCATGCTGTCTTCTCCCACTGAGACCACAGTTTCACTCTGTCTATTACAGTTTCCCACTAAGCACCTGCCTCAAGTGCACTGGAGCCTTCATGATGCTAAAACTTCAATATGGTCTGTGTGAAGTGTCTGGGAGGCAGATTCTTATTCCCCATTATGTTACTCACTGATACCAAGGCTGGGTGTTTGTAACATAATTTCTTCAAAAGTTTTAAAAATATATTTTTATTGATGCCAGAGAGGAAGGGAGAGGTAGAGAGAGACAGAAACATCAATGATGAGACAGAATCATTGATCGGCTGCCTCCCCGCACTGGGAATCGGGCCTGCAACTTGAGCATGTGCCCTGACTGGGAATAGAACCGTGACCTCCTGGTTCATAGGTTGATGCTAAACCACTGAGCCACACTGGGTGGGCACTTTTAATGGTTTTAATGAAACAGCTTTTCAGTATTTACTTCCATCTCCTTCTTCATTCTCTGAGGGATCCACAGGTCAAGCTGGGAGGAGGTTTAAACCACTGGCTCCTCCCATCCTGTGACTATGGCTTTGTTAATGGATTGAACTTACTTGATCCCTCTTTCCTTGTGATAAATTCTCCCCCAGGCTGTTGCTTTATTTTTCACGAAAATGGACTTTTGCAGAGCCCACCCCTTCAGTTTCCAACACATGCCTAAGCATTGCAAGCACCAGTGCTGGCTCCCTCTGGGACGTGACCTTCAGGGGTCCAGGCCAAGAGCTGTCCTCAGGAAGTTAGAGTCTGCCTTCAGTTGTGGTGGGCAGCTGAGGCTCATTGAAAAGAGCACCAGGATGGAGTCAGAATGTACGTTCTAATCGCAACTCTGACACCTACCAACTTTATCCACATGGGCAAGGCCCTTAGTATCTTTGAGCTTCAGTTTCCTCATCTTTATATTTTAGTTAAAAACTTCTACCTCACAAAGCTGTTGAGAAAATTAAAAAGCTAATAGTGGTATTTTTAAAAAATATTTTTTATTGATTTCAGAGAGTAAGGGAGAGGGAGAGAGAGATAGAAACATCAATGATGAGAGAGTATCATTGATTGGCTGCCTCCCACACGCCTCCTATTGGGGATCAAGCCTGCAACCAAGCAAGTGCCCCTGACCCAAATTGAACCTGGGACCTTCCAGTCCGCAGTCTAATGCTCTATCCACTGAGCCAAACCAGCAAGGGTGAGGGTGGTATTCTTATCATTAACTCAGACAATTGTAAGAAAATTATAGGAAGAGGAGTGCCTTATAAAGTTCATAGTACAATCTTGTGGTTCATTTTGTCATTAAAAATTCTGTGACTCTTCCACAAGAGGTGGAATGTTACCCCTGTTGTCATGAACAGAGTCCATGAAGTCCCTTCATCCTCTCTGCACTATCGTGATTTTTTTATAACTATTATAAAGGGCACTCCCAAGCCACCTTCTCCTTCCCTGACCTGGGGTCCGGGCTCTAACCCCCGTGTCCTTTTGAAGGCGATTTCTGTCTCTGGGGCAGAGCTCCAGCCTTGCCACTCCTGCTGCAGCACCAGTCCTGGCTTTGCTCTGCCTTTGCTCCTTGGCCCTCATCTCTGGGTCCTTATTTCAACTTTACCCTTGCCCAGACCAAACTGCCCACCTTAGGTCCTGCTTTCAGCACTAAAACTAGGGTCCCCAGAACAGTTCTAATTTCACTTTATCAGCTTGAACAGGAGCTGGTATCTTCTCTAGGTCCAAGGCTCCTACTGCATATTTAGTAAAATCACTGCCTAGCACCAGTGGGAAGTGACCATGTCACCCCTCTCCAAAGGAAAAAAAAATAAACAAAATGATTCTCCACAGAGAGTTTATGGGAGATGACATTATAGAATGTAATAACCCTGAAAATTATGGTGAAAATAATGGGAGACCTCTGTGGCCCTGCTGGTGCTGTCTTTAACTGTAGATATCTGTTTGGATCTTTCAAAAGGGAAATAAAAACATGTTCATCTGGTTCAGGAGGACTTGTAATTAGGGAACAGTGTTAAAAATTAAGGTCTCAGAGAGAGATAATTCATATCAGAAGGGGTTGAGGATGAGTAGGACAGCAAGGCCTGAGGAGCCAGGACTAGAGGAGACAGGAAGACAGAGGAGGGGCAGAGGTTGGTTCAGAAAGTTGGGGGTGCTGCTAAGGGGGCAGGTCCCTGCAGGGATAATGAACAAGGGATCAAAGGCCCTGCGAGCTGCATGTTAGAGATTTACTGCAAGGGACTGTCTGTGATGGGCAGGTAGGTAGAAGCCAGTAGAGCTGAAGATGGATTTACACCTGGACTAGATGGTACTTTGCATGCCCCAGTTCCATGTGAGCTCAGAAGTTTGAAAGCTGGGCAGATGTCTCAAATGAGGAGCTTTCCCCAGCTGATACCTGAAGTACCGAGTGTATCAGGTACTTTATAAAGAGAGTGATGAGGGCATCTTCACGATTGAAGCTCATGACAAGCTAACTAACATGAAACTCTACTTCTGATTTGTCTCTATGGTCATGTGTGTTCTGGTGTCCCTTCACATTTTAGAAAAAAGAAACAGTTGTGCACATAAATGCATTGCATCAGGAGCTCTGTGGCCTGAAGATGGAAAGAGTTCTGTGGAAGAATAGAAAGATAGCTTTTCCCACTTATAGCCGGGATCCCTCTCCCTGATTTTACTTCTGGGTGATGGTAATAGCAAGTTGATTTCAATTGACACCACTGGTTTTGGGGAATGCTGGAAGACATCCTGTTTAATCAGATTTAAAAAAGTAATAGCAGCTAAGATTTATTGAGCACTTGTATTCATTGCTTTGTCAAACTCCAATGCATAGCCCTGAAGTATTTAATTCTTGAACAAGGATTATTATTATTATTATTATTATTATTATTATTATTTATTATTATCACCAGTTTACAACTGAGGAAACTCAGGCTAATAGTGGTCAATTTCTTAAATATTCAGAGCAGCTATAAAGCTCTTCTTGGCTGACACACAAAATTATACCAAGATATTTACCATCAAAACATTCCTCTTCATTTTAGGGTCTCTTGAGATTTGAGAAGGACAGGGCCAGGAGCTGCAAGGAAGTGGGCATCCTAAGCTGTCTTCACCAACTACTTTGAGCTTTAGCCGTCTTCTAAAATCCTGTGCTTGAATATGGAAGGAAGGTGCACACTTAGTTTAATAGTAACATCCTTTTCAGTTATTGCCACTTAAGATCTCAATTACAAGGTACCATTATTATATTGCTGTCAGTGGTTTATCTCCTGTTACCCTGGTTATAGAGGCTGTTGTTGATTATAGGAGTTCAGCATGTGAGGCTCTGAATAAAATGCTATTTGACTGTTTTAAAAACATTCTCTCTTGTTTAATGAGGATTTTAAGTGTATAAAGGGGGGGAAATCACGACTCTTTAAGAAGCCTTTGGCAAGAAGCTCCAGAGGTTGAGCTGGAACTGACTTGAAATGCGGAGATGAGCTATTAATCAGTTGGCCAGCAAATGAAATGAGTTCAACATTTGTAGGAGGTTTATTGCTCTGTTGTCAGTTTCATCTTCCACTTGCTTGGAGGCAGCGAGCACAAAAGGCCTATAGACCCAAGGACAGCCTTCCTTGGAGAGAAGGGAAATGGTCTCTCCTAGCAGTGAAGTGAGTTCCAGGAGAGTCCTCAGAATTCAAAGGGAGATGATGGGGATGAAGCTATGGATACCTTCCCTCAGATAAACAGCCTCTCTGGCTGGGAGAAGGGTTTAACTCTCACAGGAAGCATTAATACAGAGAAATTAAAGGCCCCTCAAAGAAGGGAAACCAAAGTTTTAGAAGAGGCACATGAAATAGTGTTTCCAATAGGCACCAGGAGATTTCTGTGTCTAAGTAGCTGAGTGCTTTCTGGAAATCACTCAATTTTCCCATCCCTTTATGACCTCATTTTTAAAATGAGTAGGGTAGATGATTTCCAAGGTTTTTAAGTGCAGAAACTCTATGGTTCTAGAAAATTCTTGGCAAGAGTGATTGTATTGTTAAAGTTTTTATACCAAGATTTAAAAATTATATCTTTCTGAAATTAGTATATAATGGTTATAATTCATAGAAATGCATTATTATTTTATAGTTATATTGGCTTAAAATAGTTATATTTGCAACTGTCAGGGAGGAAAACAATTTCCTCCACCCTTCTAAGTTCTTCTGGCTGGTCTAAGAATTAAATTGATATGAGACAGATTAACAGGAGAAAAAAAAACACAATGTAATTGTATACATACGGGAAAATGAGAAAGATCTAGAAGACAGGTAAAATGAGTTATATATGTCATTCTAGATTAAGAAGAAGGAGGTAGAGGTTTAGAACTTCAGAGGGAAGTAAGGCAATTCACAGGAAGATGAAAAGAGTTAATGTTTGATAAACAAATGTTTGCTGGGCCATACAGAAACAATGGGACACAGAGAGGACTTTGATCAAACTGGGTTTGCTCTTTCTTCCCTATCACACACACTAGTTCATTTTAAACTATAGTTACCTGTGTGATCACTCCCTTCCTCGAGCAGGTCCTCTATCTAAATTCCTTTAGGCAGTTAGAGGGAAGGTCAAAGGTTCTTTCTGTCTTTTGAACCTTGATTCTTTTCAGCTGAAAGTATTTTCCTTGCCAAAGAAACACATTTTGGGTTGCAAATTTTTCTTTTCTACACAGTTAACATTTTATTTATTTATTTATTTATTTATTTATTTATTTATTTATATTTAAATGCTATTTTTTTCTCCTTGATTGAAAAAACAACTTTATTGTTGAAAATATTACATATGTCCCCCTTGTTCCCCCATTGACCTCTTCTAGTCCGCCCCAGCCATCTACCCCAGGCCTTCACCACCCTATTGTCTGTTTCCATGGGTTGTGTATATATGTTCTTTGGTTGATCACCTTCCACCCACCCACTCTCCCCCACCTTTCCTCCAGGATTCCACACAGGGTTAACATTTTTGAACACTGTGATGGTCTTTGTAATGTCCTAATGTTATCCGGTCACTTGTGAGAGTGAGGTGGAGGTTCTTGGTGCACCGCTGAAAGAAGCATTTTCAGAAGCCCCCAAAGGAGGACGGTAGTGGAAGATTTTGAAACATGAACTGGAACGCGTGATGTTCCTCTGGGCAGGATGATTCCCGAGTCCTTGTCTGGTGGAGTTGAAGAATGAAACCACAGACAAAAGGTGGTATAGTAAAATATGGAAATTTATTTAGAAACAAGCACAGACTCCCATGTGGGGATGGGGAGAGAGTCCCACTAAGTCCCTTTATTCCAGAGTTTATAAAGGCTGCAGTTCTTTGTGCCCTGACATCCCCACTGATTGGTCACTATCCCCTCTGATTTGATCACTATAGCAACTTCAGAGCTCAAAACTCACTTGAGATACATGAGGTTCTTCTCTTCTTCTCCCTTATTGTTTTTCTATTCCCTTTGGGCTTTCCTTTTCCCTCTCTCTTTGAGGGGTTTCCTTCCCTTTATTCTGTAAATGTATACCTTCTGCAGCTCTCACTCCCTTATTCTATGGAAATGTGTACCTTCTGCCACTCTCAGCTCCCTTATTCTATGGAAATGTGCCTTCTGCTGTTCCCAGCTCCCTTATTCTATGGAAATGTACCTTCTGCAGCTCCTTAGCCCTATGCTTTTTCCATGGACCCCTTAATTCCTAAAATTTCCTAAAACCTGCCTATTTTACCCCTAAAAACTCCTTTCAATTTTACTGGCATGGAGTTACATTTCTCTGGTTCCAATGTCCCATTTCCCCCAAGCCAGTACTGAAAGAGGAGCAGCTGGGAGTTCAGCAGAAGCTAGAAATGAGGCCAGTGTCCAGAGCTCCCGCTCCATGTTGCAGCTGTGGTGTGGTTCAGCATTCATGTCAGATTAAAGCCCACTAGTCCATGTGTGGAGCTTCGCATGGCCATGAGCCACGTGGGTGTGGGGAGAGCATGCCCCTGCAACAGGATTCACAGGAGCCCAGTGCCCTGGAGCCAAGAGAGAGTGGCCCCTTTGTCTAGAAGTTTATGTATTTAGATTTTGAGCTCTTGCAGTGGCCATGCCAATCCTGTCCTGTTTCCAGGTGTGATTGACTGGCAAGCATTTTCCACGTCACTGGGATCTTACTGGGCATGTGTCTAAACTGCCTTTGTCTAGTCCAGTGGCTCTCAACCTTTGTAATGCTGTGACCCTTTAATACAGTTCCTTATGTTGTGGTGAACCCCAACCATAAAATTATTTTCATTGCTACTTCATAACTAATTTTGCTACTGTTATGAATCGTAATGTAAATATCTGTGTTTTCCGATGGTCTTAGCAGCGGAAAACACAGATATTTACATTACGATTCATAATAGTAGCAAAATTAGTTATGAAGTAGCTGTTATGCCCAGATTTCGTGATCCCTGAAGACCACCAGGGAGCTGAGTCCGATGCAAAAGCAAAGAGCCTTTATTCAAGCTAGCTCGAGCTCCCCGTCCACCACACTCGCCTATGCAGCGGCAGGAGGCAGAGAGAGAGCCCCAGGCCCCAAACGCGCTGATTTATAGGGGGCCTGGGAGAGGTAGGAGGGGTGAGGTAGTGTGGCCTCCGCTGATTGGTCGGGGTCAGGTTGCACATGGGGGCAGGGCGCGGCTTACTTTCCTCTTGCATTTCTATTGGCTAATTCAAAAGTGTGGGTTGGGCTCTTGGAGAGGTTCTAGGGTGGGGACCTGACTCCACGAGATGGAGGACATGAAACAAAGGGAACATGGAGTCGGTCTCTCCCCACCCTTTCAGTAGCAACGAAAATAATTTTATGGTTGGGGGTCACCACAACATGAGGAACTGTATTAAAGGGTCGCGGCATTAAAAAGGTTGAGAACCACTGGTCTAGTCCCTTCCCCATCAATCAATGGGGAATAGACTTGAAGAGTGTTAAATGCAGCTTTTTGGCAAAGCTGTGTAAATGGCACACCTATATTATTTGGTCTTCCCTTTCACTCCTTTCCTCTTAAATAATAACCAGTTATTATAATAGCATCACTAAGAGTACAGTTCTGTCCTCTAAACTCAGCATCTTTTCTTAGGAACAAAGTAGAAAGCTTCATCACACACCATCTTCCTTCCTTTGATGTCCCCTGACTTTGGGAGAAATATTATCTTTTCATCTCTTTTACCTGAGCCTTTTTCCAGCTGCCAAACTGCCGCAGCAATGACCCTGAGGCAACCTGATATTTTTTCCTTCCCTTCACCTCCCTTGGCTCTGAGAAGTCAGGCTATTAGTCCCAAGAGGACTTAAGATTCAAGGGGGCTCCAAGGGCTTATAGCTCAGACAAGCTTGGGGCAAGACTCTTTCTATTGCAATATGATAAGTTGTTATTTTCTGGCTGGCCTGAGATTGCAGTCCCCACTTATTACCCTGGGTCATTTGGAGAATGGTTTTGGAATTCTAAGTGATAACTTCAGAGTTGGTATTTTAGAATGTGATGTATTTGTAGATTGGGGACTGACCAACCAAGAAGGTGAGATCTTTATTCTTAGAAATGTGTTTATCCCAATTGTCCACCTTCCCATTTTCTCTTTCATATCTAGAGAGAATGAAAGGATGTTTGTCACCTTGTTTACAAAGATTGCTCTCACCAGCCTAAATTGTATATTCAAATATGTTGATGATTCTGTTACATGTGCTGGAGTTAGTAGTCTTAGTGATAGGCCTTAGGGGAATAATAGGAGATATGAAATCCTTAGATACTTTGCAAGTATTACGAAAGCTCATATTTCTTGCTCTTACCCCCTCCCCCCGAGATCTTTTTCTAACTGAGTTGGCTATTATTTGTGTTTCATGTCACTGATACTGACTGCCCTTTGGCAGAGGTGTACAGTGGATAGGGTCTAGGACAGAAGCAGTGGCTCTCAGTCAGCCTTTGGGGAAAGGACATCTATACTAATAAAAGGGTAATATGCTAATTAGTCCAGATAGACCAGACGTCCCTCTGGTCAAAGCCATGGTGGTGGGAGCTGAGGCAGAAGCAGTTAGGGGCGATCAGGCCAGGAGGGGAGCAGTTAGGGGCATCAGGCAGGCAGGCAGAGGCGGTTAGGGGCAATCAGGCAGGCAGGCAGAGTGGTTAGAGACGATCAGGCAGGCAAGTGAGTGGTTAGGAGCCAGCAGTCCCAGATTGCAAGAGGGATGTACGGCAGTCGGACATCCCCGAGGGGTCCCGGATTGGAGAGGGTGCAGGCCAGGCCGAGGGACCCCCACACCCTCATTCATGAATTTCTTACACCGTGCCTCAAGTCTATATATAAAAGCCTAAGCGAACATTATGACCAGTCAACTGAAACCGGTTGCTATGACGTGCACTGACCACCAGGGGGCAGACGCTTAATACAGGAGCTGCCCCCTGGTGGTCAGTGCGCTCCCACAGAGGGAGCGCCACTGGGCTTATGCTTGTGAGTGCAGCTGAGGCTGTGCGAGCCTCTCCCACCTCTGTGGCAGAGCTATCAAGCTGTGCAGCAGGGCCGGGAAGAGCAGGAGTGGCACAGCACCCAGCCTGGCTTGGGCTCCTCCCTGGCCTCCTGCCTGCTTCGAGCACTGCTACATTCCCCGAGGGGTCCCCGATTGCAAGAGGGCTCAGGCCAGGCTGAGGGACCCCACCCGTGCATGAATCCGTGCACTGGACCTCCAGTCTAAAATAATACAGATGTTTCTAGCTAGCAGATGCACAGCCCTAGAATTTGAAGACTTCTTTTATTTAAGGGCATTTCTAGCAACAAAGACCTGTATTACTTCCCTCTCTCCTAGATTGTATAAAATAGCATCTTTACCTTTTCTTATGACACATGTGAGATAAGTAGTGAGGGATTCAACTTCTATACAAGGGGCTTCTCATAAACTCAAGAAAGTTTTTCAAATAATAGTCAGTGGATAGATACTTTTCCGGCTTAGGTCAGGCCTGACCCCGTGTTTCATCCAATTACTTGTTATGCCTGTCTTTATAGATCTTAAAAATAACACCTCTTAGATAAATCAGAATTTGGGGAGGTAGAGGATGAACATAAAGCAGCAGGGAAGAGCTGTCTATCAAAGGTGTCTTGGAGGAGGTGGATCACTGTAACAGTTTTTTTTCTCCTTTGAAGTCTGTATTTGTTATCTGTCTTTTGTGGAGAGTCTCAAACTGGGAGAACTAAGGGCTCTTGAATAGGCCCTTTCTCCAGCTCCCTCTGCAGCCCCTGCTGCTCTCCGTGACAGCCCCCTCCCACTGCGCAGCTGAATCCACAAAGAAAGGGAATGGACAACAGGCACAGCGGCAAAACAAGCTGTGTCAGTTTCCCTCTCTTCCCCTTTGAGTTAGTGAAAGAGCTATTTCTAAGCTTACACGGTTTACCTGGGTTTGTACTCAACCAGGAATTTCGTCTTTCTTTCTTTTTCTTTTCTCCCATCCCTGATACTTGTGGGCAAATCTGGTCCATTCCTGGCTCACTATTCCTTTCTTTGCCCCTAGCTTCTGAGACTAATATACACAGGCCAATTGCAGGCCTGCTTTCTTAAGTGTGTAAGTGGGTCCACCAGGACTAGGGTCTACCCTGGTTGACGTTGTATGTAATTAAAAGGGAGTGCAATTTTTCAAAAGCAAGTGAGTTCTGCTATGTGGTGTTCTTTGGGAGACAAGTCCATAAAATAAGGCAGAATGAGATTAGCATGTTTAAGGCATCAGTTCTACATATGTGGTCCCAACTGAATTGAACACAATTGGGAGTATGAGGAACTTAGTTCAGTTGTATATTAAAAGGGTTACTAGGTGGACTTTTCATGACATTTGAATCAAATGAAGCCAAAAATTTATTTGGTTTTATACATAATTTCTTCCTCTAGTCTTGGCATATTGGCTGAATAGCTATGGATGATTATAGCAGCAGGAGAAAAGGAAATTTACTTGCTTGGTTTTGTTTAGCCATTCTTACTGACAAAAATGGGCAAAGGCAAAACTCTCAGCAATTATATTTTCCTGGGTGGCACAAAAGTAGCATAAAATTGGAAAATTCAAATATTTGATTTATGATATAGTACTGCTGATAACTGTGGTGTTGGGGAAATCATTTAACTACTTTGTGCTCTAGTTTAATTTATTATAATAAATATAGGAAATTCAAATTAAAACATAATGTAGCTTAGTATATATTTACTCCTGGATACTAGATTCACATTTTAACTCGGCCACTTAATAGATATTTGACACTGGACTGGTTACCCTTCTGAATCTCAGTTAACTCATTTGTAACATGTGAATAGTAGTAATAGCTATGACATAGGATTGATGTGTAATTAAAAGAGAATGCACGTAGAGTACTTAACATAGTACTGGCTCATAGTACATGCTTAATGAATATTATTATTGGTGGTGGTATTATTATTATATCATTTTTATTACACGAAAATATAGTGGAGGATTAGGATCACTTCCTAGAGTGGGTGGCTTTGAATGAGATTTAAAAAAAATCATTTTTGTTTTTCAATTAGAGTTGACACACATTATTATATTACCTTCAGGTGTATACCCCAGGGATTAGACATTACATAACTTACTAAGTGATCATCCTGATAAATCTTGCACCAATCTGACACCTGAATGAGATTTTGATTGGTAGGAAATTGCAAGCATATGAAACAAATTGGACAGAAATATAAAGGTTTGTTTGGTGAATGGAGGAAGCAGGTCGGTGTGGCTGGGACAGAGACATGTGGGATTGTGGTTTGAGGCCAGACTGGGAAGGAGTGTTCAGGTGAAAGTATGACAAGTGTGATTGGCCATAGGAGTGGTTCACACTTTATTCTGTTCTGTGCATGTGTGAAAGCTTTAAACTTTTTGACGAGGGGAGTGACATGATCACACATATGTTTTATGATGATGACTCTTACATATTATACAGATGAGTTAGAACACAGATAGATGCTAGAGGACCATCTAGGGATTGATTTTAATAGAAAAACTGGGGCATAAATAAAGACTTAGAGAGGTAGTAGCAAGTAAAGGGAAAAGAGAAAGGACTCATTTAGCCATAAATTATTATTGAATTTATGAGAAGAGTTCTTTTGCAATTTATTTTGAATTAAATTAGTAGAAGCTAAAATACATCATAACATTTAAAAACAAGGTCATAATAAAGAACATAAAAGCATGATTTAGTGTAGTATGTCAGTTTGCTATTTTTGTATTAATACCAATATCTAGACTTAGTGGCTTAAAACAGCAGCCATTTTAATTTCTCATGAGCCTTGGAGTCAACTGGACAGTTCTGGACTTAGCTGGACTCACTCATGCATCTGTGGTAGGCTTTGGTTGGGTTGGCCTCTTTGAATAGCTTGGCTGAATTCTCTCATTTTTGAGTGTTGGCTGGCTATAGGCTGATCTAGGATGACCTCAGCTGAGAGAGATGTGCTTTTCATCATGTGGTCTCTCACCCTCCATCAGGCTAGCCTGGGCTTATTATCAAATCATGACAGGTTTCCACAAGAGAATGCTCTTGAGGCCTAAGCTTGAAACTAGCACAGTGTTACTTCTACTACATCATATTGGCCAAAATAAGTTAGGCAAGTTCATACCCAGGGGTAGGGAAATAGACTATACCTCTTGGTGGGAGGAACTGCAAAGTCACATTGTAAAGAAGTCAATCCAGAGAGGCTATGGATCAAAGTCATGAACACATGTAGTCTATCACATGGGGACAGCTCATATTGAACTACTTATTCACTTGACAAGTATTTATTGAGCACTCACTATATTCAAGTCATTATTCCAAGCATTTTTTTTTGCCTCTAAGAAGCTTCCTATTAAGTAGGGAGACAGACATCTGTAGCTAGCTAGCTAGGACACAGAGGAATATGTTCTATATTGGTTATACATTCATTCCTGCCTTCCCCTGACCTTCAATAAAGACATTGAACCCTCAGACTCAGCCTCTCCTCATTTTTGAACTAATCTATACCAATTCTGGGCAGCAGGAAGTTTCTAGAGCTTTGCTGCTTGGAATGGGCTTCTTTGTTTATTTAAAATAATTTCATTTTACTCCTTTTTTCTGATCATTTACTTCATTACAATGGAACATATTTTGTCCCAGGGAAGAGCTCAAAATCCTTCATCAGTCGCTTCAGGTATTCACAGTCCTCAGTCAGCTACCTTTGTCCATGTGCCCCAGATTTTTAATGCCTAAATCATGGTGTCTTTAGTACCATGCTGTTTTAGCTTTTGAAATACTTCCTGTTAACACCCACCTGACTCTGCCTATTGCTTGGAACAAAGAGCTACATTTCACCCTACTGCCTGTGGTTTTCTAAAAATCTATTCATATTAGTATTCCTCTTGTCCTACATTTTGGAGATCAACAGAATGTTTGCAACTCATTACATGGGGAATCCTGTTGCTTATAAGCAGAAAGTAGGTATTGTACATGGAATTACCAACTTACTTTCTTCTTTATCACTGGTGTAAAAGCCCTTTGATTATTGGAGACCTAAATGCATTTTCAGTAAAGGTATTGAGTGAAGTGAAGAAGCTATTCCTATTTTTTACCTTTGTATTATGTAAACTTGACCTTGAGTATATAAATTGTAGTTTTTTTATATTAGTAGATTTAAAAAATTTCCTATTTGGTCTTTGGAAAAATTTGATTTATTTTTGGGACAACAGTAGCCTTGGGTCAAATCATTGGTACTCTCTAAATGTGGGAGGCCTCTGGGTCCTTACACAGTATATGCCCCTTCCTATGAAGACTGGACTGATCCTCCACATCTCCATAGACTAAAGGATGGACTCCTTCCATATCTCTATCTTCAGAATTCCTGACCCACTGCTGAGCTGAAGGTTTGTCCTTTAGTGGAGAGGTAAGATGAAGCTAGAGTGTGATAGGAGGTAAAATATACAGATGGGTATAGAGCAAGCATGTCAAACTCCTGGCCTGTGGGCCGCATGCGGCCCACAACGAATATTTTTGTGGCCCAGCCAATATAACGGTATGTAAGAAACATTTTAATAAAAATTCCATAACTTAATTTTTACAATATCCTGTTATACATAATTATTAATAACGAACTACAACATTCACTAATAACTAATTACTATAATCATGTTGCATTCATTTCCCTTACTCGCGTTAGGTGCAGGCGTACCATTTCTCTCCACTAATACTAGCAGCGACTATTTTAGCAGCCGATGGCCACATCATTAGTCTTGGACTGACTTGTTTGGTGTGTGCAACAGGAAATATTTCGCTTTCAGAGAACAAGAAAAATAGGTTTATTTGCATTATGCTTATTAGTTTGTGCAGTTATTCAGTGTCTGGTAAGTTAATGTTCAAGAAAAAATATTAATTTTTATTAAAATGTTCTATTATTTTATGTTAATCATTAATCATTTATTTTAGCCCTTTGTATTCAGCATGTTTCTATAGAAATAAACCTATATTTCTATGAAAATTGAAGCTTTTGCCTTTTTGCAGTCCACATAAACCTAAACCTTGCTTATTTGGCCCATGTTAGCTTTTGAGTTTGACATGCTTGAGCAAAGAGCCTCCTAAGTTTGATTCACCAAAATGGAAGATAGCTCAAGGATGATGCACAAAGTAGAACTATAAGTTAGTTAGAATTCTTTTATCAGATCTGTAAGAAATAAGTCTCATTATGTTATTGTCTCATTATGTTATTGTCAGAAAGGGAGCCATATTGAATCATCTGTTTTAAAGCCAGAGGAGCTGAGAAATAATCTAGAAATCTTTCTGTATTTTATTGTAGCCTCAAGTCAAAGACAAAAGTGATATCTTACAATCTGACAAATGTATCCTTTGAGAGGAGGAAAAGTATAATACTGTTCTTAACCTCAATGGCAAAGATAATCTGGATATAGAAGAGGAACGTTTGCTCTCAAGCTGCTGAGAGATGTTGACAGTCACAAAAGCCTAGTCTCTGGCTGCTTTCAGGAGAGAGCGAGAAGGAGGGGTATATATGTGTCAGAGAGAGAGAATCTTGAGCAGCTTTCTCTTCCTTTCCCCTGTGTCACCAAAATAGGCAGAAGAGCTGAAAACTGTTCATTTTTCTTTGTAGTCTGTTTCCTTCCCTCGACAGGCCTGCTGATTGACTGCGTTTTCTAATTATAGAAAAAGTGAAGCCTATTTTATCAACTCAAATAAATTCTGATCCTATTTTATGTTCATCCTCACTAGCTTAAACTCCAGCACATAGCTCTGTTGACATAATTGATCTACAGGCACTGAAGAACTAAGGTTTGACTCTAGTAATAACACACATACTCCGTGAGAGGGGTATGTATGTGTAGTTACCTCAGATTTATGTTATAGTGTAGGAAGAACTGACTCACTGTTCATATTTTATTACACAAATATCATATTGATAGGGTCTTAGAGGGAACGTTAAAGGTCATTTAGTTCAGCATCTCACTCATCATAGGAATCCCTGACACGTGGCCCTGAGACTCATTCTGTTGGAACATTTCTGGTGACAGGGAACTTACTTGGATGGCCAAGAGAACCCATTCCATTCAGGTTGTGAAAGGTTTTCTATATATTGAGACAAAACCTACTGTGCTATAACTGCCACTGTGAGAGTCATATTCTATTCTCTGATTTTATTTTTAACTATTTTTTTCTTCATGTGACTGCCTCCAGTCACATTATGATGACTCTCTGGCAGTTCTTGAGTTTTCTTTTTCAAATGAAGCAGCCTAAATTTCTTCAGCTGGTTCTCCAGTTCAGTGATTTTTATATATTTGATCAAGCTATCAATGATCCGTTTATCATTGTGTTCTGTTTATTGTTGAATACAATAGAATTATCAACTCTCTTGTTGAGCATGATATCCTTCTATTAAAGTAGGTTAAGTTTGCATTCGCTGTTTTGGCAGCCTGGTCTCCCAAGTTTACAATTATCTAAGATTCAAAGTAATCCAAGCCTTTCCTGTACTCTCCTTGTACAATTGGTATTGAATTTAACCCAGTTCAGTATTTGTTTAGGCTGATTTCATCTTTGGCACCTTCCCCCCCGCCCCCCCCCCCCCCCCGCCCCGACATCTTTGCTATTCTTCCCAACTTTCTATCATGTGCATATTTTATAAATTGGTTGAACTCTTCTTTCCTATGTTGTTGATAAAAATGCTGAATTAAACAGGATTCAGTCAGGATTAAGCTCCCCCCCCCACCCTTTCATCAGGATTTCATAAGGATCTTTGTTGAGCATCCTGCTGAAATATTTGGCCACATCTGTGATCAGAAAATATTCCTCTCCAAGAACAAGAAAATATAGGCATACACTATGTGCACAAAATTGCTTCCCTTGTTGTTGCTTTTTTCTCCTTTTTTGCAAGTTTCATGCACTGTGCCACTTATATTTCTTGGTAAAACCTGCTCTTAGGACACCTTTTCTGAGCTCTAAAAACGTATTTTCATCTACAGATAATATACAACGTAGCTCTGAAAATATTTTTGCTCTTAGATTATTTCTTACTCTTGACTTTGTTCTCTATAAATTCTCCTGCCATGTAGTTGTGTAGATTCTTGTGCTCTGTAGACAATTTTATCCTTAATAGAACTGGGTTCTTTAGATTTCCTTCCCACCATTCTACATCTATCCACTAATTCCCACTCTCCAGTCTTTAATATTCCCAGTTCTCCCAGCATCTACAGGGTTGTTTTGAAAGGAGTTTTGGGAACCATGGTGCATCTGCTATTTCTTGTAGTTGAAATGAAGTTATGGCTGGGTATGGATACACACCTGCTTAAAGGCCACATAAATAACATTCTATAATATTTGGAAGGGTAAATCATGGTGAATGCTTTTCTCTGGCTGAACCTTTATGAAATACTGGCTAGAATCCAGGCGTAGAGATAGAAGTTGCTTACATAAACGAGGAGACTAGTTTTTAAAAAAATAGCTCTTTGGTGAATAAGGAATTAGACACCAGGTAGATAAAAATTATACTTCTCACTGTGTCTGTACTTGGGCTGTACTTGGCTAAGTGCACTTTTGTGTGTTACCTTTGGTTTGTCTAGGCCAGGATAGACATTATCTAATTAGTTAAAGATATGGACTGTTCTAGGTCATTATTTCTCCAACTGAGTAAAGGCAGTGGCTGGGCAACAAGTTCCTAGAAAGCAAAGTTTCTTGATGTGACAACATTAGTTTTTTCTAGATACTGAATAAAAAATTGAAAACATGCTAGTATTGAGAGATGAAATGGCAAAATAATGCTGGTGATGACAATAGCTAATATTTATTTAAGTCTTATTATGTTCTAAGAGTTGTGCTTTCTCATTAAATTCTCATAACAATCTTATGAGGTGTGTACTGTTATTATTACCCTTTGACATATGAGAAACTGAGGCACAGAGAGGTTATTTACTCAAGATTAAGCAGCTAAGAAGTGATAGAGCTATAAGCAGCTGAGTTAGGCAGTCTGGCTCTAGAGCTGCACTGGCCAGTACAGTAGCCACTGACCACATGTGGCAACTGAGCACTTTAAATGTTACTAGTCTGAATTGAGGTGTGTTATAAGTACAAAATGCACACTGGGACCTGCAGATTTCATATGAACAGAAGAATGTGAATCATTCCATTAATAATTTTTTATATTGATTATACATTAATATAATATTTTGGATATATTGAGTTAAATAAAATATAAAAATTAAATCACCTATTTATTTATTTTAAAGTGTTTACTAGATAATTTAAAATTACATAAGTGGTTCACATTCTATTTCTGTTGGATAGTGCTATTCTAGAGATTAACTTCTTGTTTGGAAACAAACTTCAGTTTTGGTAACATCCATAAAGTTAAAAAGCAATGAAGAAAGTTAAAGAACAGAACAGCTTGGTGAGTTGAGTTGGGTAAGGAAAGGAGGCTGTTTAGAGGACATGTTACACCTGGAACCTGGAAAGGCCACAGAGTCAATTTTGGGCAACTTTGAAGTCATTCATTTCTACCGGAAATTAAGAGAAAATATTTGGTCAATAATGAATTGGTTTTCTAGAGACCAAACGAAATCTCAGAGCATTGATCTTGGGCCAATATATAAAACCAAATGTGAACAGTCACAGAAAGGGAAGGATGACTTAAAATAATGGGTTTCAGGTGGTTTTACAACCGAGAGGACTGGGGAAAGATGGAATGATATTTTTAGTCAAGTAAATGGGATCAAGTAAAATCATTCCTGATGAACTGCCAGACTGAGGTTCAGCTGGTGAGCACAGTGTGGTTATGCAGTTATTAAACTACAGTTGGCCCTTGAACAACATGGATGTGCATTGCATGGGTCCACTTATATTTGGATTTTTTTCAATAAATTAATGATTGGCCCTTTTTATTCCCCATTTCACATCCACAGATTCAACGATTCAACCAACCATTGGTCAAAACCAGTATTTTTCCCGTGGTTGGGAAAACATGGATGCAGAGGGCCGCTGTATGCATTGTTCCGTTTTATATAAGGGGCTTGAGCATCCACAGATTTTGGTGTCCACAGGGAGTCCTAGAGTCAATGTTCCGAGAGTACTGAGGGACAGCTCTACCCTCAGGTAGATGCTCAACCACTGAGCTATGCTGGCCGGGCCATACTCAGACTTTTTATTGGGCAGGGGGTCAGCACCTCTAAACTCTGCATTGTTTAAGGGTCAACTGTATTTCTATGCTAGTCAGTAAATAGTGGCTGCTCTGAAGCTGGTGAGTGCACCCAATCTTTCCTCCAGGCTTTCCCATGAGTCAGGACCTAAAGTGCTAATTAATGCCTAACCGAACAGGTGCCTGAGACCTTGCTCCACACCATCAGTTCTGATTGGCTGGCAAAGTTGCCAGTTGTTAAATATTTTGCACATTATCCATGCTTACATGAAACTATAACTTGTAACTTTTCTAATCCTATATAATAAAGAGGTAATATGCAAATTGACCCTCATGCCTTCGCACAAGATGGCCACCCCCATGTGGTCAAATATGGCCACCACAGATGGCCAGCAGGGGAGGGTAGTTGTGGGCGATCAGGCCAGCAGGGGAGGGAGGGCAGTTGGGGGTGATGGCCTGCAGGGGAGGGCAGGTAGGGGCGACCAGGCCTTCAGGGGAGGGCAGTTAGGGGTGACCAGGCTGGCAGGGGAGGGCAGTTAGGGGTGACCAGGCTGGCAGGGGAGGGCAGTTAGGGGTGACCAGGCTGGCAGGGGAGGGCAGTTTGGGGTGACTGGGCTGGCAGGGGAGCAGTTAGACGTCGATGAGGCTGGCAGGGGAATGGCTAGGGGGTGATCAGGCTGGCAGGCAGGCAAGTGGTTGGGAGCCAGCAGTCCCGGATTGTGAGAGGGATGTCTGGCTGCCAGCAGTCTGACATCCCCCGAGGGGTTCGAGATTGGAGAGAGTGCAGGCTGGGCTGAGGGACATCCCCCCTGACCCAGTGCATGAATTTTGTGCACCAGGCCTCTAGTTTTATATAATTTGCACTGTTATGTACTATAAATAGAGAGAGTTATATTCTCCAGAATACCTTTCTGAGAGAGTAACATATTCTTCAGAAGAAACAACTTGAAAAATCCACTTGGGATAGAAGCTGAGTTTGAGGGACTTCAGTGTAGTAGAAACTGTTCTGCTGATATAGGAAGAATTACATGAGTAAGGTATAAATAAAAACATATACTGATATGTCTATATGCATCTATACACATCTATATACATCTATTTATCAATCATCTATTATCTATCTATTATCTATCTATCTATCTATCTATCTATCTATCTATCTATCTTTCTATCATCTATCTAGTGTTCAAGAATAGGAGGACCATTAGGAAGAGGGGGGAAAGCAAGGGTGTGCAACAGCCATGGAGATGGTTCAGGTCCACTACAGCTATAATGTGGCCCCTACTCAATCATATGTAAAATTTCTAAGTCTGCAGGATAAATGGACAGGTGGATTTTTTTCTCTTTATGTAAAAACAAGTCATGGCTGGACTTCAAATTTTAATTATCTGGGTAGAATAGTAGCAATCAGGGCAAACATAAGGACTCGGAGAGAGGTTAAGAGAAAGAAACACAGAAGTTATGAAAGTTTAGGGAAGATTTTTGACTCGGTCAGTCTAAGCCCTAGTTAGTTTGTCTCAGTGGATAGAGCGTCAGCTTTGGACTGAAGGATCCCAGGTTCGAATCCAGTTAAGGGCACATGCTTGGGTTGGGGGCTCGATCCCCAGTAGGGGGCATGCAGGAGGCAGCCAATCAATGATTCTCATCATTGATGTTTCTATCTCTCTCTCCCTCTCCCTTCCTCTCTGAAATCAATAAAGAATTGTTATTTGGACCAAAATTAATGGTACTGTCCAGGAGTGGGGCATACAACCTGACATGTGGCTATACGCACATACTTAGCACCTTAAGTACCCATTGCATATGTTCTAACTATCAGTGTTCTTTGGAAGGGGAACAAAGGAAAAAGGCTAATGAATCCTAAGGCTTTAGAAGAGAAATTACCCCAGGTGCTAGTGATAGGAAGATACCAAATGATGTGGTACCATCTCTTATTTAGGGGTCTTGTATCCCAGTCACTGTGGATCTTGCAGCCATGATTATTCTTGTTCTGCGGAGGGATGAGGGTATTGTGGAACAGTTCATGTCACTGGGATAGTGACTTCCACCTTTCCTTTTCCCAACTTGACTTGCCGTTCCTGCAGTTTCCTGGCACAGGTGAGGTGGGCCAAGATTGACATGGAAAAGAATCCAGACAAAGGAGGCTGGAAAGTACTGAGTGATCAGGATGTAGACAAAAGTTTGGTAGGTAATCACTTGGGAAAAAGAAGTGTTCTTAACAAAGTTGATGGGAGGAAGCTCTTGGCTCCATTTCACTCCTATTCTTGGCCTCATTTTTTACTCTCTGTTATCTCTGTGTTGACTCCCTGTTCTTTGAACTAAAGGGGGCATCCCAGAGGTGACTGGGGCTGAAGCACCCATACCCAGAAGCTGTTCTCACTCAGGTTCTTCTTCTCTCCCTCCAGGTCAGGGCAGAGACAGGGCCACTAGGTTAATGGAATGGGGCTCAGGATGATCTTGGCTTTGAGTCCCCTTTGGGACTCCCATTAGTGTGCCCTTGGTCTCTCCTTCCATTCTTACCTCCCCTACCCTGCTCTCCACATCATCATGCATTTTGCAGAACAAACAGAAGAACTGAAGCCATATTTGTTCAAGTACACAGGTGGGGATGAAAGGATTTGAAAATGAATATGTGAATTTTAAGAAGTTTGGGGGTCTCATTTGTTATTTCCTTTTCTTGCTTTGATAATCTTGTTGCTCTCATTGTCTTTTACTTCTCTTTATTTTCTTTCCCATTCATCTTTCTAACCTCAAGTTTTCTGTTTATTTTCTTCTCTCTAGTTTAATATATATTAATTCCTGCTCACCCCAAACCATAAACTTTTATTAGTATTAATCTAGTTCATTTTAGTTCTTTCCCAATAAAATTACAAGAAATGAAGTAGCACATGTGCACTGTAGTTTAAGCTTGTATTAATTGTTCCCTCTCAGTAATTTTCAAGGTCTTCACACTTCCCACCTGTTTAAGTCCAAATTTTGGCAACCAAAATTCCCAGTTTTCCCATTTTCAAAATGGGAAGAAAAATATACATGGCTAATAAACATGAAAGATGTTTGTCCTCACCATAATGAAAGATATGGAAATTAAAACAACAATGACATTACAGTTTTTACCTACTGAATTGGCAACAATTTTAAAGAATATATTAACTGTGGAATGTAGTGAGATCAGCACTTTCTTACACTGCTATAAGAGTCTACAATGATAGGACATTTTTGGGAAACAATGTGTAAGAATGTATTAATAACTTTAAAAAGTTATCCTTGACTGATTCTCCTCCAATTCTACTTCTAAGAGACTGTCTTTGTGACATCAGATATGCAGACAGAGAAGTGCAAACAAATATATATACTATTTCCTGAGCACTTACTCCACCACTACGCTAAGTACTTCTCATGAATCATCTCATTTACCCCGTGAGACAGGTGCATGACTTACACATTTTAGTGACCCAGAGAGGCTAAGTGACTTGTCTAAGGAAACAAACAGCCTATACATGGTAAGTAAAGTCCATTCCAGCATAGACAGTCTTACCACAGAGCTCCTGCTCTTAACCCACCATGCTCAATGCAATATAGTGCTTACCTATTGTATGATTTTTTTTATTTACCTATTGCTCCTCTGCTAGACCCCATGAAAGCATAGCAAGAATCTTCAGTATCTGTTCCCATTTTCCAAACCCAGTGTCTGGTGTTATTTAGTTACTTGATAAATATCTGCTGAAGGAATAGTCTAACTAAACCTTTATTATCATCAAAACCAACTCCTCACTTCTTTTGAACTGCTCCCACCACTCCAATTGGCCTCTCACATTTTTTTTTGGGGGGGGGGCTTCTAGTTTTTATTTATTTATTTATTTATATATATATTTTTTAAATTTTATTTTATTGTTTAAAGTATTACAAATAGCAGTACATATATCTCCTTTTTTTTTCCCCCATTGACCTTCCCCCAGCCTCCCCTATCCCCTGTCACATGCCCTTATCCCACACCCCTGCCAGTGTCTTGTGTCCATTGGTGTGCTTATATGCATGCATACAAGTCCTTTGGCTGATCTATTTCCCTCCTTCCCCAACACTTCCCAACCTTCCCCCTATAATTTGACAGTATGTTCGGTGCTTTACTGCCTCTGTATCTATCTTTTTGTTCATCAGGTTATAATGTTCTTTATTTTCCATAAATGAGTGAGATCATGTGGTATTTTTCTTTCATTGCCTGGCTTATTTCACTTAGCATAATGCTCTCCAGTTCCATCCATGCTGCTGCAAATGGTAAGAATTCCTTCTTTTTTATAGCAGCGTAGTATTCCATTGTGTAGATGTACCATAGTTTTCTAACACACTCATCTGCTGATGAGCATTTAGTCTGTTTCCAAATCTTAGCTATGGTGAATTGTGCTGCTACTCTCACCTTTTTAATACCTGGCAATAATAATCACCACCACCACCCCTACCGTTGCCACCATCATCTTACTTCTCCATGAAAATTTCTGATTCCTGATCATGTATGATCCCTTCTTCTCCCTCTAAGCCCCATAACTTTTTTTTAAAATTCATTTTGTGATAATCACATTATTGTCACTTGTATATTCTGGGTGTCAGAACTGTAGATTATTTTTTAAAAATATATATTTTTATTGATTTCAGAGAGGAAGGGAGAGGGAGAGAGAGATAGAAACATCAATGATGAGAGAGAATCATTGACTGGCTGCCTTCTGCGTGCCCCCCACTGGGGACTGAGCCCGAAACCTGGGCATGTGCCCTTGGTCAGAATTGAACCTGGGACCCTTCAGTCCACAGGTCGACGCTCTGTCCACTGAGCCAAACCAGCTAGGGCTGTAGATTCTTTTTGATTAGGGATAATTTCCCATTATTTTTTGCATCCTCCTTAGTGCCTAGGACAGGGTCTTTCATGTGGTGTGTGCTCAGAAGTGATTAAATGCATGTTATGTTTGTAGAGGTAAATATAGGGTGTCCCAAAAAATGTATATACACACTTTGAATAATTACCGGTATAAAGGAAGTGTTTGTTAAAATACATTTCATTTTCAAAATTGAGCTATTGGCTGTTAAAGTGAGTATACATTTTTTGGTATACCCTGTATAAGACTAGGATATTCACAACATATGTCCCCCAACTAGAGCTCTTGATATAAACAAAACGAAACAGAAAAACTTTAGTAGAGCTCTGCATTATTATGGCACCATTTAAAAAATTATATTTAATCTTACTTTCTGCATTTGACTGGGCAAGACTGGTAACCTGGAAAGTGTTAATCCCTTTTGCTATGTTCCAGTTAAGGCCTGTAAGAAGAGCAGATTAAATGTCTGTTCTAGACTCAACAAATCTACTACTCCCATTCATATCACTCTACTTTACATCCCTGGGATGAGCGTCTCTGATAAAGTTGGCTTGGAATCATATCCATTTCTGAGTATTGGGCAAATGAGTTATAATTAAGTATCTAGATTTTCACCTTTCGCCTCATTACACTCCCCCCGCCCCATTTTTTAATAGGAAAAATTAACTAAATTGGACCCAAAGCAGTTATATCTTTATCTAATGTGTATAACTGGTTTTATACCCATTTGTACCAGTAATCAGCTGAGGTAAAAAGAAGGGTTATACCTTTAAAAAATTTTACTATTAAAAACTCTGTTCTACCCATATAGCAGGAAAAGCAGTGTCACCATCTGAAGGTCTTTCTAATATCCATGCTAGATTATTCAAGAATTCTAGAAGTTTACTTAAGACATGAATCAGCCTGATTTCTAGACCTCAGATGGAGAGAGAACCAGGACTCTGAGCAATGTAATGTTAGATGCTGGCTTTTTTTCTACATTGTCTTGAGCTTCTAATGTTTCAGGTTACATTCATTTGCTCATCCACTGTTCTCAAGATAGGACCATTGTTCCAGGATGTACATCTGGAAGGACCTCCATATTCAACTTGATGTGTTGAAACTGATCCTCCTCCATGACCTATAGTTCCTTATGTGGAGCTAGGTTCATGTAGCAGATTTCCAATTGTCTCATGGAGTGACCTACCATTTCCCTTTCCTATATCAAACTACAGAAGAGTTTCTAGCAATTTTGAAGGAGTTTGAGGGCATCGATCTCTTTTCTCTCAATAGAATCCTTGACTCATTCCCCCAGTTCTTCTCCAGGAATCAATGTTGTTCATATCAAGAAGGATACTTTTGTATGTTCCTAAAGTCTTCTTTTACATCTCCCTGAGGAGGCGTAATGCTTTTGGCAATTTCTGGGAAGAAGCAGATTTTTTTCCCCAATGTTTCTCTTTTACTAAACAATGTTATATTTCCATGTCACCATGACCCTCCTCATGTGTATTTCACGATGGGTACTCTGTATGTATAGATCTTTCTGTGCAAGTGTGTGCATTTACAAGCCACAGTTAGCTATTTCAAATAATATAAACATAAAATTTTAGGAAAATATAGGCCTCTAAATAGAGAAACATTTGTTTCTTTAATAAAACTATATAGTTTATACATGACTGGATTGGAAGGAACTCACCAAGTCTGTGTCTGTGAGTCCTTGAGTGGGCACTGGTAACTTCTGAAGTTCTAATCATCCCTTTCAACCTAACATCCAGTGGATTCTAGTTGTTCAAGAGTGTTTGAGTATGAAATTTACCCACAACTGTAACCATAGCATAACTAGGCCCTCCCAGAGAACAGACCTTAGAGCATGTATTTCACCATTGAATGGTGTAGGTAAGAACAAAAGTTATAACGTTGCTAAATGAGAAAACATTAGAGAACTGGGGGTGGCTTTGATGTTGTGGAATGGCATTGGAAAATGTGATTATTTTTATAGATCTGTGAAGATATTTGATTTGTGAAAGGAAAAACTATCCGTTTCAAGGCCATTTTGTTGCTTATGATAGAAATGTACTGTGTGTTAAATGATTCAGATATTTAGAATTATAATTTACTAGAGGCCCAGTGCATGGATTTGTGCACCAGTAGGGTCCCTTGGTCTGGCCTGCGGGGATTGGGCCGAAATCAGCAGTCCGACATCCCCTGAGGGGTCTGGATTGTGAGAGGGTGCAAGCCAGGGCGAGGACCCCACCAGTGCAGAATCCGTGCACTGGGCCTCTAGTATGCATATAAGATCTTTGGTTAATCTCTTCCCACCTTCCTTTCTCCCCATTCCTTCTGAGATTCATCAGTCTGTTCCATGTTTCCATGCCTGTGGTTTCCACTTCTGCTTTGAGCATCTGGCCCTGGTGGTCAGTGTGTGTCTTAGCTACTGGCCAGTTGGCTGGTTGCTTAGGCTTTTATATATATATAGACTAGAGGCCTGGTGCACAAAATTCGTGCACAGGGGTGTGTATCTCTCAGCCCAGCCTGCACCCTCTCCAATCTGGGACCCCTCGAGGGATGTTCAGGTAGGATCAGGCTAAACAGGCAGTCGGACATCCCTCTCACTATCCAGGACTGCTGGCTCCAAACTGCTCACCGGCCTGCCTTCCTGATTGCCCCTAACCCCTTCTGCCTGCCAGCCTGATCACCCCCTAACCACTCCCCTGCCAGCCTGATTGATGCCTAACTGCTCTCCTGCCAGCCTGTTTGTCCCTAACTGCTCTCCCCTGTGGGCCTGGGTCTCCCCAACTGCCCTTCCCTGCAGGCCCAGTCACCTCCAACTTCCCTCCTTGCCGGCCTGGTCCCTCCCAACTGCCCTCCCCTGCTGGCCATCTTGTGGTGGCCATCTTGTGTCCACATGGGGGCAGGATCTTTGACCACATGGGGGCAGCTATCTTGTGTGTTGGAGTGATGGTCAATTTGCTTATTACTCTTTTATTAGATAGGATAGAGGCCTGGTACACAGGTGGGGGCCAGCTGGTTTGCCCTGAAGGGTGTCCCGGATCAGGGTGGGGGTTCCCTTGGGGTGTGGGGCGGCCTGAGCGAGGGGTCTGTGGTGGTTTGCAGGCCAGCCACGCCTCCCGGCGACCCAAGCGGAGGCCTTGGTATCTGGGATTTATTTATCTTCTACAATTGAAACTTTGTAGCCTTGAAAGGAGCCAAGCCTCCTGCTCACTCCGTGGCTGCAGGCATTTTTGTTGGGATTTATTTATCTTCTATAATTGAAACTTTGTAGCCTTGAGTGGAGGCCTGGGCTGGCCAGGGTGTACAGGAAGCTTGGCTTCCTCCATTGCCAGGGAAACCTGAGCCTCCTGCTTGCTGCAGCTCCATGGCTGCAGCCATCTTGGTTGGGTTAATTTGCATACTCGCTCCTATTGGCTGGTGGGTGTGGCTTGTGGTTGTAGCAGAGGTATGGTCAATTTGCATATTACTCTTTTATTAGATAGGATTACTTCTGCCTTATTACTTCTTGCTCTTAGTTAAGGCATTTACCTGTGCAGACATGATTTAAATACTGCTTCTTTCTCAGTAAGAATTATTTTGCATACTCTATATATGTACCTAGAGAATATTATATCCTAAAATTTTGATTAGCTGACATTAAATGGATACTTCAGTGGGTACACACTGGCTGATGAGTCATCAAAGAGAATTAAGGAAAGTGTGTGGGGCTAGTGACCTGGGAATAAATTGGGTAGCTTTAGTCTTTTTTAATGCTCAGAACAAACCATTATATGCAAACTAGAGGCCCAGTGCATGAAATTCATGCACAGGTAGGGTCCCTAGGCCTGGCCAGCAATCAAGACCAATCTTTGGCATGACCGGCAGGGTGATCAGGTAGCCTCCGCTGGCACCCGCCTTGGTCGGCCTAGTGCCACTCACTCACTGGCCCTGTCCCCCTGCCACTGCCACTGGTCACCTCCCTCTGCAGGGTGACTGGCGTGATGATCGGGGGGCCCCCGTTGGCAGCCATCTTGGCTGGCCTAAAGCCTATGGGCTGGGGGAAGCTCCTGCATTGAGTGTCCCCTGGTGGTCAGTGCGTGTCATAGCAACTGGTCATTACGCTGGTTGTTCTGCCATTTGGTAGATTTGCATATTAGGCTTTTATTATATAGGATGAGCCAAAAGCTAATGGTATTCCTAAGTTTGGGAGAGGAACTCAGATTGGGGCTAGATAAAATATTCATGATGATTACATGGGAAGAAAGGATTAGTTTTCTCTAACATAATGAAGAGGAATTGTGTCTGGTAAAATAAGGTAGCTTGATGGTAAAGAGCCATCAAAATGGCACCTGCCAAAGAGACTCAATGGAAGCTCTTGCATCTGAGACCTGATGGTGGTTAGGAACAATAGCTGAAGAAGATAACATTTATGAGACAATAGAACCAGTATCATCAATAATGAGGTATTAATATAATGCTGAGTTGGTGAATGTTCTTCAGACATATGATTGGACAGTAGGAAAGAAGAAGGAGGCAAGAATAGGTCTCTTAGGCCTGAAATTGTAACAACTATTCAGTTAAGTGAATGACATTTTGTTAAGGGAAAAATCAGTGGGAACCATGTCAAGATCTCAGAAGGTAGAGTGTTTTCACATATTCAGAAAGCGACATCTTGGGAACCCAACTTGAAAGCTATGTTTGATCAAATACAACAGATGTTTCAACAGTGAGGACCATAAAACTGATGATGAATTTGTCAGCTTAACCAGTTTATAAATATGTATGAAATAAAACTTTTCCTTGCTTATACATTTGGTCATAATATGTAGTAAGTAGATTCACACTTAATGAATCCCAAAATTTACTGTGTGTTAGGCACTGTATTGGGCACTCTCATGTTATTTTCTCATCTGATCCTCTTTACAACTATAGAAATTAAGAATTAGCACTTTTGCTTTCTAAAGAAAAATAAGGGTTAAGTAAATTAAATAACTTGCCTGAAAATCACACCGCTAAAAAGTGTTCAGATTTGAATTTAGTTTCTGCTTCCAAATCCAGTTCTTCTTCCATAGCCATAATATTCTTCTTCTTTTTTTGTACTTACTGCTCTGCTATCTTGTAAATCTTTCTTTTAAAACCATGTAAGTTTATAAAGCGCAAAATCTAAATTTTAGATTTTTACTTGGCGGTCATTATGAATTTGCTACGGGAAACAAGTTATCAATATCACAAAGAAGGTTGAGGCACCTGAGGATGAAACTCAGTGAGCAAAAGTTTGTATAAATGTCTGGAGGGCAGTGCCCCTTATCCCTATCAGACAGAAACCCATCACAGAATTTCTTCAGACCATTATTCTCAGGAATCAATAACATATATCTACCTCTGTGTGTGGTTAAAATGGGGGAGTGTTTGGTATGTGCTAATCCTAAGGGCTAAATTAATTTTTTTATTTGACCTTTAATCTTTTATGCTAACAAATAATTTTATGTAAGCTCATTCCACACAACAAATTTTAGTAAAATCTGTTAAATACTCTAAAACTAACCTTTTGACAACCGCTATGCCACTATTTTACAGAGAGTACACTTAATATTTTACCTTTTTATATTCAGATACATTAAGTTCTTTTGGAGGACAAACAGGTCAGTGTGAAATGCCTGGCAATTCAGAAGAAATGGAACTCTCACTTTGACGGGTAGAGCCAGTTTTCCCATCCTAATTCTGAAGAATATGGGAAATGATTTGAACAGACGCAGATCAGCATTACGTGCAACTTGAAAAAGTTGAAGACTGGGATGAATTTGGCCTCGTTCAGGGCATATTGATAAAGTACTTGAAATAGCAGAATAAGATGGGATAAATTTTATTTCTTGCAACTGGGTCTCTCTGAAGGATATCTTGGTCTGTATTTTAAAGCCCTTCCATGTTTCCTGTGCATCTGAAGACTTCTACTTTTGGCTTCCTCTGCCATCCCATAGCTTCTGTTTTATCATTGTTTCATAGTGCTTATGACATTGGTTTGCCATGGCTGCCAGTCAGTTTCACATTGTAGATGAAATACCTGCCCATTCATTCTTTCTTGTGGACAATGAATAATAGTTAAAATTTTAGAAACCAGGAGATACATTTAGAATAGCAAAAATTCAAACAAAATAGGCATTCAGATAAAATAAATAGCTCACTTTCTGCACTGTTTGATGTTGGCCTCATGCTGCAGGAACAACCTTCCTCAGGGCTGAGTAGATGTTGGTTTGGGTTCTGGGGGCCTCAGAGCACATGGATGCAGCTGTCTCATTACTGTGTGTTACATGGCTCTGCTCCTCATTATTTCCTGTACACATGCAGTCCACGTGCAATCTGAGGTACCTGACCAGCCTTATTTATTTATTTTATGTTGTCACACAATTGCCAGCATCTTCAGATTAATGCCCGTGAAAGGGATGTGGTTTTGTTAGCATCTATGACATAGCTTGCTAAAGCAAACAGGCTTTTCTCCAGGTAAACTGTAAATCATCAAGTAAATTATTTGATGTTATCTCCAAGTAAATTGTACCTACTTGCCGTGCCCAGTTCTGTGTTAACCAGGTATTGTAAACTGAATAAATAGTAATGGCTGGATAGACGGAAGGACAGAGAGAGGGCTGCTGTCAGTGTGTAATCTTGCCCTTTCGGGGATGTGCCTGAGAACATGGGATGGTGTGTACTGAGTTCTGGGGTATCAGTGTAGCCAGCTTGCCATCCATCTTTAGGACTGCTTGATAAAAAGCCACACTTGAATGAATATCACAATCAGCTAGTGGATGAGAGCTGAATGGGAAATAAGAGAAGGGCCTTGGCAGAGAGGGTCTTGTGTGAATGGCTTTGTGTTACTTGAAATGATCGGTCCAGCTGCCCTTTTGCTCCAACAGTCTCTGGCCAGGGATGAAGCCCGATTCTTTCCAAGGTGAAATCAATCTAAGAGGACATTTTCCTCATGAAAACTGGGAGCTGTAGAGTAATTTCCAATGATGATGCTATAAATCAAGAAAATAGTACATGCAACTCATGGTAGCCTTTTTATTTTTATTAGCTCTTTTAAAAATCCTATGTAATAAAAGCCCAGCGACCAAACAGTGGAATGACCAGAACAACCAGTCGACCAGTTGCTATGATGCACACTGACCACCAGGAGGCAGATGCTTAACACAGGAGCTGCCCCCTGGTGGTCAGTACACTACCACAGTGGGAGTGCCAATTGACTGACCAGGATGAGTGACTGCTCCCACTATGAACCCTGGGCCAACAGGCAGAAACCTGGGCTGTGATTGTCGCCTCCTCACCCCAGGCTCCTCCTCCTCATTCCAGCCACCTCCTCTGGACACCCTCAGGCCGCGCATCACTGCTGCTGCTGCCGGGCTTGCAGAGCTCACTCCAGAGGCTGGAAGACAGGTTCATGGCCACTGCAGGACTGAGGCCTGCCTACTCTGCCACCTCTCAGTGCTATTGTCCCTGGGCCTGGCCCCAACTGGGTCCCCTGGAGAGGCGAGTGCTCTGGCTCCATGGAAGATGCTGGACCAGGGAGCGGCTGCTTAGAGGGCAGGTCCACAGCCGCTCAGCTGACCAGGAGGAGCAGCGCTCCCATAGCAGGCCAATCCACTCAGGCCACACCCCCCCATCAGTGCATGAATCCTGTGCACCAGGCCTCTAGTATCCTATCTAATAAAAGAGTAATATGCAAATTGATCATCACACCAAGACACAAGATGGCCACCCCCATGTGGTCAAAGATGGCTGCCCCCATGTGGACACAAGATGGCCACCACAAGATGGCTGCCACAAGATGGCCTGCAGGGGAGGGCAGTTGTGGGAAGTTAGAGGTGACCAGGCCTGCAGGGGAGGGCAGTTGGGGGGGACCAGGCCAGCAGGGGAGGGCAATTGCAATTGGGGGGACCAGGCCTGCAGGGGAGGGCAGTTGGTAGCCAGCAGTCCTGAGTTGTGAGAGGGATGTCTGACCGCCCATTTAGGGATCGGGCCTAAATGGGCGGTCGGACATCCCTCAAGGGGTCCCAGATTGGAGAGGGTGTAGGCTGGGTTGAGGGACACCCCCCGCCCCCATGCACAAATTTCATGCACCGGGCCTCTAGTGTGTGTGTGTGTGTGTGTGTGTGTGTGTGTGTGTGTGTGTATATATATATATATATATGTATATGTGTATATATATATATATATATATATATATATATATATATATTGATTGATTTCAGAGAGGAAGGAAAGAGGGAGAGAGATAGAAACATCAATAATGAGAGGGAATCATTGCTTGACTGTCTCCTGCATGCTCCACACTGGGGATTGAGCCCGCAACCAGGAATTGAACCATGACCTCCTGGTTCATAGGTCGATACTCAGCCACTGAGCCACACCAACTGGGCTTTATTAGGCTCTTTTAATTGGTAGGAGCAAACACCAACTACGTTGTTTCAAACAAACAAACAAACAAACCACCAAACAAAAACAAAATACCAGGCAATTTATTATGAGATGTGTCTGGAGAGAGATGGAAAGCTGTGAGGAGGAACGAAGACCCTTCCGTGGTCCCCACGGCTGGCTACCTGCTGGTCTCAAGGATATCTTGGTCTGTATTTTATAGCCCTTCCATGTATCCTGTACATCTGAAGACTTCTACATTAGGCTTTGTCTGCCATCCCGTAGCTTCTGCTTTATCATTGTTTCACAGTGGTCATGACATTGGTTTGCCATGGCCTCCAGTCACTTGCACATTCTAGAAGAAAGATCTGCTCATCCTTTCATTGTTTTTGGTTCAGATTCCTGAGAGAGGTTTGATGAGCTGGGCTGTGTTTTCTAGGTGGCCCAGAGTTTAGGCACTAGCCAGTTTAAGGACGGCTGCTTTGTTAAGGTACCTACTTGTGGCTAACAGTACCTGTGCTGTGCAAAAAGGGGCTGAGCCTGTGGGCAGGGGAGGTTAATCTAAGAGGAAAATTTGGCATGGTGGATGTGATTATTCGACATATCAAAGAAGGAAGCTTAACTGATTCTGCCTTTAGAAATCATTCACTGAGCAAGATGGAAACGCTCTTCCAGAACATATTTAATAAATACAGCCAATTTGGTATCTGGAGATTTTTACTGTGGCCAAAGCAGGAGGATCTTGACATGTATTCATGAGGGAAATGAGGGACACATCTGGGAGTTATTCTACCTTACAGTAGAAAATAATTAAGAAGTTGAAAGAATTAAGGAGATGAACTTACTCTTTGTCACTGAAAATCTGAATTTTGTTTTCACACTATAATTTCTTTACTGATTAAGGTATTACATATGTGTCCTTATCCTCCCATTAACCCCCAACACCCCCACTCATGCCCTCACCCCCCTGTTGTCTGTTTCCATTGGTTAGGCTTACATGCATGCATACAAGTCCTTTGGTTGATCTCTCCCCCTTACCCCCACTCTCCCCTACCTTCCCTCTGAGTTTTGACAGTCTGATCTGGATCTGTTATTGTTCATCAGTTTATGTTGTTCATTATATTCCATAAATGAGTGAGATCCTGTGATATTTATCTTTCTCTTACTGGCTTATTTCACTTAGCATAGTGCTCTCCATCTACACAATGGAATACTATGCTGCGGTAAAAAAGAAGGAATTCTTACCATTTGCAACAGCATGGATGGAACTGGAGAGCATTATGCTAAGTGAAAATCTGAATATTAAAAATTTGCTGTAAAAAGGTGACTGATTTGATGGAGTTCCTTGGTAGGAGGTCTTTTATGGGCTCTGTCTACATAATTTGGATAATCTTTGCACCACTGTGGAACTCATAATTATGAATACAAGAAGATATATCCTTATAAGCCAAGACATTATTCCTTTTTTGTGTGTGTGAAGCATAACCTGCAAACTAAATTGCTGATTTCTAGTGACATTGTTAATAAGTTGTAATATATGTTATATATGTAACCAACATAGGCATCAACATACAGACACAAATACTGTGTCCCACTCCATTTACACCTGGAAGCACCTCTAGTTCAGACTGTGTCTAGTTTTCTTTGGCAAAATGTGAGAAACTGTGTTACTGTGTTAATACTCAGGGAGTCCTTTGCTACTATATGGTAATTTAATTTCATGGGGCCAAAAATATAAACAGATTTTAAACTATACCCTTGATTTTTCAGTAAGAAAATAAGAAAGGACATTATGTTTCTTCAATATACATGGCTGCAGTTTTGAGAACTGATAGTATTTAGGTAGTTATCTATGTATTTTTTTATTAAATAAATGGGGCATCGGCACTAATACATTGAACTGAATAAAATTTGGCATCAGGCTATTTTTGTGAGGTGCTTGGGTTTACATTGCATTCCCAGGTCATCTCTTTATAAGAGCACTAAAATAATTGATTGATCGCTTGACCAATTATTGAAAACCGTTGGAGGGCCAAAGGGAAAAGGCCAATGTAAAGAAATCAAATACATTGAGAGAAGGGAAAGACTAGGAATTGTCATTCCCCTAGCTTTTCTGAGGGAACACGAAAAAGAAATCTTAACAAAATCAATTTGCAATCACTTGAAAAGAAGAAGGTTTTTAACTGGGTAGTTTGACTTCATAAAGGACAGTCCTGTCCTACTAATCTAATCCTTTGAGATGAAAATGAAAGGCTGGGTATATCAAGGAGAAAGATTTATATATAATTTCATTTAGACTGTGGAATGCCTGAGATAGTGGGCATCAGCGGCTCATTGTCCACCTGAGGACAGATAGAAGACTGAGTTCAAGACCAGTATCACTTATATTTCTATCCACAGCCTGATACTTGGATTGAAATGCATGGGCACTTCATTCGCTCACTGCATAGAGCTGGTGAGAGAATCAGCAAAGAAAGAGAGAAATAGAAAGAAGCTTTTAAATATATAGCTGCCCAGCCATACTGCTCTTCGTTCTCATCATTTCTATGACACATATTCTAAACTTCATGTTATCATTTATCTTAGGAAAGTCATCAATTATTTTGTATAATTTGGTCTTATTTTTCAATTAGCTCACCCTAAGGATGGGGATGATGACTTATACTTTATCTCTACCTCCTATAGCACCTGATAGGCATTTAATAAATATTTGATTGATTAGTAAGCAATCAATAAGATCATAAAGAACTCATTGTATGACGTTCAATAGAAAAATACTGTATTGCAACAGTATGTACCAAGACCCCTACTAGTTAGCTGTGCCAGTGTGCTAATGGATGGATGCTTAAGGAGTGAAGCTTAAGGAACCCATGAAAATGATCTCTGTACTACTAGGCAGGGGTTCGACTTTTACTAGATGACTGTGGTTCACAATTAAAACAGGAGGAGTAGGATGGCGACCAGCAGGAAGGTAGGGAGGGAGAGAGTGTGAGAGAGTGAGGAACCCATAGAGGAGAGTGTAGATGTGTGTGGTGTGTGTGTGTATGAGCTAGGGACAGTTAGATTCTGCAGGTCCTCCAAGGGGCTGCCAAACCGGGCAGTCTTAGACAGCGGAGCCCTGCGCACAAAGCGGACACTTCTGGGTGGCCGGTGCGTGCACGGAGACCACGCCATCTTGAGAAACAGAGCTGCTTGAGACTAGGATCCTGGTCTCAGACACAAACCAGGACCCTGCAGCCACTGGGGACAGAGAACTGCGACCACAGCTTCAGATCAACAGACAACAAGAATTCAGACTTCTTGGCAGCAGATTTCTCTGAGTCAAAGAGCCTATCCCCCTCCCTGCAGGCTCTCGGATAGCGCCATAGTAACTGATAGACCCGCCCCTCGCTTGAGCCACAGCGCCCCTATGGGGAATTTGAGCTTTGTGGGCAGCAGCTCCCCTATGGGGAATTTGAGCTTGAGAGAGCGCTGCTACTGGAATTTGAGAGACTGGAATCTGCTCCCCGCAACGCAGCAATTGGGCGAACAAACCCGAAGCCCACGCAGGGTGGCAGTGCCACCTGACTTTGATTCTGGGCAAGTGCACACGGAAGTCAGTTTTCTGCAGCGCAGGCATGCCACAGAGCTATTGTGCAACCCAGTCCCCCATGGTGACCTGGACCCAGATTCTCCCAGCAAGAGGCAGCACTGAGCACCACCGACTTGACTCTGTTTCTTACCATGTGCACCTGGGATCCTTGACTCACAGCGCATTCACACTAAGAGCCAGTGACTCCAATTCTTGGTGCATGTGCACACGGGGACCCTGATTCTCAGAGAGAAGCTGCACGAGGCAACAGAGACTCTGATACTTGATTCTTGGTGCAGACACAGGGAAACTCTGACTCCTGGCACTCGCTAGGGGACTCATTTTCGGCACACGCCAACAGTGCGGTGCAGGTAGGGTCCCTGATTCTAGGTGCTCACATGAGACCACACTGAATGCTGGGAACAGTGACCCTGGGCAAGCCTGTTTCCCACCAACCCAAGGCAGCCACAGGTCCTAGTGTCGGAGCACTTCAGTGAAACTCAGGTGGTGCGAAGTTCCCACAGCACACAGCCCAGGTCCATGCAACTCGAAGTTTGAACCTTCTGGTGATAGTCAGAATGGGGAGACGACACAATCCCCAGAGGAAAGAAAATGAGGAGTTGCCAAGAAAGGAAATTAGTGAAATTGAAGCATGCAACATGACCGAAAAAGAGTTCAGAGTAATGGTCGTGGAATTTATACATCGGATGGATGAGAAAATCAACAACCTATGCAAGAATCAGGAAGAAATGAAAAGTGATATAGCTACAATCAAAAACACCATGGAAAGTTTCAACAGTAGACTAGAAGAAGCAGAGGACCGAATTAGTGAATTAGAAGATCAGGTACAGAAACAAGCCCAATCTGAACAGCAATTGGAGAAAAAAATTAAAAAGCAGGAGGAAAGCCTAAGGGAGCTTTGGGACAACATGAAACGAAGTAACATACGTTTAATAGGGCTGCCAGAAGGACAAGAAGAGCAGCAAGGATTAGAAAATCTATTTGAAGAAATAATGACAGAAAAATTCCCGGATATGGGGAAGAAAAAAAGTTACACAAGTACAGAGAGTCCCAAGCAGGATCAACCTCAAAAGACCCACACCAAGACACGTCATAATTTCAATGGCAAATATCATCGACAAAGAGAGAATCTTAAAGGTGGCAAGAGAGAGACAGAGTTACCTACAAAGGAACCCCCATCGGATTATCAAATGACTTCTCAATAGAAACACATCAAGCTAGAAGGGAATGGAAGGAGGTATACAAAGTGTTGCAAAGCAAAGGACTGAATCCAAGAATACTCTATCCAGCAAGACTATCAATCAAAATTGAAGGGGAAATCAGGAGCTTTGCAGACAAAAAAAAAAAAAAAAAAAAAAAAAAAAAAAGTCTAAGGGAGTTTATCACCACCAAACCAGCAATGCAAGAAATGCTAAAGGGAATACTGTAAAAAGAAGAAATAAACAGGTAAGAAGGAACACAGACACAAAAATAGATATGACTACAAACAAATACCTTTCAGTAATAACTTTAAACGTAAACGGACTAAATGCTCCAATCAAAAGACATCGAGTGGCTGAATGGATAAAGAAACACAACCCATATATATGCTGTCTACAAGAGACCCACCTCAGAACAAGAGACACACAGATTGAAAGTGAAGGGATGGAAAAATATCTTTCAGGCAAATGGAAATGAAAAAAAAGCTGGAGTAGCAATACTTATATCTGACAAAATAGACCTCAAAGTAAATGCCATAACAAGAGATAAGGAAGGTCACTTCATAGTACTAAAGGGATCGATACAACAAAAGGATATAACCCTGATAAACATATATGCACCCAACACAGGAGCACCCAAATATTTAACAAAACTCCTGGAAGATATCAAGGGAGAGATCGACAACAATACAATCATAGTAGGGGACTTTAATACACCACTGACATCACTGGATAAATCCTCTAGACAAAAAATCGGCAAAGACACAGCAATCCTAAATGACTCACTAGATCAGATGGACTTAACTGACATCTTCAGAACATTTCACCCCAAAGCCACGGAATATATGTTCTTCTCAAGTGCACATGAGCTTTTGCACAGCAAAAGAAACCATCAACAAAACAACAAGAAAGCCCACTGCGTGGGAGAACATATTTGCCAATGTCATCACCGATAAGGGTTTAATCTCCAACATTTACAGGGAACTCATACAACTTAACAAAAGGAAGATAAACAATCCAATAAAAAAATGGGCAACGGACCTAAATAGACACTTTTCGAAGGAGGACAGAAGGAAGGCTAAGAGACATATGAAAACATGCTCAAAGTCACTAATTATCTGAGAGATTGCAAATCAAAACAACAATGCAGTATCATCTCACACCCGTCATAATGGCTATCATCAACAAATCAACAAATGACAAGTGTTGGTGAGGATGCGGAGAAAAAGGAACTCTTTTGCACTGCTGGTGGGAATGCAGACTGGTGCAGCCACTGTGGAGAACAGTATGGAGTTTCCTCAAAAAACTAAAAATGGAACTCCCATTTGACCCAGTGATCCCACTTCTAGGAATATATCCCAAGAAACTAGAAACATGAATCAGAAAGGATATATGCACCCCTATGTTCATAGCAGCACAATTCACCATAGCTAAGATTTGGAAACAGCCTAAGTGCCCATCAGCAGATGAGTGGATTAAAAAACTGTGGTACATCTACACAATGGAATACTACACTGCTATAAAAAAGAAGGAGTTCTTACCATTTGCAACAGCATGGATGGAACTGGAGAGCATTATGCTAAGTGAAATAAGCCAGTCAGAGAAAGACAAATACCACATGATCTCACTCATTTGTGGAATATAATGAACAACATAAACTAATGAACAGGGACAGATCCAGAGGCAGAGAAGCATCGATCAGACTGCCAGAGCTCAGAGGGAAGGTAGGGGAGGGTGAGGGAAAGGAGGAGAGATCAACCAAAAGATTTGTATGCATGAATATAAGCCTAACCAATGGACATGAACAACAGGGGTTGAGGGCATGAGTGGGGAGAGGCAATTGGGGGGTTAATGGAGGGATGAGGACACATATGTAATACCTTAATCAATAAAGAAATAAAAAATAAATAAAACAGGAGGAGTAGATGGTTCAGATGGGAGCTGTGGCGGTGACCAAAGCAAGTTTGAGGGTGTGTGGTACAGTGGCTGATTGTGTACACTCTGAAGTCAGACCTAGCTAGATTCTCAAATCAGCAGTGACCTCGAATGAGTTGCTTAGCTTCTCTAAAGTTCACTTTCTCTATTGGTGAAATGGAGAGAGTAAGTAATAGGGTTTACTTCATAGGGATATGAGAATCAATTGACATAATGCATCTATAGCACCTAGCATACTGTAAGCAACGCAATATTGTAATACGAAGCATACTGAATGAGGAAAAAGGGGAGTTGTTTCACACAAGATTATGACAAACCATCAGTTTGGTTTATTTCCATAAAAGTTTTGAGGGCCTATTATGTGCCTTTCACGAAGGAAATCACGAGGGCCAAAGGGCTTAATCTGCAGCATAATGGAATCAAGATACACACAGGGAAGGGTTCCTGCAAGTCAGGATTGCTGGACCCATTGGCCTATGTATGTGAGGAAGTTGTGGAATTTTCCTTGAGGATTTGGAAAATAATCTAGTACCACCTCACGTTCTCCCAAACGAGTTTAATTGTGGTGCTATTATGAACTGGGTCGGTATCATCTCCAGACCCTCTGGTTACTGTCTGTTCTTTGAGATCTTGAGCTGTCATTACCTAACAGTTTAAACTGTGCCTATGAAAGATCAACAAATCGGCACTTTTCAATAGTAACCGGCTAACATCAAAATGTCATTGCTGAGCCATAAGGATGCCCCCATTTTGTTCAGTTAGCAGAGATCAGAATTCACAGCCAGCTAATGTGAGTCTGATAGCTTCAGCCGCGTTTTTACCACCAGTTCTAAACAGAATGAGACTGTGTCTAAGACTCATACTTGTCTGGGATGATTCATCTACAGGCAGAGGCCCCACTGCGAAGGATCCAGATTAGAGATTAATAAATGCTACATCTGATTGTAACATAGCTCTGTCCTCCAGAGAGTCTGCTGAAGGTGGGTGAAAGGATAAGCGCTGAGCTCCTTTGTGTTTGAAATGCCAATTGGCATTTTTTTTTAAAGAGCTCTTTTTTTTCTGCTTGCATGCTTCCACCAGAGGAAAAATATTGAAGTGAAATTCTGTGAACTGTAGAAATGTTGGAGACTACTGAATGTGGTTTAAAAACAAATACTTAAACTTCAAAATAAGAATGAATAAATGGGCTATCCCTTAACTTGTCATGTTCTTATTTGCAGGAAAGATCTTACCAACTTTGATATCTCCCTAGAGTGATGGCTGTTGCTCCTCCCTGCTTGGCCGCTTCCAGAGTCAAGCTGAGATATTGACAGCATTTCAGCTCCCCAAGCCCCAGTGGGGAGAATGGAAACACTGGTTGGGCTAAGGGTGGAGGCCAGTGAGGACATTCCAATGGGGTCTTTATCCGTGGAATGAGGACTATGGGAAAGGGGAGAGCAGAAGGAAGAAGCCCAAGCCTGGGCTGCAGGGCTGATGACAGCAGTGAGCACACGCTTTCCAGGAATGTTGGTGGGGTTGGTATTGCTAAGTCAGAGGAGACAGGCCGGGCCACAGAGAGAGTGCCTTGACAGTGTGACTGTGTTAGAAGCTTGGTCCCTGGTATTCTGTACCTTCTAAACCAGGGGTGGGGAACTTCCTGCCCGCAGGCCATATATGGCCTGAAAAATCATTTGGTCTGGCCTTTCCAAGGCATTAGGGATAAATTAAACAAATTTTTAACCAAATATGGCAGGCTACTTTTTAAGTTGATAATTTTGTATGGCCTGTGAATGATGTTATAAATCAGGGGTCCTCAAACTTTTTAAACAGGGGGCCAGTTCACTGTCCCTCAGACCGTTGGAGGGCCGGACTATAGTTTAAAAAAAAAAACCTATGAACAAATTCCTATGCACGGGCCCGGGACGAGTCGGCTGCTAAGCAGGACAGGCAGCGGCACACGGCAGGCCGGATAAATGTCCTCAGTGGGCGGCATGTGGCCCGCGGGCCGTAGTTTGAGGACCCCTGTTATAAATATTCAAGTGGTTCTTGGCAGAAAAAAGCTTCCTCACACCAGTTCTAAACCAACTATTCCTTCTTTGTATGGATAAAGAAATGAATATGCTATTTTCTAGGAATATGGTCAAAATTGTATGATAAAAATCATTTTAGTGTTCTCCCTGTGTCAGGCTAGGAGCTGGGTAGCAGTTCTAGTAGATTGTGTTTTACTCTCAATAATGAGACTTCACCCACTCATGACTCCAGAGCGTCAGGGAGAGAAAACAAAGGGTAAGCAATGGGAACTCTGAACTCTTGAAGATTCATTTTCAGTGCTAATAGCCAATAACCATAAATGAAAGATAGCAAAAGTACGAGTTTAATAATTCTGGAAAAGGGCATCAATTTTCAGTATAAAATGAACAAAGAAAATCTCAAACTTGGATGCAACCAGGCAAATACTGGAGGTATACTGATATCTAACAGTGAGCCTAGGGAGGGTCAGAAGGCTGGGGATCATTGGATGTAACCTGGCCATAAGGCTGCCTGCCACAGGGCGGGGGCTAGCAAGCTGCGAGAAACCAATTTTAAACCAGGTGACCCACTTGGCATGATTCAGATTGGTGGTGCATGCAGAGGTTTGATATACTAGTGGACAAAGCAACATAAACCTATTGGCACTAGTAACATGCTAATCACCTCATAGTTCAGGGCAGGAAAGGAGTGTCAGATCTCAGCTGGCACCTGCAGATGTAGGGAGCAGGGTCCAGCATCAAGGATATTCGCAGTTTGTCAGAGGCTGTGCGAAATAGTTACAAGTTCTGAGTAGGGTTCCTCATCCATCCAACAGAGATGGAATGGAACAGGACATGAGGAAGAACCTTAGTCCTTTGGATTGGGCACATGGCAAGGCTGTTGGGAAGGAAGGGTTCTGGGTGGCATGTTTGCACCAGGCAGGCTCACAGTGGGTATACCAAATACTGGGCTTAGATAAACACTAATATAGATATGGGCATTTTATAGGATAAAAAGAAAGCCAGCTTTGGATGTTGAAGAGTCCTGGCCAGTCATGGTTTAAAGATTGGAGGGCAGGCCAGTTCTAAGTCCTACAGTGGTGCGAGGCCAAGACAGGCAGGTGCTAACAAGCTGTTGAAGATGTGTGTTTTTCATCTGCCTGTGTGCAATTTTGTTTTCATTTCTGGAGCCCTTCAGAATGTGTTGCCTCTTTTAACCGAGGACCAAAATTGGTTTGGGAGATGTGAATACATTCAAAGCCGTGCTGATTGTAACAGCCACACTTCGCTTACTGTGAGGCAGTAGTGATCAGTTTTCCAATCCTGGGACTTAGGAAAACCGACCCCTGCATGTTTGGTGAGAAAAACCTTCTTAGAAAACTTCCTTTTGCCATTGAAGACAATGGCTTGTTAACCTGTGCCCCCAGAGCAGGATTGATCCAAATTGTAAAAATTCAGTGATGCTGTCTTTCTGTGTAGAGCAGGAATAGAAGGACAAAGAGATCTTTGTTTTCCGGAGACCCATGTGTATGAATCAGTATCTAGAAACAGGGCTTTTGTTATTTTTAGCAGCAAATGAGGTGCTAGCACTCATAGGTTGATCAAATATAAAGTGCATTTTCTACCCTTTCAGCTGGTACCTCCTCACTTCTCTATTCCCATCAGTATATGAACGTGATGTTCTGATCAAATACATATGAAAAGATGGGAAGGTTAATTTATTGGAGACAAATATAAACATCTCTACTTTGAAAAATGCTGCTAGTACATCAAATCCCATCACGAGCTTGTATTTAACCCTGTTCTTTGATAATTATCACCATTCTTCTGTAATCTCTACCCTCTCAGCCTAAGTTAAATGGGAAGATTTTTGATGGCATAAGCAGTTTTGGATTTTGTATTTCACACACAGCAAAAAAAAATAAAAACGTTTTGTTTTCCCTAGATGATATGGTTTAGTTTTATGATGGCTTTATTTTTATCCTAGAAAATGCCCAGATCTGTATTAGTGTTGAAGACACTCGACTTTGTAAACTTATCTAAATAAACTTGATCTGATGTTGATAATCCTATGGACTAATTCTGCTAGTTTCATTTTTACATTATTTTTCTTGATCCATTTCATTTTTTCCAACTGCATCTATTCACCTATCTTCTTCCCTTGTGTTTATTTAAAAATACATTTATTCAGTCACAGACTTGATCGTTGCTGAACTTGACAGCTTGCTGTTTTATAGAAAAGAACCTCTTAATGAAAATACAAGTCAATTCTTCTGAGAGTTGTTTTGATATGCATAATGGAGCGGGCCATTTAATTTAAAATGAAATGAAATAACCTTGTTAGGGTTTTGGCAGTCCCAATACCTTACAGAGGAGCACAAACTCATTCCAGAAGTTCTCTTGGTATTTTCTAGGCCCTTTGTTCCCTGACTTTAATTCTATAATTCACTTGGGTATCCTAGTGAGAGGGGATCTGCCTTTTTGTTCTTTCCCTCTTATTGCCCTATCTGTTGCTTATAAGCTTTCTTCTTGCTGTAAAATTGTCTCTGAGATCCAGAATAGGAAGAGCCTTGTAGGCATTCTCAAAGTGAATACCTTTAGATTGTTTCTCAGCTGTGGCTTAAAGTTGATGATTGAAGCACATCCAAAAGGGAGACTCAGTCAGCAAGGAAAATGGGGCAAATTCAAGGAGAAAGCAAATTTATCTTCTGAAAGAACAAATATGAAAAAGAATGCTGGATTCTGCTGGGAGTTGGTTAGTCATCTCAGAATGGCTCTTAAACTAGCCCAATCTGCTTGAATTTCTGTTCATGGGCTTTTGAAAACCCAGTGTGTTCTCCTTTGTATTCAAAGGTGTGTTTTTTTTAAGGGTCTGGCATTTAATAGGCAGGAAAGATCATGATTCTCCACCAGAAGCTTCCATTGAGTGTTTCAGTCATGATATTTCTGATTAATGACTAGGCTGGAGAACATCAGACATTTTTCTCTGTCTTGCAAAGCATTGCTTACAAAAGTCAGACACTATTCAAAACCAGCAGAAATAGCTAACACCAGCCTCAGTCCACCTGAAAAAGAGACAGTGTGGAGTCAGGATTTATAATAACCAAAAAGGACTCTCTTGGAATTAGGTGGGGAGGGAAAACCTTCCCTTATCTGGGGAGAGGAAAAAGATTTTGTCTCCCATATTCTGCTTCTACTCTGAGCTCAGTGTGAGAGAACTAAAGAAGAAGTACCCAGACTTCTCTGAGGGCAGCCAGGGTAACCCTGTCCTCTCACCCCATCATTTCCACACTTGTCTTCTGAATCTGGTGGTAGTGGAGAAAGTTTTCAGCAAAAGCCTAGCAGTTCTAGCCTTGCATCAGACACACAGATCCTCCTCTAACTGAAGTTAGAAGGAGAACACACGAATTTTCTTTACTCATGTACCAAGAGAAGAGTCTAGAAAGAAAACCAGATTTATTTCATCTAAATCTACATCAATGTCCTAGCAGGATCATAATCCCTCTGATGTTATAAAGTACTAACATTTGAATAATGTGAAACACTTTATGATACAGGAAAGATATAATCTCAATTGGATAACCAACAAAGATAAATCAGATTTGAGGATTATCTAGTTGCAACATCAATTACCACATTATTTAATTCAACAAATACCTGCTGAGAGCCCACTATGGGCCAGGCAGGCCTCATTCTAGGTGCTGAGATATAATAATGTACAAACAAATAATGATCCCTGCCCTCTTGGTGTTTAAGCTCTAGTTGGGAGAAGCAGTATGTTCATAATAAATATATCAAATAAGTACTTGTGTAGTCTGTTAGATAGTGATAACTACTATGGCAACAAGAAAAAGTGGACCAGGCTAAGGGCGTTAGTATTCCACTACAGGGTCAGAATTTGTCTTTGTTGAGAAGGTGAGGTTTTAGCAAAGACTTGAAACAGGTGCATGTGTTAGCCCTGGGGATTCCTGGATAGCTGGAGGAAGAGTGTTTCGGGGGAGGAAATTGCTAGAATAAAGGTTTGGAGCAGGAATGTGTGAGTATGTTCAAGGGAGTGCATGGAGCAAAGCAGGGGAGAGAGGGAGGATGTGGGCTCTGTGGGGAAATGGGGGTCCAAATGAAGGACCCTGGCTTTTCTTTTTAGTGAAGTGGGCAGCCATCAAGGCAGAGAATAGCATCTTATGACTTAAGTTTTAAAAGGATCATCCTGTTTCTTTGTTGACATAGACTGTAAGGGGCTGGGGTTGAGGCAGGGAGGACAGTTAGGAGGCTCCTGTAGTGGTTGGTTAAGGATGACGGTGGCTCAGACAAAGTTTGTGAAAAAAGGTTATATTCCAGATACATTCTGAAGGTCAGCAGTCAAGGTTGAGTGATTGGATAGAGGGTTCCAGAGAAAGAGAGGAGTTGGAACTGGAGGGATAGCATTGCCTTTAACTGCAATGGGAAAGGCCGAGTTCAGTTTTGGGAATATTGGAGATGTTTCTAAAGATATCTGAGTGGGCATGCAGAATAGGCAGTTTGATATAAAAGTCTGAAGTTTTGGAGAAAGTGTGGAAGTGTTTGGCATATAAATATGATTCAAATGAGGGGACTGGATGAGATATCTGAGGAGGTGAATGTGGATAGGAACAATTTGAGGGCCAAGGATTGACCCTGGGCACTCTAGCTTTAAAAGCTTAGAAGAAAGAGGAGGAACCAGCAAAGAATACAGAGGGACAGTGGCTAGTAAGGTAGGAGGAAAGTCAAGAAATGGGAAGCCCTGGAAACCAAGGGAAGAAAGCATATCTAGGTGCGAGTGACCCTTCAGCCATGTCAAATGCTGCTTATAGGTAAGGACTGCAGATGGGTGCCGGAGCTGGCAGCATCAGGGTAACCTTGCCTTTCACAAGAGGGGTTTTAGTGGAGCAGTGGGGTTGTAAGTGTGGTTGAAATTAGTGTAAGAGAGAATGGGAGAAGAGGAAGTGAGTACAAATGATGCTTTTAAGGGATTTGCTGCAAAGAAGAGTAGAGGAGTGGCCAGTACCATTTTCTGCCTCTGGCTGGCTTCAAGAAGGACCCCCTCACATTTTATACAAGTGCAGTTAATATATAACTATTCAGACATCTGCATTTTTATGAAGTAGATTTGTACCATCAGCATAGAACTTTGGAACCAGATGAAATTGTCAAGCTCATTTCAGTTAATCTCCCACCTAATAAAGGAATCTTCCTCATAATACTAATACAACACTTTTTATATACTATTTAGGGACCCAGAGATGATAAAGCATGATGCCTGCTCCCGAGAAACATATATTTTTAGTGGGAGGAAGCAGGCATATATGCTTCCTGTGTGATAAATGTTATGATAGAGGCACATACAAAATATTTTGAAAGCACAGGGGAAAGAAAACAAACTTGACTTGGAAAAGTTAGGCAAGACAATATGCATAAAAAACTGACATCTAAACTAGATATTAAAGATGAGCCTGACATTTTCCAGACAGAGTGCTGGGGGAAATCCCTTTCTCAGATGATAATCCAGCTTCTGTTTGATGCTTATAGCTACAGAGAGCTCACTACATTATGAGGCCAATTCCATTTTAAATAGCTATAGTAGTTTCAAATCCATTTCTTATATTGAGCCAAATAATGCTTTCTAATATTCCTACTCATTAGTCCCAGTGTCCTCCTCTGGAACTGATGGTCAAAGACTTATCTTTCAACCATATAGGTCATTTCTGTATTTGAAAATAGATATTATGTTCTCTTTTTAGTCATCTCTTTCCATGTTGAAAAAAAGGGAAATGAATAGTCTGAGGTTGTGTTCCCTGGGAAGGAGACTCTGGGACCGAGATGGGTGGACAGGTGGTTCATTAGGGAGTGCATTTGAGATCAGTGCTATGAAAGGGAAGGGAAAATGGGCAGGAGTGGGCAGAGGGAAGGTGGGGGTGCAGTGCAGTTTTAATTGGAGCTCAAGCCAACCCTATTGGGAGTTCTGAGGGTAGACTCATCCTTCAGAGCTGTCCAGAGTTAGAGCAAGGACCAGGTCTTTAATTCCATAACAACCAGTCATTGGGCCAGTTTACTCCAGCCTGAAGGCATGATTTTGGGCAAGATGGTTCTCTCTGCTGATGCAATCCCCAAAGTGGGCTGGTGGCTGAAACCTATTGCCAGGACATTCTTAGCAGCTGGAATCATTAGTCCTTTATTTCTGAAGTGGGTCTTTGAGGGATCTGGGTGATGCAGAAGAATAGAATGTACTGCTAATTCTTTTGGCAGTTATTTTCTGAGACAGATAATACAATGCAAAGGTACCTGTATTTTTGTTTCTTCTTATTAGAAATCAAACACCATGAACATCAAAGTGATGGGAGTTCAAGATAATGGTTCCAGAATGATGAGGTCTAATGTGCAATTGAACCTTTCCTGGGCCAATTGCTCACCTCAGTTATGATGGCAGGAACGCTTTAAAAATACTCTCCAGGCAAGTTGAAGAAGTACATTCATGTAAAAAATATGACTGGGACTCTTTTCTAGGAGGAGGAGACTACTCCAAGACTCCATGCACAACACCATTTTGTAATGATATTAGGAAATCAAATGTAAGTGGGGAAACATAGTGAGCTGCAAACTGAATTATATCCCTGTCCTTCATCCCAGAAGATGACACTTCCCGTGGCGATCACAGTGCATGCTGGGTGTCTGCAACGATGAGTGTGTGACCAGCAGTCCTTTCCACTCCCTGCATACATGAAGATTGCTCTTTGATTTGTGTCTGTGGCCATAATTTGCAAAGCTTGTCACTGATGGCAAGTTAATAGTTAGCCCAAAGCTTTGTTTAAAAAGGGCTGAACCATTCCCGATTATTGTACACCAGATTGCTATGTCAACTAAGTTAATAACAAGGGACCACATATTATACCAGGAAACATTTGCCCAAGCTATAACTCTGTCTCTTGATGTCTGTTTGGCTTCATTTATCTCCTCTTGATGCTACAGATAACATTGTCATAATAAAGAATTCTTATTTAATGAAGATTGTCAAGATAAAATGGTGGGACTGGACATTGATGGGAGCAGAAGATTCAGAAAAAGGATGATTGTAGAGGATGATAGAATTAGAAGTAAGGTGAGGATGTGGTAGGAGTGAGATGGACCCACATTATTTTTTCTCTTTTCTTACTTTCCCCGTACATTGGCTTTCTTCACATAACAGCTGGCAGTTTCTTTAGGAACTCATTTATAATTGTGAGAGAGTTTTAACAGAAGACTAAGAGAGGAGAGGGCCAGGTTGGTATATAATAGATTTGTTTTCTTTTCAATTCAATCTCATTACCATAGGCTCATTTACTATGGGCGTTTACTGTCAAGGCTAACTTTCCATGTGTATTTGAACCAGCAGTGGTTTCACTATAGATGGAACTATATGGGTGATGGGACATGTTCATTTATCATAGAATGGATAGACTTGTTTAGAATTGGGACCCCTTTCCTCGTAAGCCTGTACATTTTAAGGTATATTTGGAAGCCTTTGCCACTTTGTTATATCTACTGGGCTTGTGAAAATTCAAGTGATAATATGTCTCATCTGAGAATCACCCAAATTCCCTTGAGCTGGGAGAATAACAGGAAAAACAAATGGCTATTTATTTAAAGTGATAGCCATTCTGGGATGGTTGTTCTGTTAGTCTCCTTCCTGTCCTGTTGTGCATCTCTGTAAGCTCCCTGACAAGTCTTGGAATAATTAAGCATTATTGTTTTGGATTCCCAATATATCTTATAATTAAGGATAAGGTCAGCTTCACCAGAAGACCAATTCTTGTATTGCAGTAGGAAAAAATCAGGAGCAGGGGCTGGCCACAGTTTGGAATATGCATACATGAAATTATTATTTTATTCCAAATTATTCCCACTCCCCTATCTACCCAATCTTGGTGCCCACAATCTCTACATTTCTGAATTGTAGGGTCCAATGGCTCCTCTTTGACCACACAGTTAAGCCAGGGGCGGAAGCCATGAAAAGCATCATTTTACCCTTAGCAGAAAGAATCGCGCCCAATGACTAAGCATCTACTGTTTCATTCTGGATAGCCTGTGGGAAATGTGAAAAGTTCATGCCACACAAAGCATCCGTAGTGCTGGCAGAACAGAGGGGCTGGCAGCTTTCATTGCCAAACCAGGGTCTTTGGACACCAGGTGGATATTTCTTAACCTGCATTTTTCTTTCAATAGTGGGTGCTGCCAAAATTCTCAGCAATCTCTCAGCTGTACAACAATATGTTCCCAAACTAAGAAATAACTATATATATATATATATATATATATATATATATATATATATATATATATATATATTAAAAGCCTGGTCTCTTGTAATTGCACTTGGAAGCTCTAGTCTGGGAGGTAAAAAACTGCCACTTTGACAAAGACTGTTTTGTTATCCTGGGATTGTTATAAAATGGAAACAAAACATCAGATAGAAGAGATGTTAGGGGCACTGACCAAGAAAAGGGATGTCACCACTCAAGAGGAGGTCAGAGGAGAATGAACTGACAGAAGAGGACAGGGGTCTTCATTTTGTGGGTTCAGATTCTTCCAGCTGAATGGTAGATAAAATGCAAAGCTTGACATCTCAGGACAACAAGAGAAATACAGCTTTAGATGGGAGACATTTAAAATGGCTCCTTCCTCAAAAGGGAAGAAAGAAGATGCTCAGAATTGACAGAGGTGACACATAGGTCAGACCAAGACCTGCAGCATTATATACATAAGAGAAAGAATAATCTTCTGTATGTTGTTCTAAATAAAGCTTAATCACATAGGAGCTTGGATACAAGTCATTCTAACTTGAGTCTTAGATATACTGTTTGAACCTTCCTCTAACTTGCATATCTCATGATCAGAGTAGAAGATAGAGGTAAAACTAACTGTGCTATTGATTTAGCAGATATACCTTTATAGAAAATACTAGAGGCCTGGTGCATGAAATTTGTGCATGGAAGGGAGTGTCCCTCAGCCCAGCCTGCACCCTCTCCAATCTTGGATCCCTCTCTGGGATTGCTGGCTCCTAACTACTCACCTGCTTGCCTGCCTGATTGCCCCCTAACCACTCCCCTGCCAGCCTGATTGATACCTAACTGCTCCCCTGCCAGCCTGGTTGCCCCCAACAGTCCTCCCCTGCCAGCCTGGTCACCCCCAACTGCCCTGCCCTGTAGGCCTGGTCTCCCTCAAGTGCCTTTTCTATAGGCCTGGTTGCCCCCAATTGCCCTCCCCTGCCGGCCTGGTCCCCCCAACTTCCCTGCAGGCCTGGTTGCCCCCAACTGCCCTCCCTTCTGGCCCAATCGCCCCCAACTGCCCTCCCCTGCTGGCCATCTTGTGGTGGCCATCTTGTGATGACGTGGGGGCGGCCATCTTGTGATGACGTGAGGGCATCGTGCAAGGGCGCGAGGGCCACCTAGGCTTTTATTAGTATAGATGTTTTTACTAGAGACCTGGGGCATGAAATTCATGAATAGATAGGGTCCCTAAGCCTGGCCAGCGATCAGGGCCAATCGGGCCTTCTGGCTGCTGGCCAGGGCCTTTCTTTCCTGGCTGCCGGCTGCTGGCTGGGGCCTTCCTTCATTCCGTGCAGCCACCTGGTGGTCAACGCACATCATAGTGAGCGATAGAACTCCCGGTCTCCTGGTCAAACTCCTGCAGGCACACTTTGCATATTAGCCATATATGTGTGTATATATATATATATATATATATATATATATATATTGACCAAACCTTATACTATACGTGCTTCTCCCTAATACACATACTGAGGATGCCTATCCCAGCTTCATAGGTAGGCCTAAGTGGAGATAGATGGTCTTTTGGATCATTCACTCTAACTGAGGGATACACATCCACAACTGAGAGCACAAGAGGCTTGAAAAGTGGGAAGTGTGTGTGCATGAACATAAACCTGACCTGAGCTGACATGAGGCCATTTATAGACTTTAAAAAAAATCTTTATTGTTGAAAGTATTACATATGCCCCCCTTTTTTCTCCCATTGACCCCTTATAGCCCACCCCTGCCCCCCTTTTATAGTCTTTACTCCACTTCATATTTGATTTTAGGAAGCTGCCTTGGGCTCTGGCAGTAGCTCTAAAATATTTCAGACAAAGAGAGTATAGACCTATGTTGAATTTCTCTGGAGTTTAGGACATAGTTTTAGGAAGAAAGGTATTAAAAATGTTTACAATTTGAACATATCTAATTTAAAAAAGTAAAACAATGGACACAAACATTTCTGTCCAGTTTATTAAAATTTTCCTTTGCCATCTTTGGTTTGATTTCTCTCTCTCTCTCTCTCTCTTTTACATTTTTTACTATTCTAGGATGAATCCTCCATGTTCTTCCAGTTTGGCCCATCTATTGAACAGCAAGCTTCCGTGATGCTCAACATCATGGAGGAGTATGACTGGTACATCTTTTCTATCGTCACCACCTACTTCCCTGGCTACCAGGACTTTGTGAATAAGATTCGCAGCACCATTGAGAACAGCTTCGTGGGCTGGGAGCTAGAGGAAGTCCTCTTGCTGGACATGTCCCTGGATGATGGAGATTCGAAGATTCAGAACCAGCTCAAGAAACTTCAAAGCCCCATCATTCTTCTTTATTGTACTAAGGAAGAGGCCACCTACATCTTCGAAGTGGCTAATTCAGTAGGGCTGACTGGCTGCGGCTACACATGGATTGTGCCTAGTCTGGTGGCAGGGGATACAGACACAGTGCCCTCGGAGTTCCCCACTGGGCTCATCTCTGTGTCCTATGATGAATGGGACTACGGCCTCCCTGCCAGAGTGAGGGATGGAATTGCCATCATCACCACCGCTGCTTCTGACATGCTGTCTGAGCACAGCTTCATCCCGGAGCCCAAGAGCAGTTGTTACAACACCCATGAGAAGAGGATCTACCAGTCCAATATGTTGAATAGGTGAGTATGGCACAAGGAGCACACTGTCGGTGGAGGTCAGAGTTCAGCTTCCAAAGCTGGGGCTGGACATTCAGAAACAGTAGGAAGAACAGTTCAAGATATCAGTGTTGAAGGCTGGGCACTGGATGGCAGTTATTCATGGCGGTGTGAGTGTTTCAGATCCAGAGCTTACTGTGGCTGTGTTCTTGTTCTGAGAAATATAAAACTGCTCCCACTTATTGAACACATACTATGTGATAAGTATTACTCTAAGTGTATTGCATTTTTTACCTCATTTAATACTCAAAGCAACAACTCTAGGAAGCAGGTTTTAAAAATTGTTTTCGTTTTACAATATAAGAAAATAAGGCCTGTAGGTGTTAATTGTCCAAGCGAGAGTTTCATTTGGAGTTGAACCCTCTCTGGGCACCACATACTTGATCACTCTGAAAAACACCATAGGCATCGAGACAAGGGAGCACCAGCCCACTTACCCCTGGAGTGCTGTTGTACTGGGAGGAAATGGAGAATGGGTTAATGGGTGTGTAGGCCATGAAGAGGATGCTTCCCTTGGTTTTTCTCTCCTTTGCTTCTCCTCTCTGTACCTTTAAGAGTGAGGATGCTGCTATAAAGTTGTCTTTCATGGTGGCTCTTAGTCTGATTTATTCAGTAAGAAGATAAGGGTAGAGTTCTGCTCCCCTGACTTCACCTCATAACCCAGGCATAACCGCAACCTATCCTCAAAGGGTAATTATGTAACCATGCAGAAAACTCTATAGGATGCTTTTATGGTTTAGTTATTTGTATAAAACTGTCACATGTGCAATTATAAAAAATCAAACAACATAGAAGAGCACAAAGAAGAAAGTAAAAATGACCTTAAATCCAACTAATGAGAGATAATCATGGTTGAAAGATTTAGTGACCATCTTTCCAGACATCTCCCTGTGCATGGATACCTATATGGATATAAATCTATAATTTTATATAAATGGAAATGTATACATGTTGTTCAATAATCTGACTTTCTTTTACTCAACAATATGTTTTGGGCATCCATTGTAAATTTATCAACTATATCAGACACATAGCAAGGTATTCAGAAAAACTTAATACATGCTCAGGTACCCACCATTCAGCTTAAGAAGTAAAATATTAGAAAGTGTATCTGGGGAGGTTGACATACATTTAGTGGTGGTTGAATGTGTACCTACTTATCCTTGGAAGGGAGTTGGACTGTTGCCTCTCAGCTAAACTCCTAAATTTAGAGTTGAAACTAAAACTGGTATTAATGTGGCTGCATCTGTGATCCAGTCCTAATATTCTCTCACCTTGAACTTTGCTCTTCCTGCTTCCCTAGTTATCACTGCTTGTTCAGTAGTGACTGTCTTAGTTTTCTTCCTACCTCTGGTAATTCTGCCTCAGGCTCATTGGCAGCTCTTCTTCCTTTACACATCTCTTAAACACTAGTGCTTCTCAGGGCTCTGTCCTAAACCCTTTCTTTTCTTATCCATTGCCAAGGATACAATTAATGTCTATGAGTTTCCCCAAATCTCTGGCTGCAATCTTTCACTTGAGCCCCAAGTCTGTATCTCTAACTGTGACTAGATATGTTTCTTTAGAACACGCCATATCCGAAGCTGACCTGCTTTCTCCTCCTACTTCTTAGAGCCAAATCTGCACCACCTATAAAGGGGGCATCCTATTGCCCAGTTGCCTAAAATAAATATTTCCAGTGTCCTTGATTCTATATTCCTGACACCTAATAGCCAATCATGCCATTTTCTGTGGATTTCCTCTGGAGTGCTTTCACTTATTTTCATATTCATACCATACCCCAGCCCATCTCTTCTTACCTGCATTGCTGCAGGGCCTCTTAAATATCTTCTGGCTCCCTGTTCTGCCTCTTTTCAATCTACATTGCAGCCAGAGTGGTCTGAAATGAATATGTGATGTCATCCCTCTCCTGCTCACTACCTTTCAGTAGGTCTTTATTGCCCTTGCAATAAAGTCCCATCTCTGTAATGTGGTTTACAAAGTCATCTACAGCATGGGCCCTCCTGTCTTTCCAAAATGGTCCCATGCTACTCTGTGCCTTAAGCACTGCGTTCCCACAATACTGGCCTTACTTTAGTTCTTTGAGAATACCCTCTTCTCCCTCACTTCCAGTCAGTGTGCACTGTGTAAGCCCTTCCCACCAATACACAAATGCAGATGCTCCTTTACCTGTCTCAGATTCTCCATGCTTCAGGTTTTAGTCTTGGCATCGCTTCCCCTGGGAAGGCTTTCCTGAGCCCTGGACTAACATCAGCCTGTAATATGCCTTCACTGCATCTTGTGCTTTTCCAATAAAGCCACTCTTCAGAATGTTATCATTTCATGCTTTATTATCTCTCCTTCCCATAATTCTGGGAAAGCAGTGACCTTTCTGTCTTACTCATATCTATGACACCCACTCCTAGCATAGTGTGAGTCCCAAGGAAGACACTTGGAGTAAATGAGTGACATCCTCCAAGATGCTGAGCTGTCCTGTGCATACCCACCCTACAGGAGCTTTCTAGTTCTGCTTCTCTCTGCAAGATAATAGAGGTTTCCTTTAAAAACTCACTGTGTGGTCTTTTCTGTACATTCATGTTTTCTCCCATTGTTTTTAGTGTTAAATTTAAATCTGATTTAGATTATTTTACCAAATGTTTGTTCTTTAAAAAAATGCTAACAATGAAGGAATAAAACATTTGCTAAACAACACAAAGAAATCAAGTGGGCGTTACCTTAAAGTCCATAAATATGGTCCAGAAATGTCTGCTTTTATCTTAAATCTTCCTCTGTGTAAACAGGGATCTGTACATACTATTATTTCCCATTTGGCTTCTTTACAGTAGAATGTAAATGTGATTTCTCAAGCCTGGCCTCTAACCACTATATCTTTAAAACCATAGTTGGTTTGAAACTTTGTTACCATCTCTTCTAGCCACTGGGAAGGTAGCTCTCCTGGGTTCTCTATCTGTCTTCCTTAGAGGTTATTGTCAAGATAGCCACACATGCCCACCTCCATCTTCTCAAGTACAGCAGTCTACCCCTTGCAGGTTATTCATAAATTCCTTGAGTCCCAGTGTGGAGGAGAGAGAAAAGGTCCACCTTCACTCAATTTCCCAAGTATACTAAACCGTGTCTTCTGACTCCTGCCCTAGTTCCATGATTTCTCTAGAGGTCTGTATCTAACAGTGTGGGACATCTTCTCTGGGCTTTCTCCCTGTCCTTATCCCTGCATCCCTCACTCATTTCCACTGTCTTTTCCTTCCCTTCCTCCCAAATGCAGCTTCTCATGGTTCTTGAATCCAATCCCTGGCCTCTCTTGGAAATGATTAATCTGTTTTTCTATCAGGACCCAGAAAGTATTGATGCTGACTAACAGGGACAAGAAGGTGCTATCCTCAAAGTCTGAGCTGTTATCAACAGGCACAGCACTCAAAATCATCTACTTATTCCTTCTACTTATCCTGTCTGAAATCAGACTCTTCCTCCCTTCAGAGTTCTGGTCTCACTAGGGTTACTCTTTTAAATAACAAACCAAGCAGCCACACCATTTAGCCACAGCAGGAAATCTTTGCAAAATAATATTGTTGCAAATGGTTGGTTGTTTTGTGAGGACTGGCCTCTGTTGTCCTACTGCTCACCTCTCTGTAACAGCAGTGGGAGGAAGGCCCCTCAGGTGGTATCTGGGAGTGACCCAGCCCTAGGAAGACAGATTTGGGAAAGGGTAGACCAGTGGTCAGCAAACTGCGGCTCTCGAGCCACATGCGGCTCCCGAGCCGCGGTTTGCCGCTCTGTTGACTAATGAGTTTGCGGACCACCAGGGTAGACTGTTGTCCTCTTACCTTCTGAACACCCAGAAGCATTAATAGGCCTGTCCTCCCCAGAAGCATTATAAGGAGAGGTAAAGCCTTCCTTTATACCTGACTAGCCTGTGGCTTGCCTTTCATGTGAGGCAAGTTCCTAAGTCTAGATTTAGGAAACAGGGACAGGAGGCTCTGTGATATCCCTGAGTGCCCCAAAGAGACGCACATTTGAAGTGATTCACTTGTTACTGAAGTAAGACTTTTTTTTTAAATGACATGTAAGCATTCTCAGAGAGGATCCTTAAAATGAGCTATTTTAGTTCACTATTAAATAAATGTTATTTATCACATGTCAATCCAAATTCCTTACTGATTATTTCTTAGCTGCTTGAAGCTCCTTCGGCTAGACGTGGTGACTGTTTCCAGATAGGCCTTAGACTGCTGGCCAAGGTTTTTGACCTGAGTAACCAGAAAAATACAGAAATCCAGTTAAATTTCAATTTCAGATAAACAATAGATCATTTTTTTTTAGCAACTGTCACAAATATTGCATGGGTCATGCTGATACTAAAGGATAATTTTGTTGTTTATCTGAAATCCAGATTTAAAAGGGCTCCTGTATTTGTTGCTAAATATAACAACCCTATTTTGTACACTAACAAAAATGAACTTTCTGTTGGAATTTTGTAGCTTTCACTTATGCCTTATTAGTAAATGGACTGCAGTGTCCTATACCAGCAATTTTCAACGCTTACTAAAATTCTGTGGCACACAAAATATATTTTTTGTTGATCTGATAAAAAAAAAAGGGCATAATTTTGATTCATTCACACTGAGCAGCTATTGTTGTGTTGGCTATTGACATTTTTTACTTAACAGTTTAAGGGAAAAGAGGTCAGTGTTCCTGACTAAATAGTCAGGTATTGCATGTTTTAAACATTCTTGTGGCACACTGGTTGAAAATCACTGCCCTATACCATAGCCTGAGACATGCTGAGGGAGTTTTATTCCAACTGGGAACTTGATTTGATTGAAAGAGTTAGAGACTTTCTTATGTGTGCATTCTCTAAGTGAAGGACTTTCTTAGTTTCTGAGAAAAATCTGAAAACCCTTTGGTTTCAGATGATCTGAAAGGGTTGAGAAAGGGATTTGGCCAGTCGTCTAAACCCTTCTTTATCTCCCTGAGCTAGAGAAGAATTGTTAACTATTAGTAGGCACATGTCTAAATTTTTCCTTTATCGCTCCCTGGGGTGGGTGGTAGTTAATGGTTATTTTACTTTGTTAATGTCCTCTCCAGTACCCCGCTGGTCTGGTTCTGCCACTCAGGTGATGGTGCACCTGCCGCTCACCTCTAGGCTCTCTTTATGTCCTGAGGACCAAGTGTTCCTGCTCTTCACACAGGGCAACTTTTGAACTTGTAGAAAAAGCAGATGCTCTTTCAAATGGCTGGATCTCAACATAGAACCTCTTCTGAGTCTTGCCTAATTATTTTCCCCAGTGTCCTCAGTTTTCCTACTCAGCACATGCTTTGCACCCACCCATTCCAATTCTTCCTTCTCTTTTAAAGTGGCCATCTCAGAGGCCAGAATCCTCCCCCTGGCCTAGCTTTTGAGAGATGGGGATAAGTGATGTGAAGAAAGGTGCTTTCTAGGTTCTCATAAAGAGGCTGTGATGAGCAGATCTTTCATTATCCTTGAGGCAGCCTTCCCAACCTTGGAACAGTTGTATTAGCTGGATTGCTCCCATGGGGTGCCCACTTGACTCTCTTGGCCTGGAAAGTGCTGAGAAGGTAAGAAATAAATGAGGAATTGAGTCCATTAGTTTTTAGACACTATGGGCAAAATTTGCTTGGTTAGTACCCATCTCTGGTTGTTATTAATGTTCATGGAGTGCCAAGCATAGGCAGATTTATGGTAAGACAAATATATATTATAGGTGAACTTAATGTAATTTACATGTGAACCAATCAAAGGCTCTGTGAATGCATAGTTATAAGTGGACCATCAGGCACAGTGGCCCTTCATCTGATTAAAGAAGTCCACTGGAAAGCTATGTTTTCATACAAAACTTAAAGACACACCTGTGTATAGAGAGAGACGTGTAGAAGGAAATATAAATTGGGGGAAATAACCAGAGAATCTAATCACTATCCTAAAAGACATATTCAATGCTTATTGTAATTCAGGCAAAGCAAGCTTTGACTATGCCTGGAAGAATGATGGAATGTAAGGATTTTCAAACTCTTCTGTTTTCTTCCAGTCTTTCACATTTTCCATATCAGATAGATAGATGGTCATTTTATTAAGTGATCATTGCTTCTTTCCTTTAAATTCAAACCCATTTACAGCATTCTCAATGTTTAATGTGGAGAGCTCTACATGATTCTTTCTTTAATTGCTATTTAATTCTGTGGCTGAATTGTAGAATTTAAAACTTATCCATGCCATATTTGGTGTGTTTTTTTTCTTCCATTTTCTTTCTCTTCTACTTCCTCCCCACTTTTTACATCCCCTTCTTCTTTCTTTAAAAAATATTTACAATTTGGAGGAGACGGCAGATGACAAAGAGGGGGAGTGAGTGGGAAAAGAATTCTGTTTCGCTTAGAATAACTTTTGGGGAGAGGGAGAGGTACATAGTACTGGGAGAGAAGACATAGGTGGTGCATTGTCTGTAGGGATAGGATGGTCTCAAAGAGGAAAGAAGCAAGGTCAGAGTAGATCAGTGACTCTCAGCGGAGAAAGCAGACAGGTCACAAAGGATGTGGGTCGGTGGCAATGGGAAGGGTGAAGAAAAGGGTCATGAGGTATATGCCCAGAAGCAGCCCCTTTGTCAGCGGTCTGAGGAAGTTATTACCTCCGGCATTGGTTACCTTTCTGAATACTCACTGCACACCAGAATTGTGGGTGATATAATTTGATACTTGCAAAAATCCTGATCCATGCAAATGTCCTCAGGATTCCCTGATCCCACCCTCCCAAGCACTCCCTATGCCCACCCCCTGCTTTATTTTCTCTGTAGCTCTTATGTGACAAACTGCATATATTTTATTTTTAAGTATATTGTTGTCTCACTCCTCTTGGTTGAATTCAAGCTCCATGAGAGCAGGACATTTTTAGCCTCTGTGTTCCCAGCACAGTGACTGATAGGTTGTAGAACCTTGATAAATATTTGTTTGCTAAAAGCATAAATGAAGATAGGAATCATTATCCCCATTTATATATTTGTAAGAAACCTGAGATCCTCCAGCTTAGGCTGTGTGATGGTGTCAGAATCTAGCCTGGGTCTGCCAGGGGAACCTGGATATCAGTCCCTTACTGGGCTGCATATTAGCCAAGCTTTAAAGAAATATAAGCCTGGCTGGTGTGGCTCAGTGGTTGAGCATTGACCTATGAACTGGGAGTTCATGGTTCAATTCCTGGTCATGTGTCCGGGTTGTGGGCTTGATCCTCAGTGTGAGGCATGCAAGAGGCAGCTGATCAATGATTCCTTCTCATCATTGATGTTTCTATCTCTCTCTCCTCTTCCTGTCTGAAATCAATAAAAATATATTTTAAAAGTAAAGAAATCTAGGCTTCCCTTAAAATCAAAGCATCAGAGTTGGAAGAGTCTTTTGCTGCTCACCTCATCCAACCCTTTCAATACATGGATTCTCACAGAATAGACGATAGAATGATGAATGGATTTATAACTTTTTGAAAGCAAAATCTCAGAGTGGTCACTCATCTGTTCAAGGCTGGATGGGCACAGAACCCAGGTGTCCTCATGGCAGGAGCAGTGTTCTGCACAGAGCATGCTGCCTCTTAACTGCTTGACAATGTCCTCAGAAGGACTGGCAGGCAGCCAGGGTTTTCCTGTTAGCCTTTGCTCTGGTCTGGCAATGTCCCCATGATTCTTGCTCCCTTGGTTCTTACCCAGACAAGGGTGCAATTTCATAGTTAATAGGAATTGAAGGTGGTGTTATTTAGGAATTGAGTGGGATCATTTCTCCATCTGCTCTCTCTTCCCACCAGGAGATAAAGGCTGGCTGGGTGCGGATAAGAGTGGGGGCGAGGTGCCAGGAAGCTAGAGTGCTGTCATTTATGGTTACTGACATGGGCTGGAAGCTTGAGTGAGGGCTGGACCACAGCCGGCCATGGTCAGCTTAACTAACAGGAGCTTCTTGAGAGCGGAGGTGGTTTTCTAGCTTTTGTACCTACATATACAACCTCACATATTTTAAATAAATAGTGGTTTCAACCTTTCTCTTTGTTTCCTCTCCACTGGATCTGTCAGGGGTGCATAGGTGATCATCTGCTGGAAGAAATCTCTGGGACCTGATGTGGCTGATAAGGATTTGGAAGAAGCAGGGTTTCAGCCTGCCTGATTTTCAGAAGTGGTTGCTAAGGGATCTGAACCAGCACTGCAGACAGAGGCACATGTAGAAGCTGGCAAGAGGGTGGCAGCAGGAGCTGGGTAGAGGAACCTTCCCTTGACTTTCAGGCTTTTATCAGTGGCGCATTCTCTTCCGGGAGGCCCTGGTGGAGTTAGTGTGCCCAGACTGGCACTGGTCCCCAAGCTGGGCTGGCTGGTCACACATGAGGGAACTGCTGCTGACAGATTAGAGCTCCCTGCTGCTGAAATCTGTTCCCTCTTGTCCAGCTTCCAGCAGCAGCAGCAGGCCGGGGGCTGCCTACTGCCTCCCTCGCTGCTCAGGCTTTTTCTTTTCCTCATTCATTACTGATTCACACCTCCTTTTTCTTTCTCCCATTTCTTTCCCTATAGGGTGTTCTGTTCATTGATCTTTTGCTGCCCTTCTCTTCTCCTCACCAGCTTTCATTTAAATTTTTCCCGACTTGAGCTTTCTGTGTTCATAAATGACTATGTGTGGGATTCTTGCACATACACATACTCATGTGTGCATGCAGTATATATCCATTCAACACATCTTTATGTATGTACATTTACATCTGTCAAATTGTGTAGAGCATTGTTGACAGAACTGGATTAAAACACTTTTCCATATTAAAGTTGATGGCATGAGAAAAGTTGAGTATGGGATAAAAGTTGGGAGGAATCCTTTAAAATGGCTTGTCTGGAATTAGCTTTGGTGAATATCCACAAGGTATTTCCTTCCAATCTGATCCCATTTTTAAGGTCTTGATGGCTGTAAGGATGGTTGCTAAGTAACCCTATCACATTTATTGTTTGGGCAAAAGAGGAAGACACAGCAGTCAAGTGGTTCTATATACTTTTAAGAATCCTTTAATGTTTTACTTTTCTAAAGGAAATACTTTCTGTGTCAAAGCAACAGAAATATCCATGGAAACCACACTGTGAATATCATATCATATTGTATCATATCATAAAATAATATCATATTCATTCTAAGTGGTCTTTTTCAGAATTCCCCTAAAAGGATCACAGATGGAGTCCAGATGAGGATATGTGTCAAAATACATTTAGTGTTTGACATAAAATTTGATGATCAAAAACTTCAAGTTGTTCAGTATTAGGGCTAATAATGAGGATAATAAAAGTGACCATTTTCATACAGGGAATCCTCATGTCTGTCATCTCACTGAGACATTACAACAAATTCGTGAGGACTTCTATTCACTGTATGGATTGGTTCTAGATATCATCAGAGAAAACTTAGATTCTTTCTTCCTTTAATTTTCCAGCAGCATTTCCAGACACTCACACCCATTTTTCCCCCCTCCTTGAACAACAATCTAGGAACTTTTGTTTAAGCAACAATAGAATATAGTTTATTAACATAGACTTTAACATGTCAAATTTCTCTCATTTTTGAATGTAGAAGAAAAGCCAAGTGTATGTTATAGACTATAACTCAAAATTATGAGTAGCCACAGGCTGCACAGTGTCATTATTCTCACTGCTCTCTTACCACACTTCAAGTGTGTTCACACACAGACTTCCTTGTTTTACCTGGAAGAGGAGAGGTCACATATTCAACAGTCTGGTGTATCTGGAACATAGCCAAGAACCACGAAAAAAGCAGAAAAGGGCTTTGAGCAAAAATCACTGACACAAAATTCTTGTCCTAAAATGAATGTAGTTTATTTGAACTAAGAGTTCATCTACTCTAATTTTACACATATTTCTAAGAAGTTTGTGGACAGTTGGAGTATATATGGCATAGAGAATCAGTAACCCAGTTTAAACATGATACATAAACATATTTAAGTGGTCTGTCTACAGCTGGCTTGGTACCTGCATGATCACTGGGACCCAGACTTCTGCTAGCTTTCTACATTTTTGTTTGTAAGGTGTGGCCTACATCCCCAAGCCCAAGAGGGCTGCTAGACTCCAGTGTCAAGCAGCAAATTGAAGTTAGAAAGAAAGGAAGACAAACACTTTTTTTTAAAGAGAATACCCAGGAATCCCACACTTTGCTTATAGCCTGTTGATCAGAAATCAGTCCATGGCCACACCTAGCTGCAAGGGAAGCTGGAAATTGACTTTATTTTCGTTTTTGACTGGGGCAGTAATATGCCCAGTTAAAAAGCAAAGTTCTGTTAGCTAGGGAGAGTCAAGAGTCAAGGCTGTCTCTTTGGTAGGCAGCCGGTAGTGTCTAAGATACTTACTTATCTGATTTTCTAGATGACAACAGCTTAGAAATAACAAACATGATGGGAATTAGGTAGGTAAACTGACAGCATTAAGAAATAACAAACAGAATAGTAAAGTGCAGAAGGTACTGGAAAAACCTAACAAAATACCTTGAAGGGAATATTCATCTAAGACCATTTGAGCAAACTTCCATATTCTCCCACAAAGCTTATATCCCCTTTAAAGCCTCCCTCAATAGCAAGATAGCATAGTCATTGTTAGGTCATCAATAAGAGCTTAAATTTCATTGACTATATTTGATTTAAGAAGTCAGAGAACTCCATAATAACTTTCTGAAATTTTCCATTTAAAATGCTTCCTATAATCAAGAAAAAGCTTGGTACTTAAAAATACTAAGCTTCAGCAATTTAGAAAATTTACCTTAAGGTTATTAAGTGACTATTTTGTGCCAAGTCCTTTATAGAGCTTTATTTAATCTCAAAAAGTATTGTCCAGAGGCATTATTACTTCCATTTTTCAGAGGAAGAAACTGATATCCAGAAAGGTTAAGTCACTTGCTTACTTCACTTACAGATAAAGTTGGGTTTCAAATCCACATTTTCATGAATTCCAGGTATACTTTGACCCCGTTGTCCATCTTTTGAGAACTATCTCTGTAGCTGAGTCAATTAGGCATGACTCTGATGTGTATGAAGACATTATTAATCTGCAGACAAAGTGGTTTTTAATAAAGAATTTCTTTTCTTAGCCTCTGTGCTGAATTCTTGTCCTGAAGCCATGATAAATCTAGCCCAGGAGCAGCATCAGTGCACACATGTTAGGGATGTCCCATACTGAGCCTCTTCATTTCCCGCTCCGTCCTGAAGTGTGTCTCATCTCTAGTTACTGGCCCAGCTGTAATCTCAATATACTTCCTTTTCTGTTTGGAAAGGATGATTATTTTTTTCTTATTTTATTCCTGTACATTCCAAAAATCCTTTAGCTTTCACAGGGAAAAACAAGTTATTGTTTTTGTAGACCTGAGAGTCCTTGGAACTGAAGTGAGAGCAGACTTTCTGTTCTAAAATCTGTGGAGGCTCCTGGAGGTTACGGAGACATTGGAAATAATGTCAGGGACATGAAATAAAACTGAACAAGACCTTGGTCTCCATAATGATTTACAAAGGTCCTCCAGGACCACTGTTCCTTTGTGACAGGTCGGATGAGTCTGGATTTGTTTAAGGCTGATACTCTGCCAGAGATCGGAGAAAAGTAAAAACGGTGTTATTGAAAGTAAAAGAAATGTGACATGTAGAGGGCTGCTTTTCTGTACCTCACAATATTATATTTACCGATGGTTGCCTTAGTGACACATTCAATTGGTATTTTGATCCCCTATGAGGTACTGACACCTGTGTTAGATGCTGGGCATATAGACAATACACATCATCCATTTAATTGGCTTCAGGAGTGTGGCATCCACAGAAAGTTCTTTTGATTTGCTAATTTGGACTTATTTTTCTTGTAATCCAAGTCAAATTGCCTAAGAGGCTAGCAGAATGAGCCTAAGAAATGAAGATCAGAATTTCAGAACACATTGGTTAAAAGTACCTAGAATTTCCTGGTACTTCTGACAGAAGGCCATGAAGGGTTCCTTCTGAAGGAGAACAAGACAGTGAACTTAAGGAGAAAAAAACCATTCTGATACAGCTGATTCTAGCTTAATTCTTTGCGATCTCATTGTCACAGATTATTAGCCACCCCCAAACTCAAAATACCTCATAAAAGAATATTCTTTTGAAATACATCAGAATTCCCTCCCCCACATGCACACACACGCACTTTGTGTGCTCACTCACTAACAAGTTTAAAAATAGGAGTCATGGTGTTGCCATGACTCCCATTGCTACTCTGCAGCCTCTCCCTTTGATGTGATTTCAATTCTGAACACGATTTAGCAAGGACCTGGCTCAGAGCGGCCTCTAGCGGCTCAATCCTTTGGGAAGTTCTTCCTTCCTGGAATATTCAGTCCAATTCCAAAATTAACCCATACCAGCCAAGTTGAACACTTCTGTGTAATGAACTGTTCTCTCCACGTGATCAGCTTTGTGCAGAATCTTTCTCAATGACTATGAGTAACAATCCAGGTGATACTTACTGTGTGCCCAAAACTGTGGCCAGCTGTCCAGGAGTTCACTGTGTTGCTGTGGAAATGAGACCTGCACCCCAAAAACACTGAGAGAGACAGCAGGGAAACTGGGTGGTGGAGATATGATGGCGAATGAAGTAATTCAAATGAAATATGTCTACTCTGATGATCAAAAGTCAACATTTTCCTTCTTCAGATAGAGGAGTCTTCTCAAATGTATCACCTGATGCTGATTCCACAGCCTCAGGGAAGTGTTGATGTGTGACTTGTTCCCATATTGTCTTAGTTCCCTATGTTTTGAGTTCCCTGTGTCTGTGCTTCTCAGTACGGACTGCGTGTTATAATTTCCTGGGAAGCCTTAAGAAACCGTATACAGAGCTCAAGGTCCCACCCTGAGCAATTCAGATTTAGTTGGATAGGAAGGGGATAGGGTCCTGGCAACAGACATGCATTGAAACCTCCCAAGTTGATATTCAATGGCAGCCAGAGTTGCCCATCACTGTGCTCAATTCTGCTGTCATTTTTGTGGTTCCAGTGACCAGAATAAGGTGAAGGGCAATGATATCATTTGCATGAATTTGAACTTGGTGCTAATAAAACAATTCCTTCCTTTGATTATCTCTTATGACCAGTCTAAAAACTGTGAACCCTGTTAGTGCTATGAAATTCAAGTTTTGGAATGGATACAGGATGTGGACATTTCATCAGTGGTGATCCTCTTGTGGGTGGTCATGATGTTCTAACATGGATTTTGGTCCTTTTGCTGGCCTCCACGTGTCTATTCTATGCAGAGAGATGAGTTTTTGTCAGTAAAGCTGGCAGCATGAACATCAGAAGAAATCTGACTTTAAATGGCATTTTAATTCCCCTATACATAGACTGATTACAAACCCAAAAGAAACAGAATTTTAAAAGCTTCAGATTCAGTGTCTGCTGGCCCTGATGAGAAATTTATGCTTTGCTAAATTTTGGAGTGCACAAGTGGTTTTGAAATGAAAGTTATTAGCACTAGGAAATGATGTTCTTTGTATTACTACGCTGTTATTACATTTAATGGAATTGCCCCTAAAGCATTACAGAATGAAAGGAAAAACAGAGTTTAGAATCTGGAAGACATGGGGTGAGGGTCAAAGTAAAAACATTAATGGTGGGCCATCTTGATCTCACAACTCTTACCTGAAATCTGGGAGAGACCTATAGGGAAATCAGTTAAGTCGGGCTTGACAATGTTCTAGCAGGAGTTTGCAGGTGATTTCATAAGGTGTGGCATTATTGTGGTTCTGACTGTTATGAGCAAATAAGAAAGCTAGGCTAAGGCATAGCTTTGGAATTGTATTAAGGGAGGGTATAATATTTCAAAATAGAGTAATGCTATCTATTTGATTAAAGACTGCCTGGCACAGGAAACTTTATGTTTGTCCAAAGGAATAATAAGAAGAGAAGGAAACACTACATTATTGTTAAAGCTTTTTGTGATTTGTATGAGAGAACCATGACAGTCTTCAGAAACATTTACCATGTACAGTATTTGATTACTAGGTGATTGCTATCATCACCTTTAACTCCTATCTTCCACCCACCCAGCTATCTCTCCTGCACTTCTCATGAAGGTGCTGTAGGGCCATCAGACTTGGGCTTCCTTGAGAGAGCAGGAAGGAATGAATCCAGGACACTTGTTCTTCCCCAAACTTCAGGTTCCAGATCTGGGCTATGACATGGAACTTTCTGGCATTTGTTCACCAACAGCATAACATAAGGGAGGAACTAATTGCTGTAAAGAAGCATTTATTAATTGCCACACCATGTGTGTACCACTTTGGGGCTCAACCAGGCATGTTTTAATATTGAGTTGGCTCCTCAAGGTTGAAAGGAAAATGCCTTTGCAGGCAGTCAAATCCTTATTTTGCATATGTCAATGACTCTTCTATAAGGAGGATTATGTGTTTAGTTGTTTGTTTTTAAGTATATATAGATTTTTCCAGATTTCATATCAGGGACGCACAAGACAACATTTGGGTCTGGAGGTGAAAGGTGGATGAAAGTTACAGTACTACACTGTAAACCTCAAATAATGATGGGCCTGTGAATCTTAGTGACCGAGAGCCGTAGCCATTCTTAATGTCCCTTGTACTGTATAGGGATTTCCTTTCCATTGCTGGCATTGTTTTTCTCTTTCCTGAAGTGATATTGACTTCATTTCATCCTATATATTTAGTATTGTCTTAAGAGAAAGGGCCGCATAGTTCATCTCCACAGCACACCTCACTGTGCTGTCCACCATACTTACACGGTGTCTAACACGGGTAACCTAGAAACTCCACACGCTCTCCTGGAGGAACCGAAGGTATATCTGAGAGTTGAGTGTCTGCCTGGTGTTTCCCCCCCCTTTTCTGTGGGAGATGATAGTTCATATATCTCAGGGTAGGAAGACTGAAATGTATTTCTTTTTCTATTTCAAAGGTAAGATTGGAAAGTGGGAAAAGAAAGCAAGTGCAGCATTTGACTCAGCCTTTGAAGTCCTTTGGGTCCCGTGTAAAGCCTGTCAGCCCTGGTGGTGACACGTGCTTCAGATTGTGAGGCTTATATTTTCTTCCAAAAAAAAAAAATGCCTGTCTCTTCATTCCTTCTGAGCACTGGGAAAGGATCCTATTTCTCCACACTTGGTTTTACCAGCTGTCGAGTGAGTCACTCTGGTTATTAGTGAACAGCAAGGAAATATGTCTGTAAAAAAAGAAATTGACAGGAGATATAAAGAAGGCACAGGACAGATCTGAGGGAAAAGAGACACTGGAGCAATAACAGTAGGGCATGATCCTATAATGCCTAGGTGCTGAGCCCTGGATCACAGCACCCCGCAGGATGCCGTTGGTCCAGGCTGCATTGGCCCGTTGTGATACAGCAGAGATGCTGCTGAAGGAGGGGCAGCATTATGGTAGGAGAGCAGTCTGCCTTAGCATCATGCATTGATGAGAAAATGAAAACCCTGCTTCTGCGAATCCAACTCAGGGGTGAAGAGGTGGTTCCCCTGGAGGGGTGTGTGCTCAAGATTCCTCGAATATATTGTGCTTTCCTTCACAAAAGAGAAAGAATCAGGGCCTGATCATACATGAATTCCAAAAGCATGACGAAGGCCCCAGCAAGCATTTTCCACTGGATGATGAAATCCGTTGCCTTGGCATCTATCGCTACTTTTTTAGATAGAGACATTGTCATAGTGGCTTACGTAGTCTTTCTCAAATTAAGTGGAGGATGAGGAGGAAATTGTAATCCATCATCCCTTATTGGATTAAATGAGATTTCACGATGCTGCAAATAATGAGGATTGGATGTCTAGAGCAGAAAGGTAATTTTCCCACAAATCTCTGATGGCTCCCTTTTATCCACTGGTCAGCATGCCATAAAAGACTGCATATAACTGGGCCTCACTTCATGATTTGAGCCTGTCTTATCTGCCTCCCTCTTCCAACTCCCCACTTTGCCCTTCATATGTACTGTTTGTGATCTAGTAATGTCAAATGGCATGACTGGCATTCTCTAAATATGACAGTTGTTTTTACTACTCCACGCCTCTGCAAGGGCTGCACTCTCTGATGCTCCTCTTTCAGTTCCCCGGGTGAACATATGAATGTCCTTTACGATCTAACTCAAGTGTCACCTCCTCTGTGAAGCCTTCTCTAACAGTTCCAGGCAGAATTAGTCATTCCTGTCTTTGTCCTTGCACAGCCTGCACTCATACCTCTATTATAACACTTACATGTACAAACACTTTAAATTAAAAGTATATCTGGGAGTGTCTAAGGCTGGGAATGTCTCATTCATTTTTGTAGCCACCCCAGGACTCATTGCACAGAACACGCACACATTTTTTTATTGAATGAAAATCTGAGTGAATCTATAAAGATGAAAGGTGGGGCTTAGGCATGTGGAATGAAAAGTGATTATTCTTTTAAAAATTAAATATGCCATCCTTCATGTGTGAAGGTGATTTTTCTGATTAATTGGCAGTAAAATGTAGGCTTCAAACTAGTTTTCTACATTTGCTTTATGTGCAGAGAATGTTCACATGGTCACTCTTGCCTTATAATCAGCAATGTACTTGGAAATTATTCCTTGCTGCTCTTCACTCCTTTTATATACTGTCAGACTCTAGCAATTCTTGCACAGTTCCTCTAAGTTAAGCCATTCTTTCCTCTCTACTTCCATAGTCACTGTCTGTTAGCTTGTGTCTAGATTTCTATAGTAAGCTGATCTGTGTTTCTCATCTTTAATATCACAAATATTATCTTACCTACTTCTCAGGTTTGTATTTTTAAAATATCGTTTGGAACATTTCACTCATGTGATTAAGGACCTAGAGAGACTTATTTTAGCCAAATTGAAAACTAGCATGGTAGTCATCCTCTACAAATATTAAATTACTGATCTCAAACAGGGATTTCTTTTCTAGCCACACCTCTCTCAACACCTCAGACAATGTGGAGTGTAAAGTGGAAGGGGTACTCTACTGAGAGACAGAGAGCATGGTTCAGTTCCAAGCTTTGTTACTATCAGCTGTGGTATAGCATATTTTACCTTTTCAGACTTTCATTTTCTCATCTGTACGGTAAAATAATGTCTCAGGAAAGATGCTTGCTTAGAAAGAATTTGGAAGAGATGAACCTTACGTTCCTTCTGATTTTAAAGTTCTTTGAATCTTTGATTTTATGAGGTATTGAACTTCTATGACCCCTTCCAACCCAATAATGACTGAAGTAGCATGAGTAGGTTTTGAATTCAGAATCTTGGCCTCATTCCTAGCACACTATTGTACAGCAGCTGACCACGCACCGGAAAGGGCATGAAGAGGAAGGACCTCTGTGTTAGGCCTGCCTTGTCTATGGATACATACAACACCCAAGGCTGTCCTTTTTCAGGTAAGTTTTAGTTTTTCATTCAGCCAAGCTTTTGATTCACTTAATAAAGGAAAATAAATGGGTCAGATTTGATTTTCTTTGATTGAAAAGATTTATTTTATATTCCTCCTGCCTCAGCGAACACTAACCTGCAGTTATTCACAGTCTAGTTACCCAATTCTGGGCTGAGTTCCTTGATTCTGTTTTCCTCTTCTTAGGCCCAGTTTTTGGTAGAGCATTTGCTTTTTCAGAAATACCACCTGAAGATGAACAAGAATAAAGGTCAGGATGTGAACCTCAAACTGCTTCTTGTCAACTTTTATTTGATAGGGTTCTACTAATGGAATTGTTCAGCATGCCCGAGGTTGGATTTTCATGATATAATTCCATAAACCTTGCCCTCTAGTATGTTTCTTCATTTTATGAAAACGTCATAGTTATCCTTCTGGTTGCATGTGTTAGAAATTTGCAAGTCATCCTACATTATTTTCTCTCCCTCACTCCCTTCACCTAATCAGTTTTCTAATTTTACTGGTTCCATAGCAAAATATATTTTAAATCTATCCACTTCTTTTTTCATTTTTTTTACAGTCCTAGTTAAATTAGATGTACACGCACTTGCTCACGCGCGTGCGCACACACACACAATATATGTGATTACTTGTTTATTGTCTGTGTCTACCTCTAACTAGACTATTAACTCCATATTGCCAGCGATGTGTCTGTTTTACTTACCATTGCATTTTAGTGTTAGCACTTTAATAGGCTCAGAGCAGGTACTCAATTAATATTTGTTGAATGAGTGAATTAACTTAAGCTAACTGTAAAATGAAGCTTTGAATTATCTGTGGACTTCATTTCCTCTGGGCCTTTGGATTATCTGTTTATGACTTTTTTCAGGTTCTGTTCTTTGATTCTTTGTATTTTCAATAAATAGTTCAGCACCTGCTCAGTGCACAGAGTTGTATTTGGTGTGAGGGATAACAAAACAGAAAAGACATGTTCTAATATTTTGCAGAACTTGAGTTTAGTTGAAGAAGCAAAGCCTGCACATACAAAAATATTGAGTAGAAGTATGAGACAGAATATGAGTAAGTGCCTCAAATGGGTAATGCAATTTATATGCTATAGTCAAGGAGTGCTGGCTATGTAGGCTGAAGTTGCAGCCTTGAAACATCATGGAGGGATTGGAGGTAGTGAAACTTGACCTAGACTTTGAAGAATAAAGAATGAGAGTTCCAAGGTGACATTTCTCCAAGCGGCAGTGATAGCATGAACAAAGATTTGGACTTGACACTTGACACTGAATGTTCAGATATGGGTTATATTGGGATCAACTTAATCTGTATGGAATTTTAGATAAGTAATGGGAAATAAGTGTGGAGTTACACTGAGATGGTTGTTTTTTAAAGGCAACATGCTACAGTTGGAAAGGCACCATATTGAGAGTTGGCATCTCATTGTGCAAACTTAACCAAGTCATTGACTCTGTCCAAATCTCATTTTAAAAGTGTGGTAAAGAGCATGCCACACTTGCTCTTAACCACATGTAAAAGGTAGGATTACATCAATTTTTAGCTAGTAAATGCTATGTTTCTATAAAGTAGTTGAAATAGACACCACTGAGATACCTTTCTGCTTCATAATCTTCTGTATATGGAATAGTCTACTTAGTTCTTCAGTCTCTGGCTGGGGCTGATGAGTGTCACTGCCAACCAGAAGGTCATTAGTATACCTTGACAAGTATACTAACATCACTGGAGTTTATCCTGGGAGGTAGCCATAGGAGAGACTTGAGGAAATGGTTATTTTAAGAAGATTAATATTATACCACTGTGTAAAAGAATGGGGGAAAAGTGACACAGGATGGGAAGACAAGTGGGACCTACTCTAAATGCAGGGTTACAAGGGCCGGAATTTTGGTGGTCTCCAGTATTGCAAGATAATTTTGAAGGATACTTCTTTAGGATCTGGTCATATAGAGATAATACGGAAACTAAAATAGGACTGGAGTTTAGGTTTGGAGATGGCAAAGATGATGATGGATCAATAGAAATTGAAAGTTGAAGTGGGAACCTGTTTGTCACTGAAGCTGCATTAAATTCTGAGCTGAGGCCTGGCCATGTTAGTGAGGATGTTTGGAAGTGCCTCCTGTACAGTGTGGAATATAAAGTTACAGATTTGAAATTCATCGTGATGCTGATGTCAGTGACCAGCTGAGAAAATATCAGTTCTCTCAGGAGTGTATGGAGAAAAGTTAACTGTGATGTAGACTGAGCCTTGAACACACATTTGGAGGAGGCAGAATATTCAGCCCAGGTCCCATCCCTGGAAGAGACAGTGAGAAAGCATGTGGTGTTCAGTTCTGTAAGGGACAGAGGATTACAGCTGAAAGAAATGCCTTTTAAGAAAAGAAAAGGAGTAAATAGTGTCAAATGTAGTAGAGAGGGCAGACATTGGTAGACCATGCATATCTTTATTTTTTCTTTTATACTATTAACTACCGTTGATCAGGAGTGGTTATTTAATTTTGTTTATTATTCAGGTCAGTGGCCTAATTTTTTCATCATTGTATTATTATTTTTAAACGGCATAGGTAAAGAATTAAAGGGAAAGGAAGGGTTCAATCATTTTTGCTCCCTATTACAAGCTATAGGAAAAGGTTGGTAGGGAAGGACCTTAATACTCACTGTTGGTGAAGTAAAATTTTGGCCCTTTGCACAATATCAGAAACCAGAGGGGTCTCTTAACATCCTATGCTTGTTAGCTGAGTAGCCTTGGCCCAGTTACCCAACCTCTCTGAGTTTACATCTTTATCTATAAAAACAGAGATAACAGTAACTGTGTCCTATTGTTTTCATGCTGTTTAAATTACAATGTAGGCAAAGTGTTTAGCAGAGGCTGAATACAAAGAAAGTGCTCAAAAAACATGGTAATTGTTTTGTTACTATTATCTTATTTTACTTGTTTTGGGGGGGTGGGGTTGGGGACTCTTTCTGCTCATATTGACACTAACAACTAGAATTAAATAGAAAACTGTATTTAGAAAGTGTAAGCATTAAACATTGTATTTTTTTCCTTATTTTTCCAAGAGGGACAGATTTCCTGCACTCTAGTTTTGTAAGACACAAATCTAATAAAATCTAGTTATTTGCTCCTGACGCTTCCCTGCCATGGGCTCCCAGGATTGCTTTGTAAAGCGTGATGATAGCACATTTGTGTGGAATGCTGAGAAAGGGGCCTGGAAATGCCACATGGTGGAGGAATAAAATTCTCTTAGTCTCTCAGTTTGAAGTGTTCTGATGTTGAAATGAAGAAGCATCCTGAAAGAGAAAAAAAAAAAGAAGTATATTTTTGAGAGCAAAGATGCATGTGCTGACAATTTAGATTTTTGCCCAGAGATGCTGGCATTTTCTTTCTGGGGGCGGTTCTTATGTTTCCAACAGTGTTCCCACTGCATACCATGTTCTCTCCTCCTCGCTCTTCTCCTCCCACCCCCCTCCCCATATGTCTTTCTTTTTGTGGCGCCCACCCTATTCCTGGTTTCTTTCTGTCTCTCTCTTCTCTTGCAGGTTATTTCCCTTCAGTAACAAAATGAATCCTGTCATAGACCAGAGGATTACTTCCCCAAACTCACTCTCCATCACTTCCGCTATCGCTTTTCTGAAAGTTCTGCAATGAACTAGTGATCTGGGAAAGAATTTTCTCTGCATAATTCTATTGTGTTTCTCCCATCTTTCTTTTTCCTCTGATAAGTCGCTGGACACCGTCTTCTCTCTCCATCTTCCCCAAGTTTCATTCCCAAGAGCTCTTCCTTCCTCCTCCTCCAAGACTTTCTCTCATGAATCTGCTCTTCCCAGCTCAAGACTTAATCTGGCTTTAGAAATCTCTATCATTCAAAAGCTAGGGCAGACAGAGAACTACACAGAAATGGCAAGGACAGAAGAAATAAAGGTCTCTGAGAATAAGTTTGGACATGGATAAAGATTACCGGAACAGCCAGATGCAGCTGTAAGGATGGCAGTGAATTATTTGGTACAAAGAATGATGATAGATGACATGACTCACAGGGACTAATTTACATTAGGTCCCATCCCCACCCCAATTCAGGGAGTGAATGTTAGGTTATTGTTAGCATATTTTGTTTCCTTGTTTTGAAGCACAGAGTAGCTCGTGCCAAATAAGTGACAGAATAAGACAAAACATCTGTCTTAGATTTTAACTACATCTCTGACTTCATCTCTTTCTCAGATGGAGACAATGCCCTGAATAAAAATTCCATTGTATTATGCTATTTGATTTGTGTGAGAAGACACTTGTGTACGGAGAGCAGTTTACTATTAGATGATGAGGGAGACAGGGTTTTCTTTTGAATGACTGAATAAAGAGTTGAAAATAATTAGATTACAAGTTTGTGCAAAGAAGAGTCCAAAGAGAGAATTCATGGGTAAGAATGTGGTAGGCTATTTTGACAATCTGATCAGAGTTATACTAGTTTATAGGTGACTGTTGCTAAAGGTGGCAATAGAACATTGTATTCTGTCCATTCATCTATTCATCTATCTAATTTTTATTGAGCATTTGCTGTGTACATAGCCAATGCTAGGGGCTGTGGAGATCTACCAAATTTACACTTGCTTTCTGCTGTTAAAGAATTTTCATATTCTCAATATTGATGCACACACAAAGAATGTATGAATTGGCATCTCATTTTGGGCCTTTTATCCACGTTCCCTTTCTTAAACTTGTCTTTGAATCTAAAAACTACAGCTCTCTGGGTGTCTCCTTTGGGATTAAAGTGCCACAAGAAATGCTTGCTTGAGATTCTTAAAATTTTGATTTAGTTTGTACTTTTTAATATGTTTTAGAAAACATTCTAATGCATAGGAAGTTGCGGGTGATAAAACGTTGGAGAACTATCAGACAGTGGTTCTCAAAAATTAGATCTAAAAAAGCTCCAGCCTTCAATATCTCTTCCCAAAAATTTCAGTGACTTCTGTACTCCAGTATTAGTCCTGCTCAAAACACAATCCTGAGAGGGCTACTTAGTGAATCGTTCTTAGAGGACAACCCGAGTCCCAGGATCTTGAATGAAAGAAAAATGGTTGTAGTTTAAGGAGATGGCAAAATCATTTACTCATTCACTATTCAGTCACCATTTGCTGAGTGCCAACCATGACACTGGCTTTGCGAATATTGAGATATAAGACAGGGGTTACTGCTCTTGAATAGCTCACAATTTCCAGTGACAGAGGTGACTGAGAAAACAGCCAAAATACCAAATATGATCATTTTGCATGAGATTTGCCCGTGATGCTACAGTAAGGGCTGATATGAAAGAGTAGGTGAAGGCATGCTTCTCCATGCCCAGGGAAAGGGGAACATTTGGAGGTATGTTTCCATGATCCCCCAGTTTCTCCATTGTTAACAGCCTTACATTTTGTCCCACAAAACTATTATCCAGAGATGTTAATAATAAGAGCATGGTTTGCATCTCCTAGGTTCACCCATTGCTTCCCCTATCCAGCAGTGATCTCCGCACCAGCTCCTCCCACCTGGAGAAACAATGACCTTCTGAGCCTATATCATTATCACTATTTCACAACCTCCGCAGAAATAATGGGTAAAACTGTGTTTTTTTTTTTCACAGTTTTGATGAGGATTAATCATTATCATTATTGCAATAAGAGGATTGATATGCTTCTTATAGTTTGCAGGACACTGCTTCCCATTAACCAATTAGATCTTTCAGAGGTGAAGGAGCATGCTGTGGCCTCACAGCGAATGAGGACGCCCCGGAACCTGGGTCACCCGATCCTAAAACCCCAAAGGACTAGATGTAGATCCTTATAACTCAAATGTTTTTCTATACAGCCTTGGTAATTCAAGATCCGCTTTGATATTATAAATCGACAGATCATTTGAAGAATTAATGGGGAGCCATTATTAAAATATAGCCTAGATGTGAAGACTGCTTTTTGGAATCATGGCCATGATCTGTCTATGGCAACAGAAACATTGAGCTGGAAATCAAAAGACCTGCATACCGGCCCTTACTCGGGTTATATTGCTTCTTGGTGTCTTAGTTTTCGCCTCTGTACAATGAAGGGAATGTGTTAAATGGTCCCTATGGTTAAGAGCACAGATTTTGGAGCTGGGTTGCCTGATTCAAATCATGGCTCTGCTGCTCTCTAGTTGTGTGGCTTGAAGCAAGTTATTTCATCTTTTTGAGCCTCAGTTTCCTTATTTGAAAAAATTAGGATAATAACTAACTGTAGAACTATAGTACCTAACTTACAGAATTGTTATGAGTATTAAATAAGTTAACAATTTTAAGTGATTTGACAGGTGCGACTTAGGGTAAATAATATATAATTGTTTCTTGAATTAAAAAAAAAAATTTTGGTCGCTTCCGCTCTAGGGTGTTATGAGTTTTGAAACTTAGTTATTACTGGAATAGAGAAAGAATGTACAAAATACAAAGGAACTGGTTTAAAGAATGAATACTGAAATGGCAAAGAGTTATGATGACTTCAGCAGGAAACTGGAGAAAAGGTTATAGTATAATAAGAAATCAGCTGTTTCATTGGTACAGGTGGAAATTCATGGGCAAAGATCTTAATAGGGAAGCGAAGGGAGGTGGTGTAATGCTTTGGACCTTCCAGAAACAAAGCAGAACAATTGAAGATGTGCTGGTAACTTGGGTCTGGTCCAGTTGCCTGGGGTGTCATTGTCAAGTTCATTTTTTGTTTAATAGCACCTGGCTTGCTCCTCTACCTGTTCTCATTTCTGTAGTTGCCCTCGTTCTGGGCTCTCTCATCCTGGCACTGTCACAAAAGTTGGTGCTTCTCCTCACAAGCCTTTGGTCCTTCTTCCTTGAAAATTGTTCCACATATACTTGTTTGGTAACTATTACTTGTTAAGCAGAGGGAAAAAGAAAATAGCATGGTTGCCTGCATTCCAGTTCTATGAAGTTCCCCCATGAACTGGTATATGTAAATAAGTCCACACTAGAAGGAGGCAGAAGCCTAATGATGTCTGTGTCTGTGATCTTGGCTTTCTTCCTTCTTGATCAAACCCTGTCTCTTGCTCACGCTATGGTACAACCTGCAACTCCTAGCTGCTAGTTTAACTGAAGAAACAGTTGTTTAAAACAGAGTTCCTAAGCCTTGGCCTCCTGATCTGTGTGACACAAGAACACCTTGCATGTGTATTGTGATGCTTGAATAAAGTAAAGTGTGTGAACTCATCAACTACAGCACTCCCAATCTCCTGCCTTATTCCTCCCCTTCCCTCTCACCTGCCCACCCTCCTTCACCCTTCCCCTATCACCCTCCTCCCTCTCATTCTTCTTTTCTTCCTTGTATTCAAAGTGATAGTCTGGTGACTAGTTTCTGGTGACCTGCCTTTGATTTCCCCAGAAGGAGATCTCATTCCTCCAGGGGAATTATCCTGAGGTTAGATCATGACAAGAGAGGAAAACAGTGTTCTAGAAAATGAGAAACAGAGTCATGCCCAAGGAAGAGTGGGTTCAGAAGGGGCTTTGGTAGGCACAGAACAAAAGAGATCATAACTGATATATGTGCATTATTGTTCTGTCTCAAGGAGTTGTTTGCCCTTAACTGCCATGTGAATTTACTGATTCAAGTGAAGGGAGAAACGAAGGGAAGGAGGAAATTATCATCTCTTGAGGATCCACTGTGTCCTAGACACTATGGTAGAAAGCATCAGGCAGTGATTTTTGGAGTTAGTGGTAGGGCCAGGCGCAGCCTCAGGATTCTTTAGCTTGCTTTCATTTCTACTCCTCAGAAGCAACTTGTCTGAGCCTCTGTGCGGAGAGTTTATGTGGCAAACAATCTTTTGGAGCAGAAATTAAGGACTAGAAGAGTGAAAGGGCAGGAGAGAAAGCCACTAAAAAGTACTTTATGGAGCTGATAATGCCTGTGGGTGGCTGCAGCTTGATCCCACCAGCACTTTCTAGGAGAGCCCTATGAAATGTATCTCAGAAGAGAGTTTAATAGTCAATTCTCAATTTCACATAGTCCTTCCAGTGTAGCATACCCACCTCCCTAATCTTTGGACCCCTTTTCCAATATCTTGTCAAAGTCATTTCATTATCTAATGCTTCATTCACTAGGTCACCAGCTCAGGGGCCTATTAGGGGCGCCTCTTGGAGTGTTTGCCACGAGTGCTGCCATGTCAGTAAATTCTACATTCTGCCCTTCCCACTCTAACTCCCCCCACCCCAATCCACTCCCACACGTGCTCCCTGCTTTCTGAAGATCTGTATTAGCCAGGTCTTTCCACTGCAGTTCCTGCAGTATGTAAGCTGTTTCCTCCGAGCTATCAACCCTATCTAGGAACTGTGTTTTCCAGCTGTACTTGTGCATGGCCTGACTCTAGTTTTTTGGCCTGGAAGGGATGGAGGCAGACAGGGGCACATATCTGGGAGGACATGCATCCTATTGAAGGGCACCTGCCTTAGATGAGGTCTTTGCAGAGTCTCCAAGGTCAGGTTTCCTTCTGGCAATGGCGGGGCATGTGGGGGATGAGGGCAGAGGACAGGAGCTTCCCTTGCCTTCTAAGCCTTCAGGAAAATCCTCCCTCACTGTCCACCCAAATGTCCCCATGTGGGTCTCAGGGTCCCATTCTTTTCCTATTAGAATTTTCACATAGGAGACATTCCAGGGTTTTGCACTTAGTCTCTCTTATAGCATTGTCACTGTTACAGTTAGTTCCTGGTCTGATTTTTAGGAGTCTGCCCTGTGGCTACAGGAGATGGGAGTCTCCTTAAACATGGCCTGGCCCTGGCCAGGTGGCTCAGTTGGTTGGATCATTGTCTCATGCACCAAAAGGTTGTGGATTTGATTCCCATTCAGGGCACATAGCTAGGTTGTGGTTTGATCCCTGGTCGGGTGTGTACAGGAGGCAACAGATTGATGTTCTCTCTCTCTTTTTCTATAAAATCATTAAAAACATATCCTTGGGTGAGGGTTAAAACAACAACAACAAAAAAACACCCACGGCCTGGAAGGCTTTCTGGATTTCACAGATTACCTTGAGTGGCTAGTTGGCTGACTTGACCCTTCCAGTTTCTTTTTTTAAGACTTACAAATATGTTGACAGAGCCAGTCAACTGCCCACATGTTGCTCAAATACTAGAGCCACCGTACAACCCAATATGTCACCCTCTACTTCCACCTTATCCCAACCCACCACAGGTGAGAATCTTTTTTTTTAAATATATTTTTTATTGATTTCAGAGAGGAAGGGAAAGACAGAAACATCAATGATGAGAGAATCATTGATTGGCTGCCTCCTACACGCCCCACACTGGGGATCAAATCTGCAACATGGGCATATGTCCTGACCAGGAATCGAACCGGTGACCTCTTGGTTCCTGGGTCGACACTCAACCACTGAGCCACATCTTGCTGGGCCACAGGTGAGAATCTTAGTATTTGTGATGCTAGTGCATGCCAGTAGTTCCACTACCCCACTTACCCCCAGCAGTGGGGTCTTTGTTGAATGCCACAAATCCATCAGGAGCCACTCCTGACACCTTACCTTAAGTCAACTTACCTTGAGTTCCCTTTAAGGCAGATCCTTAGGGAAAGACTTATATGTAGGCAGTTTTTAAAAAGTGATTCCAGGAAGCAGGAATTAGGAACCAGAAGAATGAGATAGGGGAGGAGAGAAAGTTGATGCAATCATACTTGGTTTGAGCATTGCTGAGGGCAAGTGGTTCTTTATCCAGCCTGAATCCTCTCAGGAGTTTTTAAAAAATGTGCCTTAGAACTGTGTGCTGAAAAACAAAAGAAGGAAACATTTATTTATAGGCTCCCATTCACTCTCCCACACTTCCGGGTTGCACATAGCAGTTCCTTGACTAATATAGTACTTCACGGTAGCAGAGAGACCCCAGGGCAAGAAGCCAGAGCAGGACAGGATGTGCCTGAGAGGAGGTACTTGGGGAAGCTGGCTGAAGCCTGGGCACAAATGTCACCATGTCCAAGAACAGGGGAGGTGAGAGGATTGGAAGGGGTGCACCAAGTGGTGCCTGATACACAGCCTGTTAAACAAACTGCCTATTTTATGCCTGAGTTGAAGCAGTTGACCACCTGCAGCTTCTCCTCCAAGCTGGAGAGGCACAACCATGATGAAAAAGCTACAGGTCTCAAGTTGTGACTTGTCCTGCCGCGTTTTCTATCACTTTAACTTTCTTCCACTCCAAAGTCACTGAACACTCTTTATTCTCATGTTAAACCCATGACACATCCTCTTTCTCTAACTGGCACTTTCTGCTGGTAAATCTGCCTCATTATTCATTGAGATAATGGAATTATTCTGCCGGGAACTTCCTCATTTTGGTACCACCAGACCTACCAGCCTACCCGCATCAGTATCCATGCCTTCTGCCTTCATCTCAGGCACTGTGGATGACATCCCTCTGTCTATTAGAGACCGACTCTTTACAGGTAGCAAGGTCTTTGAGAAAGCAAAAGAGCTTGAATTCAGATCTCTGCAATTCTTAAATTTTGGATTCCAGCCTTTTGCTTTCTCAAGGGCTTGTTATTTCTCCCTCTCTACTATACTATTTTCACAAGGCACAACCAGTTAAAACACCTCTATCCTATCTAATAAAAGAGTAATATGCAAATTGACTGTACCTCTGCTACACCCAACAGCCACGCCCACCAGCCAATCAGGAGGGAATATGCAAATAAACCCAACCAAGATGGCTGCAGCCACAGAGAGCAGGAGGGAGGCTTGGGATTCCCTGGCAATGGAGGAAGCCAAGCTTTCTGCCTGCCCTTAAGGGCCCAGGCCTCCACTCAATGCTACAAAGTTTCAATTATAGAAGATAAATAAAGCCCAACAGAAATGGCAGCAGCCACGGAGCTGGAGAGAGCAGGAGGCTAGGGTTGCCTGCAGCGATGGAGGAAGCCAAGCTTCTGCAGCCCTGGCCTGCTTTGGCCCCCACTTAAGGCTATAAAGTTTCAATTATAGAAGATAAATAAATCCCAACAGAAATGGCTGCCGCCACGGAGGGAGCAGAAGGTTTGGCTCCACTCCAGGCTACAAAGTTTCAATTATAGAAGATAAATAAATCCCAGATCCCAGGGCCTCTGCTTGGGTTGCCGGTGGGTGTGGCCGGCCTGCAAACCACCACAGTCCCCTTGCCCAGGCCGCCCCACACCCCAAGGGAACCCCCACCCTGATCCGGGACACCCTTCAGGGCAAACCAGCTGGCCCCCACCCATGCACCAGGCCTCTATCCTATCTAATAAAAGAGTAATATGCAGATTGACCATCACTCCAACACACAAGATGGTTGCCCCCATGTGGTCAAAGATCCTGCCCCCATGTGGACACAAGATGGCCACCACAAGATGGCCAGCAGGGGAGGGCAGTTGGGAGGGACCAAGCCTGCAAAGGAGGGCAGTTGTGGGCGATCAGGCCAACAGGGGAGGGCAGTTGGGAGGAACCAGGCCTGCAAGGGAGGGCAGTTGGGGGCAATCAAGCCTGCTGGGGAGGGCAGTTAGAGGTGACTCGGCCGGCAGAGGAGGGAAGTTGGGGGTGACCAGGCCTGCAGGGGAAGGCAGTTAGGGGCAAACAGGCTGGCAGGGGAGCAGTTAGGCATCAATCAGGCTGGCAGGGGAGTGGTTAGGGGGTGATCAGGCTGGCATGCAGAGGCGGTTAGGGGCAATCAGGAAGGCAAGCAGGGGAGCAGTTGGGAGCCAGCAGTCCTGGATTGTGAGAGGGATGTCCAACTGCCCGTTTAGGCCCTATCCCACTGGCATTGGGCCTAAACGGGCAGTCAGACATCCCTCGAGGGGTCCCAGATTGGAAAGGGTGCAGGCTGGGCTGAGGGACACCCCCCCCCATGCACAAATTTCGTGCACCGGGCCTCTTGTATTAAAATAAAACAAAACCAAAATTTCTTGACAACACATCTGCTTCTATCTACCTCCTTATTTTTCTGTTCCCCTTAATAGCAAAACCTCTTGAAAGAGTTGTCTGTAATCCCTCTCGCTACTCTCTACTTCCTTTCCTCCCATGCTCTCCGAATTCACTCCATTTGGGTTTCCATTCATACCACACTAATGGAATGGCTCCTGAGGCTCTTGCCAGAGTCACAGTGATCACTGTGTTGCCAAATACAGTAGTAGTTCATAGTCATCTTGTCCTCTCTGCAACATGTGATGCAAATGCAGCCCTCTTATTGAAATACTTTCCTTTCTTGTTTTTCATGAAGCCACCCTTGTGATTTTCCTCCCATCTTAATGGGTTAGTTCCTTTTGATCTTCTTTGTTAACTCCCAGCCTATATATGTTGGCTGTCCAAAGGGCCCTGTTTGGGACTCCCTTATTATTATTATTTAATTTTTTATCCTTAAATGTACGTAGGTTTCATTAGTGACTTAATCAAGCTGACAACTTTATATATACTCTATACACAATGACTTTCAAATATTCATCTTCAACTCAGACTACTTCTCAGAACTGTAAATAAGACTATATAGTTACCTACCAGACATTTCTTCACTGTGTCTGGAATGCACCTCAGACTTCACATGGCCAAAACACAAATCTCTCTCCCCTTACAAACTGCTCTCTCTTTAGTCTTCCACATCAGTAAATGGGCAGCCAAGTACATCCCATTGCTCAAGGTTTCCTTAAACTACTACTTTTTCTCACTCCCACATCCACACATAAGCAGCAGCTGTTGAGCCTGCATTCTCATCATATAAATGGCTCTGCTCTCCTTCCCACCAATCACCCTCTGCAAGATGCCAGCATCCTTTTCCTGGATTACTGCAGGAGACTCCTAGTCACCCTCTCCACACAGCATCCAGAATGAATTTTAACAAGAAATCAGATGACGTCATTTAAAAATCCTCTCATGACCTCCTCTGACACATATAATAAGGAGTTAAAAACCTAACACCTTACCCCGCGTACTTTGTTACTCTCTTTCTTTGGTTGGTGTGTTTCTGCTCCATGGCTTCCTTTCTTTTCCTGGCAGTTGTTGAACATGCTGCCTCCTCTTGGTATATTCACTTAGTCAGCTCACTCCTGCCATTGAGAGCTCAGCTTAACTGTTATTTGCTCAGAGTGACCTTTCCCGCCTACCCTGTTCACTCTATATAGTATGGCTTCAATTCTCCAAATAACTGCTCTCATTAGTTTCTATTTTATTGTCTCAACTTTATGGGGGTTGTTTATTTATTATCTGTCTCTCTTTAGACTTTAGTGTCATGAGTCCACGGTCCATGTCTAATTTGTTTATATCTATTTCTGAAGCACTTATCTCAATACATGTTAAAGAGTAAGTAGGTAAAAATTGTGCAGTTGCCGAAACCGGTTTGGCTCAGTGGATAGAGCGTCGGCCTGCGGACTGAAAGGTCCCGGGTTCGATTCCGGTCAAGGGCATGTACCTTGGTTGCGGGCACATCCTCAGTGGGAGGTGTGCAGGAGGCAGCTGATCGATGTTTCTCTCTCATCGATGTTTCTAGCTCTCTATCCCTCTCCCTTCCTCTCTGTGAAATATCAATAAAATATATTTAAAAAAAAAATTGTGCAGTTACTTAGCAAGGGCAACTTTAAGACAAATCCTTTAATCTTGCTCCTTATGACCAGATTTCTGCTCTTCCTATGTGGAAATTCTGGGAGCCCTTACTTTGAGTAAGTTGTTCTCTCTCTCTCTCTCTCTCTCTCTCTCTCTCTCTCTCTCTCTCTCTCTGTGTGTGTGTGTGTGTGTGTGTGTGTTTATTACTTTACCAAAATAAACTTCAGGGGATAAAGGGTCTTTAAAGAACGGTTATAGAATTGCCATAAGGATGAGGGCTTACCCCAGGGTTTTCTAGCCCTTCAGAAATCTGCTGGTGGAAGGACTTGACTTTTCTTCAACAACTTACTTTCTGACAACTTTAATTGTGAAACTTTAATTGTCCTGTTGGTGAATATTCACAAGCAAATAATTCTGCCCCAAATTAAATGCTTTTCTTAAAGACCTTCAGGATGAGTTTGGCCATAGTCTATTTTACTTTTCAGGTACCTTAGTGCTTCTCTCTTTCTCTAGTGTAAGTCCTGTTCACTGGTGTAAACAGTCGAACACAGTGCTAGAAAGGGCATGCCACTTTGTATTGCTGATGTAAGAAAAGAAACTGCTCGGTTAACTATGCCAGCACTGAGGAGCCAGATGCTCTGTGACAGATGCCAGGCCATAGGTGCCTGGGAAGTGATATAAGTCTGGGGATTATTCACATGAGAAGGTCATTTTATAAATTAGATAAAATAGCCTCACTCAACATTTACCTATATCTCCATTAATCTCAGGAACTGAGACTCAGACCTTCCTTCCTTCCTTCCTTCCTTCCTTCCTTCCTTCCTTCCTTCCTTCCTTCCTTCCATCCATATTTTCTCTCTCACTTCTTCCTCCACACTATAAATGAATTACACCATCCTTGTGGCTGGCTCTTTCCCAGCTTCACATGGGAACCCATGGTTTGGGTTAATGGTCCCTTCTATCCATTCAAAGGTGCAGAAGGGAGTTGAACTGGAGCTTCTCCACAGCTCATGAGGTAGTGTTGTGATTAACCAGTTTGAGTACTTGCACACAGAGGCTGTAGCATTTTAATGGACAGGAGCCTCAGTTATGAGAGTGAGTGCCTTATCAAACTGCCTTCCACTTACATGGAGTAACAAAGGAATTGTCTCTGACTCTGTGGCCCTAAGACAGTGACATTTCAAAAGGGACGGGTTAGCATGAGAATGGAATTTTTGAAACAGATGTGATATAAATGTGTCAAAAGCAGCTATGTGAACTTGATGTCTATGTTTTGGACTTATCACAAGTTTTTATGCGTGAAAAAGAAACCCTGTGACAATGAATAGGAATGTTGGTGTGGCTTTACTGAAATCCCTGCACACTGTACAGTGACAGTCTCCTGTTCAGGTGCCTCTGTGTAGCTTCTTGTAGTGACATGGAGGCAGACTGTCATTTTGGAAGGATGTCCCTTGGCTGATGTTCCATACAGAACAATTATTTGTTAAAATTTATTGGTGAATTTCAACATTTTCCTGAACAGAAACTATGTGCATGCATTGGAATTTATAATGAAGTAGAGGAGTGGTTTATTGACATTTGTCTAATTAGTGTGGGTAAGTGAAATAAGGAGTAGGTCTACACTTGAGCATTCATTCAAATAGGAAAAAGCAAACACAAATGAGTGACAGGATACCCTGTGCATATATTTATACAGGGGATTGATCCAGGAAGGGGTGGGTGGATCAGTGTAGGCGGGAGGTAGGAGTGTTGGGTTGTATGCAGGAGCAGCAGCCTCTGCTATTGGGTGGTGGGCATAGGTCAGCTTCTGGTCTCTGGAAATGGAAGAAGGTGAGTGATGATGGGTGGAGGTGAGTGTGTGTAAGCAATTCCAGTGTGAGAGGGACTGTATGGGAGGATTTGTGTGAGAGCAGCTGTGTAGGTGGGTGGGTGGGTGGATGGTGGCCTCTAGCCAACACCATGACTTAGTTGAGACTTAACATGTGTCTGAGTAGGTAGGGGCAGTGCTCTTGTATATTTTAGAATAGGAGCCTTGGTAGAGAAGGGCATCTTTAGTCATTATGCATGTGGCTGGTTGGAGAGAGGTACTCATTGAGGCATATTTTCTCCTCTGTGTTTCCACCAATGGCTAAAGGGAACCAGTAATTGTACCTTTTTGAAAATTAAATACATCAAAGCCACATAATCAGTGATAGCCCCGTGGTGAATTAACTTTCTCATCTCCACTAAGCTTAACCTCATGTAACAGAGTTTGCCTACCAGGGAAATCACATGATTGACTAAAGGGACTTCCAGTCCCCCTTTAGAAGCTGCTGTGTGAGGCAGCATTATAGTTTCTCTTATTTACATTTTTATCATCTCCAGTCCCACAGGAGTTTCCTGGAGAAGCTTCCCAACACCATAAACTGCTGTAGGGCAAAGCAAGAAATTTACACTTGGGTATAAGCCAGCAACAACGCCTGCTCTCCCCCTCTCTCCACCCATTCATCTGTGAAACTGCCTCAGTCCAGGTGTTTGCCCTTCTTTCCTTGGAACTTCCTCCCTAGCATGTGAGCGCTTGTGTGGACTTCCACAGTTGTGATTCTCTCCTTAAATACTCTTGGTTGAATTTCTTGAATGATCAGCTGAGGGATTTTGTCTCCTCATCTTAGAAGGGGAAAAGGAAGAGGAGGAGTAGCACAGTGTGTGGCACACAGGCAACGAGGTGCTATTCTGGGAACTGAAGTTCTCCCGCACCCTTCTGAACAATTGTACAGGAGCTGCTGCAGCTGAATCCCCATTAGGGGGTAGAGAGAGAGAGAGAGTGTGTGTGTGTGTGTGTGTGTGTGTGTGTGTGTGTGTGTGTTCTGTGGGAATCCCAGGAAAGGAGGCTAGGGTTACCATGTCAAGCAAAAATAATAACTAGTTGCTCATAACAGGCAAAGAGTTTCTTCCCTCCATAAGGAGAAGCAAGAAATCATTATTATAGATTCAAGAGACAAAGGAGATCGTGGAGGAGAGAGAAGGGGAAAGGTGTTACAGAAGAAATGGGAGGGAAGTGCCCAGGTGTGTCCTCCCTAGCTGAGGGCGGTGCCTGGGTGTCTGACCATAAGCTCCTATGCTCCCTCTGGAGTTCGTTTGCTTATTTCTTCTTTTAAGGGAAACTGTGGCCATAAGGGAGCTACCTCAGGGGACAAAGAGAAAAAGGTATTGTGATTTGCAGAAAAAAGAGGAGACTGTTTTCCATTTTGAACCCCACCCCGCATTCATCCTCAGGCTATGCTTTCACCTCTAGCTCCATTGCTTTGCTATTTTTCACTTTCGATTTATGACAGTGAAGGCATAGGTAGAGTGGTTTGAGGATGGTGAGGCATTGGAAATCTTTAAGAATAAGGTGACCATCTGTCATGGTTGGCAAAAGGAGATGGTTCTGGTGGGTTTCCTGACTTTTACTTTATTATCATTCAACAAGTCTTTACTGGGCAAAGATTCTGTGCCAGGAATCCTACTGTACCAGCCACAGAGTTGGGCACATTTACAGAGGTACCATAACATACTGAGTTTGTGACACCATATTGTTGGGCAGTTGTTACCATGCCATTGTACAGAAGAGAAAACTGAGGCTAACAGAGTCATGTGTCCAATGGTTGGTGATAGAGATAATATTCCAAGCAGGTCTTTCAGAGTTTCAGTCAGGTTATCTTTTCTTTTTTTTTTTTTTTTTTTTTTTTTTTCACTGCCTTGCTTTTATTTCAAATCAAAATTTTGTTTTAAAACCTGGAATTGCTGTGCTCTGCTTGATTTTTAAACTGCAATATATTTTGGAGTTAGCCAGACCTGGTTATGAATCACAATACATCAGCACACCTAGCTATTTAATTTGCATAGGAAGATGGTTTGGCTATTGGTGTTGGGCACACAATGCAATATACATATCTTGTATCATAGAAATGTACACTTGAAACCCAAATGATCCTGGAAACCAATGCCACACCAATAAATTTAATAAATAATAATAATTTGTAAAAACTATCTGCACCTCAGCTTTACCAACTATATAGAGGAGATATTAACACCTAATTTTTAAGGTTTCTGTGATGATTGAGTGAATAGACAGACAGACAGACAGACAGACAGACAGACGGATAGATAGATATAGATCACCTAGTGCATAACACACTTATTAGATAGGAAATACTAGTCCTCTTTTCTTTATTCCCCTTTCTGTTGAGAATCCATTCTTCTTATTTTATGTGGTTGTACAAAATTTAGTGGTTTTCTATAGTTCTTATTCTTATGTCAGAAGAACCAAGCCATTATATATTTAGTTATAACAGGGTAGTTGTAGTATACAGAGGTGATGAATAGGAGTTTGTCAGTCACAGAGACCAAAGATTGTAGAACTAAAACCACAATGTGTGGACAGGACAGGAATAGTGACAGGGATACTTGGCAGTCTAAATCCCCTTATTCTGTGCTCTCCTGAAGCATATTATGATATTTATTCCCAAAGGATAGATTAATCCTTCAAATGAAATTGGGGGGAGGGGAGAATTTCTTTCATTGAAAGCATTTCTTTCTTTCTACTTTTCTTTTTCATCTTTATCCCATGTGCCTGTCTTTTATCTTTCTTGAAAAAATCAGCATCAATCTTTTATATGATGATGCTTCTCACTGCATTGTCTTCAAAAGCATCTTGCATTTCATCTGCCATTGTCCACTGTGACAATGAAGTCCATGACCCAGTAAGTCATGGTCCCCATGAAAGAGTGAGATATTGATCATCAGTAAAACCTTGGGTAAGGTGCCATTATGAGACTGCTATGGACCCTGAGAGCTAAGGGCTTTTTCATAGTAGGCACTGGATCATGGCACAGGCATTAATTTCAATATATTATTTAAGTCCTTTGTCCTCCATGAAGTCAGCTCTGACTTCACCTCCCCACACTGTGCTCTCTGGTCTCTAAACTTACACAGTATTTATTGCCTGTTGTATCACCTAGTCCCACTTCTGCATTTAATCAATGCGTGTTCATTAAAAGGTAGTTTCATTTAAAACTTTTTATTAGGTTTGCTGTAGATACAGAGGTAAATTAGATATATTATTATCCCCAAGGGTTTTTCAATCAGGTCATGGTTTAGCTAACCAACTATTCATTGATATTTTAGTTATAGAGTATTTTTATTTAATCCTACAGAAAGGATTTTGTGCTTGTTAGCTCAGTCATTTTGAACTCAGATAATTATAGACAGTGTAATTATTTGGGAATAAGTATTATGAAGGAAGTAAGCAAATATGGGAAGAAATACACCTTTGTTACTGTTTTGCAGGAGGAATCAAATTTCTTTGCTTCTACATACCTTCTGATTCAAATTCAGTGGATATTGACATGAAATATTATAATGGCTTAAAAAAGAACTTGCTCTTATAACATCATTATGACCATTTTGTTTTGCTTTGTCACCAGGAGGTCATGTTTTGCAGTATGCTTTTGGAGATCATATAATCTTGAATTGTTCATTTGCAATATCAGAGTCAGGTTCCCTGAGATCATTCTTTCAGAGCACAAGCCCCACATTTCTTAAAACAATAAGAAATGTACAATAAGTAAGTATTCTAATAATCATAGAAATATAGTTTCAGAATCATTTATTAATTTACTTAGTCATGTACTTATTCGTTCATTTTGCAAGCATGCATTCATTCATTCTAAACATTTACTAAGTGTTTATTGCATATTGCTTGTCTTAGAGGTTGGGGATTAGAGACAATTCTTTAACCTTCTATGCAGGACTAACCCTAAAAAGAACCTAAAAATAATGACTAAGAATCTTTCTCATTATTATTTTATTAATTCCAACCAGGAAGAAAACTATTTCTCAGTCTAACAATGAATAAGTTTAACTTAAATGCTGTTAGCTAGACTCCTGAAATTCACTCTCTGCCATGTTTGTATTGTTGTAGGAGAAGGGACTATGACATGGAGGATGATAACTGAGAGGCTTCAGAAAAATGAATACACACATAATCATTATTTTCAGAATAGTTCACCCTGTCAGATTATTTTGTAACATTTTGGCTCAGTCTTATTACTGAGCATCATTGTCTTCCTCATTACTATTACCATCATAACCTCTACCACCACTATCATCCATGAGGCTCATGGTACACCAGCAATGCACTAGGTACTATGAATAGGAAAGTCTGGATCACTGTCTTCAGGCACTTGGTACCCAATTTATCTTAATAACGTGGTTATAATGCAAAGAAACATATTTCTTAGAATTCTGAAATCCCTTGGCAAAACTCTTTACTTTGGTTCTCTAAAGAATTAGGTATTTTGTTTCATTAAATATAGTCTCAGAACATTTGATCTTTTCAGTCTACCATATCATTTTTGGGATAGGTAGACTGGGCACCTTCCTAGGGTTTTCCCTGGAGCTTGTGATTAAGAGGCAGCATCAATATTATTCATTAAAGTTCAGGACCCACAGAATGCTTAGAACCCAGCAGGACTCTGTGGATGGAGGCATTTTACAGAGAAGGTCCGACTTCCTTTTCAAAGAACTTGGAGTCTAGGTTAGGTTTAAGTCATAAGCATGGAAACAATATTTCTTAGAATCACAAAATCCCTAGGGAAGTGATTTCTCCACAGTTGCTCTAAAGAAAGAAATGTTCTTTGTTTAAAACTCTCCTCCAGATCAAGACTGTCCCCTTGCGCGCCCCCCCCCCCCACACACACACACCATACCAGAAAAAACATCTTACTGAATAGATCTGCTTTTCTCCTGTTTGCTGGGACTTATTAAAAGAGCTGACTACAAACAGATTTTACTGTCTCAGTGTACTCTTACATCAGGTAGCACCCAATAAGACTTGACAAGCTGACATCTCTTATCCATCAACAGTGATGGGTGGGGAGGGACAATGGGAAGGAGAGAATCTTATTCCCACCCACATTTTGAGAGGCAGACTCTGGTCGAGTGATGTAGGGTCCATTTTTAGAAATCGATTTCATTTCTGAGTCGGAGTTTTAGACCTTTTGCTTTTGGACTATAGGGCTAGAAACAATACCCACCTTGTCAGTGCTAGACAGAAACTAAAAATTACATGCCCTTTAGGTCACAAAGGAGCAGTAAGTACGGGTTATTCGGAGGAAGGAAAAAAAATCTTTACAAAACACTAGTGACAGAGCATCTTAAACACTCTGTATTGTTCTACAGCCAGGCACCCTGACAGCCCTATGTTATTGGTAATGATGGCAAGCTTTTCTTCAGAAGAAGGAGAGATCTTATAAAGCTACCTATCCAAATATGTAAGCTATATAATGCCAACTTTTGTCCCATCCTCTCCCTACCTTTATTTCTTAAGCATTGATGACACTGATTTCAAACAAACAATAAAACATACAAACAAAGCAAAACTATAATCAGGTTCTGAGTTGTTCACTTACAGAATTTTTGTTTACTTGTGGAATGAAATATAAATGCACATGCTTTCTTCTTCTGTTAAGAATGTTAGAAACACTGATGGCTCATTCCTAGAAAAGAAATAATTGATGGCTGCTCTTTCTTTGAAAAAATATGAATACTGATTTCTGCCTAGATAATTTTCAGGACAATTAGATTTTGTTATTTGTTTGGAAAGAAGTTGGTGCTTCTTTAGGGGGAAGTCACACTGGCTGTCTTGTGTAATTGGGGATCTCTTGGATGTGTGAGATTTAAGCCACTAAGGTCAATGTTCTTTGAAGATCACTTGCTGAAATTATTAGAACTAATGGGAATGGAGGTTTTGGTGCAATAAAATCATCAATGTCTGCTAATTATATGTTTGCTAGGAACATAAAAGTAACATATCAAATGGATGGGGAGTGAGAATAAAAAGTCATGTTATTAACTTTGAATGGCTTTCAACCAAGGATGTTAAATGAAGTACCTAACATTTCTCAAATGTTATAAAAGTTTTGTATTTTTGTATCTTGTTGACTTCCTGTTACCTCTTGTACTTTTAAAAATTACTTATATTCTATCTGTTTTAGTTGTTTGGTATTTCATTACTTTACATGGTAGGCATCTTAAAGGGAGGACTATATTCTATCTGTCTTAGATTTCTTATATTGCTTAGCACCTTGCCTTGCACACAGATATTCTTAGTTAATATTATTGAAATGAAGAAATATTTACTCTATAATATATTCTGAATTTTAATTAAGCACCAAAAGAAGCTATGTCCAAGAACTCATTGAAGATGTGAAGGTGACTGGACCCTTAGGAGTTATTGACCATATTAGATTAGGCTTTAAAATTTTGAAGTTAAAAAACGCATGACTTGCCCAGCCCGTGTGGCTCAGTGGTTGAGTGTCGACCTATGAACCAGGAGGTCACAATTGGATTCCTGGTCAGGGCACATGCCCAGATTGCGGGCTTGATCCCTAGTAGGGGGCTTGCATGAGGCAGCCTATCAATGATTGTCTCATCATTAATGTTTCTATCTTTCTCTCCCTCCCTCTTCCTCTCTGAAATCAATAAACAAACAAAACAAGAAAACACATGAATAAGTTATACTTTATGGAAAGACTAGAGGCCCGATGCAGGAAATTAATGCAAGAGTAGGCCTTCCATCCCCCAGCTGCCGGCACCGGCTTCCCTCCGGCACCCTGGACCTGGGCTTCTTTCGCAGCCCCAGCTTTATCCGGATCACCAGAAGGACATCCAGTCTAACTAGCATATTATGCTTCTATTATTATAGATAGTTCAAAAGCTGATAGAAAATATTGGCCTGGCCTGATGTTTAGACTCTAAAATATCCTTGAAAGATAAAATTATAATGTAAACAAGGCACACTAAGCATTTCAACATATATTTTAGGTATGTATTCAGTGAGTTTTGACAAATGCTTTCAGGGTTAGCTCAAGTCATCAAATGTTGCCTCATGCCTCTTCCCGGTCAATCCTCCATTACCCCTACCTCCCCCCAAAGGTAACCACTATCTGATTTATTTCCCAAAGATTAATTATACCTGTTTTAGAACTTCATTAAGTGCAGTTATACATTATGTATTATTTTGTGTCAGACTTCCCTTGCTCAATATAATGTTTTGAGATTCATCCAATATAGGAAATTGGAAGGCTGGAAGAACAAAAAGGAACTACTGAGAAATACTAGTAATACCACCAAGAATAGCTGTAATTCCTAAAACTAGGGTTTTAGTTATCAGAATTTAGATTAGAGGAATGTGTATATTTATAGTGCCCCATGACTCTGGTGTGATACTTAGAGCTCCAAAGAGTAGGTACTGCCCAGTCTCTCTTATTACCTTAAAGTCACTGACACTATTTTTCTGTTTTGGCCGTTATATTTTTCATTTCTAAAATTTCCATTTACTTTCTACTTTAACTTTTGTTTCAAGTGTGTTTAAAATTGTTTGTTTTAACACTAGTTGGGTTGGCTCAGTGAATAGGACATTGGCTTGTGGACTGAAGGGCCCCGGGTTCGATTCTGGTCAAGGGCATATATCATGGTTGCAGGCTCGACCCCCAGCCACAGCTGGAGTGTGTGCGAGGGGCGACCAATTCATGTGTCTCTCTCACGTTGATGTTTCTCTCTCCCCCCGCCCCCCCCCTCTCTCTCTCTGTCTCTTCCCCTCCCACTCTCTCCAAAAATAATGGAAAAATATCTTTGGGTGAGGATTAAAAACAAAACAAAAACAAAAGAGAATCTTATAACTGCCAGCTCAGTTCCCAAACCAATTCTGATGGTAAATTGGCAGCCATATCATTTTTGCTCTGTTGACCTTTTTGTCCAGGATAGCTGGGCTAAGTTTGACAGAACTCTCTGTCTGCTGAGTCACAGCCTGCTCTACCTTACTCTTACTGCATAAAGCCTATGTCTTTCTTGGTGCCTGCTGACCAAAACACCACATCCATCAGGCTTCTAGCTTTGCTTGGAAAGTCAGGTTGGATTCACACCAGAGTAAGTCTCAACCAGAGCTCTGTGGGAGACCAAGAAATCTGTTCCTCTTATGCATTAGTGCCCAATAACCCTGTTTAAAGGGTTTTTATTTTATCTCAACGCATCATTTCCCAATCAAAGAGTTTTTGTCTCTTTCATTTCTTTTGTTCAGGAATTGAATAGAAATCTCCTCAATAACATTCCAAAAACCTAAATTAGTCCAATTTTTTCATTCTACTATCCACCAAGCATCAATATTTTATACATCCTCACATTCTCCATCTAGCCCATGACCATCATCAAATCAGTGCTAAATGGCAATTACAGACTTTATGACTGCTGTGCATGGACACAAGAGGTCTGGTAAGTGTTCAGAAAATATACCTTGGCTGCCTCGAATTAATTGCTCATTTAAACTACACTCCAACTTTTCTTTAGACTTCTACAACATCCTAAAGACTATGGGAAGATGATATTAATGTCTTGTAAATTATATAAATGTATAACAAATTGGCATCTCTTTGAGTATTATCAGCCCTTTTTATTACTCTTTGGCATCATAGCTGTTCAATTTCAGCTGTGAATGCATGGAGAGGATGTAGGGATTGAATATGAAAGGATGTCGAATGCTTCTCCACTATTACAGGCCATTGTTTAAAATATATCCTTTAAAAAGTGAGGAGACCTGCTTAACTGAGTATTGTCTGGTATGGAGATCTGAGATGACATCTGATGCTGTGGTAGATCTGATGCTCTCCTTTGAATGACTCTCTAGGATGAAAAGGGGACTACAAAACCTTCATTAATAGGTGAGAGGTGACAGGATTGATAGTTGGTAGATTCTTCTGGAATGAAAGCAAAATGAGACTTCCATTTACCATCTCAGTAGGGAATTAAGGCTAAGGAGCCAAAACAAAACCATAAGAACATTTTCATTTTTATTATAATCTTGTGTTTTAAACATTTATTCCCCACTATGTGTAAGTCCCTAGTGATTAAGAAAAAGATCTTTGAACAGAAATGAGCAATATTCTGGCCTTCATGGACAGCAAGAAATGAAGGGTTGGAGAGATTGATTTCCTCTCTAGCCAGGCTTCAGTGAAGAGGTTTCACAAGGAATAATGAATGTGTTCTTGAGAAGAGGGGAAAGGAGCCTGCCTCAGCGGGAGAGAAGACAGCCATGGGAGCTGTCGGAGTCTAGGAAGAGGCTGGCCAAAATTTCTTCTTACTGTAGTTGACTGCCAGTCTTTTGTCTCTGTGGCTATCTGGAGCTGAGGCAAGCAGGCATCACAGAGCTCTGATGGATACAGTGACACAGATACAAATGCAGTGATACTCGGAGAAGATGTATTCTGGTTTGGTAAATCTTCTTAGGGAAGTTGCATCTGAGTTGGGATATTAAAGGTGGTTAGGAGTTTGATAGTCTGACATGGACGTTTGGGGTGGGAATGCTGAGCTAAAGCTAGAGGAAGAAACATTTGAGGCTTCTTTGGGGAATACAGCTATTCGTGTAGCAATATAGCTGGGCTTTAGATCTGTGGGAGGCATATTGGTATATTGGAAAATATGGTTAAATATGAGTTTACTTTGACCTTTTTTATTTTCTCTACTAATTGAGTTCTGCTTAGGTCACTAGAAGAAACTTTATTTCATTTCTAACCATTTAGTCTCCCACTGGGAAAGTGTGAGTTTATGCATTTTTCTTTTGATCTTGACAGTGCTAGAATATGATTGTATTGGAGGATGGCACTTCTGATGTCTACTCAGTCCTTAATTCTACCACTACCCCCCCCCCCCTTTTCCTCAGCCTTATTGATCCTCAGCCTTTTGCCAGTTCCAATATACTTATATGATAAATGAGATAACCAGTTAACACTGTGAAAGTCATCAAATCAAATAATTGGAAGGGACCTCAGGAGGTCATTGTGCCTATGGGTTGCTATTATTCAAAGCCCACCAAGGTAGAGTTGTTTCTTGTCTCCTTGCAGCACTCTGGAGATGGAGACTGAGAGCTTCCCCAAAGTAGTTCATTTTAATAATGAAAAAGCTGGAAGGTTCTTCCTTGTGTCTAATTGAAATTCTTCCTGATGTAATTTGATATATTTGCTCCTGTTTCACCCACTGGGGCATGTATTGCTAATGATTACTACACCACTAATGACAACACTTCATGAATTTGAAGACAAAATCTCATCACCTTTCTATTCTCCTACCCCTTTTAGACTAACTAACTCTAGTTTTTCACATTGTTCATCAAAGGGGTTATTTTCATATACTTAGCTAGCTTTATTAAAGTTCTCTGAACTCTTGAGTTTCTCTATATTATTTTAAAATAATTACTATAGTGAACAGAAATTTAAACTGAGTGCATAATAACTTTGGGAGATCTCATTGATGACTTTCAATGGGAAGAAGGTCATGGGCCATTTTCAGTGAAAATAAAAATGATTGGTGGTAGGATCAGATTTACGTAGGGCAGTTGGCCACAACAGACTTAATATCACTACGATTTACCTACATTTCTTTGGAATACTTTTGGACATAGTCCTGTGACTTTCTGTCATGAAATTACTTTAAAATTATAAATCCAGAGAAGGTAAGGCACTATGCCTTGTAGTGTTCATTTCTTCTTTGATCAATTTGGGAGTGTTTTTTAAAAAAGTATTTTAGAGTACTTTGTACAAAGAAGCTAAAATAATAGACATAATGATTACTACAAATAGAATATATGGCATTAATTTCCTCATGAAATGGCTTTGTGGTTTATGGAGAGGTTAAGAAGAAAATATGTAATGGAGATAAGCTAAGGTAGGAGAGCAGGAGAATACAATTCAACGTTCATTAGGTATCTCCCATGTGTAAAGCACTAGGCTAGGTATTGTTATTATACAAAGGTGGGAACAGGCAGCATATTACCATCATGGGAAAGGTAAAATAATAGATAGGATGGTCAAATCAAGATATGTTCATGTGATGACCCTGTAGGGAACCTGGGCATTGGAGAAGGAGCAGTCTGAGAAGGTTTCAGTTGTGGGGATAACCACTGAAATCAGTTACTTGGTACTATTTGTCAGGCAGAGGAGATTGGCTTCTCAAAATCTGGGGCTAAGTAAGAAATGAGACATGAAAGCATCAGTGATGTGCATTTTATTTATAAACAAGGAAATCATTGTAATAATGATTAATATTTTTGAGCTTTTACTATACCTCAAAGTTCTAAGTCTTTGTACATGTAGTCATTCATTTAGCCCTCACAACAGTTCTACAAGGCACACCCTGTCCTATCACCATTTAACAGAGACATGGATATAGAGATGAATAGAAAGAAGAAATCTCATAGGGATACATGTAGTGACAGGGAAGGAGTTCACTTGGAGAAGCTAGATTAGGTGGGTGTGTGAATGCTTCTCGGGTTGGGATGGCACTGGGGGATGGTGCGATAACCAAGAAGGACTGGGATGCTGCTGACATTATTAGAGCACATGTCTGAAAATAGGTGAGTGCAGGATAAGAAATATCTGTTGGTTGTGTCAGGATTCGGTTTGAGTCATGGAGAGAAGGGGGGAGCAGCAGCGTGTGTAGGGATTGGCCATCTGAGCAATGTGGCTCACAGGAATCAGGTCCTGTCTCTTTTCAGCAGCCTGGACTCTTCTCCCCCATTCTTTCTCTTTTCCCGTCTAGTATTCTGTTCTCCTTTAAGACCTCTCAGAGACTGTTTACTCCTGGCCCCAGCCTTGGCTCTGCAAGGCTATGATGTGGCTTCCTATTGGCTCAAATCCTTCTGACTGCATTGTGCCCTTGGAGCGTAAATATCACTGCCAGCCGCCAGTCTCAGCCTCCTATCTCTCCTAGCTGATGACTGTAATACCTTTTTCTTTTCCCATAACTGGAAATGCCACTCTCATAAACCCATTATTACTTTCTTATGTCTCTGACGAATCTCAACCCCGCTTTCATTTCTCCCAAGTCTTCAGAATGCCTTTCTTAACCCATTCCCATCTTCACTCATCCTGCCTTCCCCATCTATTCAGATGACAGAGACAAGTGGATACATGAACCTGTATACTCAGTGGATTTCTATGTGAATCTGAATGTGATTGTGAATGGAAGTGACAGTGTAAAGCACATACAGATTTAAGGGTGTGTTTGTGTCCATTTATATATGTGTATATGTGTTCTTGGGTTGGAAGAGGCAGCTGGGGCAAACTGATTAAAGTCAAAAGAATGGTCTGGTCAACCTTACGTAAAATAAAGAAAAGGTTAACTATGAAAAGATGTGCAAGGGATGGTGATTATCCAGTTTTTGTAAATTGCAGCTATCCTAAATTTCCATTATGAAGAGATTGATTAAATTTTGGTTAACCATTTAATGAAATAGTATGAGTTACAGAAATATTATATGCATACTTCTTGCATGTATGTATAGAGAAAGAGATGAAAATATTAAGTGAAAACAGGTTAGAGCAGTTGTGTGTGATATGTTATTTTTCATTGCATTTACATATTTATGCTTGCACAAAAATCTGAGAAAATTGCTAAAATAATAATATGTTTACCACTGAAAAGTGAAATTGTTTTCTAAAATGCATTTTCTGATTTGCCACAGTGAACATGTAGTATGTGAATAATAAAAAATATGAAGCTGTGAGACAACAACAGTATTTTATGAGTAACAAGTACAAAGAGTGGACGCACAGGAAAGAAGGGAGGGTTTCAAGGCCTATTAGCCTTTCTTCCCTCCTCCTCCAGCTGGATCACTTAAAGAAAAGCTCACCCACCGCACAAATCTCTTCCTAAAAGCTCTTCCCAAATAGAAGTTGATTCAAAATAATAAACAAATACCCCGGGAGGGCAAAGATTTACCAATCATGCACAGAATATTTTAGCCCACAAATCACCTTGGGGCAAATTAGAAAAAAAATATGCGTTCTTCAAAAGACTATGCTACTGTGTGCTGGAAAATTGTAATGAAAACACTAATGGACAATATTCATACTATAATGATCCTCTAAATTTGTACAATGCCCTCCTTGCACATTCATGAGCAACATTCCTTCACCATTTTGTGAATTTGTAGCATGTAGGTTGCTTTTTTCCTAGTCTGGCTTAGACCTTAGCTCTAAGGAATGGGAATTTTGATTATGTGATATGACAGGAAAGGAGGAGTGAACAGTGAATTTGGAACATCTTGCAAAAGATGTCTGATAAAGCTCTGAATCCAGAAACTTGGGGCAGCCTGAAATAATAGGGTATCAAACCAAGTGAAAAGAGGAACCTGGAAGGCCAGAGCATAAGAGAGTAGGAAGGAAAGAGATGGAAATCCAAAAACTGTACTTCAAATTCTTAATGCTGGCCTGTGGTCTCCTGTGTTAATGAGAACATGGGAAGCCATCCTTTAAATCCTCATGTGGCCTTGGAAGTGAGCTGAATCCCTGGTTTATAATGGAGCTGCCTCCCAGTGATGGATAGACTTGTGCTAATGATGTGTGGACCCCTATAGAGGGCAGATTAATGGGATCTATTCCTGTGTTCAAATCACAATGATCATTTAACAGCTGTGCTTCTTGGTTTATTTTATTGCCACTCATGATGATTTTCAGTCTGGATATTTTCATCTGTCACTGGTGCAGACACGTTTCTGATGTACTGAAGTCAAGAGCATAGAGCAGACCAGGAAACCACTAAAAATCTAAGCAAACAGACACCATGTGTATGCTCTGGCTGTTTTGTCATATGACGAAGGTCTTCTTGGCTCTAAGCATTTATATATATTTATATGCATATATTGATTTCAGAGAGGAAGGGAAAAGGAGAGATAGATAGAAACATCAGTGATAAGAATCATTGATTGGCTGCCTCCTGCACACCCCCTACTGGGGACTGAACCAGCAACCTGGGCATGTGCCCTAACCAGGAATCTAACCATGACTTCCTAGTTTATAGGTTGATGTTTAACCACTGAGCCATACCGACAGGGTGGCTCTAAACATTTCTTATTGTTACCAGTACATAAAGTTATCAAATAAAAAGAAAATACCTTGATATTCTCTCTTAAAGGGAAAGATTTTGAGGAACATATTTTTGAAGTAGTAAAATTATAGACATTTTAACAATTACCTTGGGTGTGATGGTTGTAGCTGAGGAGTAATGGGGTTAAGGTCCTATGGGAAATAGTTCCTGAGGATAATGGAAGAACTATGATACACATGAAAGAGATCCATGAATTATAAAACACTCATTAAACAAATCTTAATTAATGTGATTATTCGTTGGCAAATTGCTGTGATTCTGTTATTGCAGAGATTATTCAAATTGAAAAAAAAATCTTGGAGTTTGAATTGATCAGTATTGGTTTGTATAGCAAAGTCTCTACATTTACTTGGTCAAGGAGCTGCATATCAATTTTCAGGAGGCTTCGGGGATTCTTCTCACAGTTCCTGTAAACCTCTGCTTTGTCTTTCATCCACAGGCCACTGAACTGAGGTTGTGTTCAGGAGGATAGGTAGAGTTCTTGCCCAGATCCTTGAACGCTGGGTTTGAGGAAAAGCCACAGGAATTGGTGACAGTAGTTCAATGTGCATTTCAGCTGTGCAGTCTGGGCTTCTTGTGGTAGATTAGTCTCACCTCCAAAGCAGAACCTCCATTGGGATCTGGCCTGGACAGTGCAGTTATAGTAAGTTCAGTTAGATCAGGCACTGCTGCTGCAGTTGGAGAGATGAACTTAGATGCTTTCAAGACCGAGGAGGGAAACTGTATCTATTTTGTTTGCCACTGAATCCCCAGAGCCTATCACATAATATTGCTTGATATTAGTTAAATAAATAAAAATATTATAGAGGAAGGCCAGTGGGGTATTTGAGCAGAATATGAACAGAAGTTATTACTTTGATGGAATTATAGTGACCTGTGAATTTTTAGACTCCAAATTTCAATTTTGTTATTTCCCTCAGAGTTGGTCAGAATCAGGGCAATAAACCATCCTAATCAACCTCCTAATAGAGTGAAGTGTAAACCAGTTGCCAATTACTAATATAGTTTCTGTTATCAATGGTTCCATAATAAATCACCTCCAAACTTTCTGGTTTAAAATAGCAACAATCATGTAGCTAATAGTTTTGCAGTTTGGAAAGGACTTGGTAGGAGCAGCTTATTTGAGCTCTAAGTGGCATCAGTTAGTGTTTGACTAGAGCTGCAGGACCACACATTAAGGTGGCTCACTCATAAGGCTGGCTAAACGGTGCTGACTGTCAGCTGGGAGGCACCAGGACTCAATTCTCCTTCATGTGGGCCTTGCCTCTTTTCTACTTGGGCTTCCTCAAAGCATCATGGCTGGTTTCACCGGGTACAGTGTCACTTATGCTATATTCTCCTGGTCAAAGCAGACACAGGTCCAGCTTAGATTTAGAGAGGGAGTGGGTTATAAGAATAAATTACCTCTTGATGGCAGAAGTGATAAAGAATTTGTAGCCAGTTTTAACGAATTCCAAATATTTACTGAAAAATATCTATTAAAAAGATGTGGTAGTGAAATTGATTGTTCATTATATTGTTTTCCTTCTAAAAAAAAGTCCACAGTTGGTCAAATTACATAGGTCAAGAGGAGGGGAATGGTATTTGGCTTTCTTGAAATTCCAATCAGTTCCCCTTCTAAATCCTGCCAAATCGATATACAATCTAAGTAAAACCAGATGATACTTATTATACAGATGATACTTTAAGAAAAGTCCCAGCCTGGCGGGTGCCTCAGTTAGTTGGGCATCATTCCATACACCAAAAGGTTGTGGGTTCCATTCCCAGTCAGTGCACATACCTAAGCTGTGGGTTCTTTCCTGGTCAGGTCATGTATGAGAGGCAACCCATCAATCTCTCTCTCTCTCCCTCTCTCTCTCTCTCTCTCTTCCCTTTCTCTCTCTAAAATCAATAAACATAACCTTGGGTGAAGATTAAAAAAGAGAAGTCTGAGTGTGCTGGATACCTCCCCCACCACCTGCCCCACAGGCAGACAGCATATTGCTGCTCTTCCTCTTCTATTGAAATGCTGGAGCTGTCACCGTTCAGTTACAAAAAGATTCCCTGGTACATTTGGAAACATAGGAAAAGGAGTGAATTATGTGGTTGGAGGTGCTGGTGTCACTAAAGTTATGATTATTCATATTAACTATAGTGTTACCTGCCAAATGTATTTGGATAAAAAATTGTTTGGTTTCTATTCTTCATGTTCTTCCGGGTGAATTTCTCACCTCTACAGTGACAGAAAAGTCACTGGTTCTTCATATACATTTGTTCTTCTTTTACAGTCTTCAGACAGAAAGTGTTCTTTGTTAAACAAGTTGTATATGTTAATTCATTTGATTCTTTTGAAGATTTCTTATACCATAAAAATTACCTTGATAAAAGCTCCAGGTTATGCTTACTCTACTTAGATTTAGGAGACCCTAGTAGCAACCTTTTATTAATTACCTATTAGTGCCAGACAGTATATATGTGTTACTCTGTCCACAGTCCTTAGCACAACACTGCACTGGGGGGTATTTGGGAGAGAGGGCCTATAAGAGCCAGCTTGCCCCAGGTTTGCATAGTAAGTGCTGTCCTGCAGGTAGGATGTGAACTTAGGTCACCTTATTTATTTTTTTTTGTTTTGTTGTTTAAAGTATTACATATATTAGTACATATATCTCCTTTCTTTTCCCCCATTGACCTTCCTTCAGCCTCCCCTACCCCCTGTCGCATGCCCTCATCCCACCCCCGCAGTGTCTTGTGTCCATTGGTGTGCTTATATGCATGCATACAAGTCCTTTGGTTGATCGATTTCCCTCCCTCCCCAACACTCCCCAGCCTTCCCGCTGTAATTTGACAGTCTGTTTGATGCTTTACTGCCTCTGTATCTATCTTTTTATTCATCAGGTTATAAACGTTATTTATTTTCCATAAATGAGTGAGATCATGTGATATTTTTCTTTCATTTCCTGGCTTATTTCACTTAACATAATGCTCTCCAGGTTCATCCATGCTGCTGCAAATGGTAAGAATTCCTTCTTTTTTATAGCAGTGTAGTATTCCACCGTGTAGATGTACCATAGTTTTCTAATCCACTCATCTGCTGATGGGCATTTAGGCTGTTTCCAAATCTTAGCTATGGTGAATTGTGCTGCTATGAACATAGGGGTGCATATATCCTTTCTAATTGGTGTTTCTAGTTTCTTAGGATATATTACTAGAAGTGGGATTACTGGGTCAAATGGGAGCTCCATTTTCAGTTTTTGGAGGAAACTCCATACTGTTCTCCACAGTGGCTGCACCAGTCCGCATTCCCACCAGCAGTGCACGAGGGTTCCTTTTTCCCCGCATCATGGCCAACACTTGTCTTTGTGGATTTGTTGATAATAGACATTCTGACAAGTGTGAGATGGTACAGCATTGTCGTTTTGATTTGCATCTCTTGGATAATTAGTGACTTTGAGCATGTTTTCATGTGTCTCTTGGCCTTCCGTCTTCTTTTGAAAAGATTCTATTTAGGTCCGTGGCCCATTTTTTTTATTGGATCATTTATCTTCCTTTTATTAAGTTGTATAAGTTCCCTGTAGATGTTGGTGATTAAAACTTTATCAGTGATAACATTTTCAAATATGTTCTCCCATGCAGTGGGCTTTCTTGTTGTTTTGTTGATGGTTTCTTTTGCTGTGAAAAAGCTTTTTATTTTGATGTAGTCCCATTTGTTTATTTTCTCTTTAGCTTCCATTGCCCTAGGAGCAGTATTGGTGAAGAAATTGCTTCAGCGTATGTCTGAGATTTCTCTGCCTGTGGATTCCTCTAGTATTTTTTTTTTTTAAATATATTTTATTGATATTTTACAGAGAGGAAGGGAGAGGGATAGAGAGCTAGAAACATCGATGAGAGAGAAACATCGATCAGCTGCCTCCTGCACACCTCCCACTGGGGATGTGCCCGCAACCAAGGTACATGCCCTTGACCGGAATCGAACCCGGGACCCTTCAGTCCGCAGGCTGACGCTCCATCCACTGAGCCAAACCGGTTTCGGCTCCTCTAGTATTTTTATGGTTTCCCATCTTATGTTTAAGTCCTGTATCCATTTTGGGTTTATTTTTGTGTATGGTGTAAGTTGGTGGTCTAGTTTCATTTTTTTGCATGTATCTGTCCAATTTTCCCAACACCATTTATTGAAGAGACTGTCTTGACACCATTGTATGTTCATGCCTCCTTTGTCAAATATTAATTGAGCATAGTGGTTTGGGTTGATATCTGGATTCTCTATTCCATTCCATTGGTCTATATGTCTGTTCCTGTGCCAGTACCAGGCCGTTTTGAGAACAGTGGCTTTGTAATACAGCTTGAAATCTGGTATTGAGATACCACCTACTTTGTTCTTTCTCAGGATTGTTATGGCTATTCGGGGTCTTTTTTTATTCCAGATGAATTTTTGGAGAGTTCTTTTTTTGGTCTGTGAAATATGCCGTTGGTATTTTAATGGGGAGTGCATTGAATCTATAGATTGCTTTGGGTAGTATGGATATTTTAATGACGTTGATTCTACCAATCCATGAACATGGTATATTCTTCCATCTGTTTACGTCTTCCTCTATCTCTTTTTTCAGTGTCCTGTAGTTATCCGCGTATAGGTCTTTTACCTCCTTAGTTAAGTTTATTCCTAGGTATCTTAATTTTTTTGGTGGGGTGGTAAATGGGATTTCTTTTTTAGTGTCTCTTTCTGTAAGTTCACTATTGGTGTATAAAATTTCCATAGATTTCTTGGCATTAATTTTGTATCCTCCTACATTGCTGAATTCATTTATTAAGTCTATTAGTTTTTTGATGGAGTCTTTTGGTTTTTTTATGTACAATATCATGTCATCTGCAAATAAGGACAGCTTTACTTCTTCTTTTCCAATTAGGATGCCTTTTATTTCTTCTTCTTGTCTAATTGCAATGGCTAATACTTCTAGTACTATGTCAAACAAGAGTGGTGAGACTGGGCATCCCTGTCTTGTTCCTGTTCTTAGGGGAAATGGTTTTAGTTTTTGCCCATTGAGTATGATGTTAGCTGTGGGTTTATCATATATGGCTTTTATTATGTTGAGGTATGATCCTTCTATTCCCACCTTGTTGAGAGTTTTTATCAAGAAAGGGTGTTGGATTTTGTCAAATGCTTTTTCTGCATCAATTGATATGACTATGTGATTTTTATGTCTCAATTTGTTTATGTGATGTATCATGTTTATTGATTTGCGGATATTGTACCATCCTTGCATTCCTGGGGTAAATCCTACTTGGTCATGGTGTATGATCTTTCTGATGTACTGCTGGATCTGATTTGCTAGAATTTTGTTGAGGATTTTGGCATCTATCTTCATGAGGGATATTGGCCTGTAATTCTCTTTCATTGTGTTGTCTTTATCTGGTTTTGGTATTAGGCTGATGCTGGCTTCATAGAAGGAGCTTGGAGGTGTTCCTTCCTCTTGAATTTTTTGGAATAGTCTGAGGAGGATAGATTTTAGTTCTTCCTTGAATATTTGGTAAAACTCCCCTGTGAAGCTGTCTGACCCCGGGCTTTTGTTTGCTGGGAGCTTTTTGGTGACTGCTTCAATTTCTTCCATAGTTATTGGCCTATTGAGATGTTTAGATTCTTCCTGATTGAGTTTTGGAAGGTTATATTTTTCTAGGAATATGTCCATTTCCTCCAGGTTGTCCAGTTTGTTGGAATAGAGTTGTTCAAAGTATTTTTTTTAACAATCCTTTGTATTTTGGTGGGGTCTGTTGTTATTTCACCTCTTTCATTTCTGATTTTGTTTATCTGGGTCCTCTCTCTTTGCTTTTTGGTGAGCCTGGCTAGAGGTTCATCAATGTTGTTTATCCGTTCAAAGCACCAGCTCTTGGTTTTGTTGATCTTTTGTATTTTTTTTTGTCTGTATGTCGTTTATCTCTGCTCTGATCTTCATTATTTCCTTTCTTCTCCTTACACTAGGCTTTTCTTGTTGCTCTCTTTCTAACTCTTTGAGTTGTAGGGTTAGGTAATTTATTACCGTTGTTTCTTGTTTTTTGCAGTAGGCTTGTAGAGCTATGAAATTCCCTCTGCTTTCGCTGTGTCCCATAGATTTTGGATTGTTGTGTTTTCATTGTCATTTCTTGCCATGATGTCTCTTATTTCTTCTTTGATCTCTCTGTTAACCCAGTCATTGTTTAATAGCATGCTGTTTAGTCTCCATGTGTTTGATTTTTTTGGATTGTTTTTATTGTAATTGATTTCCAGTTTTATGCCACTGTGATCTGAGAAAATGCTTGATATGATTTCTATCTTCTTGAATTTGAAGAGACTTTGCCTATGACCCAACATATGGTCTATCTTTGAAAATAACCCATGTGCACTTGAGAAGAATGTATATTCTGTGGCTTTGGGGTGAAATGTTCTGAAGATGTCAATTTATTCCATCTGGTCTAGTGAGTCATTTAGGATTGATGTTTCTTTGCTGATTTTTTTTGTTTAGAGGATTTGTCCAATGGTGATAGTGGGGTATTAAAGTCTCCTACCATGATTGTATTGCTGTCAATCTCTCCCTTGATATCCTCCAGGAGTTTTTTTTATGTATTTGGGTGCTCCTGTGTTGGGTGCATATATGTTTACGAGTTATTTCTTCTTGTTGGATTGCTCCTTTCATTATTATGAAGTGGCCTTCCTTATCTCTTATTATGTCCTTCATTTTGAGATCTAATTTGTCAGATATAAGTATTGCTACACCAGCTTTTTTTTTTCATTTCCATTCACCTGAAAAACCTTTTTCCATCCCTTTACCCTCAGTCTGTGTGCGTCTTTTTTCCTGAGGTGAGTTTCTTGTAGACAGCAGATATATGGGTCGTGTTTTCTTATCCAATCCGTTACCCTATGTCTTTTGATTAGGGCATTTAATCCATTTACATTTAAAGTTGTTATTGATAGGTATTTATTTGTCGCCATATTTATTCTTTACCCCTGTGTTCCTTCTTCGCTTCGTATTTCTTTCTTTTTTTTTTTTTATAGCAGACCCTTTAGCATTTCTTGCATTGCTGGTTTGGTGGTAATAAATTCCCTTAGTCCTTTTTTATCTGTGAAGCTCCTGATTTCACCTTCAGTTTTGATTGATAGCCTTGCTGGGTACAGTATTCTTGGATTCAGACCCTTCCTTTGCATGACTTTGTATATTTCATTCCATTCCCTTCTGGCCTGATGAGTTTCTGTTGAGAAATCAGTTGCTAGTCTGATGGGGGTTCCTTTGTAGGTAACTTTCTGTCTCTCTCTGGCCACTTTTAAGATTCTTACTTTGTCGTTGGTGTTTGCCAATTTAATTATAATGTGCCTTGTCATCAGTCTTTTGGGGTTCATTTTGCTTGGGACTCTGTGTGCTTCTTGGATTTGTGTGGGTTTTTTCTCCCTTATATCAGGGAAGTTTTCTGTCATTATTTTTTCAAACAGGTTTTCTATTCCTTGCTTAGTTTCCTCTCCTTCTGGAACCCCTATTATGCAGATATTGTTTTGTTTGGTGTTGTCCCAAAGTTCCCTTAGGCTCTCCTCCTGCTTTTTATTTTTTTTTTTTCTAGAAGCTGCTCTACTTGGGTATTTTTTCCTACCTTGTCTTCTAGCTCACTGATGTGGTCCTCTTCTTCTTCTGGTCTACTCTTGATGCTTTCAATTGAGTTCTTTACAGCAGTGATGTCATTTTTCATTTTTTTCTTGGTTCTTCTTCATTTCCTCTTGGTTCTTACACATATTGTTGAATTTGTCTTCCATTCTTTTCAGCCACCTTATGATAATTTCTCTGAATTCTTTCTCTGACAGGTTGCTTGCCTCCATTTTGTTTACTTCCTTTACTGGTGATGCCTGCTTTTCTTTCATATGCAGGCTGTTTCTTTGTCTCCCCATGGTCTCTCTTCTCCAGGTGTCTGGTTATTTAGTTCTCTCTCTCCTTTCTGTGGTGGAGTGTAGAGCTCCTCTGAATCCGCATGTTTGTGCCAATTGGGGACCGGTGTTCTGGGGTTCGCAGGTGTTCAGTGGGTGCTGTAGTTATATATTTTCATGTTTCCTATAACATCCACTTTCCCCTTCAAGATGGCACGGTCTACGTGTCCGAGCCGGTTGCTCCAGGAGGAAACCCAGCAGCAGTGGGGGCTGCCTGGTCAGGGGAGCCCCGTCCAGCAGTCCCCCACTGTCTCCTGGAGTATAGCTGTCCCTCAACTCACCAACAAACGCGACCCTCAGCTGTTCTTTCTATCTGTTCCAGGACAAGGCTCGGGACTCATCTGTCTATTCCGCTGCCATTTTTTCAATCCCTAGTCCACGTCGCTTTTTTTTTGCGAGGCTCCCTGCGGCAGACAAGGGTCAAACGGCTGCGGCCGGATCGCAGGTGGCTGCGGCTGGATCGCATGCGGCATGGCAGCCCTGCTCCAGTGAAGCTGGATCGAGCTTAGGTCTTCTTAACTCTACTGTCTCCTCATTGTTCTCTGCAAGCCCATGTCAGCCATGATACATTGAATTTTGCCAGTTTACATCTCAGAGCCACTTACCTTCATTCCTTGAGCCACTTGGTTCTAGTCTCTAATAGCTGACTAAATGATCCATGGTACCAATTCCATTTAAAAAAAAGATAGATAGATAGATGATAGATGGATAGATAGATAGATAGATAGAAACATTGAAAACAAAAGAAAATTAGTTTATAACTCCACCACCATAACACAAATACTTTAATTTTATGGTAATCTTTGACCAGTGCCTACCTATTTTGATATAATTGCCATCACAACATGTACCAAATTTTTCATATTTTTCAGACAACATTTTGATGCATAGATATTTTCCCAAGTGTCTACATATTACAATAATAATTTTATTTGAAATGTAATATTATGTGCAGACGACCAAAGTAGATAATTTTTGTTTTTTAAAATATATTTTTTGTATACAAAAGTAATACATGTACATTATAGAAACATTTGGAAATTTATAGAGCATAGGAAGAATATAAAGATTTTTATCACACAGAGATAATATTTGGAGGTATTTTCTTGCAGGCTTAAAGATATGTTGTAAATATATTTTCTTTATATGGACACACATGTCATTTTATTGTATGCAAAAATGGGATCATGCTATCAAAACAATACCCTGAGCTACTATTTGTATGATTCCACAAAGGAATTCTTTACCTGATGCCTTGCCTTTCTATAGGGACTCTCCTTTTTTTTGGCGGCAGCGGGGGGGGGGGGGGGGGAGGAGGGTGGTTTACATTGTTTCCACAAGGTAGGAATTTTTTGGGAATTTGAGACATTCCTGGATGTAAAATTACTTCCTCCCATATTGGTCCCCACCAGTATAGAACAGCATGCATGTGCATCCTTAGCAGCACGCATTGTGCGTTCATTGCCTCATAAACCATGGAGAAAGACTGATAATGATGTGGGGAGGTGAACTCTAGCTAAACACTGAAGCTGGAAGAAATGGTGCTCTTCTGTGTAACTGCAGTTACCTCTGAATATTGTCCCAGCCTCTTATTTAGGACTGTTATATACCCAAGGAGACAGAGTGGCTAGAGTCTTATTTATCATCCTACATGTGAGATGAGAAAGTAACTCTTACCTGTTAACTTTGGTGCATATTTCAAAGGGATGTGTTGAATTAGGTATGGAAGCTTCTTAGTTTCCAATAGTAGTGAATACTGTATAACATAGCCAAATGCATTTTCTAGGATCCACATTTGCTTCTTTAATTAACTACGGAACAATAGAGTTGGTGCAGGTTAGCTGTTGTTTTTTTGCTGTTGTTGTTCTAAAGAGTGGAACATAGAAAATTATTTTAATGTACAAGAAAATACTGAAAATACTTTCTGCACAGATTTAATGGATGTTAACATTGGCCATATTTGCTTCAAGTCTCTTTAAAAGACAGTATTTCATCCACCCTCAGTACAATGTTGGGGGGAAAAAACTTGAGGATGAGGAGCGTGGGGGTCGGGCTTCCCCACCCTAGTTCCTGTTCTCAGAATGTCACTGTCAAATGAAAAAAAGTTCCCCTATTGACTGCAGCACCCACAGAAGAGAAAATGGGCTAGAATAAAAGGAAAGATGCAATCCGGTGTTATCCAAAGCCAGTAGAGTAACAAGGGGAAAAGGGTAGGGACATGGGCTCAGTTAGATGTTAATTGCACCATCTGTGAGTGTGTCAGAAGCTCTGATAGACTCAATAGACTGTATTTCCCTCCCCCCCCCCCCCATCACATTTAGAGACAAGCTGCTTCCTGAACTGGATGAGTTTTAAGGTTATGGTTGCACATTTAAGAAGTGAAAATTGAGGCTTTTCTCATTCTTTGCCTCTGAGTTGTGGGAGTAATTCATGGCAACTCAGAATTTATATCTTGGAGCAAGCTTGCTTGATGATTTGTCCTCATTGCATTTTAGGGGAAAAATAAGCCTCATCAACCAGAGCCTGATTTTCCAAGAGCCCATCATTCAGTCACTTATTATCCACTTTGTGAAGTTTCTAGGTCTTTTGCTTTTCACCCTTTTCCCTCCTGTTGAGATTCAGTCATTTTGCAGCTTGTTAGGACTTCCATCAGCAGGTGTGGAGGAGCAAAGAGAAAAACTAGAGCATTATCAAGTTTTGCTTTATCATAGGAGCTCTGCAGAAGAATCAATGGGGGAGAATTTTGAACCCTTTGCCTCTGATACAATTCGGAGTTATCTGTTGATTTTGGTTACGTATGCCCTCCCTGTCCTCCATCAGTGCTGATAATGAAGAGTTGACTTGCAGAAAAACAGGGTGGAAGGGGACTGCAAATAGAGCCGAGAATCGCAGTGAGCCATGACTTAAACATGGTCCTGTAATATGATGCTGTAATGAGAGGGAGCCGACTCCATATGAGTTCATTGAAGTGTCAAATTGGTGTGCAATCTTTCTTCTCATTCAGGGTAGGTCAGGCACATATTAAAGTAGACATTTTCAGTGGGGGTGCAGCTGTGTGGTGGGATAGAATTTCGAATCACCAGGACAACTTTTTCAAATTATATGCACAGATATTTCTGCATGATCACATTTGAAAGGAGGTCAGGGTGTGGACTTGGGGAAAATTACTGAGGCAACCATGTAATCTTATATCCCACCATATGAAAGAGATGGCAATGATTCTGAGAGTGCCTGAGTGAGAATAACGAAGTTGGTTAAAGGGACTTCAAGAGGTGAAAGGAATCAGAATTCTCAAACCCAAAGAAAGGAAGGTTCCCAAAGTATTAAATCACTTCTGTCAGACATGTCAAAGGTTACTCCTGGGATGCTGGCTCCCTCAGGTCATCCTCCACACTCCTGCCAGCATGATCTTCAAGCAAACAAAATGGTTATGCTGCACCCCTCTAGGTCTCTATTAATTCTCCAAGATCACTTTCCTTCTTGACTCTCCCAGGCTTCCTTCTCCATCCTCTTCCAGTTTTAATAAGAACCAGTCAGTTCACCACTGACCTTGAAATCCTAAGGAAGTTGTGGTTAAATAAGAAAGGTCAGAAATGCAAGGTGTCATACAGAACTCAGAGCTATACCTCTTCTCCCTGTTATGAGAGGGAGCAATATATGCAGTTATATCCACTGCATTTCACATTCTATAACCATCCACTCTGTTCCCAATGGTTCCTTAGATTGTCCTGCATTCAATCAGCATTTCTAATACTATGTTTCAAATTCACATTGCTTCTCTTATCTAGACTAAGGGCCCTTTAATTTGTCTTCATGCCAAACATTATTTCTCATAATAAAAAAATTAATTAGAAAAACTAATTGGATAACTTATCTTTCCTATTTGAAAACTTTTCTTGGATATGTATTCATAGGGATATGATATAGCAGCGATTTTCAACCAGTATGCTGGGGCACACCGGTGTGCCACAAGAATTTTTAAAACATGCAATACATGACTGTTTATAGGGGGACTGACCTCTCTTCCCTCAGATTGTCAAACTAAAAATGACAATAGCCAACACAACAATAGTCATCCAGTCTGAATGACTCCAACTTATACCTATTATTTTGTCAGATTGGAAAAAAATGTTTTCTTGGTGTGCTGCAGAATTTTAGTAATTAGTTTATGTGTTCCATGAGATGAAAAAGGTTGAAAAATGCTGGGATAGAGCATCATGTTAAGACATTCACAAATGGCCCAGTCTCCCTTTTCATCCATAAAACTTGCTGCTGCTTTTCCCCACTCCAGCCTCTTTTCTCCAGCCTCTCCTGCAGCAATAGCTTCATCTCTCTTTTCTCTCCTAAGTAAACAGCTCATTCTTTTTTTTTTAAAATATATTTTATTGATATTTTACAGAGAGGAAGGGAGAGGGATAGAGAGCTAGAAACATCGATGAGAGAGAAACATCGATCAGTTGCCTCCTGCACACCTCCCACTGGGGATGTGCCCGCAACCAAGGTACATGCCCTTGACCGGAATCGAACCCGGGACCCTTCAGTCCGCAGGCCAACGCTCTATCCACTGAGCCAAATCGGCAACAGCTCATTCTTTAAGACCCAGCTAAAATAGCTCCTCTGTGTGAAGCCCTCCCCACCCCCCCAACAGCTTCTTTGTGTCCTCTGTGCTCTTGTTTTCTTGTAAAACTGTTAAGAGTACTTAACACATCATATTTGTGGGGTGTTCCTCTCCTCAGCGGTGCCCATTATTGGGTCCCCTATTACTATGTATGTTCCTGAGAGACATATCAGTGCCAGGCCAGTATTTGGAAAGGCAGAGAGGAGGGAAGGACAGACAGGTGAGTGGAAGTTATGTACATTTCATACAGTGGTTTCCTGTCCTATGAATATGACTGTTGGGACACACCCAGAAAATATAGGTTGTTTTATTTTCTTAGGAAATGCTTATTTCTTGTCTGTTGTCTCTTGGTGAGTTGAGTGGAGTCGATGTGGAAATCTTAGGGATCCCTTTGCTGCTTTTCACAAAACACCAAGTTTCTTGTTCCTTGCCTTCAACATCACTTTAAAGCCTCTTCATTCTTTAAGCAGAAGGATCCATAAGTCTTTTGAATGGGGAAGAGTAAAAGGAAAGGCAAATATATATATATATATCTCCTATCTAATAAAGAGGGAATATGATAATTGACCCTCATGCCATTGCAAAGATGGCAGTGCCCACAGCCAATAAGGAGGGAATATGCTAATTGACTGCCAGGCCCTCAAAAATGGCAGCGCCCATAGCCACAAGATGACTGTGCTCAGTCCACTCAGCCCCGCTGGGGTGGCAGGCACCCAGCCATTCTACGTGCGTGCCTCTGGAGTCCCCTAGTCCCCTCAGTACCCCAGCTGCCCAGGGCCAGTCTGAGGCACAGGCAAGCCTCGGATAGCGGCTGCCCAGCCAACACCCGAGGCACAGGCAAACCTCAGATGACGGCTTCCCAGCCACCCAGGGCCGGCCCGAGGTGCAGGTAGACCTCAGATGGTGGCTTCCCAGCCACCCAGGCCGCCCGAGGCTCAGGTAACCAGGGGTGGCCGAGGCTTGCGCTGCCGGCAGTGGCAGCAGCAGAGGTGTGATGGGGTGTCGCCTTCCCCTGATCTCCGGGTGGCCTCCCACCATTGAGGGCTCCCAGACTGTGAGAGGGGCCAGGCCGAGCTGAGGGACCCCCCCTCCAGTGCATGAATTTTCATGCACCGGGCCTCTAATATATATGTGTGTGTGTGTGTGTGTGTGTAAAATATATATAATCCTTTACTTAACTCATGGAAAGGCTTTCTTCACTTTATCCAGTTCCCCACCTCTGGACAAAGGAATGGAGAAGTTTCTCAAATCTTTTCAGAAGAGGTCTCAAATCTTTTCAGAAGAGGACATTTGTTTTTTCCCCATGATAATTCTATGTGTCCTTGGGGCCTATTTGGGGATTGAAATAGAGGGCAAGAGTAGACATGTGGTCAGCAGTATTAATTTTTTAATAACCCCAAACTGTGGGAAAGAGTTAGCATAGTAGGTTAAAAAAGAATAATTTGGCCCTGGCCAGTGTGGTTAGAGTGTAAACTGTGCACTGAAGGGTTACAGGTTTGATTACAGGTCAAGGGCAAGTACTTGGGTTGCAGGTTTGATCCAAGTCCTCGTTGGGGCATGTGCAGGAGGCAACCAATTGGTGTCTCTCTCTCTCTTTCCCTCATCCCTCCCTTCCACTCTCTCTAAAAATCAATGGAAAAAATATCCTTAGGTGAGGATTAATAACAACAACAAAAGAATAATTTGGAGATCAGACAGACCTCAATTTTAATGACCAGTCTCAGTGCCTGACATATAATAGGGCTCGATGATCACATGTTGCATAAACTTGACATTGTTCTTGTGAGATGCCTCGCCTAGTAAATTTTACTTTTTTATAGATATTATTTAGTTAGTTTAAGAAGAGGTTCTTCATGTTTGTTCCATAAATCTGAATCAGAAGAAGGGTGGTGTTATTGAAAGGTAAGAGAACTAAGTTTAAGGTGAATGATATCAAGGGTGTGCTGAACCTTCTGTGATTTTTGTGGTACCATTATAATTCAGGGAAGGACCCCTGTGGATCAATAGGAAAATAAAAAAAAAGAGTGCTTTTATTTCTCATTCAAAATTATGCTACTTATTTTAATAATCTTTAATGTCACTACTATCTAAGCTCACCATGGTGAATAATATTCTTTTTCTCCCTGGTTCACCTCTTTTTCCATTCCCCCAACATGTATAGGAAAGCAATTCTAAGAGCAAACTCTCATAGGCAGGAATAGTTGGTGACCAGTGCTGGCCTCCGACTCATTTTTCACTGCAGAATAACACTTTTTCTGGCGTGGTTAGTGTGTGAGGGCACCTATCTGCCAGGCTGGATCATTCTTCCACTCCTGGTAGTGAAGAAAGGCTCCCCACCTCCCCACTCTTCAGTGAAGCAGAGAGTCCCAGAGAGCAGGAAGAGGGGAGTGTGCTTCATTGATGGTTCCACATTTATCTACATGGCAGAACCACCACAGGGCTTTAAAATGCATACTCTCAAGCTCTCTTCCTGCATACTGAATACCTGTCTCTGAGGTGTGGTCCAGGGATCCTTATTGTTAACCAGTTCCCCAAGTGAGTGTCAGAGACCTAGTTCAGCCTCCTGGTGTAGACCTCTGTGGGGAAGCCGGTGTAGCGCACATGCAGTGGGAGGGCACAAAAATCCTGGCTTTCTTGATCATTCTTACCCCCTAAAGTCAAGGAAGAACTATATATTATTTGCTGGGTGATATTAAATGTCTCAGAAAAAGATCTTTCCAAATATCTAATTGTTCCAGAGACATATTGACTATGTCTATGAACAGCTTCTGCCTGTGTTACAGGGATAGGTTTCACCAATGGGTAGGCAGCCTAGCCCACTGATGTAGAAACTTTGTACCTATCTTTATACATCCCACAATATTTCCATCAATGTTATTTTCCCTCTTTAAGCCACCTGTAAAAATTAAAATTTTTTTTCTGTAAAAATTGCTGAAAAAAGTTGGGAAATCAAGCTAATGGCTACAGGGAAATTATTTACTTCTCTCAGGATTTTTCTCTTTTGGCTTTACTAAGGGCTCTTAAGCATCATTCCTATCATCCTAAGACACTCCTGGATAAAATTTGAATTTGGCAGCAGACACAGTTGAGTTGCATTCTCACTTAAACTGGAGCTTTGGGTATGGTTAGAAAAAGGAATGGGAAGAAGAGTTAAACTTGCAAAGATAATTCATCTCTTCTAGGAGCTTTCTATCCATTGCTGAGTTCTTATCTCCTCTTCCCACCAACACCTACTTACTTGGATCTTGGATCTTGACTTATTTTGGCAGTTCCCTATACATGTACTGTGGTTGCCATGGAAATGTTATCCAGCATGCTGCATGCTGTTTCATCTTCTCTTCCTCTCTTAATTTCTTTCCAGTCTTATACACCCACCCTAACCCCCTTTGTAATAGAAAACATCAAACATCTTCAAGTTGTTTTGCTTCTCTCCCCTAGGCACATTGAATGTATCTTAACTTCATATCATCAGAGCAACCTGGTAGTAACTGGAAGAGAGGAAAGGAAATTCACTCAAATACTAAATTCCTCTAACTTATGCTAGGGTGTTCAAGGACTTGAGGGAATTCAGGCAACTGTTAATCAGATTAACTTCATCTGTTTTCACAGGGATTAAACCTTTGCTGAGGTTCAGAGATATATTCATTACACCTTTCTGATTTTCACCTGGACTATTGCTTTGTGTCCTCATGTTATTTACAAAGGAGAGAGTCTGAACTGTTCTCAACTCTTAATTTCCCATCCATGAAATAATCATGTTGTTCATTATCTGCACTGACCCATAGACATCTCTGCAGATATTGATATGCTGGATTATCAAGAGTCGGGCCAAATGAAGACAGTATCTTAGTGTGAATGTCTAATATTCACCAGACCTTGTTTTCTGCTCTTGCTGTGGTGTGGGGGGAGCTGGGGAATGGGAAAGGGTGAGAAAGGGATTTTGTGTGTGCCTAACCATATGAACACTGAGAAAAAAGTTATCTCCCCCCTCACCAAGAATACTTTCATTTTTCTCAAAAATCAAAAAAAATATGCCTGACCGGTGTGGCTCAGTGGCTAAGCATCGACATGTGAATCAGGAGGTCATCGTTCAATTCCCAGTAAGGACGCATGTCTGGGTTGTGGGCTTGTCTCCAGTGTGGGGCATGCAGGAGGCAGCCAGTCAATGATTCTCTCTCATCATTGATGTTTCTATCTCTCTCCCCCTCTCTATTCCTTTCTGAAATCAGTAAAAATATTTTTTTTTTAATTTGAAAAATAGTAGAGAACAAATAACAAATTAAATCTCCATTTTTCTCTGGTTTCTTTTTAAAAGACATTCTCATTTCACTGTTATAAGCAAAATGAGTTTTATTTTTCTCTGCTTCTAAACTTACAAAGTGAATTTACATGGGTAAAAAACATTAAATATTATTTTTACATATATTTTAGAATTCCCCAATGTTTTTATTTTTCAAACCAAAAAAATCATTGACAGCAATACCAATATTAAGACTTCTTTTTCATATGGAATATGATTTGAATAAGTTGCAGACATGTTTTTATAGATAATACTAGAGACCCAGTGCATGAATTCATGCACAGGTGGGGTCCAGCTGTCTCAGTTGGGGCGGATCAGGCTGGGCCTGTTGGGAGGAGGAGAAGGCAGGAGGTTGGCCAGCCAGCCCATCCCAATTGGGGCCCTAGCAGAGCAGGGCTGGCTGTGGGGAGGGGCTGTGGGCAGTGGGCCGGCTGGCTCTGCACCCAAATGGGTTGGGCGGGGGGCATGATCAGGGGCAGGGCCAGCCAGGGGAGGGGCTGCGGGCTGATTGGGGTGGTGGGGGCCCAAAAGGGGTAGGGCCGGCCCAGGGGAGGGGCTGTAGGCAGTTGGCCAGCCGGCCCTGCCCCCTATTGGGCCAGTTTGCTGGCCACTGTGGGCATCATAGTGACCAGTCATTCCAGTCGTTACAGCATTCTGGTCACTGGCTATATATATATATATATATATATATATATATATATATACTCAAAGGGGAGTAATTTAAAAAGAACTCTTGTAAGATTGAAGTCAGCCCAATGTTTTGTTTTATACATTTTTAGAAAAGAAAGATTGTAGGTATATAGTCTTTAGAAGTTATTATTTTTAAAAATCAATTATCAGAAGAGTCAATTTTTTCACAGGAATTAATAGTCAATGCTGGTATAAGTATGCAATATCAGTTGTGTGTGTGTGCAAATATGTATGTAAGAGAATGAGAGGAGAAAAAGGGAGCGACATAGAAGGGTGGATGTGGGGGTGGGAAGTGAGAAAGCAGAGGAGAGGCTTTCAAGACTAGTCTCCTGGAGGTTTGAAACAAATCAGTAAGAATTTATTGAAAACTTGCCACAAGCAAGGCATTAATTTGTATTCTGTAAAGGATAATAGAAGGGCAAGATTTGATTCTTACCTTCCAATAGAATATTGTCTAGCATGGAGAACGAGATACAGACACATATATATGTTAAGTAACAATTGGAGCAAAAAAGACAGGTCAATGATAAATTAAATGCTGAAATGTAGACTGGAGGCTCGAAAGGGCAGGAGTAGAGAAGAGGAGAAAGGGGCCTTGAATGGTCAAGAAGGTATAGAGAAAGGCTAAACATTTATCTGAGTCCATAAGCATGAGCAAAATTTGAATTACACTCAACTGAGAGAAAAACGGAAGAGGCAGGAAAGTGCAAGTAATGTTCAGGGGACAGTGAAGAAACCACTTGTCTTATCAAGGATTCATACAGAGGACAAGATAACTTAAACAGAGATGGGGCCAGGATATAGAACACCTTGACTAAGGGCAGGTGTTTACTCTAACTGAATCTTAGAGATTTTTGAACAACAGTCACATAGTAATGAGAAGTCTTAGAGTAAGATTAAGTGCAAGTGGCATTTGGAATGTGGAAGGCAATTGCATTAAGGCAGATGGCCCAGGTATCTGGGTATGAAGGGACAAAGGCCTAACCTAGGATGAAAGTTGGAGTAGAAAGGAAGGGACAAATGCAAGAATTGTTTTGTAAAAACAGGAATGTTTGGGAGGACTTGTTGGGTGTGGGAAACTAAGAAAAAGAAGATGTCAGGGTTACCTGGGAAATTTCAAAGCTAAAGGAATAAAGCTACGTATGTATGGAATGTCTACTATGTACTTGATAAACATTAACTCAATGAGAGAGGAAATTAGAAAGTCATCTATTTTGAGGGAAAAGATGAAACAAATCCATTTCTAGCACTAAGAGTTTGTAACAGAGAAATGCAAATAGAAATGGCCAGCATGGGATGGAAGTGGGGGATGAGAAAGAGGTCATCAGGGTGGCAGGCATAGAATTGGGACTCACCTCCTTCCAGGAAGAGTTGGTCTCCTGAGAATGGCTGAAATGAACAGAGATCTGTACTGAATTTCCTAAAAAACCTCAAAGAAGGGTAAAGATAAATAAAAGCAGCCAGCAAAGAAGGCAATGAAGGTAAATCATAGATAAGGAGAAGAACTGCGATAATGAATCTGATGGGACCTGTAACGAAAGCATTTCCAGAGGAAGGGGCTGTTCTACAGTGTAAACCCATGAAGAGACCAGCGGGATATGCACCAAGAATAATCTATGTATTTGATTGTCCAGATCATCACTGTGGTTCTGCATCCCTTACTGAGGATAACTGAGAGTTGATTGTAGCTCCAAAGAAATATTTTAACACTGTATTTTAAGTTCAGGGAGAGCTTGGATATTCTATGCCAAACCAGGATAAACTTTCTTCCAATCTTAACTGAGCTAAATAAATATTCTAACTCTTCTCTGCTTCTGACAAGAATTCCAAGAATATAGTCCTAGACCTTTATACTGACTTCCTCCCAGAGCATGATCTGAGAATTAATTCCTCCATAAGTCTAGTCAAGCTAACTGCCTTGTGGTTTGTCTCCTGTTTTCTTATAAGGCAAATTAATTCAATTTCTTCACTTTTTTGGGGTTAGTCCTTGTGAAATATGACAGGTCGACAGCCCTTAGAGACAGGAGTTCTATTGTTATTCTATGAATGTGTCTCCTACCACCAATGTGTCTAGTCTTTCTTAGGTCTATAGAGAAACTATGTGTTTTGCCCTATTCCCTGTAGACCTCCCTTATGATGCTAGCCTTAGGAATAGTTAAGAACAAATGATAGACTACTGATTGGTGGTATAAATAGTGACTAAGAGCCCAGGCTCTGGAACCATTTAGATCTGGGTTTAGATTTTAGTTCTGTCATGTTAGAGGTCTGGGACTTCTTTGTTTCCCTCTCTGCTATTTCTCTGGACGACATTATTCTTAGTGTGAGGCAGTAGAAGGAATATGGGTTTTTAGAATCACTCAGAATTGAATGGGATCAACTCCCAGTGCCACCAACCTAGACATTCAATATAATATGATCCACTATTTTGTAGCACTGCTGTGAGAATTTAAAATAATACAAAACATCTAGAACAGAGCTTGGCATGTGCTCAATGAATGGTAACGTTGTTAGAGTTTTTTGTTGTTGTTTTTGAGTGACTCAGAGCAGAAATATGACTTCCAAGCAATTTCACATTGCTTATAGGCCAGAAAGCTATGATATTTATGTACTTCGAGGACACAAAACTCTGAAAAGGGGGGAAAATATCAATCAGCTTATTTTGTTCATAATGCTAACCTACAGCTGACATCTTAACTGATTTGACTAGTTGTAAAAATGCAGCTCATAAGAACAGCCAGCTTTTTCATATTCTAAAGATGAAATTATAACTGTGAGGGAGAAGTCAAAGCTATGCCATAATTTTAAAGCTCTAAGAGTGGTAGCTTGTTGCCAAAAGACAAAGAAACCTGGCTTGGTCTGGGCCATGTGAAGTCTGACTTGATATTAGAACATTCAGGTAGAATGGTCTAATCAGAAATATCAAACTGAAGGTCAAGAGAGAGACGGGCCTCTGATAGCAACTTTGGAGGCCTTGGTGTGGAGTTGAGTGTTGATGGATGCTATGCTGTGAATGAGTCTCAGAGGGAGAGAACAGGAATAAAAAGTGAGTCTTGGCCCTGAAATTAGGGAGTTTCAAGTGAAAATGGATGGAAAAGGAGAGAGAAAGAGTCTGTGAAGTATAGGGAGAAACAAAAATTATCCTACTTTAAACAACCAATACACAAGTGAAAGAAGGGTTGCTGAAAACTTGGGCATGTCAACTCTTAGAAACTCTATAATGTCAAGGAGAATGCCAATGAAGCAAAGTCTACTGATTTTATTTTTGTTGACTTTGCCTTGATTATTGATGACATACATTGTAAAAACAGTTTTAGTAGAATGATAGAGGCAAAGGAGTGAGTTGTGGTGAGGAAATAGGGGCATCAGTGTCAATTTTTTAAAAAGTAATTGCAGTAAAAAGACATAAAAACTGGAATTACTTTTCACAGGTTGGAACATAAATCTCTTTGTGACCTGCCTTGGTCAACAAATAGTTAATGGTATAAATGCACAGTAATTTCAGAAGCATTAAAGATCATGTTTCCATGGAAACAGCAACCTACAGAGAGAGAAAGAGCTAGGATTCTCTGACAAAGGAGGAACAGCAGAGTTCTGTCCCCCACACACTACAGCAGGGAGAGATGATTACACGTCTCTTTCATCTTCCCTGAGAAGGTGCAGTTGGGGTTCATGGTGCTGTCCTGTTTAGGAAGGGGGAAGAGGGAAATGAGCTTAGTTTGAAACACTCTTGCTCTCACTTTGCTTTAAAACCTGACTCAAAGGTCAAGCCCATTTTAGAATACTGGAAAAGACCAATGGGTGTCTTTAAGTCACTAGCTAAAATTAACTAACTAACTAAATATGTTTGATCTTCCCCCAACCGCTGTATTCTAACCTGGTCTAGAAACAGTGCCATAAAGGATTGTTAGTTAGAGCAACTCTTAAACAATAACTCTAGAAACATAGGATGGGTGTTTGACCAGCACCTTCCATTATGGTTTCCATCTTGGTGTATTCTCCTTGATTACACACTTCATCTCACTGTTATCAAGCCTATGATATCCCTTTTACTATTGACTAGTATACATTTCCTACATCTTCAAACCCAACCATACTTTTAGGGATGGGTCCTCCCACTAACTTTAGCCCCAGAAAGCTATTCCCAGACTGTGGTACAGGAGCCCCATTAACAAATTCTTCATTGCTAACTTTCCTGACACTTCACTTTCTCTACTCCCATATTATATTCCACTTTGCAGCTGGGATGTGGGTACATTTTGTTCTGCTGGTCTTTCCTTGGACCCTAGACTCAAGAAGTCATTTTTTAAGTTAATCTTCACCTGAGGATATTTTTTCCATTGATTTTTAGAGAGAGTGGAGTGGAGGGAGGTGGAGAGAGAAAAAAAGAGAGAGAAAGACACACAGAGAGAGATGTGAGAGAAACACATTGATTGGTTGCCCCCCACATGTATCCTGACCGGGGCCAGAGAACCCAGGCATGTGTCCTTGGCCTGGAATCGAACCTGAGACCCTTTGGTCCTCAGGGTAATGCTCTACTACTGAGCCTCACTGGCCAGGGAAAAATCATTTTAAGTCCTATGAGAAAGGACTTTATCCTATGGCAGGTGTGGTTCATAACTGGCTCTTTTGAAAACAGAGATGTGGTTTTGAAGGAGTCAATAGCCTTCACCACTCTTTGTCATTATAGCATGTCATAATTATGGGATGCCCATGACCCTAAAGACATAATCTTCACACAGGCATCATGCATGTACTCTCTGTTGGAAACCATACACTGTCTCTGGCATATCCTTCCTCTTTGACCCTCTCCCCCTTACATTCAATTATATTTCTTTCTAGAAATCCCCTGCCAACAATTACTGGAAGACTAAATTATAGCGCCCTTTTTCCATGAATGTTAATTCCTCACAACATCCACTCTCAGTCCCTGCAACTGAAGCCATCTCACTAATTTGTTTGTTCACCTCTTTTGTACCCTGTAGTAGAGCTGTTGGAGGGAGTTGTGAAATTAAGCATATGGTAGCTACAGAGGGTGTAGGAGGTGTGAGTATGGAGGTATTGCCAATGTGTTGATTTTGTTGACTGCCTAAGGTATCAGAGAGAGTAGAGAGGGGCTCCAGTACAGGGAAGAACAAATTAAGGACATTGGAGAAAGGTGAAAAGGGAGAGAAAAGCTTCCTTATTCATTCGGATTGATATCATGCTCAGGTCACTTTGGATTCTAGACGAAGGGTTTCTTGGGTACACAGGGGCAAAAATAGGTTTACAGCTGTGCATATGCAAAACACAGAACTTATTCTTGTGTCATTTAAAATTAATTATTGTATTATTTTCCATATGAACAACTGTAAACCTACTTTTGCTCTCTCTGCCCAGGGTTTCTTTCAATAAGTCAGAAAGCTCACCTGACAGAAGAGGCTTCTGGGCAAAGTTGAATGTCCTAGAGCAGTGGTTGGCAAACTCATTAGTCAACAGAGCCAAATATCAACAGTACGACGATTGAAATTTCTTTTGAGAGCCAAATTTTTTAAACTTAAACTTCTTCTAATGCCACTTCTTTAAAATAGATTCCCCCAGGCCATGGTATTTTGTGGAAGAGCCACACTCAAGGGGCCAAAGAGCCGCATGTGGCTCGCGAGCCGCAGTTTGCCGACCACTGTCCTAGAGAAATCTTTGCCAGTCATTGTTCAGCTGGTTGTGGCTTAGTCCCTGAATAGCATTGCCAGCTCGTGAACTAAAATGGGTGTCAGAAAGGAAAGTATTTACCAGAAAATCATTCCTAGGCATAAAAAAGAAATAGCAATGTACTCAGTGATCAGCTAGCCTTGAAGCTGTTATGGCATTTTCTCTGGGAATGTCCCACCATTGACTTTTGATGGCCTGCACTGGGCTGTATTGCTGCATACTGAGCACCTAGTCTATAGAAGAACAAAGGAATTTTATTCAGTGCTTTTAAAACAAAAAGTGATTTTTAACTTATGCATAGCATGGAAATATGAACTTAAAAGGAAAAAACTCCAGCGGTAATAACATTATCCAGAAGGGTTACTTGGTTCCTTCCCACTGGGTCGTTGCACTTGTCTGCCTCTAGAAAGTGCATTTCCTGTAGCACCTTAGCAGGTCTTGCTCACAGCAGAGGTGACTAAGGGTTGTGGGTGAGGACAAGGAGGATTTCTTTTTCATTACTGAGTTCTATGCACAGTTCCCTGAATGAGAAACAGCTTTAGCACACTTAATTAATTGGCATAAAAATGTGGCATCGCTAAGTTCTCTTAGGAACACTCAAGATGAGTGTGCCTCCTGCAAAAGAATTTTAAAGAGAATTACATAGTGTTAAAGCTGGATTCTGGGAGGTCAGATGGAGGTCATTTTGAGGAGTCATTTATTTTAGACTAAAATGATGGGGATATGAGCTCATCTTTTGCCTTCCTTGGGAAGTGAGCTTTATATTGAAGTAGTATGATTAAGCGATTCCCCACTGCAAAATTCCTTACAGAGGTCACTAATCATGGTAGAAAAAACAAATGTTCCCAAGCCTTAAAAGTTTGGAATGTTGTGGGAATGAGAGGACATGTACTGGCCTGATGGTTCAGTGGTCCCCCTTACCTACAGGGGATATGTTTCAAGAACCCCTGTGAATGCCTGAAGCCACAAATAGTACTGAACCTTATATATACTATGTTTTTTCATGTACACATATACTTATGATAAAGTTTAATTTATAAATTTGGCACAGTCAGAGATTAACAACAATAACTGATAATAAAATAGAACAGTTGTAACAATATACTGTAATAAAAGTTATGTGAAAGAAAAATAAGGGTTACCTGAACACAAGCCCTGTAATACCAGGACAGTCTCTTTGATACCTGAAGCAGCTACTGTAAGTGACTAATGGATGAAGAGCATATGTAGCTTGTGGATACGCTGGACAAGGGGATAACTCACAACTCCATGTGGGATGGAGCAGGATCATATGAGATCTCATCATGATGCTGAGAATTGTGTGCAATTTAAAACTTATGAATTGTTTATTTCTGGAATTTTTCATTTACTCTTTTGCACTGTGGTTGACCATGAGTAATTAAAACATAGAAAGGAAAACCACAGATAACAGGGTGGAGGTTGGGGGTTGGGAGCTACTAGTACTTTATTATGGAAAAACAGAGGCCCAGGAATTGGGAGACTTGAATTTAATGTACCAAGGAATTGGCAGCATCTCCCCAGGCCTCAGTGTGTTTAGCTCTAAATATGAAAGGTTAGACTGTGATCCAAAAGTTCCTGCAAACTGTAGCATTCTCTGATATCCAGGTGATATATTAAAAAGGTAATCACAACAGTAACAACAGCAGCTAAAACATAAGGCTTATGTGTACAGGTGCAGATAAGTGCAGTTCAAAGTCTTCTGAGTACAGAGGATCATTTAATCCTCACAATAATCCTATGAGATAGGTACTATTATTAGTCACATTTATGGTGAAGAAACTAAGGCAAAGAGAGTTTAAATAATTTATAAGGTAACACAGTTTCCAAATTGGTGGATGAAAGACTTGATCATCAGAGTGCAATGTCCTTGCTCTTACTTACCATATTTCATGGCCTGTTGTTATTGTGGCTGAGTGTGTGTTTACTACATACTATATTACTTTCCTCTTGCTTAACTGATTCTGTTTTTCACTTTTATTTTCTTTTTACTCATTTCTCATCACTGAGCATTTTGAGGCATTGTTCAGGCCTTTTCATTCAGTTGAGTGTAGTACATATCTTACTAATGAGAATAAGCTTTTGGGCTTGGTCCCAGTTGGACCTATCAGTAAGTACAGAGGAGGATTGTCCCCTGGCTGTGGCTTGCCACATTGATCCCATTTGGTGAAAGGGTACTAATGGGTAGATACAAGGCTGTCACAGCTGATGGCAGGGCCACTCAATGATTACCATCTTTCTGGAGGAAGATTAATGTATTCTACCTTCTTATATTCAAGCAGAGATTGTTGGGCACTGCCCCACAATACTTCTCTATGTTCTTGCATTTCAGATAAAAGAAATTCAGCCCATCTGGCATGGCTCAGTGGTTGAGGGTGGACCTATGAACCAGGAGGTCATGGTTTGATTCCGGGTCAGGGCATATGCCCAGGTTGCAGGCTCAATCCCCAGTAGGGAGCATGTAGGAGGCAGCCAATCAATGCTTTTCTCTCATCATTGATGTTTCTAACTCTCTCCTTCTTCCTTCCTCTCTGAAATCAATAAAAATACGTTTTTTTAAAAAAGTAATTTATGGCATTCAGTCATGAAGCAGAATTCAGGTAATACCTCCCAGAACACTTTCATTGTTAGGCATAGGAACATGAGAAGACTTTTCCATTGCAATAGATGGTGAATTGACACACCACCGTTTACCCCTCAATGATAGCAGTTCAGCCTAGACTGCTAAGGGGCCAAAGCACAATCTCACCACCAGCAGGAGAGAGGAAGTTTATTAAATGTATAAGTCAGTCTTCAAGATATTTTTAATATCTCATTAATTTAACACTATGAATTTAGAATTTAAATAACTAAGATGTGGACTAGCCTGAACTTGAACCTTTTGTGATTTGAAATGAACTATTTTATACCAAAATAAATTAATGTTATAAATACCATTTCAGAGAAAAATTGTAATCCACTGGAAGACAGACTATTTTTAACCTGTCTCAAGTAATTATAAATTAATATTACAATGTGCTCTTTAAATTTGTTTTTCTTGAGGTTCTTTACTAGGTATCACTTTGCAGAAATAAGAGAAAAGGACTGAATTTGACAGCTTAGGGAACTGTTATTTCTAATTATTTTATTGAACAGCATAATTTAATATTTTTATATATGACATTATATGTGAAAGGAAACCTTTAAAACTTCTGCAAATCCATTTTCCTTAAGAAGAAAACTGTTGTTGGCAAGAATAATTCATGTGCCTTGAAAACACTGACACATAACTTAGGAACTTATGGATCTAGAATTTGAGTAGAGATGGTCTGACTGCACCATCCTTGTTCTTAAATACCACTATGCACTGACTGTTGCTGCTCCTGGTGGTGGTGGTATGATGGTGTGTGTGTGTGTGTGTGTGTGTGTGTGTGTGTGTGTGTGTGTGTGTGTTGCATACTGCATTCCTTTCCTCTTCCAGTGACTATTTTTTTTCTTATTTTCTTTCTACCAGTATTTTGGGGCATTGCCTATATCAGTCATTTGAGTTTAGGATATCTTACTAATGAGATATTTCTTCTGGGTTTGACCCAGAAGGGCCCATTGGTAAGGCCAGAGGAGAATTGTTCCTTGAATGTTGCCTGCCACAGTGACCACATTACACTGGATTGGTTGTTTGGGGTTCATTTTAATAACTATGAATTTTTAAGTTGGGGGAAAAGTCAGAAATTTCTATTTAGTCTACCAAATTGAAACATTAAACATCTACTTTTAAAATATCATTACCTCTTTCTCTCAGTACTAGTCTCTAATTAGGGAGCTTTTAAATGATTTAAAGTCCACTATTTCTAATCCTTTAGGTAATTGTTTTCTACTCTTTCAAGAGAAGACATGTCCACAAAAATAGTAATCTCTTTTTTTTTTCCTATACTCAACAGAGGATATATATATTTCTTTAATTGGATTTAGAGACAGAGGAAGGGAGAGAGAGAGAAACATCGATGTGAGAGAGAAACATTAACCAGTTGCCTCCTGAATGCACTCCAACCGGGGATGGAACCCAGAACCTGGAATTGTGCCTGGACGTGGAATTGGACCCACCACCTTTTGGTGTATGGGATGTCACTCCAACCAACTTAGCCACCCAGCCAGGGCAAAAATAGTAATTTCTAAAAAGAGACCAGAGAAAGAGTTTTTGAAAATCTGCGGTTTTGCCATAGGTGGAGTTTAAAATGTAATAGCCACAGTATTAATCAGATGAAATGTAGAGACAGAGAGCATGTCAAATGAGCATCCCTGAACTTCCCTCATAGGTAGGTACTCTGGTATTTTATAGGCTGATGAGGGAGCTGATGGCTTTAAAAGGTAATTGACACACCAAAGACATGGTTATAGAGTTGTAGATTTTTCAGAGCTGGGACATTATAAACAAGGGCTCAAGAATTAAAGTCTCCTACCTGGAACTGTGTTCCTTTATTACTCTCTCATAATAACTGGAGAATGGAAACTCAGAGCTATGAACCATTTCACCATTTTTGAGGTGTGGTGGTGAGTGGACAGAGTGCTGCACTGGGGGGAGGCTGAGAACCCCTGGATCCTGTCTCCAGCAAAGCCACTAAATACTTCTGAATATCATCTGCTTTATCTGAAAATGAAAGGATTGGGTGAGATAAGTGACTTACTTATCTTATTACCACATTAATGGACATTAACAACAACAAAAAATATAGAGGCTTGTACAAAATGAGTGTTGTTGGTGTCAGGGCTCTTGGTTTGCTGGGAAAATTCTAGCTGAGCCCTTTGGGACACCTCCCACATGGGGCATACTACTAAATCATTGCTTTAGGTATCAATGTGGTGCAGTGGATGAGCTCTGAGTGTCATGGTCAAAGTCAAAGAGACATAAGGGCTTTTCACTTCAGCTTGACCCCGTTAAACCTACTGGAGTATGACTTTGGCAATAAAAATCAAATATATTGTCTCTGAGCCCTTCAGGGTTCTGAGGTTCTTTACAAGCAGGAGTCAAGGGGGAAATGAGATGGATTTTATTTTATGCAGTCCATATTAGGGATCTACTAGTCCAGGGCATATGTGACACGAGAATGCTAAAATGCACATTTGGGGCTCTGCAAATCTGATTTCACTTCACTTGGTGATGCAGCAGAAAGAACCATGAACTGACTATCAGAAGTCCTAAACAAGCAGGTCAAGTTCACCTTGGAAAGTTGGGTAGCAACTTAGGACCTATTTTCTCCTTTCTAAAATTAGAGTTAGCAATGGATAATTTCTGAGTTTTCTTCTAGTTCTAGCAACTTGAGATTTGTGTAATGTTAGAACTTTTGAGACAGGCCATCAGGGTTCTTGTTGGTCAAACTATATCCTGGAGACAAATCAAGCTCTAGTTTTTATATACCAAACCTTGATAAGGCTTTCAGTGGATTAGAGTCTTATAGACAGAGCCGGTGAATTTAGCTGCCACTTGAAGCTAGGCTTTCTGATTGCATACTGAGGACAACACATTTAAAGTAAAACAAAATAGCAATGGTATCTCTAAATCTTATAGTTAGCCCTTTAGCGAGGGTTTACACATGGAACTGTTAAGGCTTTAAGTCATATTCAAAACTGACAAAGTGCAGTCAGATCCAAAGGTGGTTGGGAGATTTCATGTCTTATGGAAAGTTAAATGGATTAATATCACCACTTGACCTGGTGTATCTTCCAAATGTGGAATGCAATCTCCATTCCTCCTCTGTGTTCCATTGATAATTGAGTCTTGTTAAATGCAATCACACACTTTTCCCGAGGTCCAAAATAAGATAGGTTGTCAAATCATGCCACTGTATTCTTTTTCTGAGCATCTTTTTATTGTATAAGCTTATATTTATATCATATTTTACATAGTCTTCTTATTCACTATTTCATGTGATTATCACAATAGCCTTATCTGATAAACTGTAAGTAAAAATGGTATTTCCATTTTAAAGAAGAAAAGCTGAGGTTCAGGTGCCAAGGTCACATGTCTAGAAATGACCACACTTTTCATTGCCGATGAATGTATGGTTCATTCTGCTATTCAAAGGGCATCTTTGTGCAAGGCAGGTGAATATTTGTAAGCTCCTCACTAATAGCTGCATGTTGGCATGTCAGAGGGAATTACTCAGAAAAAAAACATAATGTGAATGATTAATCTAAGTAGTGCTAAAGGATATTAATGATTAAAGAATACTTTGGAGAAGAATATTTTCTATATTGTCATACAATTTTTAAAATATTTTTGATGAGTGCAAAATATGCAAGAAATACCTAGATAAAATAAAATGAAGCTGTAGAGATGGAAGAAGATGAATATCTCAGAAATAAAAAAAATTATAAGGAAAATCAGAGGATCTGGAGCAGAAATAACTAAAGAAATTTAACTATAGTGCAATTACATTGCTCGTTACTGTGGTTTATTTTCTCAAAGTTTGAATTTCTCAATGAATACACTGAATTCAATGCTGTCCCTTTCAAAAAAATTATCATGAGAGGCTATATACTTATTCCATTCATACTGCCTATTACTTAAATTATTTCTTGAACTTCACTTTTATAATTGCCTTCTGAAGTGGACACTTTCTTTTAAATACTCTCAGTGCTATTTTAGATAAAGTCAGAATTATTCAGAGCAATAGAGGTAATTTATTACTCTCCCTTCCTCTTTTCTTCCCTCTTTCCTTTTCTCCCCCCTCTGATTATCCTTTCCTCCCTCCCTCTCTCTCTTTCCCCTTCTTCCCTTCTTCTTCGTTCCCATTCTTTTTTCCTCCTTCTTCTTCCCCTTTATTGTTCTCTTCTTTAAAAAAAAGAGATGAAAGTAAATTTGTTGCATCTTATAAACCTCTGAATATTTCTAGAAATTATTCTGAGCAATGCAGTGTTGTTGTAGTAACAACATATTTCCCAAGTAAATTATGTTAGGTACTCAAATTCTGGTTTGTTTGTTTAAAATATTTTATTTTATACCTTTGTAATTATGAATTGAATGATATAGGGATTTGTTTGAAGTTGTTAAAAACTATAGGAGACATGACTGTTATCTTCTAACTAGTGATGGGCTTGAGCAAGCATCACTGAGTGAGAGATGAGGAGCAGTGCAGGGTAAGGAGGGGATGCAGGCCATGTGGAGCATTGGGTTGAATTAGTGGTGCTACACTTTTATCAATTGGAAGTTCCCAGAGAGAGCAGCTAAGGGATAATGGAGGGAACTTGAAGCCATAGCATATGATAACTACATGAAGGATCTGGGGATAATAAACCCAATGTGGCATATGAGAATCAGGATGTTATGGGAGAGAGGACATGGAATTGGGAATGTGGCTTAAAATGTTATTTCTGCTTCCAATTAGCTGTGGAACATTGGGCAAATAATCCGACCCCTCTTATCGATCTCATTAAAAATGCGCAACTTAAATGAGCTTAAGCTTTCTTCAAAGATTAAAATTTATTTTATAAGGGATGCATGATAAATGTCTTCAAATACTTCAAGAGCTCTCATGCGAAAGAAGGATTAGACCAAAATTGTACAATATCTAAGGAGGAGACCAGGCTCAAGGGCTTGCAGGGCAGCAGTGAGATGGCTGCCTTGAGGGTGGAGAGTAGTGATGAACTCCCCATCAGGGGGAGTATTCAAAAAGAGCTGTGAGGTCCAAGTGTATGATGCTATAGATGGGAAGTATAAACTGCAAGAAGTGGTGAGCTAGTTGATTATGTATGTTTCTTTGAATTCTGAGATTCTAGGATCTCTACTCAGAGATCTTAAGGGTTCTTCCTGGTTACATTTGTGAAGCTACACAAGACCAGAGAATGAGAGGCTTAAAAAATCCCTGGCAGCCCTAGAAGTGAGAAGAGATCCATGAGAGTTTGGTTTATGATGCTTAGTCATCTTTATCATTGCCTAAACCAAGGATGGGGAACCTTTTTTCTGCCAAGGACCATTTAGATATTTACAACATTATTTGCTTAAGATAATTCAATTAACATAGCTTTAAGTTGCCTCCTGATGCTTTCTTCTTCTCCCCTTCAGTGTAATATTAGGAAATCATTGTTGGCTATATCTCCAAAGCCCTTTAGGACCTCATGTCAGTGATAAGATACCCCTTTGCTTCTTAGCAGAGGCACATCTCACAGTAGCATCAGGCTGAGGCTCCAGAATAGCATGTCTTGTGGACACAGGTAATCATTATTGATTCTTTGGGCCATTATGGTAAAGGGACATTAATTACCGTCAGCACAGTTGAACTAATTTGGTTGTAATGAGCATGCCTGTGGAAATTCACAATGAGGGAACTTTTCAACAGATCAGAGTGGCCAACAAGGTAGAGTGTAGGTGCAGGTGTTGTGGAGAAAGAATTTCATCGGTCTGACTCTAGTTATTTCCAGAGTTTCTGCTATGAGCCTGTGCCTAGAACTCTGTCTCTGTGAAATGCCTCTCCCTCATTCTCCCTTTGCCCCCAGCATTTTCTGTTCACAGTGTACAGTACAATAGTCCTGGTTCCCAGGTGCATCTTGTGGAACCAGATCCCTGACTGCTTGACTCATCTCACATCTCTTAGAAGTATGGGCTAGGCTGGATCTTAGCAAGAGTTCAAAAGCCTATGAATATCTCTGGTAAGGGGTGAGACCCTAAGCTCCAATATGCCACCTTTCTTAGCAGAAAGTTGTCATGGTACATTCCCACTTTCTTTTCTTGTTTCTACCAACTTTATTCCACTGCTTTTAAAAATAATTGTTAACACAATGAGGGTGCACTATGCACCAGGTCCCATGGCGAGTTATCTCATTTAAGCCGATAAATCCAATAAAGTAAATTTCTTTATTGCCCCATTTTTGTAGATAAGGAAGAAGAGTGATGTTCAAAAGGCTAAGTGATTTGCTCAAAGTCATAGCTATAGACTAAATTCAAACACGGTGCCCTTATTTCAGATTATTATATTATCTTCTCACTAGAGGCCCAATGCACGAAGATTAGTGCAAGAATGGGCCTTCCTTCCCGCCCCTGGCCGCTTGTGCCTGTGTATGCAAAGTAACCCTCAATCTTTGTTGGGTTAATTTGCATACTCACTCCTGATTGGCTGGTGGGCGTCACGAAAGTATGGTCAATTTGCATCTTTCTCTTTTATTAGTGTAGATATTATTCCTATGATGTGAAAATTTGATGACTTCATTGAGTAACCAAAAGTTTGAGGGGTACCACATTTTCACATGGTATTTATATATCTATCTATGTGTCTATCTCCATCCACCTTTGTCTCTTTCTTCCTAGCTATCTTGTTCTTGACATACTTTCTTCATACTTTTAACCTTTCTTTTATTTTATCTTCACAGGTATCTGATCAATGTCACTTTTGAGGGGAGAAATCTGTCCTTCAGTGAAGATGGCTACCAGATGCACCCGAAACTGGTGATAATCCTTCTGAACAAGGAGAGGAAGTGGGAGAGGGTAGGACATGTCTTTGGCAATTCTCAAGCACACTAGAGTGGAAGGGGTGGAAAGTTTGCAAAACATTAAATAAAAGCAGTTTCTTGGTTTTGCTCTCTGAGGCAGGGAGCAAGAAATCAATACTTTGAGAACACAGAAGAAGCCATTTCTCAAACTTGTATCTTCATTTTCTTGCTACATTGGTTAATCAAATGATTATTTTTTTTATGTATTGCCCTTTTTATTAGTATGGTGTTGTCTGAATCATGACTTTGTTTTAAAGAAAGGTTATGCATGTACCATGTAACACATTTTGGTGAAGAAACCATGTCAGTGATACAATTTAGAAGTCATGTCCTACACGGTACACTGAGGAGGCCTAATTTATGAGCAGGCAGGTGTGAATTTACAGTGATGAGGCCTGCCATGCAAGTCTTTTCTCAGGCTCTCTCCCCCTGCCAGCTAGCTAATCACAATGCCTAAAATTCTACCATTAGAAATTATGGCCTAGGTTTAATTCCCAGGTCCTCTATTAACCATCTTATCTACTTAGGGACCTTGTACAGATCTCTTCACCACTTGTGCCTCCACTTCATCATCTGTAAAATGGGAATAATAATAGCACCCACCATTATCACAGGGTTGTTATGAGGATTAAATATTATTATACTAGTGGTCTGGTGCACGAACTTCATGCGGGGGTGGGGGGGTGGTCTCCCTCATCCCAGCCTGCACCCTCTCCAATCTGGGACCCCTTGGGGGATGTCTGACTGCGGTTTAGGGATTGGGCCTAAACCGGCAGTCAGACATCCCTCTTGCAATCCGGGACCGCTATCTCCTCACCGCTCACCTGCCTGCCTGCCTGATCACCCCTAACCACTCTGCTTGTGGGCCTGCATGCCCCCAACTGCCCCCCCCCGCCAGCCTTCTCACGCCCAACTGCCCTCCCTTGCCAGCCTGATTACCTCCAACTGCTCCCCCTGCCGGCCTGCTCACCCCCAACTACCCCCCCCCCCCCGCTTGCCTGCCCACCCTGCCAGGGCTCTATTATCAATGGTGCTCAGAGGGAGGCCCTGCCCACCAGGCCTGGGCTCACCATTGATCCCTGCCCATGCAGAGGCCCTGCCCACCCTGCTGGGGCTCTGGGATCAATGGCAGAGCAGAGGCAGGTGTTTCCCACTGGCCTGTGCTCCGCCATCAATCCCCACTCACAGGGAGGCCCTTTCCACCCAGCCTACGCTCTGTGATCAATTGCTGCCCACTGGGAAGCCCTGCCTGCCCTACCCACCCTGCCAGGGCTCTGTGATCAATGTTGTGCAGAGGGAGGCTCTGGCCACCTGTTGGGGCTCTGGGATCAATGGCAGAGCAGAGGGAGGCCCTTCCCACCAGGCCTGGGCTCACCATTGCTCCCCGCCCACAGGGAGGCCTGCTCACCAGGCCTGGGCTCTGCGATCAATGGCAGAGCAGAGGGAGGCCCTTCCCACCAGGCCTGGGCTCACCATTGATCCCAGCCCATACGGAGGCCCTGCCCACCCTGCTGGGGCTCTGGGATCAATGGCAGAGCAGAGGCATGTGTTTCCCACCCGGCCTGTGCTCCACCATCAATCCCCAGACGGTCATCCAGAAGGTCTCCCAGTCTAGTTAGCATATTACCCTTTTATTAGTATAGATTTAAACAACCTGAAAAGGTGTCTGGCACATAGTAGGCACTCTACAGGTATTAGCTTTTATTATTGTTCCTGATTCCTATTCAAGTACAAATGGTCCTGAGGGTAATGCCATCACTGGTATTTCTCAAAGTGTGTTCTGTAGGACCCTGGTCCCTTGAGATGCTTTACTGAAAAATGGTTCTGCAGATAAATAAGGTTAGGAGATGCTACCTACTCTTTCTCATCCTGAGAGATTCTCAGAACATATTAGCATTTAAAAGTTCAGAGGTATCTTTTAGCAAAAAAAAACCCCACAACACAACATATTTTATATTATTTAACTTGTCATTTCCCAAAATTATTTTAACACAACACCCCTTTGTTCCTGAAATTCATATTCTGCGAAACACATTGGGAAACATTGACTTAAGGCAATTTCTACAGACTCCATGGACCGATAGGCTGAGAGCAGGCTTTAAGATGTCAGCGTGACTCTGACTAGGATGGAAACCAAGCTATATATTTTGACAGAGTAGCCAGGAAAAGAGGCCAGAGATCAACTTGAAATTCATGGCCTTGTTACAGAGAGCCCTGGACAGATAGTATATGACTGCTCACCTGGAAACTGGGCTTATGTAGCTCAGGTACTGGAACCTAGGACCTTATTCTTCAAATTGAAAGACCTCCATCTGTCATGTTTTTCCTCATTTCAGGGACAGTATAAGGCTTACATTATGCCTGGTGTTCTTGATTAAAGTTGCCCTCCCTCCTCTGAGTTATCATTTGTTCAGAAATGGTTGTTCCCTGGGCTCCTGCTCTTCATCCCAATCAAGCTGATTTTCACTGCTGCTGTAGAGACAAAATAATTTAAGAAGGATGCTGGGACCCTCGTGTGTAATAGGCACTTCTGTACATCTCCAGAAGAGGAGTTATTAATAACTGAGGCTTCAGGCATGGATCGGAAGACGTCCAGCTGGGGTAGCTTTTGTGCGGTAGATTCATGATTACTGTCTCAAGTATGGGGCATCTCAAACTGTCCTTTCTTAAAGAGACACCATTTACTGTCACCCGTGCTGACTTCTCTTCCTTAGGCTGGAATCTGAGGCCTGCAGTTCCCACCCCTTTCCAAAACTAGATTCTCGTCCCTGGAATTTGGATCCTCTCACTTTTTTTTTTTTTATCACTTCTACCTTTATTCTAGCTCTTGAATGTATTCCTTACTTTTTCTATTATCTAGGAACAATGTGATTGTGATATGTATGCCTTTTTGCCTCTTGATTCCCACATTTGTCCATTCAGATCAGCCCTTAAACATGGGTGCAGAATAGGCTTCGTAAGGCATGATTCTGATTATGTTTTTTAATTGCCCAAAACCCACTCAAAGGTCCTGTGGTTTATGGATTGGCTCTAAACTTTACTTTTTCATTCAAGGCTCTGGTCTACCTTCCAACTCCTGTCTTTCTCTTCTTCTTTGTTTCCCATCTCACCATCAAGCTATACTGAACTCCTCTCTGTCCTGAGAGTATGCCCCTGTATGTGCAACATGTCATGATGTTTCCTTTTCCTGGGATGAATTGTACAATTATACAAATAATAACCAGCCTTTGAAACTCAATTAAAATGTTGCTGTCTCCTTCCCTGATCTTTGACCGAAATTTAATCTTACTCCCTCATCCCTTGTAGCGTTTGCCCATACCTCTGTTGTAGCACTCATCACATCTGCCTCTGTTAGGGCTGTGTGCATGCATGCTTCCGGCGGCCAGAGGATGTCTTTTATTGTGTCCTCGCAGAGCCTGGAAGAGTGTGTTACATTGAGCAGTTCAATAAGTATTTGTCCAATGAATGAGAACCATTACATAACACAAGAGTCTAAAATCCATCATTAAGAATCCAAGTTTATGCTATTGCCCTTAATACAGTAGCTGGGTTTTTGTTGTTGTTGTTGTTTCTGGTGGTAGGAAATAAGATCTGTGTGTAGGCTGAGTTTTCATAGATCATACTTTAAATATACTAATGGAACTTATTACTTAAAGAAATTCGGTGGTTAATCATTTTGTAAAGCATTTGGAGAGGGGTTGAAATCACAGAATAGAATATTTTCATATCGACTTGGTTAAATCAGGGAACACTGCTGGGGAGAGATCTTTAGTGTTCACTGAGTTCACAGAGCCACGCAAGTTCTAAAATAGGAAGCTCTCGTTAGGGCTCTCTTGTGGGCAGGAAAGGGTGGCAGGAGCCAGGCACAGTTCCAAGGCATGTCTGAGATGTGGTGAAACCACACTGTGGGAAGTTGTACCTTTTCTTCCTCAGTAACCCAAGCCCCAGCATCATTCTGCATTCTCAGGATTCCTGATACCACTCCTGCAGTTCCCTCCTTGTGGTCCAAGGGAGATTTAGTATCTGTGGACTCCAGAGAGGCAGGCACCAGGGTAGGATCTTACAGTGAGGAAATGGATACTGGGAAGATAACTTGGGGTGGTGAACACACAATACACTGTTCAGATGATGTGTTGTAGAATTGTGTGCCTGAAACCTGTATAATTGTGTTCACCAGAGTCACTCCAATAAATTCAAAGAAAGGGGGAGGGGAAAGAAGATAAGCAGGAAAGGAATCTAGGTTTGTGGAAGATACATTGGCTAGGAGACTGGACTCTCAGTCATGCTCCTAACTGGCTGTGTGACCCACTCGTTTCACTTTTCTAGATCTTTCTTTCCTGGTGTCTAAAATCGAGGCAAGAGATTAAGAAGATTTATAGGGTCCTTTCCAGCTCTAACTTCTGGGATTAAAAATCCACATTGTAAACAGGCATTTGGAATGAAACTCAGGTGAGAGCTGGAGCATACAAAAGAAACCGGAGTCTGTCTTTAAGGACAGTAGCTCCCAGGACAAAGTGTCGTTCTTGCCATTTAAATAAACATCACCTCCTCAGAAGGCCCTCCTTGTTGACTTGAGACAAAGTAGCCACCCAGTCACTCTATCACAACAGTTTATTTTAATTTTAATTTTCTTCAATATACTTATTATCTAATGTTTGCTCATTTGACTGCTGTTTGTTTATTGCCTGTCTCTTCACACCAGGATGAACACTCGATGGGAACAAGGACCTTGTTTTTGCTTTCTCTAGTTCTTACACTAAGAAGAGTGGACACTCGAGAGATAATTGTTAAATAGATGAAGAATCCATAGGCATAGGAGATTTAGAGTATTGACCAGCCACTTTACTTCTACACGAAAGTCTCCCATTTAGATAGAGTGGTTTACTGAAGGCAGTGTGAGAGCAGGTACGGTGCCCGCCTTCAGAGTGAGTGCTCCGAGTGCCAGCAGAGAACTGGTGGAGTCTTCAGTGGGCTCACTGTCCAGTGGACGCAGGCCTGACCACGGTGAGCAAGCAGGTCCAGGAAGGTGAACGTGTGATGGGATTTCATAGGGTTCCTTCAGGATTTTTAAAAGTAGTCTCAAAGGTACTATATTATAATTGTGGTTTATTTTCAAAAGACTTGAAGTCCTGGCAACATAGTCTATGGGACTGAGCATGGCTTTGGAAATCAGAAAGAGCCCAGTTCATGTGGCCATTTATCAGCTGTATAAACCAAGCCACTGATATTAGCTGAGTCTCTTTCCATCTTGTAAAATAGGGCTTTATGTAAGGCTGTTATAAGATTAAAGGAGACTTTATAGTAAAACAACTGTTAGTAGTGACTGAAATATAGCCAGTATCCAGCAAATATCATTTGGTAGTTCCTACTCTCCTAGTGTAATTTTTTAAGGTAATATTTACTCATGGCTTAAAGTCAAATGGTATTAAAAAAAAAAGTCAAATGGCCCAACTGGTGTGCCTCAGTGGTTGAGCATTGACACATGAACCAGAAAGTCACAGTTTGATTTCTGGTCAGAGCACATTCCAGGTTGTGGTCTCAATTCCTAGTAGGGGGTGTGCAAGAGGCAGCCAATCGATAATTCTCTCTCATCATTGATATTTCTGTCTCTCTTTCTCCCTCTCCATTCCTCTCTGAGATCAATAATATATATATATATATTTTTTTTTTTAAAGAATGTCTTCTTATCATCTGTGATCCTTGGTTCCTTCAGGCCCCTCATAGAGTAATTATTATTTCTAATGTCTCATGTATTCTCTCTGAAAATACTCCAAGCACATACAAATTTTATATATGAACTCACCGACCTTTTTTAAAAACAAGTAGTACCAGCTCTTGTGAACCTTTGATGGGATACTATGTAAGGAGCCACTAAGGAGGCATAGGGGTGCGGCTAGCATAGCAATGGGATCTCTAGATCAGATTATGTTCACAGAAAGCCAGTACCTCAATCTGGTATGTAGGAATGTAGAGAAAAACATTTAAAAAGGAATGCACACACACACACACACACACACACACACTCAGGCATAGCATGGTAAGTTGGAGTGGTGAAAATTAATTGTGTGCAGGGTAGGTTCATTTGTAAGTGGGGAATGGCTTCATAAACTTGCATTAAAAATAGTCTGGCACCAAGAAGCAGTTCCAAAAAGAATGCAGGCTTCTGTCTTTATCAGAGCCTCTCATGATTTGCTTCATTGCTACTGCTCTCTGCTTCCATTTAAATGATCCTAAAATGGGGATAATAAAAATGAAATGCAGTGGGGGTGTGTTCTGGATAATGACTTCAAGAAATGATGATGGTGCATTTTCAGACTATAAGATGTAAACAGGCCTTAAAGGGACTGTCTGGGCCAGAATAGCAGAAGGCTAGGCATGGTTTCCATCTCTGCTTGTCTTTGCCCCAAAGAGGCAAAATATGTACTTTAGAAGCCCACTCCCTCTTCCCTGCCTCCACCTACCAGAAGAAGACCTTCCTTACATAGGTCATTCTTGGGTCATTCTTTGAGCTCCACAATCCCCAGTTATCATTTTAGGCTTGCAATACCCAAGAGACAGCACTAACTCCAGGTATGGGTGCTCTAGTGATAATAGCACCGAAGGACTAGGGTGACCCATTTGGTGATAATACAATAGAAGTCAATCACTGCTATGACATATTCCATTTGAAAACCATTGACTGACAAAATAAAACAGCCTCTCCATCCACTCACATGACTATATGCGCGTGCGCGCACGCGCACACACACACACACACACACACACACACACGCAGACTCACTCATGTACAAATGGACAGACTGCTCATGAACACAGAGACCACATCTGTTTGGTTTTCCACTATGTGTCTGTTCCCAGCATAGTGCAAGACTGTAAAGTAGGCCAGTAAGTATCTGGTGATGCCCAAACACACCTGTACAAGCCATGTTCTGCTCCCAGCTTCATAGGAGAGGCCAGGGAATAGCCCTGCTCTTTCCAGACTCTGTGGAAGGTGTCTGAGGAGGTGAAACAAGCTCCTCATGCTCGACATGTTTGTTCTGGATCTCCAGATACCGCTATTTGACAACATGCTATTTTTGCTGACTTAGAACTGAGTACTAATATGCATTATTGGATTAAGGGATTAGAAAACAGGATCTTTGGAGAAAGTCTGTGGGAATTAGGGTCATTAAGGGGGAGAAGAAAAGGCACTGATGTGATGACGTTCCAAAGGTTGGGATCAGCTGTTCACTTTCTCCTCTGAGACAGAACCAGAGTAAGTGGGCTTAAAATCAAGCAGAGGGGATTTATATGAGCTATAGGGAAAGTTTCTTAATAGAGAGATGTGTTGAGTATCAGAACTGTTAACAACAGGAGGGATGACATAGAATATGTTCTTATCACTCTGTAATGTACAGTCCTGCCTCCGAACCAATACATGAACTACATGATGTTGAGAGTTTTCCTTCCTCCCTTTCCTCCCCTTTATTTTCTTCTCACACATAATTATTGAGCACCTACCATGAGCCACCATCAGATTAATGTTGTAGTTTTCCTAGTGTCTGAGGGCCGGGTAAAGGACACTGCAAGGAGAAGAGTGCTTATTGTGACACTTAACATTTCTATAACCTAGGTTGATTGTTAAATTTTATTATTTGGTATGGAATAATAATTGGGTGGATGTTTCATATTGCTTGATTAGTAAGGCTGTGCTCATAAACATTTTCTTTATGACGATGACTTACAGACAAGGTACCAGATTACGTATTTTTGGCTATCTTTCTGAGTTGTAGTTATCATAGGTTCTCACATCCAAGAGTCCCATTCTTCTTGTTCTCTGAGCTCCAAGAGCCAAGCCCATCCTCTTTGCCTATACTGGTTTTGGGGTTCCAGAAAGAGATCACTGGGGGCCAACACCTGGGAATAGGAGGTGTGCCCTTAACCCACAAACTCTCAGCACTGCTGTTAAACTTAATCCACAAAGTGCAACTTCTACCCCCATGTACGATTGTAAAATAATTTGAAGAGAAGAGCAGGATGTAATGAGGAAATAGACTTCAGAAATGTCATTTCAAGAAGGCTGGTTGTCTTTGTATGTTTGTTGTCAGCCACTGAATGAGGGATAAAACAGCAAGATAATATTGATCAACTCTACTTTTGAAACCTGCACATGCTGATGGGGAGAAAAAACAGAGTTGAACCCAGAGACTGGAGTCTGACTTAACATTGACTTAAGGAAGCACGGTAAAGAGGAACGTGTCTCCAGAGCACAAATATGACTTTCATCCATCTTGTTTAAATTTTATTAAGATTTTTATTTCATGACAGTTGTCTATGGTTGGCTCCTGAGTCCTCTGCACTATCTTTCTAATTCCTAGGTGATAATGTTTTGTCAGTAGTGGTATTGAAAGAAATAGTAGTGTAGAGGTTAGAGGATTCTTGTGTTAATATAGAGGTTAAAACACATTTATGGTTTTCTTATTATGAAGGTAATTGATGCTTATTAAAGACACTAGAGGTCTGGTGTACAAAATTCGTGCACAGGTGGGAGGGGGTGTCCCTCAGCCCAGTCTGCACCCTCTCCAATTTGGGATCCCTCTCACAATCCAGGACTGCTGGCTCCCAACCGCTCACCTGCCTGCCTGCCTGATTGCCCCTAACTGCTTCTGTCTGCCAGCATGATCACCCCCTAACCACTCCCCTGCCAGCCTGATCGACCCCTAACTGCTCCCTTGCTGGCCCGATTGCCCCTAACTGCCCTCCCCTACCATCCTGGTCACCCCTAACTGCTCTCCCCTGCCGGCTTGGTCGCCCCCAGCAGCCCTCCCCTGCAGGCCTGTTTCCCCGCCACCACTACCCTCCCCTGCAGGCCTGTTCGCCCCTACTGCCCTCCTCTGCAGGCCTGGTCACCCCTAACTGCCCTCTCCTGCTGGCCTGGTCCCCCCCAACTGCCCTCTCCTGCAGGCCTGAGTCCCCCCCAACTGCCCTCCCCTGCAGGCCTAGGTCCCCCCCAACTGCCCTCCCCTGCAGGCCTTTCCCCCCCCCCAACTGCCATCCCCTACAGGCCTGGGTGCCCCCCAACTGCCCTCCCCTGCAGGCCTGGGTCCCCCCCAACTGTCCTCCCCTGCAGGCCTGTTCCCCCCCCAAGTGCCTTCCCCTGCAGGCCTGGTCCCCCCCCCCAAATGCCCTCCCCTGCAGGCCTGGTCACCCCAACTGCCCTCCCTTGCAGTCCTGGTCCCTCCCAACTGCCCTCCCCTGTTGGCCATCTTGTGGTGGCCATCTTGTGTCCACATGGGGGCGGCCATCTTTGACCACATGGGGGCAGCCATCTTGTGTGTTGGAGTGACAGTCAATTTGCATATTACCTCTTTATTATATGGGATTATGAGGAATAAAATAAAAGTTACCTGTATACACATCTATAAAGAATTAGCATTTATATTTATTCTATTTCTTACTGGTGTTTTATTTCTGTGCATATTGTATTTATAGTATGTGTGAACTCAATGTGATGCAATAGAACTGGGAACTTAATACAGGATGGGGAATAAGTAGGTTTAGAGTTCTGAGTACATGAAACACAGAGTTTATTCTTGTATTATTATTTATTAATTTTGTGTTATTTTCCATACGAACAGCTGTAAACCTACTTTTGCTCCACCCTGTATGTGAACAGTTTGCAGTCTGCTTTTATTCTCTTACTATGATATGATAGACCTTTTCCTCTTTTATGAATATTATCCAAAAGCATGAAACTTAATGACTACCTAATAGTCCATTATTAGGATAGATCATGCTTCTCCAAGCTGATCCCTTATGATTAGATATTCATATGTATGTTAAACAGAGACTCTGCTTCTCATATGAAAACAATTTCTGAGATTTTGATAGTCCAACTTTGATGCCATAACACTGTTTTTCAAGGAAATAAGGTTTGGCCACTTTCTTTGTTATCGAATAGCCCTGAATGTTAAAAAGACAGCCCCAACTGCCCTCCCTAATTTGAGAATTACTTAGGTTATATTCAGTCACTAGCAACCAGTGGACGCATATGCAGTTGGTGGGGAAGGCGCTCCTCTGTGATTCTTGGTCTTCAGTCATGAGGATTTTTCTCTTTTGGATCTTTTGATTGGATGTGCTGTCCTCTAACTTTGCTGATAACAATATATTCTCTTTGGTAGTTACATCACACAGAGAAAGGGATTAGCTATGTGTTCTGTGTCTGCAATTTTTATCATATGGGACTATTTTCTTGAGGGTCAGAGGCTTGTAAAATTCAGGCCCGTGTTCTCAAGAAACTAGTAGGGCTCATGTTTGATGTGACATTCCTTCTGGTGCTATTTCTTTTCTTTCTTTTTAAAAATATTTTTTATTGACTTCAGAGAGCGAAAGAGAGATAGAGAGGGAAAGAGAGATAGAAACATCAAAGATGAGAAAGAATCATTGATCAGCTGCATCCTGCAAGTCCCACACTGGGGATCAAGCCCACAACCCGGGCATGTACTCTGACCAGGAATTGAACCGTGACCTCCTTGTTTGTTCATAGGTTGATGCTCAACCACTGAGCCACAGTGGCCAGGCTTTCTGGTGCTATTTCTATTCTTTCTGCCACAAATGACCCAGGAAGAAGGGAGAGCAATCCCTTCCTCTCACCAGTGGGTATGGCATGTGGCTAAATCACATACCCACAGGCTGATGTGCCTAAAGACTGACTGGGACTTGATAGCAGGTACTACTCTTTTTATACCTTTATGTATTCCCCACTATACAAGCTACTCTGTGCATATATTAATATAATATTGACATTTTATGGGATCTCAAGTTTTACATTAAAGTATAATATCTGAATGTCCTTCATATACAAGCAAGCCTCTGTTGATCTAGCACCAGGAGATCTTCCATTGTGAGGTTTTCCTGCAGTGATGATGGATTTGTACTAGTCCACACACAGTCTCTCTCCATAATCCCTGTTTATAAGAGCTGGCCAGGAACAGGGTAAAAGTAATTCATGTACACAGGGAGAGAGGCTCTGACCTTGGCATGTTAACTCTGTTAATAGAACTGCAGAACAAGATTTGAAAGGAAGTGTTGGCCACTTAAGACAGTAAATTGTCTTTAAGGATTAAAGCTATTAATGAAAAACATGGATATAAATCTTCCACAAGAGCCATAGATCTCAGATTATTCAGGACAATTGTATTATTTCCTCTATTAGCTTAGTTCTGTTCATCATACACACACACACATACATCACATTCAGGGGGGGGAGAGAGAGAGAGAGAGGGAGAGAGAGAGATATGAAATCTTAAGGTGGCTTGGAAGCTGTCACCTCACCTGTGATCCAAGGTCCAGATGTTCCCTGCCCATGAAGATGTCCCACTGCTGCTTCTAAAGGCATTTCAGGTCACAGCTCCATCAGCTAAATGTTCAGAAGGTTTAAATGTGAAGTGAATCTGTGCCAGGGGAGCAGTGAGAGGGAAAATGTGATCCTGGGGAGGTAAATACAGAGGAGAAGGGCACACATAGAGGGCAGTGGTCAGGAGAGAGAGAGATTTTAGGGGGAAGGAAACCATTCTTCATGCCATACTTGCCAGGTGCACAGCATTCCTGTTTACACCAGCCTCCTCTAGGTATCCTTCCACATTCTTCTTCTTCAACGGTTTGGTGTGAAATATCTTCTAAGATCATTGTTTTCGGCTATTCTTGGAATAATGTGTGCCAGTTTTCTCTATTCAGTCCATAGGGAAGGGAGCTTGCTGGCAAAGGAACAGTATATCAACCCTCAGGTAGAATTTCTGGTGGATAGTTAAGCCACCTCAGCATTCTCTTTATAGACTAGTGAAAAAATCTGTTTTCCCAATAGGAGCTGGGAAAGATGTATGATTCTAGAACAGTCTATCTAGCTGGAGATTAAGGGATTTTAAAAAGATTTGGCCATTATCACATCTGACATTTATATAACACCTTACTAACAATATGGTGAAAAACTTTAGTATATATGATCTTGTTTTGATTTCTATCTTTGGGAAATACTTGTATAAATAAGTAAACTGAGACTCGGAGAGCTCCCATGATTTGCTGAAATTCACTCAGCTAAGCGGTGGCAGAGCTGGCTGGAGTCATTTACATCTAGCTCCATTTAAGTCCAGGAGACTTTGTGCCTTAACACACAGAGTATGAGAGCACAACTAGGCTAATAGGGTCAAAGCACAGCAATCTCAGTGGGAATAAGTTTGTAGACCAGAAGACATCACACCCTGGAAACATGTGGGCCCCATCACTTAAGAGTTTTTAAACTAAGTATTAAGAAATGGTCCTGACAGGGCAAGGGGAGTAGTTAGCCCAGACAGTTATTGGCTGTTTCAGTGTGACATTTTCCTGAGATGAACAAAAATGAAAAATGAAGAAGGGAGGGAGGCAAGAAAGATAAAGACAACAAAAAAGCTTTTCTGTATCCCCTACATCCGTATACCCTCTCACTGTCTTTTATTAAACACACACTCTTTTCAGTTGAGAACAAGAACCTGTCTCCTCAAATGGTGAGGAAAGAAGATCTTTCTTTTAATAACAAAGGCCATAACTACCTATAAAAGCAGCTGTCTAGGTCCTGATTGCACAGAACGATAACTCTAGGAAAGAGTTACCTTATGCCTTAAAGCTCCTCTAAAATGCAGCCACCACTGCAGTCACTGTAGCCACATAGCCCTGTTGATCAGACATCTGCTGGAGATGCAGATAAATGCAGAAACACCAGGGGGAATTTAAAATAGTTGACCTACAAAACAGTCCTTAAATCTGAGGAGGAGAGTGATGTGAAATTTTAACTTTGTTTTTCATAAAACAAAACCAGCCAAATATTTTGTGAACTCAACTAGCTAAGAGAGAGAAGTTTTGGGATTTCATAAAACTAGGTGAAGTTTCATTTATGATAGAGAGTAGGAGCAAAACTCAACAAATAAGAACACTGATCTTCTGTGATTCATCATTGTCACTTCATGTTTCTCCAAGTGTGATTGTAGGTTTCACTGTGGTGTATGAATTAATTTAAGAGGGATACCTATCTTTCATTTAAGTAACCATCTATTTATTTTTATAGTTGTTTTCTATTTTTGGCTAGTGTCCCATCTCATATTTACAGTGATATGCGTTTTTTTTAATAAATGTATTTTTAAAAGGAAGGTTATTTCATATATTAAGTTAAAAATAGTATAGGTGGCATATATATATTTTTTGAATTAGTATTTCCAGTTTCTTTGGATGAATTCCCAGAAGTAGAACCATTGGGTCATAAGGCAGTTCCATTTTTAATTTTTTGAGGTAACTCCATACTGCTTTCCACAGTCTGCATTCCCACCAACAGTGCATGAGGGTTCCCTTTTCTCTACATCTTAGCCAACACTTGTGGTTTGTTGATTCTGATAGGTGTAAAATGATATCTCATTGTGGTTTTAATTTGCATTTATCTGATGATTAGTGACCATTGAGCACTGTACCTCTATGTTCATTGCAGCATTATTTACAGTAGTCAAGATTTGGAGGCAGCCCAAGTGTCCATCAATAGATGAATGGATAAAAAAGGTGTGGTACATTTACATAATAGAATACTACTCTGCCATAAAAAAGGAAGGAAATTTACTCTTGGCAACTGTATGAATAGACCTGGAGAAAATTATGCTAAGTGAAATAAACCAGTCAGAGAATGACAAGTACCATACAATTTCACTCATGTGTGAAATTCAGTTAACAAACTGAACTACCAAGCAAAATAGAGACAGACTCATAGATAGAGAGCAGGCAGACAGCTCAGGGGGAGGGGTGGGGAAATGGAGGGGTGGAGGCATTGAGAAAAAAAGAAAAAAGAAAAGAGAGGGAACTCATGGACACAGACAACAGTGTGGTGATTGCAGGGGCTGAGTGGGGGGGGGAGGTGGAAGAGGGCATAGAAGGGATAAATGGTGATGGAAAAAATAAAATAAAATTTTAAAATCTTTTTTCCTAAAATTACTTGCATGACCTTTAGTTTAAACTTTCTGTAAAATCCTATATAAATGTTAAAATAAAAAATAGTAACAAAAAATAAAAATAGTGTAGGTGGTACACAGATGTGGCAAAAGTTGTTACAGTGGTACTTGAATGAGTGAAATTTGGAAAATGCTTCCATAGGACAAAGTGTGCTTTCAACCCTGGCTCTCAAGACACGGCATTCAAACCTACCCTCCCATCTTTCCCCCCTTCACCTCTGCATTTAGCTTAACACGCCAGTGTAACTGCAACCAACGCTTCTCTAACACCTCTTGTACTTTTGTGCCTGCGTGCCTTGGCTGATGCTCTCCCTTTAACCTTGGATTATTGAACTGTTCAGTGAGGCATAGTTTAAAAGCCAAGAGGCTTCCTATCTTACCTCTGCTTAACACAGTGATTTATCTGAAGAAATGTAAATAGATGTTGCTCTCCCTTTCTATGCTTCAGTTTCCTCATCTATACCAGGTAAAATAGGAAGAATAATAGTCTACCTCAAACTGTTGCTATAAGGAATAAATAAGTTTTAATTCATGTAAAACTCTTAGTACAATATCTAGCATGTAGCAAGTGTTATGCAGTTGTTCAGTTAGCTCACTTGAATGTATTTTAAACCAATGATTATACAATTGAAATTGTGTCTAGAAATAAGAAAGTGGAGGAAAATGATCACAAAACAGAACAGAATTGGTTTGGCCTCAAGCTACTAAAAGGAAGGAGCTAGGAACAGCAAATAGAATTCTCAATGTGCTTGGTGATAAATAGGCAATGAGCAAGCTTTCTTCCTCTATATATGAACAACTTTTTGCATAGGGATTACAAAAATTAAGTCTTATAATAAGAAAATGATGGCAAAGTCTACGACACAGCACAGCAGTCTATGCTTCGGTCCATCCCCCAGAAATCAGGGAGTTAAAACCCTCGGCTTAGATTTAGTACATTGTGGGTTCTCAGTAACCATTAAGGGTCAACCAAACACACATTAAGCAATAATGACAGTTATGAAACCGTGTAATGCGTCCTCGTGCCATTCGATCTCCTTGGGTTCATTTCATTCTTATAAATTACCACTTTGTGGTTGAAAATAAAGAACTGCCCATCTCCCCTTTATTACTTCCTTATTGTGTGGTGGGTAGATTGGCCCCCAGCCATTAAAGGAAAACCTTCCACAAAGGAAAGTGGTTTATGCTAAAAGATATGTCACAATCTGGGTTAAATTTAAAGGAGATGATGGTGAAATGGAGAGTGAATGATAGTAACAATTGACACCGAAATAGTGTTTTACAGTTTTCGCCCGTGGTTCTCAAAGTGTAATCCCTGGACTAACACCTGGGAATTTATGTGAAGAGTCAGTTCTCAGGTCCCACCCCAGACACTCCAGGGTTGAGGGTCAGCAACATGAGTTTTGACCTATAAAGCACAGTCATTTCCCTTTCACGAAGAGAAGTATCTATGTAATGGATATTTAAGACTGCCACCCTGTCATTGTTCTCTGTTCTCATTTTATTTCCCAGCCATTAACTTTAAAATAAAACTGAATCTTTCTCTCTCCAAAAGTGGAGGACAGAGTCAGAAGTCCAGCAAGAAAGAGTTGAAGCCTTTCCTATTCACTCTAGGAGATTCTGAATTATCTGTGGTCTTCCACAATTGCCATAGAACCTCCCTGATATTAGGCTGACTGTCTGGGTTTTTTCATCCAGTAAATATCCCCCGAGCCCCTGCTAGGTGCTAGGCACTGTTTTGGGTATTGGAGGAACAGAACGAAATAAGACTAACAAGTTTCCTGTCCTCAAGGAGTGGTGAAGAGGTCTATCCATACAGTTGCCAAGAGTAAATTTCCTTCCTTTTTTAACAAGCATATCAACAAATAAATAAATATAATCATTTCAGATGGCACCAAGTGCTGTTAAGGTGGTCAGATAAGATACAGTGGCTCTCAGACATGGCATGGCAGCCCCCCCACAGGGGCTTTTGAAATGGCTTTATTGTTTTAAATAAGTTGCCAGTTAAATTTCCAAGGAGTTTGTCCAATGGCTGTTGTTAGAACTTTAACTGGTAACTTATTTATTTATATTAAAAAATTTTCAAATTATTCCCATAGATTCTCTGTTTACACTTTACATAGATACTATTTACTTTAAATGCATAGAGTCTACAGATCTACTTCTGAGCCACAGGGGAAATGTGTGTATATTTTATCTTCCATTTTTTTCCATTTCTACTAGGTTTTAGAACTTGGGAATATGAATTTTATTCTAACTTGACACATCAGGGTATGATCATTCTAATATTTATATTTCATTTTCCCAGAAAATCAAGAAGCATTAACTTTCATTTGTTTACTAAAAACAGATTGCATTTAGTAAGTTACCTACCCTAACCTGCTGTTTTAAGTGAGCATGACATTTGCAGCTATTGTGGCAATTATTGTACTTCCTCAGTTGTCTCCATTGGACCCTGTCGTCACAATGTAAGGACCTGGTGAGGATGTTTAGGAAAAATCATAACTAGCAGTCCACAAACTGCTTTTGGATCATAGACATGTTATATGTGGCCTGAGAATAAATTGTCATTTAGCACTTAGACATTTAGAAATTTCACTAGAACTGCACATTTCTGGATTTCATGAAAATGAACAACACTGGCAACAACACTGGTTCACATTCCGCAGGGGCTGGGGGGCGGGGGGTGACCCTCTTTGGATGGAGTACAGGCCCTCCAGTTCAACACAGCCCCCAGGTGTCCCAACCCTTTTATTAATTATCTACCTGGTTCTTATAGACTGGACTTTGCAACTCCCAGGATAGCGTTGAGTTCAGAAAGATTCTGTCCCTCCTTAAAATCTAAAATGTGTACCTTGGAAATGAGTACATTCAGGCATAGGGAGTTGGGTATTTATGGAGCTGACACAGCCTTTTGATTGCTGCCTGCAGTTCACCTTGGAGCCTCTAGGAGACCTCTGAGAATTCTGAGTGCTGTCTCCATGCATCAGGACACAGGAAAATCAGTTCTGTATTATACTGAATCCCCCAGTTCACCCTAGAATGGTAGAAGGCAAAAGACACTACACATCCAAAGAGCTTTCTATTTGTCGGACAGTGAAATACAGAAATATAAACGTTTCATGCCTTAAAAAGATCTTAGGCATATGGAGGGTGTGAATTTATCTTTTTTCTTCACAAAGTAACAAATTATTCTTTAGTGGGAGAATATCCAGGGAAGGCTTCATAGGCATGAGCTTTCAAGGGGAGTATCAGTGATTCAAGGGCATTTACCTGGCAAAGAAAGGAAGGCATCAGCAGATGAAAAACTCAGCCAGGAGATCAGAAAAATGAAAGAAAGGGGGTGGGCAAATGAAAGGAAATATGTGGAGTAGGAAAAACTGAAATTAGAAGTGAAGGCAGGACAAATGCCACGTCTTAGGAACAGAAAACTGATTGCTGATAGTAGTTAAAGAGATAGTGGCAGAGTCCAAGTGGAGAGAGCGAGCAAGATGATTGCAGTCACACTAGACTGATTAAATAAAGCAGAGAGAGAGAAAGGGAAGAAGCAGAGTGAGAAGAGAGGAAGTTGAAGTTGTCCAGGCAGAAAAGCCACACTCAGATGAGATTTTGAGCCTTCAGGATGGAAGGAAAGGAGAGTTAATAATGAAAGTAATGGCATGTGCATCTTTTTCTTTGTGCAAATGCTAATAAGGTTGTAAAGGGGAGTGCTGGGTGTTTTTTTTGTTCTGGAGACAAGATATTTCAGATCTCCCCTCCCCCCGCCGCCACCCCAACTCCAGAAATTTGAACCACTCCATCTCAGAATGGAATTTCCTATACCCAAAGAACTACCATGAGGATATGGAGAAACGGGAACCCTAGTACACTGCTGGTGGGAATGCAGACTGGCACAGCCATTATGGAAAACTGTATAGTTTCCTCAAAAGATTAAATATGGGACTGCCATTTGACCCAGTGATCCCACTTCTAGGAATATAACCTGAGAAACCCAAAACACCAATCAGAAAGAATATATGGACTCCTATGTTCATAGTAGTGCAATTTACAATAGCTAAGATCTGAAAACAGCCCAAGTGCCCATCAGTAGATGAGTGGATAAAAAAAGTGTGGTACATTTACACCATGGAATACTATGCAGCAGTACAAAAGAAGGATATCTTACCATTTAAGACAGCATGGAGGAACCTGGAGAGTATTATGCTAAGTGAAATATGCCAGTCGGAGAGACAAGTATCACATGATATCACTCATATGAGGAATCTAATGAACAAAATTAACTGATAAACAAAATAGATCCAGAGATATAGAAAATAGGGAACAGACTGTCGAATCTCTGAGGGAAGGCGAGGGTGGGTGGGAAGAGATCAACCAAAGAACTTGTATGCATATATGCATCACTCATGAACACAGACAATAGGGTGGTGAAGGCTAGAAGGGGTCAATGGAGAAAAAAAGGGGACATATGTAATACTTTCAACAATAAGGATTATAACAAATAGCCCTAGCCGGTTTGGCTCAGTGGATAGAGTGTTGGTCTGGGGACCAAAGGGTCCCGGGTTTGATTCCAGTCAAGGGCAAATACCTCAGTGGCAGGCTCCTCCCAGGCTAGGCCCTGGTTGGGGCGCATGCAGGAGACACCCAATCTATGTGTTTCTCTCACTGAGCCAAACCAGCTATGACTAAACAGTGGTTTTAAATGTATTGCACACAAAATTCTGAGGCTCTTTTTCAGAACCAGAGGACTCCTGTTTCATCTGGAGTAATAAACCTCTCTTTTATGTAATAATTATTTTTCATTTGTGTCTGATTCCTAAAGTACAGTCATTTTTCATTAAGGAAAAGCTAATAAGATACAGCATGGCATAAAGAAGAAAATAAAATTCACCTCAAAGTCTACCACCCAGAGATAATTTCTGTTTACATTTTGGTCCCTATCATTCAGTCTTTTTCCTTCTGTATTCATATCCATTATAAATGTGCTTTATTAATATAAAGGTATATTTTTATAAATTGAGATGATATTATACATCTTGTTTTGTAATCTACATTTTCCTTTAACAATATGCTGTGAGTGGTATATTATAAATATATATCATTAAAATACAAAAATATAAGTAGGACATAAAACATATCATTAAATATGTATCTATTTATTACATAATTTTTAGTGTTATATATTATCCCTTTATTTAGAAACTATGTCTGTATATATATAAGTTACAAAATTCATCCCTCAACTCCCACCCCCATGCACAAGGTACAAAGTATTGGCTATGACTCATTGGTTTGAGTATGTTGACAATCAGAAGGTCTGTCATTGTTGGCGTTTGTGGTCTGTATCATTCACTTCCTGGGGAACTGCTGGAGGGGGAACAGATGCCAACAGGTGTCTTGGAGGATGCCAGCACACCTGCCTGTGTAGGCTCTTCCCATATCGCTGAACATGAACTCTGCTCCCTTCCTAAGCAAGCACCGCTCTCCCGGGACTGACGTTGTTGTGGCAAATCTGTCTCTGGGTGCTCTTTTCTAAATGCCTTTTTAAACATGCTCAATAATAGATGAGCACCTGGGCCCTTCTTCACCAGGGAGAGCTCGGGCCATTTTCAGAACATGAAAAGCCTATTTGGACCTTGGGAGCTAATACTTGGAACATCCCCAATTCCCCAGGACACCATTTTAATAACCAAGCGCTCCAGGACAGCAAGTGGTTTGCCTGGTGGGTCTTATTGCTCCATTTCCTCTTCGGGTTGCTTTTTCAATCTTGGACTCAACTTTCACTAAATCACTATAACCAGTCTGCTGGCAGGGACATTCCCAATCCCCTTCTCTGCCTTCCTTCTCTGTTCCACCTCCCCTCCCTGCTGCACGACTCATTTTGGTTCTAGGATTGGAGAAATAGGGAGTCCATTCCCCTGGGCTTGTCAAGTCTTGGCTCTGCCATCAATCTGCAGGGTGACCTTGGGCAAGCCACTTACTAACGCTGGGCTTCCGTTTCCATATGTATAAAACAAGAGGGTTGTGTTCAATCCCTAAGGTCCCTCCTAGTTCAGACAATCTGTGGTTACAAGTCCCCTTTTGGATTTTCCATACTGTCCTATGTCATATTTTTAGTGACTACTATTTATTCATTAATTAGTTATAAGAACTGTTTATTTTTAGAACTTTCTTTTGTAGATGGGGGAGCTCAGTCATTTGGTTCCTTGGGCTTTATTAACAGCTACCTTCCAGGAGGGGGTTAGGAAGGAAGTTGAATTTCTCCACTGTCCCGCTTCTCTTGCCTCCTCAGTAATTTGCAGCACTAACGACCCAGAGCAGCCTTCTTTGGGACCTTGCTGCTGAGCAATCAGAGAGAAACCTCTGACTGTCTTCCCTTATGCAATAGGATCATTTGTACTCCTTCATGAAGAAGACATTGGTGATTGGAGTCAGAGACTGTCAGAGTTGCATACACAGAGACCACCGAAGTCCCCACTGTAAATTATTATTATTTTTTTATTCTGTGTTTCTGGATATTGTTTTGCAAGTGACTACTTATCTCTTCCTCTGTGGTCCCCTTCTTCAAAATTGGAAATGATCTATAGGGCTTTGTTGTTTCCTTTTTATAATTTTGAAGTCATTATTGTATTCTGGGACTAAATTGTATGTATGTTCATGCTCTGGCTTACCATTTGTTCAACACATTTTAAATTAGTGCCTGTGGTGTTCTGGATTTTGTTCACCAAGAAAGGAATGTGAGGGAAAATTGACAGATAGATGGAGAAAGAAAGAGAGATATTAGAAAAAGGGAAGATACTCCAAGAGAAACTAGAAAAACAGGGAAGACATTTCTCAAAAGGGGTAAGAACTGTGAAGACTCCACCCAGGGCAGAAAGCAGGGGAAAGGAAAGGCCTCAGAAGATGTAGGGAGTCACAACCCTAGTTTGCACCAATTCTTCTTCTGTAGAAGATTCTCTAAAGCAGTGGGAACCCTGGCTGACAGATAATAAAGTGTTAGTAATAGCTATCTACCACTTTTATAATAGGTCAGTGTTTATAAGTCAGGCACTGTTCTAAGCAGATTACTTGTATTAACTCACATTAATCTTTATAACATCCCTATGGTGTTGCTATTTAAGACGAAAAACAAACCACACACACACACACACACACACACACACACACACGCACACATAGTCATGAGGACCAGAGAGGTTTAGTGGTTTTCTGAAGGTCACACAGCTAGGAAGTGGAGGAGCCAGGATTTAGACTGTGCAGTCCGGTTCCAGAGACTCTCCTGACCACGCCATGCCACTGAACCTAGCATAGGGAAAGATCTGCTCCCATGCTGGTTCTGTAGGGGGTGCAGTGTGGATTCATGCGCACTGGCTCCTGAGTGTCCTGATGCCTGCTTCCCTTTCCCATCAATTCTTGCTGCTCTGAAATTTAAGCCTCATGCACAGTGTTTGTCAAATGTGTCCAGCGTTTTTGCTTTTGCCTCCGGCATTGAGTACAGTCATCGCTGGTTGGGATTTGTGGTTCTCATTTGAGCTGAGGCAGGTAAGAAGAACAAGCCTGAGCAAAGCCGTGGCATTTGGCCCTCCAGTTTGCTGGTACGCAGAAAGAGATAAGAGCATTATGTGGCATTTGAATACCTTGGATATCTTGTACCAGGTAGTTTGCTTGATTGAATGGTGATTCCCTCAAAATGACATGCAACTAACTCCCCATTAATTTCTAATCTTTCCACATGTCTCAAAAGTGTAGTGCAACTAAACAAGTAATAAAACTGGCCTAATTTAGGTAATTGCCAATTTATTTTTTTTACTCAGGGGTGGTGAGGGGAAGGCTGTGGGAGCCTGAGGGCTTCAGTTCCACTTCTCAGTGGAACTATTGTTTCTTATTGTTCCTACCCTCTCTGGGAACCTCTGTTTCTCTAGTTTGTAGGGAAGTAGCCAGAACTTGGGGCCAGATAGTCATCTTCAACCTGAGAATTCTTCTTAAGCCTCTGGCTGGGGTTTGCAGAATTGGAGGCAAAGCTAGCTTTACCTCCTCTTAGTGGTCAACGGTGGACGGAAATGTCGGGACCTTATTTATCTGGACAGGACCAACCCAGAACTGGACTCCAGATCTTTTACAGTTTCAGCTACAAAAGAGAACAGAGTCAGCACTTGTATAGAGAAACTCGGCAAAAACAAAAATAAACTGTCAGAAACAGAACCAGTTGACTCACTGGCAGCAGGCAGTTTGGGGGAGCCAGTGCTGGGAACGCCCTGTGCATCTCGAATTTGCATCACCCTGCAAGGCTATTATCTGAAAGTTTAAGCAGAGACCGTCAGATATAAAGCATCAGCAACAGATTTCTTTTTATTTATTTACTTTAATTTTATTTTGTAATTGCATTTTATATTTTGTATTTGTTTTAGGTGTACAGCATCGTGGTTAGACAGTAATATACTTTACAAAGTGTTCCCCCCAATATTTCCAGTACCCACCTGGCACCATACATAGTTCTTACAATATCATTAGCCATATTCCCTATGCTGTACTTTATATCCCTGTGACTAATTTGTAATTACCGATTTGCATTTCTTCATCCCTTCACCTTTTTCACCCAGTCCCTCAACGCTTCTATCCTCCGGCAACCACCAGTCTTCCTATGAGTCAGCAACAGATTTCTTAAAATATGTGCTCTATGTCAAGAGTCTCACTTGGTCTTTTATATGCAAACAAGCACATGGCATTAGCTAACCATCGCTGGGGTCTTTCATTCTTCAGTTTCCCACTTCTCAGTATTCACACATTCTAAATATTTCCCTACAGCTTCTTTGCAAAGACATCAGGGAAGCTTTTCTTTCTCTTGCCACCTTCTGGTTCACCTTTCTATCTAGCCCTGCAGCAAGCTCTTCTTTACATCTCTCATCATGATCATTCCAGAAATAACATCTATCTTTTCTCTCCTGCCTTTTATCTGAGGATTCCCACTGAGCCCCTCTAGCAGTGAGGTCTGGTCAGCAACCCCATGTCTCCAGCAGCATTCCTCAGCTTTTGGGTCACAAAGGGAAAGTACTGGAAACACACTCTTTGAGAACCAGAGGAGAGTACAGGAGGGAGGTAGCAGAGTTGTGCAATCATTTTTGAGGTGATTTTTTTAAACAAAATCAGATACTTATCTCTATGTCTGGCTCAACAAATAGAAATTCTGGTGTAAAGGAACCATAGGCCTCTATTGCAGAAAAGGGGAAAGATGACCAATTAATGGTTAGAGACACAACTTGCCACTGTAAGTGGATGGAGACATATTTACTTGAAACAATGGATTATTATTCGACTTTACAAAAGAAGGCATGTCTGCAATATTCGACAATATGTACAAACCTGGAGGACATATGATAAGGGAAATAAGCCAGTCACAGAAGGACAAACATTGCATGAATCCACTAATATGAGATACTTTAAATAGTCAAATTCATAGATTCTAAATGTGGAATGGTGGTTGCCAGGGGCTAGGGGATAGTGGGAAACGAGCAGTTGCTAATCATTGGGCATAAAGTTTCTGTTGTGCAGGATGAGTAAGTTCCCGAGATCTGCTGTGCAACGTGGTACCTATAGTTCACAATATGTATTGTGCACTTAAAATGTGTTAAAAGACTTGATCTCATGTTCAGTATTCTTACCACAATATAATAATCTTTTAAATTTAAAGATTAAAAAAGTTTTAAGAGACAAACTTATTTCAAGTGGTTAATATAGGGTCACACTGTATACTGGAGAAACAGAATGGAAGTTGTCTGTTAACACTGTACGAAGTGCTTCCATTATCTGTTACTGCGACATCCTAGCTCTCAGTCCAAGAAATTGTCTTATTACCTCCTGACCTCTCTTTGACAGTTGACATGAGTGACCCCTCTTTTCTTCTGGCAATGTCCATCCTCTCTGTTTTGTTTGTCTCTCCTTCCTTTCACCCTTCTTCTCACTCCACCTACGCTTGTTTATTGGTATGCTCCAGGGTTCCATTCTTGATCTTCTCAAGGACCTACCTACATAGACTTTGTAGAACACACATGCCTAAAAGCAATGATTTCCAAATCTCTATACCCAGATTTTTCTCCTGAACCCTGCACTTATGTGCCCAACCACCTTCTTAAAATCTTCACTTTTATGTCCCAAAGATACCCCAAGTTCACCAAACTCAAAACTAAACTCCCATCTTCTCCCCTCTCTTTTCAATGTTCTTCTCTTCTTATATTATTAACCTTGCTACCACCATCTACTCAGTTTTCCAAGGTAGAAACCTGGGAGTGATTCTCTTTTTCATTTATCTCTTTTATGTACCTACTTATCTTTATTTCCTCTCTTATTGCCTTTGTCATTTATTATGTGAATTACTGCAATTGTCTCCTTCCCCTGACCATGATCTAGCCCTATTCTAATCTGTCCTTCACACTGTCAGAGGGATCCTCCTAGAATATAAAATTATTCATGTCAGTTCCCTGACTGTAAATCTGCAATAGCTCTCCAGTGATATCAAATGAAAACTGAAAAAAACTACCAAAGAGCTTTGATTTTTATTCTCTGGCTGCAGACTCCTGCCTTCCTCTTCTTTCTCATTTTCTATCATTCCTCAACCTAAACCCAAAGTTCTGTCCATAGGAAACTGATTACGGTTCTCCAAATCTACCGTACTCTTACCACCCTGCACTTACATATGCTTTTCCCTTTGTCTCTAAAGGGTCAACTTTTTGTCTCCCCACCTCTGACCATTCTACTTGGCTACTCTTAATGACTCTTCAAGGCTCAGTTCAGATGTTGCCAGCTTTGGTGAGTTTTTCCTGACCTCCCTGGATTAGAAACTGAATATGTGTATTCCTAAACCAACTGATACATACATTCATCCATACATGTGTACTTGCTCATTTTACACATCTCTTTTCCCCTGACTCTGAGTTCTGGAAGAGTAGAAATTGAGTCTTTTTTTATATCCTTAGTGTATAATGCATCCTGGTACATGGTGAAGTTTCAATAAATGTTAAATGAATGAATAAATGAAATCCTAAATTTTCTTATTTAATCCGCATCACTTCCCATTGGGTAAACAGTATTCCAACTTTATAGATGAGGAAACGCAGATCTGCAGAGGTTACATAACTTGTTCAGAATCACACAAATATTAAGTCACAGAGCAATGTGGGTCCGTCTGAACATCATGGGGATTTTGGTTGGGCTGGTGGACTAACTTTATCTATTGGTACTCTAAAACAACCTCTGATGTAGAACAGCGCCCAGCATGGTTAGGAAAGTGTTAGGAAGAGTTCATATTAAGAAGTATAGGGTCAACATGAGGCCAACAGGAAAATCAGCAATAGGTCCTAAAGTCCAATGAAACAAATGGACTTTATGTTGGCCTCTATTTTTGTCCCAGAATTTCTACAAATGCTAGAAAATCAACACCAGCCAACCAATCAGCTAACATTCACTGAACCATCATTATATGGTTGGCTTTGGAGAATATAAAACTAGGATAGCCATTTCTTTTTTTCTTAATCCTCACCGGAGGATATTTTCTCATTGATTTTTAGAGACAGTGGAAAGGAGGGGGAGAGACACAGAGAGAGAAACATCAATGTGAGAAAGACACATCCGTTGATTGCCTTCCACATACACTTTGACCAGGTCTGGGGATCGAGTCTCAACTGAGGTATGTGCCCTTGACCAGAATCAAACCTGGTACCCATCAGTCCCTGAGCCAATGATTTATCCACTGAGCCAAACTGGCTAGGATAGGATAGCTGTTTCCTGAAGAAGTCTGCATTGGGATATTTTTCTTCCCCCTCTCCTCTAATTTTTATCTTTCCCTCAGAGGAAATTAAACTTCTTCCTAGGTTCCTCTCCCCACTGAGTTTGGGGAAAGATGGAGATCTACCTGTTTACACATGATTGATGACTAATTTTATTGATTATATGCCCCATTTGAATGGAGGTCAGGGTAGCTGTGCTTCTAGCTATTCAGAATACTGTCTGGTTCCTTTTCACATTTCTGGATCCATATTACCTTTCCTTCTTATAAGAAAATCAGGTCTTGTCATTCTTTCTCTTTTCTACCACATTTCATCCTGGCCTGGGGTACTGCCCTTGCCTTGAGTGCCCAAGGTTGGCATAGGTTTATTGAGAGATGAAAAATATAAAATGATATAAAATGGCTATGCTCTGGAAAGTCTTGACCACTGATTCAAAGTGATTTCTTTCCATTTCTACTTTGTTCATAAGGAGAGTCCTTGCATTAGTAATCAGTTGAAAGAACCTGAAGAGTGTGGAGCCTCTATCACAGAGCACAGATAGTGGTGGATGCTCAGGGAATATCATGAAGTCTTCCTAGAAGTGAATTGCTGGTTATCTCAGAAGGAAAATAGTAATGTGAACAGTTTTTCAATTGTGTAGTTCATGCCCATGTGCAAGTGTTAACCTATTAAAGTGAGAAGGGTACTTAGAATATGTATCTTCAACCTCTTATTTTACAAATGAGAAACATAAGGCCAGAGAGGTTTGGATGATTAGTATAGTTTAGTTGATGGGGAACATAGGGTTCTTCTTCCAGATTATTTTATTAGCAGTCTTTTCTGGGGACTTTGTCCCTCAGACAGACAGTGCGCTGCTCACTGGTATTCTATCTTGATATACATCAGTATTCCTCAAGAGGGTATGCCATGGAATCCTAGTCTCATGTGATCCACTATGAAAAATTGGTTTCTTGCAAGTTAACTTGGGAGATGCTATCTACCATATTATCATGTGGAAGAGTTATAATGTACATTAGAAAAAAATAGTGAAAAAAAATGTTGCCCATTGAGGCCTTTTATTTGCACATATGTATTATATCCCTAGAAAAAGAATCCCAGGATTTTCCCTCCTGTTTCCATCTTGCTTCTTCATGGTCCACAGTGCCTGCCGAGGTTGTCAGTATAATGAAAGCAAACTGATGGGATGCAAGCAGGTTGTCCTGCCATTTTTCTAGATCTTAGAGTTGCACATCAAATCTGGGGCTGATTACTCCACACTAGTTCAACCTACCTGTGAGGTTCACAACAATTTTCCCAGCTCTGTGGTCATCAGTAATTTCAAATTTACCGAAGTCTTCATCACAGTTAGAAACCAGATGATGACTTTGGAGCACAGCCTAATAAGAACCTGGTGTTTCCCTCTATTTTCAGCATTGTTGATACTCAAGAGCCTCAGCCTCACCGTTATGGCAGCATGGAAAAATGGAGGAAAGAGGACCTAAAAATTCTCATAGCAAAGAAAATGGTTTAATTTTTTTGTAGCATTTGTTCAAACATACCATATTTTTCCATAGTTTTTTTTTTTTTTTTTGCGGGGGGGTCCCCCTCCACTAAGCACTTTGAATCCTATGGAACTGCCTCTGGAAACCAACGAGCAATCAGTCCTCAGTAGTAGTTGGTCTCTTGTTAAAAGAGGAAGGTAGATCAATGAGAGGTTTCAGAGGAAAGCCTTAAAATAATCAAGGAAAATAAGAGAGTCGAAGAGCCAGTGCTCTTCCCTCTGCTTTCTGTCTTCCCTGCCTGCCTTCCTACCTTCATTCCTTCCTTCAAAAAATAACCCTTGAGTGTTCACTATCTATGGACCACATAACATGCTTCGTATATATCATCTTACTTGTTTTTAACAGCTATCTGGAAGGCCCAAATGAGGAAACCGAGCTCAGATATAGTAGGTAACTTGCCCAAGATAATATAAGGAAATTAGTGGCAGAGCCTAGCTTCAAACCAGTGTTTGATTAAAGCTAGCATTTTGACTCTCGTGCTATTTTCCCCAGGTTATTTCTTCTTATCCCTTTCCTTGTTTCTTCTCTCCCTTGCAGTGACAACCAGGTATAAACGTTAAAACCAATATCCTAATAAGTTAAAGGAGATACTGGACTCTAAAGGAGATGCAACAAGAAGGCTCTTACATCTCCTGTGCCTCTTAGGTATTTAATTTAGCGTGTAATTTAATTTTCTTTAACTAGATCACAGGATCTAGTTATCTGTATTCTTAAGTACTCATTCCACACTGTCTATACATGCCTTTTACTTAAATGGTGAAGATGATAAAGTGGAAAAGTGTTCATCGATCTCATACTCCTTTTCCACTAGACCCTGCCTGTTATCATAGGAGGTAACTGCAATAAGGTCTTTCATCAAAGGAAAAGCAGTGGGAGGGATTTGAAATTTTCAGAGCAAATGACAGTCTTTCTCTTAGGCCTTTTCCACCTGTCGCCTGGTCTTCTCCAAATGTGTGGGAGGCTGTTTAGTTATTGATGTGCATGCTTCTCTGTCTTAGAGGATTATAGACTCTGGGAGGCTGTGGACTACATCTCACCTGTTTTCCTCTTAGCACTCAGCCCTGGGCCTGGCATGGAATAGGGTCACAACTGTTTGTTGAATTCTTTCTGAAGCTGTGCTTTAGAAATTGAGGATTATGATAGACTAGATAGAGCTAAGGTTTATACTACTTCCTAGGTATGCTCCCATGTAAAGTGGCATGTCAAAATTTTGACACGCCTAGTTTATTACTGTTCCAATAATTTAACTGAGGTGCATATGAAGTAACAGTCCAACTCTGCCTAACAGTTGACAAGCCCAGCCAAGCCTAACCAGTGAAATTTCAGCCTCTATAAGCCACATCAAACATAAGCCTCTAAGATATCCTTAACTTTTCAAGCTCAAAGTCAGTGTTCTTTCCCCCAACCCAAACCAGTTGTATTGAAGCAAAGCTGCAGGATTAATTGTTGCCCAGCATCAACTCAAAGTATGGAACCATATTAATCAGTTTCAGGCTTCTGCCTCTGGGTATTCCTGGTGGGAGGCTTATTATATCCTCAGAACTTTATCCTAGGTGGTGCAATTCTGTTTTGAAAGACATTCACTTAATATCCCTTTTGAGTGGGTGAGAACCTCTTTCCAACACGGCTCCCTCCATTCTACTCTGCCTTTTTCCTGTCCTCCCTCCTCTCTTTCAGGGTGAGGAGTGTGCAGCCTTCTTCAACAGGATGGCCATGGAGGGGTGAGGAACACATGACTTGAGTTCTTCAATTTTTAACTTCAAGACCATGTACAGTATAGGTTCATAACTGCCAGAAGTCATAGTGTGACCCATACCTGGTAATATCTCATCAGTAATGTCAGGTAATGAGAAGGGAAATGTGGAAAGGCAACGTAGTGTATTGGAGAGCATTTGACCTTTGGGCTTTAATGAGACCTAAGTTTACATATACGTCCTATTGCAAAGTCACTTAAGTTCTCCAAAGCTTGCATACTTATGTTCTTCAAAGCTTGCTTTCCTCTTCCATGAAATAGAGATAACAGTTGTATAAGTTTTCTATTGCTGCATAACCAATTTTCACAAACCTGGTGGCTTTTGCAGTGCACATTTATTGCCTCACAGTTTCTGGGGGTCAGGATTCAGGCATGTCTTTAACTGGGCATTCTACCCAGGATCCTATGAGGTTGCAATGAAAGGGTCAACCATGCTGTGTTCTCATGGGTGAGGAAGACTTCACTTCCAAGCTTATTATGTTTTGTTGGCAGAATTCACTTGTTGGTGGCTATTTGACTTCTTACTGGATGTTGGCTAGCGGCCACATTGAACTCTTGGCCATGTGGCCCTTTCCATATGCAGTGGACAATATGGCTGTTTGCTTCTTCAAGGCCAAAAGGATAATTTTTCCCTCCAGTATCTTAAGAAATTTTATAAAATAGCATAATCATGGGAGTGATAATCACATCACCTTTGCTATTAGCATTACCTAATCTAAGGAGTGGTATTCTGTCATCTTTGCCATATTCTATTTGTTAGAAATAAGTCACAAGGTTAGGTGATGGTACAAGGTAGTGGTAACTCTGGGGGGTCACCGCAGGGCTTATTCACCCTAAGAATGTCTACCATATTCAGTTACAGTGAGGATTCCAGGAGATAATCTATGTAAAACATATAACAAATATGAGTTTCTTTCTTCCTATCTGGAAGAGACACTAAGGCAGGTGTTCTGAGAGTATTAGAGGAGACAAAATCAATGGCTAGAGTTGGAGGAAGAAAAATGTGTAATAAAGGAAGAACTCAGGAAGCAGAAGATATAAGGTTCTGTTCATGAGCATGTCATTAGAAACATCACATATATCTCTTCGGATTCTTTTCTTTTTTTGTAATTTCAGGAAGAGGAACTTCTGATCATTAACCTCCTATGATTTACTCTGTGTCAGGTTCTTGTTTTTGCTCCATGTAGCAGCTATTGCAGACTGCTCCCTTGTTTATTAGTGAGCATTATCTGGGGAGTTAAAAAAGAAAAACTTTCAGTGTTTTAATTTGTTAAACAAATTTCTGAGGTGAAATGATGCTTTTGAGTTTCTTCTAATCATTTGTTTCAAATATGTCTTTCTTTTTACTCTTCCCCAGATTTCTCAACTAGCTTTTCAGATTCTACCCTTTTTACCTCCTGCTGTTTAAACATTTATTTGTGTAGATCTTGCCTTGCAGGAAAATTCAAGTGAAACAGAGAAATCAGTGAATTGGAGGATAGAGATGTTAAGGAAGTTCAGGAAAGGGAGCTGTTTGACATCATTCCTCCTACCTAGAGGCCTAATCCAATATCAACTGGGAAAGAAAATGAAATATTAAGGCTTGGGGGTGGAAGCGAAGGAGGAGAAACAAGAGGAACAAGAAAAGCAGGAGGAAATTATTTATTTTTGTGCAAAATTATTATTATTTTCCAGACTTAGAGCCAAGTATCTTTAGAAAATAGGCTTTATATATTTCTTAAGGAAAATTATTTACATATTCCCAGTGTAAAAAAAAATTAGAACTGCTTTTCTCTCCAAGGACAGTGTTGATGGTCCTTCATTATTGAAAAAAGAGATGGTCCTTCATTGTGTGACTAGGCACTTTAGTTGATTGTTGATATAATTGATAGTATTTTCTTTTATAGCATATGCTGTACTGAGTTTGACCAATAAGTTAGTTTGCCAGGGTTGCATGCTACATGGAAAGAGCTCAGAACTTTGTGTCCAGAAACCCAAGTTCAAGCTTCAACTCTGCCACAAGCGAGCTCTGTGACCCTGGGCAATTACTAAACCAGTCTGGACCTCTATTTCCTCATTTTATATTTTTTTTGGGGGGGGGGATTCTGAAATAGAATATTGGTTGTTAGTGTGATCACAAGGAAATGACATGCATTGGAGCACCTTGCACATAGCTACCATTCAGATATGTGAGAATACATGGAGAAGGATTACATAAGCAAATGAATATGTATTTTTGGCAAATAAATTCTAGACAGTGTGCAGAGCCAGTCTAACAGTCACTTCTTAAATGTGTTCAAAGTTATAATATTAAATAAGTGTCATGGGAAAAGCTTATGATAAAGAGTGCATGTAGTAATTTGCTACTGAGAATAATTAGGTTCTTAATCGAGAGAATCACAGACTCTCAGATCTGGGAGGCACATTTGTGGTCATCGGATTAGACCCCTAATTTACTAAGTTCTAAGCTCATGGAGGTTAGGTGAATCAACCAAGGTCATACACTGACTGGCAGAGATGGAACTAAAAGTCAGGGCCTTGCCCTCCCCACCGAGTGCCCCCTCAGTGGGTCATAGTGTGCATATGAGTGATTCCCAGGGAAGAAAGGTAAAAATAGTTACTGATTTTTACATTCCAACTAGTGAGATTTTATTTTAAAAGAAAGAGTGTAACATTTTTGAGCAATGAAGTTACTTAATTTTATTTGTATAGAACTACAACCTTGAATTGCCAAAAATGTCACAAATTCTACCTGGATGATTCCAGATTCTGAAGAGAGAAGCATATATTTTCAAAACTGAACTTTGTTAAAAACACATACATTTATTTTGACAAGTAAATACATAAAAATGGTGTTGCACAGGGCTCGGCCCTGGATTCACTTCTTGTTGAGATTGTTATCAAGGACTAGGATGGCACAACAGCATACTCATTAAGTTCATAGACCAGACTGAATTTAAAGTGGAGGCTAAAGCCTTGGGGGATGCAGTTAGAATTGGAAATGACCTCAACAAATTGGACAAGTAATCAGAAACCAACAGGATGAAGTTCAGTAAAGACAAGGGCAATAGGAAGTCGAGAACTCAGAGAAAATAAAAATAAGACAAGTCTGAGACATGGAAATGGCAGGTCAGGCTGAGAACTACCAAGAGATATGTGGGTTACTGTGGACTTCAAAGCAAACATGAGGCAATTACCTACCAGAAGATGCAGTTTGCAACAAGGCAGGTCAATGTATATATTTGGGGTCCTAAATTTTATGGTTAGGAGAACTACTGGAGTTTTTGTGGAAGGTTTCCCTCTTAGTTTCCTTATAATTGAATTATGTCCACCAAAAAGTAATCTGGTATAAGAGATAGTAGTTACTATTGCTCACAATTTTTTAAACTTCCAATGAAGACAAACTTCATAATCTTCTGGCTGGCTGGGTAGGTAGCAAGTGTGGTCCTTACCTACTAGGTAGGCTTCTTCTCAGTTCACATTTGGTTGCTGGAGGTACAGGGCAACCTGGCCATTGCTTGACCCTAAGCTCTTCATTCTTAATAGGTGGTTCAGAATAGTCTGGAAGTATGTAATACAGGATGGGGCAAAAGGAGGCTTACAGTTGTCCATATGAAAAATAATACAATAATTAATAAATAATAATATGGGAATAACTCTGTGTTTCATGTACTCACAAGTGTAAACCTGCTTTGGCCCCACCCTATCTTGTTATTGTGACCACTCTTTAAAATCAGCATGTCACTGAGATGCTTGAACATTTTGTCTACATCCAAAATGCTGTAATGTCTAATTATTTCCACATAAAGTGGAATAGAGGAGCATAGGACATGAGGTGAATTCATTCAAATACCATGACATAGTGAGGGTGCATGAGCTGGATGCTGAACCAGGACCAGTCACAACAGCTGTGAGGAGTAACAGAAAAGGTAAGATTAACAACAGCAGGGCAAGAGACCAGGCAGAAGTGGGGGTCTTGCTTATGATTTTTTGATGTTCTCCTTCCATATGAAGTCCTAAACTGATTTACACAGGTTATCTCATTTAATATTCAAACCTAAACATAAATACAGTTGACATCTGTATTTCATGGATGAGAAGACTGAGGGAAGGAACAGGATGGTAACTCATCTAAGGGCACACTAAGTGGAAGAATTAACATTGAAACCAGAGTTGCATGACTTCAACTCAAGTAAGTTGTCTCTAAAATCTAAAAGAGAAAAAAATATGAAGAATAAGAAATGGAGAGTGTAAAGAAAAAAACATGGGACATTTAAGAAGTAAAAGGAAGGGACAGGTGAAAAGAGAATATGAGTAGAGTCAGGATAAAAGGAAAGAAAGGAAGGAACAATGACGGGGAGCACTAGGTAAGAAACCGAGGAAATAAAAAGGCTGCAGTGAAATGAAGGAAAGGAATTGTGAAACCCCAGCAGAGGACACAGTATGCTTCTGACAAGAGTGTTCTGAGTGTTGATCGAGACATCTTTCTTCCAAGACATATTGTACTTTTCCAATCCTGGAGTGCTGCGTCTCCTTGAGGATTGCAGAATTCACAGAAATTAAAGAGAACCTGGTGAGTGTCCGTTGGATAGCAAGAGAATGATTAAAAGGGCAGAAAATGGAGCACATGTGGGAACTTGAAAGAAAATGGGAGATTGAACATTGAGAAGTGACCTATTAATGGTCTTCAGGTATGAAAAAGCTATTAACACTGACTGCTGAAAACGGCAGAATTTACCTGGTAGTAGAATAGACCTCAATGTGTGAACACTGTGGTGAACACTGTGACAGCTTTTACTGCCTCTACCACTGCAAAACCTTTTTTATTTTAGTGATCCAAGGCATTAGCTGCAGTAAGGTCTGCTATTGACTGGTTGTCACAGTGAATCAAGAAGCATTGTTACTGAAATTTCGTAGTATAGGCATGATCAGAACCAGACTGTCTTCCCAGGAAAGCACATGGCTTTGGGGAGACAACTGGGTTTCAATCTTGACACTGCAACTTATTAGCTCGATGACCTTGGGCAAGTTACTCAACTTTCCTGAACATCGTTCCCTCCTCAGTATAATGGAGAAAATGTAACATCTCACAGTGTATGTAGACCTTCATCAGGGCTTGGAAGATGGGAGGTATTCCCTAAATGTTATGTTTCATTTCCCTTTTCCTTCCCATGGGGTACAACAAAGGTGAAGAGAATGCTTCATCTTCACCATGGGTTGTCATAAGTACAGGGCCAAGAGTGTTGTAAGAGGGGTAATGTCCTATGTCCAGAAAATTCAGACCCATTTCCATTTCATAGCCGGGATAGGATGGGGCTTGTGGTGGCAAGGTCACTAGGAGTACACAGTTCTCTGAGTATTGTGACTTGCTAAAAGATCCCTCCATCCACATTTGCCAAGTGGTTCTTCAGCATTAAAGGCTGACATCTGTGCTCTGATTCTTACATTATTAAGACAGATCATTTTGAAATGAGAGTTCAAGTGCCCTCCCATAAATGGAGATGGAGTTCTACACTCTGGAGATGTGTTTAACTTACAAATTTAAAAGTCCCTTTCTTGTGCGTTTGACTGAGAGCCAAATTGAAAACTATGAACTCCAATTTTGACTTTCTTCAGGAGGAAGGCATGGCTTTTCCCCAGATGTTACTTTCCCCCAGTTCAGTACCTGGTGCCCAGTGATTGCCTCTGCTAATAACCTCCTTCTGTCTGCGTGTACTTGTCCATTCACATCATTCAGCATGCACTTAAGCATGCATATGGACATACCTTGGCCTGGGTTTACTCCTTGCAAAAAACGAAAACTCAGAGTCCTTAAAGTATATTACTGTTGTGTCCAGGTATTGTGGGATATCTTGGACTAGTCTCTTAGGAGGTTCTTTTAGTTACCTTATAAACCATAGTGCAGAAAATAAGGCCAGGGGAGGTGTCCTTGTCTGGGAAGTTACATCCTCTGTATTTAAAGCCATTGGAAATGGGCTTTTGCTTGGTTTCATTGAGCAGATCTTTTTTTGTCGCTTTGTTTTCTTTTTATATTATCTTGGCTCAGGTCAAGCAGTGCAGAACTTTCACCATCTGGGACAGTAAAAATGACAGCAGGTCTTTCTGAAGAGTAGAAACCTTCTTTTCCACTTCAGTGGGAAATCTAATCTGTGTTTTTTAAATCCCCTTTGACGATCAGACCTGCCCACTTATTTACAGGTTAGTGGCATCATTTTGGCCTAGACTCTTAACCAAGCTCTGTTTGAGTTATCGCAACAATTTATTGATGCAGCATGGGCTTTATTTATTTGGTAGACAAAGTGGAAGGTAAAGGGAAAAGAGTACAAAAGTACTCTTAGGTGGACTGTATGAATAGGCATTTTAATATATACAGCTTCTATGTATAGATCACGGGACTAATGTCCTGAACAACAAAGAACACCTTTTCATCAGGGGTCTGTTTACACTTAGGTTATGAAGGATAATTATTTGTTAGGTAAGGCCCTGTGTCATGATTATGATCATTTTGAGAAAATGCTGACTAAACCATGTATTATTTCTTTGCATTCTGAAAGTGCAAAATGTATGAAAATTCTGACATTTCCTTTCACTGGTAGATACCAAAACTTTACTGGAGACAGAGCATCTCATATAAGAAGACCAACTGATGTCTTTCTTAAGGAAATGTACACAGTGCACAATTAATTTCTCATTGTCCTTTTCTATACTCAGATTTTTCAACATGCCCAATATGGGCCATGAGTGTTATAACTAAAAATATACAAAGAGGAGCCCTGAGCATAATTATGAGTGGAAATTATTCCTTCAGGTTTCAACTTAAACATCAGTTGCTCAAGAAAGCCTCCCTGTCCCTCAGTCTAAGTTAGCTCCTCTTTACCTTGCTCTGCCACCCTGCCTTTCCTTCTTAGCTTTCAGATCATGTAACTTTATTGTCCATTGTCTGTATTTGCTCAATAAGGGCAAGATTATACTATCCAATCCCTTTACTTGCAACATCTTTATGTAGGGATATCTCCCAAAATTGTATCTCTAGTCTGGCACTCTCCCCTGAATTTAGACACTAATGGCCATCTACTTATTGACATTTCTATTGGGATATCCAATAGGCAATTCAGACTTAGCCTACTTCAAATCAAGTTCTTGATTTTCTCTGCAGGTCCGCTCCCACCCTCCATGTTCCGCATTTTAGCCAATATTTACTGAGTGCTTCCTACACCCTGTTCTAAGTGCTTTACATTTATTATTAACTTCTTTCATCTTCATGAGATAGATATTACTAATATCCTGACTTCATAATGGATGAAACAGATACAGAGATAACTTGCCTGAGGTCACAGGGCTCATAAGCAGCATATCTGGGCATCAACCTCAGACCTCCTGGCATCCATGTTCACACTGGCAACTGTCTGTTCACTGCATTGCACAGGGTCTCAGTAGATGGCACCATCATTCACCCAGTGACTCAGGCTCCAAACTGTTGGTGTCCCTTGTTAGGGCATCATAATGCTGGGGTTCTTTTCTCAGCCTTACAAAGGGTTCAGCATTCTGGAGAAAGGGGCTGCGCATAGATGATTAAGAAGGAGTCCAAAGACGAAAGATATTTTTGAAAGGCATTGGGGGTCAGAGGAGCTTCAGCTAAAAGAAACTGAAGACTCTCCCTTGACCAAGGACCTGTGCTTTTATTCAACACGATTTATCCTAAGGCATGGTGGAAATATACACTTCAAAGGGTATGGTATCAAAGGGTTTATACAGAAGCATTATCAGTTTGGGGAATAGCCTACAGCTGTTCAGGTGTTTGGCCAATAGGAGGCAATAAAATGCCCTGAGCTGTCCGGCAGTTACCAATCCCATTCAGGTTTCGGGGAAGTGCCATTTAGCCATTTCCAACAGGTAAACTACATATGTGTGGCTCAGCCATTGTTGAGCCCACCAAGTCCCATCAACCTTTTGATGGAACTCTTGTAATTATTACATGCTGGAATTGGTTCTCGGCACCAAACCTCAGAGCCATCTTCATTTCCTCTTGTTCTCTCCACTCAATATCAAATTCATCAGCAAATTCTGTCATCTTTATCCTCCAAATATATCCTGAAAATACCAAATTCATACCTTCCCTATTACCTACCATGACGGACAAATTTACCATCTCCTCACTCACCATCTGCATCTACACTTGCTCCCCATAGATGATTCTTCATGTAGCAGCCAAAGTGCTACCTTCAAAACTAACTGTTCATGTCAGTTATTAGCTCAAAATCCTGCAATGGCTCCTTCAACAAACACAACAATCCAAAGCCTTACTATGTGGTGTGTCTCCTCCCTCCCTCCCTCTCCAGACTCATCTCTTGCCGCTCTTTTCTCAAATTCCCATCTCCAGTCTTACTGGATGATGTGCTATTCCTTGCACACTCCCAGGAAGGTCCCACGGCAAGATTTTTGCCTTTGCAGAGTCTTCTGCCCGAAATCCTCCTCCTTCAGATACTCACATGACTCTCTCCTCATTCAAGTCTGCTCTCCTTTCCCCTCTTTAGAGAAGACTTCCCTGAGCACCCAGAGTAAATCTCATCACACACCATCTTTTCTCATGTTTTAATTCTTAATAGCAACTCTCACTAGCTGACATTTTCATATGTATCTGCTTATCCCCTTTCTCCCTCACTAGACTGTAAACTTCTGGAGGGCGGAGCCTGGATTGTTCATCTAGATCCCTGGCACCCAGAAAAGTGCCCTTCTTCTGATGGGAGTATAATAGTACTTGTTGAGCGATTGGATGAATGGATTAAATAACAAACTTGTATTCTAATTACAGGTATCAGTACATGTAATTATGTCTCCACCATGAAATGCCCGAGGTGTAAAACACCTTTTCAAGCATAATGTGTGGGAACTGAAATATACTTATTTCCTCACTGCATCCAACTGCCTAAATGAAGTAGAATGTCTTGCTTAAAGCAAGCAAATGGCTAGATTCAGGCACCAAGTTATAGATCCCAGGTTCACATATTTGCTCATCCTTCTGTGCTCACATTCAAACTCTTGATTACTACTTATGTTTGTTGTTTCCAACAGACACTGAGTGTCTGTTGATCCCAATTAGAAAGTTATCTTTGCGGAAAAGCAGCAGGGGATTGTAAGTCCAAATGTGTGATGCTTTTCCATCTTCCTCTGCTCCGCCCTGAACTAATAAAATGTCTGGGAAAGTGCTGGCAGGGTAGTGAAAAGGAGAAATGAGATAGGTGACTATTCTTCACCCAGAGGGAGCTCTTAAAGAGGGTCTTTTGAGTCCCCTTCTTTATAGAAGAAGAGGAAAAAATGCAAATGGCTCTCTCCATTTCTAGTTCCTCTTTAGTCCTCCTGACTTTGTTTCACCATCCTGCTCTTCTTAATGTGAAGAGAAATCTCCCCATAGTCCTCTACATTCTATAATTCTTTTAAACCTTCTAGTATGTTAGTAGTAACATCTCTTCAGATCCCAGGACAAATATTCACACTAAGTAAAACAGTTGGTGCCCTACCTTCCTGGATCCTCCCTTGGTCCAGGCAGCAGAACAAAATTGATCACTTCCTGGTAAGTGGTTTTCAGGCATTGGTATTAACCAGTGATATTGGCTAAAAGGTGGGACTAAAAGAGACCAAAGGAGCATCATTTGAAGGCCCCTCTTTTGCTGAATTTTTCCAGAACCTCCCAATAACACTCATGTCTGAAGGGCTATATGGGTAGTATTCTACAGAACTCAAGGAAAAATCAAAGAGTATGTGAGTAAAGTTAGTAGGATCCTCAGAAATTACAGAATGCATGATAATGGGAAATAATGAAACATAGTAACTACTTTCCCCTGGGCCTCACATACCCTCCCCAACTATGCCTAGTATGGCAGGGACTGTAGCTATTTACCCAAAGGTGTTTGCTTTTCTTCCTAAGTATACAGCTGGACTCTATTCTCCAGCTTCTCTTCAGTTAGGCATGGCCAGTACAATGTGATGGGTGTCAATTGCAGGCCTGGCCCATAAAACCCCACACATAAACTCAACTACACTCCTTTTGTGTCTGGGTAGCTGGAATGGAGACACCTCCATGGAGACCAATTCTCCAGTAGCCTGGGTCCCAAATAATTGCATGGAGGAGGCTGCCCTGCCAATCTCATGCAGTTTCATGAACTAGAAATGAAATTCTGTTGTGTTGGAATTATAATACATTTTACAGCAGGTACCCTGCCATATTAATACACCAGATGTTATAAGTTGTTTTTCAGTATGTGTATTTATTTTTTCTCCATTTGATTATAAGCATCTTGAAACCAGAATCTGTGTTGCTGCCTTCTGTAGCCCTCGCAGGCCTCACACAGAGTCCAGCACAGGACACATAGTAGTTACTGGTCAGAGAATTTATTTCTACCTTCTATTCCAGGGTGAGTTAAAAGATGAGTTAGGAACATAGCCGAATCATATATGGGTTTTTCATTTTGCTTTTAGATCTGTCTTGAGTATGAAGAATCTCTTATGTATGTATAGCAGCTCAGAACTGACATGGTCAGCAAAGTGTGACATGAATTTTTTGTTATCTATAAACGTATTATCTGCTGTGACCCACTCTTCCATCCTTTTGGCACATTCCTCTAGTCAACAGCTGTGTGGTAGGCACTGAGAAGGGCCCTGAGCCAAGTGAGAATGAGAAACAGGTGGGGGTGGGTTTGGGGGTGGGTGCTTGTGTCACTGACTGGGTATGAGTTGTGAATACATTCTGCAAACAAAATGTTATCTGTTTTACTATTCTATGCATCTTCCTTATTTTCTGAGGCATAACCAAGGGTTGATGGTAGGAACAGTTAATACCAGGCAGGGTACTGAATAAACCCCCATCATAGGAAAAACCTGGAACTTTTTCAAAGCAGGCACTTACCTGTTTGGCACCAGATCCCTTTAAGGGAACAAAGGCAATTTATTTCCACCAGTTAGCTGTAGGTCAGGCAGGTGGCACATGGTAAATACGAAAATCCTCATTGTAGACGGTTTTTACCCTGTGGTCCTTGATTACTCCAGAAAACCCTGCCAGCCTTCGGAATCAGGGGCCAGTGTCCTCATGAAGCTCCTACTGCCATGACCTCCCACTCTGCTGCCTGACTCTGAAGACCCACTATTGAAAAATAGTAGTCTGAACCAGTGCTTCTCAAGCTTTGGTGTATACCAGGCTTGTTAAACCAGGATTTCTGGGTTCCAACCCCCACATTTGCTGATTCAGTAAATCTGGAGTGAAGCCTGAGAATTTGCATTTCTAACAAGTTCCCCAGGGATGCTGCTGCTACTGATCTTAGGACCACACTGGGCACCACTGGTCTAAACCCCTTCAGCCTCACTCCACGATGACGGAGGAGTCTATAAGCATGCAAAAGTGTGAAGCTTGGCAAGGCGAAGGATCCTGCAGTGAGATCCCCTTTCCCATACAGCCAGCTTGAAGCTGCGAATCGAGAGTAGATTTCCTCAGGGCCATTCAGTGAAATATCCCCTAACATCATTGTGCCACACTCTGTCTTGTGTATCTCCAAATCTGGTCCCTCATTTTCCCATTAGTAAAATGCAAAACGAAGAGATGGGTAGGTAAATTGTCCTCAATTATGCTGCCCATTAGAATCACCAAATAAATCCCTATATTCTGTGGTTTATACTACATCCTGCTTAGGAATGTCAACATAACTAGTCAGGCACAGGGCTCAGGAATGAGCATTTTAGTAGCTTTACAGATGAATCTAGTATAGATCCTGGTTGGAAAACCATTGAGGCTCTCTGGATCACATCAGACCTGAGAGTCTATGTTTGGCCCCCTACCCTAGTGGAATCTGACCTTGTATGCTGTCCCTCCACCCTCTGCCCAGCTCCCAGCCCTCAGTCCCCAGCCCTCAAGTCACACTTGCCTCTTTGCCCTGACCCCTCACTCACTTCTCTCTGTGCACATTGTATTCTGTTTACTGTGTGTCACAAAGTCACTTCATACCTCATTAGCTTCCTCTGCTTCATTAGGCAGAGGACAGGTCCCAAACAACGGCAGCACACATGGAAATTCACTGATAAAAAATTACACAGCAATTTAGGAGTGCTCTGAGCACCCCCAGAAAATGTTAACCGTGGAAGCCGAGAAGGTACCCATCCCTGGAGAGTCACTTTGATGCAAAGTCACACAAGAGCTGGAACAGCACACGTCTCATTTAACACTGACTCCAAGTAATTCATTCTCCTAGGCTGGCCCAACCCCATTTTGTTATGATGCCTACAGATTTTGCACATGCTTCACATCGATATCAAGTAACTCAGGTGAAAGGGCTTGTCTATTTCCTAAATAACCTTTTATCCATTAAAAAGGCAGCATTAACGAGAAAACGGAGGCAGTGGTGTGGACGCTTTGGCTTCCCAGAGCACTTTCGCGGCAGCTGTGATGAAAGTGGGAGTGAACGTGGTGGCTCTGCAGGGTGGGAATTTGAGTGTTGCTTAGGTTTTCTACTGCATTTACCTTAGTGGGTGCACATTGGTAATTTCCAAGTGTGAGTGGGCTATAACCTAACTTCACTTTCACTTTAGTCTGACTCTTCCTAACTTGAGCTAGAAACACTGGAATCTTCTTCTTTTCTGGACTGCACTTGAAGCTTTCATTGGTGGATCCTTTTCGGTTCAGTTGTCATTCTCAATAAGGTTTTAGTTAACCTTTTTCCCAATAAAATGGCTTTAGTTAAGTTGAGGGACAATTTAGTGAAGGCGGGGGGCACTGAAGAAATTTAGTAATTTAATTCTACCATGTGTCTGAAGAGGCATCCCAGGCCGGGGATGGGTGCTTTTCTGCTAATTAATTCTCGTTGTCAGGGATCTGGAAACCCGCCTCTTCAGCCTCATCTGAGTTGACTAATTAATTAAGCTGTGTTTATAAACAGACATTTTGTCCTCCAGCACTTTTTTTATCATCTGTTTCTTTAGCCACAAGCTGGTGACCCCTTTTAATGGTAAACTACCTGGCCAATAATTTTGCTCTCCTACAGCCTGAAGAGGTTCCATTTGGAGGCCTCCCAGGCTTTGGAGGGAGGCAGATAAGGATTTGAATCCAACTTAGCCATTTATTAATTATGTGGCCACAGGCAAATGACGTCATATCTCAAAATGTCATTCCCCATTTTCCCCTGCAAATCCTACCACTTATCCCAGTGTCTGGCTCATCGTCAGTATACTAGTAAATACCACTAAATAAATAATTACCAGCACCTCTAAACACTAGGTGTTTTTTGTTGAATGAGTGCACTTATACTGCCTTGCTTTTGTGCAAAGAGTATCCCTTTTCAAGATACTTCCACATATATTACCACATGTCACTCATGAACCCCAGTGGGTAGTTTTGGTACATGTTGTTACCTTTGTGACTTACAGGTAAAGAATCAGGTTTGTCAAGGTTAAGGAACATGGTCCCATGGCTGGTTAGAGGCAGAGCCTGACCTAGTCTTCACACACTTGACTTAGTATTCTTGTTTTGAGACCAGGATATTCCCCTGACCTTTAATGGGTGATGTAAAAATAGATTATAAACACTGAAAAAAAAAGTTACACAAGATGTCCCAATAGCACCTTATAAGAGAAAATGATAAAATATCATTGAAGCTAAAGGTGTTGAAATAACTATTAGAGCAACATGGTTTGATACACAGAAACATGGAGACAGTTTCACTTCTGGCTCTCCATTCTATAGCATCCCCCTTACTGATCCACCACCTTTGTTGGTTCATAGGTAAATCATTAGTAATTGCTGTAACCCAAACTTATTAACCAATATCAATAACATCAATACTTATATTTGGACAGTGTGATGTACATTTGATTCTCCTACTAGCTCTGTAAGACTAGTAGTCGTAACATATGCAGACATACAATATATAGACAAGTACATACGTATATATCTTCCCTCTTTGCTGATAAACTCAGATTCCAAGAAGTAAAGTGATTTGTCACATTCACAGGGCTTGTCAGTGGTAGGGCCAGGCCTGCACTATAGAACCTCCAGCTCTATGTTTAGCACTATTTCAACAGTACTGCAATTAAGAAGGACTTACGTCAGCACTGTACTTATTTATATTAAAGAACTCTAAAGAACTTGGTGCTATTTTGTCTATTAATTTTATCTCTGTCTTTCTTCTTGCTTCTTATCTTCTTCATTGGTTTGGCCCAATATGTGTAGCCTTTTCCCAAAGTGGATATACTTTAGTTAACCTCTGCTATGTAAAACCACCTCAAATTTAGTGACTTGAAACCACTATTATATTGTTATTCATAATTCTTTGGGTAGGTAGTTTGAATTGGGATAAGCTGGGTGGTTCTTGGGTTCGTCTCACATGGGGTCACTCATCTGGTGGCTCAACCAAGGGTGGGTAATCCAAAATGGCCTCATTCCTGTGTCTAGCTGCTGGTATTGGATATCAGCTGGGCCTCATCTGCATGTTTGCTCATCTTCAAGGAGGATGGCCAGAGCCTTTTCAGAGTTGTCAGTAGCATCCCAGGAAGGCCAGGTCCATTACATTGTCATTCATCAAGTCTCTACATATGTCACATTTTTTGCTATCCTGTTGGTCAGAGCAAGTCACAAGGCCAAATCTAGAGCCATTGAAGAAGGGATTACATAAGAGCATGGATACTGGGATATATGATTCATTAGGTACTACTAATATAATCTACTGTAAATGGATATAAAAATAATATCTACCTTATAAGACTTCTGATAAATTTGATAATGTATGTGTATTGCTTAGCATGGTTCATAGGTAAATCATTATCTTGACAACCACATAGTAAATGCTTAATAGAATCACCATATATATTATTATCTGCCAAGAGCAGGTTCTCCTTTTGAAATCCTATTCACTCATTTGTTTAACTAACACTTACTAAGTTTCCACTGTGGTACTATTACTCCTATGCTAGTCATTGGGGATACAAAAAATAATAATAAAACCCAAACCCTGCCCTTGAGGAGCTCATAGGCTACTGGAGGAAACCACACACATAAGCAGTTAAATACAGTGTACTATGGCAGGTTCAGTGTCTGAGCTATGCACAAGGTGTTTGGAGAGCACCAAAGAAGGACACCTAACTCCTTAACCCAGCCTGGGTGGGTGAGGAAAGGCTTCTTGGAATAGATCTTACATGTGCTAATCTTAAAGGTTGAGTGGGTGACATCCAGAAGATTAGGGGTTTAAAATAGGGAATTCCAGCATGAGAAAAGCCATTCAGGGAAGAAACAGCATAGTATGTTGTTATCAGTTAAAGTCTAGGAGTCCTTAAGAGATAAGACAAAAAGAAAGCAGAAAGGCAAGAGGCAAGAGGGAAAAAAGAGATGGGGGACTAGAGGAGAAGAAAGAAGGGGAGAGAGAAATATCGACGTGAGAGAGAAACATCTATTGGTTGCCTTCTGTATGTACCCTGACCGGAGACAAAACCCAAAAACTGGGCATGTGCTCTGACTGGGAATCAAACTGGCACCGGATGGTGCTCAACCAACTGAGCCACACTGAACAGGGCAGATTTGTATTTTTAAGAGATCATTCTTGAGGCCAAGTGGAGGATGAACTGGAGAAAGATAAGATTGCAGGTGGGGAAACCAATTAGTAGAAATCCAGGCAAGAGATAGAATATCTGAGAACAAAAGCCAGCATGCAATCCTTTCCTGTCATTTCTACCCTCCAAAGCTAAGGGAAGGAATGTCAGTGAAAAATGGAATGACTTTGTAATCCTAGTATATGACAGCATAATCCTGAATATTCCAGAAAAACTATTTACTACATACTTAACAGGTATCCTTGTCCATAAAATTGGCATTTTCTGGCTAAGGAGGGGTGGTAGACACCAGCCAATCTTAGAATGAGTGTTATTATTAGGGATTTAGTGCTCTTTTGCATGGCCTTAGCAAGGTGTGATGAATCTATTTTATGAATTCTATGAGGTGCCTTTTTGGACACACTTCTCATCTTTTATGATTTTTGTTCTTTTCTCTTTCTTTTCTCTGTGGTCTAGTCTTATTAAATTATGATGCATTTTCAATGACTTTGACCTCTTCTTTTTGTGCTCCCTTTTTGCCTCGGTAATTTTTATGTGTATTTTCAGTGTTTATGCCATGTTTCTTTTCATATATATTTGCAGCCTTATGCCTTGGGTTTCCTGGGTGATCATGCTCTCAACTATGCCATTTTGTTGTCCCTGAAAACACATTCACAATCATTCGAGTTTACATTCAGATTTGTGGTCTGGAAAACACTGTCATTATACTTACGCAATATGTTCCTTTTTCTGAATGTCTCCCATTACTTTTCTCTTTGGCCTTTGTGCCTGAACACCCTGCAATGCTAAAAACAGCTCTCCACAATCTCACCTGATGAGGTCCTGCTCCCAGCTTGGCCAATTTTTCTAGCTCCTGAAAATGTGCTTGAAAACCTGATTTTGCTTGTTGGCATGGTTGGTTTGCTGAATGTGCATCCATTGGCATCATTTTTCTTAGTGTCCTGAGATGTACCTGAGAAAGATGATAGGCTAGTGTGTTTAAGATTTATAGATATTTTCCTGAACTTTTGGAGATAACCTTGTCTTTAAACATATTACATACATTTAAAATTTAGAGGAGGATCATGAGGAGGATGTGGTGAAACTCACCAGGAGACAAAGGTCAGAGTGAGCTGGGATCAGTCCAGTCAGCATTGTTTGAGGAGCAATATGGTTGTCTCTGGCTCCCAAGGGTCTTCCATGATAACATGGTGCCTTCTAGATGGTGGCACTGCTACCACGTCATGCTTTTCATCCTCCTGCTGCTCTGGATCCATGGATCTCTAGTGGTGTGGCAGGCCCAAGGCACATGGGCTGCCTAAGGAGAACAAGACAGGTGGACTATTCTGGATCATTTGCTGAGAATTATTACTACATGCCTGACACTGTCCTTATGTATCTTATCTAATATTTGAGGCAATAAGAGGAGTGGCAGAAAGCAAAGGCTCTGATGTCAAACTGCCTGGCTTCAAATCACTTGCTTGTCTTGGGGAGCTTCTTACATGGGGATCTTATAGGAACCTTCTGGTTATGAGCTCTTAATCTTGGGAAAGGATTTGTGAAGGGGTCCATGGGGGTGGAAAAGGAGATGGAAGGCACAAAACTGAAAGGACTGTGTAAAGCTTACCCTGACATTTTGAAACAAATTGAGTTGAAAGTTTGAGAAGTTGGAGTTTGCTCAGTATTTCCCCCTGCCACTGGCATACAAAAAAAAAGCCTATGTTTCTGGGAGGAGGTGAGGCACACAAGCATTGCACTGATGTTCTCAATGGTAGGAGTGATGGTCATAACCAGGAGGGGGGAAGGAGGAGAAAAAATAGCACCAACTTGCATAAAACCATTATTTACCAGGCACAGAGATGAAATAACTCACCTCGTCAGCACCCTGCCTGCTGCTGCCATCCCGCCTGTCTGGCTCCCACATGGACTTCAATTGCCACTTGCCATGCAGCTTTTGGACACAATCATCGATCATAGTTTCTGGGAGGCTAAGGTGAGGGCGGGAGGCTGTACGGCAGAGACATGCTTTTCTCTCTCAGATCACAGTAAGCTAAGGAATAAAGGGGTCAGAAACATTCTCCTAACAACATGGTGTGGGGAAAGAAACATGGGCTTTTAGAGGCAAACAGATCACAGATAAAATCCTGGCTCTCAGTGAGCCTCAGTTTTATTTGCCTGTATTGTGGGCACAGCAATATCTACCTTTTGGAAAGTTAGTGACAATGAAATACCATAATCCTATGTGACATGTCTGGCCCAGAGCCTGGCCCATAATAGCTACCGCTCCTCTAATAATATCACAGGTCAGTTCATGGTGTTATCTGAAATGACCGTAACTTTCCTCTGTGCTGAGAGAATCAGCCACTTCGGTCCTTGACACCAGATTCTATTCCAGCTCACCGCTTTCCCATTCCCTCACTCTGCTGAGCAGGAGATGTGGAGGGAGAAACAGTGGAGAACAGGGATCACTCAGAGTGGGAAATGCACAGTCCCCAGGGAGCCCCAGGCTCTTGCAGAGGCAGGGGTCAGCCAGGGATAGCAGCTGAGGCCTGAGCTGACAACCGACATCTTAGCGTCACTGGGAGAGCCACACAGGTGCCAGGCTGGCTGGGCCTCCCTTCCACCTGTGAGCCCAGAGCCATCAGTCCCCAGCTCAGTAAGTGCAGAAGCACAAATAGGCCAAGGCAGTTGGGGATCAAATTTGAATATGGAAATTATTTTCAAAGGTCACTGAGTTTGCAATGTTTAGGAGAAGGAGCATCTGGCTGCTCCACTGGCCTTGTTGGATGATCGGTGTAGCAGATTGCACCATTGTACTTACACAGTCCATGTGGAAATGAGCCCATCCAGGGCCCCTTACAATCCGGAAGGCTGAAGAGACAGAATGACGAGAGGCAGGAAGTGAGGCTGACTTTACCTCCTGTGGCCCCTTCTCGAAAGAACACTGGAGCGATGTCTAGTGGAGACTTTGTGGAGGGTATGATGTATTTTCCCCTCCAGTGACATCAGTCGATAATTACTGAGAACACACTTGTTCAAGCCCGTAGAAGGGACACAAAGGAGGTAAAATAATACAGTCCCCGCCCTGAAGTGCTTAAGCCATCCAGAGACAGGATTTGTGTATCAGGTATAACTAACATTTTAGTATGAGAGCCAAAGGGAGCGCTTGACCCACATAATTATTACAGAAGAGCAAATGGAGCTTTTTCCTCTGGGCAGCAGTGACCAGGCATGGCATCATGGAGGGATGAGGCCTGAGAGAAGCTGAGCAGGGGGCAGAGCATTTGAAAATCAGGGGAGGGGCTGACAGAGGGAAGACTGTGCGGCGAGAAAGTGAAGCTACATGTAAGAAACAGCTCCACGTGCAAGTACGAACAGAGAGCAGCCTGAGAGAGGGGTAGAGCTTTCTTTCAAAGTGAGGTAGAAACCCAAATGCCCTAAATAAAAAGACATTTTACTCCACAAGAAAAGAGGTAAAAGTGACGTTTTGTGCATAAAAGATACAAAAATAGTCAGGAGATGAATCTCCAAGTGAAAACACTATTTCCAGCATATCTGACAGGTACAGTGTACCTATCATGCTACACCAGGAGCTCCCTTGGAGTAGATAAGAAAGACAAACAGCTCAATAGAAAATGGGTGAGGGATGTGACTAGAGGGTAATAGAGGAAATCTAAATGGTGAACAGATGCGCGAAGGTGCTCCAGCTCACTGCAAGTCAAGGAGATGAAAATGAGAGCCGTTACGTGCCATCTTTTATTCCTCAGATTGGCATACGTTTAACAGTGATAAGCGTCTGGTGCTGGTGAGAATGTGAGCATGTGAGCAAGGAGCCCTCTCGTGCTTTGCTGATAGGAATTTCAGTTGCCGTCCATCTTTGGTGAAGTGTTCTGGCAACATCAAGAGCATTCAAAAACATAAATATCTTTTTATTCTGCTTTTTCATTATTGGGAATTGGAAATAACAAGAGATGTCTTATGTAATTTAGTTAATTGTTTTTGAAATATCGTAAATATTTATCAATAGGATTAGGACTAAATAAATTGAGGCACACTCATTATATGGACTGCCATGCAACTCTTAAAAGGAGTTAGATCTGCCATCTGTTGAATTGGAAGAAAGCCTACGATGTACACTTAAGTGGGAAAAGCAAGTTGCAGAGACGTGTATAATATGATCTGATTTTGGAAAACAGACATACATACACACTTACACATTTGTATGAATATAGAGAATCGATAGCCATGCAAAGGCTTGGGTGGGGATGGATAGAAAAAAAAAGATGGAGCAAAATGAAATATTGTCAGACACACAACCTTTCAGAGTCCTCAGAGCTAAGTTGTGCAGCTTTGGGGGAGGAGAGATGGGAGCGCCCCCTATCCTGCGATCTCTGCTGTTAGGCGTCTCAGGCCTGAGCAGGGGAAGCACCAACACATGCCAGCCAGAGTTAGTGGCTTTGAGAAGGGGATGCAGACTCAGGATGCCCTGCACAGACTCCGCCTGTCCCCTCAGTTTGCCCAGGGAAATGGCACATCGTTTTAAATTTTGCATTTTAAAAGCCAGATGAAAGCTTAAAACAAGCAGCAAGTGTGTAGTGTTGAATCTCAGATGTCATCTCAAGCAAGAAACAAAAATGCTTTGATTTTTTAAAATAACCTTTGATGCCTAAAAAGGCTCTAATGAATGCTTTCATTCCAGGATCTCAAACCATGACTTTCTGTGCAGACCAGGGAGGCAGCCCCGGGGAGACGGGCACCCTTTGCTCTTTGGGCAGAGACTGCATTGGCATTCACAGCAGCCTCGCCCTGCTGGGATCCCCTCTCTCTCCTTGGTGATGAGAGGGTCACCGGAGGGACAGACAAACACAGGGGCTTTCAGGAGGCATCCTGTCCCTGTGGTCTTTTCTTATGGGTGGCCTTGTAAGAGTGCTAATTGGTGCCGATTTCACTGCCAGTAATGGAGGAAATATGTTAGGAGAAGGGAGACTTTGGAGTCTAAAATCAGCACAGATTGGCCCTCTAGGATTTTCATAAGAGAAGGCTTATGGAATGATGTGCTGTGGTTTTGCGAGGTAGACTTCCTTCTGAGGAGAAATTCCTGGCTGAGCAGGTGCTCAGCTTGTACTGAGAGAACCAAACCAGAAACCCTAAAATGACTCCATGTTTTTTCTGAGAAAACTAATCAGCGATATTTTTGTTTCTCTTGAGAAAGATGATTTTGGTCCTCAAGAGATCTTTTTAAATGTTAGTGTAGCTGAAAACTGCATTTTTATAGACAGATGTTGCTGTTAAATGTGCTTGTGGTAATGATGTTTGTTTAGTGCTTATCTCTAAGGAATTCAGGGCACTTTACAGCCACTTTCTTCATTATTTCTTAAGGTTTATCTTTTTCCTGATCATATTTTAATTGTGACTATAACTTCTTCATTCAGTTTTTCTCGTTGGATTTTCTCTGAAAGATCTCCCACTAACCTCATTTCCTACTACTCTCTGAATTTCCAGTATCATATACTCAGTGTCTCAGGCTTCTCTTTTTCTATTTACTATTCTTTGTCATTCTTAAAAACTTTCCCATCTTTAATATTTTCACTGTATTTCCTCCTTAAAAGAAGAATTGCTTAAAGCATACCTTATTCTTCTACATAAATAATCCCTATTTTATTTTAGTTATTCTCTTATTTCTATCTTGTTACATTAAAAAGATGAAGTAACTCATTTGAAGTAGCTAAACATGTTCTTTAATGTGAGCACTGTGTATTGGCATTGTGAATCTGATATTCCTAGCAGATTATTTTTCTAAATTGTTTTCTTCTTTTAATCCTCAAGGGATTTGTTAACTTGCTTTCTCACTGCAAAAATCCATGAAGAAACAATAACAAAAGAATAATGACTTATGACAAGTTAGTCTTTTGTATAAACAAACAGATACTCCCCTTCCTTCAGGAATTAACCACCATGAACACCTTTCTTTTTACTGGGGCCTAATCAGAGGGAAGTAGGGTAGAGAGTCTCTGTCCTAAAGAGATCCTGGGATCACGAGAGTGTGCAGGAGACACCTTAGAAATCACTCCCTATTTGACAGGTGTCGAAACAGAGCTCATAGGGTGTTAGAAATGTGTCCAAGGTCACAGAAACATTTAGGGCATGTTTACAATTTAGTTTAGGAGAAAAGACACTTGGAATTTAAAGTCACTAAATAAAGCATGAAATAATGAATGATGTGGTTGCTCTGGGTAGAGGTGAGCTGGTGAATGTTTAACAACTGGAGGCATGGGTGGAGAGAGGAAGCCCTGATTTGTTCTGTTTCCATTTTCAGGGTGCCCAGGGCCAATTTCAAACTACCAACCAGACACCAACAAGTTGGGAAGAGATGAGTACAATCTAGTTGGCTCTTGAGAGTGATAGATATCGTCTGGCTAGCGTGATCAGGCCTTTAAAGAGGAGGAGAACTGGTCTAGACCTGTGGTTGGCAAACAGCGGCTCGCGAGCCACATGTGGCTCTTTGGCCCCTTGAGTGTGGCTCTTCCACAAAATACCACGGCCTGGGCGAGTCTATTTTGAAGAAGTGGCATTAAAAGTTTAAGTTTAAAAAATGTGGCTCTCAAAAGAAATTTCAGTCGTTGTACTGTTGATATTTGGCTCTGTTGACTAATGAGTTTGCCGACCACTGGTCTAGACCATTCCTCCTCACACATCGTCTCTTTCAGCTGGGAAGGACTATCCCTGGTCTCTCCATCAGGCAACTGTAGGAATGCAACCCTGGCTCTTGCCTTGGCCTCAGTGGATAAAGTGATAGCTCTTCACCTGATGAGCCATCACTTACATTTCAAGGCCCAGCTTAAAGATAAGGAACTTTACCAAGCTTATCCTTATCTCTGACCCTTTCTGTCATTACCACTTCTACTCTGAATCCCAGATATAAATAAATATATATATATATATATATATATATATATATATGCCTTTTATTAGAGCAATTACCAAAGCCTAACTTGATATTATTGTCCATGGGTGGTATCTTTCCCCACTAGACTGTCCTTGGAGGACAGGGACTATCTTACCCTTGCATTGCCTGAGAAGCAGTACTGTGTGGTGGGTCAGATCCCAAGCTCTGTAGCCAGCCTGTTCAGCTTCATATCCTGAAACTGCACTCACTCACCTCGAAATTGTGAGCAAGTCATCAAACCCTCTGTTCTCATCTGTAAAAATGAGAAATTAGACAGTAATCTCCATCTGACAAGTGCTGTGATGATTAAGGAGATTACTAGGTGCATTCAGTGCCTAGCACATACTAAGCCTTCAATTAATGTTCTCTGGTATTGTTATCTCTACCATATAACCCAGTGCATGGCACAGAATTGGTGTGTAGTTGTTGTTGGTTGACTTGCATTAAAGTGAAGCAAGGATGTGATCCAGCTAGCTTGACAGGAAGTTGGGAGAGAGTGTGCTAGAGGGGACTACATGGACAGATTACTGTTGGGTAAACGAAAATGATATTATAAACAAGAATTTTAAGATCAGAACCTAGTTTTCCAGCTGTGGCATGATGAACACTGAGCAGAGTGGGATCATCTATGCCCTCCCCTCATCCATGTGCTTGACACACTAAGCCTATAAACATACCATTTGTTACTGCAATAGCTTATGTAGTCTGCTGTAAACTTCAGTATCTCCTTTTCAATACTGTGCAGTTGCTTTTAAAAAATCTAAATGCTAGACTTTTAAGTATAAATACTGCTAGATTTCATTCCATTTGTTTCACTCTATTATGCCAATTAATTCACATTGCTTCCAACCTTGATTCTGCAATGCTGTGTATCTTCTACCCTGTCTAGCTCTGTATGTACAGTTTTATGGTTATGACTTCTATTTTGTTTTTTGAAACACTATACAGGCCACTTCTAAGAACAGAGCTCTCTGACATGTCACTAGAGACCTCTTTAAATGTTGGCACTGATTCATTACAATATATATTTTTAAAATATGGATTTTACATTCCTTTCAAATCTAGCAAAGTATTTAATAATCTATATTATATTTCATCTTGTTTATAAGGGTGCCGTGAAAATGTTTGCCAGAATGCTATGTCTGCAGCATTTTTGAGTCACAGATATAGGGAATCTATCAGAAAAGAAAATGCAGCTAGCTTATTGAAGCCTGTTCCTGATTTATCCATGTTAGCTCCCAATACCAACAACTGCCTTTTCCAAGTTGAACAAAAGATTCATGTTTCAAAATGGTGAAGTTAACTTTATCAAGGTAGATTAGGCCTAATGCACATACCTGTATGAGAAGTGTGGACACAATCCTGAAGGTGATGGGAGGTTGTTGAAGTTTTTGAGTAGGTGTCCTATGATGAAGTAATGTTTAAGAAGAGCCATCTGGCAGCAGCGTCCACAATGGACGCCAGGAGGAACCTTATGCCATGTTTGAAGTAGCCTTCAATAATCCCAGAAGGAGCTGCTGGGCTACTGGACTAGTAGCAATAAGGGTGGAAGAGAATAAAAATGGATTTAGAAGGAAAAAATGCAAAGGGATTATGGGAGGGGAAAGTTAGCAGTAGAAAAACATAACATAAAAATAGGTACTTTAGAACTTCCCGACCTTTTTCACATCATTGAATATGCAGAAAATAATATCAGTGTGGCCAGTGGGGTAAATAGGGCTGGTTGGAGATGGAGGTGACCCAACATCATGGGTCTACAGGGCAGGGTCTTCTCTTCTCCAAGTTCCCACCCCACAACCGCAGGCAGAAGACATTGATATCTTCACATGGCTTAGAAGCTATTTGGACATTTCTGCTTTAAAAATAAGTAGTCTTAGCAATATGAGGGCAAACAGACTTGCATTGAAATGAGGACCAATAGTACAGATAAGACTAAAAATATAAAAGAAAGCCAACCCTTGGTTCTGAACCCGGAAGTGACATATAGCTAACACAATTGGGAGAAAACTAACTAGCAATAGGATTAATTCCAAACAAGATGGCCCAGGACACCAAGCTGTTGCCTGTGTTACAGTGACACAGTTAGACAAGGGCAGTGGCTGTGTAGGCCTAATTGTGCCCGGAAGTGGGCAGCACCTTCTAGACAGTTTGGAGGGGAGTACAAACCACACCTAGGGAGGCACTAAGTAGCATCGAAGTATAGAACAAGCAGAAACAAAGGAGAGGATTTGGGTTTTGTATGAATATGGACATTTAAGCCCATTAATCTAAGCCTGCTTAAAAATGTATGAAGCTCTGCCCAATTTTTTGCTCCTTATTGATTTAATGCATCTTATTGTGTTAATACATTGAGTAGTTTTGTAGTCCTAGCGCTTTACCTGTGCAGCTAATTTGATTGCGGTATGGAGGAAATTATAGCTTGGGAAAATGCAAGAGCTTGCAATCCGTAATTCCCTGTGATAATCCAAGATTTTTAGTTATAGAAAATTAAAAGGTGTTTCCTCTTTCTTCAATAAACTTAATGTCAGAGTGGGAATGAAAACCCACCAACACAGTCATACAGATTCTATTATGAAAACAGGAAAGAATGGCTCTTATAAAAAATAATGGAACCCACGCATTTCTCCTGATGATTGGTAGCAGGTCCACCAAGAGCATGATTCCAGGGGGCACCCACCTTTCACTTTGGAGTATGTGTGAATGGTGCTCCCTGAAGTTGGCTACACAGCCTGTGTGGCCATATGTGGCAGCTCACAGAGGGACCTATATGATTCATCCTGGGGCTTTCACCCATCCCAGCAGGTGCATGTCTGCATTGACCTGTGGCATTCATCAGCAGCCCAGCCACACTCCCTTCCCAGCCAAGCTGAGTCAGTATTCTTTAATCCTGACTTATCATTTTATATCAGTTCAGATCTATTCAGTTTCCTCGTGGCTTCCCACTGGACCTCTGTTACAAGCCAAAACACATCATTCTGGCTCATTTGTTTCAGTCATTCTGTTGACCTTTTCAAAGCGATTTGCTGCTCTCACCAGCATACGCATTGTCATAGTTAAGTAGAAAAAACCAACAGTCACACAAGCAGGAAACTGGCATCTTCCCAGCACTTGGTGTAGGCTTCGGTTTTAGCACTTACCCCCACAGCACCATAAACATTTATTTACATTTCTGACTCCTTCACTCAGTGTGAGGTGAATGAAAGGCAGAATGATGCTCCTTTGAGCCACAGGTCTTAGTGGGTGTCAGCACATAGTAGGTCCTCTTGTAATGTTTGGTAAGTAGGGGGGTAAATGAATAGATTGCTTTTCTTAGATTTGGACACAGTAGTCTTATTTTGAGCATATGGTTTAGAGATGATTCTTCTCTCTATTATGTACAATGGCCTTTGTTTAAATCTTCCTGGGTGAGGCTAGGAGACGTTGCTATGTCTCCACCAATGGTTTCTGGGTCTTTTGTTTATCCCTGTGCAGGTGGGGAAGTGGAAAGACAAGTCCCTGCAGATGAAGTACTACTTGTGGCCCCGAATGTGTCCTGAGACAGAAGAGCAGGAGGATGACCATCTGAGCATCGTAACACTGGAGGAGGCTCCGTTTGTTATTGTGGAGAGTGTGGACCCTCTGAGTGGAACCTGCATGAGGAACACAGTCCCCTGCCAAAAACGCATCGTCTCTGAGTACGGCACCTTCCCCAGTGGCTTTGGATGGCATGGGATAGTCAGATTTGACCCAGCTGTTAGCACCTGGCCTGCCTGGGACTTGAAGTGTAGAATGAATTGAGCACCATGCCTGATTTTCATTTACCATTGAGCAATAGGATTACTGACAGCCCTGTGGTCTGATGTCGGATTCTGTCCAGATCATGACCTGGGAGAATTTCTGCCAACTATACTAATGTTTCTTTGGCCTTGTCTGATCTCAGCGTCTAGAATCTCCAGTTTGTGGAGATTTAAGTTTACATTGGTAATGAAATATATTTGGGGGAGTCAATGTGTCCTGAAATTTTGAGATTTAGAAACATTTTAGAAATCATGAAAATGGTTCCCTTTGGTGAGGGTGGGAAGTCCCTGAAAGGAAGAATAAGAGGCCTCTAAGAGAGCAGGCAGATAGCTCTGGTGGTGGTGTGGATAGGGGTGGAGATGATGGGATTAAGCAATAAAGAAAAAAGAGAAAGAACTCATGAACATGGACAACAGAGTGGTGATTGTAGGGGAGAGGAGGTTGGGTGCAGGTAGAAGAGGAATAAATGGTGATTGGGGTGGGGAGAAAATAAAAATATTATAACCCCCAAAATAAAAGAGGCCTCTAAGGTGCTGGTAGCTTCTCTGTATCTGGATTTGGGTGCTGGTTAAATTGGGGCATTCGGTGTGTGAAAATTCATCCAACTGAACCCTTAGGACAGGTGTACTTTCCTGATGTATATTATACTTCAAAGGAGCATTAAAAATTGTGAGAAAATCTGGTTTGCTGCAGTGAGTTAATGAGAGAATTGCAGCTCTGTGGTCTGATTTATTCCCTCGCTTAGGCCTGATATAAGTTGTAATGGCAAATATTTTGCTTCTTACATAAAGGCTTGTTTTTGTTTTGTTTTGTTTCTTTAACTGTTTAGGAATAAAACAGATGAGGAGCCAGGTTACATCAAAAAATGCTGCAAGGGCTTCTGTATTGACATCCTTAAGAAAATTTCCAAATCTGTGAAGTTCACCTATGACCTTTACCTGGTCACCAATGGCAAGCATGGGAAGAAAATCAATGGAACCTGGAATGGTATGATTGGAGAGGTGAGTATCAGGAATTAAGGGCCATTTCCAGATTATGACCTGGAAAATTTTCAGCTAACTGTATTAATGTTTCTTTGGCCTTGCCTGGTCTCAATGACTAGGACCTCCAGTTGATGGAGATTCAAGTTTATACTGTTTCATTTAGATATCAAAAACACTCATTTTACAAATCTTAGAAAATATAAACTAGTAAATAGAATATACTCTTCCCACTGCACAAAGAAAACCACTATAGGGCCATGAGTTATTTCCCTTGTGGAGGCCCCTCCCCTTCCTGAATGTTCTAATGGGAGCATTGGGTATTTCTCCCCAGGTGGTCATGAAGAGGGCCTACATGGCGGTTGGGTCACTCACCATCAATGAGGAACGATCCGAGGTGGTCGACTTCTCTGTGCCCTTCATAGAGACTGGCATCAGTGTCATGGTGTCACGCAGCAATGGGACTGTCTCACCGTCTGCCTTCTTAGGTACGTGATAAGCTTGCTGATGCGAAGGAAATAGACATAAAGGCAGGTAGATGAAATGAGGCACAGTAAAGGCAGGTGGCCAGGCTCTTTCAGCCAGGAGGTGTTTTGCTGGAAGCTTAGCTCAGCCAGGATTTCATTGGAGGGGGCGGGGGGGCTTCACAATTGATTATTCTCCAACATGAAAACTGAAGAACACTACCCCCAAAAAATAGAAAGGCATGATACCTTATAAGAAAACTAGAGGCCCAGTGCATGAAATTCGTGCACCGGGGTGGGGGGGGTGGGGGGCGGTCCCCTCAGCCCAGCTTGCACCCTCTTCAATCTGGGACCCCTAGGGGGATGTGTGACTGCCGGTTTAGGCCTGATCCCACAGGCCTCAGTTTCCTCAACCATAGAAGACATTTCAACTAGCCGATCTTTGAAGCTGCTTCCTGCTTTAATAATTTCTAATTGTGAATATCATTGAAGTACCTATGACAGGGGTGGGCAAACTTTTTGACTCGAGGGCCACAATGGGTTCTTAAACTGGACCGGAGGGCCTGAACAAAAGCATGGATGGAGTGTTTGTGTGAACTAATATAAATTCAAAGTAAAGGAGCGGAGGGGAGAGCAAGAGAACCCTCCGCTCTTTCGGCTCCGCGGGCCGGATAGAACAGCCCAACGGGCTGGATCCGGCCCACGGGCCGTAGTTTGCCCACGGCTGACCTATGACTTCTAATAAATATTGACTAAAAGAGAGAGATTTGTTGTTCCTAAACCGGCAGTCAGACATCCCTCTCACAATTTGGGACTGCTGGGACTGCTGGCTCCTAACCACTTGCCTGCCTGCCTAATTGCCCCTAACCACTTCTGCCTGCCAGCCTGATCACCCCTAACTACTCCCCTGTGGCTTGATTAACACCTAACTGCTCCCCTGCTGGCCCAATCACCCCCAGTTGCCCTCCCCTACTGGCCTGGTCACCCCCAACTGCCCTCCCCTGCCAGCCTGATCTCACCCCCAATTGCCCTCTCCTGCCGGCCTGATCTCGCCCCCAACTGCCCTCCCCTGCTGGCCTGATGGCCCCCAATGGCCCTCCCCTGCTGGCCTGGTATCCCCCAACTGCTCTCCCCTGCTGGCCTGATGGACCCCAGCTGCCCTCCCCTGCAGGCCTGATCTTGCCCCCAACTGTCCTCCTCTGCTGGCCAATTTGGTTCTGATTAGTCAGTTTCTATGCCAGTCAGCATCAAAAGCTCTGCCTCCAGGCAGCCATTGGCTCCTCACAGTTGACCCAGATTTGGTTCTGATTGATCAGTTTCTATGTCAGTCAATGTCAAAAGCTCCGCCTCCTAGGCAGCCATTGGCTCCTCACACTTCACCCAGATTTGGTTCTGATTGGTCGGTTTCTATGCCAGTCAGTGTCTCTGGGCCTATCAGTGGGGCCTGATCAGAAAGGTGGGGCTGATCAGCAGCCCTGGTGTAGGCCTAGAGAGAAATGGAGTCGTGGCTGCTGGCTAGGTCTGGAGAGAAAGAGAGAGGCAAGTGCTGATCAACAGCTGCCAAAGAGGCTACGGATCAGACCCTGCTTCTCTCTTCAGGCCTCTCTCTGGACCTGATTCGCAGCCTCCTCAACAGTCAGTGCTGGGTCACCAGCCTGCAGCCATAGCAGTCCAGCGCTGACTGCTGGACTGACTTCCGTTTGGTCGAGCCTCTGGTCCTTGTGGATATGACGGACCCAGGGTTTTTATATATTAGGATAGTGCTAGAGTGGTAATCAGGGGTCCTACTTTAGTCCCATTCCTGCTACTTAATCATCATTTGACCTTGAGCAAATTTTCTTTATCCTTAGACTCAGCTTCCTCAACCATAGAAGACATTTCAACTAGCCGATCTTTGAAGCTGCTTCCTGCTTTAATAATTTCTAATTGTGGATATCATTGAAATACCTATGACTTCTAAAAAAATATTGATTAAAAGAGAGAGATTTGTTGTTCCACTTATTTATACATTCATTGGTGGTTCTTATATGTGCCCTAACTGGGGATTGAACAGCAATCTTGTCATATCAGGACGACACTCTAACCAACTGAGCTACCCAGTGGGGTGAAATACCAATGATTCTAAATTTTCTTAAAGAATTGAGCTAGTGCTACCTAAAAAGGTTTTCTGTTTCTACATTAGTTTTCTGAGGCTTTGTCATATAAAGCTGATCTGATTCTTCTTCCCATCTCACCCCAAGCTGCCTCGTACCATTCAGTGCTCCCCCCTTCACAAACTGGAGATTCTAGTCGCGTAGGTGTTAGAAGCTTTAGATATAAGACTAGGTGAGGCCAGGATTTCAATTAGATGAGCTCTCTTATGAGCTCATGCCCTATTTTTTTGGCAGGAGCTATGAGAACAAAGGGTTGAAAAATAAAGTGTCACCTTGAAAACAGAACACTGGGATAGGAGACAGGAAGCCTGGTTTGGACATAAGCTGTAAGCCCTTGGACAAGTCACAGTCTCTCTAACAGGCATCAACTTTTTTTTATGAGGATGTTGGAATAAACCATGACTAACATTTCCTTAGGCTCTATGGGGGAGGGGTGATATTCAATTAAAGTACTGCAAAGTGGTGTTAGAGGTTCTGCAGTTTTCTATAAATTACTCAAGATTCTCAGCCAACCTTCTTACTCACAGTGAAGCCAATTCTGGCTCTTCCAATTTTATATGAAATGTTATTAGATAGCACACACTCTATGTCTGCATTAATCCTCATAGCAGCTTTATGTATTTTATTTCCTTTTTCCTTTGCAAGGTTAATTGGAACATTAAGATATACAAACAAAACTACAGTTTAGGCCCAGCCGGCATAGCTCATTGGTTGAGTGTTGACCTATGAATTAGGAGGTCACGGTTCAATTCCCAGTCAGGCCATTTGCCCAGGTTGTGGGCTCCATTTCCAGTGTGGGACATGCAGAAGGCAGCTGATCAGTGATTCTCTCTCATCATTGATGTTTCTATCTCTTTGTCCCTCTCCTTTCCTCTCTGAAATCAATAAAAACAAACAAACAGACACACACACAAAAACAAACAAACAAACAAACAAAACACCCCACCACATTCTAATTCTAACCACCTATGTCAGCATAGAACTAACCTTACTTAGCTTCTAAACTAGAAGAGCCAGTGATACATTGGGATAACCCTAGCATGACATAGGAATGCCACACAGGGTGTGTGTGTGTGTGTGTGTGTGTGAGTGTGTGTGTGTGTATAGCAGTAAGTTAATTGCAGTGGTAAGAGAAACCAATATTTATTGAACACCTACTATGTGATGTGGCAGGCATTATTGTACAAACTGTGACTATATTATCTCATTGATACTATCATTATACCCATTTTTTTGCTTAAGAACTGAGTCTCAGGTTAAGCAATTTTCCAACAGTCTCTCAGCTAGTAACAGGCAGATCCACATATGGCTGCCTTCAGAGCCTGTGTTCTAATACACAGTTTGAGCTCTAAAATGTGGTGGTCTGCCCTAACTGATTTGGCTCAGTGGATAGTGTCGGCCTGCCCACTGAAGGGCCCCAGGTTTGATTCCGGTCAAGGGCATGTACCTTGGTTGCGGGGGTGTGCAGGAGGCAGCTGATGGATGTTTCTCTCTCATTGATGTTTCTAACTCTCTATCCCTCTCCCTTCCTGTCTGTAAAAAATCAATAAAATATATTTTAAAAAAATAAAATGTGGTGTTCAGAGACTAAGATGTGAGATAATACAATGGGAAAGCACAGTCCTTTGCCCTCACTGACCTCACTTCATAAACTGGTTCTAAAAGGACCATGACCTCTGAATCTAGTTCACTGCTCTGTAAAATAAATATGGTAAACCCAAAATGAAAGAGCCATTATAAGGATTGGATAAGGTATGTGGAGAAATCACTTTCTAAATTGCAAAGACAAATACAAATATGATTGTTGTTGTTGTTGTTTTTATACAGAAAATTTGCCTAAGCTTAAGGGGGGGGGGGAAGAAAGCATAGAGAAAGTACTTTTTACTCAGTTATTCCCTAATCTTAAACAAAAGTGAAATCAGGATAGCATTGCAATCAATTGGAGCCAATGGGGAGAGATGTTCTCTACTCCACTGCTTAGAGGCTTTGAATTGTACCTTCTACCCCCATCTCTGGCTGCCACTAAAAGGTTTTCCATTTCACAGCTGGCATGCCTCTTATAAAAGTCCTTTTCAAATTGATTAAGTGGCCAGGCTTTTATAATTCCCTTGAGAGTTCACAAGTAAAGGTTTCAAGTAAGAAAATATTTTCTAATTTCCAGCCATTTTTCCTTTTTTTTTTAATTTCATCTTTATTAATGATTTGGAAGATGGAGAAAGAAGCATATTATGAATTCACATAGTTATGAGTTTACAATGTGATGTATTAGCTAAAAAGGCCAGAACTATTTTGAGACACAATTGAGGGAGCATTGTATCATGGGACTGAAGAGTGTCCCTTCTTATAGGCCTTCAGAAAGACGGCTACTGGAAGGTAGTATTCAATTTCTGGACACCTGTAAGCCAGAGAGATTTATATCAACTGGAAGGAACTCAGCAAAAGCGATTAAAGAAAATGTAGTGGAACATTATTGCCCTCTTGCCTGACCTTGTCCCATCAACTATGTGACCTGATGATAGAGCCTGGCTTGTAGTTGTCTGGTTAATTATAGCTGAAGCATGTTCCTTGTCATCTGCTAAATTCCCACTGTTGTAGATACTGCTATTCAATGTGGATGTGTTTTTGAACACTGACATATTCTCACACTCTAATGATGTCTAATAAAATATATACATCAAATTGGGTTAAAAAATGTAAGTCTAGGAAAGTTTAAGAGAAGTGGGGGATGGGAACTATTAGTTGTACGTAGTTATTATAGAATCAGTTCAAGCCTGAAATAGTAGCTAAGTCTGTTGAGAATGAATTTGGCTTGGGGCTTGTGAGCATTGGTGAAGACTTTTCCTAGGTCTCCACTGTGTGGTGTGGCCATGTAGATGACACCATAAACCAAGAATCAGTCCACTATGATCCATTTACTCCATAGCTGGTACGTCTTCCAGTTGTACCATTTACCGAAAGACCCAGATACTGGTCCAATGCATAAACTATCTCTATAGTCTCAAAATTTCATAGGCAAGAGGCTGTACTTTTTATGTGCTTGAAAGAAAATAAACCTTGTCTTGCCCAACAGATAAATGGAGATGCTCAGGCATAGCCTCTTATTCCTCCCCAGTCCAGGCCTTGGTTGTCTGAAGGGATGTACACACCTCTAGTTTGTTTCCCCCCCCCCAAAAAAAAATGCATGTTGCGTGAGTGAATAAATAGGTAAATTAATTAGAATCTCTTTGTTTTCTGTTTTAACCCTCAGCACTGATTTTTTTCTTCCTTCCCCAGAGCCCTTCAGCGCTGATGTCTGGGTTATGATGTTTGTGATGCTGCTCATTGTCTCAGCTGTGGCTGTCTTTGTCTTTGAGTACTTCAGCCCTGTGGGTTATAACAGGTGCCTCGCTGATGGTAGAGGTAAGGCCATTAAAACCGCTGCATTTCTGCATTTTTCTAGCTCTCAATTTTGAACCTCTGTACCTTTCATTTGCTATCTTCTCCTTAACTTACCCATTTCTGAAAATGAATCCTCCGCTTTCTATGTCACCAGCTTGAAGATTCATTAGAGATACCCCAATTAAGATGTTAGTTTGAATCTATATGTCCCCACCCTGGCTCAAGCCTGATCCCAAACCCAGTTCCACCCATAAGGAAATGAGAGGAAAGCTGGAAGGAGATACCTGTAGCATAGATGTGTAAGAGGAAACTACTTTTATAACCTTAGGTTAAGAGCAGGCTACGAGAGTAGTTGTGGCTGAAAGAGTTCTCCATAGCCAAAGGATCACCACTGAGGTATAACATCTCCAACGCACATGTCCTGCTCTATCCCTCTGCCAGGGAATATAGGAGTTGGACATTTGAAATACAATGGCCAGGAGATAACAGTTCTCACCCACAGCTTCTACTGGGGAAAGTCCAGTTTCCTGGCTAGGTAAGTCCAGAGATGTGAGGACTGCCTCTGTGTTTGAAGCATTTATGAGACTTCACAAAAAAGTTCACTATCTTTAGGAAGGGGGTGATGAGGTCCTTATAAATAGCTCTTCTAAAACTTTCTGACACCCTAGGGTTAGAAAATATTACTCCTTTTCTGAGAGTTTTATCCTGGAGTTAGACCTTCAAGATAAAAGATTCTTAGATTCTTAACCCTGGATACACATAAAAATTATCTGTGGGACACAAAAAACAGGTGCGTGGACTTCATTTTTGAATATTCTGATTCACTAAGTCCAGAGTGAGGCATTAGAATAACAATCCCACACCACACCAGTTTAATAAGAATCTCTGGAGATGGGTGCTAGGCTGCTGTATTCTGGAATAGCTCCCTAGTGCTTCTGTTGACTTCACAGTCCATGCTGTGACCCACCACTGCACTGAAGTATTTCCAGGTGCCGACCTACCTTCTTATCTGTTGTGTGAACTCTGGGTGGAAGTTTTGCTGCCTCCACAGCATGGTACTGTCCGGGCTTTCCACCTCTGCTAGAGGGTCATCCAGAAGCGTGACCTGCTCCCCATCCCAATGGGCATTGGTAACAAGTGAAATATCTGAGAAGCACATGACTACATACATAGGCTGACCATGTCAAGAGCTAAAGTTAATGTGCCCCCTCCCCTACGCTGGAAGAAAATAAAGGAGGCAAAAATTCCAATATAAAATTCAGAGCAAGGGCTTACTTTACAATTACTTTACTAAATGATGCTTTGTCTTCACAATGGCATTCAACATGGGGCCACTTTAAATATTAAGACTCCTTGAGGCATTTTACAATGTATAAAAATTTTATTTATAAACATCTTTTTAGTTACACATCTGTTCCATGAAATCAGGTCTGCATGCACAGATGTGTGTGCACAGTTAGATATTAGGCTCGACATGTATAGTCACCGGTGATTTAGTTGGCTGAGCAGATGCTGTAGGATCACAGATAGTATCGTAAGACCTGAGCTAATGTGTTGTAAAACTGTGCAGGCAGATGTTCATTTCAGCAGTGGAGGGGCTACACGCAGACCTAGGCATCAGGCAAGATCTCATCATCGCCAAGCAGAGAAAGCAATAAGGTCACAAGAAGATTATCAGCAGAAGACTTGACACTATCTTCATACAGGGGAAGAAAGGTCAAGGATAGCCTGCCTCAGTGCCCACAGCTGCATGTGGCAAAGCTAGGGGTTTATGACTACCTGTCTGGGCTTCCTGACATTCTTCTGCACAGGAGCTGCTACTGTAGGAAACCATTTGGGAAGTGTTGGCATTGGAGAGGGGTCAGAGTTGTCCTTGAAACATTCAGTGCTTGATGCTAGACGCTAAGAAAACACCAGGATAAAGTGCATTGAAAGCCATTTAGCATCCATGTGAATAAAATTGGTGGAGGTCTATGACAATGGTAGAAAAAGACCCCACACTTCTTGCTGATCTTTTTGAAGTTGAATTATTTCCTTGGTAGATAGTAATGTAAGTTTTAGGAACAACAGGAATAGGGACATGTGTGTGATGATAATGGGGTGGTTGCCTTTGTTATTTGGATTTGATATGATCTTGAGGGTCTCGATCTTAGGGGAAGAAAGCTGGTCCCTCCAGTGCTCTGGCTGAGTCATGACCATTAGTTGGAACAAGATCCCACATGCACCCAGGCCTCTGCTTTTTCTCCTGAGGAACTTTCTTATGTCTTTCAGGGGGTCCCAGGAGAAGAGAGACACAAGCTCTCTACTTAAAAGCTTTCTGTGAAAGGGCTGGGTCTTGGTTGAAGGGTTTCCTCCTCTGAGCAGGAACTTACCAGTTCTGTGTGCTTGTAGGTTTCAACAGAACCAGTGACTCTGTCTTAACTTCTGTCTTTGTCTTTTGTTCATTTCAGAGCCAGGGGGCCCATCTTTTACCATTGGCAAAGCTATTTGGTTACTGTGGGGTCTGGTGTTTAACAACTCCGTCCCGGTGCAAAACCCAAAGGGGACCACCTCCAAGATCATGGTGTCAGTATGGGCCTTCTTCGCTGTCATCTTCCTGGCCAGCTACACTGCCAACTTAGCTGCCTTCATGATCCAAGAGGAGTATGTGGACCAGGTTTCCGGTCTGAGTGACAAAAAGGTAAGAGGACCATTTAAAACCTTCTATCTTTCCCTCAATTTCATTCTGAACCATACTCAAAGTTCTCACATACCTGTTAATTTTTCTAAATCTTTAGAATCCACAGTTCTTTCTTATGTTTCCTTCAATTGGAGGAGGTCTTAAATGGGAGCAGAAAACAGTATCCCTACTGAAATAATATTACTTCACATTTGCCTTCTGATTTGTGAAAGGTTGTTATAAGTACACCCTGGGTTGCAAATAAGGGGCTTGGTATGTTAGCAGCTTTCTGAGTACGTGGTACTTGTTGTTGGATACACTTGGGTGGCCTATCCACATGGGGCTTCTGTTTGGTGTTGTTAGAGGGCTGCCCCATCCACCCACGCTAAGAGCACTGGCCCATTGTGGCCTTCGTTTTCCTCCCAGTGGGGTTTGCTGTGGGCTCTCCCTTTGTTCTCCTGCACACTCGTGTGTTCCCATGGCTGAGCAGGAGGGTTGTTCTCCTTGTGTCCTGAAGAGAAGTAACTTCTATTTAATTTGATTACCCTGTATAATGCTGATGAATGGGTTGCCCCCATACCAATTGCGGGCCTCCATGCTGGCATGTGCAGTTGAGACAGGAAGGAAAGTGTCTGCTGGCTTCCAACTTTTCTAGGTACAGATGTGCAGAACCCATTCTGAATGCATCTGACTCTCTAGGTCTGCCAGAAGCATCATGGCTTCCATGGCAGCTCTGTCTTCTGAAACCATGATAACCAGATGGTGCATGACCAGTAATAGGAGCTACCTTCATGGTGTGTCCAGTAAAGCTCCTGGGTACCCCCATGATGATTCTGTAGACTTGTACTTATAATAAATTTTCTATTCTGTTTCCTTAAAATGTAGAAAATGTTGATTTCCCACCCCTTCCACCATGATGAAGCCATGAAATATAGAGATGTATGTTTAGACCAGCTAAGTCAGACAGTGAATGATTTATCACATGGATGCAGTTTCCCCAAAGATAAAACTTGAAATACTTAGCAAATGGTTTGAGAAGAATGGAAAGGAGGAGATATTCTCTTCAGGGGCTCTATTCTGATTTCTCCATCTGCTGAACACTACTCACTAAGAATATTCAAAAGCATGTGAGAAAGATAAATAAGCTTCTTAGGGGAATGAAAAAACTACAGATTATATATATATATATATATATATATATATATATATATATATATTCACTCACTATGTTTACCTCATCATGTTATTTCATTCTCTGAATTGTCTCCCTTTTTACTTTATTTTTCTTTCTTATTTAAAAAAATATTTCCTCTCTGGTATTTCTTTCTCCCTTATTTTTAAGATTTGTTTACTTCTCTCTTCTAACTCATAATTTATCATGCATTCATTCATATATTTATTCATCTATTTTTAAACCTTTTCCTCCTTGTTCCTTTGTCTACATCCTTCCTTCATCATTTTCTCCCCAACCCCCTGTTACAACCACTACTTTTTGTGCCTCTTTCTGTAACCTGGGCAGTAGTGGGGCTACGCACAGCTGCTTCCTCAGGGCTCCATGCTGGGATGTGGCATGGCTGGGGTGAGGGTGGCCGAAACATGACAGATCATGTGCCTATGTGTGGGTTTGTCAGAGGTAAGGCAGGCCATGTCCTCACACCAGGATATGGCAGAGGTGTGGTGGATCATGTCCCCACATAGAATATGGCGGGACCCTGTTTCCATGCAGCAAGCAGCATGGTAGAGGTGTGGTGGGTCACAGACCTTCCTGGGGCTCTGGGATGTAAAATAGGGACTCCAACATATTTATCACCTTGTTTTATTCAAATGTCTGAGAATTGCTTAGACACTGTACTTATCTTTCTCAGACCCTCATGGGCTACCCAGCAACAATGGAATGATCTATTGGAACTAAGCATAATTGGGATGGAGGGGGATTGTTTTCCCTTCTGTGGTTTTGAAAGACATATCATTCTAGGCTGCTGGAACCAGAAATACTTCACCCTGTCTGTCTTCCATACCATGTTGCCTATGATCTGAAATGTTTGATCTCATCAGTTCTTTGCTTAAAGAACTTCAGTGGCTCCACTGCTTACAGAATAAAGACGATTTTTTCATATGTGGCTTTCAGAGCTTTTACAGATGATTCCCCATGTGTTTCATTAGCCAATGCTTAGATTCTTTCATTCTACAATTCTAGGCATCCTCCACTCCTTATCCTCCCCAACCATGCCTCTATCCATGCATCTGCTTAAAATGTTCTTCTCTTCACTTCATTTACCAAACTCCTATTGGAACTTCAGGACCCAGATTAGAGATCACTTCATTTGTGGAGCTTTCCTTAGCTCATCTGGGCAGTTACTCATTCTCTCATCTGTCATGGCAATCATTCATACCTTTATCATAACTCTTGTCTTCCACATTGTACTGTAATAACCTGCAGGTCTGTACTTGACTATATCTCATTCTCTCTGGTCATGATCTCCAAAAGGTCAGTGGTCATAACTTGGTTAACATTTTTTTAAGTCTGTGGGGAGAGAGGGAGAGAGGGTATATTTACAGAAGAGCCTCTTGTGCAGAACCGAGTTACTAAACATTATAGGCAAAGAAAGCAGCAAGAGAGCCAGAACCCTTTAACAACTGTTTAATTTGAAAATGCTTCAAAATGTTTATCTCTGATACATTTCAGAACTTTGCAAATGACAAAATAGTGAAGTGTGAGCATCCTACCAGAAAGTGTCAACATAATTTACATAATTATAGAAAACATTTTTAGTAACTAATGACATATAACTATATATCCATGTCAGGAGCAGTAATATAAATTAGAAAGAGAGTTTTTTGAAAGTACTAGTACACTGAAAATGTCAAAATTCTTATTGTTTTTTTACTTAGAACACCTAAAGAAAACATAGACTTGGGACTAACTTTGCATGAGAGGAAGTATATTCTGTGCATTTAGAAAAAGAAAAGAATAAAGTCATCAAAACAATATTCAGAATAGAAATGAGGTGATTTTGAAGATTTTTTCAGTGTAATTAAAGTTTCATCAAGGAAAGTAACAGTTAAAATGAAGAAAGATTTCTAAACTTATTCTAACTATGACAGATGACATATCTTCTATTAACTCAGATCAAATGATAAATATCTTAGATTATGATGGAAAGATATTTGTAGCCATTACATTTATATATTTTTGAAAAATTATCTTCAATTTTATGGCAGAGACATGTTCCCATATCTCATTCATGTTAAGGCACAAAGTCAGAATGCTCAGAGTTAAATTTCCATGAAAATATATTTCGGGGCTTCTTTTTACTGGATGGCTTCCATTTTGCAGTAGCGCATGACATCAGTGAATTCAGAATTACCCCACTACTTGCTATAACTAAATATGGGTGCAAGTGCTAACATTTAGCAGCCTTGCTGTACATTCCATCAGCTCCCCCGTGGGAGGACGATGGGAGGAAGCTGGTGACATCTTTCTTCTCCTAACAAAGAGCCCACAATGCTAATTCTCATGTTTCTCACCTATCCAGATGGATTTCTCCTTTCGCAGTCTGCCAGCCACAGTATGGAGGGGAAAGAGCTTGGCCAGGTGAAAGATGGGACATATTTGCTGGGCACTGGGCACATTAAGTATGTCACAGATATGTTATATGTATAATCTTCATACAGGTATGATTACTCCCATTTTACCAGTAAGGACACTGAGACTCTGGGAAGTTTAGTGAAGTCCCTAAAGTCACACTTTATCAAGTGACAGAGCCAAGGTTTGAGCCCCTGTGTGTTTGGCTCTAAAATCACTTTGCCAGGATGTCTCCCTTATAGCTAACCCCAGACAAGGCTATGGCATAGCTAAGGATTGGGATTGACACCCCTACCCCCACTTTATCATTTCATTGCCTATATCTCCTTTAAGGACTTACTGTCTCAGCTCCATTTAACCCAACCCTTCTCAGGGCACAGTACACTACCAAGACTAGTATTCCACTTCTACTACTACTACCATTACTGGTAATAATAATAACAGTTAACATAACCTCAACAATAATATCTCTGCTGACATTTCTTCAGCTCTTACGAGTCAGGCATAATGCCAAATACATTACATAGATTACCTTATGTAATGGTGCTATTAATATCATCATTTGTACATGAGGAAACTGAAGCTTAGGAGAGGTTAGGTAATTTGCCCTTCTGATGTTTCTGGCTGCCTATAGCCTCTAAACAGTGTGCCATCCTGTTCAGATACCCATGGTTTTTCCAGTTAATCCCCCTCCTACCTATCCTCTCATCTACCTTGTCATGGCAAGTTTATCAAGTTAGATCCTTTTCCTCTCCTAAAAAGTAGCTATCTGATTAACAGGTCCATAATAAGTAGATAGTATTTTAACATTTGCACTTTCTATAATATGTCTTTCAGAGGTTTTACTTTAAACAGAGAATAATGATGATTTCTAGTAATTGGGCAAGGTAATGGCCTTCAAATTGACTTTAGTGTGGTCCCATTGTGACCCTGAGGTTTACTCCGCTGTTGGAGGGTGGGAGAGGGTGGCAGCAGGGGAGAGAGAGGTCAATTATGAAGTCAGGGGTGAAGAAAGCCTGCAGGGAGACAAAGGCTGCTAAGGTCACTGGGGGCTGCCATCTGACCACCGGGCTCCCGAGGGTATGTGGCTCTGTCCTGCTTCACACATTCCTACCGTCAGTCTGATATACACCCACATCATATTTTGCAGTTCTGTTCCATAAGGAACTAGTGGAACTTTATTAACTTCAGCTTGTCACAGAGGTGCTCATCTGGTTAATGAGGGCAGCATCTCTGCTTGCATCATTGGAGGTATGATTAGAGTGGCCGACTAACAACTAAATGAGAACCCCCCTGGCTTTTCCAGGTAATGATGATTCAGAGTCCCATAGAGTCTGGAAGTCACCTCCTACCCTTTTGGGATAAAGGAAGGGTAGGGCTTTGATTAGTCAACATGCAAACAAATAAGTAAAGAGGCATTTTTTGGAAGAAAATCAGCATTTTACACCACAACTACACTGAAATGTTGGGATGGTGTCTGAGCATGTGTGAGGAAATGGGCCATGCTTTCCACCCTATTAACTTTAGGCTGAAAGCCAGTGGGAGACAGCTGACCTCACGCCTGATCTGTCACAACCTGGTTTTGGCCCAGACCATCTTGGTCAGACCATGCAATACTGGCCTAAAAACAGCTTACTAGGGAAAGCGACAGGCATGACTAAGTAGCCAGGGAGCTAGAAATGAGGGCCTGGGTGGGACCTCCTGGTAGCTAAGCAAAATGAAAGACCATGATTCATTGTTCTGGAGCTGTCAAGCAACTGGTCATCTCGTAACTGCTGGTCAAGAGTAGGTCTGGAGGAAGTGACAAGAGAAGAAAACTCCCCAAACCCTGCCAATATATGGAATACACTACATGCACGGGTAGGGCAAGGGATGCCTGCCCCTTTGTCTCTTAATTAGCAGAGCCAATCTGACACGATGCATGGATTCTGCCCCTCATACTGTGGCTCCTTCATTCTTGCCAGGGTGGCCTCCATCCATATAGATCCAGAACAAAGCCTTGGGCTTGGCCAGTCCAATGTCTGTCAGTCAGGTCAGCTATCACCTCTTCTCTGGTTTTATTTGAGAACAAGACTTCTTATGACTCGTCAACAAGCCCTATGGATCCTAATTCCTAAGTCTGTCTTGACTAAGGCAGGAAATCCTTACCCTCGGCTCAGCATCCAATGGCTTAGCAGTGGTTACTCCTAGTCCCATGATGCAGATTCCCTGGTATTGACTACTGTGCAGGCCCCATTGTCCTCTTTTCCTCCTTCACAGCATCCGGCTTCACTTAGTTCTTTCTCTTTTCCTTGCTCTCTGACATTCCATGTTTCCCACACAGGATTCCTCACCTCCCAGCTCTGCTATGCTAATGGGGACAGTAGTGGGTTGAATGATGGCCCCCCCAAAATGATACATCCACATTCTGACCCCTAGAACCTTTGAATGCGGACCTTATTTGGAAAAAAAGATATTTGCAGATATAATTAAGTTAATGACTCAAGATAAGATCATCCTGGATTATGCAGGTTGATGCTAAATTAGTTGCAAGGATCTTTATAAGAGAAAGGCAGAGAGAGATTTGACACCTAAAAGGAGAGGGCCCTGAGAAGGCAGAAGAAGAGTTTGGGGCTGTTGTGGCTACAGGGAATGCCTGGAGCCACTGGATGCTGGGAGAGAAAGGAATGGATTCTGCCCTTTAGCCTCTGGAGGGAGCACAGCCCTGCTGACACCTTGACTTTGACTTCTGGCCTCCAGAACTCTGAGAGAATAAATGTGCATTGTTTTAAGCCTCAAGTCTGTGGTGATTTGTTGTGGCAGCCACAGGAAACTAGCACACTAACTAATACTGACTCCTTTTATAACCCGTACTCTGAGCTTGGTGCACCCTGTGCGTCTCCTACTCATCTCAGTCTCCTTCACCAGCCCCCCAGCCCTATCCTTCCAAAGTGGGTATTTCTTACAGCAGGATCCGATTCCGTTCTCCTCCTCACTAATCTCCTTTGCTTGAAAGAACTGATCTACACTGAAGATTTGCAGAGACACGTTTTACATGCAGGAAGATTCTTCTGCATGCTGGTTAATTTTAGGGAGAGGGTGAAAAACCTAAATGCCATTGTGTGCTCCCTTCTGCTCTGTCCTTGAGCCTGATTAATGATAGTTTCTCACAGTATGTAGTGTGGCATCTGTGTGCACACTTCCCACACAACCTTCTAGACCTCTCAGTAGTAATATCGCTGGCCAAGGGGATTGAAGACATGTTTTTTAAGATGTATTTTTTTCATAACTCTTTTCTGGGCAAAATATTATTGCATCCCTTTCACATTCTGGATTGTTCTGTGTTGCGCAAATCACAGAACTGAGGGACTTTGGCTGATTACCAGGTACAGTTGATACTTTTTGTCATCAAAGACGACCAGGTGTAACTCTATCCTCCAAAACTACATAAAGGTAATGAGATAACTGGGTAACTAAGAACTTGGTACTTGCAAAGCTGCATAAGGATCACCAGTTTCCCATGTGCATGGAACATAAGTTTTACAAAGTGGATCTCAGAAAGGTTTTCTTTCTTACCTGGAAAAAAGAAGAAATTTTGGTTCATTCTGCTGACACTAGAAGAACCGTCTTTGTGAAATGAAACAAAGTGAAAAGTAAGTGAGGGAAGAAGGAAGAAAAGCATCAAAACCCAATCCTAGGTTCGATCTACTCTGTATAACTCTTTTTAGAAAGGTGTTACTATGCAAGACATTAGAGGAATGGAAAACTTCCTGGACCCATAAAATAGTTTTAAATGTACCAGGTTCCATTCTGGTCAAGGGCACATGCTCAGGTTGCGGGCTTGATCTCCAGTGGGGGGCATTCAAGAGGCAGCTGATCAGTGATTCCCTCTCATCGTTGATGTTTCTATCTCTCTCTCCCTCTCCCTTTCTATCTGAAATCAATAAAAAGATATTTAAAAAAGAGAAATAAATGGTTTAGTCTAAGGGGAGGCTAATCTTTTACATGTTCACTAAATATTGACTTATGGATTAAGGATTTTTTTTTAAGACTTAGTGTTTCCCTTCTGGACAACAAAGTTTGAGTCCTTTGAGACACATTAATGCAGCCAAGATAATTTCTATGTGGTCAAAGCTATTGGGCCTCAAATGAATCAGATTTCAGGGATGTCAGAATTATGTTTACAGTGAAAATTATGGCCTGGGCTGGCTCTGGGCTTTTGTGGATATTTCAGCCTTTTTGCCCTTCCAATGTCCCCTTGCTTTGATGGCAAGAGTAGACAAAGGTCTCAGTGGATTGTGTGCAGCTTGTTATATTTTTGGAAATTTTCTGCATAGCTGGGTACGTGCTAGGGCCAGTGGGGTCTGAGAGTGCCTAAGGCCTGGAGAAACCCAACCATTTAGTTTGCAATTTGCAACCAAGTTTTCCCTTCCAGCACAGGTCACAGAGGGCCATGGCAGGGCCACTTACACTCTGTAAACACTGTCATCTTGGACATCTCCTCTGGTATTTTATTCCACTTATATTCAGAGGCTTTGATTTGTAGTGTCAAGGGCATGAGCTTCAGGCCCACAGGATCCTGAGAGCTGCCCTAGTGGGAAGAAGAAAACAAACAGGCAGGCAAGATCCCTCAGGTGCAAGCAGCTTAGACTTCCAGGAGGAAGAGTCAGGATGAGGAATGTCAGGGTCTCAGGTCCCCCCTTTAAAAATTACAGGGTTATTTTATATGAGTAGTTCTTTCTGTTGTAGGGATCCAAGGAGGAGTGGCTGCCTAGGAAGGGTTGGGGTAGAGCGGAAAGTTGACATCGAAGTCATTTGGGGAACCCTTTCAAATTAATTAGGCCTCTGTTCAGCTGGCTGGAAATATAGGTACAGGTGGTGAAAATGCCCACCAAGCAGGGCCTGTCAGGAGGAAGCCAGAAGAACCAAAAGTATAAAATGTGTTTTGAGAACCCTTTTGGTACTTTGGGGGAAGGTTATTGGAGGGATGTGACATCCCCCCCTTTCTCTCACTGCCTTAAAACCTACCAAAGGGGCTTTGAGGAGACCATTTGGAGAGCTTGGTATTCATCCCCTGCAGTTGGAATGGAGAGAGGCTAGCATTTGACCCATACCTGGGAAAACTAAGGCTGGCAGTTCTTGGCTAGAGCAGATCACCTAGTAGGTGGGCCAGACTCTGACCAGTGACAGGAAAGGTCTGTGTTTTTAAAGATCAGATTAGGCCACATGGGAAGGAGAGAGTCAGTGTGAGCCTGGAGTGGAGGGAGGTATTTTTAAAAGTACCCTGTCCAAAGGACTTCCTGCTCAGGATGAGGCAAAGGAAGCAGGACTTTTTCTGGAGGGGTGTCACTCAATGGAGAAGCTGAAGGGACTGATGTAAGCAACCAGCTGTACTGAGAGAGCTGCAGACCAAGGTTCTGAGAGACCCTGGCGAACCCATGAACTTGCCTGACGAGAAGAATCTTCTTTGAACACCAGCTATGCCTAGAGAGCAGCAGTACTGGACCACTACTGTGTCACCCAAATGAGTGCTTCTGCCCCTTATGGCTCCTCCTTGTCCTGCCCCCATTGTCTTTCATCCCACCCCAAAGAATGGGAGGAAAGCGCTAGAATACAGAATCTAGAAGAGCTGGTTTCACTTTGGTTTTTATTTCTTGGCAAGCTGATTGCCACTGGGATTCTTGGGGCATATCTGCCTGGTTTTCTCTTCCCTTATCACTGAACATGTATTGTACTATTTAATGAACATATACTATGTGCCAGGCCTACTGTTACACTCTTCACATCTGTTACTACTTTTAATCCTCATGCCCATCCTTTGAGATGGATGTCATTAACCTCATTTTACAGATGAGGTGATACATGTAAGTGTTAAGCAAATTCCCTGAAGTCACACAACTAGGAAGTGAGGGTGACAGAATTTGATCCAGGGAGAGCTGACTCCACAGCCCACAGCTATCCTGTTATACTGCACTGCTATAGCCCTGTGTCTTTATGTGAACACAGGAAGGAGGTGCATGGTTCTAGAGCAGGGGTGGGAAACCTTTTTTCTGCCAAGGGCCATTTGGATAGTTATAACATAATTCATGGGCCATACAAAATTATCAACTTAAAAATTAGCCTGCTACATTTGTCAAACATTTAATTAACCCACCCCGAATGCATTGGCAGGGTCAGACCAAATGATTTCATGGGCCTTATATGGCCCGTGGGCCAGACGTTCCCCAACCCTGTTCTAGAGGCATTGGCTTGATGCAGCAGAACCCAATCAAGCCCCCTGCCATGGGGACTCTCTCTGTCCTGGCTTCTGGATTCTCAAGGGGGTGCTTATGAGCCCCCATAGACCCTTAGGCCAATCTCTACCCAGCTGTGAGTGCACAGGAACCTAGAAGAGACTTTTGTTCACTGGAATCTAGGAGTATCTTAAACAGGGCTCTGTTGTCTTCATTTCTGTACATTACAAACCACTTATTTAATGAAGGTTGACAGGATGAATGGATCCAAGAGATGTGGAATGTTGTCAGGTGCCATGCTTTCTCTCTTCTAGAAAGTAACCAATAGACTTATACTGAATCCAACTAGAAAGAACAAGATGCCGCTCCCAGGAGCCTCCCCTTTAGGGAAAAGGAAAGAAGACAGAGGAAGGAATTGGAGAGGAGGGAAATGCACCCTACTCTATCTCTCCACCTCATCTTAGGAGGAAAATAAAGCAAGAACAGTATCGATTATTTTTCAAGTACTTTTGGCAAGGAAACCAGGGATAGCTTAAGTCTACAAACCATCCTGATATTAAATTTGCTAAATGCCTAAATCCTTAAAACTTCCTCACACATCTCTCAGGTTATCACTAGCATCACAGTACACTCTGAGTTAAGTATACGCCAGTTCCATTTCTTGCAAGAACTGATTGCCAGTAGGCCCTGAGATGGCTGGAACTCAGCTTTTGTTGGACTGAGTCCAAAAGAGATGTTGAGCTGGGTGTCATCCTGGCACTGAGGAAAGAATGTTGTGATGTCCATTGATGTCTCCTAGTGGCCTCAAATACAAATTGAACAAGCTGCCTAACAGCATTGCAATATGAAGGACACTGTAGCCACGGACCTCCTGGGCAAAGGAGCCTCTGGGGAGTGAGCCTTTTATTGCTCCCAGAAAAATAAAAACGTACTTGAACACACAAGGTTATCTACTCACACGCCTTTACATGATACACACACCCATTCCCAAAATCACATGCACACACCACATAGTGTGCAGATGCAGATCTGACTGGGAACACTGAGCACTTTTTTGCTTTTTTCCTTTTCTCCATATAAAAGAAAGTCAAATTAATTGCAGCCAATTACATACAAATCCCTTTCTGTCTGCCAATCAGGCCTGCCTGATGGGAAAGAGGTGCTCTCACCTACTTCATTATGCAAATTGATATTCAAAGGCTGAAGAACAATGCAGACTTCAGCACAGCAGTGATTTTGGGATGCTAAGAGGAAGCTGCTGGGAGAGGAGTTGGTTTAACCCTGTGATGATGATGAGAGGGCTGAGAGGGCTTCAAGTGGTGATGGAGGCAGAGTCCAAGTACCCGTTAACTGATGTGAATTGGGCGCTGACATGGAAGGTCGCCCTGAGGTCGGACAAGATTCAGGATGATTTGGAGTCCAAATAGTCTAGACAGAATAGCTTGATTCTTTAAATACCCCTGTGTTCTCATCTGTAAGTATGGGGTCAGGTGTGGCCATAAATGAACCGATACTCAAAACTATTTGTAGTCAAGGGCAAGCATGATCCGTCATTCACAGAAACAATCAACACACATGCACATGCACACACAAGCACAGAGGCAGATATCAATGAACACTGATATTTCTTATTATGAGATTATTTTGTTTGGAAAAGGCTTGTAACATTCAGCCATGTGTTCATTCGGGAGCTACTATATACAGAGAAAGAGTTATTTCACTTCTCAGTCATCACAGTTGTGAGGACTTATGTCTCTCTTGCCTGCCCCACCTTGTTATCTTGTCCCAGCACTTCAAAATCTCCTCTTGAATTTGAATTACAATCTTTGCCTCTGACTCAAACTCAAATAATGGAAAATAAGCTTTTAATAAAATTATGCAATTGTCACCCTGGTCTTCTCTCCTGGGGATGTTACAAGCCAGACAGAGCACATAACAGTATGGGCATTTATGCTTGGCAGCTGTGGTCTTGGTGACATGGAGTAGGGCTAGGAGGTGTTTGGTGTTGGGAAGCTGGGCAGTTTTCCAGCTCCTCCTGAATAGTCTACAGATTATGACTTCAGTTTGGGTTTGTCTACAGATTATGACTTCAGTTTGGGTTTGAGTGTGGTAAAATCACACATCACCTAACACACTCCATGATGAATCCCTCCAGGATGCGAGTGGCCATTCTAACACCACCCCACTGTTGTTGGTACCAGCCACTCCAGGTGGCTTACTGTGTACACATAAAAGGAACAACATGACATCCTTGCAGCCTCTGAAGGTTGTGTCGTTCAGTGAAGAAGGAGAAATCACAGAAAAAAAATGACTCCCAAGGCAGTCCGCAGCTGGGCCGATTGGTCTGCATGGCCACTACTCTTTTAGGATGCCTTCCTGTGCTTATATTTCTAGTTTAAGCATTTATATCAGAACAAAAAATAAAAATAAGCTATCTGCTTCTTAAAATGCATTTATCTTGGGGGCATTGAATGAATGATGGTTCAATCAGTGAGACATTTATTTTAAGGTTGTATCCATAGATGTGATCACTTTGGATGGAAAAAATGGGGCATTTGATTTTGTGAAAATGGATTGTGTAGAAAAAAAGAGGGACTGTCAGGTTTGGATGCCCTGGAGAGAAGCTCAGGAAAGGAGAAGGGCCAGAAGCAGAGTGTGAATATGGAGAGTGTAGTGCAAGAGCCAGCCCTAAACCCATGCCAGGAGATTCCTACTCCTTTTCTTCGATACTTCATCACCCATCCCCTGCCCCTCCCTGATCTTCAGATACCCACCCTATCCTCCTGCAACAGCCAGAACCCACCGCTGTCACCCTCCACTGGAATCATTGATCCAATGTCCATTTCCTTCACTGCACTGTAAGCTCCGTGAGACAACAGACATGATTTCAAAAACTGTCTATTCAGCTCCTGGGACAGTGCCTGTTACATCATAGAAGTATGTTAAGTGAATGAATGTCCCCAGAACATGAGCTAACAATATTGACATGAAAGTTATGCCCTCTTATGGATGAAATTGCCTTTAATGAGCTATCCATTTATAGTATTGTTTCTCTGGGGAAATGTATTTCTGTTTTTTCTGAACAGCTGATTTATAAGTGAACTCTTGAGGATGATGTGTTCATAGGTTAGAGCCTGCCTATTCAAAACTGCAATTCCAAAGCCAAAAGATAAATTAACCTTTATATGGTGTGTTCTTTTGCAGTGTTAGCAACCATGGCCCGCATCCATGGTAATCACTATGTAAAACCGCATCAACAGTTACAGTCTCAGGGAGTGGACCAGTCATTAGTGACCATGGGCATTCCCTGGGCTAGATGATTTACATTCTTCCCCTTATGTACTTCTCCTTCCAAACCTTTTTGGCAGATGCTACCTTTGCTTTACAGAAAGAAAACTAAGATTCAGTCACTTCAAAGTATGTGAGATGGCTGGGCTCCTAAACCCCTCCAGTGCCTCAGTTTCCTAATTATAACATGGGGATAAATATGTTGCTTACATTATAGGCTGTGCTGATTAAAGACTTATAATATCCATAAAGTGCTTAGAAACTGTTCCCCTGCATTCTAATCCCTCATTAAATGTTAGGGCTCAGATCCTTCTGCAGATCCAGGGTTTGTGCCTAAATCCTTCTCACAAAGCCCATGCTGTTTCCAGTTAGTGATTAACATGTACTTTGAAAGCCATAGAAAAACTGCTACCAATCTACTCCAGAGCCCACATGTTGTCCTCCCTCCACCCACCCTGCTCCCTGTACTTGTCTGTTTCAATGAGATTCCAGGAAGTGGGTGGGGTGTGGAGGACAAGAAATGTGAATATGTGAGGGCTGTGAAGGTGTGCAAGGGCCAATGGAAGAGTCGCTCTCAGTGCTTAGACTATCTGAAAGTAGCTCTGGATCCAAGGATGCTGGAAGAAGGGTATCTGCCAGGTGCTGGGTACCTTTTTGCAATCATCCTTGTGGGTCTTTTGAGAGAAAGCACTTAGCATCCTCCTAGGTGCAGAGTAAGAGCTCAGTGAATGTTTCTAAATCTGTGTCTGTCACTCATTGCTGTGATAGGAAACAATTACTTCAGCCCAGCCGGCATGGCTCAGTGGTTGAGCATCCACCTCTGAACAAGGAGGTCACGGCTCAATTCCTGGTCAGGGCACATGCCTGAGTTGCGGGCTCAGTAGGGGGTGTGCAGCAGGCAGCTGATTGATGATTCTTTCTCATCATTGATGTTTCTATCTCTCTCTCCCTCTCCCTTCCTCTCTGAAACCAATAAAAATATATTTTAAAAAACCACAATTACTTTAATTATGTTTTTATTGTACTACTACTGCCCCCCCCCCACCCCAACTAGTTTCTTCCAGGAGTGGGGAAATTAGAGAACTCGGTTTGTCTTAAAGTCTTCCCTGCTTGCGTGGTCTGTATTGACAAAGAATTGTCTGTCCTTTCAGACTCCCAGGAAAAGTAAGCCTAACTACTACTACTTCCTGCTCTCTTGGAAACTTAGAAAAGAGCCTTAGCTCTAGCTGGTTTGACTCAGTGGATAGAGCATTGGCCTGCAGACTGAAGGGTCCCGGGTTCGATTCCAGTCAAGGGCACATGCCCGGATTGCGGGTTCGATCCCCAGTAGGGGACATGCAGGAGGCAGCTGATCAATGATTCTCTCTCATCATGGATGTTTCTATCTCTCTCTCCCTCTCCCTTTCTCTCTGAAATAAATTAAAAATATATTTTTTAAAAAAGAAAAGAGCTTTAGCTTTGCTGCAAATTATTGATGAAGCAGGGAGTTTATAACATTCCCAAGTTTATCATTAATGCCCATTTTTACTAGTTTAACCATAGAAAATATATTGTTATTTTCATAAATAGTTGCCACTCTATCATCATTTATTCACTGATGAAGGAAACACTGAGGCTCCCTAATGACCCCATGATTTGGAAAGTTTCCAGAATGTCAAGTTTGATGTGGGTTTAGGAGAACCTGAGACGCGATGGTTTCAGTCTCCGAAGCTCCTATGCTCGCTGCCCAGCCAGGGAGCTGTCTTCCATCCTCCACACCATTTAGAACCTCTACTGGCCAAATCCCACTTAACATACACTATATTAATGAACCTTAACCTGTATATCTGTATGTAATGGTATTCTCTAAATCAGGGGTGGGGAATCTTTTTTCTGCTAAGGACCATTTGGATATTTATATCATCATTCATGGGCCATACAAAATTATCAACTTAAAAGTTAGCTTGCTATATTTGGTCAAACATTTAATTAACTCATCCCTAATGCCTTGGCAGGGCCAGACCAAATGATTTATCAGGCCATATAAGGCCAGATGTTCCCCCACTCCTGCTCTAAATAATCAGTTTCATTGCTTTTCAGTTTCATCACCTCATCTTCATTTATTCATTCAACACATAGGCCTTAATAAACAGCTACCATACACCACTTAACTAAGACAGGAGATGGGAAGATCAGACAATGTTGTGCAAGCACGTTATCCCTAACCTTTCTGTCAGCACTGAGCTCAGTGTCCAACCACACAGTTCACCTCAGAGTCCTAGCAGCTGCCACACTGTCCATGGCTAAGGCCTAGAGGCCCTGGGATTAGAAAGACCAATAGTCTCTCCAGAAACCCCCTCCTGGCCTTTGTGGTTAACCCTCTGTTCATCTTGGATTCTGCCTCCTTACAGAATCCTGTCCCTCTCCACAGTTCTTTGGATTAACTAAGGCATCTGTTGTATCATCTGCCTGGCTTTTTATTTAAATTGTTATATTCTCTGCACTTAGCATAATACTTAGCACATAAGGGCAATTAATTCAACAACTGTTTATTGGATGGTTACTAGTTACCCTGTGAGTTGGGTTGCCAGATTTAGCAAATAAAAACACAGAGCACCCACTTAAATTTGAATTTCTGATAAACCATGAACATACTTTTAGTATAAAGTATATCCTGCAACTTCAAAGACATGCTACTATGAGGTGCTGGAGATGTGCTGAGGAGGTCTCGGGTCATAGTCCAGTGCAGGAGGCAGACATGGTTCTTAAAATGTAAGATGGCAGGTCCTGTGATAGAGGAATTTTCTTGGGGCTCCTTCCAGGGTGAAATAAACACTGAATGTCAAGTCCTCCCACTGGCACGGGCCTGACCACAGCCTTCCCACCTGCCACATTGCTCCTTAGCTTCCCCTGAGAGGCTCCCGTTTAAACAGTAGCATGGTGTTCACACGGGCAGCTGTGCTCCACTAAGGCTCCGCAGCTTTTCCGACCATGCTGTTGACGAAGCCAGTTCCTGTCTCTTCTTATTCTAGGGCTGCATGATGTTACATCCTGTGAGAGTTACTTTGTACGCTTCCTAATGAACTTCATTCTCCTCATCATGCTAGACATATTGTTTTGATGTTTAATTCTATTTCCCAAATGGCCAGCTATCCAATCCAATTTAGTGTCAGAAGCAGATTTAAAGAGAAAGTTTTTCATCCTATCATCTAAGTTGTTTAAGAAGATGAAGCCTTTCCCTGTGTGTTTCTTAAGTTACCCTAGACTCCTAACTCAAGCTGGTCATGTCCACCGTTTCACCAAGTGTCCCACCTGCCTCGTCTGAGAGGCCTCTGGTTTGATAAAGAGAAACTTCTTTCTTTGCATCTTACTTTGGCATTGGCTACAGAGGTTTTCTCATTTTGTTAATTGGTTCCTGATTTGGAATTATAGAATAATTTTGAAGAAGACTAACTTCTTTATAACCCATTGACAAAGTAAACATGACATATGTACTTGACCATCAAAAGGACCCAGCAGCCTGGTATCTTAAAAGAATCATACAGCTCACTATGGAAGCCTTTGAATAATGCCCTACTAGGTAGCTGAGAAAATAGCCCCATTAGTATGCATATTTCCTTCTAACTACTAGTATGTCCACCTAGACAAAGATTTTTAAAATGTCAGTGTAAAATGGACTCACCTCAATTATTTTCAAAAATAAGTGTGTTGTGATTTATAGGCAAGCCATCCTGCCAGTAATCCTATCTCTTTAGCCATTTGCTTATTCTAGAAAAAGTATCTTTTCTAAGCCTGGGGTGAAACAAACCTTAGTTTTTGTTTTAAGTGGAAAAACATATTTTAATATGTTTATCTGATGCTAACTTGAAGTTGTTCCACTGAAAATTTGCCTCAGACCAAGCTGATGGGGCTAGCTTCAAAGAGGAAAGCATGTAGAGGTGGTACATTGTTAGAGACAAGAGTTTCCAGAGAACAGTGGGCATTGTGTCCCTAAAGACAGTCTAAGCTCAGCACATCCTGTAAGAGATGAAAGGACACGGGACAAGTCTTACGGCCAAAGTTTAAGCATCTGATCTAAAATCTGGAAGAGGCCCTAAAATAGCTTTATCTCATGCCTTCTGTTTTTCTTTTGTTTTACATTAATGGAAATTGATATATGCTGTGACATACTAATATTTAACATATTTACAATGTTTATTTGTCTCTTCCTACTGGACTGTAACTTCCACAGGGACAAGAATTTTTGTCTTTGTTTACTCATATATCTTCAGTAACTGGCAAATATAAGTGCTCAAACATTTGTTAAAGAATTAATTAATGAACCATTTAGTCAATGAATAAATAAGTACTGGATGAGAAGATAGTTATATAAATCATACAGTGTTCATAGTATAAGCTGATACTTTTCTTTCTTATTAGCCATTTGAACTTGACAAACAGTGAGAGATAGTTTCATAACTAATGGTTGGGGAGAGAGAGGTAATATAGATAAGAAATATTTTACATTCATTGTCTCAGATAAAATTTGCTCATCTTGAGTTTCTGCTATGAAATAATCTAAATTGAGCAGTTATTTAAAAAGAACAGTGAGTAAATGGGGTATCCAACTGTACTACTATTGTAGCTTATCAGATCTTAAATTATAAAGTGATTTCAGGGCTTATTTGGCAAGATACTTGCTTTCTTTGAAGCTACTGATTGCTCCTCATCTTGTGTGAGAGGAGTACAGTAGGCCCCTATGTGTGTCCATGCGCCAAGCCTGCGCATGGACACACATAGTTAATCTTATTCTCTGAATAAGACCTCAGCTTCTCAATCAGTGTTCACTGAGTGCTTTCTCCTTTCCAATCCCTCATTTAACAAGAGATAGAATAACTATCACAATGCCACTTCCACTTTCATAGGGGAAAAGATATGCATGGTAACAAAAGAAGTTTATATAAAGGAATGATTAAAAGTAAAAACAGTTTTTAAGATCTTCCTGAAATAAGAACATATTAAACACAATCTCTTAAACCATCTATTATCTTTTGTATCTAAATGCCTGCATAGCATTCACATCTCAGTTCCATAATGTATATAGCAGGTGCCCATTGCATATGTCTGGATGAAGGGTAACCCTAAAGAGGAATGTGAATTAGTTTAGAATGATTTCCAACAGAAGGGTTAAAGGTAAAAGGAATTTTGGACTTTACACTTAGTCAACTGGAAAAAATTGAATTCCATTCCTCTACTAATAGGGTTGTTGATAGTTTACTTCTGTAGCAATCACTTTATAATAATTATGTTAACATTTTAATTGGAGTCCTATTAAGGATGACTTAGGCACATTGGACTTTCATGACCCCAAAAGGAGTGGGGTGTGGAGGCATCTGCCTTCCCTTGCCATTGGCTCTAGTGCAGAGCCTGGTGCCGAGTGGGCACTCAGAACCTATGTGATGACCGGATGGAGGCAGAGATAGAGGGGACAGGAACAGAGAATGTCTGTTTGAGCTTGGATAGCCAATGAACTGCCTAGGCCTCTGCTTCCTGCTCCATGCAGAGAGGAATTTGTTCAATCAGCTTTCTTAAATTTGGTTTCACAGTTTCAGAGACATAATGGCTATTCTTAGAAAAATGTATGGTAAAGTTTGTTGAGGAAATGCTATGTCAATGTTAAATAAGTTTGTTTTTTCCCACAAATGATTTGTCAGGGCTCTCTCCTGTGAGGGTCCATTGTGAGCCCCAAAAGGAGATGCAGTTTGCACAATAGGATCCCTGAGGGTCCCTCCCAGGGATGATATTCTGTCAGTTGGAGTACCCCCACATAGGGCTGACTTTATTGACCAAAGCAGGAAGTTCTGCTGTGCTGAAATGAGTCAAAATGTGACCGTGTATGCACATGCTGGCATTTTCATTTCTCAGGATGGAATTGAGTGATCCAGTTGATTGACAGGAGATCAGAAGTGTGCCTGTAACCCTAACATGCCTCTCCCTGGATCTTCACTCACCCCAGGCCCTGCCTGGCATAGATCTTTGGCCATCCAATCCCAACTCCAGCTTCACAACTCTGAAGAATATTGTCACTGTGATAGGAACCTCAGGTTATCATGCTAACAACAGCAGCACCCCTAAATTCATTGGGTCATCTTGCATATAGAAACCCTGGAAGTAACCTTCAGTATTCTCCTGAAAACTGTATATAAGGTGTTGGGGCATGCAGTGAAGTTCTGGCATCTCAGTTTCCATAGTGAATCCATCTGTAACCTTCACTTAAAATCTTCTTTTAAGGCCATTTCTCCTTGCTAACACCCACAGCTTTTATAAAATATCTGTGACCATCCCTGCATTCTCACAGGTCAGTCTGTGGAGTGGAGTGGTGGCAACCACACATCTTGTAACAGTCTCATCTAAGGCTAGGCCACCTGTAACACACAGGATGACTTAAGGATAAAACTCAGATGCCTTAGTTCTTAAGCCTCTGTTTCATTCCATCTCCATGTTATCATAATTATCTCCAACTCTGTCACATTTTTGGTGCCAAAGAAATATTCATATGCTTTGTCAAGTCCTAAATTTGACAAGCTCTTTTGGGATCTCAGATCTGATATATTTTTTGAAGGGAAAATGGAGAAGGTGCCAGGAAAGATGTCCTCAGCTAGCATGAAGACATATTAACTCCTTATTCACCAGGGATGCCAGAATAACACTAGATCTGAGAAATATTAATACTCAATTGTGTGTTGCATGATAACGCATTAACCAGTAAGGAGGGTACCTTGAATTTTTTAATATAATAAATGTATCTACATTTGTGCTATGAAATTTACTCACTCACTCACTCATTCATTCATTCATATTGAGAGCTTACTAAGTGCCAGGTACTGTTCTAGGCACAAGAGAGATAGCAGTGATCAAAACAGATAAAAAGATATTGTCCTTCATATCACTTACATTCTAAAGGAGGTGGAATGAAGAAAACAAGTTAGAAAGGTAATTATATACAATATTAGAAGGTGTCAACTGCTACAGAAAGAGGTAAAGCAGAGAAGAGATATAGTGAGTGTTAGCAGAGGACTTGCAACTGTAGTTGTGTGGTCAGGGAAGGCCTCAGTGAGGAGACCATCAAGTCTGACCTGAAGTTAGTGATGGAGTGATGGATATCTGGGGCTTTCCAAGTAGAGAGAAGAGCAGACTAAGACAGGAGTTTGCCTGGTGTTTTCTAGGAACTATGAGGAGGCCAGCGTGGCTACTGAAGGGCAATGAGGGAGTGTAGTGGGAGATGAGGTGGTGGGGATGAGCTCGACCCTGCCACTTCCTCTCCTGTCTTCTTCTGAATTGGATTTTGCCAAGGCTTCCATTTTGATGTCTTGTTCATATATTCCATTTTTTCCGAAAATAGGCCAGCCCCTTAGTCATTTCCCAGTGAATGTCCCTCCTCTAGTCTCTCTATTCTTCAAGCCATATGCTTGAGCTGAGTAATGATACCTAAGTGTTGTGATGTGCACACCTCATCCTTCCCCAGCCTGACCATTCAGCATGCTCTGCAGTATGGCTACTCTCTATGCACCAACTCTGTTCCACATACATGTACGAACATTCTTTCCAACTTTGGTTAAGACACGGTGCTCAGGTCCTTCTGCATCTTAGCTTGTGCCATTCCTCTTGCCTTGAGTGCCCTGCCCACACCTCTGCTTCTATAATCTCCAATCTCCATCTCTGCTTTCTCTCCATAGCTTCCCTATCACTGTCCTCCCATGATAAACTCCACTCCCTCTAGATTTCCATTGCCTTTACTTTCTTTACATCCTGTTTGGAACTTGGCATACTCATTTAGTCATGGGATTTTTCTGTTCTACATATGTTGATTGAGCATCTGTTCTATGAACATAGAACTCTGTGATGAGTTTTACAGTTAAGTGTCAGGATTCTGCCTTTGAATCCTTGCTTTGCTCATTTCTAGCTGTATGGCCTTATTCATATTGCATACCTATCTGCATCAGTTTCTTTGTCTGTTAAATGGAGGTAATAATACTTACTTCATATGGTTATCGGGAAGATTGATGAGTTACTTAATGTGTGATACATTAACAGAGACTGGTTAGTTGCTGCTATCATTTTATTATCATTGTTATTTCCAACTGAACTGTAACTTAGGGGTTATATCTGTTGCCTCATTTCATTTGAGATATTCATTTTATTTTTTTTCCAAATTCTCTTTATTTTTTTAAATATTTTTATTGTTTAAAGTATTACATATATTAATACATATATCTCCTTTCCACCTCCCTCATTGAACTTCCTCCAGCCTCCCCTAACCCCTGTCACATGCCCTCATACCACCCCACACCCCAGTGTCTTGTGTCCATTGGTGTGCTTATATGCATGCATACAAGTCCTTTGGTTGATCTATTTCCTTCCCTCCCCAACACTCCTCAGCCTTCCTGCTGTAATTTGACAGTCTGTTCAGTGCTTTACTGCCTCTGTATCTATCTTTTTATTCATCAGGTTATAATGTTCTTTATTTTCCATAAATGAGTGAGATCATGTGGTATTTTTCTTTCATTGCCTGGCTTATTTCACTTAACATAATGCTCTCCAGGTCCATCCATGCTGCTGCAAATGGTAAGAATTCCTTCTTTTTTATAGCAGCGTAGTATTCCATTGTGTAGATGTACCATGGTTTTCTAATCCATTCATCTGCTGATGAGCATTTAGGCTATTTCCAAATCTTAACTATGGTGAATTGTGCTGCTATGAACATAGGGGTGCATATATCCTTTCTGATTGGTGTTTCTAGTTTCTTGGGATGTATTCCTAGAAATGGGATCACTGGGTCAAATGGGAGCTCCATATATAGTTTTTTGAGGAAACTCCATACTATTATCCACAGTGGCTGCACCAGTCTGCATTCCCACCAGCAGTGCACGAGGGTCCTTTTTCTCCGCATCCTCGCCAGCACTTGTCCTTTGTTGATTTGTTGATGATTGCCATTCTGACAGGTGTGAGATGGTACAGCATTGTCGTTTTGATTTGCATCTCTTGGATAATTAGTGACTTTGAGCATGTTTTCACATGTGTCTTGGCCTTCCTTCTGTCTTATTTCAAACAGATTCTATTTAGGTCCGTGGCCCATTTTTTTATTGTATCATTTATCTTCCTTTTATTAAGTTGTATAAGTTCCCGTAGATGTTGGAGATTAAACCTTTATCAGTGATAACATTTGCAAATATGTTCTCCCATACAGTGGGCTTTCTTGTTGTTTTGTTGATGGTTTCTTTTGCTGTGCAAAAGCTTTTTATTTTGATGTAGTCCCATTTGTTTATTTTCTCTTTAGCTTCCATTGCCTAGGAGCAGTATCGGTGAAGAAATTGCTTCGGCATATGTCTGAGATTTCTCTGCCTGTGGATTCCTCTAGTATTTTTATGGTTTCCCATCTTATGTTTAAGTACTGTATCCATTTTGAGTTTATTTTTGTGTATGGTGTAAGTTGGTGGTCTAGTTTCATTTTTTTGCATGTATCTGTCAAGTTTTCCCAACACCATTTATTGAAGAGACTGTCTTGATTCCATTGTATGTTCATGCCTCCTTTGTCAAATATTAATTGAGCATAGTGGTTTGGGTCTATATCTGGATTCTCTATTCTATTCCATTGGTCTATATGTCTGTTCTTGTGCCAGTACCAGGCTGTTTTGAGAACAGTGGCTTTGTAATACAGCTTGAAATCTGGTATTGAGATCCCACCTACTTTGTTCTTCTTTCTCAGGATTGCTGTGGCTATTTGAGGTCTTTTTTTATTCTAGATGAAATTTTGGAGAGTTATTTCTAGGTCTGTGAAATATGCAGTTGGTATTTTAATGGGAAGTGCATTGAATCTATAGATTGCTTTGGGTAGTATGGACATTTTAATGATGTTGATTCTACCAATCCATGAACATGGTGTGTTCTTCCTTCTGTTTATGTCTATCTCTATCTCTTTTTTCAGTGTCCTGTAGTTTTCCGTGTATAGGAATTTACCTCCTTAGTTAAGTTTATTCCTAGGTATCTTAATTTTTTTGGTGCGATGGTAAATTGGATTGCTTTTCTAGTCTCTCTTTCTTTCTGTAAGTTCACTATTGGGTATAGAAATGCCATAGATTTCTTGGCGTTAATTTTGTATCCTGCTACATTGCCGAATTCATTTATTAAGTCTATTAGTTTTTTGATGGAGTCTTTCGGGTTTTTTATGTACAATATCATGTCATCTGCAAATAAGGACAGCTTTACTTCTTCTTTTCCAATTTGGATGCCTTTTATTTCTTATTCTTGTCTAATTGCAATGGCTACTACTTCTAGTACTATGTCTAACAGGAGTAGCGAGAGTGGGCATTCCTGTCTTGTTCCTGTTCTTAGGGGAAATGGTTTTCGTTTTTGCCCATGGAGTATGTTAGCTGTGCGTTTATCATATATGGCTTTTATTATGTTGAGGTATGATCCTTCTATTCCCACCTTGTTGAGAGTTTTTATCAAGAAAGGGTGTTGGATTTTGTCAAATGCTTTTTCTGCATCAATTGATATGACTATGTGATTTTTATGTCTCAATTTGTTTATGTGATGTATCACATTTATTGATTTGCGAATATTGTACCATCCTTGCATTCCTGGGATAAATCTTACTTGGTCATGGTGTATGATCTTTCTGATGTAGTGCTGGATCCGATTTGCTAGAATTTTGTTGAGGATTTTGGCATCTATGTTCATGAGTGATATTGGCCTGTAATTCTCTTTCATTCTGTTGTCTTTATCTGGTTTTGGTATTAGGGTGATGCTGGTTTCATAGAAGGAGCTTGGAAGTGTTCCTTCCTCTTGAATTTTTGAAATAGTCTGAGGAGGATAGGTTTTAGTTCTTCCTTGAATGTTTGGTAAAACTCCCCTGTGAAGCCGTCTGGCCTCAGGCTTTTGTTTGCTGGAAGCTTTTTGATGACTGCTTCAATTTCTTGCAGAGTTATTGGCCTATTGAGATGTTTAGATTCTTCCTGATTGAGTTTTGGAAGGTTATATTTTTCTAGGAATATGTCCATTTCTTCCAGGTTGTCCAGTTTGTTGGAATAGAGTTGTTCATAGTATTTTTTAACAATCCTTTGTATTTTGGTGGGGTCTGTTGTTATTTCACCTCTTTCATTTCTGATTTTGTTTACCTGGGTCCTCTCTCTTTGCTTCTTGGTGAACCTGGCTAGAGATTAATCAATCTTGTTTATCCTTTCAAAGAACCAGCTCTTGGTTTTATTGATCTTTTGTATTATTGTTTTTTTTTGGTCTATATGTCATTTATCTCCGCCCTGCTCTTTATTATTTCCTTTCTTCTGCTTACACTGGGCTTTTCTTGTTGCTCTCTTTCTAAATCTTTGAGTTGTAGGGTTAGGTAATTTATTTCCATTGTTTCTTGTTTTTTTGCAGTAGACTTGTAGAGCTATGAACTTTCCTTTCAATATTGCTTTCGCTGTGTCCCATAGATTTTGGGTTGTTGTGTTTTCATTGTCATTTGTTGCCATGATGTTTTTTATTTCTTCTTTGATCTCTCTGGTAATCCAGTTATTGTGTAATAGCATGCTGTTTAGTCTTCATGTGTTTGATTTTTTGGATTGTTTTTAAGGTAGTTGATTTTCAGTTTTATGCCACTGTGATCTGAGAAGAAGCTTGATATGATTTCTATCTTCTTGAATTTGAAGAGACTTTGCCTGTGACCCAACATATGGTCTATCTTTGAAAATGACCCATGTGCACTTGAGAAGAATGTATATTCTGTGGCTTTGGGGTGAAATGTTCTGAAGATGTCAATTAATTCCATCTGGTCTAGTGAGTCATTTAGGATTGATGTTTCTCAGGGGTGGGCAAACTTTTTGACTTGAGGGCCACAATGGGTTCTTAAACTGGACCGGAGGGCTGGAACAAAAGCATGGATGGAGTGTTTTTGTGAACTAATATAAATTCAAAGTAAACGAGCAGAGGGGAGAGCAAGAGAACCCTCTGCTCTTTCAGCTCCGTGGGCTGGATAGAACAGCCGAACGGGCTGGATCTGGCCCGCGGGCCGTAGTTTGCCCACGGCTGGTTTAGAGGATTTGTCCAATGGTGATAGTGGGGTATTAAAGTCTCCTACTATGATTGTATTGCTGTCAATCTCTCCCTTGATATCCTCCAGGAGTTTCTTTATGTATTTGGGTGCTCCTGTATTGGGTGCATATATGTTTACCAGAGTTATTGCTTCTTGTTGGATTGCTCCCTTTAGTATTATGAAGTGGCCTTCCTTATCTCTTGTTATGTCCTTCACTTTGAGTTCTAATTTGTCAAATATAAGTATTGCTACCCCAGCATTTTTTTCATTTCCATTCACCTGAAAAACCTTTTTCCATCCCTTCACCCTCAATCTGTGTGCATCTTTTTTTCTGAGGTGGGTTTCTTGTAGACAGCAGATATATGGGTTGTGTTTTCTTATCCAACCAGTTACCCTATGTCTTTAGATTGGGCATTTCATCCTTTTATATTTAAAGTTATTATTGACAGGTACTTATTTGTTGCCATTTTTATTCTTTACCCCTGAGTTCCTTCTTCAATTCCTTTTTTTTTTTTTTTTTTTTACAGCAGACCCTTTAACATTTCTTTTTTTTTTTTTTTAAATATATTTTATTGATTTTTTTACAGAGAGGAAGGAAGAGGGATAGATAGTCAGAAACATCGATGAGAGAGAAACATCGATCAGCTGCCTCCTACACACCTCCTACTGGGGATGTGCCCGCAACCAAGTTACATGCCCTTGACCGGAATCGAACCTGGGACCTTTCAGTCCGCAGGCCGACGCTCTATCCACTGAGCCAAACCGGTTTTGGCATCCCCTTTAGCATTTCTTGCATTGCTGGTTTGGTGGTAATAAATTCCCTTAGTCCTTTTTTGTCTGTGAAGCTCCTGGTTTCACCCTTAATTTTGATTGATAGCCTTGCTGGGTACAGTATTCTTGGATTCAGACCCTTCCTTTGCATGACTTTGTATATTTCATTCCATTCCATTCTGGTCTGATGAGTTTCTGTTGAGAAATCAGTTGCTAGTCTGATGGGGGTTCCTTTGTAGGTAACTTTCTGTCTCTCTCTGGCCACTTTTAAGATTCTTACTTTGTCGTTGGTGTTTGCCAATTTAATTATAATGTGCCTTGGCGTCGGTCTTTTGGGGTTCATTTTTCTTGGGACTCTGTGAGCTTCTTGGATTTGTGTGGGATTTTTCTTCCCTATATCAGGGAAGTTTTCTGTCATTATTTCTTCAAACAGGTTTTCTATTCCTTGCTCAGTTTCCTCTCCTTCTGGAACCCGTATTATGTGGATGTTGTTTTGTTTCGTGTTGTCCCAAAGTTCCCTTAGGCTCTCCTCCTGCTTTTTAATTTTTTTTTTCTTAGAAGCTGCTCTACTTGGGTATTTTTTCCTACCTTGTCTTCTAGCTCACTGATGCAGTCCTCTGCTTCTTCTAGTCTACTCTTGATGCTTTCTATTGAGTTCTTTGTAGCAGCGGTGTCATTTTTCATTTCTTCTTGGTTCTTCTTCATTTCCTCTTGGTTCTTACATATATTGTCAAATTTGTCTTCCATTCTTTTCAGCCACCTTATGACCATTTCTCTGAATTCTTTCTCCGACTGGTTGCTTGCCTCCATTTTGTTTACTTCCTTTACTGGTGATGCCTGCTTTTCTTTCATATGTGGGCTGTTTCTTTGTCTCCCCATGGTCTCTCTTCTCCAGGTGTCTGGTTATGTAGTTCTCTCTTTCCTTTCCATGGTGGAGTGTAGAGCTCCTCTGAATCCACGTGTTTGCGCCAATTGGAGACCAGTGCTCTGGGGTTTGCAGCTGTTTGTTGGGTGCTGCAGTTGTAGATTTTCAGGCTTCTGATAACATCCACTTTCCCCTTCAAGATGTCATGGTCTCCGCGTCCCAGCCGGTACTCTGGGAGGGAACCCAGCAGCAGTGGGGGCTGCCCTGTCAGAGGAGCCCCATCCAACAGTCCCCACAGTCTCCTGGAGTATAGCTGTCCCTCAACTCACCAACAAACACTCCCCATGCGATCCTCAGCTGTTCTTTCTATCTGCTCCAGGACAAGGCTCGGGACATGTCTGTCTATTCTGCCACCCTTTTCCCCCCGAATCTGAGATATTCATTTTAGAACTCACTGGCTTATGCATAGATTTTACCCATTAAATATATGTTAATCATGATATTTGATGGTCAGACATAAGACTTTGCAAAAACACCTAAGACTTCAGGTACAGGTTATGTTTTAGTAAACCCACTTGCTTTTGTAGCTCAGGGATCAAAGCTCAGTTAGCTAGCACAACATCCCCAGTTATAACTTTCATGAAAGTGAGTCTGACTTTCTAATCTGTTGCTGTATCCACAGCTAGGTTGTTCTATGAGTAGGATCCTGGGTGCCTACCCTTGGCCCCAGTTTTTAAAATGGAGGATTTGTAATGAAATGCCATACCTTATTTCTCCTCTTAGAACATTGTTGAAATTCAGTTTCAAAGTTTGTCACTCACTTAATAAATGGGGGATCTTTGGTTTGAGCTTAGATCTTTTAAGCCCATAACACATGTATTTACTTACTGTTTTATCATTAAATTGCCCTTTCAATGTAAGCACAGACTACTTCCTTCTAGCCATCTGTTCCAAGCATTTATGGCCATAGTGCCTTCAAAAAGTCTGCCTTGTGTCCTGGTCTGACCTACTTCTTACCCCTTTGGGCAAATAAGGGATCATGATGGGAGAGGGAGGAGGCCACCTCCTCCTGTCTTCAGACATTGCTCAGAGTCTGAAGTCACACACACATACCTACTGCATCCTAGTTAGGCTGAGGATATTGTATGGGAAGATTGAGTAGCGGATAGAATCATAATAGATGCTTTACTTACTTTGGAATTCATGGGAAAAGCGAGAAGATCTAAAGAGAGAAATACAAAACATGATGCACTTTGGGGTGGGGTAGGGAACATATGACCCAGCACTCCCACTCCTGGGTATTACCTTAAAGAAGTGAAAATTTATGTTCACACAAAACACTATACCTGAATGTTATAGCTGCTCTATTCATATTTACCCCAAACTGAAGGTAACCTAAATGTCCTTCCATGGGTAAATGGATACACAAACTGATACATTCCTACAATGGAATTCTACTACAGATACAAGCAGAGCATGGATGCATCTCAAAGGCTTTATAAGTGAAAAAGGCCATCTCAAAAGGTCACATACTGCACGATTCAATTTATATGACATTGTGGAAAAGACAAAACGGTGGGGCTAGAGAACAGCTCAGAGGTTAATGGTCAGGGGAAGGTGATTATAAAGGAGTAGCTCAAGAGAGTTTTGGGGGTGAAGGAATTGTTTTGTGTCCTGGTTGTGGTAGTGGTTACAAGATTCCATATACGGTTAAAATTCATAGAACTGATGGGGGTGTCATGTTTAATAAATACATAGGTTCATTTGGGGAAGATAAAAGTCCTAGAGATGGATGGCAGTGATGGTTGCACAATAATGTGAATGTGCTCAATGCCACAGAGATGTATACTTCAAAATAGTTAAAATGGTAAATTTTATGTTATGTTTACATTATCACAATTTAAATGAGTGAATGAATGAATGAATAGATAAATAGATAGTAGATAGATAGAATAACAAAATTAATAGAACTGTACATAAAAATAGTAAGTCAGCCCTAGCTGGTTTGGTTCAGTGGTTAGAACATCAGCCTGTGGACTGAAGGGTTCCGGGTTCGATTCTGGTCAAGAGCACATGCTAGGGGTTGTGGGCTTGATCCCTAGTAGGGGGCATGCAAAAGGCAGCCAATCGATGATTCTCTTTCATCATTGATGTTTCTATCTCTCCCTCTCCCTCTCCCTCTCCCTTCCTCTCTGAAATCAATAAAAAAATATATTTTTTAATTAATTAATTAATTATTTATCCTTTTTTTTCTTTTTTTATTGATTAAGGTATTACATGTGTACATATTTAAAAAAATAATAAGTCAAATACTTAAAAAGTACTCTGAAAACAGAGGGTATTGATGGTGATCACAGAGATAAGGGAGGATGTTGGGGAGGTAAAAGAGTGGTCCCTTCAGAGTTCTGATGTTCTGCCACCCCTCATAATTGGTAGCACAGGCCAAAAGCGGGCCTTGCATCCTAAGCCTCCCCCCTTTTTCTCTTGGGTGCCTCAGAGAATTGAGTGGCATTTGGGCATTGATTCTTTTTGTTATTCAAATGTAAAATCAGGAGTAATGGAATGAATATTTATGTGTTGGATTGTCAAGCTTTGAAGACAAAAGTCCCCCAATTCCGTGTCTCATGCAGATGGACCTGCAAACAGGACGTACAATATCCATCTCTGCAAGGTCACAGTGCTGTGTCCTAATCTGCATGTGCTGATCAGACTCCGACTGAATGAGAAGAGCCTTTTTTTCAGAGGAGCCAACTACCCATGACGGCATTTGCTCGCCCTCTTCATTGTAGTAGAGCTGCTTTCATTTGTGTGCTGTCATTCACGAGATCTAACTCTGATTGACCTCGTAAGGACCTGGTGGTCAGTACAAGAGCCTGGATGCCCTCAATGTTTAGGAGAGTTTTTGTTCTGTTTTCAGAACCTGCTCTTTCTCCAGGCTCTTTGTAACACAAAAACTCAGCCTTGACAGGGCCAGAATTTTTCAGTTGCTACTGATAATGATGATGATGACAATGACATTAATAATAATGATAATGTAACAACAGCTAACCTAGTGTACTTTTCATGTGCCCAGCACTGTGTTAAGTATTTGCCCAGATTAACTGGTTGAATACTATGAACCTTATTACATAGGCCCTATTATTAGCCTCAATGTACAAATGTGGAAACTGGGGCATAGAGAAGTTAAATGTGTTGCTTCAGGTCACTCAGCTCTCAAGCAGTGGAGCTAGAACTGGATCTCAAGAAGTTGGCTTCAGAGGTTCTGCTGTCTCTTATCCCCTCTAGCATGAATGTTAAACTCATTTGTACAGAATTCAATTCCCTTCATGATCCAGCCCTGCCCCCCTCTTCAGCCTCATTAGGCTCTTGCAATGACAAGCTCTCGTGGTCTGTGATCATGCCCAGGCTCTCACACTGTTCTGTCTGCACACCCTGTTGCCTCCATCTGGAAACCTCTTTGCTCCTCTTGTCTAACTGGAACACTCTCCTTTCAAATCTTAGCCCCATGCAACAGCCTCTGTGACCCTGTTCCGGACAGTACCCTTTGCTCTGTGCACCCTCTGCCAAATGCATATGTTGCTCCATAGCACCCATCACATTATTCATTACGCCATAGCCACACCAAGCTTGTCCCCTTGTCAGGCTTTTGTGTTTCCTGTTCCCTGGGCTCCATACATATTCCCCTGATCTTTGCATGTCTGCTCCCTTCTCATCGTTCAGCTGTCTGTAGAGAGACGCCTTTTCAGGACAGCGAGTCTAAACTTGTTCTCCTACCAATAACTCTCTATTCCATATAATAGCTGTTTCCATTTCTTCACAGCACTTCATTTTCACTACTTGAAATTATCTGTGTTCCAGTTATCTATTGCTGCACAGCAAACTACTCCAACTTAGTTGCTGAAAGCAAGAACCATTTCATTGTATTTCACAGTTTTGTGGGTCAGATATGTGGGCAAACCTTGACTGAGTGATTCTTTGGTTTGTGTGGCATCAACTGAGGTCACTCAGTGTTCAGCTGGTGGCTGGGCTGGGCTGACAGGTCCAACATGGCTTCACTCTAATGCCTGATGACCTGGCTGGAAAGACTGAAATGCTGGGCTCAGCTGGGACTGTAGGCAAAAGGACTTACATGTGGTGACTCCAGCATGGTGGCCTTGGGGTTGCTGGACTTCTTAGAGGGGGGACTGCTTCCCTCGCAACGAGGTTCCAAGAGGCCCAGGTGGAAACTGCAAAGCTTCATGTGATCTAGTCCCAGATGTCCCAGCATGTTACTTCTGCACATCCTCTTGGTCAAACAAATCACCAAGGCCAGGTCAGAATCAAGGGGAGGGGACATAGACCTCACCTCTCGATGCAACGAGTGGCAAAGAATTTGTGGCTGACATTAGTCTACTACATTAAATTTTTAAAGAAGTGAAAAAATAGGCTTATCTGCCCCACTTCTTTACAATGTTAATTCTTTGAAGGCAGGATCTTATTCTTCTGTAATACTGCATCCTCACCACCCAGAAAAGTGTCTACACATGGTAGATGCCAACAGATACTTGCTGAATTTCTGTATGAATGAAAGAACAAGCAAATAGGCAAATGAATTAATGAAAAAATAAATGAATAAAAAATTAAATGAATGCTTAGATTTCTGACAGTCTGGTATATAAACTTAAAAAACAGATTCTGATTTTTTTTTTCATCTTTTATCCTCAGTTCCTGATATAGTCATCTGCATTAATAGGTGCTTGGTAAATATTTGCCAAATGAATTAATGCATTTTAATTATTATTGTTAAAGGAGATAATATGACATTCCCAGAACATGCATAGGTGTTGAATTAGTAATGCCTTATACATAGAAAAGTCAATTTATATATTTATTTAGTAAATAAAAATGAAATGGACCAGATCCACACTTCCCTGACTTCTTCCCCTCTCCCTTTCTCTCTGTAACAGGCCATGTAAGAGGCTCTCTAGGGAGAAGGCAGCAGCCATAACAGAACCTTCCAGTCTGGTCACCTTTGGGTGGGGGCAGGGACCTTTACTCCTGGCTCCTTTCTCCTTGCATGACTTCCAAGTCTAATTCACTTTGAGGTCATTACGATGAGGCTGAGATGATGATCTGAACAGCTCAGAGGGCTAGATGCTGACTCCCTGCCCCTCTCAAGGAGGAGCAAGTGAGAGTATAGCTCTCATAACATTCTGGCATTGTTTTGCCCTTGCACAAGTGTGTGCTTACAGTAAGTGCTGAAAGCCATGTGTTGGATCCAGAGATGAGTGGGAGTTGGCATTTGATATGCCATCACTCCCCAGTAAGCAGGAATGGGACTTGTGGGCTAGCGTTTGAGCCGCCTAGAAAAGGCTCAGCTCTTGAGGGACAAGTCCTTCTCGTTCACCACATGGCCTCAGACAATTTACTTGAACTCTTCAGAGCTTCAGGTACCTTCCATTTTGTGTTTTTATTTCCCTATTTGATTCTGTTGTGTGTGTGTGTGTGTGTGTGTGTGTGTGTGTGTTTTGCTTTGTTTTAACAATCCCAATCTGGGCAAGTCTAGAAAAAAATTCCAAGTTTAAGGAAGCCCTGTTTTGACCACAGGTGTCTAGTAAGAAAGAAGTACTGTATATGAGCTTCAGTTTTATATCCCACATATGAGTGAATCATATGGTTTCTAGTTTTTTCTGTCTGGCTTATTTCACTTAGTATGATGTATGAATCTTGAGAATAATAATATGTTGTTGCAAATGGCACTATTTCTTCCTTTCTTATGGCTGAGTAGTATGCTATTGTATACTAGAGGACTGGTGCATGAAAATTCATGCACTAGAGGCAGGGGTCCCTCGGCCCAGCCTGCCCCCTCTCACAGTCTGGCAGCCCTCAGGGACAGGAGGCGACCTGGTGATCAGGGGAAGGTGATGCCCCCATCACACCTCTGCTGCTGCCATTGCTGGCAGCGCAAGCCTTGGCTAGCCCTGGTTACTTGAGCCTTGGGCAGCCCTGGGCCGCTGGGCAGCCACCATCCGAGGCTTGCCTGTGCCTTAGGCCGGCCCTGGGTGGCTGGAGGGCTGAGGGGACTGGGGGACTCCGGAGGCAGGTGCACAGAGTGGCTGGAACTGCCTGGGGGCGGGCCCAGCGTGCTGTGCACCAGCCGCCCCAGCGGGCTTAGGGGACTGGGTGCTGCCATCTTGTGGCTGTGGGCGCCACCATCTTTGAAGGTGTGGCAGTCAATTAGCATATCCCCTCCTATTGGCTGTGGGCACCACCATCTTTGTGAGGGTGTGATGGTCAATTAGCATATTCCCTCTTTATTAGATAGGATATGTACCACATCTTTATGTAGTCCTCCATCAAAGGACACTTGAGTTATTTCCATGTCTTGGCCACCGTGAATAATGCTGCTGTGAGTATAGGGGTGCATATATCTTTGTGAATAAGTGTTTTTAACCAGAAGAGGGATTGATGGGTCATATTCTTATTTTTTGGAGGAGTTTCCATACTGTTTTCCATATTGGCTATGCCAGTTTACATTCCCACCAGCGATGAATGAGGGTTCCTTTTTCTCCACAACCTCTCCAACAATTGTTATTACTTGTCTTGTTTATCATAGCCATTTTAACAGGTGTGAGGTAGTATCTTATTGTGGTTTTCATTTGCATTTCCCTAATAGCTAGTGAAGTTGAGCATCATTTTATATATCTGTGAGTCAGAGGGAAGGGGGTGAAGAGGTAATAAAGGGTAAAGGGGACCAGACATATGGGACAGAAGGTGATTTGACTTTGGGTGGTGGGCACACAATGCAATATTCAGACTATGTATCATAGAAATATACACTTATATAAGCTTTTTTAAATGTACTTTTATTGATTTCAGAGAGGAAGGGAGAGGGAGAGAGATATTGAGAGATCAATTATGGGAATCATTAATCAGCTGCCTCCTGCACACCCCCCACTGGGGATTGAGCCTTCAACCCGGGCATGTGCCCTTGACCAGAATCGAACCCGGGACTCTTCAGTCCGCAGGCCAATGCTCTATCAACTGAGCCAAACAGGCTAGGGCCACTTATATAATCTTATTAAACAATGTCAACCCAATAAAATTTAATAAAGTAAAATAAAGAAGTACTGTATAAAATTCCCTACTTTAAAATAAGACTGGGCTTTTTAACCCAATGCTGGTCTCCTTGATGTATTAGATTTTAAAATTTTTATAAAAAATTGTTTCTTGGGGTCAAGAAATAGATTTTAAGACTCCTGGGTCTTGACAGTATTAAATTTTTGTCCTTCCCCAAACCCCAGAGAGTATTGATTGCCTCTCAGGTTACAGAAGTGCTACGTAATGCCTCACAGCTTGGGGTGTTTTATTACATGGCATTTATTGGAAGCATCCGGTATTTGGAAGATTATTTTTAAAAACCTGTGTTTTATTTAAACATCACCAAGCTAGGACAAGAATTTTCAAAGGAAAAGGCCAACTCAGTTCTGCTTCTGCTTTGGCTTCTGCTTCTGGGGCGATGCACTCCCCCCCACCCCCCCACCGTTGGTCCCCAGACTGGCCTAGTTTAAGGAACAAATTAGAGAACAAGAGTTTTCAATCTTAGGGAACATTGCCTACCATAAGACAATTTTAAAGATTAGAACTTCATCCTTGTAAAGGCAGTTAATAATTTTTGAGACTCCACCATGTGCCAGATACTGTATTAAGTGGTTTCCTATACATTATCTTATTATTCATGAAAAATAATACTTAGAGGAAAATGGGACTTCGTGAATATAGTAACTTGCCCTTGTACACACAGCTGATCAGAAACAGAGCTGGGATTCAAATCTACTAGTATGTCGTCTGCCTCCAAATTGTCTGCCTTCCATGGGACTATGTCTTTGCATTCTTCCAGGGCTGACTGGTTTCTCTGATTGTTTTCTTAGGGAAGGTGCTTTAACTGTAAGAGCCTTGCTATGTTCTTATTTAATTCCTTCAGTGTTTTAATTGCTTTAATTTATTTTCAAATATTTTCTCCCAGTCACTGGCTTTTCTTTTCATGATCCTGTGTTCCTCAAAGAGAAATTGTTAATTTGATGAAGACCAGGAGTGTGTGTGTGTGTGTGTGTGTGTGTGTGTGTGTGTGTGTGTATTGTGCTTATGGTATTGTATTTAAGAAATCATTGTCTAACTCAAGGTTACAAAGATTTTTCTCCTAAAAATGTTATAATTTTAGTAATTATATTTAGATACAACCCACTTTGAGTTAATTTCTGTATACCTTGTGAAGTGTGGAATGAAGTTCTGTTTTTCACATATGGGTATCCAATTGTTCCATCACCATTTGTTGAAGACTGCCCTATCTCCACTGAATTACCTTTGCAATACGCACGTGTTGGTCTGTTGGTGGGCATGTGTTGGTTTATTTTTTTACAGTGATCTCTTTACTATTTCTATTCTAATGTCACACTGTCATGTACTAAAATAAGCCATGAAGTCGGATAACATAATTCCTCCAGCTTTGTTCTTCTTTTTCAAAGTTCTCTTGTCTATTGATGTCCTTTATCATTCCTTTAGCTTTTAGTTATTCAGGCATGTGGTTATAAAACAGCATCTAGAAATCTAAACATAACTTAAAATTCAAAGTTATTAAAGAGTAATATGGAAACTTTCCATAATCCAGCTTCACCAGGAAATTAGGCACTCTGGGTACTCCAGATTCCATTTGGTTAATCAAAATTGTTCCATATACCTTTCATGGATTGCTAATTTTCAAAAAATTAGAATATAAAAATTTATACCAGAATTGATGTTCAACAAGATACTTTGGGCCCTAGAGTATCTTAGTGACAGTGAGCATTGGTTGTCAATGTCCTGGCAAAGTGGAGAATTACTGATTAAAGGGAGTTTATTTGGTTACATGCTGCCTGCAGTGGTATCTTTTCTACTTGTGACTTGGAGAAAACCTTTTTTCAAGTGTCTGAAGTGTTATAATTGAGAGTAATGTGCATAGCATTTCAATCTATGAGCCTTATCCTGATATAGTCATCTGCATTAATAGATGCTTGGTAAATATTTGCCAAATGAATTAATGCATTTTAATTATTATTGTTAAAGGAGATAATAAAGGTGATTAGTGCACATACTTGTTCTCTTTAAATTTGCTACCTGTTGGAGACAATGAGTTGTAGTATTAATTGATCCCTGATAATGTTAGCCACCACTGCCACTGTGTGACAGTTGGCAAACTACTTGTTCTCTTCTCAGTTTCTTCATTTGTAAAATGAAAGGTTTGAACTAGCTAACCTTGAGTGGCTCATCCAACTCCAAAAATTCTTTTGACTTTTTTGTAGTAATTTCATTGACTTAAAAACCACAATCCTTTTCAAAATAATTAAACAAAAACTCTTAATGGCAAAAAGCACTGTGGTAAGTCAGACCAGGAGCTTTTTAAAAGCTCTTTTCAGAAAGTAGTGATATTTGATATATTACAGATTGCCTAATACCATTGCATGATTCTACTTTTAACTATGACCAACTCTGAGAAAGTAAGATGGCATTTATGGTTCCTGGTACTGTGACATGTTGTGGTTCTTGAACCCCATATTCTGAGATTCTCTTTAGCTTCTCAGATTAAGAAAAGGAGAAAGAATGGCTCTAAGAGAATTGCCCTAAGAGAATTACTCTAAGCCCAGACTATTCCAAAGGTTCAGTGTACTCCTGAGTTGGCAGGTTAGATTTTCAAATGTATTTCCCAAGTACATGGTATAGTATTGAAACTACGAAGCCTTTTAAAAATATCTACATCATTTTCTAGGCCAAGGCATAACAGAGCTACTCTTGTCATATTCTATCTGTTCGTTGCTATATAGGATGGCCCCCCAAAATGTATACACACACTTTGAATAATTATAAAGGCAATGTTTATTAAAATACATTTCATTTTCAAAATTAAGCTATCAGCTGTTAAAATGTATATACATTTTTGGGACACACTGTACTAATAGAATGAGAAGCTCCAAGAGCATTAAGTTTGCTAGAGAATACAGAATATAAATATGAATTAAAATAATAAAAAGAACACTTATTGAGCCTATTATTAAGCACTTATTGTATGCAAGGTGCTGTGTGAAAAACTTATTATACTTTATATCACTTAACCCTCCCAACAATCTCAAAAACTCAGAGAGTTCATGTTCCTTGAACAAGGTCACACAGTAGTAAGTGACAGAGCTGGTCATCAATCTATATCTGTCTCAGTCATGGAGCTTAAATTCTTAGTGACTACATCAGAAACTATCTCTCATAACTTAATCAGCTCATTTAGAGAGTAATAGAATTTGTAGTATGAATTAGAATGATCTAAACAAAGAACACCAAGGACTGATGGTTCACTTTGGGTAGACTTAATGGAAGAAAGAAGGTTTCTTTCTTCATAGAAGGTTTCCTGAGAAATTGCTTTGAGTTATATTTTGAGACGAAGAATATGACTTGGCCTAGAGAGAAAGGTGAGTTCATGCTGAGGGGACCTACTATAAAGATACAAATGATACGTTTAAGGAGCAACACACAGACTTAGTCATTGCAGGGCAAAAGCCAGAAATAAAACTGATGTCATGGGGTGAAAATCCAAGAGATTTCACTTTATTCTGGTAGGCACTAGCAAGTCACTCTCAGTTCTTAAGCAAGGGAAGAAACGTAATTAAATCTGTATTTGATTTTAAAATTTATCCTACAACTTATGTAGGATGAACGTGACCTTAAACTGCATTAGGGAAGGTCAAGAGAAAATTTCTTAGTAAAATGTATTTGATACCCAGCAAATTATTTTTAGGAGTACTATGTAGCTTGCCTCATCAAGGTCCTGTGGCCTTAATAGTGCAGGGACAACATATTTAGCCCCCTAAATAAGAGGCCTGGAAACAGATTTTACACGATGTTCAGAAATAAAGGTGATTAGTGCACCACAGCTTGTTTCCATCGTCACTGGTATTGTGCAGTATGCATAAAAGGAGCACACAGGGGTTATAGATTAGTCAGGCAAATAACTCTCAAATTGAGTTAAATTGAAGTCCACTTTTGGGTGACTCCTGGGTGAGGGCTAGTGTATTTGGTGAACTATAGTTGGGTCTGTTCCATTATAAATCCACTAATGCTAACTTTATATTTCCTCACATTTTCTTTCTCTTTCTCTCCTTTTCTATCTCTCCAGTTTCAGAGACCTAATGACTTCTCACCCCCTTTTCGCTTTGGGACGGTGCCCAATGGCAGCACAGAGAGGAATATTCGCAATAACTACGCAGAAATGCATGCCTACATGGGGAAGTTCAACCAGAGGGATGTGGATGATGCGTTGCTCTCCCTGAAAACAGGGTAAGAACTGCTTCCAAGCTCAGAGTCCATGATATGTTCCTCACATTATTAAACTTACATGAATCAGACGTAATATGTTGGGGTGCCATACAAAGTTATGGCAGGGAATACTTCACTTGCTCTTCATGGATTTCCAAGTTAAATTTGACAGTATTATTCAGGCCAGTGTACAAGGATTCCTATGCTATTATTTACTTCTATGTATATGTTTTACAAATTATATTCTACTTGCATTAATGTAACCATGAAACAGGAATTTGAAATAGATATAAAAGTAGAAGCGAAAAGTCAATGATAAGGTTCATGTGTTACACATGAAATAAAGACCTGTTGAACAAGAGGTGAAAATGATGGTTCTAGTATCTCATAGACGAGGGAGAAATAAAAGGAAAAAAAGGGTAAAAATGTTTAGACAACAAACAATAAGAATATGTTGACTGATCTCCCATTCTGTTTCTGTTGTTGTTATTCTTTGATCCAGCTCTATACTCTAGGGAATATTTGTTCTTTAAAAGGAGCTCATGATCTGCAAATGTGTTGGCTTGCATAATCCCAGCCACATAGATCTCTTTACTCATTTGGCCTCCTGAAACCACAGTTGAGCATTATAGATGTTGGGGTTTGAGGGGTCAAGAGTTCCTGTAGCTAATTTCCTGTATTGTATGATAACTAGCAATAGTCGTACCTTTGGGTGGCTTCAGTTCTGGAAGAGCCACCAGATGCATGGTTATCTAAATACTATTATTTAGGAAGAAACCAAGATTGTGGCATAGGTAAACACCTAAACTGCTGCCTCGCACAACAATTTCAAAACTACAAAAGACAAAACGGACATCATCCAGAACCACAGGAAGGCTGGCTGAGTGGAAATTCTACAACTAGAAGGAAAGAGAAAAGCACACTGAAACTCACAGGAGCTGCAGACGGCAGAGGTACTGAGATGCTTGTGCACAGAGGACTGGCAACTGAGTGCATGGCTGGCTTTATCAAGTGGGAGGGAGGCAAAAGCTCCCAACTGCGCTGAACTCCAGTTCCGGGTGAGACTCTGGGGACCCAGACTCATACGGGGTGAAACTGGACTGTCAGGAAAGAGAAAAGCACACTGAGACTCAGAGGAACTGCAGAAGGCAGAGGTACTGAGGCACGCGTGCGGATAGGGTGGGCACCTGAATACGCGGCTGGCTTTCTCAAGCGGGAGGGAGACAAAAGCTCCTGACTGCACTGAACTCCAGTTCCAGGCGAGACTCTGGGGACCCAGACTCATTCGGGGAGAAACTGGACTGTCTGGCAGCGGGCAGAACTCGAGGGCAGCTTTCTCTCAGAGGTGCTTGCAGCTATTACCATGGGACACTGAGACACAGGGGCCTATTAGGGCAGGGCTGAGGGGAAACCAATGCTGTCTGCTCCGCCCTGAGACTCCACCCCATCCAAGCTGAGCACAGAGGCTTTTGCAAGTCTTGTCTCATAAGGGTGTCTCCAGCACAGAAGTCCTACCAGCGTAGACACAGCTGATCCTCATAGCCAATTGGCCTGGAGGTCAATTCCTCCCAGTGATACCAACAACAATCAAGGCTTAACTACAACAAGACTGTGCACATAGCCCACAAAGGAGTGCACCAAGAGTGTCCACCTCAGGTAACTAGGGAGGCTAAGCCACTGGGCCCTAAGGACACTTAGCACACAAAGCCACTCTATCAACTGAGGGAAGCAACCGAAATGCGGAGACAAAGAAACAGATCACAAATGAAAGAAATGGAGGAAAGCAAATGACTGGATATAGAGTTCAAAACCACGGTTATAAGGTTTTTCAAGAATTTTCTAGAAAAGGCCAATAAATTTAGTGAGACCCTTGAGGATATGAAAAAGGACCAACTAGAAATTAAGCATACACTGACTGAAATAAAAAATATTATACAGAGATCTAACAGCAGACTAGAGGATCGCAAGAATCAAGTCAAAGATTTGAAATACAAAGAAGCAAAAAACGCTCAACCGGAAAAGAAAAAAGAATCCAAAAATTTGAAGATAGTGTAAGGAGCCTCTGGGACAACCTCAAGTGTACCAACATCAGAATTATGGGGGTGCCAGAAGAAGAGAGAGAGCAAGATACTGAAAACCTATTTGAAGAAATAATGACTGAAAACTTCCCCCAACTGGTGAAAAAGACTTACAAGTCCAGGAAGTGCACAGAACCCCAAACAAAAGGAATACAAAGAGGACCACACCAAGATACATCATAATCAAAATGCCAAGAGCAAAAGACAAAGAGAGAATATTAAAAGTAGCAAGAGAAAAACAGTTAGTTACCTACAAGGGAGCACCTCTACGATTGTCAGCTGATTTCTCAACAGAAATTATGCAGGACAGATGGGAGTGGCAAGAAATATTCAAAGTGATGAATAGCAAGAACCTACAACCAAGATTACTCTACCCAGCAAAGCTATCATTCAGAATTGAAGGGCAGATAAAGAGCTTCACAGATAAGAAAAAGCTAAAGGAGTTCATCACCACCAGACCAGTATTATATGAAATGCTGAAAGGTATTCTTTAAGAAGAGGAAGAAAAAGAAAAAGGTAAAGATAAAAATTATGAACAACAAATACATATCTATCAACAAGTGAATCTAAAAATCAAGTGAATAAAAAAATCTGATGAACAGAATAAACTGGTGAATATAATAGAATCAGGGCCATAGAAAGGGAGTGGACTGATAATTCTCAGGGGGAAAGGGGTGTAGGGGGTGTGGGGGGTGCGGGAAGAGACTGGACAAATATCGTACACCTATGGATGAGGACAGTGGTGGGGGGTAACGGCAGAGGGTGGGGTGGGAACTAGGTGCAGGGGAGCTATGGGGGAAAAAAGAGGAACAATTGTAATAATCTGAACAATAAAGATTTATTAAATTTAAAAAAATAAGAAATAAATAAATACTGTTATTTAAGTATTTCGGTATAATATGACTCTTTTTTAAAATTTATTTTGTTGAAAATAATACAAATGTATCTTCCCCCACCCCCGATTATCCCCTTCTAGCCCACCCCACCTGCCCCCTGCCCTAGGCCTTCACCACACTATTTCTGCATCCATGGGTTATGCATACATGCATATAAGTTCTTTGGTTAAGCTCTTCCCACCCACTCATCCCCACCTTCATATGACTCTATCTTTATCACCATAAAGTCACAGCAGATTTTCGAAGATGGGATTTGAGCTTGGGGATAAGACTGGGTTGATTGGTCTGGCCCTTGGTACACCACAGTTATTAATCATATCAAAGCTTTCTACAGGGTCCTCATGGACCTTTTTAAATATGGTGCAAGTCTTATCATACCAGAAAGGGCTTATTTTTTCCTGAGGGGTAATAAAGCTAGCTTTACTTACACAAGTAAAGGATAATGCATGCTTTTCTTGAAGGCCTCTCTATTATCCATATGGTTATGTCTGAATTTCTTCCTCTACCTTTTATGTGCTTGAATGTTGGTTTCAAATATTGATTTATGCCTTCCCACTCTTATTCCTAGTCTACTCACTTCCCTACATAATCCCTTCTTGCAAAATACAATAAGCAGGGGTAGGCAAAAGTAGGTTTATAGTTATGAATATACAAAACACAGAGTTTATTCTCGTATTATTTGTTTATTCTTGCATTTACCATACAAACAACTGCAAACCTATTTTGCCCACCCCTGTAAAAGGAGGTTCTTATATACGCTTAGGAATTTGAGAGGTCTGAGTTCTTCTCTATGTTGCAATCTCTTGTTAGTTTCACACATTTGCTCTTAACACAAGCCTGTGCTGCCACCACCCCAACTATTCCTTTTTCCTTGTGCGGCAAAGCAGAATATTGAAACCTTTCTGACCACAAAAATAGCACTGCACATCTATTGAAATACATACACCTACACTTATCCCCACTCTGGACTGTAATGAACTGGAAAATGAAAAATGTTATATAAATCTAACCCACACTATTTGTTGTTATCATTGTGATGGTTACTTTTCATTATTTCTGTTATTATTTTTATTGATTCCTTTTTACTTCCTCTCCCTTTCAGACCCAGCTTATAAGTTGGCTTCAGGCCAAACTTACATTCTCATCATTCGCAGTAGGAGGGAAAGAACTCCTCCTTTAGACTTGAAATCACATAAAGAATAACCTGGGGTGTAAGCTTTAGATTCTGGCTGAGTTCCAACTTGAGCCTTTTTTGAACAATTCTCCCCACAGTTTTCTGGAGCCCTACTGCTTCATATTAATGTCCCCATAGGTAGTTCTGTACTAAAATTCCTCCACTGGATTTGGTCTCTTTGTTTCTTTCCTGCACAGGAAACTGGATGCCTTCATCTATGATGCAGCAGTGCTCAACTACATGGCAGGCAGAGATGAAGGCTGCAAGCTGGTGACCATTGGCAGCGGGAAGGTCTTTGCTTCCACTGGGTATGGCATTGCCATCCAAAAGGATTCAGGGTGGAAACGCCAGGTGGACCTTGCTATCCTGCAACTTTTTGGAGATGGTGAGTTAACAAAAGAAAAGTGCCTTATTAGCCTCTTCTGATGGCCAGTCTGAAACATCAACCTGATTTCTCCATTTTGCTAATTCCTGCATTTCCAGGAAAGCATGTCACAATACACTAGGCGATTTGAGGGTTTGTATTAGTTTCCTAAGGCTGTATAAAAAGAACCACAGAATGGCTTAAGCAACAGAAATATATTGACCTATAGTGCTGGGGGCCAGAAGTTCAGGATGAAAGTATTTGTTGGTTTCTTCTGAGGGCTGCTATGGAGAATTATCACATCTCTGCTGTCAAGTTCCGGTGGCTTTTCCCTTTGTGCGTGTTTTTTTCCTTTTTGTATCTATGTCCAATTTCCCCCTTTTTCAGGGCATTAGTTACATTAGGTTAGGGGCCCACTCTATTCCAGAATGACCTCATTTTAACTAATTACATCTGCAATGACCCTGTTTCCAAATAAAGTTGACATTCCAAGGTACTAGGGTTAGGTCTTCAACATGTGAATTTAGGAGATACAATTCAACCTATGACAGGGTGAAAGATAGGACAAAAGATTAAAGTAGTTGATCAAGGAGGTATGTTTCGGAATTGCAGGCTATGATCAAACCTCCAGGGAGTAAGAGAGGCTGATATAAGATGTTCCAAACAATCATCTCATATGTGGCCAAAGTGGATGGAACTTTGGAAAGGTCTCTGCTCTGTATGTACCCAGAGAAAGGGTAGAGAAATCAACTTGTGGCCATCTACGCATTCTTCCCTCTCTCCCATCATGCTCTTTCAGCTGGAAGAGGTAGAAGGCAGACACCATAAGGTATTCCCCAGTGCCATTCCAGCAGCAGACTGAGCAGCCAACTTGCTTTGAAAAAAATCTCATCTCCTATTTCAGTATAGCATGTTTTCTGCATCCCTTTTCACCTTATTGTCCAAAGTACCTCCTCCTCCTGTTGGCCTCAGAGAAGGTAATCCAGTTACAGTTGAGCAACTTGCTCTACTTGGTCCCACAGGCCATCAACCAGGTGGTTCTCTAAATTATGTCTGCAGAATCGTTGCTGTTAAGGCATGAGATAAGAGGCAGAAGAGCACAGCTGGATTTTCAGACTCCAGGTGAAGTGGTTGCTCCACTAGTTAGGAAAATCATAGTTTGGTCAAAGAAATGAATATAAGATGATTTGATTGGTGTTGGAAAGAGGAGGGGTGATAGCTGAGCTGTAGTTAACTGGACATTTTGGTGTGAGGGCTTCTATGATTTTAGCAATAACAGAAATCTATCTCTGAGGAAGAACACCAATAGATACGATTTGAAAAAGTGACCAAAGCTCTAGTCAGGTTACACAAAATTCAGATTTTTAGCTAAACCAGAACTATTGGAACAGGCAGTTCCCTTCATGAGATTTTCAGAATGTTGCTCATCTAGAATTAGATGCATTCTAGGGCATGTAGTTTCTTTCATTTCCATTTTGTTTAGGTTCTCTAAGTCCTAGTATCTAGTGAAATGGATAAGGATTATTGAAACCTGACATGAATTGAGTCCATCAAAGCTCCCTTAAACAATGTGAAAAGGAGGCAGGTCTGAATTTGGTGGTCTCATTTTATTCAAGCTCACTTCCCTTTACTCTTAATGTTTGTATTTTCCTTGGCAACAAAAGACCAGTAAGTGTGAGGGTCCCTAGGGAATCAGTCAATCTCTCTGCTAATCTCGGTCTTTCCTCCCTTTACCCAATTGCTTTGCACATTTGTTTAAGAGCAATTTTCTGAATCATTTGTTTGATGATGTTATTCCTCACTGTCTACAAAATAAAGTGCCAAATGCTTAGTCTGATGCACAAGCCCTCAGCAATCCTGCATCAACCTTTTTTATTCAGCTTTCTTTGCCTACTTGTATTCTGTTTGAACTGTTCCGTATGCCTTTCCCTAAATAAGCCTTCAATTTTCCACCTTCCTTCCATTGATCCTGCTACTTCTGCTGCCTGGAGTGCATTTTCATACAACATACATTAAAATACACCCACTCACCATGCCCACCTCCAAGTCTTATCTCTCTCATGAACACCTACTGGCCACTCACCTACAAAATTACTTGCACTAATTTGAACTCTTGTTACTTGCATATAGTTTATCATATTGATTATGTATATGCTAATTTACACTGGCTAGATAACGGAAAGCAGTTAATGTCTCAGATCTTTGTATTTTCTGCAGTACCTTCATTAAGTTTTCAATGAATACTTGTTGAATACAATAAATACTTGTTGAATATAATAGTATTAATGAAATTACTGTTGACTCTCTATTAATTTTCTTTATGTCTCCCTGTCTCTTTCTCTCTCATGTTTTTCTCTCTCTTCCCCAACACCCCTCTTTCTTCCTTATTTTTACTCCTCTGCTCTTTTCTCTTTACCTATTCTTCCTGCCCTGTTTCCAGGGGAGATGGAGGAGCTGGAAGCTCTCTGGCTCACTGGCATTTGCCACAATGAGAAGAACGAGGTCATGAGCAGCCAGTTGGACATTGATAACATGGCAGGAGTCTTCTACATGTTGGGGGCAGCCATGGCTCTCAGCCTTATCACCTTCATCTGTGAACACCTTTTCTATTGGCAGTTCCGGCACTGCTTTATGGGCGTCTGTTCCGGCAAGCCTGGCATGGTCTTCTCCATCAGCAGAGTAAGTGGGCTGATTTAGGTGCCTAGAGCCTATAAAAGACAGCTTAGTCTAGCATTGTGCAAAGCTGAGAGACCCAGGATGGCACTGACTCCAGCCTGTGCTGTTGAAGCAAGAAACCACATCATGTATGTTTCCCCAGTAGGGTTGCATGACATAATTTCCAGGGGCTTAAAAAAACAGGTGCTGCTATTTTTTTTTTCCTTCAAGAAACAGCTTTCTGTGTAGGGTTTGGACATTTGGTTCTCAATGAGAACTGGCAGATCTGTCAGAATAAAAAAGTTGGCCTTTTACCAAATGCCTTTCATCACCATTAGTTAATTCTGTATAGGCTGCCATAATCATTTAATCCTTTTTAAAAAATGATATTTCTATTCAGATAGAGAAATGTAATATGTCTCTCTTATTCTAACATACAAATGTATATTATTGTTTTACTAGAGGCCCAGTGCATGGATTCGTGCACCGGTAAGGTCCCTCGGCCTGGCCTGTGCCCTCTCGCAATCTGAGACCCCTTGGGGGATGTCAGAGCACTTGTACATGTATTCGGCCTGATACTTGCAGGTCAGGCTGAGGGACCCCACTGGTGCACGAATCCATGCACCAGGCCTCTAGTATGCATATAAGATTTTTGGTTAATCTTTTCCCGCCCTCCCCCTTCCCATTTCCCTCTAAGATTCATCAGTCTGTTCCATGTTTCCATGCCTGTTTATTGAGCGTCTGCCCCCTGGTGGTCAGTACATGTCATAGCTACCAGTTGAATGGTCAAACGGTCACTTACGCTTATATATAGAGATTGTTCCCTTCTGTGTTTTAACCATGTGTGAGTTACAGGGAGTTAAAGAACTTAACAGAACCTTCAGAAATAAGTCCTGACCCATAAGAAATTTACATCTAGAAATGTCCTTAATTGGAGCAAAGTATAACTCTGAAATTGCTCTTTATTTAGACTTCTATGTTTCTAGTCCAAACTAAGGATTTATAACATTTTTAATAGAACATGTCATAAGGAAGAGTAAGAAAAGAGGAGGAGGAAAGTAGACTTCTCATTAAATTGTTCCATCTTTTGGTTGTTTTCCTGTAGTATTTCAGTGATACAGAACAATTTCCTCTCGGCTATTCAGGCTATTCAGTAACATTGGACCAGGATGACAGAACTTGTGGACCATGAGTCATGTTGATTCCTTGTGTGGCCCTTCCCTAAGGTCCTAGATAGGGTGATGGCAGAAACAATCGGAGCTGTTGACCTGGAATAGAAACCCCATTCATAGCCCTTCTACATAATCAATGCCTCTGTCCAGGAAAAATGCTTGGCATTTTCTCCTGGCCATAATTAAGAATGGTTAGAAAGGAGGCCTGACAAAGTGAGTATCCTTACCTTGATCTATGTTGCTGTGTCCTCTGGGACAGTGAGGCTCATCTCATCTAAACCTTTCTTCTTTGCTATTTAGTTATCATCCTCCTTCCTAACCTTCTCTCCTCCCATCTCCATCCATTGGGACAACTTCCCTTTTCAAATTGTCCCCCTTCTTTTAAAGACACAAATCAAACAACCTCCTCTTCAAATACTTTCCCTTGCCAGGGAGAAAAGTTCCAAATTTGTCCACGTTTCAAGGCAGGGGGCAAGATATTAGCAGGAGGTTGGCTTGACTTTTAGACTTGAACCCAACCCATTCCTTCTCCTGGGTAGTGGTGTTTAAGGTCCTGCATAGAGGGATTGCTCAATCAATACTAATTTGCTAAGATATTAATTAATATTTATAAGATTGAATGGAAAAAATATAAAAAGAAAAGCAGGAGCTAAAGAGAGAACATATAAAAGAATTCAACAAGGAAATTATTTATTCCTATTTAGTAGTAGATCTCTGTCCCAATTTTTCCCTCCCATGGTGTGGGACACAGCAGGAGAAAAATCTGTCTTTGACCCAAGGGCTTCCTAATTCTCTCTTTGAATTTAGTTCATGCTTGGCTCAAGAAGTGAACTGCTCAGCTGTTATTTGGTGATCAAAATTCTAAAAGCTGCTCAAAATTTGTCAGAGCTGGAAAAGAATAGCAATTGTAAGCTGTGGAGCTTCCCTGTGGTTTCCTGCCAGCCAGTGTGGCCAGCCAGGGCAGAGCAGGCTCAACATCTGTAGAGCATTGCTACTGGTTTCCAGGAGGCTGACAATATTTTCTGCTATTGGCCAATACCATGCATCAACTTTAAGATGTGAATCCTGGGCATAAAAAGGGACATCAGTGCAAGTCACTGAGGGAGTCAGGGCAAGAATGTCTTATGATTTTATCCTCTTTGCTCAAGTCACTTGTTGTAGTCATGCACCCTCTCAGATATTCATCTAGGTCACGACCTTAGCTCCTAATTTGAGACTTCTAAATGCAGGGGTATAAATCGTGCAACTTCTAGCCACATCTTTTTATGAGTATATTAAGCTATCCGTTTCATATTTTCCCTGATTTTTCTTATCATTAGGCATTTAGTAGTGGGGGTAGAGGAGGGTTCTTTACAGTCATGTTTTAGCCTCACTGGGGACCTAATCCTTCCCATCCTGCCTGTTCTGCAGGGTATCTACAGCTGCATCCATGGAGTGGCTATCGAGGAGCGTCAATCCGTGATGAATTCCCCCACCGCGACCATGAATAACACCCACTCCAACATCCTGCGCCTGCTCCGCACAGCCAAGAACATGGCCAACCTATCCGGGGTGAACGGCTCCCCACAGAGCGCCCTGGACTTCATCCGCCGTGAGTCCTCCGTCTACGACATCTCCGAGCACCGCCGCAGCTTCACGCATTCCGACTGCAAGTCCTACAACAACCCGCCCTGCGAGGAGAACCTCTTCAGCGACTACATCAGCGAGGTGGAGAGGACTTTCGGCAACCTGCAGCTGAAGGACAGCAACGTGTACCAAGACCACTATCACCACCACCACCGGCCACACAGCATCGGCAGCACCAGCTCCATCGACGGGCTCTACGACTGCGACAACCCGCCCTTCACCGCCCAGCCGCGCTCCATCAGCAAGAAGCCCCTGGACATCGGCCTCCCCTCCTCCAAGCACAGCCAGCTCAGTGACCTGTACGGCAAGTTCTCCTTCAAGGGTGACCGCTACGGTGGCCACGATGACTTGATCCGCTCCGACGTGTCCGACATCTCCACCCACACCGTCACCTACGGCAACATCGAGGGCAACGCGGCCAAGAGGCGCAAGCAGCAGTACAAAGACAGCCTGAAGAAGCGGCCGGCCTCGGCCAAGTCCCGCCGCGAGTTTGACGAGATCGAGCTGGCCTACCGCCGCCGGCCGCCCCGCTCCCCGGACCACAAGCGCTACTTCAGGGACAAGGAAGGGCTACGGGACTTCTACCTGGACCAGTTCCGCACGAAGGAGAACTCGCCCCACTGGGAGCACGTGGACCTGACGGACATCTACAAGGAGCGGAGCGACTCGGTCAGCGGAGGAGGGCCCTGTACCAACAGGTCTCACCTCAAACACGGGGCCGGGGACAAACACGGTGTGGTCGGCGGGGTGCCGGCGCCTTGGGAGAAGAATCTGACCAACGTGGAGTGGGAGGACCGCTCCGGGGGCAACTTCTGCCGCAGCTGCCCCTCCAAGCTGCACAACTACTCCACGTCGGTGGGAGGGCAGAACTCTGGGCGGCAGGCGTGCATCCGCTGTGAAGCTTGCAAGAAAGCGGGCAACCTGTATGACATCAGCGAGGACAACTCCCTGCAGGAGCTGGACCAGCCGGCGGCCCCGGTGGCCGTGACGTCCAACGCCTCCACCACCAAGTACCCCCAGAGCCCGACCAACTCCAAGGCCCAGAAGAAGAACCGGAACAAGCTCCGCCGGCAGCACTCCTACGACACCTTCGTGGATCTGCAGAAGGAAGAAGCCGCCTTGGCCCCACGCAGTGTGAGCCTGAAAGACAAGGGCCGGTTCGTGGATGGGAGTCCCTACGCCCACATGTTTGAGATGCCAGCTGGCGAGAGCACCTTTGCCAACAACAAGTCCTCAGTGCCCACTGCCGGACACCACCACAACAACCCCGGCGGCGGCTACATGCTCAGCAAGTCGCTCTACCCTGACCGGGTCACGCAAAACCCTTTCATCCCCACTTTTGGGGACGACCAGTGCTTGCTCCATGGCAGCAAATCCTACTTCTTCAGGCAGCCCTCGGTGCCAGGGGCGCCAAAAGCCAGGCCGGACTTCCGCGCCCTTGTCACCACCAAGCCAGTGGTCTCGGCCCTTCATGGGGCTGTGCCAGGCCGTTTCCAGAAAGACATATGTATAGGGAACCAGTCCAACCCCTGTGTGCCTAACAACAAAAACCCCAGGGCTTTCAATGGCTCCAGCAATGGTCATGTTTATGAGAAACTTTCTAGTATTGAGTCTGATGTCTGAGTGAGGAAAGAGAGAGGTTAAGGTGGGTATGGGAGGGTTGGGCTGTGGGCCTGTGGTGGTGGGCATGTCACGGAGGGTGACGGGGGTGAACTTGGTTCCCATTTGCTCCCTTCTTGTTGTTTTAGTTTATTTATGGGATCCTGGAGTTCTGATTCTTTCGGAGGGCAACCCTGGTGACCAGCACCATCTCGGCTCCCTTTCCAGTTCGCTCCTCTTTCCCCCATCTGCCAGTCATTCCTGTTCCCAAGAGAGGATGCAGTGGGCTCGCTCAGCATGGGAGGCCAAAATGGAGAAAGGAAGTGGCTGCTTGTGAGCTTCCTGCTAGCATGGAAGGACTCTGTCACCCACTTTGAGTGAAGCAAGGAGAAGCAAAAGGAGGCCACGTGAGCACAGGATAGCTCTTCCCAAACTGATCTTTATGTTTAGATGAGGCAGCAAAAGCATTCAAATAAGACCATTTAGCATACTTGCCTGTGAATGAAGAGAGGCTTTTGCTAAATTCTTGTGGCTTTGATGGCATCTGTTTAGGAATCATGTGCCAAGCAGAGGCGGGGAGGCCATGTGTGTTGGTATATAAGCCAAAATGTTTGCTTCAATTCCATGAGACTCATTAGTGGTGAACAAAGGTCATTGGTGGATGATGGGAAGTACATCATAGCAATCTTTCATGGTGCCTTAAAGGCAAGAGAGGATGGACTGACTGTGTGTGCATGTGTGTGCAAATACACTTGCACATATGTGATCTGTACACACACACACAGTCAGGGGCCTATAGTAGAGAAGGCAACCAAGCCTCGTGTTTCTTTCAATATTCCTGAGTAGTGTGCTTGTTTTGGCTTATATACAAGCAGAGATGGTCATATGTTAGCTGAATGTTGGCTGTCTCATCCCTTCACCCTTCCTGAATGAAGAGAATGGAAGTTCTTGTCAGAGAAGATTCTGTGGTCTAGACAAAAAGGTGGTAAACAAGCCTACAAGAGCAAGGTACAAAAGTGATTTCTCCAGCTGCCAATATTTTCAACTGGTTTTGGCCAAGAACTTTACAGGAAGGCTAAAGGGAAGTAGAAATAGCCATGATCCTCTAGAGAGCAAAAGATTCTATAAAGCTCTCTTGAACTTTAGACCCTCAGCTGGTCAGGGTTTGGGGAGGAGCTAAGTAAGGCTTTGGAAAATTGGGGAATAGTTTGTGGTAGGGTAAGTGAGAGAGGGGGATGTTTTCAATGCTTTGATCCCTCCTTACTTAACCTGGAGCTAGGAGAGCAGGCTTGTTCCCTCAGAATCCATCACAACTGGCAGGTAACAAGTAAGAGGAATGAGCTCGCTCATGAGTATAGTTCAGGAGGTATGGAGGGAAGGAAGAGATTTGGAAGTGGTGAGGAGAGGGGCACACCCCTACTAGCCATTGGGTCTGGCTTCCTGAGAATGTGACATTGAGCCCAATGTGACCACTCTTGGTAGAAGCCCTTCCATCTTCCTGCAACACCTTTCTCTCCCAGAGTATACCATTCAAGAATAAAATATATACATGTAGAAAAACTCCAGGAATGAGGGTACTGGCAGATGTGATGCCCCTTTCACTGAAAGTCGGAAACTTGAGAAGGGAAATGAATATTTGTCACTGCCGGTCCTGAAACTCTGGGTCAGTTTCGCTGTCCTGCCGCCCTCCCCTTACACAGGTGGCAGTCACAGAGCCCAGGTCTGTTTGGAAGCTTGACTGCAGGACCTCCATGTTGCACACAGGACACACAAACCAGAAAGGTGCTCATCCTCCTCTGGAAGGAAGCTGCCATGTCTCTTCAAGTCACACCCTCCAGGGCTGCTCTTTGCCTTCTGTTTGCCCTGACTCACCACCCTTCCTCATTCCCCACCCTTGACTGCTATCCCCACCCTCCTCCTTGATTTTTTACCTCAGTATCTTTCATTTTAAAGCCAACTGAAGGCCTTGTAAAGCTTTGTTTTCTTTCTAAAATGAACCTGGGGACAAGGGGCTGAACCTCTCACAAGTTTGGAGAGAGGAGCACGGAGTGCTTTACTTTAGATTCAAGGAAAGACTTTGAGAGAGAGGACAGAGGGTGTGAGACATCTCCAGGAGGAAGAAGGAGAAGGGCCACATAAACATTGCTTCACCCTGACTCTGTCCAAGGTCAGGGGCTCCTCCCTCACTCTTCCTCTTACCTCACCCCATTCAAATAAAAAACCAAACCAACTAACCTAGCGAACAGCAATCTAGAACAAAGGGGGCTCTGTTGGTCTCCACTGGTGACAGAAATCAAGATGGTGTTTATTTCATATGTAAATATTTTGTTTTCTAATTAATTTTGTATAGATAAAGTGTTCTCTTGTGAGTATTCAGGGTGTTGGGCTGGAGGGGGTGGGGAGGGGATGGGAGTGAAGGGGGGAAAGTGTTCTGTTATGGGTTTTCATTTTCCATTGGGGAGATTGTTTGTATGGCTTTTGCTTCAGGGTGTCTGGAAAAAAGTGAATGCGAGTGGAGGCCACTGTGGTGAAAAAGCCAGGGAGAGTCATTTGTGTCCATGCTTCCCCACCTCTCTGGTCTTATTGGTCTGTGAGAAGTGTTCATGCCCATCGGCCTGGGCTTACTTAGCACAGGGTCCGGTTTGGCTCTAAGCAAACCCCAGGTCCAGCTCCTAACTTCTAGGTAGATATAGATCACCAGCAATCCATGCAAAGTCAAGCTGGTGGCACCATATTTTCCCTGCCAGTATTTAGGATAGGGAAGATTCTCAAGAGGACTTAAAGCAGAATGGAGGTCAAGTTAACCTGTCATTTCCGGTGTGGCTGAGAGGTTTCAGGAAGCTCAGTCCTAAGGGCTCTCCCAGCAGCCCCCTCTGATGTTTAACAACCATCTCAGTCACTTGGACTCTTCTTTCTAGTACCTGGGCACTCACCCTCTCACTGTCTCCTCCCTTCCTCCATGGAAATCACACCTAGAAAATCCCCACTAGATCTACTTTTGGAAACATGTTATCTGGTTACAGGGAGGTAGCACTGGATGCCTGTCTTACAAATTCACATGGTTTTCTGAAAAGATTACCAGATATGCTCAAAACTCAGTGGCCATATCATTCTCTTAGGTTTCAGAAGTTGGTTTTAGAGGTAGAAGGGCACGTATGTAAAGTATGGTGCCAACAGTGACTTTATATTTGTCTGCCCTCATTTCTGCCACCACGCGGGGGCTGTTTGCCTCAAGCCAGGTATTCTTAACCTGACCTTGGGTTAGCCAGGCAAATTGAATTTCTTTCACTGGACTTCTGGCTTTGTGAATGAGGGCAGCCTCTCTATGTTTACCACAGGTGAAATTTCCAAATCCATTTACCTGTGATATTACATTACTTTTTTTTTTCCTATCTTCTATTATCAAATCTGTCAGCTGAATCATTTTATTTTCCTTAACCCCTTCTTTGGCCCCAGTTGGTCATCTCTCTTCAACTGGATATTTGAATTAGGACCAAATAAGATTTTCATGGCCTGCTCAAGAAAACATAAAGAAAGGATGGCTGAGCATTGTTAAGTTCTAAGTGTTACTTCATTCCAAAATAACAAACCAGTAAAATGCATGAGGATGAATTCAGCAGTAAGCCCCATCTATTCCACAGATGGACAGAGACCCAGTCTATTCAAAACTGTGAGATTCCACTGACACAATTGGAGCAATAGTTGCTCCAATTTTCTTCGGAGTCCATGCTTCCCATCTTTGTGTTCTATCATTTCCTTCCACTGTGGAAGTGGGTGGGTGGGTATGGTCCTATAACACTCCTTTCAGTGGGCTGCTTAAATCTCAGTGTTTCTATTGACCTCAAATAATCTGACCCTTGAATTTGCCTGAGTCAAGAATGTGCATACCCTTCAGAGTGATGCATGTATAGTGGGTCTTGTAATTTCAAAGTATTTCACTGTGTATTCTCAGCCAGAATGCAGGAAACATTCTTGATGTGGATTCCCCTGTGCCGGCCACCCATGTTGTGATTGGGGGAGAAAATCCCAAATGATTCCATTAAATGTTGGTGGTGTCAGTAGTGCCAAAATGCATGTATAATGTGATAAAATGAGAGTCATCTATAATTAAGTGAATAGTACCCACCCACTCTCCCTTTGCATCTAAAGTTGCCCAAAGGGAAACTCTCTGCATGAGAGGTGAAGAAATGTATAACCAAAACTGCAGTGTGCTGGTCACCTGCACCTCTCATTTAAGAACTAGAGTTTCTTTGGGGTTTTGTTTGTTGTATGGTTGGTTGGTTGGTTTAGTTAGTTCAAGATTTATGGACAGAATAACCAGATGGTTTGGGCAATAGCCTTTGGAGAAAGAAAGCTATTCTAAAATTACTTTATTCTTTTAATCCCAAACTCGCTATAAAAATCCTAGTCATTGCTTAACACCTGTGTGTGTGTTTGCTGTGTTAGGAATAATTTAGATGTGTGCATAAATAATGCAGCTGCAGTGCTATTGATGAATGCATTAGGCGTTTCCAGGTATTGTGGCCATAAATTATGTGCGCTCTGAGCCCAAAGCCATATAAGAAATGTGTGCTCAGTAGACTGCCAAATACTTTGGTAGAGCATTTGCTTTCTTTGCTTGAGTGTCAGAGACTATCCTTCCTGTCTAAGGAACTCTATATGGATGAGAAGCAGTTAAGAGTAGATAGTTATACTGGAATGTGTCTGGCCTTACAAATGGTATATGGTCCATGGTGTGATTTCAGAGGTCCTGAGAAGACCTTCACTTTTCATTCCCCATCCTTCTCCAAATACTGGCTTCCCACACAGATTTACTCCTTTAGCGCTGAGCTGCTCATCTGTCATTTAAATGAAACCAAGAAGGGTGATATATTAAGCCATATTAGGGATTTATACACTATAATACCTAATGTACATTAGGTTTCTCATTTATTTTCCTGGGAATAAATTAATGATACAGGAGAAGAGAGAGAGAGCAAAGAACACTGAGAGTAACAGAGTAGGGAGTAAAGACACAGGTTCTAGAGTATAAGGACATTCCCATCCTCCATCTGCGTTTACTTAAGGTTCATGTGACATGGGATTGGGACTCCTAGTTAGGAATTATTTTCAATAAGCAGTCACATGAATATGTAGTTTATGAATTTATAAGTTCAGTACCTTATATGGTGGGTTAAGGACTATGACTTTTTCAACAGAAAATGGAAGACTGATGCTTCTCCTCCATTACAGGAGTGAGCAGCTAGAAAAATCAATTGAATTAATGTTATGATAATAAAAAGTTACTGTCATTATCTGTTCTCTGTTCCAATTCAATTAATCTTCCAATTTTGCTGAGTTGTTCTGTATGTTTTACTTCCCAACCTCCAATGATCCCAACATACACTTAACTAACTGTTAAGGAGCTACTGGACTACCATGTGCTACTTAACCAGTGGGCAATTCTTTTTTAGACCTACCAGATATTTGGGGCATCACTAAAATGTATATTTGTCATTCTGAGAACTTCTACTGATCTAGATGGAAGATTCCATTCTAATTTGGAGATGCCAGTATTACATATAATCACATGATAACAGAATACATCCCATCTCCATCTCCTTCCAGACATGACTCAATCATGCCTTATGGGTTCTATGGCCATGAGAATAGATAGGTCAAAATGATAAGGCAAAATGAGGAAGTAAAAAAAGTATATAGACCTATCTATTCTCATGGCCAAGAACCCCATCAATAAAACCTTAAAGTCAGTACTATTTCCATGCCTTGGAGAGAGAGAAGTAGGTTAGTGAAGTTTGGGGCCTCTCATTTACAATATTGAAGCAAGGAAAACGAATTTTGCCCCAAGAGTGACGGGTTAGGATAGCAGTGCTGGAATAAGTGAGGAAAGTTAGAAAGCATTAATCCTTCTCTGCCAGTGTGGCCATTTGCATCCACTTCAGATTCATCACTGAGAGTTTCTGGCACTGTTTCATACTTCTAAACATAATTGCTGGTGTAAGTCGGAGGGTGAGGACTCCTGAAGATGGAAAGCAAAGTAGAATTTCCCATAGCCTTGAGACTGGGGGATAGAATATATACTTTGGCAAAGGTAAAATAAATGGAACTCAGTCTAAGAGTTAGGGTACAATTAAAAGCACAACACTAAGCCCACTATAAAACTGTTACTTTAAAGATTTAGTCTCCACATTTTAAATCAGAATTCTCTTCATTTGTAATTATTTTAGCATTGTACTTTAGGAAGTGGAGCAGATTCCTGTACTATGTAGGACGGGAAAAAATAAAAGCTCTTTAACATAGTTAAATATGTTAGTTAAATTAAACCAATGTTTATTAAGTATATACTATGCCCTGGGCTGGTGCTGTGAAGAATAGAAAAGATTTTAACATGGCGTATATTATGTTTATATAATATATGAACACAAGAGTATAAAATATTTAAATGTATGTAGTATGTATGTATAAATAGCTGTGTATAACTTAGTATATTTATCCATGCAGGTTTAATGTTTTCTGGTTTCAGGGTGTGCATCAAAGATATTACCCATTATGTTATTTTTAAAAACACTGCAGAGATTCAGCTTTCCACATCATGGCCAGCCCTAGATTTCTTCTTCTGAGAATTATTTCAGGTAAAACTCTGAAATTCCCTTTCTAGCCACAACCTTGTATTTTCTATATCTTATCTAACTTCCTTCAAGCTCCCTCTGTTGTTCTGATCTATAAAACCCTCTGACTTCATGTACTTCCCCTTTGGTCTAACCCCATGTTCACCGCATCAACAGTACTGTCACCAGCAATGTCTTCTTTCCTTTCATCTCCAAGGTCTTAAACCGATGCTGAAGAGCACAAACTTGACCCATTTAATCTCACCAGAACCCTACCCAGCTTGGGCATCTTTTTATATCTCCAATGTTGATTCCATGTCATATTCTCCAAGTGTTTGTTAAGTTTATTTTTCATTTTGCCTTATCATTTTATCTACTCTGTTTCAACAGGCAGTCTTTCCTATCATGCTACGAAGAAAAGATATCTAATTTACGAATTCTCATGTAACTTCTCCTCTCTACTTTAAATTTCTTCCGTCCTCCCTCATCTTTTCATCCTCTCTCCCTGTCTCTGGTACCCACCCTTTAACCTCTTATAAGTTCCACTCCAGCCAATAATACTTTTGTCTGTTGCATTTTTGATTTCTTCCACACACCTGCCTAGCAGCATCTCTAAAAACAAATCTTACAACAATCTTGAAAAACAAACCTCTCAATCCAATTAGATTCTCGAATTCATGTACTATCTCCATTTATTTTTTTTTCACTTCCAAACTTCTCAAAAGGGTAGTCTTTCTTTTTTTACTTCCTCATCTACTGTTCGTGAACTGAATTTTAAAATTGGGCATCACCCTACCACTCTACTGAAAGTATTCTATGGCAACATTTCAATGAACTTTTGTTACAAAATTGAAACCCCCCTTTTTTCTTATTCTTCAGCTTCATGGAGATTAACCTAAACTTATGCTGGAGAAGCAGCCCATTCTGGTTTTCATCCTAACCCTCTGGTCCTCTTTCTGTGTCCACCATTGGTTTCTGCTCTTCCTCCCATCTCCTCAGCATTGACTTGCCGTGGTGCTCTGAGCTTGACACTCTTATCCTCCTTATCTCCATGCTTCTGTAGCAATATCTCTGTCTTCTATGGCTTCAGCATTTCTTTGAATGAGAATAAATTCCAAATCGTCAGCCACCTTCTGTTGGTTTTCAGGGATGGTCTTGGATCTGACTCAATATGAAGTTAATTGTTCAGAAGGTGGTTGGAAATACGTGCATTAAGCTGAAGTGAGAAGTAGGGTGTAGGACTGGAAATTTAGAATTCATCCTCATTTGAAGAATAAGATATTTGTCTCGTAACCATCCTATACTGACTTGTTTTCCCACTTCTTACTTTACTTACACTGCTCCAAATTCTCTCCTCTCTATCTCCTATCTGATACCCTTCTTACATCTCCTTCTATACAAATCTTCAAAGAACAAATGGACCACTATATTACTTTCCTTCACTCTTATCCAGGAAAAAAAGTAGGTACTTTTTGAATGCTGATAACACTTTAATTGTATCTCTCTAATAGCAACTATCACAGGCCATCTTAATTTATAGTTATTTGGTTCTATATCTCATCTCCCTCACTAGACTAGATTATAAGCAACCTGTGGTCAGGGATCATATATGTACTCATTGTTTTTATCTCCTTAGCATCTACCAGTGCATCTTATATATGGAAGGCACTAGTAAATATTTGATATTATAAATTATAATTGAAAAGGAATCACTGTTTTAATCTCAGGATACTTGACCTGAAGTAAAAATCTAAGAATGAATCCCTCTGAAGTTACCTCTCTATTTCTACACCTACCCACAATCACAGCAATACATCACATGCCCACATTTCCATGTTACATATTTTTCCATGTTTCCATATTTTTCTATGACAGTCTTTCAGTTAGTAGAGTGTACTTGGAATACATGTATGCAAACAAAGTAAGTGGAGAGACCATGGAGGATACTGATTAAATGTTAGGTATAAGGAGCTTTTCAGATGCTTGGAGAGGAGCTTGTCTCTCAGATCTGATAGACATACAGCTTCAGGAGATGTGGTCACTGGAATATGAATGCCCTGCACTACCTGCTTTTCTTAGATACAGATATTACCTGTTTCCAGAGGGAGTATTTAAAAAAAAAACTTCTGTAATATTCAGAACACTTTGTGTAGTTAACTCCCAATGTCACTGTCACATTTTAATTATAATTGATCATTTTATTTTAAATCAAGGGCTATTTTAAAGCTCCCTTTAGTTGTGACATAAGAACCGTCTGCAAACCAGAGACCAGGCCATTACACTGCCTCTCCTTGAGTTGTGCTATCAGTAACTTATAAATTGCTTCCACAAATTCACCCAAACAACACAATTATTGCACCTAATTTGATCCCTTTGCCATGCGCTCCCTCATGCTTGTGCATCTCCCCAACACATACACACACACACACACACACACACACAAACACACACACACACACACACACACCATACACTCCTAACAAATAGATCCCAAATTGCCAATTTCAATCACTTTATGGAGGAACAGGGATACATTCTTGGTAGATAAAAGTGTTCATTTAGAACTGGGCAGACGTATTATACTTTATTGAGCTACTCTTTTTTTCTTCTGCTCTGTCTTGCCTGTGGATCACCAACACCTACAGGGTTGACAGAAATAGCCAGGCTTTATGTGACGGGAGCATTTTGTTTGTTTGTGATGGACCAACCTACTTGTTGTGCCAACTGTGTCCCTGCTTTGCTCTGGAATCTGTGTGGTCTTCTGATGTCAGGTTCATGAATCAGTGCTGGGAGGATGGTGGAGCAGAAGCCAGTCTTCCTAGGGACAGACAGTCCCCTTGCTTAGACATATTCAGATCCATGTGTGCTCACATCTCTTCTTGACAACACCATGAACAAGGGTGGAAAGATATGTCCTCAGTGGGGTGGGAATGGTGATATGTACTTTAGGTGATTCAGTAGTTTTTTTTTCTCTCCCAGGGTCAGGAGCAAGGAAAATATCAAAACTTCACATCAGCAGGAAGCAAGGAGGCTAGAGAAGCATCCAGGTAGAACTCTTACTGATAAAAACACAACATAGTAAAAATACCCTTTCTTTGATGTGAACACAATTGGAAGTCAACCAGGGCACTTACAGCTGTGTTTTTCCTCATTCACTTGTCATCTCTTTGACTTCTCTTATTACTATTTCTCAATTTAAGAGTCTTGAGGTATTCTATGTCCTGAGTCAGCTTCAAGTAGCTCACCCTCAAAAGACACACACACACACACACACACACACACACACACACACACACACACCACTGTTAGGATGAGAAGCTGAAAGAGCACAGAGCTTGAACATGTGCAAAACTGGGTACTTTAATGTTTCTAAACCAGAGCCCAACAAGTCTGATACAATCAGCACTCCCATGTTTTAATGACAGAGGACAGAGCTTGCTGTGCAAGACTGGGTACTTTGGGTCCCAGCAAAGAGAACAACATTGTTACTGATTGCTCCTGAGACTCCTGGACACTTTCAATGATCAGGGAAGTTATATTGGTTATTTCTTGGTAGCAGGCACAAGAAATGGAGCACATTTTCTACCCAAAAAAAGGAGTAGAAAACTTTCCGTAATAGAAGTTGAAGGCTGAATAACAAAAATGTTTTGAGGGGTCATTCCTTAAACAGTTTTAGCTTAATTCCCATATAAAAGGCCCCGAGCTATGGCAGTTTGTAGCCTGAATCTGCATCTGTGGAGAAGGATGGAGTTTCTAGAATCACCAGCAGCCCACGTAGGCCTCCACCATTTTGAGCCTGTGGTATATTCTGAGTAAATTAAAGTAATTGATATGTGGATGTGGAATAATTTACCATAACCACCAAATGGCCTCCTTTGGCAGAGGAATGTTATCATCTTTTAATTTTATATATAGGAAAGTTGGAGCACAGCAAAATTTGATGATTGAATAGGTTATTCTTGGCAGGCTATATAAGAAATTCTTGGCAGAACCAAAACTTGTCTGACTTTTGAACTCTCAGCCTGGCCCACTGAGTAATGGTGCCTGAATTGTCCACCCTACCGTGAGTGTTCAGCATCTAATTGGATGCTGATTTATCTAAATCTTTCCCATGGAAATTTGTCTTCTTCACAGACCCATACACACACACACACACACACACACACACACACACACACACACTTCACTTGAGTCTACAGAACCAAGTTAAGTAAGAACAAAACAAGAGCTTTGAAAACCAGAAGGGGTAGACAAGTTTCTATAATAAAGAGAAGTTGAAGGCCGAATAACATAAGTATTTTTGAATTTTGTGGGGTAAGACATTGTGGAAAATTATTTATTATTAAAAACTTTTTATGTAGCGTGTAACTCACACAAATAAAAGCTCAAGAAAAACTAAGAGGATTTCTTCCAGAGTGTTCCATGGGGAAGGCAGCCTTCAGGAATGTGTGCAAAGAATGTCCTGATACTCTGAAGGTGTCAGTAGTTTGGGTCAGCCCAGAGTAAGGAGGGCCACCTCCAGAGAGTATTCCCTTGATTCATTTTCTGGGGACTACTACGTAATTGAGTCAAGTTCTAACACCACAAATTGGATTCTAGTATTAAGGCATGAGTTAGTTCTGGTAGCATAAATAAAAATATTAGGAAGACTCACATACAAATGAATTCCAGAAGGAAGGATCTATATCCCCCAGAAACAATAATTATTGCTTGCCTAAAACCTGAAGGAAAGGTGGTATGGGTATTATAAAGATTAATAAAGATCTCCTGAGGATTCTTATGATATCTGGATTTTATCCCAAGATTAAAATGGTGATTTCTTTAAGCACCCAAGGACCAGGGAATCCTACAACCACCTTTTCTTGTAGTCTACCTGTTCGCTGATGAATGGGTGTTACTGAGGAAGTAATCATCAGTCCTTCCAAAGAGTTCAGTGACTTTAGTTTGTGTCATAGAACATTCTCTTTAGAGATTCTGCTGATTCTAAGAGCAGTGAAAGAGCTCTAAGTGTCCTAGCTTAACGAATAATTTTTTTTCCATTTCATCCTGTTCCTAGAGGGAAGATAGGAGAGGAAGTAGGAAGATGGAAAAAGTCCTTAAATGGGTGAGTGGAGAGACTTCTATACTATCAACTGCACAGTGTAGTCATTCCCAAGAGCCTGGTTCAGAAGCCTGGCTTCAGGAGAGGATATGGGCAAAGTGAAGAGTTAAGTTTTATCTCCATGCCTGGGAATGGTGTTGGAGGGGCTACTAGAACCCTCTTTAAGCTCAAAGTTTAGAATCAGGCCAATTACAAATATTTCTCTCCTTTTTTCCTCCCAGTAAGCCACATGAAATCATGATGGTATCATAGTAAGCTAAGAGAGAGGGGCAGGGATATTCTATCTTGACCTAGGGTAGCTTCATCTTTCACAGGAGTATCATCACAAATACTTGGATCACAATGTTCCTTGATGACAAGTAAGAGGGCCAACAGCTGAGAGCCTTTGGAGCATCTCAGTCCCCTGAGATGACCACTCCCTGTTATGCTATAGCTATATTCATTGGAGAAGGAAATCACAGGATTCATGGGAACCCTAGGGCATGAAATAACAGAGAGTCATTTAATCAAAATGTCAGAGCTCTTGTGCTTACTTTTCAAGACTACAGTAGTAATAGAGACTGCAAGTCTCAAGCATAGCTACCAAGAAAACAGTTTAGGGAAGCATTATGGAGGGACAGTTTCACAAAGATCCTGATCTGCACAAGACTAAAGCTACTGCTAAAGCCAATGTCACATGTAAAATGAAGGTACCTTCCCATTTGAAGTACATTTAGTGCTGGGCACTAAGTGTCTTATAGAAAGGCAGAATGGTTTAGATAAAGTCAATTTCAGATCCCAAGGCACTGCTGAGCAGCAGCCTTCACATAAGCTCAAACTCCTTCTCACAGCCTGGGGGCAGAATATAATTCCTCTGATTTTATGGTTTTGATTTATTCCCAAGCTAAGCTTGTCCAATTGGTTATTGGCTTGCACCTTTCATTTCCTTGGCCTCTTGCTTCCTGTAGCTTACATGAAGGAATGATCTGTATAATTCTGTTTGGGTAAGACCTGGTGGACAAGAAGATAAATGAGACTAAAAAACAAAATAACTATCTTCTGGGGCAGTTATGATTGTATTGTGACTTCCTTTGTTTCCTTTTCAGTATTCTTTGCCACATGATGAGAAATCTATCCAGTCTGGTCATTACCAATCAAATATTCTATTGGCAAAGTTTGACATGAAGAATGAATAGAATCAGCATATTTCATTTAATCTTGACAGTCTTTTGGTTTATTATTCTCTCCCCCAGAGTCATCTCTTCTTTGAGGCATTTGTCCTCTTTCCTCTCCTGGGAAGTCATGATTCCACAACAAATTTCAGTCATTGGTGCTGAACAAAAACAATGATAGTTGTAATTGTAAATAGACCAAAATGCCCATGTGAGATTTATCATTGAGAATAGCCTTCCAAATTTCTCACCTCACAGCCTTCTTGGCAGCTCTCCTGGTTCCCCTTCAAGTCTTGGTTCCCCTCCTCACCTTCTTTCCTATAAAGGTGGGATGTATTTCTTAAGCTGCATTATCATCTATCCTATTAGATTGTTAAAAGGAACCCTTGGTAGTAATTTCTCATGATTTTCTCACTGTATTTTAACTTGGGAAGATGGAAAAGGTAAAAAGAATGATAAGCACACAAGAAAGGTTTTATTACCAGATATTTCAACTCAAGGTCAAGTGCTGGGGAAGTGGGTGACCTCCAGTGATAGCCTGCGGTTTTGCTAGTGGAGACGGGTGTGCTCTGGAATATTAAGCAACTTCTGTAAGAGTATGCACCGCAGCTTTCACAGAGGTACCTGTCATGTGCATGGGAGCATTTTGTGGTTGTTATTGTCTTCTCTCTTTTATTGTTGCAAAGCACAGGCCCTGCAGGATGGGAGAGGCTTGAGTTCCAGTTTGAACATGCTGGTGACAGAACAGCCCAAACACCACTGTGTTTCTAAGTGTATTTCACCCAATGAGCTGTTGTTGCACATTCTTTCTTTAACCATTAATATTGTGTCTTCTGTTGGAATGAGAGCAAGAAGGTGGACTAGGAAACAGATTCAGTGACAAGCAGACAGAAAGGTTTGTTCTAAAAAGAATGCTCTTCACAGAGCTGAGAAGAACCTAGAAGCAAGGAAGGGAGAAGCCAGGACAGAATGGTTTGGGGTAAAGAGACAATGACCCTGGCATGCAAATGCTCTGGTTTACTCTGTAAGGTTGGTTTGTTGTTCCCTATCAGCTCTGGCAGAAGGAGAAGCTGTGCTGCTGATGACTGTTCAGGAAATGGAGACAGCCTGACTTTAGAGAGAGGCATTGTCTTCCAGGAAGACGCTGATGAGCATCACACCTTAACTTTTCCAAAACTTGCCTACAAACCTTTAGAGCAGCCCCTCTCAAGTGATTTATATTCTCCAGTTAAAAATATTCTGAGTAGAAGGCCATTATGATTACACTTACTTAAATTGGGAAGCCCAGGGCATTGTGGGGATTAAAGCACATCTGGGGAATAGAGTTAGTAGAACCTTATGCTCAATTTTGGAATGATTTTGGATCACAAAGTTAGGTGACCTCTGAGAAAGAAACTCTTTAAATAAAAGTATATCTCCCCATCTCCAGTGAAAACACCCAGTTTATAATCTGATTACTATTTACTTCAGGAAGGAAACGGGTCGATTAGATTATAAATAAACATTTACAAATTGATTTCATCCTGAGTATTACACATATTAACATGGAATTTACTGACTTAGACATGATCTTTTAAGCTATAAAATATTATTGAAGGGCAATAGATCAAATGTTCTGAGCTAAAACGTTAACTAATCCTCTGAAACATTCAGAGTCTCTATAAATTCTACTGTATCCACAAAGGATTTGGGAGTTAGGCAACAGAAAGAGAGGTTCAGAGAGCTGTTGACTGAGACTCGGGGTCATTTCTTAATGATTAAAAATAATAATAAACCTAAATCTTCAAATTATAAGAGAGCAGAGAAAGTGAGCTCTATCCTCATTTAGATATTGGATTAAATATCCAGAATTTTTTTCCTCTGAAACTCTTCTTTGGGAGAGATTTGGCCTGCAGTGCATGAGAATGTTTTAGAGACATGATTTAGTCACACATTGATATTTACTGAGTGGGAACCCCATGCCAGGGATACAAAAGTGAACAATCAGGCCCTCATGAAGGTTACATACTTGAAAGGAAATAGACAATAAACAAATAAACATATTTCATGTCAGATACTGCAAAGTGCTGTGAGAAAAATGAGGCAAATTAAGGGAGTAGGTGGGTATATGGTTGTTACTTTTTATAGAGTGGACAGGAAAAACTTCTATGAAAAGGTAATGTTTGAGCAAGGCTTAAAGGAAATGAGGGAATGAGACGGGGCTTTCTATGTGAAAGGTTCTTCAAGTGAAAATAATTACAAAGGCCATGTGGTCAAGCCCCATGCTTGGAGTACTTGAGGAAGAGCCAGGAGGCCAATATTTGAGGCCAGAATGTGAGAGGTGAGGTCAGAGAGGTGTTATTGACCTATAAGGCTTATACACTAAATACTGGTAAATATTTGGGTTTCTACTAAGAGCAAGATGCAAAGTCACTAGCAGGTTCTGAGTAGAGAGTGATATGAACCTGGACTTCCATTTAAAAGGAAGCATTGTGACTGTTGTATTGAAATATATATTGTGAGAGGGTGGGCAATAGAAAAAGCAGCTAGACCAGTTAGGAGGTTACTGCAATAATCCAGGTCAATGACTATGGTGCTAACAAAGGAGGTGGTGAGAAGTGGTGAATTCTGGAAATATTTTTAAAGGTTTGCTGATGAATTAGATATCAAGTGAGAGAAAGAAAAGAATCAAGAATCACCCTAGAATTTTTGGCCTCAGCTACTGGAATTTTGGAGTCACCATTAATAAGGTAAGAATCCTGCAGGTGAAGTAGATTGGGAAAGAGAATCTTATAGCAATATCCCCATCAGACATCCAAATGGAAATGCTGATTGGCTCTATGAACCTGGAATTTAGGAAAGAGGTAGAACCTGAAGATATAATTTGTAATTCATAAGCATTTGGATGGTATTGAAGCCATGAGGCTGGATCTAGGGAGTGAGTGCAGATAGAAGAGAGCTTCCAGGGTGTTCAGAGCCCCAGGAGATGAGTAGGAACCTGCACTGGGAGAAGTGGTCAGGGGTAAGTCAGGCTCTACTAAGTAGAATAAGATAATCTGGAAACATGTAGATCACTCCATTGATGACCTGGAAAAGTTCAGCAGACTGCTGGTGACAAAAGCATGATAGGGGCGGGTTCAAGAAAGAGTGGGAGCACAGAAAGTGAAGACAATAAGAATAGGTAACTCTTTCAGTTTGGGTATAAAGGGAACATAGAAATAACAGTAGATGGTAAATGACGTAGGTCTGAGGAGGGATTTGTGTGTTTTTTTTAAGATGGGAGAAATTATACCTGTTTTATACTGATCAGAATGATCCAAAAGAGAGAGGAAAATTAATGATGCTTAAAGAGAGGGGATAACTACTGGAGTGGTGTTTTTGATGAAATGAGAGGGATAGGATCCAGGGCACAAGTAGAGGGATTGGCTTTAGGACCCTCCCTAAGGTAGTAGCAGGCAGATAGTATATTTGGGCACAGATACAGGTGCATTGGTAAATGTGATAGTGGGAGTATGTATTTTCTGATTGATAATTTTTTTGTTAAACACAAAGGTATTTTGTCAATTGAGGCTGAGTATTGGGGAATGGATATTGGAGGTCTGAGAAGAGACTAAGTAATGAATTACTTATAGAGCTATCTAACAGAAGAGTAAAGAGACAAAGGATATGTAAGAGACATGCTAAGTGGCATGAAACATTTGCTTGAGGTTTCTATGGTCATGCGTTTTAAAGAAATTTAAGAAATTTTCTTCAGCTACTTTCAGCTGCTTTGATAGTGTGGCAAACTGGATTTAAGCAGGTTTGAGGGTTAACCAGGTGAATTTAATGAAGGCAGCAAGAGACACGGAGTTAAGGGCAATGCAAAGTCAGCATTAGGGAATCAGGAATAATGAAGTCTGCAGTGGTCTGCAAACTCATTAGTCAACAGAGCCAAATATCAACAGTACAATGATTGAAATTTCTTTTGAGAGCCAAATTTTTTAAACTTAAACTTCTTCTAACGCCACTTCTTCAAATAAACTCTCCCAGGCCGTGGTATTTTGTGGAAGAGCCACACTCAAGGGGCCAAAGAGCCGCATGTGGCTTGCGAGCCGCAGTTTGACAACCACAGTGGTAGGGGAAAGGGATTGAGATGCAGGCTGGAGTCACAAAATTATTGAATCCGGTTGCAGGAGTAATCTGGAAACTGAATTAGAGAGTGGGATACTGGAGGCTTTGATAATGGAGAGGTTGTAGTTATTGGTAGTGATATAATCTGGGGTCGATGTGGGAGGTGGGCAGAGATTAGGTGTTGGAAAAGGTTATTGAAGGAACAGAGGCCAAGAAACTGAGATGCCAGGATGTAGGAACAACGGTTGTTCATCTGACTATCAAATCAACAAAAATTTTGATGAGAGTGGTATTGAGACAGTGACAGGAATATCTAAATTACTGCTTAAAGTAAAGGAAGCAACTAGTATAGTCTGATATGCTTCAAAGCTGAATTGTTGTTTTGGTTTGATTTTTAAGGAAGAGGGAATGGAAGATAGTCCAAAAGTGGCAAGGAAGGTGCCTCTTCCACCTCTAGGCCCAGTGGCATGGAGAATATGGGACAGAGATGCCTGCCCCTGATAGGATCCCCAAGGAAGAGCCACATTTCAGTGAGAGAAAAGAGGTAAAATTTATTGTCAGGATTGTGGCTGATGAACCCTGGATTCAGGGGAAGATTTGGGGAGTTCATAAAAGATGGGAAATGAGCACAGATGGGGGAGGTACCTGGTCACTTGGGAGTAGTAGTCTGAGTGATGAGAGATATTCTGAAAGTCTTAGAGTTCTCTTGGTGACTATCCCAGGCAAGACTTTTGGGCATTTGGATCAGTCAGATGGTCTCTTTGTCAGATTGAGGGGGTCAGGCTGTGAGTGCTCAGGGGAGGGTCTCACCAGCAGAACACACAATATAGGTTCCTCTTCTTCAGTGCTAATGTTTGTTTTTTTAACTTCCGCTAAAAACACTTGCCATCTGAGGCAGGTCACAGCATAGAAGTCAGCAAATGTGATCATGGGGTAAGGCTGCATTTTGATTATTTGCCCTGGAAAGAACACATTTGCACAGTAAATCTTGTCCTTTCTATTTTCAAAGCTCCCAACTAAGTTAGTTTCCTTGGGGAAATCATAATTCTTTGTTCACCTTTTTCCTCGTTTATCTTTTTTAAAAATCAAAGTAAAAGGATTAGAAAGTAGCTTTGCTTCTGCCCAGTTCTGCTAAATGAAAGTTTTCTCTGACTGATCATTTTTATTTAGTATTTTCTTTTGGGACAGAGACAAACAGTAGGACAGTAGCATAAGGAAATGATCAAAAGTCTTCAAAAGCCTTGGGCAAGAGGTTTGATCAGGAGAGAACTGGGTGGGGGAGGAATTTGAGTGGGGCTACATGAAAAGGGAACAAGTTAAAGCTTTTAGGGAGAATCTGAAAAAAAATCAGAAATTTGGCCAAGGGAGGCAGGGTGGAGGGAGATCAACAGTGTTGGCATTTGGAGATTTAGCAAGAGCAACCTAGAGTCTGACCCCAGAAACATTCCACATACTTCAGACACAGATGGTGTGCTGATTCTATTTTCTTTCCTGTGCCCTTAAAAAGAAACAACACCCATAATTTGAAAAAAGACAGAAGCTGTTCCACCATTTCTGGTGCACTATTTCTCCAAGCTTCTGCAGAATCTAGAACAGGGCATGAACTTGACCACAATCTCTGCTGCTACTGGCTCAACTTCTCTGTCCACGTGCCTCATCATGTCCCACCTGGCATTTTCCCCAAAAGATTAAGTTGTGTTCATCCTGGCTTGTCTCATGCTAGAGCTTTGGTTCTTGTGTTGGAAGGATATTGCAACCAATTCAAGGGGTTATACTGTGCTTCACACACTGAAAACTAAAGAAGCCAATTAAAGAAGGAAAGAAGAAGCTGACCTGGGATGGTGTTGTCATGCCCTCTGCTTTCTCATCTCTGGGAACGCAACCTTTCAAGGGCAAAAACAATGTGGCTTCCATTGCCTCTGCCTCAGATTTCCCCTCCTTCAGGTTGCCTCCCACCCTAGTTCAGTGGGTGCACCTGTTTTTTAAGGGCATTTACAAGAAGTGGGGAATATCTTCATGGGAGCTTTGTTTCCCAATGGCCACCCCAGCATTCATACTTCAGAGTGGCCCTGATGCTTGTGGGAACATTTCAGGGAACTAGATGGCATGTTACAGTGCAGATCAGAGAAGGGACGGGAGAAAGCAATGAACTTTTGTCCCTAAGGGCAAATCTCTTTTCCTCCACTTGATAGGGGACAGTGCTCCAGCAGTGTCATAATTATACTTAGTCACAGGATTGGTGCATGTGTGTGTGCCTGTGAGTGCGTGCACGTGTGAGTGAGTGTGAGGGGGTGATGATGGAAACCACAAAATATGAATCCTTTGGCTGCTTGGGTTACAGACTCAGAGACAAACCCCTCCCAAGGCAACATGGCAAAGGGGACCCATTCAGAGCTTTCCCCATTTCTGGTGTGGTATCCTCCCCAGGGAAGACGCAGAAGGCTCAGACTTGCCTGGATCTGTGAGGCCCAGATCCCACCCCCTCCCTGGGGCCGGCTCTCCTTCCTCTTAACTCTCAGATCCCCAGCCCATCCACCTCCAAGTTCTTTTCTGTTTGTTTGTTTTGTTTTTGTTTTCTGTAAATATATATTTCTTATTTTGGACGTGCAGGGATCAATTGAGATTCTGGAGTGGGGGGGGAGGGGGCGGATGACTGGGTCTTTTTATTTTTTCCTTTCTCTCTTGGATTTTGGTGTTTGAACTTGAAAAAAAAATAATCACAAGTATATATATAAGCAAATGACTTACCTTAAAAAAAGAAATAAGTTGATTTCATTCTTTTGATTTATCTTGTTTCTCATTGGGGTTGGGTGGGGGTGGGGGGTCTTTTGGGTGGAGGGCTTTTTTGTGAGCTGTATAGATTTCCAGTTTGGACTTGTTCAAATGATGCAGGAACAAAAATCAAAATGAATTTAAAAAAAGACACAACATAAAAACCAGAAAAACTTTGTGATGTATAAAAGCTGTAAATAGTCAGATTCTTTCTCTTTTCTAATGGCAAATTATTTCTGTCACTTTATATTCAAAAAATAAAGAAACTTACCACAAATTATCAGGGTAAAAAAAAATCAAGAATCAGAGTTGTTTCCTTTTTCTTTTCAGGGGAGGGGTCTTTGTGCTTTCTTTACAGTGGCTTGGGAAACCTTGTTATAACAAGATGCTCTTTGGGAAAACTTCTTTCCAGTGGTTTCTGGTTGTCAGTGTTCACCTGGTTCTGGACTGATGGATCCAGTTGAGTTAGGAATCTGTTTCTACTCACTGATGCTATCGTCTCTTGGTAAGGATTGGGGAGATTATAAGATTATGATCTTAACATAATTTCTTAGTTTCCATAAGATTCTTTACTACATAACTGTCATCTACTTTTTTCTCAGCATGGACAATTTTAAACGTATTAAAAAATAGATGGAATGGTATGATGAACCTCTGTGTAATCATCACCAATCTTCAACAATGATCAATTTATGCCAGTCTTGTTTCAACCATATCCATTTCCCCTTTCTATATTATTTTGAAGCAAATTCCATAATTGTGTAATTTAATCTGTAAATATTTCACTATGCGTGGGCTCTGTTTTAAAGTTACTATAATATTATTATAAACATCAAAATTTAGCAATAATTCCTTGCTGGCAAATATCTAGTTACTGCTCAAAATCTAATTGTCTCAAATATAGTACTGTTTTACAAGTGTTTATTTTTTTTTAAATGTATTTTATTGATATTTTACAGAGAGGAAGGGAGAGGGATAGAGAGTTAGAAACATCGATGAGAGAGAAACATCGATCAGCTGCCTCCTGCACACCCCCTACTGGGGATGTGCCCGCAACCAAGGTACGTGCCCTTGACCGGAATCGAACCTGGGACCTTTCAGTCCGCAGGCCGACGCTCTATCCATTGAGCCAAACCGGTTTCGGCTGTTTATTTTTTTTTTAATTGTAAACTGGATAAGGTCCACAAAATTAGTTGCTATTTCTTTTTTTAAAAAAATATATTTTATTAATTTTTTACAGAGAGAAAGAGAGAGGAGAGGGATAGAGAGCTAGAAACATCCATGAGAGAGAAACATCGATCAGCTGCCTCCTGCACACCTCCTACTGGGGATGTGCCCGCAACCAAGGTACGTGCCCTTGACCGGAATCGAACCTGGGACCTTTCAGTCCGCAGGCCGACACTCTATCCACTGAGCCAAACCGGTTTCGGCTGTTGCTATTTCTTAAATTTCTTTTGAACCATAGGATCACCCCTTAACTCTTCTTTTTCTTAAAATGTATTTCTTAAAGAAATGGAGTCTTTTGTCTTGTAGAGGTTTCCACAGTTGGATTTTGCTGGTGGTGTCCCATGGTAATATTTAACATGTCCCTCTGCCCTCTGTATTTCTTATAAACTGGTAATTGTATTACTCTTTAATGAATTCTTCTTCCATTGTTTAGAGGTATCAGGAAAGCAAAATGGCCCTCATTTTAACCAGTGTGCAGTGTATTTCAAAGAATTAGCTGATCATATACATCTTCTAGATGGACAACAGTAATGAGGGTCTATTTACAAGGTGACTAAGCCCCTCCCACAACCAAGACAAGCAACAAAGACTTGGTCTGGCTCCTCAACCTGTCCTTTGAGCCATTACATTTACGTGAATGGTCTTTTTTTTATCTAGTCCCAGTCCGTCACTGACTGCATATATGGGTACTGGATGATTTCTCTTACTATACTTTGATTTCTAAATTACTCAAGTTAGATTATATTTCTCAAAATAAATGAAAATAACATAGATAGGTTTAGCTTTCCAAATTGAAATCATAAAGCACATTCCAGCATGGCTTTATTACGAGCCATGTGCTCCCCCTTTAATCCTCCAATAATGTTGTTTTGTTTTAATGTGGATGAGGGAAAATAATTACTTCCCAGCAGGGTCACTGTCTGTGTAGAGTTTCTCCCCACGTCTGCGTGGGTTTTCTCTAGGGACTCAGGTTTCCTCCCACATCCCAAGGCGCACCTGAGGTGAATTGGTGAAGGTTCTAAATTGTTCTCATCTGAATGGGAGTGGGTGTGGGTGTGGGTGTGAGTGTACCCTACAGTCAAAAGGTGTCCTGTCTAGCAAGGGTTCCCACCTTGCAGCCTGAGCTGCCAGGACAAGGCTCCAGCTGCCCATGATCCTGAACTGGAATAAGCAGGTTGGAAAATAATTATCTTACTTCTTTTTACTAATCTTTCTTGAAGGTGTGTATAACTCACGTTTATTTCAGTGTTTAATATTAGAAGTATTTTGGGTCTTTAGAAGTTTGGTGATTTTTTGTGATCAGAAATACATGTGGGAACTTGACTCTTGTTTGCATCACAAATCCATTTCATTATATGTGGTCTCAATTAAAGTTGCAGTTTCCAATAACCTACCAACGAGGTTAAGTGAGGACTTACTGCACTGGAGGGGACTTTTACAGAGAACTAGAAGCCCAGTGCACGAAATTCGTGCACAGGATGGGGGGTGTCCCTCAGCCCAGCCTGCACCCTCTCCAATCTGGGACCCCTACCAGGAGCAGGCCTAAACGGGCAGTTGGACATCCCTCTCACAATCTAGGACTACTGGCTCACAACTGCTCACCTGCCTGCCTTACTGATTGCCCCTAACCGCTTCTGCGTGCCAGCCTGATCACCCCCTCACTACTCCCCTGCCAACCTGATTGATGCCTAACTGCTCCCCTGCCAGCCTGCTTGCCCCTAACTGCCCTCCCTGCAGGCCTGGTCCCCCCCAACTGCTCTCCCTTGCAGGCCTCAGTCCCCCCCAACTGCCCTTCCCTGCAGGCCCGGTCGCCCCCAACTTCCCTCCTCTGCCAGCCTGGTCACCCCTAACTGCCCTCCCCTGCAGGCTTGATCACCCCTAACTGCCCTCCCTTGCAGGCCTGGTCCCTCCCAACTGCCCTCCCCTGCTGGCCATCTTGTGGCAGCCATCTTGTGTCCAGAAGGGGGCAGCCATTTTTGACCACATAGGGGCAGCCATCTTGTTTGTTGGAGTGATGGTCAATTTGCATATTACTCTTTTATTAGATAGGATGGTTAGTAGAACCCAACTTATGGCTGAGGAGCCTTGGGGAGCTGGTGTGTGGCAGGGTCCTGGCTAGAGGCCAGCACTCCAGAGACCTGGTTCAGGGCATCTTCCAGGTGATGTGGTGTCTCTTTGGAGTTGTTCTATCAGAGGGATTTCTTGTGATGGTTCCTCCTGTATTTCCCTCTGCACTGAAACAGAAAGTCTCTTTTCTCCCTGAACGTTCCCAGAAGTAGACAAGCCCTAACAAAGCCAGAGTTCTTTTGTTATAGTCTGTTCTCTTCACTTGTGGAGATACCACCTTCAAGTCCAAACTGTTCTTTGCCATAGAATTACTTTAGCAAGAATCTGAAAGTTCTGTGGTAGGTTTGATTTGAAAATCTGAGACTTGATTTACAAAAAAAAAAAAGTTGGGAAAGATAAAAATTCCACTCAAATCTTGGCTCTGCTTTTAAGAAGGGGGAGGAAACTTAAGAGCAGGTATCTGACTGCTGGTGGGAATACCAGCAAGGACTTAGTTGAAGCTAGGATCACAACCAGAGCACCTCAAAGTAAAAATAAATAAAAAGACTGAACTAATCAGGTCACCCTGTAGGAATTCTCGAGACTGTAGCAGGTGTGAGTTCTTTATCCTGTTTGCTTGCCTACCTCCTGGGACCTCCTAATTAATTAGCTCAGAGCACCTGTGTTCTTCATGTCTCTGTACCACCCTGAATCCCACTGTAAGGGACTGTCAGCAAGAGCAGTCTAAAGATGCGTGGAGGAGGCATGCAGTCCTGTCCTGGTCAGCTGACTGTCTCAGGAAGATGGGCTTCCCCGCTGTTCCAGCATTGATATCCTTTCTCTGCACTGCCACTCAAACACCTACCTTATCCTTTTATAAGCCCAAAATAATCCTTTCACAAATATGTTCTCATGAAGCAACTTATTGTAGAATTCTAGAGTGACCAAGAGAATGGGAAAGAGCTCCAGAAAGGTGGTTCTGATACAGAATCTGGGAACCTGTCAAAAAAATTAGGCCATAAAAAAAGAAAAAAAATTAGGCAGAAATTGTAATTTGTGGTCTTCAACACATCATTTCACTTCAGTGCACTACAGTTTTCTTACCTCTAGACCCAGACATCAACCTGCCTGCCCTCCCCTAACAAAAGTCACCTAGAGCAGCAGTTCTCAATTTTGATTGCATATTGGAAGCATCTGGTGTGCTTTGAAAATGTTGATGCCTGGATCTCATCCCCCCAAAGATTCTAATTCAATTGTTCCAGGGTGCAACTTGGGCATTGGGCATTTTAAAACCTCCCAGGTGATTTTAATACACAGATTGAGAACGACTACCACTATAAATCTCAGTGTATGAGGGGAAAGAAGGTTTCATATTTACTTGGAATTCAACTCTGTGCTGCAGCTGCTGCCTGTTATCACCCTTAACCTCACTATGGACCACCACTCAGTTCTGGATGGTTGCCCTCTGGAACACCTGGAGCTATAGCATGCATACAAGGAAGGCTCCATTTACTGTCATACTCTGGTTCTTAAATTCTGTATTCCACCTCAATACGAGGCTAGGAGAGACACTCTGAAAAGTTGTTTATCTAAAGGAAATGCTACACGTAAATTTTAAATTTGAGATGGACATTACCTATGACTATTCCCATGATTGTGGGAAGAAAACCAAAAAGTAAACCTGTTACAAGATGTTGGTTTCTGGATATATATATTGTAATTCCTGTGTTTACTCCACTATTTAGAAAATTTTCCATCTTCCAAGGATGCACCTCTCTTCAGCCTTCCACAGCTTGAGTCTGATTCTCCATCCTCTTCAGTCAGGGAAACTTATCCTAACTGGTGATGTCTTCTGCCTAGGAATTAGCCGCTTCCGATCTCCCAGGTCAGTGGTCAGCAAACTGCGGCTCACGAGCCACATGCAGCTCACGAGCCGCGGTTTGCCACTCTGTTGACTAATGAGTTTGCCGACCACTGACCTGGACTCTCAATTCCAATAATTACAGGCTGTTGTTGTTCCTTGTTATTAAACCCCCATCCCAGTGGTCGGCAAACTCATTAGTCAACAGAGCGGCAAACCGCGGCTCGCAAGCCGCAGTTTGCTGACCACTGTCCCAGGTGATCCTAGGTGTAATCCTCAAGTTCATGCCCTATAATCTGAATAGTTCAAAGCAGTCTGACATCACAAGGAGCTTCATCAGGACAAACAAAGGTGGGCTTTGGTCACTCACATTCAATCTTCTTTAAGGCTTCCCCACTAGAGTAGGAAGCAGGTTTTTCCTGGTTGACCAGTAGGCATCCCAGGTATCATCCTACAGATACTGGAGTCTAACCCAAAGGTCAGAACCTGGTGCCCCGCAGGCTGATTCTAGCAGGAAACTGGATTTCTTTGGACTGGCACATTCCTTTGAATATTGACATTTGAATGCCTCTAAATGTTATGTGTTCTTGAGTTTAGCACAATCCCTTCATTTTTCATGACCTGTCTTATCTTAGGAGGTAGTTAAGTTAGCAACACTCTCCCCGTTCCCTACCACCTGCCCTCAACACACACATGCACAACTCCATTCTCCTCACTGCGGCGGCATACTCAACAGAGTTGTGTTTCCACCATGCAATAGCACTTCTTGTTTAGGGAGAAGCAGTGACCATGTTTTCTTCTTGCTCTCAATCTTTGTACCTATGTCCTGCTGATCACTAATAAAATGGGCCATTACCTGACTGTCCACACCATTTAAGTACACACACCCACAAACGCTTTGAATGTCAATTTTTTTCTCTTTCTTTTGCCATTTCTTCAGATTATATTTAATATTTACTTAACATTTCATGGTCAGTCTTTATTTGGAGAACTGCAAAATGGAGCAAGAGACTTTTATAGGATGGAGAATAAAGAACAAGGGCCCTGGCCAGTGTGCCTCAGTTGGGTGTCATCCTATGCACCAAAAGGTTATTGCCGGTTGGATTCCTGGTCAGGGCACATGCCAAGGTTGCGGTTTCAATCCCAAGTAGGGCTTGTGCAGTTGGCAGCTGATCAATGTCTCACTCTCACATAGATGTTTCTCTCTCTCTCTCTCAAAAAAAAAAAAAATCAATTAAAAATCTTTAAAAAAAAAAAAAGAACAAAGAACAAGGAAGTCAGTATAGAGCCCAGAGTTGGCATGGTGTCTGGGGACTGGCTGACTGGGCATGCTGCATTTCTGGTCAAGAAACGCATTTAGAGGGACATGAAAGTTACCTAAGTTTTGGTTTGCTGACATGGCACCCTGGGCAGGAGCTATTCCATCTTGGGCCTAGAAGTTTATATCAACACTATTAAATGAAAGACCCGCAGGTCAAAACCAGCAAAGCTGGTCCCACACAACCCATTCTCATCATGAAGTCAAATAGCCTTACGAAGATGCATTGAAAAAAAAGTAAACATTCAATGTGAAACTATGCTGGAAACTATACTCAGGATAAATGTGATGTCATATTATTATGACTAGCAATGGCTTAGTATTCACTTGCCTGATTCTGATACTCAACAATTAGTCACGTATACATACTTAGGCACCAGTCTTGGAACTCTTGTCCCTTTGGACCCTGTAATACTCTACTCTGTCTGAAGTGTCACAGTTAATAGCCCTGCAGAGAAATTCATGCAGAAATAGTCTTTGCAAGTGAAAATAGCCACCACCTCTATCACTACAAACATCATCTATTGAATACTTAATAGTTACAAGCACTATGCTAAATATTTCACATATATTATCTAATTTTTTGTTCATAATAATGTTACAGATCATATATCCCTCTCCATGTCTCATTCTACAGAGAAGGAAATCGAGGGTTAGTGAGGTTACTTAGCTTGCCTGGAGTTGCTCAGGTGGGACAAACCTACCTCACCCCTGAACCTCTCCCCAGGAGAGCCTTGGATGGCCCATAATACCCCAAAAAAACATTATTTTTGTGGTAACCTTCTTATCACTGACGAGTCCAGACGTTTTCAACTCTGGCTGCATATTAGAATTACCTGAGGAGATTTTGAAGATACAGATGCTAAATACTCAGTATTTTGTGAAAATTCATTGTATGATGCTAATATCGAGCCAGGGTTGGGAACAGTAGTTTCAGTCAATGCCAGAAAATAAAACCAGGTCAGGAGATGGAGAGAGGCTGGAATAAATTTCTACAGCCCAGTGAATGCGGCGGGCTCATGGACGGAATCCATAAAACCCAGAAATATGTTTTTACCCCATATATCTTTGGGGGATGTGTCAGTTACTAAGTTTGGCCTCCAAATTCTACAGACACCCTTCTTGCCCAGCTTTGGATGCTGGAGCTGGTCCCTGCAAGCTTCATTTCTCCTTTGCCAGCCTCTGCCAGCAGAGGGCACTGGAGGGAGGCTGGGAGGAAGATGGAGGAAGGATTTTGTTCAGTCAGCAAGTGGCTGCTTCTAGTGCAGCTGGCCGTAGGTCTACACCACACCAGTGGGCAGTTAACATGGTTCCAGAACAGCCTCCAGCTAGTGTCTTCATGTGTAGCCAGGTGTGCCCTCCCCGCCCCTCCCCCACCCCCCCACAGCAGCCCTGTTTTCACTGAAGGGGCTGAGTCCCGGCCATGCAGTTCTCCGCCAAGTGTAAAGTCCCTTCCTTGTCACGCTTTCTCAGTCCCACAGGTGGAGGCCCGTCTCTGCAGAGTTCAGTTGCACTTTCCCAGTAAACAATTACTCAGTAAACAACTCTTTAAGTTAATGATAGACTTCTGCTTTGCCTCCATTGCTATGTCACCATGGTAAGAGAATTCAAGTCAATTATCTTGCAAGCTGCATATAATTAGGAGACATTATTTCCTGACAGCTTTATATAGACAATTATATTTACATAAGCTTGGTTACATAATGTATAACTTACAATCAATTTTCTGTGTAGCTTGTTTAATAATATGGTTTATATAAGTAGATGTTTATAGGTTTTCATGTTTTATATTTATCCAGGTGGCAGTGGGGGGAGAGATAAGTCTTAATTATTTTGTCTGTGTCTCTTTTAATGAGGGTAAGCTTATTGGGAAATTTTGATAAAGATGGTCCATTCCAAGTTAACAATGATCACAAAAATTGGGACAAGCTGTCGAGAAGATTCCCAGACAAAGCCTATGTGAAGTTTCTCAGGGAAGAGCTGCTCCCACTGCTTCTGCTTATTTTTCACTCAGTTACTCAAATATTTATTGTCTAGCAAGGGCCAGATGTCATTCTAGGAGTCAAAGATACAGCAGCTTGGAAAACAGAAAAATCGTCCTGCCCTCGAGGAACTCAAGCTAGCACTTAGTTTGGTAGTGTCTTGAAAAACCATACATGGCCCCAGAGAACCCAGGAGTGAATGTCTAGGGCACATATACTTAAGGAGATAGATCCAGTCCCTTATCCCAGAAAGTGTTACCTGTGCATGGGGTGCCAGCTTCATTATGGATGCATTCATTCCTCTTCAAAGGAGGGATTCTCTTTCAGATAGACTCATTTTGAGGGATGCTTCCACAAAACATTATGAAAACCATACCTGAATCGAAGTGAGAAACAGATACGCTCATACGTCAGAGTGTAAGAACTCTGCAATTGGGGTAGAGGGCTGGGAGAGGCGAGATGGGTAGAGGTGGGTGACTTAGGAAGAGAAATGGCATTCTGTTCCAATTGTCTGTTGAGTCTCATAGCATTCCTGATAGGTAGGAAGACAGAGAGTATCATTATCATGCTACAGATGAGAAAACTGGGGGGGAAAGTGACTTTTCCAAGGTCATACAGTGAGTGAAAAGTGAATCCCAGGTTTTCTAAGCCCGGTATTCTCCCCACCACACCATCCTACTTTCATGATGATTGGCATGAGGAATTGTGGGAATTTATGAAAAGAAAACATGTAACATAAGGTGCTGAGGATGATATGATGGAAGTGAAGGTAAAATGGAGCAAAATAGAGAGACAGATGCACATCCTGCCTCGTGACTTTGATTTAGTCACTATTACAAAACCTTCACATGAAGAAAACAGTTTGGCAGGTCCTCTCTAAACATTTACCCACAACAATGGAACAGCACGAATCCATAAAATGTGCGTCGGCTCTTTGTCTTACCACCACGGCGTCATGGTGCCGATACCTAACTACACAGAGGAACCTGAGAAAAAAACAAAGTGAGGGCTGCACTTTAGCCACCTTTCTGCTGGTCTGTGATGTGGTTTTCCACAGAGCTGAGCCTGAACTGGAGCCCTAATTGCAATGTTGCTCCCCTGTCATCCTGCTAAGTCAACAAGTACAGATGTTTTCCTCGGGGCAGGAAATGTACCAGGTTCTTGCTGAGCCACTGCTTTGCCAGTACCTCCTGGTGTTTCAGGCTCTAAACTCTCTCTGCCCCATCCTGTAGAATCTATAGGGTTGCAGTCCTCTGTCTCCCACATAATTCCACAACTCATGGCCATTCTTCTCTAAGTGGGACAAAAAAATGAATGATGGAGCCTGTATGATGCCACATAGCCACTGTAGGAATTCAACCACCCAAAATCCAGAGTTGGCCATTGAGATACTCCCACACCACACTGACCAAGAGTGACAAGGGCTCGGGCCCTATGTGTGAGAAGATGAAACTCCCTGTTTCTCCCACTGTCGTAGCTCTTGCGCCTTGCTGTCCCTCCTGTGAGCTCTGAGCCACGTGGTCTTTACCTTCCCTGGTGAATAGCAAAGAAGCAGGATTGGAAGGAAGAATTGCAAGCACGAGTAAGGGGAGGGAAGGCAAAGGCAACAGCTCTCTTAGGGAGGAGACCTTCCCAAGAGAGTTTGGAAAAAGGACACAATGCCTCACTACACGATTTTGTGAGGATTGGCAAAAGGGACGGTGAAATAAAACCAAATATAGACACTGACATACACCCTTCCCTATGATTAAGTCACCCTTCCCAGTAGCAAAACAAACCAACAAAACAAAAACGTAGAAAGCCAAACCTTCCTCTCCTTTTCAGCATGAAGGTCAATGTGAGATATGGGTCAGATTTCTATTTTTAATTTGAACCCTTGCTTTTCTGTCTCAGTCTCAGATTTCATCTTTAACATGCTTCAGGCTTAACTTCATCACCATGGCCTGAGAAGGCCTGGGAAGGAAGATGACAGGAGTTCCCCAAAGTGGCAGGATCAGACAGTCCCATGACCTCAAGGACACGCTTTCCATGTGAGCACGGGCCAGCCAAGCTCTCCCCTCCAGCTGCTTGCCCTTGGAGGGCTGGCTCATAAAAATAGAGCCTGGAGGCATGTCAACCACATAGATGCTTCAGGGAAGACCACGGGCACCTCTCACACTAGCCTCTCCCTGTGCAGCCCGACCCACACTCCCTCCAATCTGTGCGAAGTTCCGCAGCCACTCAGATGAGAGCCCTGGTTTCTGGGCTACAGTTCATAAAACACTCGCAGTCTTTCGCCATCGCCATAGCGGAGGACAGAAAGCTTTACCCCCTTGCATCCCGTGGGAAAGGGGCAGCCACTGCACCGTGAGCCTCCATCTCACAGCAGCCGCTGCATTCACATGGGGCCGGCCAGGCCGAACTTCCTGTTCTTTTCCCAATTACTCTCAGCCAATAGGTCCAAGGCAGGCTCCAAGCTTAGCCTTTGCAATTAGGGGCCTCACGTAGCTTTCTATTTGGATGGTTGAGAAAGGAAAAATAATAACCTTGCCTTGCTCAGGCCCCTGCAGTGTCCCCGGGCTTCACAGCTTGTGTCTCTCAGACCCAGTTAGTGCCCTTTCTGTCCTCGTACAAATGCAATGCCTTGCCTGGTGGAGCCTAGCAGGGGTGAACTATGCCCACAGGAACAGAGCCCTGCTGCTGAGGGTCAGCAACAAGCAGGGAGCTGGGCACAAAGGAAACCGAAGCGGTGGCCAGGCAGGTCCACAGGGAGAGCGGAATGCCATTAGTGGGAATCTGGCTGCTCCTGAGCTACCCCACCCGCCCCGCCCTGCCTCACCTTTTGAAAAGCACAGCAGGGTCTTTAATAACACTTCTGACATAACGGGCCTTTTGTGTGGACAGACCAACTGTGTTTCCAGCACAGTCCCTTTCAGGCCTAGAGTTCAGTGCACATAACAAACTTTGTCTTCAGATGTGAATGCTGCAGAGGGTGTTGGGGAAAACCACCATTGTCTGCTGTCAACAGAAAGGAGAAACTGAGGCGCTCCTTGGTTCAGGGTTTTGTCCAGGGTGACTCAGAGCTCAGGAGCAGTGATAAGTCCTTTGACTCTGACATGGATGTTCTGTTGTGCAGCACGTTGCTGAGCAGCTGTTTTGTGTCGCTCCACAGCTCAGCTGTTCCGCAGGATCCCCAAAGGGAGGAGCCAAATGGGAACAGGTTTCTGCTTCAGTATCCTAGTCCTGAGTCTTTCCTACTGGAGCTTTGCACACAGGCCCTCTACAAAACAAACACACACTCCTTTGTGTGCATGAGTTTTTCCTCCTTATAGCCCATTTCACTTTCCGGTGTATTCAGGCTCAAAGCCTGAGTCATCTTTGACTCCCCTGTGCCCCCCATCCCAACATGAATCAGTTGCCAAATCCTGTCAAATCTGCTGCTGAAATATGTCTGAATGCCTCCCCTGCCCTCCCTCAGTCTGGGTCAGGCCCTCCGGGTCTCTCCGGGACAATGGCAGTGCTGTCCTGAAGGATCCTCTCCCCTCTCAGCTCCTCATGTCAATTCCTCCTTCAAACCTGCAAGGCTGACCTGGCAACACAACATGACCCTGGCCATTTCCCACCCTAAGCCACCCAGGGCTCCCTACTGCTGTCCCTGACATGCTGGTCTGGCCTTACTCTTGGAGCCTCCTTATCTAGTGTTCCCTTACACAGTCTGAGCTGAAGCCCCCCGACTTGCTTAAGTTACTATTCTTCAGTCGCACCCCATACTGCCCCACTTTCATGGGGACATTCCCATTTACACCCCGTTTAGGAAGAAACACTCCTGTGTTTTTCCTCTACTATAACACCGAGCACTTCTGTGAACACCAGCTGCACATTCTACAGCTCATTCAGTGCTGGCACTGTCTACTGGAGACAGCGTTCAATGTCACAGGTTAAGGGCTCAGTCCCACAAGGCTGTCCCCTCCCCAACTTCCCATGCCAATCACTCATTCAGGCAATGAGGTTGTCACCTGTGCTGCTGGCTATAAATCAAAGGTTCCCACGACTCCCCTCCCCCTGTTAGGTTCAATTCATTTGCTAGAGTGGGTCACAGAACTCAGGAAAACAGTTTGTGTACTAGATTACCAGTTATATAAATGTACAGCTCAGAAACAGCCAGGTGGAAGAGATGTGCAGGGCAAGATATGGGGAAGAGGGTGGAGCTCCCTGAGCTCGCTGCCCTCCCAGAATCTCCATGTGCTCATCAACCCAGAAGCTCTCCGAACCATTGTTTGCCCTGGCCTGTTGGCTGCTGGTTTGATTCCCTGGGTGCATGCCTGGGTGGCATACTAGGGGCTGCATCCCTGGTAGGGGACATGCAGGAGACAGCTGATCTATGTTTCTCTTTCTCTCCCTCTCCTTTCTCTAAAAATCAACAAAAACTATTTTAAAATGGTCATTTAATAAACAATAAAAAAGAACACCATTGTTCAGGATTATTTTGGAGGCTTCATCATATAAATCATTCATTGGCTATTAGCTGTTTAAGCCTTCAGCTCCTCTCCTCTTCCCAGAGATGGGGGGAGGAGAGAGGGTAGATGTAAAAGTTCCATCTATATAGTCACCTGCATGGTTATGGCTTTCCAAAACTGACCTCATTAACATAAACTCAGGTATGGTTGAAAGGGACTTCTTGTGAATAGCACAAGACACCTTTATGTCTCTTACCACTCAGGAAATCACAAGGGTTTTAAAAACTGTACCAGATATAAGGATGAAGACCAATATATTTTTATTCATATACTAGGGGCCCAGTGCACCAATTCGTGCACCTTGAAAGGAACTGTGGGCTGTGAGGCTACGGTAGGCACAGGGACAGGTCTTGGCACATCCTCCATGCCCTCACCCAGCCCCTCCCACCCTGGCCCCCAGTCCCCTGTCTGCCAGCAGCCCCGCTCCCACGTGCTGACAGCACCTGCCCTGTTTGCACCTACTGAAGGCTGGGAGTGATTGGGGCTGGCGCCAGCAGCGGGTGTGAGCGGGGCAGGTGCCGTCAGAGCTGCTGCCCCGATCACCCCTCAGGAGCAGGGGGAGGTGGAGAAGTCCTCAAGGGCAATCAGGGCCAGTAGCTGCTGCTTGCATCTGCTGATGGCACTGAGCAATTGGGACCGGCACTGGGCACCAGCAGCGGGTGTGAGAGGCGGTTGCCGCCCCGATCTCCCCTCAGGAGCAGGGGAAGGTGGAGATGCCCTTAGGGGCGGTTGGGGCTGGCAGCCACTGCTCACACCCGCTGACGGCATCGAGTGATCGGGGCCAGTGCCAGGCGGGCGATGCGCGGTAGCAAAGAATTTTCAGTAACCACCAGAGGCTCACCTTGATGGTAGCAACCAGTGCCCTGCCTTGGTCTGGTGCCCCTGCTCACCTGCTCCACCATCCCATCAAAGCTGACACCCACCATGTTCCACACACACCCTCTGGTGGTCAGCACACGTCATAGCGACCGGTTGTTCAGTTGTTTGTTTCACCATTTGGTCTATTTGCATATTAGCCTTTTATTATATAGGAAATTACAATATCCCACTCCTCTAAACCATAAAGTGCCACCTCAAGTGTCACCTCTTCCATGGAGCATCTTCCAGTCACTCCAATGAGTGGCCTTTCCTTGTTGTGATATCCACATGTCTCTCAGGCCACTTGTTTTCTAACAGTCAGGGCCTGCGTGAGAGAGGCCACCACCAATAAGGTTCTGTTCTCCAGGCTGTGAGCAAGGTCTCAGCTTGGCGGTCAAGTTGAGACAATGCTTGTTAAAGTAAATGAAAAGTTTGGGGGCAAAAAAATGTAACTTTGGCTTTCTTTGTATCTTTATTTTCCCTTTCTCATTTATCTCTTCCTTCATGCACATGTTTAAGCACCTACTATGTGCCAGGTAATGCTTCTACTGCAGCTATAGCACTACTCAGACCTGACATAGAACCCTTCCCAAGTGGCACTTAAGAGTCACTAAGGGAAACAAATGGGAAACAAACATGGAAGAGATTTTCTGTGCCCAGTGGTGATTAGTGCTGTGAAGAGAAGTAAAACAGGAAAGGAGGGAGAGAGTCCAGGGAGAGTGGCCAGGAAGGCCTCCCTGAGAAGGTTCCATGTGGGTAGAGTGGGAGAGCATCTATGCAGAAGGAATGGCCAGTGCAAAGGCTTGGAGGATGGGACTTGTGTGGTGTCCTGGGGAAACAGCAGGGTGAGATGGACCGACAGGAGAAATGGTACATGTGATATTCTCTCTTTTTCCCTCTACCTTCACTGTCTTCTAAGAGATGCTCTCCATCATGGCAGAATCAGTAATATCAGAGTCAACCACTTGGCGTTATCCAACCCTGGATTTCTTTCTCTGCGTCTCAGTCATGGAATGACATAGTAGACTTGGCTAAGTGACATATAAAAGGGCGTATTTTCTTTGAAAAGTCCTCATTTACTAGTTAATTGTATTGCTAACAGAGCATTTGGAGAGCTGCTGAGCTTTCTCTAGCACCCAGTCCCTGTGATGGATTCCCAGGTGCAGAATATCCAGATGCAAACAGAAATCCGAGAGGGACAGAGAAACCACAGGAGTGCTGTGACAGGAGGGAGGACCAGGCAGCAGCACAGGCTGTTTGGACACACATTGCTGGGTTCCTGCATTGACCTCTGCTGAGGCTACATCCCGGGTTCCCTCTTCACCTCTGAGAGGAGATCTCACTGGTGGCCTGACCTACCTATGTCTCTCCAGACCTTCGACCTATCTGGATGTAGCTTTATTCCAGGCCTCTGTCACGCCAATGGTTTGGTATAAAACGGTACTCACTGCCTAGGAAGATTCGGTGGCATGAAGCTGTGGATTATGTTCAGGTCGCTGTTACCGGGTCCACGCATGTAGAGTGTTTGCGTCAGCACTCATGGAAATGTTGGCTGGACTGCAAACAGTCCTGCTTGAAGTTGAAGGTGCACATTGCCCCTTAGTTTAAGGATTCCTATCTAACCTTCAACCAAGAATCACACTTCACTTTTCACCTCATTGCATCTAGTACCAAGATCTCTGACCTGATGGCAAGTAGCCTTGGGCATTTTTCCTTTGCCTTCATGATAGCAATAGCCAAACCAACCACAGAGGTGTGAAAACACATACCTGGGTCAGATAATCCTCACCATGCAGAGGGTAGCTATTGTTATCCCCATTAAATAGAGGGAAAATTATTAAGTAAATGACTCATATTCTTTGTATTTGTCATCTCTATTATTATTGCATGCTTGTGTATTTCAGGGATAATTGAGATGACAAAAAATATCGGTCCAGCACTTATTAAGTGCCAGACAGTGGGTTGAGTACTTTTCATTTTTAGGTTTAATCACCCAGTAACACTATGAGGTAGGTATTATTGGTCTCAGGTTCATCATGGAGGAAACAAAGCTCAGAGAGGTTAAGAAACTTTTCCACAGCTACACAGCTAGTTGACAACAGAACTGGGATTCAGGCCTGTCTGACTCCACAGCTCACAAGCTCCTGCAACACCCACTGCTCCTGAATTCCAAGAAGGAAGAGACCACAGCATAGGAAGCACCAAAATTCCAAGTTGATGTGAAAAACAGCATGCTGGAACCTTCAGGTGAATGGTCACCCTTCCTATGGAGTGTGCCAACAGCACACTAAGGGGGTTATTCCCAAGGTGGGCAAGGCAGCTCATATCCAGAAACAGATGATAAGAAGGTAGTGAAAAATAAAGCAACATGGGAGTTCATGAGCAAGGTCATTCACTCAAAGATCAGAGTCATTTTCTTTCACTTGACCGAGCCTCCAGGTAATGCAGTAGATCTGGTGTAGCTGCTCACCCGACGGCAGCCCACAGCCCCTTCGCTCTCCTCCGGTGCTCATGCTGCAAGTTGTGTTTCTCCTCAGCCTGGCTCACTCTTTTCCCTTGTACGCAACCTCTCCTGTGCTGGGCAGTGCCCTTCCCCAGTCCTGGGTCCACTTTCAGCTATAATCCGATCTCTTTTAGTTCCCACCACAGACAAATCTCTGGAAAAGGTGGCCAATACTAACATCTACTGAGAGATAATTAGGTACCATTCACTGGCCAAGTGGCTTACATTATTTTTCTCAGTTTCTCACAAGTACCCTATGAGATAGATAATATTATCATACCCATTTTATAGACTGGTGAACTAAGACTAGACTAACTCAGGTTCAACTTATCAAGGCCATATAAGTAAGAAGTGTCAGAGTCAGCATTCAAACTCAGGTCCTTGTAAAAGAAGGATTTTCATCCTTTGTTGTTGTTGTTGTTCATTATATATCCCGAGGACTTAGACAAATGCCCAAAATAGAGTGCATGTTCAATCAATATTAGTTGAATGAATGAATCTGTTGCCAGAGTCTCCTCCTCAATCACAAAACTGTGTGTTTCCCAGACCTGCGATGCTAGGCTGCCTGTTCTTGCAACCTGACTTCTTCCCACCTCCCTACCCTTGGTCTCACCCCTGAACCTGCTCTGCTCAAGCCAGTGAACACTCCCTGGGCTTCCTTAACTGTTGAAAAATCCCTCGCTGTCAGTCTCTTTCCTTTGTGGTGTCCTAATGGCAGTCCCTGACAATTCTCTTCCTACCTCTCTGACTGGTAGTTAGGAACTTTGTGAAATAATATATGTAGAGGGCCCCCTGGGAAGGCACATGGGCATTTCTTTAATTATTGTCAGCTGAACTCAGGGCGATAGGTAGAGCCACGCCCTGGGAACATGCTTCCCCAAAAAGGTTGGACATGTTATCAGCTTGGCCTTCATATCAGCCCAGGTGTCGGCCTATCGGACTTTGGACTTTGATATGTAAATCCAGGCAAGCACCAGGAATGCTAGGGCCTACTCAAGAATGCAAATAAGCTCCTTTGATCCTAAGTTTTGGTGATACTTCCTGGTATTTGGGGGTATAAAATAAATGCTCTGAATGGGCTCCGGGGTCCCTGCCTCTCCATCAGAGAGGATGGCGTCCCACCTGGCTCCCAGCTTTGTTTCTATTTTTCTATCTGGTCTCTTTCTTTCTTTTATTTCTTAATCTCCAGCTCCTCCACTCAGAATCGGACCCGTTCCTTTTCCATGCTGACACGGAAAAGAGAGAACACCTCTACATATATGTATTTTTTTTTCTCCATGCCACCTCTTAAATATTGGGAGGCTCTTTTATTACAACACACACAAACACACACACTCACTCATACCTGAGGCTTCAACTACAAAACGGAGGCTATAATTTCCAGATCTGTACCTATAAGCAGACTTATGTCCAAGTTCCAAAATAATTGAGATCTTTTGGTGGCCTCAAATGCAGCCTCTTTAAAATAGAACTTACTAGTTTGTCCCCCTGCCTGCTCTTTCTCTGGTCGTCCCTAGCTTGGCAAATGTCACTACTATGTGCTGGGCTCCCCAGAGCAGAATTCGAGCACCACTGTCCACACCAAATAGTACCTCATTCCTGTCCACTCTGCTGGCTATATAGCTCTCAGACCTGCCCTCATCTTCTCCCTCTTCCAGTGTTGCTCCATTGCTTCCCTACCACTCCCACTCACCATCACTGCTATCTCTCTGAAACACTCCACTGTGGCATTCAACCACCGAGCATTCTCAAACAGCTCCCTGTCACCTATAGAATGAAGTTTAAACTCTTTGTATAGCACAGAAGCATAATGAAGCCTCTTTCCCTCTCCCTGCCTGTGTCCCGTCAGTCTCCCCAAAGCACCATCCATTCCACTGCAGTTCATTTTATTGAACGTCCCATGATCTTTCCTGCACCAGTATTTTCTTCTAATTAGAACCTTCTCCTCTTCCCTCCCACCTCTCCTCCACCTTCTCCATGTCTCCTCTCCAGATACAATCCTTTTCACTCAGCAAGACTCTCTGGTCCCAACATCATCTCTTCTGTGAGGTCTCCCTGACCCCTTTCACTTCAGGCACAATGACGGCCACCTCCCTTTGCCCTCCCACAATGGCTGGCTCATGTTTCCTTTTGGGCACTATGATACTGAATTTTAAACCGAAGGCAAAGACCAGATATCTTACCCAAGCCCATCATGAAAACTAAGCACAATACTTAGCTTCCACTTCTATTGAATAAATGAGTTGGTAAGTTTGGAACTAAGTAAAGGAGTGGATAAGAAAAACTGAATTCAGGGTTCTGCTTACTGGAAGTTGTTCAGTCATTGTGATAGAAATGAGGAAAGATTCTTGGATGGGAGAGCAATTTGGCTCAGAGACTGTTGACTTCCCTGAACTTAATTATATTTCTTTTTCAATTAGAACTGTCTTAACTAACCCTCCAGCAGTTCCATAGCTGGGTTACTTATAACTCAGAAGGGAATATGTCATTTAACTTATGCTCAGCATGTGTAATTAACAGCAGCCTCCATGCATGTTATTCCCCTATATACACGTTAGGAATCTTCTTTGTTAAAGAAATGAAACATGAACCAGTGGCTGGGGAGCACTGGGGAAGGATGGAGTCATTCACTGATTCCAGCCATGGGAGGCAGTAAACCACATTGGTCAAAGCAGGGATTTCATCTGTGAATCTCAACCCATTAGTAAGTTGTGAACGCAATTTAGAGGTCTGTCTAGCATTTGTTTTCTTTTCTTTTTGTTTTATAGAGAGGGAAGGGGGGGGGAGGAGAGAGAAATATTGATTTGTTGTTCCACTTATTTATGCATTCATTGGTTGATTCTTGTATGTGTCCTCACCTGGGATTGAACCTGTAACCTTGGTGCTCTAATCAACTCACCCAGCCAGGGTCTGACTAGCATGTCTAATGAAATAAAATAGAATAAAATCAAACAGGAAATGCCAAAGAACATTGCACATAGCAAAGGTAAGTATTACTAGTAGTTTGTGAAACTTTCAGATGAGTGTGTGTGTATTTGTCACAGGTGGTAGTGTACTATTTCTTACTATGGGTCACTGTCCAAAAGTTAGAAAACACTGGTTAACAGCATAAACTTTACTGAATTTTTTGATAATTAGCTCTGCTTCCAACTCCCTGGGTGACCTTGGACAATTGTTTAACTCTCTAAATTTTGGTTTTCTCTTCTATAAAATGGGAATAAGAGCAACACTCATTTTTTAGCATTATTATGAGCAGTAAATGTGTTAAAAATATGTAAACAGCCCTGACTGGTTTGGCTTAGTGGATAGAGCGTCGGCCTATGGACTGAAGGGTCCCAGGTTCGATTCTGGTCAAGGGCATGTACCTTGGTTGCGGGCACATCCCCAGTAGGGGGTGTTCAGGAGGCAGCTGATCAATGTTTCTCACTCACCAATGTTTCTAACTCTCTATCCCTCTCCCTTCTTCTCTGTAAAAAATCAATAAAACATATTTAAAAATATATATGTATTTTTTGTTTTTGCATACAAAGGGTCTATCAGCACTGTGGCTAATATGGTCACATCTTGGTGATAAAGAGTCTGAACATCTATATTAATGGATTGTCAAATTCTGTGCTGCTGTTTTTTTGCCATTCTTCTTGTCCTTTACATTTCAGTATAGAATGGGTAAAGAATTTGAAAGGCACTAAGACCCAAACCAAAGAGCTTTTCAACTTCTCAGCATCTGAATGTAATGCAGTGCAGAAGCTTAACATTTCTGGATGACTGGTTCCAGGATTTTTTGATGATGTTTATACTTTCATAATTACTCTGAGAGCAGCCAGAGGGAACCATGGTTAGAATTTCTGATCTATTTGATTGTTTCTAATAAGGTTTTCTTAATTGAGTATGGTTTGTGTAAATTCTTCTTCTTCTTTCAGAACTAACATAGGATGTGGGGGTTAAGACCTGGGGCTCTAGAGCTGTACTGTCCAAACTACTAGCCACATGTGGCTATTGAGCACTTGACATGTGGCTAACTACAAACTGAAAAGCGCTAGAAGTATAAAAAGCCCACTGAATTTCAAGGGGTAGATAATGAAAAATTAAAAGAATATAAAATATCTTGATAACTCTCACATTGATTACATATTAAAATAATTTTTGGATATAGTACATTAAGTAAAACGCATTCTTAAAAATAAATAAACAAAGTATGTGGAATAGTGCTTGTCACACAGTAAGAATTTATGGGTTTTAATGTTATTATTATTTTCCATAATGAGGAACTAGACTGGAGTTGAACTATTAACCTTATAAAGAAGAAAGAATAGATTTGCAGAAATTCTGGTTCGTAGATATATATGAATTCATATCCAATGTGAGCAATATAAAATGATGCTCCTAATATGTTGAGTCATTAATTCAATGGAACAGATATTTATGGAGCATCTACTACACATTCCCTGTACTTCAGAGATTAGATTCTAGTTTTGTATCTAAGCTAAGCCTGGACCAGAATACCAAGTTGTGTAGTTATGGTCCTTGTCCTGAGCTCTTAAAACCTAGTGGAGAAGTTAAGACACAAGAACATAAATACTATATTAATGGTATAAGTAGTGCCATGAGAGATAAAAGAAAATAACTTCTGGCTAAAGACATCAGTGTATGGAAAGATAGAGATAACAAAGGAGGTGCCAGTTGAGAAAGGACTTGAAGAATAGGTACAATTTAAATGAAAAAAGAAGGAAAATATCCCGGGCCAGGAGATGACACAATGAAAGGTATGGAGATGAGAGATTGCAATGCTAATTTAGAGAACAAAGCAGCATAAAGTAACTATGAGGACTGTAAGAGGTACGAAGGGAACGTGAGAGACGTTTGTTGCTTTTCACTTTGTTATCAATGATAATTCATCTTCTCTAGAACTTCAGTCTCAAGCATCTGAGCATATCATTTCATTCTTCCAGCTCAACTTCTCTCCCAATGCCACTGCAGCAAAGCTTTTACCTGGGGTAGTCTTCCAATCCACGGAACCTGCCACTTCTCCTGCTCTCCATTACTACCACATACTCCATCCCACCTGTGCCGAGCATCATCATGATACTCATTCCTTCACAAGCATCGCTAATGCCTTTGCCCTCCACTTTCTCTAGAAAACTTCCCAGGCAAAGTCTGAGTCTGGTTAAACCAAATTGTTTGCCTGCTTGGTGCCTGCTCCCCAGCTGGTGAACTCTGAAAGGAAAAAGACATACTATGCTCTTCCACCTTAAATTCACATGCACAAAGTAGGCACAGTAAGAGATTAACAACAATAACTAATGATAAAATAGAACAATTATAAAATATACAGTAATAAAAGTTTTATGAATGTGATCTCTCTCTCTCTCTCTCTCTCTCTCTCTCTCTCTCTCTCTCTCTCTCTCTCTCAAAATATCTTTTGAATTGTTTATTTCTGGACTTTTCCATTTAATATTTTTGGACTGTGGTTCACCACAAGTAACTGAAACTATGGAAAGCAAAGCCACAGATAAGCGAGGACAACTGTACATGTGGAGCTGAGAGAAGCAGAGTTCCCTCACCTCCTACAGAGCTATTTCTGTAGTGGGAGATTCTGAACTTGGTCTTCTCTCTACAAGGAGTTGGGCTGTACATACTTTCCTGCAAAGGATTCTGAGCTCTTGCAAGACCCCTCCTATTGTGTCTTGGTCCATCCCCATCCTTGGTGGGGTGTCCACATCTGCCTTTAGAGTGGGCTGTTCATAATGCTCATCAAATTTCCTTGGCCCTAAGCAGGCACCATGCTCTAGTCCAGACCTTCTTTTTCCTCCTCCTCCATTTGAAGCGTCTATCATGAAAATTGCCTACATGTATGAAGAAAGCTTAATTTGAAAATGTCCATCCTGTGTCCACCAGGAGCCTGCTTTCTGTCCATCTGTTCAACGCAGCCACTGTTGAATTCCCAGGTGTTGCAAATGAGTGACCGTGCTATCCTTCCCAGGTGTCATACCAGTTCCATTATGACTGTGGCTTTTGGAGGAAAGATAGACATGAGTGATGGGAATTTCAGGTGCCTTGGCCTAGTAGGAAAGTTTGCATTTAATTATATAGGTAAGAGGGAGACTTTGCAGGTTTTTGAGCAGAAGAGTGACATGGTACCTATTTTCAAAAATAAATCTGGCAGTGATATGTAGAATAAATTGGAGCAGGGAAAGGAACAGTTGGTTGGAACATGGTGTTGCAAAGCCAAGGGCTTGCAATGTTGGCACAGACCATGTGGATTCATCAGCACAAACCATTCTTGCTGCCAAAAAGCTGGTCAAAGAGCACAGCTAACTGATGATTGATTTGTATTAGGATAGCACTTAAAATATGTGCCTACTCTAAGCTGCTTTTACCTTCATATACTATCTTAAGAAAAAGCTTCCATATATCTGTCATTACTGAGTTAGTGGCCTCCTTGGTGCATTTAAGTTTCTATTTTCAGACTTGAATGTCCTGGGCCAGTAACTTCATTTCAAAGGGATGAAGATGCTATGTCATTGTGTTATACAGGGTTGAAGCCACACAGAACTTTCTTCTTTTACCACCAACCCTATGTCTTGGCTCTTCCCTCTCTGACCCCAGTCCAGGGAACCCCATAGAACAGGAAAACTACCCTTTCTCTCTCTCTCTCTCTCTCTCTCTCTGCCTATCCTCCTCCTTCAGGCCTTCTATCTCCCCCAGGTCAACTTAGCATTCTCTAGGGTCACATTGGGTTGTACTTTGAGCTCCGATCCAGTACAATGGCAGACAACTTCAGGGGCAAATAGCTAGGGATCATGTCCCTGTGAGAGGAGCTTTTCTTATCCCTTGGCCAAGTCTTGCCATGATCTACAACCACCATCTCTGCTGCCTGAATATAGTGTTATTCATGCTCAGGACACGAGAGCCACAGGTCTAGGTACTTGTGAATCAGAGTCCTGTGTTTCACATAGTCTTTTCATCTCTTTAGTCAAACAAGAGTAGAAAGGCCTCAATACAATCCTTCCAAATTGTGGCTCTAGAAAGCATTGGTATAGAAAGTAGGATGTGTTACAATAAATTGTTTTGTAAACCCACATTTTAAAGATTGTAATGATTCGGGGAAAAAAATGCTAACTCATCATTCAGGCTGCATTCTCCCTTCCTCTACTAGCTCTTTAGCAGCAAGTCAGCTTTCAAAATCTTCCCTCTGCCAACTGCTTACTTCAAGCAGGGCCTGAAAATCACCTCCTCCTTCCTTCCCTGGCTTTCTGTCTTTCTCTCTCATTCTTTTTCTGTTTTTTCTTGCTGAGTATTACCCTGCTTCTAGTTCTTTCTTTAACTTCCTGCCTTCTTCTCACCTCCAAACAAAACAAAACAAAGCACTCTGCTCCCTTTAGAGTATTTCCTAACTCCACACATGGCAACTTCATTTACCCAGAAATCAAAGGAAAACCCTGGAGGTTATTCCAGATGGTGGTTCTCAAGAGCAGGCAGGTTTCAGGCTCCAGCCTTAGCTCCTGATGCAGTAACTGATTCAGAAGTTCTGGGACAGTATCCCAAATTTGCATTTCTAACAAGTTCCTAGGTGACCCTGATGCCGGGCTATCACACTTTGAGAACCATTGTTCCAGGAACCTTTCTCCTTTCCTCTTTCCTTCCACCCAACAAATAAGTGGCCAGGTTCTATTGGCTTTTGTCTACAAATTTGTCTATCTCCTCCCTATCACCACTGCTCTGGTTCGAGCTTTTGCCATTCTTTCTTGAACTACTATAATCACCTACATGCTGGCCTCTCTACCTCCAGTCTTGCCCTTCAATATCTACTGCTAGTGAAATGCTTTATTTCAAACACAGATCAGGCATCATGTGTCCCTGATTAATGCCTTCAGCAGCTCCCACACTACCAACTGAACAATGTTCAGCTTTTTAAAGATGGCATGCAATGCCCCACATGACCTGGCCCTGTTTATCTCTCCATTCTCATTTTCCAACACTCCCTATAGGAATACAGTGCTAGAAATTTCCAGCACATACTCTGCAGTCTCCTGTTCTCTTGAATGCTGTCATTTTTTCTAGACCACTCTTCCTATCTGTGCATCTTGGCTCAGGCTTCAGTTGTTCAGGAAGCCTTCTTTAAATCCTCTGGTGACCTCAGTGACCCCATGCTGTTCTTCCAGGGTTCCCCAGCACACCTACTTCAACACTACTCCTTAGCACATTATATTAAAACTAGAGGCCCAGTGCATGAAATATTAAAATTAGAGAGCCTGCACCCTCTCTAATCTGGGACCCCTCAGGGGATGTCCGACTGCCCACAGGGATCGGGCCTAAACCGGTAGTCGGACATCCCTCTCACAATCCGGGACTGCTGGTTCCTAACCACTCGCCTGCCTGGCTGATTGCCCCTAACTACTTCTGCCTGCCTGCCTGATCACCCCCTAACCGCTCCCCTGCTGGCCTGATTGGCACCTAACTGCTCCCCTGCCGGCCCGATCACCCCCAACTTCCCTCCCCTGATGGCCCTCAACTGCCCTCCCCTGATCTTATCATGACATGGGTGCAGCCATCTTGTGATGACATGGGGGTGGCCATCTTTGTGGCGGCCATCTTGTGATGACACAAGAATGAGACGCTAGGCTTTTATTAGTATAGATGTTCTGTTTGCATGTCCTCTTGAGGCAGGAAGGTAAGGGAGTTTTCTCTCCAGCACCAACTCAGTGAATGCTTGCTGAACTGAATCTCCTCCCCCAAGTTTCTCTTCTCCTTCAAATGGGCCTCCTCCTGCTCTTCTCCAACATCCACTTCCCCTTGATCTTTACAAAAAGATCAAACATCTTGGAAAGGCCATAATAGCTGAGCTGCAACCCATCAGTGGCCTCTCTTGGTCACTCTGTGAAGCCTAGTTAGATTTTCTCAGGTATCCTTAATAAAACAACAGTTCTGCTTTGCACAAAAATCAGCCTTGCTCTTCAAAGAGCTTGTGGAGCTTTACAGCTCTGGCGGTGGTATCCCAAATGGAACCCTGTGAGGTGAGGAGAGGCTGAAAAGAGATTAATGTTGCACATTTAAAGGCCAAAACCCAAATCAAATACATTTCTTTTGCTGTGTTCATGAGTCGCTGTGGCTGCAGGAATCTCCAGCTCTGCAGAATTCAGTGTTTCATTTCTAAAGTTGGACCAAGCCAGGCTAGTGTGTGCTGATTCATGAGCCAATGACCCCAGAGAAACTAGGTAGAGACAACAAAAATCAGGTACAATCAATCTTTCATGATGAAATGTTTTGTTTGTTTCTGCCCCCAGATTCTTTCTGTTTTAGCTTTCTGGATAGGGAATTACATGCCCAAAGGAATATGCCCATAATGTCCTAATCATCTATATGGTATTAATAGATAATAATTTTGATGCTAAAAATGTAAGTGGGAAAAATTGATGAGATTGGATGGAGGCTAATATAATATCTGGAATTAAATTTTTTAAATAGGCAAGATGAAGAAATTTTGGAAATTAATCAAGCAGCTGACAATGTTTCATTGAATCATTTTAGGTGCTTAGTAGACACTGGGCACATTCTTCTATAGGCATATGCAAATGTATGAACCTCACATATTAAATAGCAGACTAGGGGATGAGAAGTGCTTTAGGTATATAAAATATTATTATTTTCATTATATTTTTATTGCAAACTTGAACACTCTTTATTGGAGTCATTATTTGCTTGGAAAAATTTGCTTAGTTTGGCAATTTTCCACTACCATTATGAATTTCTCTATGTCAGGCCACAGGGCCTCTGGAGAAGAAAAGGGTACATAATGCAGATAACTGGATGGAAGAATCCTGTTCATTATCAGAACTTCTCTGGCCTGACTACTGAATCTTTTGGTCATGAATTGTCTGAGCCACGTGTCCCACACCTTCCATTTCTGAGAAATAGTCACTGCTTTCTTCACTGGGTGGTCAACTATTGGGAGACTAACAAGACACTCAAGGATTCTTGCCAGCAGGAACTGCCTTAATCTATAAGCACCAGACACAAGGGAAGTTCTGGGTTCTTTGTTTTAACAACTTACTGAGGAATGGCTGTGGTTGCTGACCTTGAAATATAGATGGAAATTCAACTCAAGGTGTGATATGATCTGTGTTAGCATTCAAGCAAAGCCTTTCTCAAGCACTCATAAGAGGACCACTAGTTGGATCCTTGTGAACATACTCAACCAAGAGGAGGAAGAATAGATGAGTGGTTCTTGACCATTCTTTTTTGCCCCTTAGAATTGACCTTGGTTTTGTTTTCTAATGCCAAGCCTGGAGTCCTGTTACTCTTTTGTTTCTGATAGTCTCACTTTCTAATTCTGGATTTACAAATATGAATAAGGAAATGTCCAACCAAGTATTTAGTGCTGACTGGCTTATGAGGCATTGATCCAATAGCTAGGGTCTTCATAGATGTGAATGATAAGGAACTTAAACCAACAGCACCCAATCCACTTGGCAAGGGCTTTTAAACAATGGTGTATGGGTATTTTTACTAATGAATATGTTACAAATAAATACATTTGGGCTGATCTACTTGAAATTTGGCAGAAATGACTCTCCCAAATTTAGCAAAGGGCTATTAAAAGATAATGAATTTAATTAATGAGTTTTACTTTAATTCAAAACAATTTTATTAATTTCATTTGTTTCTAAATTGTTTCCTTTAAAAAATAATTCCATTGAGTTGAAAGGCCTGAATTAAGTCTTTTTTGTGTATTGGGGCAGATCACCCTCACCAAGTCAGACACACAGATTGGGCTGCAATTGGGGAAGCCATATTGCTTGGCCTGTAAAATGCACACGACGAATCAATGTCATTATGATCGTGAGAGGAAAAAGCAGAATAGGATAAGAACACTTGCTTGGAGTAACAATAACCTTAAAAAGTCCAAGGCTACAGAGAGCACAGTAGAACATCAGGGAAGAATCCTTGACGTTTTACTGTTTTAACACTCCCCATAATCCCTTCTTCCTTTCTGATTCCTAAAACAGAATATACATCAACAATGACCATAATAACTACAATTTAAGAAGCACTGTATAGGGCTGGTCTGTGTGGCCAATAGCAAATGGCAGGAGTTATGGAATGTCACTTCCAAGATAGGTTATAAGGGAGTGTGCCTTCTCTCTTGGGTCTATGTCTCTGTGTCCAAATATCCCTGTTCTTATAAGGACACCAGTCATACAGTATTTAGTTCCCAGCCTATCTTAACTTAATTATATCTGCAAAGATCCTATTGCCAAATAAGGTCATATTCACAGGTACTATGTGGACATGAATTTGGAGGGACACTATTCAACCTGTGTGACCCAGATCTCAAATATATCCCCTTTCTGTCATCTATTCAGGGCAACTCTGGTCCTCGAGTTTGGGAGTCTTGCCTGACACCCTTCCACAGACTCGGTTTCTATTTTTTGACCTCTGCTTACCTGCTTTCCTAAACTGCCTCTGCCCAATCTCTTCTAACTAGCCAGAGGTGCAGAGAGGATAGCTGATACAGCTGTGGCCTCGAATTGAGGAGATTAAGGATCTTACTACAGGCTTTATTGCTATGATGTGGTTTTAACTTCCTGGGTTATCTTTTCATCCATCTATAATATGGCCAGGTATCAGGCACATATGTCTGCTATGAGTAAGTGGTGTATCGGATACACAGAATCCCTTGAGCTCTAATGCCACAGGTAATCTCGAAGTAGCTGGCAATGTAATCCTCCAGTATTTGCCTCTTCTTTCCCTTCACCAGATTAATCTGATTAACATTGATATCTTAACCTTCCAGATGCCTCTATCTTAGCCTTCTAGTGTCTCCTCCTGTTTGACCAGACCCTGCTAGGCACACACAAGGCTCCTAACAGAGCCTGGTCATCCCCAGAACATCCTTTGTGAGGACATTAAAGCATTTGGTACCAGCATGCCTCACCCCACACCAAAAGGCCTTGCCCTCCATGGAGGGAGCATGCAACCAGGACCATCTCCTCATTCTCCTCAATCTTGCCCTATTAGCCTCTCCTTTTCCTCTGAAAGGCACTGGGCTTCCTCTGCCCCTTTTAGCGTTCCCTGTCCTGTTCAGCGCCCACTGCCACCCTCCCCAAGAGACCTTCTGTGTCTAAGCAAAGCATTGCTGATGCTCTGTGGGCTTGAGAAGAGCTCATCGCAGCCCAGCCCCTGAAAGAGAACAGTGAGAGGCTGCTGACCCTGCCCAGCTTATGCAGGCTGCACTGCTGTGAGTTCCTTCACCTGCAACCTTCTCTCAGCATGCCTCCCTCCAAATAGGCAGCGACAAGTGGGCTGTGTCAGAGCAGACTGAACCTGAGCACTGGATTCCAGCTGGGAAGCCTCGGGGAATCAGGGAGTGCTGCCTGTTCCCCTGGGAAGCCACGCACCCCTGGATTTCCAGTTCTGTTTCGGTCTCTGGTAATTCTAGGGCAGGCCAACACATGCAAGCTCAAGGTTCGATTTCTCCCTCCTCCTCCCTTCTCATGCTTCTGAAAACATGGCGCCTAGAGCTTGCAGGGCAAAGCCCATCCTTACTTCAATGAAATGGGAGCTCAAAGAAGGGAGAGATGAAACTCTGAGCTCCTTCTATTAATCTAAAAAAATGCCTTAGTCCCAATTTCAGAGTGGGCCCATCATGTCACCTAAAGAACTGGATCTTCTTGGAGGACCAGGGACATATCTCTGTTCTGGGTCCAGCGGAGAATCTGGGAAGCCAGCACACAGTCCACATGGAGGTGGCTTCTCTACTCAGCACAGCCCGGAAGGCTGAGGCCAGGCAGCAGGAGGCCTGCGTCAGGGGACAAGGTGGTGACGATCTGATCAAAATCACAGCCTTCACAGCATCCACGCTGGAAATGTCAGGTTTTTCTGCAGCAACACAAGGGGAGGGTTTTATTCACCTTTTGTGAAACAAGAGAAAACATCTGACAGGAAAAAGAGAATAAGGATTGTGTGAAAACCGAGTTGTTTGAGGAGGAAGCAGAGCTCAGCAGGAGACAACCTCAGTGCTGTGGAGTGACTTGTGGAAACTGTGTCTTGACTGTGTGAGCTGCAGGGCTTGCGCTGGGGCCTGGGCATGCTCAGAAGTGATGGGAAGGCAGCCAGGAGGCTGAGGGCGGCTCCCCACAGCTCTGAGGGGCAAGAGCAGGTGGTTTAGGAAGAGGAGACAAAGACATAACCAGTTCCTGTGGCTAATGAAAGACTCAAAACCTTCAGAAAGGTACAAGAACAAGAAGTGGAGGGTCAAGGCTCATGGGGAAGACTCACCGTGACCACCTGTCTGGACTGAGAGCCTGTCAGGGTGGGCAATGGGTCAGCCTACTGAGGGGGACAAAGCAGGCCGCTCACCTTCCTGTGTGATGGGCTGAAAGGGATTTAGACTCAATCCTTATAACTTTTCTTTCCACCATAGTCCTTACCACAGATTCTGCACATACATGACGTAGTATATGTTTCACTTGTTTGTTTGTCATCTGCCTCCCCACCTCCTCACTGTAGTGGAAACTCCACAAGGCAGGCTTTTTGGTTCATTTTGTGCTAACTCCAGGCACACAGTGGATACTGAAAAAAAAATGTATTTGGAATGGATGACTAAATGAATGAATACAAGAAGTCTATAATTGTAAAACACTAAAGACTTCTCTTTGAGCAAAACCTAGTAATACATACTCTTTTATTTCTTTACAAACTCACTAGTATCCAGTGACAAGGGTGAGAACTGTTTAAAAACAGAAGGAAAAAAAAGTCAGAAATCTGTATTGTACCACTTCTCAATGCTCAAAGTAAGTAACTAAGTCAGCTTCTACCCTGAAACTAGAAGAGTCATTTAGCTTCACAGAGCACTACTTTCAGGAATGTGAGGAATTTTGTTCACTGTCTCCACCTCCAAGGACTCCTAGCTGGGAAATTTTCTTTCTATGTTAAACAAGATAGATAAGCTTAATCATTAGCACCACTGGAATCTGAAGATATTTAGTTGTTGGCTCTATGACACATTGTTTTTTTTCATATTTTATGACCTCTGAAACCAGGCTGCATTGTACAACATGGTATCTTACAAACAGGGGGTGGGGCTGGCGGCACCTGTGACATTATCATTCTCTGTGCATGTACAAGATTTCTCTTGGCTATTTATCCCATTGCTACTTCAATTGGTTGTTTGTTACTCATTGTGCACTGCGAGTTCCACAGTGATTTGGCTTTGAAATGAAAAGTTATTGTGTACACCCAGGAAGGAACAGAAACAGAACAGTGGGACATAAATTCGATAATATTGAAGCAAATGTTTGACATGAGAAAAATGACCACAATTCTTCATTTTCTTGCAAAGCAACACCAGGTACTTTATAAGACATAGGAAGGGCCCAGCCAGTGTGGCAGAGCGGTTGAGCATTGACCTATGAAATAGGAGGTCACAGTTCAATTCCCAGTCAGGGCACATGCTTGGGTTTTGAACTTGATCCCCAGTGGGGGGCATGCGGGAGGTAGCCAATCAATGATTGTCTCTCTCACTGATGTTTCTATCTCTCTCTCCCTCTCCCTTACACCCTGAAATCAATAAAAAAAATATTTTTAAAAAACACATAGGAAGGAAGATGTCTAATACTAGATTAAGCTTCGTTATGTCAGTTCATTGATGTGAGCATGAAAATCAACACACACTAAGCAGGAAAGCACCATTTTGAAAATTTGCAGGTGTTCAGCAGCTGAGAAGAAAACCCCAGAAGAAATCTTTTAAGAAATTCTGCATCCCAATGATCCTCACAGCCCAAAAGCTGACACTGTATGGAAAAATACACTCATTGATAACTTAGAGTTGAAAACAATATTAAAAAGTAAAATTCTCAATGTATAGCAGTTTTAGGAATTCCTTAACCAAATAATTTGGCTTATACTTTCTTTTTTATGTATATGTGCACAAATATAAAAAAATATCTAATTATGTTAAATAAGCTAAAGGAGCTCTTTTAAAACATTACAATAAAAATTTAATGTGATAATGCATTGTGTCATAATTTAATCTTCAGAATTTTTTTCTGAAATATAAAATCATAGCTGGGAAGTTTTTAAAATAATGTCTTAAAGTTTATGATAGGCTAGATTTGATGTAATATGGTATATCATATTTTGGACTCTTATCAATCCTATTTTTTCTGACTTCATTGTTCAATGATAATTTTTAGATTCTTAAACAATATCCACAGTCATTTTGTTCATGAATTTAAATTCTACAAACACACATAATAGCCTGGTAAAATTACCATAGAGCTGTGGTCAAATGCTTCAGACTAATTTGGGGGATTTTTATGGTGACCTGTTGTGAAATTGCCTTATATGTGGAGTTTGTGATGAAATACTAGGAGTTTAACTCTCAAGTGAATGAAACATATTATAATGGCAAAAAAAAAAAAAAAAAAAAAAAAATCCTAGCCATGAGGGTGTGTTACCATGCATTTCCAACATCAAAGGCATGGCCTCCAGTATAAATGTTGTCTGCAGCATGTAAGCACAAAATCCTCAGTTACTTAGTAGAAACTATCAAATTTTTTTCTCAGAAAACCAGCATTTCGTTACTGGAAGGCAAGCTTGTTGTCAGCTGGGATAATTCCATGTGATTCCTCACTGTGTACCTTACCTGGCATAGTGCCTGGCACATGGCAGACACTTAATAAATATCTTTGAATAAGTAAATAAAAATCACTCCTGCTTAGGCTACAGGGGATCAGCCATCAGTTTTTAGAGAGACTATGTGGGATAGTGGAAAGAACATGGATTTTAGAAGAAGACAGATTTCCCTTCTGGCCATTTGTTAGTAGAAATAGAGCATACTCACTGGGTTGTTGGGAGTGATAATACCTATAGAGCACTTAGCATGAACAAAGGGTGTATAGAATGTGCTAACATATGATGCTTATCCTTACTGTTATGATAGAATGTGACAAGTACTCTTCTAGAAATAAAACCTAGGTAAAATGGACTTTCTTCAATAGAGTCTGTCCCTCTGAAACCAGGAATCACCAATTCTTTCTTCAGAGACCTTTCTTGTTCTTTAAATATGTTTCTCTTTTATGACCTTTGGGTTTCCTCTAGTTTTTCATCTTATTTGCAAGGTAAACACATCTAACCTACTGTGGGCTAAAGTCTAATCAGGCGCTCCTGGAAGTCAGGCTGTCTGTGATGCCTCCCCTAGAGGTAGACTTGCAGAATTTCCCACTAAAGAAGGATGCTCACTGGGAAAATGCATATCCATGCTACAAATGGCATTTCTAGTCACTTACTAAACTCTGATCATTTGGTATTTAAAATTGAACTCCATGGTCATCCCCTAAAGATTATTTAATTCATGAATTATTTATTGAGCAACTACACAGATTGGTATTATACGGAATTGAGAAACATATGTAACAATACTGGTTTATGCCCCAATGTGGCTTACAGTCAAATAGGAGAGGTGAGATATATACACAATTAACTGCATTATGCAATAGATTATTTATAGGTAAATACTATAAAAGAGATACAATTGGCTAAGGGATCTCAGAGGAGAGGCAGTATATATCCACTTCTGGAAATCAAAAAAGTCTTACCATTTGAACCTGTGCTTAAAGGATGGTAGGACTTCAACACGATTTGATCAAGGCAAAGGCACTCCAGGCAAAGGTAACATCCTGAGTCAAGATATGAGCATTGTAGGTAGCAGAGAGTCTTCCCATTTAGCTGGAACATGAGTCTGGTGAGAATGTTAGAAAAGGAGGCTGAGGGCAGAGTTCATGGTTTCTTGAAAGCCAGAAGTGTGGATTTCATATCTGTAGATAATGGTGAGCTGCTGATGACTTCTGATTAGGGAATAATCTGGCCTGTGATTTAAAAAGATTACCCTGACAAGAGTGCACAAAGATAATTGGAAGAGGAAGAGACTCAATATATATATTAGTCAGGTTAGGCTGAATAACGAAACAACCAAACAAAACTGAAATCTCAGTGGCTTAAGTAAACACAGTTTATTTCTCTTCCCTGTCCATGTCCACATCACATTGTCAGGGCCTCTGCTCCACCACATCATCATCGGGACCCCATGGGCATGAACTCCACAATCTAGGATGACGTAACTAATGCTCTATCACAGGAGAGAGATCAGGAGACACTGTTTCCTTCTGCTCTTATCTCTGCTCAGATTTCATTGGCCAGGGAAAGTTATGTGTCCACACCTTGCTACAAGGAAGCATCAACTACAGAGGAGCATGATACGGATGAACAGTAGTAATGTACCATGCCAGGAGAGAAGACATGAGTCAGGAGACTGACACCACTGTCCAGGAGAGAAGTGATGAGGTTCTATACTAGAATGGTGGCAGAGATCATGGAAAAGAAGGAAGGAACTTCTAAAACAATAGAGATAGTCAACAGGAAAAAGAGTCCTGGAAGCTGGTGCTAAGCTTTTGAATGTGTTGGTTGTAGAATTCTGAACCAAGAACATGAATATGTGAAAACTATCCTAGGATCCCCTGTAATTTTCAAAAGCACCAAGAGCAAGAGAATGGGGACTGTCCCCATTGGAAAAGGGCTTATTTTATTATGTATTCACCAAAAGCCAATAGATCACTCAACAGTTTCACTTGGGGGCTGAAAAAAGTAATTTGGGGATGCTGAAGGTCATAATAAAAAATAGGTTTACAAAGGGAAAAAAGAATATTCTTCCAAGAAATAATTATATACCTTCAGTTTCTGATAACTTTATTGTAGGGATGTGATAGTTGCTACATGGATTTAATAGTCTTAAACTTATATTTGAGTTAATAAAGAGTATTAGAGCCCTAGCTGGTTTTGCTCAGTGGATAGAGCATCAGCCTGTGGACTGAAGGGTCCCAGGTTCGATTCTGGTCAAGGGCACATGCCTGGGTTGCGGGCTTGATCCCCAGTAGGGGATGTGCAGGAGGCAGCCAATCAATGATTCTCTCTCATCATTGATGTTTCTATCTCTCTTTCCCTCTCCCTTACTCTCTGAAATCAATAAATATATATTTAAAAATAAAATAAAATAAGAGTATTAGATATTTTAGGGACTAGAAATTATACTTTCTACCCATAACAAAGGCTATTCTGAGGGGTCAATTAAAGAGGTGCTGAAAAATATATTGATATCTTTATTTTGGTTTTACATTTTATACTGGAGATTATGTTACTCCTACAATTAATGCTTAATATCAGCTCAGGACAAATGACTCATACGTTTTGATGTGTTGATCTTTCTTTTTAAGATCTTTTCTAAATTAAATGTGAAATTTGAGTGGAGTTCAAGTCTCTCTTAAAGTCTGGTAAACAACAGCAATGAAAAGAGGTCAAAACCTATTCTATTAATAAGTCACATAGGCAATATTTTCCATGATAAGCCCTATCTAGTTCCTAGTGAGCAGTTAAGAGTAGGTGACACTATGAGACTGATCTTCCTTTTGTTTCCCTGGACTTCTGAACTAAACGTGACATTTCCAGGCTACACAAAAGTGAGGTCAATGGTGCTGTTTGCTGAGAAAGCCTCACCGAATATGTTACTGGTTATCTCCCATAGAACACTCTTTGACTCACATGGCTTCAGCTATGACCTTTAATTCCAGGAGGGTCCTGTCTAGAGGTGATACTAGGGAGGAAATAGAGCCAAAGAGACCAACTGTGTCCTCAGAAAAATTGGTTCCACCCACCTTTCCTGACTTAGCAAGTAGGACATTTGCCTCACTGTATGGGTAAATGGCCTATATCCTCCTCCCTCAGCTGATGCCAAGAGGGAAAATGGAAAGTTGCTTAGTTGAACTATCAGGTGTGGGTGGACCATGGGCTTGGCCTTGTCTATGTCTTCACCTGCACACAGCTGCTGCCAGTAAGACTCAGAGACAAACATTGCCTTTAATTGTCCTTTCTCAGGGGCTGCTTTTTTTTCCTAGAGGCAGACTCCACTAAGGCATTTCTGAGCTGAGTCCAAAAGACCCAGAAAATATGGAAAATGAGAGAGCCAGGTTTTCTGGCAGGGGAAAGGAAACCAGCTTTTGTGCTCAATGAGGGGCCTATCACAAATGAAGTTCAAGTGCATTGTGCCACAGCTAAGACAATGCCAAGCTGGTTGGAATCCATGGCTAGCTTTCTAGACCATCAATAAAGCTAGAAGTACTGCCACAGTGCTCTCAGCCTTCATCATCAGGGCTGAACCAAGCACAGATCTTTCAGCCCAAACTGTCAGGTGGGCAGGGATACAAGGATGCAGCAGGTAAGGGACAATGACACATTTAAGAAGAGAAAAGCTCATATACATGTCATCTATATATATAAAAGCCTAAGTGACCGAATGACCGGTCACTATGACACTGTATTGACCACCAGGGGGCAGACACTCAACACAGAAGCTCCCCTCTGGTGGTCAGTGCACTCCCACAGCCAACCTTCCCCAGCCGGCCAACCTCCCATGGTGCCTCCCCTCAGCCCCCGGGCTGGGATGGGGAACCAGGGGTCGGTGGCGGTGGACACAGCCCCTTTCCCAGGGGGGCTGAGAGCCAGCTCCCTCCTTGGGGCCTGCAGCCAACCTCCCATGCCCTGTCCCTCCCCTGGCTGGCAGGCCCCGATCGGCCCACTGCCTAACCACCACAATGGCGGCACAAAGGCGAGGGAAGGAGGAGAGGGGACAGTGGGGAACTGCGTGGTGGCAGGGCACCAATGACGGCGGCAGCAACATCCGGTATCCGTTCCTTCCACGCTCTGCCCTGTGACTATCACCTCCTCTCCCACCTGGCCCCAATCGGCCTGGCCCCAATTTGCCCTGATTGCCCGCCAGGTCTAGGGACCCCACTCGTGCATGATTTCGTGCATCAGGCCTGTAGTTGGTTTATAAATGCACCTGAAATCACTGAGGCAAAGCAGGTAGATATAGTATGTCTCTGTTCTTGACCACTTCCTTCAGAGCTCTCTTCCAGCCCATCCTTAATGTTCATTTGTACCTTATTGTTATCAGCACAGGAATATTGGGGATTAGGAATGAGCATTTAGGATGAAGTGTCCGAGGTCCTGCACCACTCTAGAAAGAGTCTTGGTGCAGATATACTAGCCTCCCTGCTGGTGACATGGAGGAAATGAAATAAGACACTGCACTATGCAACTCACCAGTTCCAGGTTATTTCACCTCTTTTGACAATATTTGACTTTAAGTACAGTCACTCTTAGTTGCTGATTAATTTCTATAAAATTATTGTGGCCCTGATGTGGCCCCAGCTATACATTTGGACCTTAGTTTGGTACTCTGTCAACCAATGCAGGGTTGGCAAATTTGAGAAATTAAACCTATTCTCCTGTGTTGAGGTTATATGTGTGTGAGCTGTAGATGCCTACAGCGGAGCCCTGGGGTCTCTTTCTTAAAATATCTCCTTCCCATTTTAACCCCATCAGGAAAACTTTTTAAAAATTTGCAAGTATTTAATTCAAACCTATCAAATACTTGCAATGTTATGGGTGATGTTAATCTTGTTGCTTTCCTACTAGCTAAGAGAATACTACTTTTTATTGGGGCTGGCAGGTTTTGCCAGTAGGGCAGGAGATGGTGATTGCTCTAATGGGGGATTTTGAATATTTGGAGAGCTCTGGGAACTGGTGTTGAGTTGGAGATGGGAGAAAAGAAATTACCAAAGACAGACTTTCCCTACTTTTCTGTCTCATCTATTTTAAATTCTGATGTTTATATGGTATTGCAAGCCCTTTATTTGTTTATTTGTATCTTTATTTGTTGCATAGCCCCTATAGGTATTGTTTGGTCTACCAGGAAGAAGTGGCCATTGCCCCCTGAAAATGCTGCAAGAGGCTTGACATTACAGGATTTTTTTCCTGCAAGCTTTATATAGGGCATGAGGTATCCACTCCCTGGTGGCTATTGCCTATCTCAGCAAAGAATCATAGCTTTGCAAATATGGCTGAAGTCTCTCAGAGTAGTCCAAGTCTTTTTCTAGAATGTTTATCTGCTGCCATCAAATGACTATCAAAAGACTTTCTCAAGAAATCCAGACATACTGAGCCATATGCATTATACTGTTGGGACTCAGGGTATCTCCTAACCTTGGGTGGAGGGAAATATTTCTGAGGTTCTTGTTTTTTGGCATGGACATCTCTTAGTCCATTACTAGATCTCTGTTACCAAAGTGTTAGCTTAAGTGGCACTGAGATAGGTGCTCCTATTTTCCCTACTGTTCAGAGGAGGAAACAGAGGGTCAAGGAGGTCAAAGAACTTGTGTAAGGTCACACAGCTAAAAGATTGCAATGCCAAAATTTGAACTTAAGCAGACTTACTCCTGAACACATCTTCTTAACCACTAGCCAGCCCTGCCTCCCTCAGGGCCAGGTTTGACCCTCTATGTTGAAGCTCATTGTTCCAGGTGATCTAAAGGTCTGAAATGTCTACACCGGGGCTCTCAGAAAACTTCATTGGAATTGTTTTCTGTTTGCTTTTCCTCAGCTGTGGGCCACAATGTCTCCATTTACCATCAAGGTCTTTTATCTGGTTTCTTACAAACTAAATTCTCTATTCACTGGAATAGCCAGATATACACTTTTTCCATATTGATGCAAACAAGGCCCAAGTTAAGCAGTGAATTTTTTAAAGAAAATTTTATGAGATTTCCTAACCTGATTGGGCATAAAATCAGTTTAGATAGAGTTGCATCCCTACAACACTGACACCTGTCTCTATTCAGCTTAAAAAATGACATTCTTGAGCTGGTGAGAAATTGGATAATAACTATGAATGCATTTTGAAAGGCTAAAGGGACATTCCAGTAAACGATGGTCTTGTTATTTAAATTGCCGCTGTGTACGCTACAGTAAAAAAGAAGTTCTTACCATTTGCAACAACATGGATGGAGATGGAGAACATTATGCTAAGTGAAATAAGCCAGGCAGAGAAGGATAAATATCACATGATCTCACTCATTTGTGGAATATAATGAACAACATAAACTGATGAACAAAAATAGATCCAGAGACAGAGAAACATCGATCAGAATGTCAAACCTCAGGGAAGGTAGGGGATGGTGGGGGTAAGAGGGAGAGATCAACCAAAGGACTTATATGCATGCATATAAGCCTAATCAATGGACACAGACAACAGGGGGGTGGGGGCATGAATGGGAGGTGGGGGGTAATGGGGGAATAAGGACACATATGTAATACCTTAATCAATAAAGAAATTTTTAAAAATAAAAAATAAAATAAAATAAATTGCTGCTATGATATAGGACTTATTGTACTTGATAGAGTTTTATATAAGTATTTTTTTTTCAAAATGATCCTTTAAAATTGGCAACCCATGATATATGGATTGACCAGAACATGAACTAGCATAATAAATATAAGTGGTAATACTGAGTAACAGAGAGTTTTAAATAACTTGAGAATTTCTTTCATAATTTGTAACTACCAAATTAACAGTATTCAGAGTTAAATTTCATAAAATTATATTACTTTACCCCCAATTTCTAACAAATTCATGTTTATTTTTAGGAATATACATATACACATATACTTACAAAATTCTTGTCACTTCATTTTCCACACAGAGTTGGTGTGAAGGAGAGGTTGAAAGCTAATTTTGAGGTCTGTTTTGACAGATGGTTCTGTTTTGGCTTACTTTTTATTGTATATTGGCATGTTACTTAGCCTCTCTGAGCCCAAGTTTCCTCATCTGCAATATACTGCCAAACTTATAAGATTTTTGGTGAGAATTAAATGAAACTAAACCACTTAGCGTAATACCAGGTACATGTGTAAATATTTAAATGAGCTATTATTATTTTAGAAATACTAAGAATGAATAATCTTCTTTTGGCCACACACATTTTTTAATATGTTTTTCTATTGATTTCAGAGAGAGGAAGGGAGAGGGAGAGAGGGATAGAAATATCAATGTTGAGAGAGAATCATCAATCAGCTGCCTCCGGTTGCCCCCCACTGGGGATCAAACCCACAACCTGGACATGTGCCCCAACCCAGAATTGAACCATGATCTCCTGGTTAATGGGTCAATACCCAACCACTGAGCCATACCAGCTGGGCCACACACATTTGATCCATTTGCTAGCATATTGCATTCAGTATAACCAATATAAATGCTATTAAATGATATTTCCTGTATAGCCTTGAAAGCAAATTTCCCCAATTCTCTATTTTGAAAAATACCAAACTGATAAAATAATTGAAGAAATAGTACAGTGAAAATTCATTTATATCTTACTCAGATTCACCAGTTAACATTTTGCCACGTGTTCTTGCTTTCTCCAAGTCCCCACCCACCCACTCTATCTCCCACCAAACCATCTCAAATTAAACTGCAGATGTCATGATTAAAATTTACTCCCAAGTACTTTAACAAGTATTTCCAAAGAGCACCATAATAATTCCCAGGCAATTTAACACTGATATAAGAATATTTTCTAATGTATAGCTCATATTCAATATTTCAATTCTCCCATGTATTACAGAGATTTTATTTTTTTATTTAATCTAATTAAAGATACATTGTGCATAGTTGATATATCTCTATAACCTCTTTCAATCAAGAACAGTCTCCTGCCTATTTTTTCATCGTTCATAACATTGGCATTTTAAAGAGTTCAGGTCAGTTATTTTGTAGATTATTGTACAATTTAGATTTATATGATTGCTTTGCTATTATTAGATTAAACGTTTTTGCCAAGAATACCATAGATGATGTTTTGAACTCTTAGCACATCAAATAAGGAGACATAGATTATCAGTTTGTCCCATTATTGTTGATGCTAAGTTATGTTCAGTTGGTTGGGGAGGTGCCTTCTGGATTTCTCCATTGCAAAATGGCCCCTGTTTTTATTTGTGCGTAATATATAATCTGTGGGCTGATGCTTTGAGACTGTTTAAGAGTATCCTGTTCCAATAACATTCACCCAGTGGTTTTATCATCTTTTGATAACTTACTTTGTTGATTATAATAAGATGGTTACATTATGATTCTATCATTCCTTCTATATCAGTTAGCTGGCATTCTTCTCTTAGAAGAGCCTACCCCTCTTTTTGTAGAATATTGTGGACTTAGGGATTCTTTGTTTAATTAAGTATATTATTATAATCCATCACTAATATTCTTCTTTTTGATGCTTAAAGTTTACCAAATTTTGGCCATTGTGACTTCCTTCAAGTTGTATCCTCTGTACTACTTTTAACACATTTCCATCAGTTTTTGAGCAGTTCCTTGAACTTCCTCTTTCCATGCCCAGAACTGGAATTCATCTACAATCACTCCATGTGGCCCTGATTTTTTTTAGTGGCAAGTACTCAAGGCTAATCAATAATATTTTATACATATACTAGAGGCCTGGTACACGAATTTGTGCACAGGTGGGGTCCCTCGGCCTGGCTGGTGATTGGGGCAGATTGGGACCGGCCAGCTGGGGGAAGGGACTGTGGGAGGTTGGCCGGCCACAGGATGTTGGCTGTGGGAGTGCACTGACCACCAGGGGACAGCTCCTGCATCTGCCTTCTGGTCGTCAGTGCGCATCATAGTGACTGGTCGTTCAGTTGACAGGTCGTAATTGTCGCTTAGGCTTTTATGTATATAGATATGCCACTACTTAATCTAATGCCACTGCTAATTTAATTGAAAGAGGCATTTTTGAGGCCATCACATTTTGGGTAGTTGAACTTCACACTGATGGTCCTTCTGAGTTTGCTTGAGTGGCAATTTTGCACAGTGGAGTGTATTTGAGAGAATGTGGAACAAGGCCTAGGGAAGGTTCTTTTTGGATGATCAAATACAGTAATGTGACCCAGTGCCCAATGGATTTTTGCCTCAATGCTAATCAAAGCCATAAATAGCTATATATATATATATATGCTGTGTGATTTTATATTTATGTATGTATGTAATATATATAATCTCACTAAATATGAAAACTGAGAATCCTTTCAGGTACTTTCAGTAAATTTCAACCACTTTTCAAGTCTTTGGGCCAAGAAGAGGAGAAGCAGAGCTAGGGGGTCTTCCTGCCTTGGCAGTCCATCTTGTGCTTTAGTCGGAGCTATTTTCAGAGTTCAAGTATATTCATACTAGAGGCCCAGCCCACAAAATCGTGTGGGGGTAGGGTCCCTAGGTCTAGCCTGCAATCAGGGCCATCTTCTGCCCACTCGCCAGTCCCCAGTCCAGCCCCGCGGCTGCCACCCACCCAAGTTCCTCGTTCGCCATCTGGTGATCAAAAAAACAGCCCACTCTGCCTTAGGTGCCTTGTTCCATCAAAGGGCACCCTTTGCTCCCTTTAAAAAAGTAAAATAAACACCCTCTCTCTGCACCTGTCTCTTCTCTCGCTTGTGAATCTTTTCACAACTGGCATCACCAGCCAAAACCCTAATAATGATGTGGGAAACTCAACCAGAAAGGGCTATGCCTGTGGGAGGAGGTGCAGGGAACCAGGGCTGCCCCTTGCTCCTGCCCCGCCCTCGCTCCCTCTGTCCCTGCCCTCGCTCCCTCTGTCCCTGCCCTCGCTCCCTCTGTCCCTGCCCTCGCTCCCTCTGTCCCTGCCCTCCCTCCCTCTGTCCCTGCCCTCGCTCCCTCTGTCCCTGCCCTCCCTCCCTCTGTCCCTGCCCTCCCTCCCTCTGTCCCTGCCCTGGCCCAGCTGCCTGGCTTGGCCCCTCCCCCACCACGGAACTGCTCAGCTAAGGCTCTGGCCCGGCTCATCCCTCAGGAAGGAGCATGCGCAGTTTCTTGCAGACCCGGAAGCGGCTATGGAGTAGGGTGGTGGTGGATTCTTCCCAAGGAGGGTGTTTGTGCTTTAAAGCTGATGTTCTCCATCCACTTTCCAGCCGTGAAGGCTGAGGGTCGCTGCAGGCGCTGAAGTCCTTGTTGAAGTCCCCACTCTGGAGCCTCTCACAGCAGTGAGTCTGCATCCCGGGAGGCTGTGCAGTGGAGGTGCCACCGTCCTTTTGGAAGAAACTGAGGATTGATCAGAGCCTGCGGGCCAGGGACAGGGACCAAGAGGTCTGCCTTCCACCCACTCACCAGTCCCCAGTCCTGCCCCGCCGCCACCCAGCCCAGTTCCCTGTTGGCCATCCAGTGATTGGAGCCTGCAGAATGGGGGGAGGGAGAGAAAGGTGGTCAATGCACCTCATAGCGACTGGTCGGTCGGTCATTCCAGTAGTTATACCATTACAGTCACTGGCCTTTTATTATATAGGATACTTTGCTCCCAATCTTGCCAGCTTAGCAGAATGCTTTTCTTTCAGTCACCTCCCAGATATTTGCTTTGGGCATCTTCTGTTGGGTTCTTAATGCTCACTTGATTTCCCTGCAGTAGGCAACTGGCATCTAGCCCATGCTTAAGCTTAGAGGACAGTTGGGGGTAAATGTTCTCCTGTTTGGTACAGTAGTGAAGTTTTTTTGCTCTTATCTCCTGAGGCTGGCAGTGAATCTCCTCTGTTTCACTTCTCTCCCAGGACCCTCGTCACTATTTGTCAATGTTATTCTCAACTAACATTTTTCTCTGTATGTATAACTGAAAACTTTTATCATTGGAGGTTTTGTGGTTAAGGTGATTCAGTAGGTTTAAATTAAAATTATTAGCTCTTTAGTCTCTAATATGTGTTTAAGCTGACTATAAAATTTATATGCAGCATTAGACTCCAGCATCCTAAATGACCTTGGTCATTCCCCAAAATTATACCTGTTATTTCTGTCATCCATTCTAAGAAATTGTGTGGCCTTTTGTTTATAGTGATAATATATTAGGTTAAATGTAAAATTAAGTGTCTTCTAGCCGTGTCCATATATAATCCAATTCTTGCTTTTACTTGGAATTTTACCAAATGAATTTGTACAGACTGAGAATAGCCATAAGCCCAGATCCCAGCAGTCCCACTGAGCATGTAGGAGTCTGTCTTAAGGTTTAAGGCTGTCTGTGTGCCAGGTATTGGGCCTCTTTTCAGAATTCTGGGGAAGGTTCACTCTGCCTCCGTGAGTAATTCCTGCTTTCTCAGTGGGCACACAACCCTGTCTCTTCACATTCCTCATTGTACCAGTCATTGAGTCATCCTGGAATTCTTTGTCTCAGAAAAAGAGAGACAAAGTACTTTAGGAAATCCCCAAACACTTCACCTGACCCTGCTCCCCTCTGAGACTTGACAATTAAACTTCTCAGGTGGTGTTAATAGAAATGATGTTGCTGTTATTTTTGAGTTACAGGCTGTGGACTCTTTGTCTGTGAATTGGGATGTGTTGTCAGGAGCCAGTGAGCCCTGCTAAGGTACTAATTTAACAATGTGTAGGTCCCATGGCATGTGTATGACTCCCACAAAGCAAGATCTCATCTAGATTGGCATAACTTACAATGGAGTTCCACTGCGGACAATCTGCCCACACTGCCAACAAAGACATGAACACACATTGTTAACACACAGTCTCGGTGAAAGGGACTGTGTCTGGATCTGACTACTACAAAGAACACACCAGCAAACATATACTGAGGGGCTGTTGGCACAGCAACATGCTAATAAGAATCAGTGTGGTGTATGAGGAAGAGCAGAATGAAAAATGAGAAGGTCCCACTTTTAGACTTGTATTCAAACACAATTCAGGCTGAGCATCAGAGAAAGTGGAGAGCAAGTCTGGAAGAATAGACCTAGGTTAGGGATCATGTGTAGATAGACCTCATGGTCAGTTATGGGTGGCCTGGGAGGATGGGCCCTGGTAGAGTAGTCATAGACATAATGCCTGACACAGGGAAGGAACTCGTTAAACATCTATTAAAGGAATGATGTTGACAGAATGCCTTATACTAAAAGAAATGAATGTGTTGGGGCCTAGTGAGTGAGCAGCCCTACACAGTGATGCTGCTGAGTCAGCATAGGGGGTGAAGGTCATTGGAAACTCATTGGTGCCTTTCCTAAGGTTACTTCACAAAACTCCTCTCTTCTCAGCATCTTTCACCATCTGAAGAGGGCCTGAGATGCATGATTCATTGAGACAAAGAGCTTATAGTTGTCTTCCTATGGAAAAAGGCCACAGAGTTTTTTCATGGAAAGATGACTAAGTTTGATTAATTAGAACATAAGGATTTAATGTATAATAAAATGGAATCCAAATGCATATATTTCAGTGGTTAAATGTGAATCCTACATATGCACAGTATATTCTGGTTCTTTTGATGAAATTTCCCTCTCTGATAATTGGTCTCTCAGTATTGGGTGTGAGATCCAATGTGGCTGTGAGAATCTTGATGAGGGAAGGCACTCAGAAGCCCTGGATTTGTGGTATGTTCTTCCCATAATTAGTCTTATGCTTTATAGTAGGTAATACATCTCTCCTGAATATGATTATTCTTTCTTCTGGTGCATCAGTGACAAATTTCTGTGATTATATGGATAACATTAATAATCACAAATATGCTGATAAGAACCTCTTTCAGTTAATGATAGTAAAGAGCAAGTACACTATAATTATGACATAAAGTGAGGTTATGGAAATTTCATAATATTGGCTAGAATCCATTTGCAAATATGATGTCTATCTGTTCAATCATTTCAAAGTAACATTTCATGTTTCTAATTGCATCCTGAGAAGCTCACTCCTGTTCTTGAACAAGATGGTAGGGGAGGGGTTTCAGCCAGTCCCACTGCACAGAACCGTGTTAGGTAAAGGCACAAAAGACTAGGAACTGAAGCCCAGTTCAGCTGTTGCCCTGCTGAGTATAATCCACCTCCTCAATATCTACGGGCTATACACCCCAAGAGAGCAAAGGCAACACCTATCTGTTCATATCTGAAATTTGCTACAGTGCTGACACATACTAGATTCTCCAAAAATATTTATTGAATGCAAGTCTATATATATATAAAAGCCTAAGCAACCAAACGACTGAACGACCGGTCAACTGGTCGCTATGACACACACTGACCACCAGGGGTCAGATGCTCAATGCAGGAGCTTCCCTCTGGTGGTCAGTGCACTCCCACAGCCAACCCCCCGTGGCCAGCCAACCTCCTGCAGTCCCTCCCCCTGGCCAGCCAGCCCTGATCGGCCCTGATCTCTGGCCAGGCCGACAGGCCCCAGCTGTACACGAATTTGTGCACTGGGCCTCTAGTAAATAAATAAAAAGTCTGATCTGAAAAGCCATAGAAAGGGGCTGTCCTGAGTGAATGATGGAGCATGACCTTGGACATAGGTTCTCCCATTCACACATACAGTCTCCTGTCTTGGCCTAGAACTCCCAGAGCCTATTTCATGTCCAAGAAGCTTGGTCCATCTCTCAGCTGGTAGTCAATAAAGCTCCTTGACATGTTAGCTGATAATAGGGCATAAAGTCTAAACCTTCCAGACAACTCTTAAAAGTTCAAAGGAATGGATATATTTTTGGTGCTGGGACTTCTGGCATTTTGATCACAATGTTAGAATGATCCTCAAATCACACCATGTTGGTGGTCATTGTTCTGCCTTCTTCTAATGCAAGCCTGAACCTGTTACCAAACATCCCTGAGCCTCAGTTTCTTGATTGTGGCTGATTATACTCTTCTGAGGACACCCCTTAACAGTTTTTATTTTTATTTTTAAGTAACTTTTTATTGAAGTATAACATACTTGCAGAAAAGTGTACAAATAATGAGTTTAATTCAATAAATTTTCACAAAGAGACACCCACCTCCCCCAAATAACCAACACCTAGATCAGTGATTTTCAACTGGTGTGCTGTAAGAATGTTTAAAACATGCAATGCTTAACTATTTAGTCAGGGCCACTGCCCTCTTTTTTCTTAGATCAGCAAATTAAAAATGATAACAGTCAACACAACCGTAGCCATCCAGTGTGAATGAATCAAAATTATACCTACTGTTTTTGTCAGGTCAGCAAAAAAATAACATATTTTTGGTTGTTCCTCAGAATTTTAGTAATCCTATCTAATAAAAGAGTGATATGCAAATTAACCATCACTCTGTTATACCCACAAGCCACGCCCACCAGCCAATCAGGAGCGGGTATGCAAATTAACCCAACCAAGATGGCTGCAGCCACGGAGAGAGCAGGAGGGAGGCTTGAGTTTCCCTGGCAATGGAGGAAGCCAAGCTTTCTGCACACCCAGGCCGGCCCAGGTCTCCACTCCAGGCTACAAAGTTTCAATTATAGAAGATAAATAAATCCCAGATACCAGGGCCTCTGCTTGGGTTGCCGGGGGGCGTGGCTGGCCTGCAAACCACCACAGGCCCCTTGCCCAGGCCGCCCCACACCCCAAGGGAACCCCCACCCTGATCCGGGACACCCTTCAGGGCAAACCAGCTGGCCTCCACCCATGCACCAGGCCTCTATCCTATCTAATAAAAGAATAATATGCAGATTGACCATCACTCCAACACACAAGATGGCTGCCCCCATGTGGTCAAAGATCCTGCCCCCATGTGGACACAAGATGGCCACCACAAGATGGCCAGCAAGGGAGGGCAGTTGGGAGGGACCAGGCCTGCAAGAGAGGGCAGTTGGGGGTGATCAAGCCTGCATGGGAGGGCAGTTATGGGTGACCAGGCCGGCAGAGGAGGGAAGTTGGGGGTGACTGGGCCTGCAGGGAAGGGCAGTTGGGGGGGACTCAGGCCTGCAGAGGAGAGCAGTTGGGGGGAACCAGGCCTACAGGGGAGGGCAGTTAGGGGCAAACAGGCTGGCAGGGGAACAGTTAGGCATCAATCAGGCTGGCAGGGGAGTGGTTAGGGGGTGATCAGGCTGGCAGGCAGAAGCAGTTAAGGGCAGTCAGAAAGGCAGGCAGGCGAGCAGTTGGGAGCCAGCAGTCCTATGAGAGGGATGTCCGACTGACATTTAGGCCCAATCCTACCGGGATCAGGCCTAAACGGGCAGTCGGACATCCCTCGAGGGGTTCCAGATTGGAGAGGGTGCAGGCTGGGCTGAAGGACACCGCCCCCCATGCACAAATTTCATGCACCGGGTCTCTAGTTAGTTTATATGTGCCATGAGATGGAAAAGATTAAAAATTACTGAGCTAGGTCAATAAGTAAAAACTTACTGGTACCACAGAAGCCCACTATAACCCCACCTGGTTACTACTATCCTGACTTCTAGTAGCATAAGTTAAGTTTGTCTATTTTTTAACTTTACATAAATTAAACTTATATAATTTTGTGCCTGGCTTATTTTGCTCAATACTAAGCTTGAGATTCATCCATATTTGTGAATAGCAAAAGTTTGTATAATATTCCACTGAATGAATGTAACCATATTTATCTATCCATTTTACTGTTGTTGGACAATTGGATTGTTTCTAGTTTGGGATTAGTGATACTACAAATATCCATATACATGTTCTCTTGGTGCCCATAGGCTTTTATTTTGTTGGGTGTATTTATATAAGTGAACTGCTGAGTTATGAAGTATATCATGTTTAGCTTTAGTAGATACCAGAAAATAGTTTTACAAGTGGTGTATACTGGTAAGTGTACACTTCTATCTGCAAAGTTTAAGAGTGGCTCCACATACAATACTTAATACTGTAAGACTTTAAATCTTAGCCATTCCAGTGGTGCACAGTGGAATCTCATTGTGGTTTTGAGTTGCATTTCCCTTATAACTCCTAAGGCTGTGCTCACTTTCAAATGGTTAGCAACCATTTGGACATCCTTGTGAAATACTATTCAAGTCTTTTACCCCTTTTTCTGGGAAAGTAGTTGCCTTTTTATCTCTTTATAGGGGTCTTTTCTATATCTTGGAATAGAAAAGATAAAAATATAGTGTAAATATGTTCTCCCACTCTGTGGTTTGCATCTTATTTTTCTTAATAGTATTTTAATGAACACAAGTCCTTAATTTTTATGACCTCCAATTGGACATCTCCCCTTTATGATTTGTGCTTTTCATTTTCCATCTAATAAATTGCACCCTCTGCCAAGCTTATGCAGATATTTTCCTATGTTTTCTTCTAGATGCTTTGCAGATTTACCTTTCACATTTAGATCTGCAATCCATCTAGAACTGATTTCCATGTGTGGTGTAATGTAGGGTAAAATTAATTTTTGCCATTTAGATATCCAATTAACCCAGTACCATTTATTTACTGAAAGAATTATCTTCTCCACACTGCACTACATTGTTCCCTTGTCATAAATCAAGTGACCTTATATATATTGTTTATGTTTAGACTCTATTCTGTTCTATTTGTCTATTTGTTTATTTCTGTGTCAGTACCATAGTATCTTTATTATATCACTTTATAATAAGCCTTACTATACTAGTACAGTAGTGCAAGGGTTCCAGCTTTGTTTTTCTTCAAAAATGTCTTGCCTTTCCTTATCCTTTTGCATAGCCATATAAATTTTAGATTCATTTTTCCAGTTTAGACATACACACCTCTGCTGTAATTTTGATTATGATTATGTTGAATTTACAGATCAATTTAGGGAAAATTTACATTTTTACAATATTTCAATACATTAACATGGTATATATCCTCTGTCCCAGAAGGAGAAGAGAGAGAACAAATGATCAAGAACCTATTTGAAGAAATAATGACTAAAAACTTCCCTGATCTGGTGCAGGAAAAAGACACACAAGTCCAGGAAGTACAGGGTCCCAAATAAGATGAACCCAAAGAGGCCCACACCAAGATACATCCTAATTAAAATGCCAAAGTTTAAAGACAAAGAGAGAATCTTAAAAGCAGCCAAAGTTTAAAGACAAAGAGAGAATCTTAAAAGCAGCAAGAGAAAGAAAGTTAGTTACCTACAAGGGAGGTCCCATAAGACTGTCAGCTGATTTCTCAACAGAAATATTTCAGGTCAGAAGGGATTGGCATGAAATATTCAAAATGATGAAAAGCAAGGACCTACAACTAAGACTACTTTACCCAGCAAGGCTAGCATTTAAAAAAAATTGAAGGAGAAATAAAGTGTTTCCCAGATAAGAAAAAGCTGAAAGAGATTGTAACACCAAACCAGTATTACAAGAAATGTTAAAGGGATTTCTTTAAGGAGAAGAAGGAGGAAGAGGAGGAAGAAAAGAAAAAAAAAAGAGGAACATAGTTAAAAGAATAAAATAGCAATAAATATGTACCTATTGATAATCACTTTGAATGTAAATGGCTTAAATACTCCAAAAGGCATAGGGAAGTGCCTTTTGGGATAAGAAAACAAGACCCATATATATGCTGTCTATAAGAGACCCACATCAGAATGAAAGATACACACAGACTAAAAGTAAAGGGATGGAAAAAAAAGATATTTCTTGCAAATAGATATAAAAAACAAAGCTGGGGTAGCAATACTTATATCTGACAAAATGGACTTTAAAACAAAGGCTTTAGTAAGAGGCACAGAAGGACACTACATAATGATAAAGGGAACAATCCAATGAAAATATAGCCCTTGTAAACATTTATGCATCCAACATAAGAGCATTTAAATATCTGAAGCAAATCTTGATGAATATAAAGGGAGAGATTGACAGTAATAGAGTCATAGTAGGGGATTTTAACACCCCATTGACATCAATGGAGAGATCTTCCAGTCAGAAAATCAACAAGGAAATGGTGGCCTTAAATGACACACTAGATCAATGGATTTAATCAGTATCTTCAGAGTATTTCACCTCAAAGCAGCAGAATATACATTCTTTTCAAGGGCACATAAAACATTTTCTAGGATAGACCACATGTTAGGACACAAAATAAGTCTCAATAAATTTAAAAAGATTGAAATCATATCAGGCATCTTCTTTGACCATAATGGTATAAAACTTGAAATCAATCACAAGAAAGAAACTGAAAAACACACAAAGATATGGAGGCAAATAACATGTTACTAAACAATGAATGGGTTAACTATGATATCAAGGAATAAATCAAAAGATACCTTGAAACAAATAAAAATGGGGACACAACAACCCAAAATCCATGGAGTAAAGCAAAAGCAGTCCTAAGAGGGACATTCATAGCATTACAGGCCTATCTCAAGAAATAAGAACAATCTCAAATAAACAATTTAACTTTACACTTAAAGGAACTAGAAAAACAAAAACAAAGCCTAAAGTGAATACAAAAAAAGGAAATACAGTGGAACCTTGGTTCTAGAACTTAATTTGTTCCAGAAGGCTTTTTGAGAAGTGATTTGTTTAAAAAACGAATCATTTTTTCCCCTTAGAAATGATGTAAATTGAATTAATCTGTTCCAGACCCCCAAAGATTCCCTGTTTTAACCTTTTTTATATATTGTACATGTCTAATATACTGTTTACAAATAAACACTTCTTTTCTTAAATTTATCTAACCACCCCTTACTAGCCTTAAATAACTTTCAGCATGCAGCATCTTTACTTTTTTATATATCACTAGAGACCCAGTACACGAAATTCGTGCATGGGCTGGGGTGTGTCCCTCAGCCCAGCCTGCACCCTCTCCAATCTGGGACCCCTCGAGGGATGTCCGAGTGCCTGTTTAGGCCCAATCCCAGTAGGATCGGGCCTAAATTGGCAGTTGGACATCCCTCTCACAATCCAGGACTGCTGGCTCCCAACTGCTCACCTGCCTGCCTTCCTGATTGCCCCTAACCTCTTCTGCCTGCCAGCCTGATCACCCCCTAACCACTCCCCTGCCATCCTGATTGATACCTAACTGCTCCCCTTTCAGCCTGATTGCCCCTAACTGCTCTCCCCTGCAGGCCTGGTTGCCCCCAACTTCCCTCCTCTACTGGCCTGGTCACCCCTAACTGCCCTCCCCTGCAGGCTTTATTGCCCCCAACTGCCCTCCCTTGCAGGCCTGGTCCCTCCCAACTGCCCTCCCCTGCTGGCCATCTTGTGGTGGCCATCTTGTGTCCACATGGGGCAGCCATCTTGTGTTGGAGTGATGGTCAATTTGCATATTAATCTTTTATTAGATAGGATTGCCTCTGAAATGCTATCACCAGCTAACTGCTTTTCCTTTATCAAATCAACAATTTTTCTACCTCTTTAATTGTCTGTGATTATTGTTTTGTGAGCACTTTCACACCCTTATCAACATTAGCACTCTTGATGACCTCTTTTTGTTTTAAAATTGTGCTAATTGTTGATTTGCTAGCGACAAAAGCATCCTCTCTTTTGTTTGTTGCCTAAGAGACATTTTTTGTCATGCTGAGGTATCTCATGAAAGGGTTCTCAGGTGGAAAACCTGAAAAACCAAAGTTTTGTTCCACAATCGAGACACTTTTCCTATGAACAACTTGGTCAAAAACTGAATTGTTCAAGATGGGAGACATTTGAGAATCAATGTTTGACTTTAAAAAAGATCAGAGAAGAAATAAATGAAATAGATTCTAAAAAACAATGCAAAAGATAAATGAAACCAGTTGGAGGATAGCTCTGGTCACCTCCACATCCATGAGCATCCCTAGTAATGTCCCACCATCCCTTCCATGGCCCTGCCTGTTCCTATCTACAGTTTATGACCCTGCAGAGTCATCCTCTGTGTCACTCAGCATGTTTAGATCATATGCAGCCCCAGGCATTCTGGTCCCAGTTTTCAGTGAGTCCTGGTGGGAACCTCCTCCAAGCAAAGTGGAAGGTGAAGATCTAATCTACTGCAGGAAGAAACTTTAGCTACCAACAGAGTGACTTACTCCAGGTTCCCACTCCTCTGTCACCACTTTTTTTTTTTTTTTTTTTTTTTTTGTCACCACCTCTTTAGATGAATAGGAAGGTTTCCAACCCTGCTGTATGCCTACTTTGTTTTTTACAAGTTCTATTGCTTTTTCCTGGTCAGATCTGGTGACTAGTTTATAGAGTGAGACCTCACACACTACCTCTCCCTCACATCCTTGCCTCTGTTTTTTCACTCCACTAATTCCCTGGCAGTCTTGTCCATTTTCAAACCCTATTCTGACCCTATTGCACATTTGGACTCATGCTCTGGACAAGAGAAAGGCCAAGTCCCAAGACCTGGTCTGTAGTGGGTCCTGTCACATGGATCTTCAGTAGCAGAATTCCAGGCTCCATCACACACATACCCAACTCACTGTGGGGCCTGGGGGACAGAGCCCTCTAGCCTGCACCCTCCTGTGGTAGGAAGCATAGGCACGCACTACCAGCAGAATTCTTAAATTGCTTATCAGTAAAAATTTTCCCTCTTGAAAGAGAAAGGTTGAATGGAATGACAGATCACAGGTTCATTCTCTCCTTTTGTGTCTTGTCTGGTCTCCCTCCCCTCTCTTAGCCCTGTCTGGGGCTGATTTCAATTTCTCAGACCCTGAAGGGAGAGAGAAAAAAAAGCAGCAACCCACAGGGCTGCAGAGAACAAGCAGTTATTTGCAAGGAGGGAAGGAGATGCAGTGGGGGTTTTCATGAATGAAGATGGGGGCTGCAGAGTGGGGGAGTAGGAGGAGCCCCCTCAAGCTCCTCTGAGCTGAGTCCTCCCTCACCTTCATATTCATTCCACACATGCCCTGGGACATGAGCTGCTGCGAATAATTAATCTTTATTGTCTGCAGACACTGTGTTCTGCTTTTGCCTGACTATCAAGTCTCCAGTACAATTTTGGATTTAATTACAGCTCTATTTCGAGGGAATAAAAAACACCCTATGTCAGAGGCACAGATAATTGGTGATGCCAGGTGGAACTGAGACATGGGTTCTGGGGACCAGAATGGCTGCTTCCGGCTGATTCAGATCTCACAAACCATTCAGCTGGGCTTTGGTTGGGTTCGGGCCTCCCTCTACCCCAGCACCAGAATTAAATTTAACCTAATGCTGGGGTATAGAGATGGGAGGAGGTGACTTTGACATGTGCATCATACCAGCTCCTAACCATTCTCCCCAACCCCAGCTGCTCCTTCATCCCCAGTGTCGTTATACCAGGCCAGGATCTATCACTATGGCCTTGTCACAAGATTCCTTCGGCCTGGGCAAGGGCCTGGATTTCAGCTTTAGACTTTCCCTGATTCTTGTGATTAAGTTGTTTGTCCTGGGGCAAAGAGGCTCTGCTTCTGAGGGTGAGACCAATGCTTCTGAACAGGAGGCACCAGGAGATGTGACTCTTGGCAGGAGCAGGTTGGATTTTGGGATCAGCTTTGGGCAGCTGGTCCAGGAGCGTGATGTCTCATGGATACAGAGAGAGAGGAAAGTGATGGGAAAAGAATTAGGGAAGAGGGGACCAGAAAGGAGAGGAGAAAGAAGAGGATGTTTTGTCTATCACAGAGAGCCTGGGTCAGCAAGAGAAGTAAGCAGGACCCAGAGTGGCACAGTTAGGGCCAGACAATAGGGAAGACCACAGTTATGGCCAGACACCTGAATGTTTCCTTGATCGTCCCAAGTGGCCAGCAAAGTTTAGAGAGGTGACATGAGTCAAAGTTGGAGGTGTCCAAGAGAAAGTCTCTCAGCTATAGGAGTTAGTTATTTATGGGTAATCTTGACTAGGTTAGCTTTACAGTTTTGCATGAAAAGTCACAATTTGTGTCCATTTTTTGCACTAAGACCTAAAATTATTAGCCAGCATTTAAAAAGTACAAAGGGGAGGGAAATAAGAAAGGCTAAAGCAATGGAAGCAGAGGGGAAAATGCAGTTGACAAAGGGGGACCAGAAACTGATGATTGCTGTGGAATCAGGGAGAGGAGAGACCCTAAGATGTACTAAGTTAAGAGAGAGAAGTAATGAAGAAACTGAAGTGGTGACAGGAAGTGGGTCAGCTGCTGAGGTTCCAAGAGAGGCAGAGACAGAAAAAAAGAGAGAATGATGAACAATAATGTCTTCCCCAAAATCAATTATGTTTGCTTCCTCCTCTTGGTCATCATCAGCCTCCTGTCTTAGCCCCACTAATGGCTGCCATGTTAGCTACACTTGGAAATATCAATCGCCATGTATTCTATTGTATCTATGTGAATGGCTCCCCTTAGAGTTGTGCACTGAGGTTGTTCTGCCTCCACCCCACCCATTGTCCTTTAGTTAACCTCTCTTGATGTGCTCTGGCGGTGCTGATGGCCTAGGGAGCAGCATGTTCCCACCCAGGGATGTGAATGCCTCAGAGCTGGCCATGACATTAGAGGACCAGTCCTGACCAGGCTGTGCCAGGCAACATCCTGGGTACCATGTCCCATTGTGGAAAATACCATGTCCACAATGGTATATATGAACCTACAGGCCTTAGGTGATTAGAAGAAGAGAGTTTTCCTGCCATAGCACTCAGTGAACAGCATTAGGCAGTTTTCATGATTTCATGTGTCTTTTGTCTTCCCAATGAATTGGTAAGCTATTTCAGGACTGGGCTCTCTCCTGTAAAGTCTCTTCAATTATAACATTTTATTCATGTGGATGAGAAATATTGAATTCAGAAGGTGTATCACAAGAACAATTGTTTCAATGGGAAAAACAGGTTAAGGACTAGAGAAATTCAGCCTTTCAATGAAAAATAAATATTTTTCCTGTAGAAAGTTTTCAAGTAAAGCCTTTTTTATAGCTGTAAGTGGGTAGCTGTAAAACCCAAACATCACCAAGCAAATGTAGCTCTGATTACATAGAGCTTTTGCTAAAGAGACATGCCCAGCCTTTTCCTTTATCAGCCATTATCCTAACACAGGCTTTGTACACATGCTCATCAACTGATCCTGTGCATTTGTCCCACAGCACCTTGTGGGACCTGCCTTCTGGCAGGTGCAGCAGGTATTAGTATATGCGGCTCAATTTGTAGGATCCAGGAAATGGGCCTCTTGCCTCTTTGCATAACCCTCCTCCCAACAACCTCTCCCTGTGGGTACTTTAACCCTCTTCTGTACAGTATGCTCTGTTCCTTACTCTGAGATGGAGCTTACAGTATGGAAACCTCAGGCATGGGCATAGATTGAGACTAAAAAGCAAACACAGGGTGGAGTGCTCAGAGCAGGAGGGGCAAGGTAAAATTGCAGCCAGCCTGACCAGTCTGTGACTGAGCCTGATTTCCTTGTCATCTCCCACTGCAAAGCATCTCCTTCCCCCAAGCCTCTCACCTGCATCAGCTCATACTTAAAACTCAGCTCTTTATTCAGGCATCACCCTTTTGTGGTAGGTGTAAGCATCCTCCCTCTGTGCTTCCACCACTGTCTTTCCCACATCACATTGAATGTTTCTCTGTTGCTCGTCTGCTTCATTGTCACATGAGCTACACCAAGGGGAGAACTAAGCATTCTTCCTCTGTGTTTCCTATACAAATGCCTGTACACAGTGGGCACTTGATAAATGCTTCTTTTGAGCTGAATTTAAAGATGGTATAGTACAGTGGTCGGCAAACTGCGGCTCGCGAGCCACATGTGGCTCACGAGCCATGGTTTGCCGCTCTGTTGACTAATGAGTTTGCCAACCACTGGTATAGTAGAAAGAATATGGGCCTAGGAACCAGATGTGGCTTTCATCATAACTTCAGAATTTGCTAGCTTTGTGATTGTGGGAAAATGGTATAACTCTGAGCCTCATCAGCACAAATGGGCATATTAAAGCAAACCTCAGGTGGCTGAGGGGACTTTGTGAGATAATGAAGACCTCCGTCAGCACAGGTGTTCCCTCGTCGTGTGTAATACCACAGGGAAACCTATGGTGGAAGCTCATGATGACTCATCAGCCTTCCAAGTATGTGCTGTGCATGCAGCTGTTTATACACCTTCTCCATGGAAGGCCCAGAGGAATTGTCAGCCAGTCCAAATCAGAAATGAGAATAGAAGGTGACCAGTTTGGAGGATGTCTCAGCCCTGCAGATACACAGCGCCTTCCAATCTCCTTGTCTCTTTCCTTAGTAACTATCTTGAGTTGTGTTTTATTATCCTCAGGTCTGAAAAAATCACTTGAGCTTAAAACTTAGATCTCAAACTAGATTTAAATCTCATAGCCTCTGTTCTCCCCAGGAGTTTCAGGGTGAGGTGAGGTAAGGAAGTGTTACTGAATGTTTGTATGCCCCCAGATTTCACATGGTAAATCCTAACGCCCAATGTGTTGGAATTTGGAGATGGGGACTTTGGGGATAATAAGGTCATGAGGCTAGAATCATCATGAATGGGATTAGTACCCTAAATATAGATACCTCAGAGAGTTCCCTCATTCCCTTGCACCATGTGAAGATGCAGTGACAAGATGATAATCTATGAACCACAAAGCAGGTCTCACCAGACACTGAATCTGCCAGAACCTGGATCTTGGACTTCCAGCCCCAGAACTGTGAGAAATAAATTCCTGTTGTTTGTCAGCCATCAGTCTAGGGTGTTTTTGATATATCAGCTTGAACAGGATAAGAGAGAGAGGTTGGGGGATTCTACCCTGGTTGCACATTTCATAAGCAGTTCTGGAGTGGAGAGGAGCTGAATCTAAACTGGGAACATAACATTTCACCTCTCTCTCCCAAGTCTAGCTCCTCCGGGGTTGTACCAGGCAGGGGGCTCAGAAAGGAGGTAGTGCTGCTAAATGGTGACAAGTTGATGGGAGAGCTTCCCCTGGTCTTGAACTGAAATGCTTGTGCTAAATCTCTGAGTGTGTTTTCTTGGCCAATAAGGGTTTGGGGTATGTTTCTGGAGTGTAGAACACCAGACAGGAAATAGCATGTGCAAAGGCACAGAAGCACAAGAAAACCTGTTCAGCTCTGAGGCAGATAGCACTTTGGAATGGCCAAGGCGGTACTGGTATGAGGGGCTCATAAAACAGGCAAAGGTCAGACTGGGGGAAAAATCAAAAACAACCACACTTTCCTAGCAGGCAAAATAAGCTGGGTTTTATCCAATAATGATGGGGAAATCAATGAAGGGCATTTAGGTGAAATTGTGGCAAATTGTGAAAATCTCCTAAGTAGGCCTTGGAGGACATATCAGAGAGGGCGAGATTGGAGGGCAGGAGACGGGTCTCGTGGTTCTGCTGATGAGCTTGACTGTGGTGCTTTGCAGATCCTGCATCCCATGATGTTCTCTGCCAGATCCCTTCAAGCAAAGGTCCCCCTACTAACTTCCAGGTCACTTCCACCTGCCCCACTTGCTGCAACTTTCTTTCCAAAGCTGCCTGAACACAGGTGGGCTAGGGAAATTGTCAGATGCACTGCTCCAGGCAGCCGTGCTGCCAGCAAGAGAAGGGAGGCCTTCCTTTTATGGAAGGCCTGGGATTCTTCCTTGGCAACAGCTCTAAGGTCCTTGCTTAGTAACGGAAGATTTCCCCCTCCCACTTTTCAAGTTCTCTCAACAGGAGCTCCCACGCAGGCCCCACCAACTCTCAGCCTGCCAATGGCACCCCCTACTGAGGCTGCAGAAGGAACTCTCAGCTAGGTCCCTTTGAGCACATCCTGATACACACACACACACACACACACACACACACACACACACACGAAGAATGACTCTACCAATGGAGAGAAATGCACGTTGGGAGGCGAGAGGACAGCACTGGAACCAATGTGATGAAAGGCATTGACCTGAAGGTGTTGGAGCCACACAAGACCATGCAAAACTAGGGAATCCTAAATTCCTACTTTGCCTCATACCTACTTAGTGAATTGGACAGATTATTTAACCTCTCTGAGCCTCAGTTTCCCCCCAACTGTAAAATAGGAACAATACTTACCTCTCAGGATTGTTTTGAGAATTAGAGATAACATTATTGTTATCAACATTCCTGCCTGTATCAGCATTTGAGACCTACTAAAAGGATCCCTTATCTCACCTTCCACCCTAAGATGTTTTTAAATATATTTTTATTGGGTTCGGAGAGGAAAGGAGAGAGAAAGAAACATCAATGATGAGAGAGAATCATTGATCAGCTGCCTCTTGCACGCCCCCACTGGGGATCCAGCCCTCAATCCAGACATGTGCCCTGATTATGAACCAAACCATGACCTCCTGGTTCATAGGTTGATGGTCAACCACTGAGCCACAGCAGCCGGGCAGTAAGATGTTTTTAATGTTTTATTTATTTCACATGTTGAAACCCTACTAAATTCAGAGAATTGTCATACCCATTATAGGAGATAAAATATATAAGATAACCCTATACTGGGATTGTTTACTAAGAATGTCAGATGGAGTGTTTTGCGTAGAAGCTAGATTTTAATATTCAACTCCATTTATACCTCCCTTAATATGTCTTTTCAGACTTGAATTTTAGGGCCTGTGGTTGGTCCCCTAAGGGTAAAGGAAGGATAAAACTACATTGTTCAGCTTAACCCTACACCAGAAAATCTTAATATATAGTGCTTTGGTAATGTTTATAATTGTGAGTGGAAAAAAAAGGTTCAAGTTATTATAAATCAGCCTGGTGATGTAATAGGAAGAACATTCCCCCCACCCACCCACACACACCACACACACACACACACACACACACACACACACACACACACACCACACACACACACATACACACACACACACACACACACACACACACACTACCACCACTACTTCCTTGAAACTTAGGAGGTGAATTGCTAAACACAGGATCTTCAGAAAGACATTTGACTTCTTTGCAAATGGAAATTGAAATCTGCTGTCAAATCATGGAAGAATCATTGAATCCAATAAAATAATAGTCATAAATCCTATCTAATAAAAGAGTAATATGCAAATTAACCATCACTTGGCTATACCCACAAGCCATGCTCACAAGCCACGCCCACAAGCCAATCAGGAGTGAATATGCAAATAAACCCAACCAAGATGGCTACAGCCACAGAGAGCAGGAGGGAGGTTTGGGTTTCCCTAGCAATGGAGAAAGCCAAGCTTTCCGCCTGCCCCTGCCGGCCTAGGCCTCCACTCAAGGCTACAAAGTTTCAATTATAGAAGATACATAAATCCCAACAGAAATGGCTGCCACCTCGGAGCAAGCAGAAGGCTTGGCTCCACTCCAGGCTACAAAGTTTCATTTGTAGAAAATAAATAAACCCCAGATACCAGGGCCTCTGCTTGGGTCGCCAGGGGGCATGGCCGGCCTGCAAACCACCACAGGCCCCTCACCCAGGCTGCCCCACGCCCCAAGGGAACCCCCACCCTCATCCGGGGCACCCTTCAGGGCAAACCAGCTGGCCCCCACCCATGCATCAGGCCTCTATCCTATCTAATAAAAGAGTAATATGCAGATTGACCATCACTCCAACACACAAGATGGCTGCCCCAATGTGGTCAAAGATCCTGCCCCCATGTGGACACAAGATGGCCACCACAAGATGGCCAGCAAGGGAGGGCACTTGGGAGGGACCAGGCCTGCAAGGGAGGGCAATTGTGGGTGATCAGGGAGCAGGGGAGGACAGTTGAGGGGGACCAAGCCTGCAGGGGAGGGCAGTTAGGGGTGACAAGGCCTGCAGGGGAGGGCAGGTGGGGGGAACCCAGGCCTGCAGGGGAGAGCAGTTGAAGGGGACCAGGCCTGCAGGGGAGGGCAGTTAGGGGTGACCAGGCCTGTAGGGGAGGGCAGTTAGGGATGACCAGGCCTGCAGGGGAGGACAGTTAGGGGAAAACAGGCTGGCAGGGGAGCAGTTAGGCATCAATCAGGCTGGCAGGGGAGTGGTTAGGGGGTGATCAGGCTGGCAGGCAGAAGCAGTTAGGGGCAATCAGGAAGGCAGGCAGGTGAGCAGTTGAGAGCCAGCAGTCCTGGATTGTGAGAGGGATCGGTGGGATCGGGCCTAAAGGGGCAGTCGGACATCCCTCGAGGGGTCCCAGATTGGAGAGGGTGCAAGCTGGGCTGAGGGACACCCCCGCCCGTGCATGAATTTCGTGCATTGGGCCTCTAGTATTTCATAAAAGAAAATGCTAACTCTCTAGCAGAAGGTGATTGGTAACTTAAACATAAGCCAGACTTTATATGGAAGAAGGTTGGATGGCTGATATGTGAGATGGGGAAAGCATTTCAGGCCATAGAAGTTGGCAAGTGTCCCTCCTGGCATAAAGCAGGAGCTCCCCATGGCTTGTAGAGAGAGGACAGAGGCCTGTGCTTTTTTCTGTCAAATGAAGTGGCCCAGCCTCTCTTCTAATACCCACTGACTGCCTCTGGCCCCTTTTTGCAGCGCCCAGATTAGTATTCTTTGTTCCTTGTCACTAACATTTCAGTAAGACTTGGCAGGCTACTAGCTGGTCATCATCTCCATCATCATTATACTGTACATGAAGGTCCTTTAAAAGAGGTTGGCCACTGCATTTTAGGTTTACATTTGAAGCTCTTAATCTTATAGTCTTAGCTTTTCTAACCCATCAGTATCTATACTAATAATAGAGGAATATGCAAATTGGCCGGGATGCCATAATGTAACGACCGAACAGCAGGGACCTGAGGCTGCATGGCACCTGGCCAGGGCGGGGGACCTCAGGCCATGCCCCCCCACCTGGAGGAGCTTGATGGGGGACCTCAGGCCACACCCCCCACCCCAGCACCAGGCCAGGGGACCTCAGGCTGCATCCCCCGCCCAGCAGGGCTTGACAGGGGCCCTCAGGCTGCACCCCCCACCAGGTGCCAGGCTGGGGGACCTGAGGCTATGCCCCCAACCCAGAGGGGCTTGGTGGGGGTGGGGCCAGCCAGGTCTGGGTTTCACCCAATGGGGGTAGGGCCGACCAGGTCTGTGTCTCCTGCGTTTTTGAAGTCTGTGCGGGTGGTAGGTGGGGACTTGACTCTAGGTCCCGCGGTGCGCACCAGACTCTGACAGGAGGGAGATTTTCATATACATTTTACAAATTTTCTTTCATCTCTGACACTTCTATTATAGAGAAAGGGCAAATAGCAATATTAAAATATTTCCTCTAGTTAATTCCCTTTTAATGTGCACAAATTTTGTGCACCAGGCCACTAGAATTAAAATAATAAAAAAAAATCATTGAGGATCCATCCTTTTGCTAAATACTTTACATCTGTTACCACACTCAATCTCCACAACAACTCCATGAAAGAGGTTCTGTTATTATCCTCATTTTACTAATGAGGAAACTGAGGTATTAAGCTTGAGTATCTTACTTGAAGTCACACAGTTAGTAACTGGAAGGCCCAGCTTTGACAACCACGCTCTTAACCACTCCCTTCTGACTATGGAGTTAGAACCAAGTATGGAAATCCCTTTATGGGAAGGTCATCTTGAGGTCATTAGGGGATTCGGAAAGTTTTCTGGAAAGATGAACCTTCTTGTTTCATATGAGTGGGAAACCTGAAGTTGAAAACAGAAGTGATGACTTGGTGGGCACCCTGGTAGGAAGAGGGCTGGAATGCACTAGTCACACTCATCCTGGTACCAGGTCACTGAGTGGCCTTGGGCATGACAACCCCGTTGAGCCTCAGTTTCATCCTCTGAAATATAAGAAAATTGGAAACAATGTCCTTTAATCTCCTTTCAGATTCAGCTGGAAATTGATGTGATTTTGGGGGGTCATGTCATTCTCAAGAAACCATAGAGGCCCCTTCTCTTGGAGGAAGATCTTCAACAACCTCTTCTTCACCTCTTTGGTATTTGGTTCCAAAACATTGAGTTGATATCTGTCATTAATCATAAGAAGATATAGACAGAGAGGATGAGGAAAAGGGAGAAAGATCTCTAGAAGCCCCTCCCTCCTTTCTTTTTTTCCCTTTAACTTTTCCTTCTGGCAGCCAAATAACAGAACTTGTCTCTGAGAGGCTTTCGTGGTGTATAATTTAAGGCCTATAAATAGATGACTGTTATTAACAAGCACACACACACACACACAACCACACACACACATTTTTCCCTATATTCAGACATCAGCAGAGATACTGTTAATAGAAGAAAAGAGATAAGCTGTTTAAAATGGGAGGCACCTTTTTCTCTCCTCTACCAGCTGGATGGCTGCATCTATTTCTTCCTCTACCTTTTGCTCTGAACTCATTCTATTCATCTAGGTTTTATTTCCATCTCCATTCCTTTTATGCTGCTAAACCCCACCCTCGATTCTCTTACCATGTTTTTTTTCTAATACTTAACTGTCTGCTCTAATCTTTATGCCTTAGTCTTTTCCTGATTAATGACCAGTTTCTGTACCCCATTCAAAAGGCAGTTTGAAACCTTACTAGTCTTCCCTAAAATTCCATCTGACACAGGACACACTAGTATGGATATAACCACATTGGTAGAAAGAACTAGAAGACAAGAGTCACAGAGCTTCACATAAAAAAAAAAAAAGAAACTATATCGAGAAACAGAGAAGATAGGACTGACAATAAAATCTGCATGTCAGCTACTACTTATTACAGAAAAATTAAAAAGATGGTCAGGTCTGGTTGGATAATATAAAATGACAGATTCATTGATGATTAATATATTAGAATGTCCATTTATATGGCATAATACAGATTCCAAGGACCTTTTAAGTACATTATTTCAGTTGATCCTCAAACTAATAAACTAGAGGGCAGAGGGGACATTGAGAGTGAGTGTGTTCTCTTCCCTAAGATACCATAGCCCGTGATGGCAAGTCCGGGGCCAACACTGGCTTTTGTGTGACCCTCAGGGAGTACTCAGGCATATGTCTTATCACCATCTTAGTATTTATCACCATGATTTATGATGATCTGCTTACTTGTCTTTCTCCTCCACTCTTCTGTGAGTTATTTGGTTGAATTCCCTGTGCTGGGAAAGTGCCTGACACAGGGAAGGAGGGCAATAAACATTTCTTTAATGGTGGAGTAAAGGAAAGGACAGTTCATGCATCTCCCCGCAAAAGCCAATGTTAAACTACGTGGTAAACAAAGTAAAGTTTGACTTGGGACACCTTCTTGCATCACCTCGCACCATCCTGTTTGCTTATAGGCTGACTACAAGAGCGACCAGGACTCACACTCCCCTTTCAACCAAATGGCTCCAGCCCTATAAGCTCTCTTGTGTCCATTCAGACAACCTCAGCTCATTTACATCACATCCCCAACACGAGCTGCATTCTGCCTTGTGTTATCAGGCCTTGCAATGTCTTTCCTGCTACCACATATTTTCACCTTCTTAAGTAGCCAAGTCTTATTAAATTAATAACAAATTACCTCATTCATTAATTAAAGGAGGGGAACTAATACGAATGAAAGGTCAATTGTATGTTAAGCATTATCAGAACCTCTAAAGATTTATCCTTTAATCTTCATTTAATTGATAAGGAAACTGAGGCTCCAAGAACTTAGAGAATTTATCAGAACACGGAATAGAAGGAAGGAAAGATGGTACAGGTAGTAAGTGATTGATCTGGGCTTCAAGGGCAAGCCTTTCTGATTCCAAAGCCCAAGATTTTTCCAGTAAATTAGCCTCTTCCATAATTCTAATTCCAATGGGAATGTCCTTTCGAATTCTAAGACAACATGACGGACTTACGAAATCAATGAATTGAAAAATCTGCCCCTAGTCACCAGGCACATGTAATCATCATAATAATTCTTTGAAACGAGTTTAATCTTTTCTCTCATAGAGTATGAGGAATAATATGCATAGAGCTTATCCCTAATGCAGTTTTATTTACACACAAGGGGGCCTGTTATTAGTTCCATTTTTCAGGCTACACATAAAGCAATTTCCTGTGTGACCCATGGCTACCAAGTGAGTGTAGATGGCTCTGGGGATAAGAGGCTAGTTCCCCCCGATGAGATGCATGTACCCCGGTCCTTTCACTAGCCCAAAAAATGAAGTTTCTTTTCTTTGAGTTTTAAAATAGATTCGTTTTCATGTGTCCAAAAAGAGACCTGGGAATCAGCTGGCACACTCTATCAGTCAATGCTTCAGCCATTGCCCATTGAGTTCCAAGAGGATCCTGGAGTTCTGTAAAGTCCTAATGAGCCTTCTGAGCAGGCAAACAAAGATGAATTATTTTCTCTCTTGTTTTGGTTGTCAACTATGCTCTCATTCTCACTCCCCCGCTCTTCCTGTTTGTTCTCACTCACACCCAGGTAACTCCTGCTGGTCCTTCAAAGCCCAGGATTCCTCATCTCCTCCAGAAAGTGACCTCTGACTGTAACCACCTCCTACATTGCTATCTTCTTTGAATCTTCGTTTCCCTCGTGGTCAAGCCTTTTTCGTTGTTTCATGTGTTTTTGATTGCTTACCAACTAGATTTTCAACATCTTTAAGATATAAACCTAAACACTAGAAACACTTTAAGTGGAGAAAAAATAAATTTCAATCCCTTGAAAACTGGAAATATACTAATGCTATGTGTGATAAACTGCTATTAATAGATTGATGTAAGCCTGTATTAATCTAAATTAATACCAGAAAGAATTCTTCATTATTCAAGTTTAGCAGACAACAGACTTTTGGGTTCCTGCCAACTGGACCAGTGTCTCTTTGAAAGCATGCATTCATGACAAGAGGTCAGCCTAATGAGGACTTTGATCTGACATGAAGAGCCATGATCCCACACAGCTTCTAAAGCCACAGGGGAGTGGGGTCTGAGGCTGACGCAGAGCTCCAGCTACCTGCAGTGTCCTGGGCACCACCCTGTCTAACTCATCACAGCACATTTAGGCTTGTGCCAAACGAGGCTGGAACTCGCTGCCTCCTCTTTTCCTGCAACCTGCCCAATGCCGGGCATCTGGGCTACAGCTCTTATCCAGGGCTGGTCACCACCCTGGAAAAGATGTCACTTGGATGGAGGGTTCCCACACAGGGGGTTATGCACTCTGGTGAGCACCAGGAAAGATGCTATATTTGGAGACTAGGGCTCTGACATCATTTTCTCATGGCTGGGGCACATCCTGTATATGGGCTTTTCCACCCCACCCCCAGCCTCACCCCTGTCTCCCTCTTCTTGCTCAGATTGTGTAGGACACAGGTAGAATAACAGGTGGCTGACAGCATCACAGTCACAAGCATAAATTGCCCTCTTGGGTGTTTGGATTTTAATGTAGGAAGTTATGTATTGGCTAAAGATAACATTTTAATCAAATGTCCTCTAGAACCAGACCACAGTGGGGCTATAACATTACAAAAGAAAAGACAGAGAAGTCAAGATCTAGAATTCACATCAGTTAGAATCTCCTGGTTTCCAGTTTTCAAAGCTGTAGGAAATTCCTGTCCTATGTGTCTTGTAACAAGACTATCAGAACTACTCTTTAGAATAACAAAAGCTTTCCTGAGGGAAACTGTCATTCCATACCTGGCTTTCAAGTGGACGAAATTATGTGTGTGAAATTAACTGCCTAGGCCTGCAGGGATTAGGGAGTTTATAGATAATTCCTGTTTCTGTTCTTAAGCGAATGTCTTATATTTTTGTTTTATCCCTCTGCCTGTATACGTGTATCATTCAGTAGACAACTATTGAGCCTAGAAAAATTAGCAATTGTGCCTCTATCATCTCTTTTTATTTTTTCATAGTTAATGTTTAGAAATATACTTTTGAAATGCTAAGAGACTCTGAAATATTTAATAAACAAACTATTAGGTTGAGAACCTAAGTGTCAAACTACAAAGAAACAACATAGTGATTTGCCATTTGCTAAACCGAATATAGAGCTACCTTGCAGGAGACAAAACAATTCAAAATAAACTCTGCCTGACAATAGACCTATGAGCAGATCCTACAAAAGGGCTAAGTCACAACAGTAAACAATAACAAGAATAGTTTCCATGTTTGAGACAAGCTGGTTTTCAGTCTGAAACACCTTTCAGCGGCAATGATCTCATTTCATGCTGTAATCACTGATATGGGCAGAAGATATCATCCCACTTTATACGTGAGAAAATTGAGTCTCAGAGAGGTTTAATAACTTGCCTAAAGCCACACAGCTAAGAAATGATCAAGCCAATGCTAAAACCACATTTTTTTTTTTACTTCAAATTCAGGGCTGTTTTTACCATACCATGCTGCAAGTGGAAGGCATTACATAACCTCCAATTGTCCTTCATTTCTAGGTAATCAGGGAATATCTCCTGTGGCACCTTCTTTTCCTGGCTCACTTAGCCTCGATTACACATTTTTATTACCACAGTGCTCATTTGATAGTAACTCTATTGATCAGGCCCTTATAAAACAAACAAACTAAAACACTTATAAAACAAACAAACTAACTAAAACAACACTTTGCCCTGGCCAGTGTAGTTCAGTTAGTTGAATGTTGTCCCATGCACCAAAAGGTTGCTGATTTGATTCTGGTCAGAGCACATACCCAGGTTGCAGGTTTGGTCCCCAGTTAGGGTATGTACAGAAGGGAACTGATAAATGTTTCTCATATATATATATATATATATATATATATATATATATATATATATTAGATGCCCGGTGCACAAAATTTGTGCACGAGGGAGGGGGGTGTCCCTCAGCCCAGCCTGCACCCTCTCCAATCTGGGACCCCTCGAGGGATGTTGGACTGCCTATTTAGGCCGATCCCACTGGGATCAGGCCTAAACGGGCAGTCGGACATCCCTCTCACAATCCAGGACTGCTGGCTCCCAACTGCTCGCCTGCCTGCCTTCCTGATTGCCCCTAACCACTTCTGCCTGCCAGCCTGATCACCCCCTAACCACTCCCCTGCCAGCCTGATTGATGCCTAACTGCTCCCCTGCCAGCCTGTTTGCCCCTAACTGCTCTCCCCTGCAGGCCTGGGTCCCCCTCAACTGCCCTCCCCTGCAGGCCTGGTCCCCCCCAACTTCCCTCCTCTGCCAGCTTGGTCACCCCTAACTGCCCTCCTCTACAGGCTTGATCGCCCCCAACTGTCCTCCCTTGTAGGCCTGGTCCCTCCCAACTGCCCTCCCCTGCTGGCCTGATCGCCCCCAACTGCCCTCCCTTGTAGGCCTGGTCCCTCCCAAGTGCCCTCCCTTGCTGGCCATCTTGTGGTGGCCATCTTGTGTCCACATGGGGGCAGGATCTTTGACCACATGGGGGCAGCCATCTTGTGTGTTGGAGTGATGGTCAATCTACATATTACTCTTTTATTAGATAGGATAGAGGCCTGGTGCACGGGTGGGGGCCAGTTGGTTTGCCCTGAAGGGTGCCCCGGATGAGGGTGGGGGTTCCCTTGGGGCGTGGGGCGGCCTGGGCGAGGGGCCTGTGGTGGTTTGCAGGCCGGCCACGCACTCTGGCGATCCAAGCGGAGACCCTGGTATCTGGGGTTTATTTATCTTCTACAATTGAAATTTTGTAGCCTGGAGTGGAGCCAAGCCTTCTGCTTGCTCCGAGGTGGCAGCCATTTCTGTTGGGATTTATGTATCTTCTATAATTGAAACTTTGTAGCCTTAAGCAGAGGCCTGGGCCAGCCAGGGTGTGCAGGAAGCTTGGCTTCCTCCATCACCTGGGGCAACCCTAGCCTCCTGCTCTTTCCAGCTCCGTGGCTTCCACCATTTATGTTTGGGTTTATGTATCTCCTATCATTGAAACTTTGTAGCCTTGAGTGGAGGCCTAGGCTGGAAAGGGCAGGCGGAAAGCTTGGCTTCCTCCATTGCCGGGGAAGCCCAAGTCTCCCTCCTGCTCTCTGTTGCTGTAGCCATCTTGGTTGGGTTTATTTGCATATTTGCTCCTGATTGGATGGTGGGCGTGGCTGGTGGGCGTGGCTGGTGGGTGTGGCCGAGTGATGGTTAATTTGCATATTACTCTTTTATTATATAGGATATATATCTTCCTCCCTTCCTCTCTCCCTAGAATCAATAAAAACATATTTTAAAAAAACCAACTTTCAGCTAAGAATTTCAAAGCAATTTTACCCCAGGGAAAATCCAGGCCCTGAGGGGCTAAGCCATTTTATTTCAGTTCCCGTGGTAGCACTATAAGAAGAACAAAGTGTCTTATCTTCTTCCATCCTCTAATGAATCCCAGAATAGGGGTCGGCAGCCCATGACAGAGATGTCTTGCTAATGCTGGATATTGTGTCAGTCAAAGGCAGAACCATCAGACAAAACCCCTTGTCAGGGCTCCTCTTTCTCCTCAAATTCAATGAAATATTTGTAAAAAAAGTTTAAAAATGGAAAAGTGCTATATAAACATAAAGCATTATTGTCACCTTCATATTTTGGGGGCACTAACAAATGCTTTTTATCTTACTCTCCCGCATGCTGCCTCCGCTGTTTGCCAGTCCAGCACCTGTTTTGTATATAGTAAAAACAGGCCAATATTATTATTTATTTTTACACCTTCAAGATATTCTTTCTAGGGGTCCTAAAGCTGAAAAGATTTGTTTTAATTAACCCATCATCGTGACATGCCAAAAATGCTTGGGGCTCATACAGTAAACCTTGTTATAAGACTGACCCTACCTATGCACTCAAGAGTACTTAAGACTCTCTAGAGCTGTTAGTTGTTTGTAGAATACAGCTGCTAGGCTGAGGAATATGAGTTACTTTTTCTTCTCTAATAAAACCCTGTACAGTTAAAAAAAAAAAAAAAAGAATACAGCTGCTATTTCTCACTTATCCACATACGGTTCCTCCTTCTGAACTATCCTGCACTACTACACATTTGTCTGCCAAGTGTCCTCTACAACAGAGCTTAGGAGTCATCTCCTCTGGGAAGATGTCCCTACTGAAGACCCCCCAAGTCCATCCCTACCCATAGACTAGCTTGCCCCTCCTGTAATCAATGATGTCCTCCTGCTTCCTCACTCTGGTGTTAAACTCTTAGAAGCCAGCATATTATTGGGTTCTGTATCCCAGCACCCAGCACAGTGCCTGGCACACTGGTGGTGCTCAGTCCATGCTTGTTAAGTGAATGATTGGTGCCAAGAGCTGTTGCAAGAGAAACTGGAATGATAAACAAAAAAGGCCTACTCAAGACATTCTCTCCAAAAGTCTTGGACTCTGGTGTCCTCGGCTCCCACAGGGATAGTCCTGAAGTATTTCCTATGTCTTCCTTTCCAGGAAGTATAGCCAGGCCATTCAGTAATTTCTGTGGGTCAAGTACCTGCCATGGCTATTTGTAAATGGAAACTGCCATTCAGTGATGATAATTTTATCTTCCTCCCCCTATTTTAAAAAAGTAGTAATGTATGGGTACACATACAGAAAAGCACATAAATCCATATATACAGTTTAACAAATACATGAATACAATAAAGAGAACACCCACATATCCACCACTTAGGACAAGAAAAGGAAGACTGCCAGCATCACAGACAATCCGTGAGCCCTTCCTAACAACAACTTTTCCCTTTCTTCTTAGAGGTAACTTCTGTGCTGACTTTTATGATCAAAATTCTTTCTTTAAAAATATATTTGTATTGATTTTAGAGAAGAAAGGAGAGGGAGAGACAGAAGCATCAATGATGAGAGAGAATCATTGATTGGCTGCCTCCTGCGCATCCCACTGCGGATTGAGCCCGCAACCCAGGATGTGCCCTTGACCAGAATCAAACTTGGGACCCTTCAGTCCGCAGGCCAACACTCTATCCACTGAGCCAGACCAGCCAGGGCGATCAAAATTCTTTTGTCTTTTTTTGTATGTATGGGTTTCACCACTCACATATGCAAACTCTAAACAATAATGATTTGCTTCCCGTTTTTGACGTTTGTATAAATGGAACCATTCTGTGTCCTCTCATTCAGCATTGGGTTTGTGAGATTCATCCATGTACCTGCATGTCTCAGAGCACCGTTATTGCTGTATAGTATTCCATTGTTTGAATAAACTACAAAGCAATCAGCTGTTCTATTCCTGATGGGTATTCAGGTTGTATCCAAGTTGTAGTTATAACAAACAGTGCTGCTATGAACATTCATGTGTTACTTGGTGCACATTTGAACAAATTTACTAGGGTATGTATATATTTCCAGGTAATATATTAAATAATGCCAAACTGATTTCCAAGTGGTTGCACCAACTTACACTCTCATCAGCAGCCTGGAAGAGATCCCGGTGTTCATCACCTCTTCATTATCAGGCTTTCCGAACTTTTGCCCATGGAATGGGCATGGCAGGAATCCCATTGTCATTTCGTTTGTTTTCACTGATTAGTAATCTTATATTTAGTGACAATCATATTTGCTTCTATTTTAGCCTTTTACCCATTTTTCTTATTGGGTTTCCTGCCTCTTAGTGATGTGGGAGAATCCTTTAAACATTTAGAATATTAGCCTGTGGTTTGTTATGTATGTTGCAAATATTTTCTCCCACTCTATGGTTTATACTCTTACCATATTCATGTCGCCATTTGATAAAGAGAATGTCTCAATTTTTATGTAGAAAAAAATATTTAAAAAATTTTGATAGTGTTTTTTGGTCTCATTTAGGAAATCCCCAAAGACCATGACAATATCTTTCCTTATTGATCTTTTCTTCCACCTATAATCTTTTAATCACTGAAATAAACACTTTTAGCATGGTTTGAGGTAAAGATCCAACTCCATTTTTTCCATGTGGATAACTAATTGTCCTAGCAATTTCTTTAAAAGTCTTTAGAACTACTTTTCTCTCTGATCTTGATATCTGGTAGAGCCAGTGAGTTCTTCTTCAAGAGTGTCTTGGACAATCTTATTAGTTCTTTGTATAGCCATTTAAATTTTAAAATCTGCCTGCCAAGTTAAAAAAAAATCAAACAAATTCATGAAGTTTGCTTGGTTTTGCATTCAATTTATAACTATTTGAGGACAAGTGACATCTAGTCTGATTCATAAACTTAGTGTATCTCGCCACTTATTTAGTTTTCTTTTATCATGTTTCTCAATAACACTAAATAATTTTCTCTGTAGACGTCTTAGACAAAAATATTTTGTTAGCTTTATTTCCAAGGATATCATCTTGTTTTGTGTGTTTTATTCTATTGTAAACAGTAGCTCTTTTATTTAATTTTCAATTTTTTGCTCAATTATATGAATTAAATGTATTGTTTTAAGTATTAAATGTGAATACTACAACCATGCCAAACCCTTGTAATTATTATAATAAACTCTCTATGGATTCCTTTGAATTTTCTACACATAGTTATATCATCTGTGAATAGTGACAGTTATTTCCCCCCACTTTCCAATTCTTATACCTTGTATTTTTTTTATTGTTTTATTGAGCTGGCAAGGAACTCCAGAACAAAGCTGAATAGAAGTAGCAATAGTGGGAATTCTTACCTTGTTCTAAATTTCCAAATGAAAACTCCTAAGGTTTCAACATTGAGTTTGATCTTTGCAAAAAGATAGGAATAGATACTCTATAAAATTAAGGAAATTATATCCTATTCCTATTTTGCTTTGAGTGTATCATGAATGAATATTGACTTTTCCCAAATACTCTCTTTTCATATCTGTGATAATCACATCTTTTTTTTCTCATTTTTTTCTGTTAATGTAGTGAATTACATGAATTGCTTTCACAAAATTTCACTAATCTTACATTACTAATATAAGCCCAAATTATACCTGATGTATTTTTATGTATATTGCTTGATTTGGTTTACTAATTGTAGTTTATGTTTTCATTAACATTCATGAGTGAGGTTGTGCTCTAACTTTTCTTTCTCATTTCACCTTCTAAAGACTTTTCATCCTTTTATCCTTTGTTGAGTGTTAGAATCAAGATTACAGCTAGTATCACAAAGCATAATGGAAGATTTTCCCTTTTGTTATATTGTCTGAAGGAATGAATATAAATTAGAAATATTTATCCCTCGAACATTTATAGAACTTATTTGTAAAATCATCTGGACCTAGAGACTTCTGGATAAAAACTTTTCTTTTTGTTTTATTAGTTAAAGTAAAATTCAAAATTTCTTATTTCTTCATGAGAAGGAATTTATATGTTATATTTTTCCATGAATGTGTACCTTTCATATTTATTTTTGAACATATTGGCATTAAGTTTTTCATATACCATATTATAATCTTTTCAATGTGTGCTAATGTTGGTTATTTGTACATTTCTTCTTTATTTTCTTGATCAGTCTCACCAGCCCTTCCAATTTTACTTAATTTTCAAAGAACCAACTTTTGGTTTTGTTTGTTCTTCTTATTATATTTCTATTTTGTATAATATTTTTTATTCTATTAACTTATCTTCTTAATTGCTTTCTTCAACTTTCTTTGGTTTTATATTACTTTGTTTTTCCTAGTTTCTAAAGTTGAAATTTTTAGCCTTTCTTTTTTCTAATCCATCTTTATAACATTTTAACTGCATCTCTTGGTGTTCTGGTAACTAACTTGCAAAAAAAAAAGGAAATGAGAAAGAAAAAAGCCTTCATTTGTAGTGTGCCAATTCCATACATCTGTGTTGTAAGGACTCCCCTGTGACTGATTTCAAGATGCTAGTGGGTTAACCATCAGCTGAAAATTTTCCTGAATATTTGACAGTCAGTTCTTGTAAGCAGATACAAACCAACTCTATCATGCCACTGGATGTATGTTTCAAATTTTAAATAGTATTTTATAATTGTTTAGTCCAAGTATGTTCTGATTAACACTATACTTTCTTTTTTGGCCACACTTCTTTGATTATTTAGAAGTGTTGTGTCCAAATTCCCAAACACATTAGAATATTCTAATTAATTTTTTATTTTTATTTCTAGCTTAATTGAATTTTTATTGGAGATCATGATATATATAGTATCACTTTACTAAAATTTGTTGAGGTTGACTCAAGGTCCAGAAATAATTGATTCTTATAAATATTATATTTAACCTGAAAAAAATGTGTTTTCATATTCTTAATCTGTAATTTTCTGAAGCAATGCTCTATATCTCTTAATTAGATCAAATTTTTTATTTGGTTTAAATCTTTTATTATTATGATTTTTTTCTGCAAGATGTATAGATGCCTAAGAGATGTATATTAAAATCTCCCACTCTGATTGTTATACTTTCCCACTTGTACTTCTGTCAATTTTTACTTTATATATTCTGAAGCCTTGTTTTTTAGTCTTTTTAGATATTTAAATTATAATATTTTTGTTAATTAAAATGTGTCATTGTGAAATAATACTCTATTTCTAATAATATTTCGGCTATTTTGTTTAATATGAATAAATCCTTCTAAGATATCTGTTGATTAGTATTTGGCTGCTATGGTTTTTCATCCTTTTATCTTTCATTCTTTTGTATCCTTTTGTTTTAGTTATGTCTTTTAAAAATAGTATATACAGAAATATAAATCATATATAATATAGCCAGGAAATCTTTGGGGTTTGTTGTTTATAATGGAGATCTTAATCCATTTAAATTTTTGTAAGTTCTATTTGTGGCTTAAAAAAAATCTACCATCTTATTTTGTGCTTATATTTGCCCTACTACTCATACATTTTCTTTTCTTTATTTCCTCATTTTAGTGTTATTTGTTATCATTAATATTTTTCTTCTATTAGTTGTGAATTATATACTGTTTCTATTATTTAGTATTTACCCTGAAATGGCAACATTTATACTTAATTCATAAAATTTTAACATTAATCAATACCCTGATGTTCATTACAGAGAATATAAAAAACTTTAGAGCATTTAACTCATTTTCCCTCATGTTATTCTTCCTGAATATTCTCCTTTTTTTCTTCTTTTTGATTTCATAAGACGTTACTATTATTATTTCAATAAGCAAGTACACTTATGTTAGAATATATTTTTATAATTGTGTCCTTCCTTTCTTCTTGCAAGAAGACCTGCCTGAGGACAGATATGTGTCAGAAGGACTGGAAATGTAGGACAGATGGTGGGACAAGACTTGTGGTGAGCGAGACTCAAGGAGACATCTGAGAGCTAATGCTCAAGGCTGAGCTCAGGTCAGAGTTAGGTGAGAAGACAGAAGTCGAGGGGGTCTAGCCAATGTGAGAGAGCAGATCTCAGGTGAGCATTTGTAACCAGGGATCTGGACAAGCAAGAAACAGACAGATATATCAAGTTGTCCTTACCAGAGATAGAAGGAAGCATCATCACAGCCAGCAGCCCTATACGTTGAAGGAATACCCAGGACAATCAGGGAGCATCTTAGACACCTTTTGTTGAGTAGGGCATAAGTCCACAGATGTGGTAAGTCATGTTAGGGAGCTAGAGGCTGAAGAGAAATAGGGGTCACAAATAAGAGCAGATTTTATTTCATCTGTTGACAGTTTTCTGTTCAAAGTATTGATGTCCAGAGCATAATGCATTGCCTAGCACTTAATAGGCACTCAATAAATAGATAACTGTTAATTTATTTTCTGACTCTCACTGAACTAATGGGATTATGTGCCAGCCTTAATGTGATAAAAACATGATTTTTTCATGTTTCTTCACCTAAAGGCACTAATATCTGGGGGTTACAATCAGTATTTAACTAAAATGTAAGGCAAAATAACAGAAGTTAAAATGCCATGATGGTGCCATTAGCTCTGCCTGAGACTATCAGGAATGGAGAAGGTGGCAGGCTTGTTTGAAGGGTCAATTATGGGTCATCTTCATGACAATGACAGCCCTAGGGGATATCGCTAATATTCTGAACCTGCTCTTCCTAAGTTATTGGTACTGGGGATCAGGGCAAGGACTTGCTCTGTGATACAGAGTCACCAGGAAAAGCCTAAAAAACAAGGGATATTGCTCCTTCAACTCTCTCTGCCTCCTCCACCAGCCAACTGGGAGTACTCTTTTCATTAGTTTCTTATGAGTTTCCGTCCCATCTTGTGATGCTTGTCACAGTCTGCCTTATAGTCCAGATGGACAATACCTAGGGCATTCTAAGTTTCTGAGACTATGAAATGAACCAGGCAGATTCTGAGGATCCCAAAGCCCTTGATGACAAACATCACTGGGATCTACCATTAGCTGGAGGGCCAGCCATGGCTGACACCACTTTTCCCCTCCCAGCCCAGACTCTGATGGGGGAGTTTCCACTGCACCAAAGAAAGCAAGTGATGGGTGTGGTGTGTAGTTTCCACATTCTTTATGCAAGAATCCTCCAGGCCTATTCTGACACTCTGCTTTTTCATGATCCCATGTTAGCACCAGAGAAGTCCCCAGAGGGGAAGCACACATACAGCCTGCCTAGGATTCTCTCACCTACATCTTTCTGCCTGTCAGTGGCATCCCAGAACCCCAGAGTGAGCTCCTATTCTGACCCCGAGGCCACATAAGCATGGCAGCATGAGCAGGGCCATTGGATTATTAGTGGGTCCCCTGTGCTGTCAAATAGAAGGAAAAGAACTTCCCTATGACAGTTCCCATCTTCTATTTTTTTTTAATTCTTTATGGTTTAAAGTATTACATGAGTCTCTTTTTTCCCCACATTGACTTCTCCCCTGCCACCCCCTCCCCCAAGCACAAGCCCTCACCCCCCTATTGTCTGTGTCAATTGGTTTTGCTCATATGCATGCATACAAATCCTTTGGTTGATCTCTTACCCCCTTAAACCCCACCACCACCTTCCCTCATAGTTGTACAGTCTGTTCAATGCTTTTATGACTCTGGTTCTATTTTTGTTAATCAGTTTATATTGCTCATTATATTCCACAAATGAGTAAGATCATGTGATATTTATCTTTCTCTGACTGGCTTTTTCACTTAGCATAATGCTCTCTAATTCCATCCATGCTGTTACAAATGGTAAGAATTCCTTCTTTCTTACAGCAGTGTAGAATTCCATTGTGTAGATGTACACAGTTTTCTAATCCATTCATCTGCTGATGGGCACATACCTTTTCATCCTGCCTTATAGCTGCACACATAGTTTATGCGTGGTCATGCACAAAGATTAGAAGAGTTTTGAGGGTGAAATCATGTCACATTTGTATCATCACAGGGTCTAATATGGTGCCATTCATCAAGGAGGAGTCAAACAGTAGGTCAGTTGACAAATAGTTATGGTTCAGTGTTAAATGCCAGGACTGTGCTACAGTCAAAGATGTTCTATGAGAAGAAGCTTGATCCTGAGGTTTGATGCATGTTCTAGTTTCCAGGGGCTGCTACAAAAAAGCACTACAAATGGTGTGGCCTAAAACAGAAATGTATTTCCCACAGTTCTGGAGGCTGGAAGTCCAAGTCCAGGTGTTGGCAGAGTTGGTTCTTTCTGAGGCCTGTAAGGAGACTCTTCCAGGCCTCTCTTGTAGCTGCTGGTGGTCTCAAGTGTCCCATCACTTGTAGATGGTATGTTTTCTATCTTCACAACATCTTCCCTCTGTATGTGATGTCCAAGTCCTCATTTCCTATGTTTATAAGGATATAATGTACTAGTATTAGGATCCATCCCAATGGCCTCATCGTAATCATTTGCAAAGACCTAATTTCCAAATAAGTTCACATTCAAAGGTACTAGGCTTTAGGACTTTTGTATTGGGGGGGGGGGGTAGACACAATTAAGCCCATAATGAACAGTATCTGGACTCAGAGGAAGGGCATTCCAGGCTGTAGACAGAAAATGAGCTAAGGCGTGGAGATGGAAAGGGAAGTGATTTCATATGCTTAAAAAAGTGATTGGTTTCACATGACTGTGGTTAAGGTTATATAATGAATATAAATGCATCTGAAGAATGAGCCTATGAACATGAAATTTGTTTAACTAGTGTAAATTCCCAGTGTAGACTCTGACTCACTTTATTTCTCTGGTTCTACATCTGCCATTTTTATTTATTTATTTGTTTGTTTGTTTGTTTATTTATTTATTTATTTTGCATTTCAAGAGGTTACAGTTGGCATGACATGCTGCCTAAGTACATTCAGCATCTCCTCTTGTTTTTGCAGAGGTGAGGCACTTCTGGATGTGATAGGGCTCCCTTTGAGACAGGCTGGTGGCACCTTTGATCATGAAGAGAGAAGTCAGCACAGATGGGCTCTCAGAAAGGGAGATTGAAGCCTCAGCCATCAACTCCTAGAGCATTATGTAAACCATGCTTATTACCTATTCTGCAAGCACAGAATTCTGTCCTGGATTGACTGCTCCTGGGAGACTGGCATCTGCAGTCTGCTCCAGGCTAAGAGTAGAGTTTGTCACATGTCACCTTCACTCAAGCACCACCTAATCCTTCAGCATGCCCCAGACATGACCCAGCTGCCACTTTTGAGAAACACCACATGGTCACATGCAAACAATGGACACTTCACAAATGGTTTTGTGTTTTTTCTTTGTATCAGTGATGGAGGTGATGAGGGCCAGGGTGCAGGGCAGAGCTCTGATGGTGATGGTCATAGTGCTGGCAATAGTGATAGTCGAAAATATAGGGTCTTGATCCATTACTTTGATGAGTGTATATAAGCCTGAAGCTTGGTGAGAAATGGCACCAGGATGTAAAACGTCTTACATCCTTTCTAATGCCTGGCCCAGAACTCTTCTACAGTATCTGCCAACTAGATAAATAAATATTCAATATGACCAATTTCTATCAAGTTCAGAGTTCCATGCTTAGGAATTGAATCCTCCCTCTGCAACTTATGAATGTTGTGACCCTACAGAATTTATAGCCACAAATCTTGACACTATCTGAACATCATAAGCCATCAATTAAGGAGCTCTATTAGTAGCAGTATTATCCTAATTGGAATTTATTTTTTTAAAAAAACTAAAGTCTCTACAGACTAGTTATAGAGGCTATGACCCTCCTTCCCACTTTAAATGCCAGCGTGGCATTGGGTGAACTGAGGAGGTGCTAATAGGCCTCTGCAGTCAACACCCATCTGTCTCTGCCCCTACACAATGCTAACAGTGGCACTGCGATGAGAATGGCAAGTTATAAATGACCAACATGCCAATAAGTGACTCAGCAATAAAGAACTGGAATTATTATTATTCATTCAATAAATTGAACCTCCTTAGCTGTGACTAATACTCCTAAGCCCTTTATCTCAGCCCTAACCTCAAACACCACTTTCACCTCCCTGTTGCAGCACTTCTCAGAGAGGGAGGAGGAGAGAGAAGGTGCAGAGAAGGGTCAGGACCTCACCTCCAGGAATTCTTTGTTGGCTTGAACTGGATTGCCTTCCTGACTTTTCCTCATCTATTTCTTTTTCTTTTCTTTTTTTCTGCTGCTTGTCTGCTTCTTTCTATCCTCTCCCCACTCCCTCAGTGAGGTATTAAACTAACTCATCTCATTTCTCCCCAGGTGAGGAGGGGGACCATATTCAGGAAAAAAGTTCATTTAAAAATCCTTATAAAGGTATTTTGTATATTTCAAGAGACTGTTAAGTAACTAGCTCAGAGGGAAAATCCTGCCCATCCTGGGTGTTAGGTCAGAGATTATTCATCCAGAATGAAAGTTCTCTCTCTCTCTCTCTCTCTCTCTCTCTCTCTCTCTCTCTGTCTCTCTCTCTCTCTGTCTCTCTCTCTCTCTCTCTGATAAAGAGAGAGAGAGAGAAGGCCATCAGATTTAACAAACCTTTATTAAGCAGCTCTTGGGGGTGAGGTGACAGTTTAGGAGAGGAGGCAGGTGCACAGTCTAGAGCTGTGCCCTAGGCAGGGTGATCAATGCTCTGATGGAGGTAAAACATTTTGCTGTGAGAACCCAAATGAGTCCAGCTGGGAGGCTTGCAAAAGTCAGCTGCAACCCATTTCAATCAGAGCTTTGTTTTTCCCAGCTTTGTCAGTCGCTGATTGTCTCAATTTTGGTTAGCTCTGAATCAGCTGTTAGCATTGTGGCACTCACCAGACCAGCTATGCTTCTATGTTTCTTAATAATAGCTCACATTTATTTAGTGCAGCTTTTCCACAGCCTCTATATGCATTGTTCCGTTTTATCCTCCCACTATCCCTGTGAGTTCACTCTGGCAGAAACCAAGGACGGCTCAATGCTGAGCTCAGTGCTGCCGCCCAGTAGGCACTCACTGTGTCTGTGTGGATGGTGTTGTCTGGCTAGCTGGATGAGGAAATTACCTATTTAGGTTAAGTGATATTCCCAGAACTGGGACTGGAATCCAGCCTTCCAATATTTCTGTCTACTGTACCTCTCACTCTGTCTTGATATACCACATGGTCAAGGACTAGTTATTCTCAAGGTCGAATTAGACTCTTCCCTCAAATTCCAAAGTTTACTAGAGTTGGCATATTTTTTAATAGGGCCCATAATTTTGTTCAGTTTTCATATGGATTTTCAGATTTCGAGAGAACAGTCAAAGAAACTTCTTTCATCAGTATCATCACCATCATTATCAAAATTCATCTAGTAAGAGTATAAGACATATTGAACATTGGCATTGATTAAAGTCACCTTTTTGCTCCTCTATCCCTTTGCCAAATGGACTTCTCACTCCGAATGGCCCTAAACTTCAAGCAAATTGATGTATGTACATTTGATATTATATCTATACCAAAATTTTTATTCAAAAGATGATAATAGCCATAACCTTAAAGACATTTTTAAACATCACTTAATACCATTTTTGCATATCACCTTCCCATGTTTGCTGTAATGCACAGTGATGGTTATAATTATGGTTTCAGGATATTTTTTAAATCTTCTTTCATCAGTTACCAGTCTATCATATTTCCATATTGCTCCATAGACATTATAATTGTCGTTTTAATAATCTCATATGTCCTTTCACAATGATGCACCATCGTTTACTGAATTTTATATCGCATTGTTGGGCATTAAGTTATTTCCAGTTATTTGTTATTATAGATAACATTTCTATGGCCAAACTTGATTTATAAAATTCAACAATGTTCATAGTTAGGATATGGTTAATATTGCGTTATGGATACTAGAATATTGTAAGACACCTTTTTCTCCTTCAAGAAGTTTTCATTTTTTTTCCTGGAAGGAGATAAATGTGCTGAGGCATGGAAGCTGTGTGAGAAGGTACAGTGTGATATCTTCACACTGAATAGACACTAAGAGCTGTGAGTCCTTTGAAAAATGTGTGAGTCAAGGGACATGATTGAAAGGTAGACAGAAAGGATGAAGTGCAGGGTTTTCTTTCTCTGTTCTTGCCTGTCCCTGAGGACTGGGAGCCTGCTCTCCCTCTCTCTCCAAGCAAAGCTACACTACACTTCACTTATCTGCCGACTGATTACCAAGTCCAAATAAATCAGTGAGAGGAACAAGCGAGCCCCAATCTGTCAGAGGGAGGGATGAGATGAAGGAGTCTGGGGAGAGAGAAAATCACTGAATTGGTCTCAGACCTAGGGAGTGCACTATGTCACTGAGTGGGGATCGGGTCCATCTGATGGAGGGGCCTACACTAAATAGAGCAGAAAACAGCCTCGGGACAAAGGCATGGGCAAGATGTGCCAAGGGGAACAGGTGTTCCTGTTTGCCTCGCTCTTTAGATGCAATGTAGTAAAAGTGTCTGGAAGCATATTAATCCTGATGAAGTTTCATATCCAGGTAACCACCACTTACCAGTTATCTAAGGAGCTACTGTGTATTGGGAGCTGAGATAGGCTTTAGAGTGCATATATGAATAAGATGTGGCTATTTTGAAGGATCTTATAATCCACCAAAGTAGACAGACTTACCAACAACTATCTATCTTATCTATAAGAGCACAATTAAATAAGTACTAACCCTGGAGGAAGAAGTGGTGCATCCTAAGTGAGGTTCAAGAGAAGAGTCTGAGTGGATGTGGCATGGGAGTAGGGCTTTGAAGCAGAGGATAGGAATAGTCTGAGAATGGAGCAGGCAGTAGGAAGACATCAGTTTAGGCAAAGACCTAGGGGCATGAATGAGCAGGGTGTGCTTGAGTAATCATGAGTGGTCCATTATGAGGGAAATAGAAGCTCTGCCCAGAGATGTGGTGTGGGTGCTAGGATGGCAAAGTAGGTGGGACCAGGTCAGAGAGGGCCCATCAGTGCCAAGGGGTGTGAACTGACTTCCTTGACCGTGGAGAACTATTGATGAAGCCAGTAAAGTTCCCCAACCCTGAGAAGCCCCAAACTTAGCTTGGGTTCTCTTCCAGCATGCTATTACCCACAAACTTACTCCCTGGCTATGATCCTCACTGGGGCCCCACCGGGCTCTGGAATGCCCTGGAGCAACTGCAGCCTCTGGCTCTGGCCAGCCATCGTGGCCCTTTGCCCTGCACACAGGCAAGCATGTCAAACTCACGGCCTGCGGGCCGCATGCCTCGTTTATTTAATGAGGCATGCAGCCCGCAGGCCACAAGTTTGACATGCTTGGGTTAGAGCAGTGGTCGGCAAACTGCGGCTCGGCTCGCGAGCCACGGTTTGCTGCTCTGTTGACTAATGAGTTTGCCGACCACTGGACTAGACTAAATATTTCCGTGTAGTTGCAAGCTGTGAGGATTAGGCAATTGTGGCATATTGTGTGCAAAGAGGTAAAGGGTAGTATATGACAGTGGTCGGCAAACTCATTAGTCAACAGAGCGGCAAACCGCGGCTCGCGAGCCGCAGTTTGCCGACCACTGCTCTAACCCAAGACCTTATAAGGATCTAACCGTTAGAGCATCTGATTAATTAGGGCAGTGATTGGCAAACTGAGGTTCACGAGCCACATGGGGCTCACGAGCCGCGGTTTGCTGCTCTGTTGACTAATGAGTTTGCTGACCACTGAATTAGGGGAAGAGAGAAGTCTAGGGTAAATCTCAGATTCCTAGACTCCATTGTGCACCATCTTCTGGATCTAAGTCAGCCATGCCTTTCCCACCCAGTATTGGTGCAGAGAGCCCCACGTGACTGAGGCCACCACGTCTCTGAGAGATGGCTGAGTAAGCCTTGCATCATCTAGGTCACCAAGGAACCAAGCCACTGCATGACTCGGAACCAGCACAGCCCAGGAAAGCAAAGTCAGGAGACTTCTTAAGGAACCCAGCTGGCCCTCTGCACTGTCTCCAAACCACGTGGCATTGGGCATTGTGCCCGGAAAAAAGAGAACCAGTAGAGAAACTTTGACAGTTAGGAGCAAAAAAACAGAAAAGATTTATTTCCCAGTTCTAAAATCTAAGACTCAGGGAGGCCTCATTTACATGGTGCATCTCTAAGAGACTGGTTCACTCAACTAAATTTAATTGAGTAATTAATATTTGTACAGCATTGTATCGAATGTTGTTTCAGATCCAAAGGTGAAACTGACACAGCTCCTTCTCTTAGGAACATACAATGTTCAGTAGAAAATGAGACATGGCCCTCCGAGAATGCGGGTAACATACCATAAATTTTGAGAGGAGGAATTGATTTCCTCCAGCTTGGAGAAAGGGGTGGATGGAATGAGGCTTCAGGAAGAAGGAGATATTTGAATCAGGGGAAAGGAGGCATTGAGGCTGGGGTGGAATTCAGGCAGGTGTAAGATGTGGGATGGAGGAAAAGCATTCCAGGTGTTGGGGACAGAAAGGTTAATAGCCCAGAGATGCAAAAGGGCAGACCAATATGCTGCTGGAGATCAGAAATGCTGCCTTTTGTGTCTGTATCCTCAGTGCCTTGCCCCGCGGTTCAATAAATAGATATTGAATAAATGGATGAGTGGTTGAATAAAGAAGTAGTTTGATTGAGTTGAAGCAGAGGGAACATGAAAGGAGTAATGAGAAATCATGTCACAGAGGCCATACCTTGAATGAATGTGGACTTCATCCTGCAGGGAATAGAGGAGCTACTGAAAGGTTTCAGCAAGGTTAGGGCATGATGAGTTGTGCTGCAGGCAGATTAACCCGATATGTGAGACTGATTTGAGTGAGGCAGAGAGACCATTTGCGATGTTATTGTTGCAGTCCTGGCAAGAGACAATAAGCACCCAAATTAGGGCAGCAGCAATGGGAATAGAGGAGGGGACAGACATAAGAGATAACAGGAAGGAAGAATTGACGACAGGTTGGGGTGGAGCATGGGAGGGAGAGAGAAGCAATGATAACAGGGAGATTTTGAGCCTGGATTGCAGGTAGGATGGTGATACCATTAACAAAAATAGGCTACAGAGGAGGTGGTGCAGGGTTGAGAGAGAAGATGACAATTCTGTTTTGCACACACTGAGATGTGGAGATGTATTCTTTTCTCCCTGGAACATGAACCAACTCTTTATCAGGAAAATGAATGAGGACGGTGAATGGCCTCCCCAGGCCAAGTGGTGGCATCATTCCTCTTTTATGGACTAGGTCAAGGCCCAAGTCACTTTCTGAATGCTGATTTTTACCGACAAACTCTAATTGTGTTTTCCACAGAAGATATTTCTGGAAAAAGTATCCTTTATAATCATGATTTGAGATTTAAAGAAAACTCTCCTGGTGTTCTTCCTTTTCCTCATTATTAATGAATTAGGAGATACTCAAACCTAATAAAAAAAGCACATAAAAGGCTCATAAGCAGCCTTCAGAACTTCTTCACCAGTCAATCACTTTCATTTTATAAAGCCAGAATTTCCAGTTTCTAAATATTATACAACAGCAATATTTGACTGCAGTTTTAACACTATTTCAGCAACTACAAAAATACTGAATAAGTACTCTCTATGGACTGGTACTATACCAGACACTAAAAAATAGTGATAAAAAGAAAAAGGCCACAACCTAGTGAGTGGGGATGAACAAATAAAATGATGTATACAGACAGTGTGGTATGTGCCATAACAGAAATGTAAGCAAGCAAGAAATCTAAGGGTTATTTATTATCTTTGAAGAAGGGATTGGGGAAGACTTCATAGAGAAGGTGACACTTACCGATGGATTTAGAGGACTATTGAGGAACACTAATGGGCTAGAAGATGAAAAAAATGAAGATGATTGTAGAGTTTGGGTGGAAGGAAGATGAGAGAATTAGGGGGCAGATCAGGAAGGACCATTGTATATGTGAAATGCTGAGAGACATGGATTTTATTTTGATGAGCTGGTTAGATTTATACTCTAGATCAGTGGTTGGCAAACTCATTAGTCAACAGAGCCAAATATCAACAATACAACGATTGAAATTTATTTTGAGAGCCAAAATTTTTAAACTTAAACTTCTTCTAACGCCACTTCTTCAAAATAGACACGCGTAGGCCGTGGTATTTTGTGGAAGAGCCACACTCAAGGGGCCAAAGAGCCGCATGTGGCTCGCGAGCCGCAGTTTGACGACCACGGCTCTAGATGGATCATTATAGCAGCCTTGTGGAGACTGTCTTTGAGGTATGTGAAATGGGGCAAGGTCAGTAGTTAGATGTACTGCCATAGTCCAGGTGACGATGGTAAGGGTCAAAGGAGATAGACAAGAATAAAACATAGAAGATAGTTTTAGGAGATAAAATCAATTGGACTTGTTGATTAATTAAGGAAAGAGAGGAATCTAGGGTAAATCTGATTCCCAGATGATGACCCTATTTTTGGGAAAAGAAAATATAGGACCAGCAACATTTAAGGAGCAGATAAGATTTTGAGGTCAGATTTGGATACATTGAATTAAATACGAAATACCTTTAGAGCCATTTGGTTGTAGCTCCCCAGTACATAAATATATATTTACACATATTTGACCCATAAGAGAAAAATACATGAAGCAACTTTTTTTAGGCATTGTAAAATAGGAAGCAAGGGATTGTGATCCTTGAAAAAAGGGAAATACACATGGGCAGTATGTGGTATCTTATGATCTAGCCTCAGTCACATGGTGTCATTTGGTTTTGCTGTCACATACCTCCTCCCAGGTTCAAGTAATAGACATAGACGCTACCTCTTAATAGAGAAGCGGCAAGGTTCAAGAAGAGAATGTGGGACTAACGGTATTTCCGTAGCCACTTTTGGAAAATGCAATCTGTCATACATACCTTATGATCCAGCAATCCCACTCCAAGAGATGAAAGTATATGTCTACAAAAAGACTTGTATGTAACTATTCATAGCACCATTCTTTATAATATTCACATTCAAGCCAAATGTCCACCAGCAGGAAAATGGATAAACTAATTGATGTATATTCCTACAATGGAATGCAACTCAGCAAGAAAAAGGAATGAATTGCTGAGACACACAATAACATGGATGATTCTCACAGACATTATTCTGAGCTAAAGAATGAAAGAGTACATCTGTATTAGTCCATTTATACAAAGTTTTAGAACAGACAAAACTAATATTTAGTGGAAAAAAAATAGTTGCCTATAGGACATGGCAGTATTGACTGGGAAAGAGCATGAGAGAATTTTCTGGAGTAATGGATAAATAATGTCTTAAGAGTATGGCCCGGCTGGTGTGACTTAGTTAGTGGCTGTTAGTGGTTGAGTATCAACCCATGAACCAGGAGGTAGTGGTTCGATTCCCAGTTAGGACACATACCAAGGTTGCAGGCTCCATCCCCAGTAGGGGGCAGGCAGGAGACAGCTGATAGATAATTCTCTCTCATCATTGATGTTTCTATCTCTCTCTTTCTCTCTTCCTCTCTCTAAAATAAATAAAAAACATCTTTTTAAGAGTATAAAATATGTACATACACATATCATTTATCAACACTTAATGAATTATACATGTAATATCTGTGCAGTACACTGTTTGTATATTTTACCTGAAAAATATATAAACAAATTGAACTCTAATTAGTAAATTTAGTTTTAGCAGTGGTACAGATCAGGAATTCTGAAACTATTTTCTATTTACTCTAGGCTGGAAGAACATCAGCAAATATAAAGCCAGGTTTCTTACTGTTGGAGAAAAGAATCATACATACAAAAAAAGGAGAAATAATGTGTCATGTGGTTCACAGGATTTTACTACATATGTATATATGAATCTATCTTTCTGTCATATATGTATATATTCTGGCTCTGTCTCCAAAGAAGCCTAGAAACAATGATACACCAGGAGCACTGAATTTATGTAGAACCCAAATCTTGGTTTCTAATGACCATCCTCCATTTAAAGGAACCAGAGTTCCTTGGAGAAAGGCTGATTTCAGTCAAAGAAAGGACAAGATGAGCCTGAAACATCTTGTTCCATAAGAAAGTAAGAAAATGTTCAAAGAATGGTAGAGATATAGTAAAAGAACACAGAAGCCAGCTCAAAGGAATTCCCACTGGCCAAATCAGGGCAATGTGAACATCAAAAGGAATAATGACTATAATTGATTATAACTCACTGAATAAAATAAGAATTCATAATTTTTGCAGATATTAATAAATATTTATTTAAAATGTAACACTGCATTGGAACTCTTTCTTCAAAAGAGTTCCAATGAGTAAATATGGAAGAAAGAAAGGAGTTAAATGAATATTAAAACTAATGGGTGAAAGTTTGACGAAAGACAAGCTATTTCCATATCTTCAAAATACCCATAAATTACATATTAGTTACAAAGGAAGAAAATGTAACTTAACAAGTGAAAATGGGCAGATGCCACCTTGACCCGGAAATCAAATTTAACATCACAGGTATTAGAACAAACTGACACCATAGAGAAAATGCACATTATTGTGACACTGCTGAAATTAAGTCAACAAGGAACAGAAATAAGTATAGATTGTGAGAGTAAAAGTCTTTATTGGACTAGATCAGTGGTCGGCAAACTGCAGCTCGCGAGCCACATGCGGCTCTTTGGCCCCTTTAGTGTGGCTCTTCCACAAAATACCATGGCCTGGGTGAGTCTATTTTGAAGAAGTGGCGTTAGAAGAAGTTTAAGTTTAAAAATTTAGGCTCTCAAAAGAAATTTCAATCGTTGTACCTTGTTGATATTTGGCTCTGTTGACTAATGAGTTTGCCGACCACTGGACTAGATGAATGGAGCTCTGTGAGATTTTTTTTTGAAGAAGTTTATGGAAGCCATACAAATGCTCTATCATGCTGGTTAGAATCTCTTAGTCACTCTGAAGAATGTTGGGCTCTTAGGTGAAGTTAATTCTCTTGGGTTTGGGTGGAGGAGTGAGTAGGATGAGATAGGAGAGAAGATGGAGATGTGAGGTCTCCCAGGAGTGGCTGTGCTTAGAGAGGCCAAGAATCCACGCTGGGAATAAGTGATCTAGCCTTCCTCTGTTCTATGAACCATTATCTACTGCTGACCCATCATTTGTCAAGGAGACTTTTCAGGTTCTAGTTCAAGGTCAGGCTTAGAACACTACACTACTCAGCTCCAACTCCATTATAAATGCTTTTAATAAGTGTTATGAAAGCTGTAGCTGGTTTGGCTCGGTGGATAGAGCATCAGCCTGTGAACCAAAGGGTCCTAGGTTCGATTCCCACCAATGGCTCTACCTTGGTTGCAGGCTCTTCCCCAGGCTGGGCCCTGGTCTGGACTCATGCAGGCAGCAACCAATTGGTGTGTTTCTCTTACATCAATGTTTTTCTCTGTCTTTCCCTCTCTCTTCCACTCTACCTAAAAAGCAATGGAAAATATTCTCAGGTGAAGATTAATAAAAATAAGAATAAAAAAAATGTTACAAAATATTTTAGATGTAACAAATTATACAAAGAATAATTGTGAATTCCTGTGTGGGTTAGTTTTATGTTACTACATGGCCAAGTCACCACAAACTTAGCAGTTGAAAACAATACCTATTTTTTAGCTCACAATTCTGTAGGTCAGCAGTCTAGGCATGGTGTGGCTGGGTTCTCCTCCCAGGATCTCACAACACTTACACTGAGTGGCCAGGTTATTATGATCTCTGACCACATAATAATCTGGCCACTCAATGTATTCCTAATAATAAAAGGCTAATATGCAAATTATCCCTTCGACCAGGAGTTCGACCAGCAGGCAGGCCAGCCAACCACCCATGCCCACTCTTCTTGGCCAGGCTGGCTGGACCCCACCCATGCACGAATTCATGCACTGGGCCTCTAATAATCTGGCCACTCAGTGTATATATGTGTGTGTGGCCAGATTATTATGCATTCAGAGATCACAATAATCTGGCCATTCAGTATAAGTCAAGGTATCAGCCAGAATCACTGTTCATCTCATCTATAGATCAAGGTCATTTTCCAAGCTCATCCAGGTGGTTAAAAGAATTCAGTGCCTTACAGTTGTAGGACAGAGGTCCCCGTTTCCTTGCCAGCTATCAGCTGGGACTCAGCTCCTAGAGCAGGGGTGGGCAAACTTTTTGACTCGAGGGCCACAATGGGTTCTTAAACTGGACCGGAGGGCCGGAACAAAAGCATGGATGGAGTGTTTGTGTGAACTAATATAAATTCAAAGTAAAGGAGTGGAGGGGAGAGCAAGAGAACCGGATAGAACAGCTGGATCCAGCCCGCGGGCTGTAGTTTGCCCAAGGCTGTCCTAGAGGCTACTCTCTGCTCCTTGCCACATGTACCCTCCTCCTTCAGTCCAGCAACAAAGAATCCTCCTCATGTCAAATCCCACCCATGCTTAAATCTTTCCCACCATGATGAGTCCAATTCCTTTTTAAATGGATCATCTGATTACCTTAGGCTCATCTAAGATAAACTTAAAACCTATCTCAAAGTCAACTGATTTGAACCTTAACTTGGACTTCCAAAATCTCTTCACAGCAATACCTCAATTAGTGTTACATTGAATAACTTAGATTAGGTGTGTGTGCACCAGGTAGTGAGAATCCTGAGGACCCATTTAGAATTCTACCATCCACACCATGAAACCACCATTCAGCTGGAGAAAGAATATTCTGATAAGCTGACACCCGTGTCTGCCCTCCCTCCCCTACCATACTGAATGTAGTGTTTTTCCATTCTTTATGCTTTTCTTATATATGTACTAGAGGCCCGGTGCATGAAATTCATGCATGGGGGGGGGGCTCCCTGAGCCCAGCCTGCACCCTCTCCAATCTGGGACCCCTTGAGGGATGTCCAACTGCCCGTTTAGGCTGATCCCAGTGGGCCTAAATGGGCAGTCGGACATCCCTCTCACAATTCAGGACTGCTGGCTCCCAATCACTTGCCTGCCTGCCTGCCTGATTGTTCCTAACTTCTTCTGCCTGCCAGCCTGATCACCCCTTAACCACTCCCCTGCCAGCCTGATCGACGCCTAACTACTCCCCTGCCCGCCCAATTGCCCCTAACTGCCCTCCCCTGCCGGCCTGCTCACCCCTAACTGTCCTCCCTTGCAGGCCAGGTCGCCCCCAACTGCCCTCCCCTGCTGGCCTGGTCACCCCTAACTGCCCTCCCCTGCCAGCCTCGTTGCCCCTAACTGCCCTCCCTTGCTGGCCTGGTCTCTCCCAACTGCCTTCCCCTGCAGGCCTTGTCCGTCCCAACTGCTGTCCCCTGCAGGCCTGGTCACCCCCAACTGCCCTCCCCTGCAGGCCTGGTCCCCCCCAACTCCCCTCCCCTTTAGGCCTGGTTGCCCATAACTGCCCTCCATGCAGGCCTTGTCACCCCCAACTGCCCTTCTCTGCAGTCCTGGTTGCCCCCAACTGCCCTCCCCTGCTGACCATCTTGTGGCGGCCATCTTGTGTCCACCTAGGGGCAGCTATCTTTGACCACATGGGGACGGCCATCTTGTGTGTTGGAGTGACGGTCAATTTGAATATTACTCTTTTATTAGATAGGATATGCCCCTAACCAATGTAGAGTCTTTGTTTTTTTTAATATAAAAAACATGTTTTAAACCAACATATATATTCTTTTGCAACTCTTAGTTTTGCTATTTTCCCTGAGCATTATATTTATGAAATTTATCCATGTTTATGTGCATAGCTTTAGCTCATTTCTTTTCCTTTTTTAAATTTAAATTATTTATTGTTTAAAGTATTACGTAAGTCCCCTTTTTCCTCCATTGACCTCTCCCAGCTGCTCCCATCCCCCAGCACATGCCCTCACCCCCCTAATATCTGTGTCCATTGGTTATGCTCATATGCATGCATACAAGTCCTTTGGTTGATCTCTAACCACCACCCCGCCCCCCCGCCACCCACCTTCCCTCTTAGGTTGGATGGTCTGTTCGATACTTCTATGACTCTGACTCTAATTTTGTTCATCAGTTTATGTTGATCATTATATTCCACAAATGAATGAGATCATGTGATATCTATCTATCACCAACTGGCTTATTTTGCTTAGCATAATGCTCTCTAGGTCCATCCATGCTGTTGCAAATGGTAAGAGTTCCTTCTTTTTTACAGCAGCATAGTATTCCATTGTGTAGATGTACCACCGCTTTTTAATCCACTCATCTGCTGATGGGCACTTAGGCTGTTTCCAAATCTTAGCTATTGTAAATTGTGCTGCTATGAACATAAGGGTGCATATATCCTTTCCAATTGGTGTTTTTGGTTTCTTGGGATATATTCCTAGAAGTGGGATTACTGGGTCAAATGGAAGTTCCATTTTTAATTTTTGAAACTTCCATACTGTTTTCCACAGTGGCTGCACCAGTCTGCATTCCCACAAGCAGTGCACAAGGGTTCCTTTTTCTCCACATCCTCGCCAGCACTTGTCGTTTTTTGATTTGTTGGTGATAGCCATTCTGACAGGTGTGAGATGATACCTCATTGTCATTTTGATTTGCATCTCTCGGATGATTGCCCCTAACTTTGAACTTGTTTTTATATATCTCTTGGCCTTCGGTATGTCCTCTTTCGAAAAGTGTCTAGTTAGGTCCTTTGCCCATTTTTTTTTATTGGATTATCTTCCTTTTGTTAAGATGTATGAGTTCCCTGTATATTTTGGAGATTAAATTCTTATCAGAGATAACATTGGTATATATGTTCTCCCATGCAGTGGGCTTTCTTGTTGTTTTGTTGATGGTTTCTTTTGCTGTGCAGAAGATTTTTATTTTGACATAGTCCCATTTGTTTATTTTCTCCTTAGTTTCCATTGTCCTAGGAGCTGTATCGGTATAGCTGATTTATTTTCATTGATATATAGTATTTTATTGTATGACTATATCATGCTTTATTCATCTTTCTATTAATAAATATATAGATGGTTTTCAACTTCATGTGATTTTGAACAATGCTGCTATGTACATTTCTATATATGTTTCTGTACATGTTACTAGGTATGCAAGCATATACCTAGGGGAAGAGTTGCTAGGTCATAGGGTATATACATCTTCAACTTTACTATATACCAGCAAATTGTTCTCCAAAGTACTTGCAGCAATTTGCTCACCATTCTAGCTGTTAGTTTTTAGTATTACAAATGATCAACTTACTGTCATGTATTGTATTTCAGTATTACAAACTTATAGGTCAGGTATTATTATCATCCCTATTTTACAGATGAGAAAACCAGGACTTAGATACTTAAGTATCTTTCCTAAATTCCCATAGTTAATGACAGAGCCAGAATTTGAATTCATCAACCAGAATCCAGTGAATATTCTCTTAATCACTACACAACACTGACTCCCTCTTCCCCCAATGAAAATGAGGTAGAATGCAAGAGGGGAGAGTGAGAATGGGTAGAACTGAGACCCAGATGTGTGTCCCTCCCTCAACCTCATCCAGACATTCTTGGGATTCCACCTCCTGGAAGATGAGGCTAAATCATACCATGTAGGAAGAAAAGTTCAAAATGATATCCTTCTTATAATCAGGGATATTTACCTATGTCATTCATGCCCTATAGACACATGCTCTACAGTTCTGAAGTCAAGCAGATCTTGATTTGAATCACACTCCACCACTAGCCAGGGGATTTTGGAGCAAGTCCTTTACCTTTTCCAGTCATCAGCCTGTTCATTTATAAAATGGGATAATGATAACAACTACTGAACAATCTGATATTCAGTTGAGATAAGTGAAAATTCTTGCAGCAAGCCTGGCACAGAAGAGGCACTCAGTGAAAGCCAGGGAATTGAATCCTTGCGGGTAGGAGATTTCAAAGCCTCAGGAGTTCCGTTCAGTCTTTGAGATCTGGATAAGCTAGGCATTAAGGGTGCAGTAACCCACTCACAGTAGGACTGGTCCCGGCACTATCAGTAGGTCCCAGGAAGGTCTGCAGCAGTTACATAACTATGGGAAAGCATGTGGAGTCACATGGCATACAATGACCTCAGGAACTCTGAGCAAGGGAGTGGAATACCATGTGCTGTTAGCCCTGATCTATGGCCCACATCGTTCCAGCAAGCAGAGACTGGATCTTCACTCATCCACAAGTAAAGCCATGCATGTGGTTGTGCCTGATCTGGTGAGGGAGAGACTGAAAAGCAGCAAGGGCCTGCAGAGAAAGGCATTGACATTTGCTTTAGCTGAAGTCAGAGATATGTTGACAATGTCTTATGGGGCAAGCAGAGTTCACCTTTCTAAGGCAGCTTCTCACTGACATGATTCAGAAATGCATACATGCAACTTTTGTCTATTTATTCTACCAACTACCTCTTCTTAGAAGGGGTGGGGAGGCAACCTGGGGGCTGAATTATGCTAACTCTAATGCCTCCAGACCTGTGCTTGGTGCCATATAAAGAGCAAAATGAGCAAGACCTGGCCATGGCTCTCAGGGACCCTGGCTCCTGCTCTGTCCAATACCATTTGCAAGGGCATTCCACAGCTGTGTGCTCCTGGTCTATTCATTCCTCCAGGATTCTCTCCCTGCTGGAAGAGTCTCATCTCAGGAATGAAGACCTCTGAACCTGTAAGATAGATAACCCATTCTCTTGCTCCTGACTATAATGCCTCTTACTAAGGAATGCCACTAGCATTGAGAATTCAGATAAGCAAGGGAGGTAAAATGATGGGATGATCTGTTGGTAAAACCCCAAGCATGTAATTGAGCCCTGGTCCTGGCCAGGCTGTAGAACAAGTGGGAGGATAGTTTTCATGCATCACATCTAAGAGGGAAGGAACCATGAAGGCAAAGGCCCAGAATTCAAGTGCATCATCTGCCTAATCCCACTATAGGTTTTAGCTGAAACTAGCCTCATCTGGAAAAATCTGGCTCCAAACTAGATAGGAGGTTTCAAATGCCCTGTACCCTGGTGAGGGTATGACTGATTAGAAAAAAAAAAAAAAATGGAGCAGTGCCAAAGCCAAAAGTCCAACAGTCAGATGACTAAGTCATTGGGGATAATGGAAAGACCTACCTCTCATTCTGCAATGGAATGCTATTGAAACCCAGTAGTCAAGTCTTCAACAACATGAGCCATTAAAGTTACTAAAAAAATAGAGAAGAAGGAGAAAAAAAGAAGAGGGGAGGGGAGATGGTCCTGCTTCCCAGGCACATACCTCAGGATCCTAATCTTTTAGGGAGGAAATATCACCTATTCATATGACCTTTTCTGTGTGAGAATGGAAAAATTTGGGTTTGTTGTTTTCAGACTTCAGGTGATAGAACTTTTTCTGCTGGGATTGTGCTGGAAGAACAATGGCAGCGGGACGGTCCAGGTGTAGGGTGTTGCCTCAACACCAGTCTGTGGGAAAATAGTTCTAAGTGATAATAAACTACCCTTGGGGTTAAGCCCCTAATTAGAGAGGCAGATGGCCCTGGTTCCAAAATGTTTCTCTGTGCCTCTATCACAGTCTGGCTGTGGGTGAGTCACTTCTCAGAGCATTTCAGCTTTCCATCTGCAAAATGCAGGGACAGTCTGAAACCTGAACATGAGGAGGGGAGGGAGCAGGAAAAGTCTAGAACTTCAGATTCAGTTTGGCTTCAAGAAGAAGCAATCAAGGTATCCATTCTTTTCTTTGATTGAAAAGTATTCACTTCTATATTGGGTGACAGATTTTGCCCCAGCTCCTACCTAGGCCTAATTTCTCTCCAGGGCTGAGTTCCATAAAAGATTTGGTCTTTGCAAAGGGTAGCAGAGTTTAGAAAACCAATCCTTCATCCTAGCCTCCCAAGGCATGATTTAAATAGTGCCTCAGCAAAATAAAAAATATGAGCACATGTTATTACCCTTTGGGGTCTCTGGCAGAGTCAAGGCTATAAAAATATTGGTAATGTTGATTGAGTTTTTTCTGATTATAAAAGTGATAGGTGCACTTTTTTTAAAAAATAAGTCCTCAAAACCCATAAAGAGGGTAATAAAAATTATCCATGAACAACGGTTAATATTTTGGTTTCAATCTCTCTATATGTAAATAAAATAATAAGGTCACATTATGTGTATCCAATTTTACATCTTATTTTTTATACTTTATACTGTGAGCATTTTCCAGGGTCATTAAATATTCTTCAGAAACATGATTTGTAATGGTTTTATAAAACTTCTTTCTAGGGTACAATTATAATTTATTTAACCTTCACCCATTTGGAGACATGTATGCATGCTATTTCCTATTTTTCTCTCATATAAATAAGGATGTATTTAAGGTTTTATATGTGAATTTATGATTATTTCATTAAGGTAGACTCCTAGAGGTGAAATTACTGGGTCAAAACTAGTTGGCTTTCCATGTCAAAAAGCAGAAAACAAAACTCAAACTGGCTTAACAATAAAGGGTTTGTTGTCACATACAAATTAGAATTCCAGAAGTAAGCCAGCTTTCAGGTTGACTGATTCACTGATTCGGTGATGTGGTCAGGAATCCATTTTCTTTCTGTCTCATCTGTCAACAACAAAGGCAACTCTATTCTTGGCTGACTTCCCTCCTGGTTGTAGGATGGCTACCAGCCACAGTCAGAGCTACAGACTTTCTCAGTCACATCTAGTGGGAGAGAATACATTTCTGTCTCTACAGTCTAAGCCAGAGTTTTGAGATTCACCCTGATTGGAATATAGATCCTATGCTCACCCACACACCAACGACTGTGGACCAGGGTTTCAAATGCTCTACTCAGCTTAAATCAATCAGAGACTATCCATGGAGGCGGCGGTGAGGTGGCGGGGGGGGGGGGGGGGGGGCGGGCAACTTCCTCTAAACATGTGGACCCTTGGAGGAGGATGAATATAGACAATATTAGGAAGAATGGCAGAAATGAGAGCTAGATATTTACGCTAAGAATGAATTTTTAAGGGATTTGATGTGAATTTCCAAATTATTTCCCATAGGGTTGTACCAATGCAAAATCAGCAGTGTGTTAGAAGGTCTGCCTGACTGCACTCTCATTAGCACTGATTATTTTATTTAAAAATAAAATTTTAACTACCCAATTCCAATTTGATGGGCCCAAATAACAATACATCTCTACGTACATTTATATTTCTTTGTTTATTATATGTGCTTGTGGCCATTTAGGATTTCAAAGTTAAATTCTGACTATAAATATTCTGAATAATTCCAAGCCTCAGCTGACCTACTCTACATTGAATAATAGATGGGACCCTGTCTCTACCAGTGAGCAGAGTCTGGGTTTAGCCTCTAGCTCTTAATTAATGTTCACTTAGTGAGGGCCTGCGCACCCATAATGTCCACTGTTCTTCTAGGAAGATGATTCTCCCCTAGCCCCAGCCTCAATTCCTACTTTGCTCTATAGGGTCCCATTGAGATTGGCGTTCTGATATTTTGCTCCATGTGGGAGGGAAGGCTGAGTAACTTTAGACCATTTTCAGTCTCAGTCTTTTGTTTGGTTTAAGCAGGGAAGGAAAGCTCTGTTCCCAAGGCCCTGGATTGCTGTGCTCTGAAAATCAAAGAATTTCCACTGAGTCCTCTCCTTATAGACTGAACCTCTTAAAATGCCATTTCAGCCCTGCCAGTGTGGCTCAGTGGTTGAGCATCAACCCATGAACCCAAAGGTCACCAGTTCAATTCTCAGGGCACATGCCAGGGTTGTGGGCTCGATCCCCAGTAGGGGGTGTGCAGGAGGCAGGCAATCGAAGTTTCTCATCGATGTTTCTATCTCTCTATTCTTCTCTCTTCTTCTGTCTCTAAAATCATATTTTTAAAATGCCATTTCAGCATCTCAGACTGGACCAGTGTTTGTAACATAATTTGACTGCTTGCAAGGCCAGCTCTACAGGCAGATCAGTCTCTCTAGAACTGGCCTTCATGACTCTTCTCTACTTCCATCTCCCTGCAGCCTACCATTGCATCACACCCTGCATTTTTCTACAGCTGACCTGATGCAATACTGCCAATGGCATGGAAGTCTCCTCCTTCACCATCAACCACTGCTTGGCCGCTTTTGGAACCCTCTGCCACTTCCTTTTTCCCAGGAATCCTATGTAATAAAGAGAGAATATGCTAATTGACCCTCACGCCATCGCAAAGGTGGCAGCACCACCACCAATAATGAGGAAATATGCTAATTGACCCTGCCCTCAAAGATGGTGGTGCCCACAGCCAATAAGGAGGGAATATGCTAATTGATTGCCATGCCCTCAAAGATGGCGGCACCCACAGCCACAAGATGGCAGCGCCCAGTCCCCTCAGCCCTGCCTGGGTGGCAGGCATGCAGCAAGGCCGGTCCACCCCGCGTGCCTGCCTCCGGAATCCCCCAGTTCCCTCAGCCCCCCAGCCACCAAGGGCCAGCCTGAGGTGCAGGCAAGCCTCGGATGGCATCTGCCCAGCCACCCAACGCCACCCGAGGCTCAGGTAACCAAGGCTGACTGAGGCTTGCACTGCTGGCAGTGGCAGCAGCAGAGGTGTGATGGGGGCATCGCCTTCCCCTGATCACCGGATCGCCTCCCACCCCTAAGGGCTCCCAGACTGTGAGAGGGAGCAAGCCAGGCTGAGGGACCCCCCCTCCAGTGCATGAATTTTCATGCACCAGGCCTCTAGTGAAAGTATAAAAGAGGAAAAGGTATGTATCATTAATAGGTAGAAATGGGCTCCAGATTACAATTTGGCTACCAAACAAGTCTCTAGCAAGAGTCAACAGGAAGGGAGGCTCAATTAACAAAGTTGCGATATTCATGATAGCAATATATGCCATGCTGAGCTCAGACTTAGGCTGCCCAGGCTTTCCAAACAGAAAAAAAGGAGTTCACAGGCACTTTAGAAAAGTCCCCCCGGATGTTTCTGAAATGCATGGAATGCTGTAGCTAGCAGAGACTTTAAAGATCATCTCCATTCATTCTACTTTTCAGTAAAAAGTGCCAACCTTGAACTAGTTGCTGTGAATATAAACATGAATCAGTCATGGCCTCTATCCCCAAGAGTGGAAAGGCCAGGACAAACAAATGTATGTAAAAAGTGATATTAGTGCTGTGATAGACATATATTCATCTGAGGCACAGAGAAAGGAGAGTTCAGACCAGCTTCACAGAAGAGATGCCCTTGAACTGAGTCTTGACAAGTGCACAAGTTTTCTCCAGGGACACAAAAATGGCATGGGATGTGCTAAATATGGAGAGAGGCTGGGAAAGGCTGAAAGGCATAAAGCATGCTAGTATATTCTGACAAACTATAAGTAATTCGATGTTATTAGGACATGGGTCATGAGGAAGGAGGTATAAGAGATGGAGCTGCAGAAATTGATCAAACAAGCAAAAAAATTGTTGAGTATATACTGTGTGCCAGAAAAGAAAGGACATATTTATTTCAGATGTCTGTGTGGAGATTGAGTGAAGCTCCATAGTGAAGGTGAACAGGAGGTTATTGTCACAGTTTAGGTATAAGATAGAAGAGGGAAAGCATATGAGAGATGGTGAAAATTAGAATGCACCAGACTTGGTTACCAGTTGGATGGGGAGACTAGGGAATAATGAGTGGTACAGGAAAGCTACTAACATTAAATCATTTATTCATACATTCATTCAATCATTGATTTATCTACTCAAAAAATATTTGAGGGCTTGTTCCTTGCTAGTTGGGCTTGAGGGATTCTCTGTCTTTATGAAACCTACAGATAATTAAACAAGTGATAAAATAAGAATGATTAGTGTTATGATAAGGGAGGTGCAGAGAGATTAGGGGTGATTAGTCTTGTGTAGGGGAAGCCTAGCAGAGAGAGTGATGTTTACACTACTACATGAAAGATGGGTTAAAGTTAGTTAGGTAGGGACAGGGGTGAAGGAAAAAGTGTTCACAGAGAAAAATAATTTGTGAAGGTGAAGATCTGGAGGAAAAGAGTGTGGCACATGTGAAAACGGGAAGAGGAGAAATATGACTAGAGTGTAGAAAAAGAGGGTGAGAGACAGGATTTGAGGCCACAAACAAAGCTGGATCCAGAAAGTAAATGCTTGGTAAGCAGCTGAAGAATTCAGACCAGATCCTAAAAGGCTGGTAAACAATTTTTCAGAGTGCATAACATGCTGTAAAGTCTCTGAATTCTGCAACGTGGCTTGTTGATTAGATGTGCATTTGGAAAAGATGATTCTATCTGCATTGTGGAGAACGATTTGAAGAGGAATGAGACTTGAGGCAGGAAGACCAAATAGGAGATTGATATAACACTCTAATGAGATCACAACCAAATTAAGGGAGCTAGCTGGGTAGTGCCTGGGCTACCAATCTATGAGTGGAAATGAAGCCTCACTAAGTTTCTAAAACATCAATGGAAATGTGTCAAGATAGAGATAATTGTATATTCCTATAATGTCCCTGCGAAGCAGAAACATTATATATGATTGAAAAGAATGCTTTGATAAGCCACTATGGTCATGGGGAACACCTCACTGCCACTAGGGGAAGTGGTAGACTTACAGCAGATGATTTCTGAATTATTTCATGGGAAGTATGCAAGTATGGGGCCAGGGCTGAATTGTTGAAAAATAATCTACATATATACTAGTAAAAGCCCAGTGACCAGAACGACAAAACAACCAGAATGACCGGTGGCTATGATGTGCACTGCAGCAACCAACCAGCCTGATCCAGCCCTGATCAGCAGCCTCCCAACGCCTGCCCCCCACCCCACATCGGCCCCCAACACCCCAATTGGGGGCAGGGCTAGCCGGCCAACTGCCCATGGCCTTTCCCCCCGTCAGCCGCTCAATGGGCCCCCATGGGGTGGGCCAGCTGGACCCCACCATGCATGAATTCGTGCACCAGGCCTCTAGTAGAACAGAAGTCAGCAAATATTTTCTTTAAAGAACAAAATTGTAAATATTTCAGGCTTTGTTGGCTGAATATGGGTTGTCACAGCTATCAAATTCTGGTGTTGTTTCATGAAAGCAGCCAGGGACAACACATAAATGGAATGGGAAAAGGATGTGTTCCAATAAAGTTTTATTTACAAAACTTGTGACCAGCCCACTGGCTTTAGTTAACCAACCCCTGCAATAAAAAATAATTTGAGCTCTCCTTCCAAGGGTGTTCCTTCCCTGTGCTTTCCCTCTAAATAAACAGTGAATTTATACTTAAACAATGTTATTTTGAAGATAAGCCAAAAAACGACCCTGCCTGGAGAACCCACTCACTTGCATCCACCGTGGAACTGATAGACAACAGTGATGTGGATTATGGCAGTGGAGGAGAGAAGTGGATGAACGCAAGGTCTATTTAGGTGGTGGCATTATTAAGGCTTGGTGATTGGTCAGATGTGGTGGCACAGAGGATGGAGTTAAAAAAGACTTCTGTGTTTCTGGTTTTTCCTACTGGTAGCATATGGGGTGATAGAAGAGAGGGAGCTGTTTGGAAAGCAGGGATGAATAGAGCACTTGAGATGTTTTTAATGGAAGTGTCTGAATGACATAAAGATGAAGATAAACTCTCTAGTAAGAAGTGAGATTTCTGAGCCTGGAGCTTAGGAAACAGTTCTTGGGCTGTAAATATAGGTTTGAAAGTCATCAGTCAGAAAATGAGTGAAATAATTCAGTAACCAAGAATGGTAGATGGCTAAGAACAACCTCTGGAAACACCAGCATTTAAGGGACAGGTAGGGAAGAAGAACCAGGGAAGGCAATGGAGTAAAATCAGACAAGTGTGGAATACCAGAGCCAAGGAAAGTGGGTTTTAGGAAAGGAGAGTGGTCAGTAAGGTTCAGTTTATAAAGGGAAAGGGAGAGAGCAGAGCTAGAGAGAAAGGGTAGTCCTAGAATGGTAGAGACATAAGCATCTAGCAATGCCCTCACTCCCACAGCTCACTTTATGGAAAGGAACACAAACCTCCTAATTCTAATCCTGGCTCCCATATTCCCTTTCCTCTTTCTGCAGCAGAGGCAACTAATGAGCAGGAATAAAGGTCTCAGGATTAACATCCAGGGCCCAAATGCAATGGGGAGGAGGGTTAGGAGAAACCTGGCTTTTCACCAAGAGTACCTGAGGTGCTGAGAGATAACTATTAACAAGAAACAGACATAAGTAGGAGTTCCCTTTGCTTGCTCAGACCTCCAGAATGTCCTCTTCCTGAGGACCAGGACACCCTGATGGGCCTGGCTGATGTCCCTGCCTGCCTCCCCTAGCCATCCCTACCATCCCTTACCATCTCTTCCTTCAATGCCTCCTCCTCTGGGACTGCCACTATTTCCAAAAACGCCAATGCTGGTCAAGCCCAGGCAGACCAATAGGAACCATCTAATTTATCAAAGAAGCAGGGGGACAAAACTAATTAATTCCATCCCCTGTAAGGTGAAGAAAACAGAAGTTGTAATGAGGAAGCCCTGGCCTAGCTGCCCCTGCTATCCAGCAAGAGAGAAAGTGTTAATTGCAGCAATAAGCCCCTGCTGAGGTCCAGCAGGATGAACATAACTGACTTTCCAGCCTGCCAAAACTCTTTCCTCTCTGCCTTCAGTCTCCAGGAGGGAGTGGGGAAGAAATCCTGGGGGGCCATCCACCCCAGAAACTCAGCATTCAGCCCACACCCTCTTGGTACTGTGCATAAACTTAATGGGGCAGCTCAGTGGGATGCACTGGGGATGAAGAACTGAGCCCATTACCCCAGTAGAGCTTGAGGGAGGCCCCTGGGAATTGGACTATGGTAGAGATTTTCTTGGGTGTGGAGCTTCCTGGTACTCATCTAGAGGCAAGATACAAAAGGGGGTCTTTTCTCTGAGCCGCCGGTGAAGTGGCTCTTACATTGAGGGAGTTCCAGTATTGCCTTTGGAGCTCCTTCAGATGTCAGTGATTTGTGGTCCCAAAGTGTCATCATTAAACATCACATTTAATCACAAAACATTAGTGATTTGAGCATTTAGAAGCACTACTGGTCCTAGTCTATAAACTGGGGAAGGTATAGGATTGTTTCTTACCTACATTGCCATGGCAACCAGCATGCAGCCTGAGAATAATCCTGGCAAAGTTCCCAAGCATCTGGTGGGCAGAGAATGTTTGAATCTGTGTGTAACTAGTTTATTGAGCAGTCAGAACTCAGTGGGGTGTGTGCATAAAATAATTGTATTTTTTCCAGTCACTGCTTCCATCTTGCTCTGTACCCTTCTTTTCCTAATGCGTCACACATCCTTCAATAAGACTTTGGGCAGATTCCTTAATTTTCTAGTCCTTTGAGGCTCTTAAAGTGCAGCCCAGGTTAAAGTTTTAGCGGAATTAAACCATGCCTCCTTCCCCTCCCTTTGGCACAAGTTTAAGCTGCCTGTTAGTTTCCTATGGCTGCAGTAGCAAAGGTCCACAAACTGGGTGGCTTAGAACGACAGAAATGTATTGCCTCACAGTTCTGGAGGCTGAGTCCAAAATCAAGGTGTTGAAAGTCCAGTCTCCATCTGAACATGCTAGGGAAGGCGTCTTTGCCTCTTCTAGCTGCTGGTAACCCCAAATGTCCCCTGGCTTGACAGCATAACTCGTCTTCTCATGACATTCTTCCTGGGTCTCTTCACATTGTCCTCCTTCTGAATATGTCTGTGTCCAAATTTCCCCTTTTTATAAGACACCAGTTATGTTATTTAAAGCCCACACTAATGACCTCATTTTGACTTGATTACCTCTAAAGACCCTATTTCCCAGTAAGGTCCCATTCTGAGGTACTGGGATTTAGGATTTCAATATATCTTTTGGGGGTATACAATTCCGCCCAGAACAAGCTGGGACCTAGGACTCTGATCTGATTTTGAGCCACCTCCTATACCCTAACCATGCAAATCCTGCCTCTTCTAGCACTGCCGGGGTGGGAAGGAAGGAGAGAGAGAAGGACAGGGGTCTCTACATGGCTGGCCACTTGTTGTGGTCCTGTCTCTGCTGCTTGTGGCTGCTTCCCTAGTTTACAAAGACTGGTCATTGCAGCCCTCCCTGCAGTGAGTTTCCAGTAACGGGCTGTCTATCCTCAGACACATATGTGAGTTCTTCAGAGTTTCCTATGAGACTCCACCAGCACAAACCTTGATAAAGAAGGATCAGCTCAAATTTGACCTCATCTACTCCACCCTTGGTCCTCCAGCTCTCAGACCCACATGTAAGACATAACTGACTTGTCTCTACTTGGTTAATGTAGAAAATTTAATAAATTATTATCCAGAATTATTAAAGCTATCCAAGGGACAAATTGCCCTTTCCTTTACCCCTTTTCTCTAAGGCTAATGATTGGTTTGGAACATCATTTGCATGAACTAAGCACTTCTCACAGCAACAGTTGAAGAAATAATGGTCACAAATTGCTAATTATGGGTAGACATTAGTAAAGGGGACAACACATAATGAAAGCTACTACTTATTGATTACTTTCTCTAAGCAGGCACTGTGCTGATGATAGGAACTGTTACTACCCCTACCATAGAAAACTACTTAGATTAATTAAGGGCATGCCTAAGATTAAACAGCTAGGAAACTCTGCAGCTGAAAGTTGAACACAGGCAGCCTGATTGCAAGCTTACATTTTCATCACTCCAAATTCCCACCTTCCTTGAGATCCATACCATACACAAGCCATCCCTGAGTCCTGATGACCCTAGGGGACTCTCCTAGAACATCATCACAATCCCCCCCATCCTCTCACTCACACAACGATGCCCACATCCACAGAACACTCAAATCCATGCTTAGTGTCATTTTTTTCTCCCCACATTAGCCTCTGGATCTCACTGCCCCTGACCTCTAAGGAATCCTAAGAATTTGCATTTGCCTGAACTGAACAGAGCTATAGTCTCTGCTAATGAATGTGGTGCTTAGAGTGGAGTTCATCAATGTTTTAGGTTTAAATAAGGTTTAGGGGACAGAAAACAAAAATAGACACATACAGGGAGGAAAAAATTGTTCCCTAAACAGAAACCAAAGAGAAAGGGATGGGAAAAAATTGTCACATTAGTGCTTTTTACCTCTCAGAGGACAATTTGAAATATTCAGGCTACAGGAAAACCTATGCCATTTAACAAAATCCAGCCTGGCCGGTGGTGCTCAGTGGTTGAGTGTCAACCCATGAGCCAAGAGGTCACCGGTTCGATTCCAAGTCAGGGCACATGCCTGGGTTGCAGGCTTGATCATTAGTAGGGGGTGTGCAGGAGACAGCCAATCAATGTTTCTCTCTCATTGATGTTTCTATATCTCTCTCCCTCTTCCTGCTTCTCTCCCCAAAAAATAATTTTTAAAAAAATCCATGTGCATTTATAATTAGTTCTGGTAGTATTTGTGTTATGTTCAAAGCACCTTTGAATATAAACTTGGGAGAGGCAATAGAATGGAAAAGAGAGAACAGAAAGCTGACAGAAAGGAAGAGGAGAGAAAATCCAGATGGAGGCCAAAGAAGGAAGGAGAGAATTTGTGTTCAAACTCCTCTGGTCCTTTCTCAGCGGACCGTCACCTGCCATATGAAGACAACCATTGTTAAAGGCTCCAGAAACACTTATCTAAATGTCTGACCACAATGCAAGATTATATATAAATTGATGAAGGAAACAGAGACTAGAGCAAGAGAGTTTTGGGCAAAGTGAAAAAGAATGTCCTCAGCTCTGGTGTATTTGGGTGAAAAATATAAGTTACAATTCACTATAAGTAGCAATGCTGGGACCTCTTACAATAAAGAGAGAGGAAGCACATTTGCCCTCTGAATGAAATAATTATGCAGAACACACATGCGTGTGCACACACACACACATACATACATACACACACATAAACCCTCTGACTCACACTTGTTGTTCACCGTAGTGGTACCTTATTCCCTCATATTCACAATTTAATGTTCAATGAAGATGCACTAACTCATTTTCATTTTCTAGGGGACATACTAGAGGGAGTTAGGTCCCCAATAGTGGTCAATAGGTGGTTAGTAACAAAACTCTCACAAGTAGAAAATTCACTTGAATACATGTTCAAGGAGAAAAAATTGATGTGAAGACCTGGTTCACTATATCATTGAAGGGGAAAAAAGAGTGCTGAAACCTCAGGCATAGATTGCTTTCATTTTTCAAGCACTTTGAGAAACCTACCATCATATCATTTTCAAAATCTTAGTTTAGAATCTATCAGTCTTTACTGCCAGGAAGGACTCTTTTATATCCAACCTAAGTCACTCCTATCAAAGCATTGATATATATCCTAACTCAACAATCATTCACAGATATAAAGCTACTACAAAAACCACCCCCTTCAATTTTACCTGTTTTCCAATTTCTCAATCATCCTTCTAACTGGATACTAAAATATTCTTGCTGCTCCACTGAACCTGTACTGTTCCCCTGAAGACCTCCATTGGTTTATTTATACACAAAATTATTAGAGTACTTACCAGTGTATCAGATCTCACTAGGGATACAAACACAGGGGTACAATACATGTTCCCCACCTTCTAGAAGCTTATAACCTATGGCTTCTAACTGTTAAATCAGAGTATTATAAAAATATTGAGTTACACACAAACCTGTAGTTTGTTTAACCCACTCAGCATTTTTCAACCATACACAACAGAGCTATTGATATGTTGAGCCAGGAATGTTAGTGGGCTTGCCATAAGCTGGGATTTATGTCCAATTACCAGGTTAGTTACCTTTCAGGTAAGTTGCCTTTCAAAGAACCATATCTGAATGCAAGTCAGTGAACACAAAATTGTCATTTGTATAAATTATTGTGCTTTTATTTATTATTATAAAAAGAAAATCATTTATAAACCTTTGTACTTTGTTACCAGTAGATACAACACTGTGAAACACCATAGATGAACACAATTTAATCCAACCCAATTTCTCACCAAGTTTGGGGTTTTATCTGTGATATCTATGACGTGGCTATATAGTCTTTGATCAAAAAGTCCTGGGACCAGAGGGTTCCCTGCCTAACTAGACCCCTTCTGTAACTTTTCAAAGCTGCCCTCCTTAACTTCTGCGGAGCAGGACCTGCTGTTGAACAGCCAAATCCTCTCCACCTCTGAGTGACAAACGCTCTCACAACTCTGCTCCGATTATGTTTATCCCATCTTAGTTGAGGTCTAATTTGCCAACTCTAAATTTAATTGTAGCCTAAAATTCAGACTCCACCTCCATCTCTGCTCTCGATATTTTCTCTTTGTGGCCACCCATTTCAACTGAAGCCCTCTCGTTTCCCACCCTAGCTTCTGTTCTGAGCTTTAATACTACATTTGCCTTTGCCTCTGAACATTTCTATGTGAAAGTCCCTTTATCCCTTTCTTTATGACGGAAATCTAAAGTTCCCCTTCCTGGTCCTTAAACATCTCTATCTAACTTGCCTATTAATATTCCTGGAATATAATGGGCACCCTATAATTACTTACTGGATATTATTACCCCACTTAAAGCTGTAAGAAATCTGAAGTCAGGGATCCTATCTTATTTATCTTTGTATTTTCAGCATCTAAGCCCAGCATCTGGCAGAGAACTGGCATTCAGTAAATGAGGGTGCATGTGTGTAGGTGGGTGGGTGTCACTGAATCCTCCTGAAATTCAGGAGTGAAACATTCAAGACCCACATTTGACCATCTCTCCCTTCAACCCCATACTCACCTCGCCATGAAACTTTCTCCTTTGCAGTTTCACTCCCATATGTCTTCCCATGTTCCACTGTAAATGACCATCACTGCCCTTATTAGCTGCCCCAGCCACATTGGACCTCTGTGACAGCCTCCTGGAAAACTGCTCCTTTTTAAATATATAATTAATTTTTTATTGTCTAATGTTTTACATATGTCTCCTTTTCCCCCAATTGACCCCCCCAGCCATTCCCACCCCCGGCAAGCCCCCACTGCCCCAGTGTCCATTGGTTATGCTAATATGCATGCATACAAATCCTTTGGTTGCTCTCTAACCCCCCTCCCCTGCCATTTGTCTCTGGATCTATTCTTGTTCATCAAATTATGTTGATCATTATATTCCACATATGAGTGAGATCATGTGATATTTATCTTTCTCCGACTGGCTTATTTCACTTAAAATAATGCTCTCCAGTTCCAGGAAAACTGCTCTTTTTAAAGGCATTCTTCACTTCACTGTGGGACAAATTCTTATAAAACATCATGGCCCTGTGGAAAATCCCTAGTGACTCTTTTTGTGTGTGTGTGGTTTTTAAACTTTGTTCGTTTGTTTTCATATTTTTCCTTTTTTAAATTTATCTTTATTGTTGAAAGTATTACAGATGTCCACCTTTTTTTCCCATTGACCCCCATCTAACCCAATTCTCCACCCCATCTTCCCTCTGAGATTCGTCAGTCCAGTGACTCTTAATTGCACAGAGGGTGACATGTAAACTCAACAGTGCAGCTTTCTTTGCCTTCCTAATCTGGTCTTAACTTTCTCTGCTGGTTTACTTCTAACTACTCAATTTTCTAATTTTTATCTGCTCTAGCCAATCTGGTTCATTCATTTTCCTCTGACACATGTTCTTTTACTGCCTCTTTCTTTTACTGACATCTTTCTCCACTCTTCCTCCCTAATAATGTCTTTCCTCATCTTCCATTACCTTCTTACCACTCCTACCCCTTCTTCAGACACAAAGTAAAGTTCTACGTTTGCTGAGAAGATTTTTCAGCCCACCCTCTTTGAATTCTTACAGCTTTTACTGCCTGTATCATTCCTTGGGTAATTAATCACAATGTCTTCTGGCATCTCCTGTGCTGCCTTGTCTTAAGCTGCTATTTATCCCTTGTAATGTTATTTAACCTTTCACTAATTTATGCCTTGTCTCTACAACTAGATCACAAACTTGCCAAGGGCAGAGATTCTGTCTTATCATTTTTTGTATCCTCCATAGTATTTAGTACAATATCTTATGCATAGTAGGCACTCAATAAATATGTTTATTTATGCTTTCCCGTCCTTCAAAGTCCAGCTAAATGCCACCTCATTCATAAACCCTTCCCCTATGACTCCAGCACACATTTGTTTCCTTTTCTCCAAGTCCCCTCATGCTTACTGTTCGTCCTCCTCAGTGCCTGCATTGTAGAGTGCAGTCCTGTTCATGACATTGTGTGTAGAAAATGTGTTCATGCTCCTGAACAGTTTGTTTCATGAGAGCAGGTTATTCTCTTAGAACTCTCCTATATTCCTCTCACGGCTAGGCACTGCAAAAGTTCTCAGGTTATCCATTGATCTAAAATAGTTTCAAATTCCAATTGCGTATAATCTGACAAGATTGACATTGACATACACCAATAAGGTTTGAATTGGATATGAATATAAGTGTTTTCACACCTTGATAATACAACTTATTAGTAGGCACTTATAATGTTACATATGTACATATACAATAGGACATATATATTCTGTGTCTGAGTTTCTACTGTGATGAAGATATATCAGGGCACTTGCTTGATATCTACTTGGCAAGATGGAAACAGACCTAAGCAAACATACAGAACCATAGAGTGTGTTGCAGAGGCTCCCCAACCTGTGGTTGGCTTATAGAGCCTTTTACCCACTGGTAGTTGCTCCTTTAGAAGTCACGTGTTCAAAAGTTGGCTCTAATGGCTAATATAAAATAAGGCTTAATCTCCAAATCCTTTGTATTTTATTTGATAATAGATTTATTCCTGATTTATTCATTACAGGAACTGTGTTAGCACTGGTTGTACCAGGGTGAACAAAGTAGAAATGGTCCATGCCCTGCAGGAGGAGAATGACTAAGCAGATAACCACAGATTGTGGAATACATTAATAAGAAAAATAACTACAATTATTCAATGTGGGTGGGAAAGGATGGATTTTCAAAACAGCACTTTTAGACCACCTTGAAGAAGGCAGTCAAAGGAAGATCTGGGCAAATATCAGTCCAGTTCATAAAGCCCCTGAGGTAGACTTAAAGAACCAAAGGGAGAGCAGTGTGGCTGAAACACTGTAAATGAAGCAGCTTCTATAAGGGACATACGTTTAACACGTGAAACACAGTGCAGCCTTTGATCCTCCCTGAGGGTCAGACTCCAAGCCTTCCCCAGCTCTGCTCTGCGAGCGGTGACTCTGAGGGCACAGCATTGTGCATTGTGGTTGATAAGGAAGGCAGCTGGAGGCAGAGCAAAGACATAGAACTTCGAGACAGAGACCAGTTGACTTCCTAATTCTTTCCCTAGATAGCTGTGTGACCTTGGACAATGTATTTTACTTCTCTGAGCCTATTGTTGCCTGTAATAAATGACTGACTGATTCATTCAATTCAACAGCTATATACAAAGTACCTGCTGTGTGCTAGGGTATACTCTAGATATAGAATAGAGAAAGAGGGATATATAATTTTCTGTATAAAATAGGGGATACCTACTGTGAAACAGGACAAAATCCTGGCCTCAAAGAATTTACATTCTAGTGGGAGCAGGGAAACGATAAACTCTCTCTCTCTCTCTCTCTCTCTCTCTCTCTCTCTCTCTCTCTCACACACACACACACACACACACACACACACACACACAATGTTATGGGTCAATAAAGCAGGGAAGAGGGGCGTCATACTGAAGTATAACAGGGAAAGCCTGGTGGAGAAGGTGACATTAAGCACAGACTTGAGAGAGGTGGGAGTGGGGGCCAAGTGGGTCTCTGGGGGAAGAATGTTCTGGGCAAGAGGAGAGCCACCAAGGCCCTGAGGCAGCAGTGCCATTATGTTCTAGAAGCAGCAAGGAGACTGGTGAGGCTGAAGCAGAATGAGGAAAAGAATGAGGAGACCAATCATAATTGATCTTAAATTATCTTCCCCTATGAAATGTGGCAGTTCCAAATATCAGTCCAGGGAACTAATCTGCAAAATTAGTATCCTCAGATGCACAATTAAAACTGAGATGTCAGAGTAGGATGCAACAACGTGAGCATCACAGGCTCCCTTAATTCCAAGTGACAGAGTGTCTATCCCAGGAGCGGGTGGTAAGAGACACATGGAACGCCATGAAGAGACATGAGACATAGGCCAGCAGCAGCAGGAGGCTTGAGGAAGAGAGAATGTGGAGTATGACAGTGAGTGATCACGGTAGCAGACAAGGGTTAAAGTATACGAATGGTAGACAAAATGCTGTGAGCCCCAGGGGAGAACTCCATCAAGGCCCAGTGAACTGCAACTTCTTGCAAACAGTGCAGGTAATTGACTTCAGCCAGTGTGGCTTCAAAGAAGTAAGTTCAAAGACTTTGTAGATATATTTTTTTAATGAAACAGAAATGAAGGGAAGAAAAGAAGTTCCTAGCAAAAGGAATTCTTACCAGGAAAGAGAATCAACCTGAGTAAGTCTAAGTCTAACCCAGAGCCCTTCCTTAAACCCCTCCTGACATGAGACACTCTGCCAGGTGGTTGGCAGGTGTTATTTCACTTAGTCAGTAGGACAACCCTATCAAATCGGCCTTTTCCCCATTAGTGGGTCAGAAATGTGTGGGCTCCTCTCACCCCTTGTCTTCAGAGGCTGAGCTTCCTGGCCTGTGTGCGCTGGCACTTGACTGTGCCTCGGCCAGAGTAGAGATTTGGTAGGATATTCCCCCTCCACGGTTGGGGTGGCCAGAGGCCCTGGGAAGTAGCCCTGAAAAAGCCTGGCATTCATTTAAAGGTTCTTTAAATGAGGGAGAAAGGGGGAGAAAGTTATAGTTAATATGAAATAACTAACTGCTGAATTGCTTGTGTTTTCCAAGATAAAGGGCTTGTGGGGGAAGAGGGTGACCCTATTTTCTGAGCACCCAATGGCTATACGTTTTAGGTTTGGAGGCACAAGGTCTGAGCAATGAGGATGTGGACAGTGATGTGGAGGCCTGCAGGTGCTGGGGTGAGGGGCCGAGGATGTGGGAAGTGAGAGACCAAGGAAGCTCAGCCAGTGAGTCTGGGCACTGTGTGAAGCAGAGAGGGAGAAAAGATGCGATTGGCTAGCAAGGAGATGGAAAGACTTGGGAGAGAAGACATGTTTGTGGAGGCGTGTAGTGTTTTAGTGTAAAGGCGATATAAAAACCTCCTTCAAAATCATCCGTAAACTCGGCATGGTTCTGCTATTCTATGGTGGGGGTAGATTCACTGGGTGGAGAAAGAAGTGTTGAATCCTACTGACTGGGGTGAGAAAAGCTTAGCCTGCCTGAAAGAGTAGAGCGAGGATATATGCAGATGGGGAAACTGAGGCTGAAAATGTGTACACTTCCTTCCCAGAGTCACACAGGAACAAGCTGTGGAGATCTTGCAGCTTCCGAAGCCCAAGTTCTTTCCACTCCACTGTGCTGTGTCCTTGGACCATTTGGGATGGTAACTTGGCAGTTACTCCCAAATCTCTGGCCTTGAAATGTTTTGTGTGTTTTTCCACCAACCTGGCTACTAGGTACAAGCAACATCTGTGCTTCTTCTTCTTTTTTTGTTTGAACACAAAATAAGTTGAAAACAGAATTAAGTTAAAATAACAACAACAACAAAACTCTTAAGGGGATATGATTGGAGATAGGGTCAACATCAGTAAGAACATAAATGTAAAAAACAGGATGCTCAATTTTATTATAAATTGTAGGAGATGGAGAAAATACAGCCTGCCGATGGTCTTCCATTTAGTAACAAACGAAGCAGAAGTGGTCCTCAATGAGAAATAATTGAGAGCAGTTAGGAAACAATAACTTTGTAGATCAGAAAATGTGTATTTTCCAGAGATAGCATATTTTGCGATATAAACAAATTATTAGTGTTGTTTTTAAAGTTGGCTTCCCTAGAATAATGCCTGAAGGCTGGGCAGTGAAAACATGAATCAGGACCTGGAGCCCGAACCCTTTCTGGTATGTCCCTGTCCTCAAGCTTCTTCTGGGACCGGGTTTATGTATCATTTGAGAAGTAAACAGCTTACCTGAGGGAGCAATTTCTGCAACTGCTGGCTGGTGTATTATTTTCCTCTGCTGCTTACATAGAGGTGCAAGGAAGTGTGGGAACTGCTGAGAAGAGCCTGCATCCACGGCAGTGTGCCTTAACATTGTTCCGTACTTACTTCCCTTCAAGGATCTGAAAAAAGCAAAAGACATTCCTCATCATAAAACAGCACAAAGGCACATACACAGAAGGTATGCAAATAAACCGTCAGAGAGTGGAGACTGTGGGATAGGGACAGCAGGGCATAGAACTCCTGAGGGTTTCTCAGAGTGACCTAAGACCACTGAGATGCTAATTAAAAATCAGGCAGGCTCCTTGCCCCACCCCACACCTACTGAAGAAGAGTCTGTGTTAGATTCCAGTGTCTGCAGTGTACCCCACTCTCCAAGTGATTCTTTTTTTTTTTTCACTTACAGTTGACATTCAATATTATATTAGTTTCAAGTGTACAGCAATGTGGATAGACATTTATGTAAACTAGGAAGTTATCTCCCCATAAGTCTAGTACCCACCTGACACCATACATAATTATTACAATATATTGACTATATTCCCTATGCTGTATTTTACATCCTGTGACTATTTTGTAACTGCCAATTAGTACTTCTAAATCCCTTCATCATTTTCACCCATCCCCCAATCTCCTTCCCTTCGGACAACCATCAGTCTAGTCTCTGTATCTGTGAGTCTGTTTCTGTTTTGTTTGTTCATTTTGTTGTTTAAATTCCACATATAGATAAGATAATATAGTATTTTTCTTTGTCTGCCTGACTTACTTCACTTTGCATGATATTCTAGGTCCATAATACTCTAGGTCCATCCATGTTGTTGCAAATAGTAAGATTTGATTTTTTATGGCTGAGTAATATTCCATTGTGTACCACTTCTTCTTTACCCAATTGTCTATTGGTGGGCACTTAGGTTGCTTCCATATCTTGGCTATTATAAATAATGCCGCAATGAACATAAAAATAATCTATTTTTTAAATTAGTGTTTTGGATTTCTTTGAATAAATACCCAGAATTGAAATCACTGAGTCATAGGCAGTTCTATTTTTAACTTTCTGAGGAACGTGCATAGTGTTTTCCATAGTGGCCTCACCAACTTGCAATCCCACCAATATTACATGCTGGTTCCCTTTTCTCTACAACCTTGTCAACACTTGTTGTTTATTGACTTATTGATGATAGCTATTCGAACAGGTGTGAGGTGATATCTCATTGTGATTTTCATTTGCATTTCTCTGATAACTAGTGACATACAGATGTCTATTGGCCATCTGTATGTCCTCTTTGGAGAATTGTCTATTCAGGTCCTATGCCTATTTTTTAATTAGACTGTATGGGTTTTTTGGCATCAACTTTCCAGGTGATTCTTACATGCACTAAAAGTTGAGAATTGCCCTAACATGTCTGTGAGCCCCAGGTTGAAAACTGATTTAGAACCACCGAAGTATGCTGGTTTATACTGCAGATTAATACTCAAGAAACTGTAGTGGAGTAGAGATAGGATGAGATGAGGGAATCTGCATCTTAATCACCCACATGATTCTGGTGCAGGAAATCCAGTATCATATTTTGGGCAATGGCCCTGGAGAAATTGGTTTTGGAACTTTCCACCTGGTTAGGGCTGAAGCTGACTCAGATACCCAGGTTTCTTCCATTATAGATTCTCATTTAAATATCCCTCCCAAGAAAAGTACCTGTTCCTCATCTAATTTTCCAATATCCTAACCCAACTGAGAGTGATATTGACTCATAAAATGTTAATTTTGTTATGTCAGATAATATAATTTCAAATATATTTATATTTGTCAGGGTCCTCTGATATCTTAAAGCCCTAGTAGGACCAATAGTTTTCAGGCAAATGATGAGAGACAGATAACCTGGTTGCTGAGACCTATAAGTCCACCACCAGCAGACTTGAAGGGTGGAGGCTATGACTTCTTAGTGTTGTATGGGCAACTCTGTACAATTCTTAAAACACAATCAGTGCTTGGTAATTGTGATTTGATCCTCAGATTCATTAAGCATGGATGTGTACCCACTCATGTCATGGGTCACATTTTTCAGTGCCCTCTCATACATAGTTCTACACCTGGGTAATTCTAGAAGCAGATTGGGAGATCAAGGCCTTTTTCAGAGTTGAAGGGTATGCTGCCCCTTTCAACCTCATCTCAGCAACAATTCAGTCTCTAGAAACACAGGTGGGAATAGTCTCCAACAATTTAGTTCTCTTCCTACTTTATTTCCTTAAGAGGAGGAAGGTTGTTGAAGTAAAAAGAGATTAATGCTGCCACTCTGAACAATTCTTAGAGCCAAATGAATAGTCTGGCAGTTTTTGTGCTTCATCTGAGCAGCTGGAAGACTGCAAGAGAGTAGACAGTTTCAAAAAGCAATTGGTCTCAAGAAAGTTACCTTGGAAACTTAGTTTAAAATTGGCTTGAATCAGAAACCAGCCTCATTGATTAAACACTGGCTGTAAGACTATAGGGTAATGATAAATTGTCAAGGAGCCCATTTGGGGGTAAGTGTCTAATTGGTGCCACAGTGTTTGGGGTAAGAACCTGTCTTCCTTTACAGCTTTATTAATGACCTGGAAGTGGTTGGAAATGGTATGTGCCTGCTCAACAGGGAGCTAGTACAAGCCAAAGAACAGTAGAATAATGATACAAATAGACTAAACAACGTGGAAAATAGCCCCCATGATGTTCAGCTTAGAAAAATAAACTAATTTTTTTTAAAATAAGGGCATAAAGGGAAGCAAGGGGATTAAAAAGTAAATACTTACTGGATATAACAAACCTAGAAATACTCAGGTAGAATAGGAAGAGTGCAGCTCTTTGGAGTGCTGGACAGCCAGAGGTCAGAATTATTTTAGGAGTCTAAGAAGGAAGGTGGGAGTAGGTCAAAGCTGCCCCTTTCCAAACTTTCACCCCTGCCCATGGCTCTAGCAGTCCTGTGGGCTCTCTATGGGAGTCCTGAGTGTAGGCTAGAACAGGAAGTCTAGATCGATGCTGATATCTCAAATGATGGTATTTCTGTAGCTGGTGTGTGGATTCCTGACATTGTTAAGTTAAGAGAAGTGTTCCTGGAATAAAAGTCAAGAATTGGGACATCAAGACCCAGTTGATGATCAATGAGGACACTCTTGATGGATCCCCAATGTCTTGGATCTAGTGAGAAAACAGAGCTAGACAAGGACACCCAGACCAGGCTAGAGGGTGTTTCATCCTTACATGGAACCATCTTCCACAGAGAAAACTGAAGGGCACATCAATATTGGAAGAAAAGCAAAAGAGGAGCTTAAATAAAATTATGTGGAAATAATTAGGTAAAATCATAAAACTAAATATAGAATGCTGTAGACTAAATATTCATGTTACCTCCAAAATGCATATGTTGAAACCTAAGGCCCATTATGATGGTACCAGAAGGTGGGGTCTTTGGGAGATGATTAAGTCATGAGAACATGAAGGGTAGAGCCTTCATGAATGGGACTAGTGCCCTTATAAAACAGACCCGAGATCCCTTGCAGCTTTCTCTATGTGAGGTTACAATGATAAGACAGCCATCTATGTACCAGAAAGTGGATCTTCACCAGACACTGAATCTGTCAGCATCAGAGAAGTAAATCTTTGTTGTTTATAAGCCACTCCGTCTGTGGTTTTCTGTTTAGCAGCTCAAACAGACTAAGACACAGAATAAAGGTAATCATGGATGAGATGCCCAGTAATGCTCAGGAGAAAAGGACATGTCAGTGTCCACATTGATTTTGATGACTTCACATGTCTATGTTTCAATGCCTAGATTCAGCCCAAGAAATAAGTGGTTTGAAAATTTGTCACAAAGAATAAATACTGCATCATAGGAGTGATTGAAACTCAAATGCATGGACCAGTTGAGTGACACGAGTACTGGAATGAGAGCCAGAAGAACTGGGTCTGTGAGGCATATTCCTCTGCCACTAATATCAACATGGCCATATCAACTTGTTCTAGATCCTGGTTAAAGGAGGCTAAGGCCTATAGCAAATAAACCCCCAAATTTAATACAATCAAAGCTTAATCCTTACTCATATAAAATCCCAAATGTGTTTTCTAACTTAAAGGTTGCTCTTCTTTATGAAACAATGCAGAGATCCAACCCCTTTCATCTTTTGGCTCTGCCACTTTTAGCACACAGCTTTCCAGGCGAAGCTGCCTGTTTCCTTCAAGCTAGCAGAAAAGGAAAGAGTTTAGCGGGCCCTGCCTGCGAGGTAATCATGGACCAGACCTGGGAGTGGAGCACATGCTTCCTGTTCAAGTGCTGTTGAGTAGAACCTGGGCACATGGCCACACTTAATCCCAAGACAGGCTGAGAAACAAGGTTTGGTGTGCGGGTAAATGAGGAGCCAGTTTACTGAAGCACCAACCACTCTCCATCCCTTCCCCCTTTAGCCAAAAGATTTTCAGCCACACTGCAAATATCAGGGTAAGAATGTTTTACTCTTTGGGATATAGCTTAAGGCCATTAGCAAAGAGAAGTGAGTCCAGGGAAATAGAAAGACATTCATGTGTGTTTAGATGAGTTCACTATACATGGAGCTTGGAAACTGAGGGCAGAAATGCCAAGGGGAGTGTATTAGGTTGAATAGTGTCCCCTCCAAAATTCATGTCCACCCAGAACTTTAGATATGACCATTTTTGGAAATAGGTCTTTGCAGATGTAATTAGCTAAGATGAAGTCAATACTGAATTACAGTAGGCCCTAATTCAATGACTGGTGTCTTTATGAGAAGAGAAAACAGAAACACAGACAGACACAGGGAGACAGAGGCAGATACCGGAGTGATCCGTCTTCAAGCTGAGCAAGGCCAAAGATCATTGGCAACCACCAAAGCTAAGGAGAAGCAAGGAAGGGTTCTCCCCAGAACCTTCAGAGAGAGCATGACTCTGTTAACATCTTGATTTTTGACTTCTAGCCTCCAGAACTGTGAGGGGATACATTTCTGTTTTAAGCCACCCAACTTATGGTACTTTGTTGGCAGCCCTAGCAAACTAATGCTATGAGTGATACATTCCTTCCATATCCACGTAGTTAAGATCAAAGACAGTGAAGAACGTTCCATCCTGGCATGCCAGCAGGTCACCGGGGAAGATCCAAACTGGAAACAGTTCTGTGGCTGAGAACACTACTTGAATTGGAAACAAGAAAACTCACCAGGGGTGAAGGAAACTCTTATTCTAATACTTTTATATTAGAGGCAGCATAGTAGTAATACTATTTTAGGCAACCCTAAATCAGTAAACCTCAAATTGGAAAGACATGGTCTAACATAGAGTTCCTAAATTTGGGAATTATTTAAATGAAAGGTCTTCATAAATATAAAAATTAAATTATACCATTTTCATTAAATATAGTATTAATTCCCTTTGTCCAAACAATAGTTATATTAACACTTAATAGTCCAAGAAAATCTAGGTGGAAGCTGGGCACCAGAGATCAATCTCTCTGTGATCCAAGGCATCAAGCCAGGTTATGAGCACATTGACAGGGGCTGGAATGCTAATGGTTAAAGCCATCAGGTGGGAAATGATAACAGTCTTTTCTTAAATCTAACACTTCCCTAAAATTTCCCCCAGAATTGTCTCCTAGCAGTTCCCCAGTAAAACATAGACACTGTTCCTTGAAGAGGCTATCAGGCATTGACACCTTACCAGGGATTGGTTTATCAGATCCTTTCCCATCTTGAAAGCAAGCATAAAATAAGGGGTGGGTGTAAGGATGGGAACAGGGATGGGCGTAGTGGTGGGGGTGGGATGGGGATAGTGGGGAGGGGCTCTAGGTATCTAGATTCCAAATGAAGACACAAGACTAAGGGAGGCAACACAAGGCAAGAGGAGGAGCCAAAGGGAGAGGTTTGAGGAGATCAAAGTAAACTTTGCCGACCTCACGATTCTGCCATCTGGAGCGCTGGAATTTCGGGCATATGCAATTTGAAGGATCACGCAAAGCTAGTTTTAGTGCTGTAACCATAATGTCTGTCTTGCCTCGGTTTGCTAAGTTATTTATCTCAGAACAACAGGAGGCAGTGAACGCCACAAGTTATTTATATAAAATGTTTTTGTAATTGCTTTTCTCTTTCAACCTGCAGCCTGTTATTCTCTCATTTTTGTTAGACAGAAAGAAAAAAAACTGTATTTCTCCCCAGCAGGTGCACCCTGGTCCTGCCTTCTCTCAGCCCAGAGTTGGGTAGTCTGATGTAGATGAGTCTGAACTGCCTGCCCAGTGGTTGGTATTCTGAACAAATCTTGGGACTGGATCCCAGTTCCAGAGCCCAGTTTGGCTGGCCTCCAACAATCAAGGCCCAGCTTAACTGTCAGGGTGCAGAGCTGAGAGTGTGGAGAGGTACACAGCAGCTCAATGCAGACCTTTCACACACATGAGAGTTCAACCTTATGCTAGAGACACTGTCTCACACACGTTCCCAATCATGAGAATCAGCTAGGATGTTTATTTATAATATAGACTCTGAAGCTCCACCCCCAACCTGCTAAATTAGAATCTCAAAGGAAGGGGGTCTATGAATCTGTATTCTAGCAACCATATCAGGTGTTCTAAGATCAAAGCCCTGAGAACACATCCATGGGCAACAGGGAGCCAGGAGGATTTTAGGCAGCTGTGAGAGGCAATCAGATATGTGATTTCTAGGCATCAGTCTGGAAGATGCGGGGAGATAGGTTGGAAGGTGATGAGACCATTCGTGGAGAGACCATTCAGGGGGCTGTTTCAATAATGAAGGAGAAAAAAAAGATGAAAGTCTGAACAAAGGGGAGAAGAAGAAGGAGAAGGAGAAGGAAGAGGAGGAGGAGGAGAGGAAGAGGAAGAAGATGACAGTGGGAGATGGAGGAGTATAAAGATATTAGAATCAAGGGGACTTAGTAAATTAGTAGGCAGCTCTCAGAGGTCCACCAGCTCATGCTGAGCACTCCTCAAGGCGAGTCTTGATTTACCCAGTTCATTAAAATAAGAACCTGTCGGAAGCAGCAAGTTTCACGGTACTCTGCCAGAAGTCTAAGTGTGCTGAAATGTGTTTTTTAACTTCCTGACCCATCTCCTGTCAGCCATTCTCTGGTTTCCAGCCAGCGGTATCCCTTGCACATTTCTAACCTTCCTAGCCTGACTCTAGCCTTAAGCTCTCTTGCTTCACCTTCCAGGCTACTGTTTCTACTCTTCCAAGGACTTCCCTAGCCTACAGGGTCAGGCACTGGGTGGACCCTGGAAAGATGGTGTAACAATTCCTCAGGGCACTCCTGGTGCCCAAAGCAGTGTTGAGGGCATGTAGGTCCTGTTCTAGACCCCACACCTGGCTTGCATTCGGGGGTGCTTATGTCTCCTGCCTCCCGGGACAGCCTCTCCTGATGCTGGACCTCAACTCCTGCACTTTCAAATCTCCCCAGCATCTTTTTTCCCTCATGGCCATGCCTCCTAATTTTTTGTTGCTTCTGTTATTGACTCTGTGACTGACTGTTCTAATTAAATCACCATAAAACCCTTTGTGAGGTTGTTTTCTTTAAACCCCACATTCATTGGGCACCATCTGTGTTATTTAACCCCCACAGCACTCCACCCTGCTGTACAAGGTGGTCCAACAAAGGGAATCGGGGTGTCCCATTGGTTTGCTCCTCAGGGATCCTGTCAGGTGGGGTGATCACGGGTTATTACCTGGTGTCTGCACAGAGGGCAGGAGTGACCTCCAGAGTGATTCTATCTGACATCACAGAGGTAGAACGTGGGCAGGGTGGGTAGACTTTTCTCCCCTGCCTCTTCTCTATTATTTGACTGTCTGGCCTTATTGTTTACTTTTGTTCTTTTCCACTTAATCCTGATCTGACAATGGTGTAAAGAATGGCTGAGGAATATTTCAATGTTCAGAGAGCATGGGCTGAGTGAAATTTCCAATGCTCTGAAAAAAAACACAACAGGGTAGAGTGACAAAGAACAGAGGACAATCTCTTTGCCCAGGAAGGCAGGGCAAAGAAGGAGACTCAGATAAGGCATTCTCTCCATCCCTTGTAGCAGATGTGGGCCAGGTGGCTGGTCATTAGTGTCGTGGCAGGACACCCATTCTACAAGGTAGGCTGTCAGAGCTTCAGACTGTGCCAGGGTGTGGCAGCCACAGAAGCCTTTGGCTGTGCCTGGCTTTTCTGCAACCCTGTAAGACACTGAGAGCTGTCATAGCCATGAGCTGGATCCTCCCAGCACACTCAGGCCTCCTCTTGCTATGGACACCATTAGGCAGTGACCCTTTCCTATAAGCAAAAAAAAAAAAAAAAAAAAAATCATTTACAGAACAAGAGATAACGGCTTTTCGTTTCTTTCATCTTCCCACTCATTTTTCTTCTGTGTCTCAGATAAGGGAGGCAGAGTGTTTTAATTATGTTTTCAGTATGAGAATACCGGCTCTTCTATTTGTGCTGTCCAGAGCTCCCTCTGGGCTCCTGAGCATCCTCATGGGCCTGTTTTCTTGGAAAGAAATGCAGCAGCTTCTCTTTCACTGGAAATGACGCTTCCACCTCATGCAGGCATGGGGAGAGCTAGTGGTCAGTGTTCAATATGCTTTCTGAAGGAAGAGTCTCAATTGCACGTGGAAACTCTGATCTTCTAAAACTGATACAGTCACATATAAACAGGGTGAGGCTCTATCTGGTGCAGCCCAGATGGCTAGTTGCCTTGCCAGGGTGCTATAATAGTAATCAGTGCATTGTATTTGTGCAACCTTCTCATGTGTCAAAACACCTTAATATCTGTGATTGCATGTAAACCTTCTTGAGCATTTCTATGAGATGGGAGGGCAAGCATAGTTATTCTTGTTTTGAATATAAAGAAACTGGGAGCCGTAGCCAGTTTTCTCAGTGGATAGGGCATTGGCCTGCTGACTGATGGGTCCCAGACTTTATTCCAGTCAAGGGCACATACCTGGGTTTCAGGTTTGATCCCTGGCCCAGGCAGGTCAGGGTGGGAGGCAACCAATCAATGTGTCTCACTCATCTCTCTCTCTCTCTCTCTCTCTCTCTCTCTCTCTCTCTCTCTCTCTCTCCCCTCCTCCTCCTCCCCCTCCTCCTCTTTCTCCCCTCCTCCTCCCTCCTTCCCACTCTCTCTAAAAATCAATGGGAAAAATATCCTGAACTAAGGCAGAGAGAAAGATAAAGTAATCTCACACACACACACACACACACACACACACACACACACACACACACACACACAGGATCAGACTAGAACACAGCCTTCCACATCCCTCCTGCCTCAGCCGCCTTTGCATCTGAGGGCTAAGTACCAAGTCCTTTGGCTTACACCTTGGATTTGCTCCTCCTCTCTCTGTTTTCTTCCCCACTGCCAACCGGTCACTGTCAGGTCCTGCCAATGCCGCCTTTGTTCAGCCTTCCTCATTCACCTACTCCTCACATCTGACTCCACCCCAGTATAGACACTCAGTACCTCAGCATTTGGGATAACACCCTAACTCTTCTGTTTAGATCTTGGCACTTGTGCTAGAATCTTATTCCTACAATCCCATTTGTTTACCTTCCATGGTGCTCTCTTACTATTCAAGGCTATCACTGTCTGGCCCCAGCCTGGCCCCCAGTTAGTCACGTCTCCATATCAACCCTCTGCTCCCACTCAACTGCCTGCCCTGCTGGATGGTTCTCCAACACGTACTCATCCCTGTTCCTGAGTAGCTGGTGCAGTGCTGGCTATAGTGCAAGAATATGGGTTTCCTCCCTGCTTGGCCTGTTAATTGCTGTGTGAGTTGGGTTACTTAACCTTTCTACCTGTCAGTTTCTGCACCTAGAAAGTGGAACTGATACTAATACTTGCCCATAGTATTATAAAGATAGGTGCTTATCATGATGCTTACCCACAGGAAATGGTTGGTAAATATTAGTTATTTTTATTATTTCCTAACTCTACGTCTTTGAAGCCCACTTTGCTTCAATACTAGAGCCAAAAAAAACTTCTTTGAAAGTCCAATAATAACTAACAGTAATGATGACAATAGCTAACACATATGGCCTTTCTCATTTGCCAAGCTCTGTTATACTTGCTTTACAAATATCAACTCATTCATTCTTCACATCACCCCTAACATCATAATTATATCCACTGTAATGTGAGGCAATCCAAGGTCAGAGACATGAAGTAACTTCCCCAAGTTTACCCAGACTTGCGCTGATCACCTAACTTATGCCATCTCCCCTGGGTTTATGTAGGACAAGGATCAGGCTCCAGTGTATTGCCTTTCACCTGCCAGATGCTTGGGGATGAATGTTTTTGTGGGGGATGACGATATAGCTCCGAGCATCTTTCTTCTCTCCTAATCTAGGCAGAGACTGGATTAGTCTCCAACCCCTGCTAATTTAGTGGTGTAAAATAATACAGGCATGCCACATTTTATTTCACGTTGCTTTCTTTATGCACCACAAGTATTGCATTTTTTTACAAACTGAAGGCAAGACCCTCCATCAGCAAGAAGATGACAACTCACTTTTTTGAGATACTTGCTGCATTATGGTGGTCTGGAACCAAACCACAATATCTCCAAGGTGTGCTGTACAGATTTACATTATCTTTCAGTTCTGCAGATTTGAAGTCCAACCTAGGTCTCCATAGCTAAAGTTAAGGTGTCAGAAAGGCTGTTCTCCTCTCTAGATGCTTCTGGAGAGATCTGCTTTCTGGCCTTTTCCAGCTTCCAGAGGTCATCTGCATTCCTTGGCTTGTGGCCCCTCCCTCCGTCTTCACAGCCAGTTGGTCAAGTCCTTCCACACCACATCACTCTGGCCCTGTTTTCTGCCTCCTATTCTACTTCCCTTATCATGACATTGGGCCCACCTGGATAATCCAGGGGCATCTCCCTATTTTTAGGTCAACTGATTAACAACCCTGATCCATTTGCAACCATAATTTTCCTTTGCCAAATAACATGACATATTCACAGGTTCCAAAGTTTGAACATAGGCATCATTGGGGATCCATTTGTCTGTTTACCACAATCCCATTAGGAATTAAAAGTGAAAACAATACTGAATCATAAAATAAGGACAAAGAAATCTGATAAAATGTTAGACTTATCCATATTACTACCTTGGTGACCCTTAAAGAAATGAAATATATTTTCCAAAATCACATCCTTGGCTGCCCCTGATGTGTGATACTCTACATGCGGGCCTCCTCTGGCTGCTAGGCAGTGCAGCATCCGCTGAGATCCTGCGGAGGGCACAGACAGCTGAAGGGAGGAGGACACGGCTAAACCCCATCTTTCCCACCTCCAACAGCCGCCCCACCTATTCCCTGGCCCTAAATGGGAAGAGGAGACTGGAGAAGACAGTAAAAGTAGAATGCAGCAGAAGATAACACAATGACCCTCCAGAAATGAGTGGATGGATTTAGGCCCCCCCTCCAAAATAGTGGTGAGTGGGCATCCCATGTCCTTGCCCCTTGCAGTAGCTGGCTAAGGTGACAATGTGGCTGAGGCTCACGAGAGCCCTCAAAGCCAGGGAGCAAAGTTCCAACAGGCCCATGACAGCAAGGAGACAGTGATTGGTGGGATGAACGCACAGAGAAGATAAAGCCAATGGTCCTCTTCACATTAAATGCTTTTCCGTTTTTATCGTAATTAAATGTTTTTAAAATGTTAATGGAATAAATTGAACTTGACTTCCCTATTTTCTCCAGATCCTGCAATTATGCTCAAGGCCTGTCTTGAAAGGATGCCAGAGGGTGATGGATTAAACCTAAAATAAATCAAATTTCCCTTGCTACAGAGTTAGGGAAATACAATAAGCATCTCATCCTGCCTCTGGTGATGGAAGAGTTGCCTGCTCCCCGGCTAGGCACAGCCCGAGGAATGAGCTTGCTAATATAGTGTCATAAACCAAACTTCATCAAGGCAATCCACCACTGTTGCCACAGTGCAGTGAGTGAATGGGCCTGGGCAGCGCTTCTGCCGAGCTGCCTCCTCTTGCCAAGGCTCCCTCCCAGTAAATATCTAGCTAGTGAGCTCTTGGAAATGAGCTGGGCATGGTGCCAGCCAGACTTCCAGCTTGCCAGGATGGGTGGTACAGAGGGCCAGGCACCTGCTCCCTCTTCCTCTCACTGGTCTGGAGCTTTTGTGTGGTGCTTTACACTGGGGGCATCTCTGGGCAGGATCCAGGGGAGCCAGTAGCCAGTCTGCTCCCAGGCCTGAGTCAGCAGTGGAGACTCCGCCTGTGCCTGAAAATACTGAAACCAGAGTCTGGGCTGGAACAGAGGCGAAATGGAACCCTGGGCCCCTTCTTGGGGTTGGTGACTGTGGAATCATCTGAGTTTATTAGGAGTGGGATTTTCCCTCCACCCACAGGATTTGGGCCAGGCAAATAAAATAAATGCATGTTCTCTACGCTTAACTGTCCCAAATTTACCTCTGCTCCTCCTGCCCTTATGCTCTCTGTTCTCCCCTCCCCTTAAAACCTTTGGCTCTTCTTCTTCTTTCACATTCATATACTAGTACACTTTACTGGTAGATCTCCCAGGGGGGTTGACATAGAACAGGACTACTGGTTTCCTTAAACCAGCGGTTGCCAACCTTTTGGACCTCACAGACCACGAGTGGTCCGCAGACCACCGGTTGGCGACTGCTGACCTGAGTCATGGATAATAAACTTGAATGCAGCAGCATGAAGGGAGGGCCTTATACCAGAAAACTCCAGACAATTTTTCTCTACATTCACCTTTGGTGCCCAGATATTCAGCTAGTTACCAATGTGTATCCAACCATGTGTTTCTCTCTTTCCCACAACTAGACCATCTGAGTCCTCGTTGCTCAGCTGCATTGACCAGTCTAACATGAACTTGCTAGAGAAGGATGTCACTAACCAGCTCTGATTTGCTCAGTAGACCCATGTTGGATCCAAGGGGTCCTAGAGTCTTTTTCTAGGTGCTCATAAACAAGCCTTCAATGATCTCCTAGAGTTTTGGCCGTGTTTTAACGTCAAGATCACAGGTCTCTAATTTCTAGAATCAGCCTTGTGGGCATTTGGAAAATCATAGTCCTCTCTGGGGATGGACATAACTAAAAAGGAGGTTGCTCCTGTCTCTTCAAACTGCAGCCTATATTCTGGTTAACTAGTAACTATGGCAGAAATTTGGAAGGCAGACCATCATTTGGCTCCTCTCTTTGATTTTAGGCCTGATGCCTTTTTCCACAGGGTTCTGCCCTTTCCTCCAAGTTGTATGGTAGCCTTCAGCCACTTATTTGGGCTCCCCATAGACAGCAGTGATGCACACACAAGGAAAAAAAGATAAGTTAGTGATGCCCTTCCTGTGGGCTGTGCTTGGTGGTCCTGGGACTTACCCCTGGCCTTAGGTGCGCTTGGTACCGTGGGTGAGTACAGGACCAAGTGAACTCCCAGAAGAAGCCTCGTGTCTAGCATTTGCCTTGACCTCTCAGCTACTTCTGCCATTCTTCACATCTTGAGCCAGTGCTGACCTCAGCCCCCTCCCCTGACGCTTCATGTCAGTGTCTTCAGCAATATCCTTGCTTATCAGGGTCACATGTTAGAAGGACTGAGATGGGACGAAGCTCATGAAATAATGGGAAAGGGATGCAGGAAACCATGCACCCCAAAAGAAAACAACACCTGCAACTTACCAGGGTAGGACTTGGGTGTGAGGAAATGAGTCAATGTTTGGGCACCAGAAGGTGAGGAGTTATTCCTGGATTGGCAGAGAGGGGGAGAGTGGGGAAGGTCATTTCTAGAATTTTAAAGACATTGAGGCAATTATTTCATTGCTTTAGGGAAACAGTTTGGAGAGGATGGGACAGAGGATAAAAGAGCTTGCCAGCTAATTCTGAAAGAAAAGAAAAAAAAGAACCAAAAAGGCTTCCTAGAGGTAGGAGGATCTCTCCCTTACTCTTTCGTCACCTCCCTTTACAGGACCAGCTACAGTATTTCCGCCCTTATCTGGTCAGAAGAGTCATTTTAATTTGTGTTAAAAACAATCCTAAGTAGTGTTTCTCAACATGAGCTGTACATTAGAATCACACAGGGAACTTTGTAAAACCTTGATGCTAAGTCACACCCCAGACCAATTAAATCAGACTTTCTGGGGTTGGAGACCAGGCATTAGTAATTTTTAATTTTTAAAATATACTTTTATTGATTTCAGAGAGGAAGGTAGAAGGAGCGAGAGATAGAAACATCAATAATGAGAGAGAATCATTGATTGGCTGCCTCCTACATGCCCCCCACTGGAAATCAAGTCTGCAACCCAGGCATGTGCCCTGAGCAGGAATTGAGCCATGACTTCCTGTTTCATAGGTCAATGCTCAACCACTGAGCCACAACAGGGCCATTAGTAATTTTTAAAGCTCCCCAGGAGACTCTAGAGCTGCTTCCAGTGTTCAACTAAGGCAGAAAATCATTGTTCCTGAATTTCCACCAAAACCAAAAGAATCAGCCTCTCCAGGCACAGGGCCTAGAAATTAGTGTTTTAACCAGCACCCCGTGTGATTATAATGATTACATAAGCTGGAGAAGGCCGCCCTGTTGAGACCTCTTTCTCCTTAGAGGCTGCCCCTAACACTCTTCATTTAGATTTTGATCCATTTGCCAGGAAATAGAGGTGGGAAGGATGGAGTGCCTCACTCAACACACTGGGATGGCCCCTGAAGACTGGTCTGGAGGAGGCCTCAGGAATTCTGGAAGGGTAATTACTTGGGAGCCTGACAAATTGACAAATGAAGTAATTTCCATTTCAAACAGAAAACCAAGATGAGGTCAGATGCCTTTCCTGGGAGCAGGAGGAGGCAGCAGAGTTAGAGCTGCTCCAGGGACTAACCCACAGTCTGTTCCTAACTATTGCAAGGCCTTGGGGGAAAAACAAATGAAGGCTCCAGGCCCACACTCCTTTCTTTTCCAACCAGCCCCCAGAATGGAATTTCATCCAGAGCCCCAAACAGCTGTGCCTCAGACCCAGGCACACATCGGCGTGGTTCACCCTCAATAGGACAGAGCCAGGAAAGACACCCACAAAAGCTCTAGAATGAGCCTGAGACCATTTGGGCAGGGAATTCTGGGTTTCAGGTATAGAGGGTGTCATACAGAGCAGGGTGGTCTAGAGTGTGGCAGTGCATGTGGGCTCCTGGTGGGTACATCCTTTGGCCCAGCCGACTCCTTACTCTGTGGGGAAAGACAAAAACAGAGGAGGGCTAAAGTGGTACCTTCAGAATCACAGAGCCCAGGACAGGGGCCTGGTTGCCCAGGTCTTAGGGCATTGTCACACATGCACACAAATGAAGGAAATCTCTGTGCCCAAGGTCTTGGCCCATTCTCCTGGAGGGGGCAGAGCTCTCCACCACGTAGTTGAGCTTTCTGGTAGACCTCATTCTCTGACAGGAGGTCCATGCAGGATCCACAGGTCCTCACCACCCAAGCCCCAGAAGGGAGCAAGACCAAGCTCCTCTTGTTGTCTTCTCCCTACTGATGGATACTTGCCTACATCTCTGAGAGGGTCAAGTTTTCTCATTGTGAGTGCTTTTCACTTTTCTCATTCTTGACAATATCCTCTAGATCAGTGGTTCTCAACCTTTCTAATGCCACGACCCTTTAATACAGTTCCTCATGTTGTGGTGACCCCCAACCATAAAATTATTTTTGTTGCTACTTCATAACTAATTTTGCTACTGTTAATGAATCGTAATGTAAATATCTGTGTTTTCTGATGGTCTTAGGCGACCCTGCTAGCGGTTCTCAACCTGTGGGTCTAGAGTCCAGACGCAGGGGTGGGCAAACTTTTTGACTCGAGGGCCACAATGGGTTCTTAAACTGGACCGGAGGGCCGGAACAAAAGCATGGATGGAGTGTTTGTGTGAACTAATATAAATTCAAAGTAAAGGAGCGGAGGGGAGAGCAAGAGAACCGGATAGAACAGCCGGATCTGGCCCGCGGGCCGTAGTTTGCCCACAGCTGGTAGAGTGTAGATGCTTCCATTCTTCTCTTGTGTCTCCGATCCAGGCTATAGCCACACCTGACTTTTGCATACTGCCCACCTGCCTTTCTCCTGCTCAGCCAGGCTGTGTCCTGTGGCAGACTCTTCCCACCTGAGAGTGCCTTTCATCCCTTAAAGGGAGCTGTGTGCCTCAAAACTCCTAAACAAACCCACTCTCTCCTTATCATCTTTGGCTAATATCCTGGCCTCATATCCACTCCCTTGACCTCTCTCTTTACCTTTATCCTTTATTATATGAGAAGAGGCTACCAGGTAAGGTGTCTGATAAAGAAAGCCAGAACTTACACTTCCACATAATTGCTACCTTCAAACTAGTCATCTGTACTTATTTCAATAACGCTTTCCTTACCCCCAAAGCTGTTATTGCAGCTTCTCTTTTGAAATTGCCTTTGGCAATTATAGCACATACTTTTGAATATCCTATCCTAGTTCTGGCCTGCCTCTGTCCACTGGTCATGCACTTAATGCTTTGAAACATCCCTCTATTTCCTTTGGAACAGAGGTGGTCAATGAAGTAAGCCCTGAGTAATCAAACTAAGATTAAAAAAAAAAAAAGTGAGTTCTAGGTACTTATCCTAGAAAAATAATCCTGGATTTGTAGAAAGATTAAGTAAAGTGGATCTCCAGAATAGTATAAACAATGACAAAAAAGATACATCCAACAAAAATATTCAACAACAATACATACTTACTATATTTATCCAGTAGAATACTTGTAGCCATCCACTTATGAAAGACCACATAAACTATGAAAATGTAATGGAGAGGGGTTGGGGATAGAGTGGGGATAGAGTGGAGGGACGGTGCACCATCTGACTGTGGTGGTGACACATGTGATTACATTGTCTAGGACTAAATTCACAAACACACAAATGAATACAAGTAAAAGTAGGAAGATCTGAACAAAATGCGTGGATTATATCAATGTCAATATTCTAGTTGTAATAATACACTATAAACTCTGCACCCCGGTGCCTCCCTCAGCTCAGCCTAGTCTTCGTCCCTGTTCTGAAATATTTTTTTAGTGGATTAGGGATAAAAAGGCTGCGGGGAGATGGGCAGTCCATAGCCTCCCACTCTGCAAGTCATGAGACTCTGCTGTGACTTCCTTCTTCCCTGGGCTGATGGAGGAAAGAGATAAAGAACAGGGCCCAGGACATACAAAGCAGCTCAAGGTCACCTAGGTATTCGTGGTATAAATAAATTTAAAGAGAATAATGGGAACGGACTTTTAAATGTTGCCAAAATGTTCCTGTTTCTATCATATACAATAGTTTTAGTAAAGATTTATTAAGTGTCTACTATGTGCCAGGCATTTTTCTAGATGCAGGCAAGAGCACCCTCACCTACCTTAAGTTTTTCTCATTTGGGGATTGTGGCCTTCTGTGTAAGTACCCAACCACAGCTAATTCTGGGCTGAAACAAGACTGTTGACTTTGGGCAATAGTTTAAGCTCTGCATTGTTATCTCATTTTGTCCAATCTGACAGGCTTTGGTGTGCGGACAATCGATGGGACTGCAAAGTGTTAACAGGTAGAGAGGAAGAGGGGAGCAGAAAGAGCTTCCCTCCCAGATGGAGTGATTGATTTACATTATTTGCACAGGGCTCTAGGGGCAGTGGTCACTATGGGTGCAAGCCTGGGGCCTTGGCAGCAGGCAGCCTTTGGTGTAAGCCCCATCTCTGCTTCTTAATAATGTCCATAGGATTCAGTTTTCTCATATGTAGCCGAGGTACAAGTCTATACACCATCCGAAGTTGCTGTGATAGTTGTATACAGTAAATAAGTCACAGACCAAAGCATTGAGCACAGCCGTAACCAGATGGTAGGCAGTGAATGAACGGAGCTGCTATCTTCCTTACATGGAAGCCTCTCAGGGCTGCAAAGCACCTTTTTCACGAAGCATATCCTGCCACCATTTGGAGAAGAGACCTGGTGTGTCTGCCTGAGATTATGCACAAACAGTTGGACAGTGCCATATAGGAAGGGCCTTGAAGGCAAATAAACTTTTAAGCCTGATATTTTCCTCTAGACCCTAAGTTGGACAAGGGGCTGGATAAACACTTGCAGATTTTAATCTCATTCAATAAATATCCATAGATCCCAAGGCTATGCACTGAGCTACTGCGGTAGAGGGTGGGAGTTCTGATGACTCCCATTTCTCTTTAGGTTCAAAAGAATGAGACTGTGAACAACTAAGAGTTCCACATAGAATAATAAGTTCCATGTCAATATAGGTCCATGAAATGAACTGTGAAACACATTTTCAATTTTCTAATCCATTAATTGAGTTCCCACGAAGGTAGTGGTAGCTTACTGATTGCCTGTGCTATGCCAGACATGATGTGCTAGACCCTAGGCTTCCAGAAATAAATACTGAAACTGATGTACTTAACTATCTCTTGGTCCAGTAAAAGAGACAAATAAATAATTATAATGTTAGTATAAATACGTACTAGGAGAGAAATGTGCACAGGGCTCACAAGAAAAAAGAGAGGGTGAATTAGAAAGACTTCATTGAGGAGGCTTAAAAGATCAGTACAAGTTTCACAGGTGGTCAAGAGGGGAAGGCACTACAGGTAGAAGTATCCACAAAGTAAGGGAATGGCCCCGACACTTTGGCACTTTCGGGGACGGGCAGACTCTGGCTAGATTTAAAAAACAGAGAATGGTGAAATATGAGGTGGAAATGTAAGGAAGACCAAGGTCATAAAGGCCTTATCATATCAGGTTTAGGAGCATATGCTTTATCCTGTAAGCAATAGGGATCCCTTGAAGGGAGTTAAGGAGTGACAATTAAATTAACCTTCTAGGGGGGGAAAAGTGATTTGGACACAGGAGATGAACTAGAGATGGAGAAATCAATTTTCTTACTGGCCTGAATCCATTTCCATGGTGATAAAAGCTTGAACTAAAGCAGTAGTCCAGGAAAAGGAAGAAGGGGAGGGAGTCAAGAGATATTTGATGATTGGAATTTTCAGAACCTGGGGAGTGGTAGGATGGAGGTGATGAGGAGCTTGGGAATGATTTTGGCTGAAGGCATGAAAGAATACATGAGATGGCAGGGTTTATAGAAGCCAGAGGAGTAGAGGAGGAGAAAACAGCTATGAGGATAAAGAAGCATGTGAGTTTTAAGGAGGGTGTGAAGATCTGGGAGAGAGGTATGCAGATCTGTGAATGGAATGCTCTCTATCTTCAAACTCAAAGGATGCCCAGGGACTTGTGCTGTTCAGCCACATGAGAACAGGCCTTTTAAGAACTTATCTTAGGCAGTGAGCCACACAATGTGCACATGGCCTCCTCCCTCTGTCACATTTCCTAAAGACTCTCACAAGAGCCCACTGTTGGCAGAGCCACATTCAGAAGTCAAACTTGATAATTGATGCTATAATCCCCTGGATTCCCTCATTAGCAGCTGCTAATGGCTGGCGTGTTAAGGATTCAATTAGGGCTCTAATAGGCCCATTGTAAACTGAATCCCTTCAAAGGGAAGGAAGAGCTGTGAGAGATGACTACAGCCAACAGGGAAGGTCCCCCTCCCCATGTCTCAGACTTGGGTGCCCTGGGTCTGGATTAGCACTCTCCAGAAGGCCAGCCTGGTGGCAGGATATTGAATTGCAGAGGGAAAGAAAAGGGTCTGGGAGAGCTTCTAGCCAGAAATCTAGACTCTTTTTCTGCTGGGGAAAAGAAAAAAAAAAAGGTTTCTTCCAAGCCTAAAGACCCAGGTCTAGACTTCCAGCTGTGGCCTACTTTCTCCCAAGCCAATAACTATGGATTATGTCTTTGCTGGACCTCACCCCACAGCCCCAACTCAAAGGCATATTCAGAGAACCTGGAAAGGACTCACAAAGATTGCTATATGCCCATTGCTATATGCCTAGTCCATTTCCATCTCCCTGCCATCTTTTTCTGCTCAGACAGTGTATTTTTTTTTTTTTTTGAGAAGATACAGTTTGAGATTTGAAATAAGTTTCGTGGGGGTGAGAGTGTTGCCACACTGGGACCTCACACAACTCAAGAGGTGTGGCCTCTTTCTTGTGGTTTTTGGAATTAGCTCTAAAAAATCTGACTTATTAGAGCCAAATCTCTCACCCGCAAAACTTGAATATCACTGGCAGCAGGCATCCCTAAGTAGAGGGAGACCAGTGTGTATTTCCCAGGGGTGACTAGAAGAATAGTCACAAAGTTTCTTAACCAGCTCCATAGTTGGTCAGTGGAATTGCAGGCAGGTGCAATTTTCTCAAAGAACTGTTTCAGCATCAGACTTCAAGATCGCCACCTCTATTTCCCTTCATTTCCTCTATCCTTTATTCTTTTAACCCTCATTTCTGGGGGGAAAAAACATCAGATAACATATATGTAGATGTTCCTTAAAACATGAAATATCTTATCTCATACCCACCATCCTTTTTCGTTTCTGTACTCAGCTCTTCCCAGCCCCCAGTATCACACCCAGACCTTGGGATGGCCCTGGGATTCACATCGTAAACTTATTACCACAGAAAAACTAGAAACCAGGGAGTTTAACCATGCTACATACTGTTCTTAGCATTTTCTTTCCCATCCCTGCCTGTCTTTCTCACCTCAATTTTCTTCTACAGCTGGTGGGATGCTGCTCTGTCAGACTCTTGCCAGAGTGATGCTTGAAATATGCAATTTCCCGTGCTTCCTAGTCTTGGATAATTCAAACAGTAATCCTATCTGCTGGAACACAGGGCAGGAAACAAACTGAAGACACTATGAAAGGCTTCTCTGAGATCACCTAGATGCTAGGACAAAGAACCAACAGAGAAAACAGCTGATCCTAATATTGACCTAGAGTAGCAGAGAACATTGAACTAGGATCTCTATGTACTTCTGTAAATATTGGCTACGTTCTGTCTCCCCTCTGGAGTCATCTATAAAAGGAGGAAATTGGTATGTTCATCATTCTATAACAACTACCAAAGGAATGGAGGCCCTTGCCTTTTCTAATACCCTAGGATCCCAGGCCTGCTGCCCACCTTCCTGTGTATAGCCAGAAAGAACCTATAGGGAGGGCTCAAGCCCTGAGCTCAACCTGTCAGAGCTGCCAGTGCTGGGAACACACCCTGAAGATCCCAATACTTTGGCACCACAGAGTATGTTAAAGAAAAACCTGTGTATAACTAAACTGTCTTATCTACCAGGATTCTAGCGGGGGAAACTTGGGAAAAGGTTGTTAGGAGGTCACAGAAGTGAACCGTGTTACCAGTGATGTAATCTACAGAGTTAGTGGTAACTATACACGTGTGGAGGCAGATTTCTAAGATGATATTCACCCCTTGGCATCACTCCCATGATTATGCTACATTACATGGCAAAGGGATTTGCAGCTGTAATTAATAATCAGTTGACTTTGAGATAGGGAGGTTATCTAAGTGAGTCTAACCTAATTCCCTGAGCCATTTAAAAGCAGAATGCTTCCTCTAGCTAGTGGCAGAAGGGGAAAGGAGAGCAATGAGAAGGGTGAGAGAGATTTGATGTGAGGGAGAGTCTCTGTTGCTGAGATGGAGGGGACTACAGGAAAAGACTTGAGTAGAGTGGTCTCCAGAAGGTGACAGCCAACAGTCAGCAAGTAGACAGAGACTTCAGTCCTACAACCGCAAGGAACTGAATTCCGTCAACAACCTAAATCAGCTTCAAAGCAGATTCTTCCCCAAAGCCTCCAGACAACAGTGCAGCCCAGCCCCTTGGTTACAGCCTTGTGAGATCCTGAGCAGCTGGGCCCACCTGAACTACAGAACACTCTGATAATATATGGGTGCTGTTTAAGCCACAAAGTTTGTGGTAATTTACTACACACAAATGCAGTACTTAACTCTGACCCTCTGCTACTCTGTCCTTGCTGAATAAAGAGAGTGGGCATCCTGGATCTGGCTTAAGAGCTGCTCTGTCAAAAGAGGAAGCCCAGTGCAATTGAAAGATTCCCAAATTTTAATGTCAGGAGCCTGGGTTCCTGTTCCTCCCTTGTCACTTGCTACCTCTGTTACCTTGATGAAGACACATAGTGTTTCCTTAACTGTAAAATGAAAGGCTGGACCTGATCGGTGGATCTCTGATCTGCTTCAAGGAAACCCGTCAGGGGCTGTACAGGCCAGAGGTGGGCAGGCTAGGCTCCAGAACCCCACTTCAAAGAGACAAGCTCTTCTTTGAACTATTTCACACACAGGGCTTCTGAGTCAGATCTTATTAGGAGAAGGGTTTCTGTTGCCAAAATAATATTTGAAAACTGCTGAGCTGAGTGATTATTAGAGACCCTTCTGGCTCTCATGTTTTTCCAACATGAAGGTCAAGTTCAGTGGAGCAGCAGCTGGAACTGTGGACAGAGTGGTGTGGATCTGGGCTTGAATTAGTGCACATACTAGTGCAAACAGACATTCTCTCTCATCCAAACCATCTACTTCCATGTCTTTTTCTCTGGAGGCCTGAACTTTTGGGAGCTAGAGGTTTAAACTGGACAGATTGCAGTTCAGATCATGGCTCCACATTCAAATCCTGACATTAGTAAATATTTTAAATTCTCAGAGCTTTAAGCTCTTAACCTATAAAATGGTGAGATCACCTATTTTGCATGGTTGTTGTATATATTAATTAGTGCTATGGACAGAATGTTTATGTCCCGCCTCACCAAAAAATGCATATGTTGAAATCCTAACCCCCAAGGTGATAGCATGAGAGTGTGAGGCCTTTGAGAGGTGTTTAGGTAATGAGGGTGGAGCACTCATGAATGGCATTAGTGCCCTTTTATAAAAGAGGCCCCAGAAGTCCCCCTAACTGTTTCTGCTTTGTGAGGATACAGTGGAAAGACAACCATCTTTCCAGGAAGTGGGCCCTCACCAGAAAATGAATCTGCTATCATCTTAATCATTCCCCAGCCCCCAGAACTGTAAGAAATAAATTTCAGTTGTTTATAAGCTACCTAGTCTATGGTTTTTGTTTATAAGCTACCTAGTCTATGGTTTATAAGCTACCTAGTCTATGGTTTATAAGCTACCTAGTCTATGGTTTTTGTTAGCCTGAGTGGACTAAGACAGTTCATGTGGTCTAAATTGCTACCACAGCCCTAGCCGGTTTGGCTCAGTGGATAGAGCATTGGCCTGTGGACCAAAGGGTCCTGGGTTCGATTCCAGTCAAGGGCATGTATCTCGGTTGCAGGCTCCTCCCCAGCCTGGTCCCTGGTCAGGGCTCGTGCGTGCAGGAAGCAACCAATCAATGTGTTTCTCTCACATCAATGTTTCTGTCTTTCCCTCTCTCTTCCACTCTCTCTAAAAATCAATGGGAAAATATCCTTGGGTGAGGATAAACAAAAATAAACAATCAAAAATTCCAAGAACCTGATATAAAATAAATACATAAATAAATAATAATAAATTGCTACCCCAGATAGACCCCAAAATATAATGGCTCAAAAATCTTAGAAGTGTTTTTTCTTCTTCATGTTAATAATCTAAAGCAGGCCAGTTTCAGTGCTTTCTGCTGCAAGTATTCTTTTGGGGATCCAGGCAGATGGTGGCTCTATCCTATTCAACTCATGCCTCCCAAGCTGAGTTGGAGACTGCCATTCTAGCCGTGGGGATGGGGCGGTGGTAGGCAGGAGCTATTGAAGGAGGTTTTACAGCCAGGTCTTCAGGGGGCTCAGATTACTTCCACTCGAATTCTATTGGTGAGAGCTTAGTCACATGGGCACACCCAATTCCAAAAGGAGCCAGAAATTAGTCCTTGGCTGGATAATTACCTCTCAGCTAAAATTCTATTATCCAGGGTTTGCTGGGAAATTAGCAGTGGTTGCTATCATATTATACATAGAAAATTGCTTACTACCTAGAAAGCTGGTGCTCAGCATCTCCCAATAGGCCAAACTTTGCTAATTAAGTGTGTTTCTATGTGAGGTACGTGGAGGTGACCAGCATCATCCCATATTCACATTTCAGAATTTTTCAACGCTGATTTTAATCTACTTCCCCAAATGACTCTCTTTGGCTACAGCCCCCTTTCCTAGACTGGATACATCTATCAGCTGATGCCCCTCACAGGCCTCAGTCTCCCCTCATTCTCAGACTGCTGCCCTCACAGGCCTGTCTGGAATTGGGCCATTTGAATCTTGTCAGCCCTGTTCTCCATCACAGAAGGGTTTGGTAGGAGTGTGCCAGGCAGGCTGTCAGCCACAAGCAAGCTTTCTGAAAAAGATATGCCAACTGCAGCAACAGAAAATGCAATTCCCTTGAATAACTTTGTTAATATCTGAAAATTAGTTCTCTTACTCCTTATCGTGCTACTGGGTATTAGAATACAAGAGCAAGGACAGGGGCAATGGCGAATTAAAATGATGTTCTTCTCATAAACGGCACGGTTATGGAAGGGCAGGCCCTCCTACCTATAATCTTGGGATTTCCAGAGGCTCCCTCTTTCATGAGACCACAGTTGTGTTAGGGACAGTTAAGGGAAATTTTCTGGGATTTTTTTTTTCTTTGCATCAAGCAACTACTGAGAGTACACATTTAAATTGCATTCTTTGAAACCCAAACCCAAAAAACAGCTGCTGTGAGCGGAGTTCTGTGACTCTGGTTTCAGATATAACCCCCACAAACATGGAACACTGGATGTGCCGATTCTGGGATAACAGGAGGCTGTCGGTTTCTTTCTTTTATTAAAAAAAAAAATTTCTTTATTGATTAAGGTATCACTTATTTGTGCTCATCCCCCCATTCCCCTCCTGAACCCTTCCCCACACATGCCCCACCCCCCTGTTGTCCGTGACCACTGGTTAAGGCTTATATGCATGCATACAAGTCCTTTGGTTGATCTCTCCCCCTTACCCCCACCATCTGCTACCTTCCCTCTGAGGTTTGACAGTCTGATCGATGCTTCCCTGTCTCCGGGCCTGTTTTTGTTCATCAGTTTATGTTGTTCATTATTTCCCCTAGATGAGTGAGATCATGTGATACTAGAAATACACTTATAAGAACCGAAAATGGGACAAGCAATAATGGTTATGCTGAGAGGCAAATGAATCAGTCTGTAGTGAGTTTCCTTCTGGGCCAACAGTTCTTTTGAGTCCCAATTTCAATGTCAAACAGTTCCTTATGTGTACATGTCAGCAATGATATTTCAGTTCTGGATTGGTGGACTAATGGTGGTAATGCAGGTCCGACCCTCTCTGGTTTGGTCCTGGGCAACCTGCAGCGACACACAGCTGCTGGCTGCTAGTATGGCAAGGCATCGTCAGCGTCTTCCATCTCTGGACTGTTTCTCTTCTGTCTTCATGGCTGGAGCAGTCCTGTCAATTCCTCTCTGTTGCAGGAATCCACATGGTCTTGGAGTTGTTTTCTGAAAATATACAAACATATTCTCGACCAAAAGTTAATAAAGGAATCTTTTCTATAAATTTGACTTGGGATCCTTTTTCATTTTTTTGCCCAAACGATTTTCCTTTGGCTTGTTTTGACACCATGTGTGTTTTTCATGGCTGTCTTGCTGTTGTCTGTGCGATTTCTTTCTTTCTTTCTTTCTTTCTTTCTTTCTTTCTTTCTTTCTTTCTTTCTTTTTCTTTTAATTTTATCTATTTATTTATTTATTTTTATTTATTTTTTTAACTTTATTTTTTTAATATTTTTATTGTTTAAAGTATTACATATATTAATACATATATCTCCTTTTGTTTCCCCATTGACCTTCCCCCAGTCTCCCCTACCCCCTGTTGCATGCCCTCATCTCACCCCCCACCCCACCACTGTCTTGTGTCCATTGGTGTACTTACATGCATGCATACAAGTCCTTTGGTTGATCTATTTCCCTCCCTCCACAACACTCCCCAGCCTTCCCGCTGTAATTTGACAGTCTGTTCGGTGCTTTACTGCCTCTGTATTTATCTTTTTATTTATCAGGTTATAATGTTCTTTATTTTCCATAAATGAGTGAGATCATGTGGTATTTTTCTTTCATTGCCTGGCTTATTTCACTTAACATAATGCTCTCCAGGTCCATCCATGCTGCTGCAAATGGTAAGAATTCCTTCTTTTTTATAGCAGCGTAGTATTCCGTTGTGTAGATTTACCATAGTTTTCTAATCCACTCATCTGCTGATGGGCATTTAGGCTGTTTCCAAATCTTAGCTATGGTGAATTGTGCTGCTATGAACATAGGGGTGCATATATCCTTTCTGATTGGTGTTTCTAGTTTATTGGGATATATTCCTAGAAGTTGGATTACTGGGTCAAATGGGAGCTCCATTTTTAGTTTTTTGAGGAAACTCCGTACTGTTCTCCACAGTGGCTGCACCAGTCTGCATTCCCACCAGCAGTGCACGAGGGTTCCTTTTTCCCTGCATCCTCTCCAGCACTTGTCATTTGTTGATTTGTTGATGGTTGCCATTCTGACAGGTGTGAGATGGTACCGCATTGTCGTTTTGATTGGCATCTTTCAGATAATTAGTGACTTTGAGCATGTTTTCATGTGTCTCTTGGCCTTCCTTCTATCTTCTTTCAAAAAGATTCTATTTAGGTTCGTTGCCCATTTTTTTTTTTGGATCATTTATCTTCCTTTTATTAAGTTGTATAAGTTCCCTGGAGATGTTGGAGATTAAACCTTTATCAGTGATAACATTTGCAAATATGTTCTCCGATACAGTGGGGTTTCTTGTTGTTTTGTTGATGGTTTCTTTTGCTGTACAAAAACTTTTTATTTTGATGTAGTCCCATTTGTTTATTTTCTCTTTGGCTTCCATTGCCTAGGAGCAGTATCGGTGAAGAAATTGCTTCGGCATATGTCTGAGATTTCTCTGCCTGTGGATTCCTCTAGTATTTTTATGGTTTCCCATCTTATGTTTAAGTCCTGTATCCATTTTGAGTTTATTTTTGTATATGGTGTAAGTTGGTGGTCTAGATTAATTTTTTTTGCATGTATCTGTCCAATTTTCCCAACACCATTTATTGAAGAGACTGTCTTGACACCATTGTATGTTCATGCCTCCTTTGTCAAATATTAATTGAGCATAGTGGTTTGGGTTGATATCTGGATTCTCTATTCTATTCCATTGGTCTATCTGTCTGTTCTTGTTCCAGTACCAGGCTGTTTTGAGAACATAGGCTTTGTAATACAGCTTGAAATCTGGTATTGAGATACCACCTACTTTGTTCTTCTTTCTCAGGATTGCTGTGGCTATTTGGGGTCTTTTTATATTCCAGATGAATTTTTGGAGAGTTCTTTCTAGATCTGTGAAATATGCCGTTGGTATTTTAATGGGGAGTGCATTGAATCTATAGATTGCTTTGGGTAGTATGGACATTTTGATGATGTTGATTCTACCAATCCATGAACATGGTATGTTCTTCCATCTGTTTACGTCTTCCTCTATCTCTTTTTTCAGTGTCCTGTAGTTTTCCGTGTATAGGTCTTTTACATCCTTAGTTAAGTTTATTCCTAGGTATCTTAATTTTTTGGTGCGATGGTAAATGGGATTGCTTTTTTAGTCTCTCTTTCTGTAAGTTCACTATTGGTGTATAGAAATGCCATAGATTTCTTGGTGTTAATTTTGTATCCTGCTACATTGCCAAATTCATTTATTAAGTCTAATAGTTTTTTGATTAAGTCTTTCGGGTTTTTTATGTACAATATCATATCATCTGCAAATAAGGACAGCTTTACTTCTTCTTTTCCAATTTGGATGCCTTTTATTTCTTCTTCTTGTCTAATAGCAATGGCTAATACTTCCAGTACTGTGTCGAACAGGAGTGGTGAGAGTGGGCATCCCTGTCTTGTTTCTGTTCTTAGGGGAAATGGTTTTAGTTTTTGCCCATTGAGTATGATGTTAGCTGTGGGTGTGTCATATATGGTTTTTATTATGTTGAGGTATGATCTTTCTATTCCCACCTTGTTGAAAGTTGTTATCAAGAAAGGGTGTTGGATTTTGTCAAGTGCTTTTTCTGCATCAATTGATATGACTATGTGATTTTTATGTCTCAACTAGTTTATGTGTTGTATCACATTTATTGATTTGCAGATATTCTACCATCCTTGCATTCCTGGGTTAAATCCTACTTGGTCATGGTATATTATCTTTCTGATGTACTGCTGGATCCGATTTGCTAGAATTTTGTTGAGGATTTTGGCATCTATGTTCATGAGTGATATTGGCCTGTAATTCTCTTTCATTATGTTGTTTTTATCTGGTTTTGGTATTAGGGTGATGCTGGCTTCATAGAAGGAGCTTGGAAGTGCTTCTTCCTCTTGAATTTTTTGGAATAGTCTGAGGAGGATAGATTTTAGTTCTTCCTTGAATGTTTGGTAAAACTCCCCTGTGAAGCCGTCTGACCTCGGGCTTTTGTTTGCTGGGAGCTTTTTGATTATTGCTTCAATTTCTTCCATAGTTATTGGCTTATTGAGATGTTTAGATTCTTCCTGATTGAGTTTTGGAAGGTTATATTTTTCTAGGAATATGTCCATTTCTTCCAGATTGTCCAGTTTGTTGGAATAGAGTAGTTCATAGTATTTTTTAACAATCCTTTGTATTTTGGTGGGGTCTGTTGTTATTTCACCTCTTTCATTTCTGACTGTTTATTTGGGTCCTCTCTCTTTGCTTCTTGGTGAGCCTGGCTAGAGGTTCATCAATCTTGTTTATCCTTTCAAAGAACCAGCTCTTGGTTTTGTTTTGTATTGTATTTTTGGTCTCTATGTCATTTATCTCCGCTCTGATCTTTACTAATTCCTTTCGTCTGCTTACACTGGGCTTTTCTTGTTGCTCTCTTTCTAACTCTTTGAGTTGTAGGGTTGAGTAATTTATTTCCATTGTTTCTTGTTTTTTGCAGTAGGCTTGTAGAGCTATGAACTTCCCTCTCAAGACTGCTTTCGCTGTGTCCCATAGATTTTGGATTGTTATGTTTTCATTGTCATTTGTTGCCATGATGTTCTTTATTTCTTCTTTGATCTCTTTGGTAACCCAGTCATTGTTTAATAGCATGCTGTTTAGTCTTCATATGTTTGATTTTTTTGGATTGTTTTTATTGTAGTTGATTTTCAGTTTTATGCCACTGTGATCTGAGAAAATGCTTGATATGATTTCTATCTTCTTGAATTTGAAGAGACTTTGCCTATGACCCAACATATGGTCTATCTTTGAAAATGACCCATGTGCACTTGAGAAGAATGTATATTCTGTGGCTTTGGGGTGAAATGTTCTGAAGATGTCAATTAATTCCATCTGGTCTCTTGAGTCATTTAGGATTGATGTTTCTTTGCTGATTTTTTGTTTAAAGGATTTGTCCAATGGTGATAGTGGGGTATTATATTCTCCTACTATGATTGTATTGCTGTCAATCTCTCCCTTGATATCCTCCAGGAGTTTCTTTATGTATTTGGGAGCTCCTGTATTGGGTGCATATATGTTTACCAGAGTTATTTCTTCTTGTTGGATTGCTCCCTTTAGTATTATGAAGTGGCCTTCCTTATCTCTTGTTATGTCCTTCACTTTGAGATCTAATTTGTCAATATAAGTATTGCTACCCCAGCTTTTTTTTTTTTTTTTTCATTTCCATTTGCCTGAAAAACCTTTTTCCATCCCTCCACCCTCAGTCTGTGTACATCTTTTTTTCTGAGGTGGGTTTCTTGTAGACAGCAGATATATGGATCGTGTTTTCTTATCCATTCCGTTACTCTATGTCTTTTGATTGGGGCATTTAATCCATTTACATTTAAAGTTATTATTGACAGGTACTTATTTGTTTCCATTTTTATTCTTTACCCCTGTGTTCCTTCTTCGCTTCCTATTTCTTTTTTTCACAGCAGATACTTTAGCATTTCTTGCATTGCTGGTTTGGTGGTAATAAATTCCCTTAGTCCTTTTTTGTCTGTGAAGCTCCTGATTTCACCTTTAATTTTGATTGATAGCCTTGCTGGGTACAGTATTATTGGATTCAGACCCTTCCTTTGCATGACTTTGTATATTTCATTCCATTCCATTCTGGCCTGATGAGTTTCTGTTGAGAAATCAGTCACTAGTCTGATGGGGGTTCCTTTGTAGGTAACTTTCTGTCTGTCTCTGGCCGCTTTTAAGATTCTTACTTTGTCGTTGGTGTTTTCCAATTTAATTATAATGTGCCTTGACGTTGGTCTTTTGGGGTTCATTTTGCTTGGGACTCTGTGAGCTTCTTGGATTTGTGTGGGGTTTTTCTTCCCTATATCAGGGAAGTTTTCTGTCATTATTCTTTCAAACAGGTTTTCTATTCCTTGCTCAGTTTCCTCTCCTTCTGGAACCCGTATTATGTGGATGTTGTTTTGTTTCCTGTTGTCCCAAAGTTCCCTTAGGCCAGCCGTGGGCAAACTACGGCCCACGGGCCGGATCCGGCCCATTCGGCTGTTCTATCCAGCCCGAGGAGCCGAAAGAGCGGAGGGTTCTCTTGCTCTCCCCTCTGCTCCTTTACTTTGAATTTATATTAGTTCACACAAACACTCCATCCATGCTTTTGTTCTGGCCCTCCGGTCCAGTTTAAGAACCCATTGTCGCCCTCGAGTCAAAAAGTTTGCCCACCCGTGCCTTAGGCTCTCCTCCTGCTTTTTAAATTTTTTTTCTAGAAGCTGCTCTACTTGCATATTTTTTCCTACCTTGTCTTCTAGCTCACTGATGTGGTCCTCTGCTTCTTCTAATCTACTGTTGATGCTTTCTATTGAGTTTTTTACAGCAGCAATGTCATTTTTCATTTCTTCTTGGTTCTTCTTCATTTCCTCTTGGTTCTTACACATTTTGTCGAATTTGTCTTCCATTCTTTTCAGCCACCTTATGACCATTTCTCTGAATTCTTTTTCTGAAAGGTTGCTTGCCTCCATTTCGTTTACTTCTTTTTCTGGTGATGCCTGCTTTTCTTTCATATGTGGATTGTTTCTTTGTCGTCCCATGGTCTCTCTTCTCCGGGTGTCTGGTTATGTAGTTCTCGCTCCCCTGGTAGAAATTCTTAAGCTTGGATGCTCTCCTCCAAAAGTTCAAAATGCAGAATCAACAGCAAGAAAAGATATTTAAAGCTGTGCTTAGAAATGACAGAACCCCAGAATTAGACAAATTTACCAATGACGTCACAGGCAGCACCCAACGGAAGATGGAGGCTGTCAATTTCCACATGGATGCAGTTTAGCTTTAGAGCGAGGCAGGGGGGCACGCCACTGTGTCAGCACCCAAGCCTTGAGATGAATAGGCAACAAACACCAGCTTTGGACATTTCCCTTCTGTGGCCCACTACCCTTCTCCAAACTCTTTATCAAGAAAGATTGGTATGCTTTTAAGAGTCCGTGGCTGATTAGCTCTATATTGTTGCTCTAAAGAGTTCTGGTTTTTTTAAATTATCTTAAAGAGGAAGAAAATTTTAGGCATTGGTGGGACATTGGGGAAATAAATTATTTCAGCCTCCCCCAACACACACATGCCCCTCAATCACACAACTGAGGTGATGGCCTGTTCCATCTCATCTCAGGACTAGATCCACGGGGTGGACCAGTCAGGGGTGGGACAAGTCACCTTACTACTTAGGGTGGCAGCATTGAGGAGACTAAGTGATAAAGACAAAAGTAACAGTGAAAACAGACAGGGGGATGGAAATCAGGTGTTTGGATTTGAAGAAGCTTTCTGCATCCCTGGGAGGACAGTTGGAAACCACCCATCGCCTTGTGCCCCCTTGTCTTCCAGATGTGGAAACTGAGGAGCTGAGGTGTTGAAAGCTCCCCTCTCCCACCACAGAGGCTCGCCAGTCAGCAGGAACACGAGGCCAGAACCCAGGCCTCTGTAGCTGGACTCTTCCTCTCATTTGAGAGGTGCCTCCTCCAAACTCCCAAGTTTCATGGACCTTCTTTGTAGCAAATGAGGTAAGAAAATAACATGAAAAGTCTTCACCTCTTTGGTGCCATTTTCATATTGATTGTCCCTCTTTCTCAGTGGAATCAAAGAGCGTCATTTTCTCTGTACCTTCTCTGCTTACCTGATGCAAACAGAATACACCTCTTCTACCCTTTTCTCCTTCTCCCTTTAGGAGTTTTGGTTTTCCCCAGGATGCTCAAGCAACGTCCAGGCCTCAGGAAAGTACAACCTCTTTAGTATCTCTAGCAGTAGACCTGGGAATTAGGAGTAATTTTCTGGAACAATCTGAATGCTCCTAAACACATTCTGCTCAAATGCATGAGCTCCTCACCAACAAACTCCACCGAAACTAGAAAGAGGAATTGCTGGGAGGAGACAGGGCTGGGGACTGCAGGGAGGACTGCAAATGAGAAGGGGGTTGGGGCAGAAACTTAACGAAGATGTGAGGCACCAATGCCAACAGATGTGTGAGAGGTGTTAGTTACAGGACCAGGGAGCATTTCTGTCATTTTCATAGATCAAAAAGAATTTCCAAAGAGCTCCTCCATAATTTAGCATCATCCAGTTTTAAAATGCAAACTTCCTTTACTTTTTAAAAGCACTTTTTTCTATCTAGCTTTCGATCTCAGGGTTGGAAAGTCAGAGGAGGGTTCTCACCCTATTCTGTAACTAAAGAGCTCTGCTGGGAAGGGTTGGTGACTGCCAAAGTCCTCAGTGGCATGGGCTGGTCTCCCAAATCTGAATCCTGCTTTTGCAAATAATGTACTTGCATTGTCTACCCATTCTGATGTCTCTAAGATGATGCCAAATTAGAGGACCTGCAAACTCCTCAGGCTCATCTACAATTTGCAGACACACCACAGGCTGCCAAACCCCAGGGGAGCTTGAAGAAGGGTTGAAAGCCTCCCCATCTCAGCAGTCATGTTGACAATGCCCACAGAAAGCAGAACACTGAGGGTTCCCATGGCCTGTGCTCTGCCGGTCTACTAAGAGCTTTGAAGTGGCAAAAACATAGGACCTGGCCAGAACTGAGATATTGGGGGATATAGGAGCAGAATGAAATTTTTAAAACCATGTACCACCCTGCCCCGTGTGCCTCAGGTGATTGAGCGTCATTTCATGCACTGAGAGGTCGCTGGTTCAATTCTCAGTCAGGGCACATGCCTGGGTTGTGGGCTCAGTCCTCTGTTGGGGGGCATGTAGGAAGCAGTCGATTGATGATGTTTTTCTCTCTCTCTCCCTCTCCCTTCCTCTCTCTTAAAAAAAAATGAATTAAAAACATATTAAAAAAAAAAAAAAAAAAAAAAAAAAAAAACATGGACAGCCCATCCAAAGTGCAGCTGGATGCCATGCCAAGAGAAGGAGGGCGCCGAAGGCAAACAGCCCTGCCCTCTTTGCCTCCTTGCTGATGAAGGGAATTTAAGCCAAAAGAACAAATGGATACACCAGAGATTCTTTAAAGTTCTCACTATAATTATGTAGCCTTGGGAGATGAGGAACTGTAAAGTTGGCTAAACATTGGACATTTTCCCAAAAGCATAATTGTTTTAGTTTCTTTTTCCCCTTAGGAAAAAAAAAGAAACAAAAATCATATTAGTACTGTATTTACGACTTGGAGAATGAGTATGTTTCGACTTAAAATATACAAAAAATAAGAGGCAATCTTCTAAGGGTCAGCAAAACCTAGCCAGAGACATATTTTTATTTTTATTAGTTAAACACCGGCTTCTTAAGTAAGGTAAATAGCTCAGACAATAATAATAATTAGATTCTGATCTGGTCTTAAGAAGAAAGGAGTCTTAGAAAAAAAAGAAGCCCCCATTCTGCAGAGAGCCTCTGCTCTGCTTGGTTAGCGGGAAAGAAGGGGGCAGGGAGAAGAAGACGGGTGTGGGCAGGGGGTAGTAACTCTAAATTAGCTGTACCCCCATCATGGATTTAGGATGCTATGGAACACTTTCTTGTTTTGTTGCTGCTTTGAGGCTCAACTCACTTCTGATGACTTTCCCTACAAAACAAAAACATGGGGACTCCATCTTCCTCAGAACACCATGATGTATCAATATGCTTTCACATTGGAGCCAGGAGAGATTAGGAGCAAGGTGGATGACTTTACCAACACCCAAACAATTAGGCCTCCTTTCTGTTTTGTTCTGGAATTTGAAACATTCAGGGCCATTGAAACATTGATGACCTGGGGAGGATTTGGGTAATCTGGTCCTTAATTTCTCAGGCTGACCCTGAAGCCGCCTGTCACAAGGTGAAGACACACCCATAGACTGCTGCCTGGTCTCTCCTTCAGACTGACCTCAGGAGCAACGGGGCTGCCCCAGTGAGGGGGCAGGGAGGAGGTACAGAAGTTTTAGGTTTCTGCTCAGGGTCTCTGAAGTCAATTCCTTAAGCACAAAAAATTCTTAGATATTTGTTAAAACTGGTGTAATCTAGAGCCTTAACTTGGATCTGTATGAAATGAAGCTCTCACTCCAGTCATATGATTTCATTTCAGTGGCAAGCTCCTTGTCACCGCCAGAGTTCTTAAGGGCCTTCTTGGTGGTTTCCAATGCCAAAGGCATACCTCCTCCTCCTCTTCCTAGTCCTCTCCCTCTAAGTGCCTTTCCTTAGGATAAATTGTAAAAATTCGCTCTTAGGTCTGGCTTCTGAGGCACTGAACCTACTTCTGAGAGGGTGTGAGATCATCAGCTCATGAACTGTACTCAAGTTCCCAATTACAGAGCAGGCAGGAGCTCTGTCCAGTGCAAGAGATAAAAACCCAAAGTCCTCTCTAGCTTCTATCTAGACCCATCTACTCTATGTCCAGCTTTGTGCCTTTTGTTTAACAAGAAATCTTTATTCTTTCCTGTCTTAATGACTGTTTCATATTCTGTGTGACATAAGCACCAAGCTGGGAATTTGGAGTCCTGAATTTTACTCCCAGCTCTGCCACAAATGTGCCATAACCTTGGGAACAAGCCATGTGACCTCTCCAAGCCTGAGTTTTCTCACCTGTAAAATAAGGACACATAGTTATACTACCTTTAAATTCTTTCCAGCTTTAATGTTATTGGAAAATCAGTTGCTCCCATGGTACATTGTTCATCCTTCTCTGTAGATCTTTTATTAGAATTTATCTCTTTATAAACCTACTAGAGGCCCGGTGCATGAAAATTCATGCACTGGAGGGGGAGGCCCCTCAGCCCAGCCTGCCCCCTCTCACAGTCCAGGAGCCCTCAGGGGCAGGAGGCAACTGGTGATTAGGGAAAGGCGATGCCCCCATCACACCTCTGCTGCTGCCACTGCTGGCAGCGCAAGCCTTGGCTGGCCCTGGTTACTGAGCCTCGGACAGCCCTGGGTGGCTGGGCAGCTGCTATCCGAGGCTTGCCTGCACCTCGGGATGACCCTGGGGGACTGAGGGGACTGGGTGCTGCCATTTTATGGCTGTGGGCACCGCCATCTTTGTGAGGGCATGATGGTCAATTATCATATTCCCTCTTTATTAGATAGGATTTCCTTACTGGACTGTGAGGCCCTCAAGAATAAGGACTGTCTCCTAATTATTTTTGTTGCCTCTGTAGGGGGTGGGGGGCGGGGAGGAGGGGCAGGGACAGAAGGAAAGGGACGTTGAGCTTCCAATTAAGTGGAACACTGTGCTACACATCATACATAACCATTTATTTTAAAACCCTCAGTATAATAACAATACCAAATCGAATGAGAGATTAATTTATCCAGGTCAGAGAGCTGAACCAGAAATGAAATCCAGGTTTCCCCTCTTTGCCTACTGTCCCAGGACCTAGCATGGAGTGGTAGGGCTGCCAAATTTCCCCAAATATATCAAAGATATATAGAAGATGCTCAATAAATACTCATCAAGTGGATATTAAATAAATTTTTTAGTTTGGCTTTTGATCAGGCTGGGTGGGCCTTTTAACCTTACCTACCCTGAGGTGGGAAGGGGGCAGAGTTGAGCTATGAGCAGGAAATGAGAGCAGAGTACAATTTATTACAAGGACTTAGGAGTTCTTTAATTAAAAGAGGGCAGAGCTCTTACTGTGTATGAAGAAATAATGATGAAATATTCTCAAGGTAAGTCAAGGTCCCGGGTAATTCACCCTGAAGAATAAGCTAAAGCCTTAATTTGCATCATCACTCAACCTATAAATTCATAGAGGACACAATTGTTTTCACAGCCCTGGAAGGTCACATTATTCTTTCTTGCTCTGGTGCCCCTCACAATTACATACAGGTGAGCAGGCAGGGAAATCTATATTAAAGTCTCAAAGTGTGAGGGGCTCCCAGCTCCAGAAGCCTGCAAGGCATTTGGCTGGAGACCATGGCAAATGCTCTGACTCCCATCATGCAGCCCCAGCAGCAGAGATATCGGAATTGAAAGGATTACTGTCTTCAGGGCACTCTAACTGAGTACCAACACCTGAGAACGGATCTTTGGTTCTAGTTAATTTATCTTACACACAAATAAATTCCAAGAGCCAGCTGAGTTAGTGTTTGCCTCAGGGGAGAAAGGAAAAAGAAAGGAGATCATCTGTTCCTCAGGGAGCCTTGGGATTGTGCCTGAAGCTCTTAACCCATTCAGGATCCACAGAAATCTCTCACTGGAGTCTCTAATAGTCCCTCAAGCAAGGAGTGCAGCAGTAGAGCAGTGAGGAGGAGGATGGTCGTTTCTGTCTGGTGGTGAGTTAATGCCTGCCTGCAGACAAAGTGCCGAATAAATATCACCTTGCATTTAGTGCTTTTAAACAGTAGTTGGTTAGGAGATGGGGCTGTTTGATATCCATTTGTGAAACAAACACATCCCAATACTTCAGAGGGATGGACTGTGGGGTAAGGTGTCCTATAATTCTAAAATGCCACAGAATGGCCCTAAACTTTGATTGCCTTCTTCTGCTTAACTGAGGAGTGGATTTTGTGCATCCATTCACTACATAAATCCTTATTCAGTGTCTGCATGAGAAGTAAAATATCATGGTGGATAAGAACATGGAACTCTGGAACCACACTGCCTGGGTCTGAATCCTGGCTTAACCACTTATTAAATCTGTGACTTGGACAAGTTGCTTATAGTCTCTGTGCCTCTGTTACCTGATCTGTAAAATGGGAATAATAAAAGTACAGACTTCAGAGGGTTGTTTCAGGATTGAATTAGATAATATGTAAAGCACTTAGCACACCTCTACAACATAGTGAGTGCAATATAAGTGTTTGCCAAGTGCTGGAGCCAGACCTATCACCCAGGCTATTAAAATCCATAGGAGAAAGAGAGATTTCCTGACACTTCTTGTTTGGGTAGAAAGAACAAGGAACACCTACATCAGAGGTTTATGGAAGCTTTATAGTGTGATATGGTATTTATCCAAAAGTAAACCAGAGAGTTCTGGCAGTAGAGGAAAAAATAATTTTCTTAAAATGTTAATATATATGTAAAATTACATGTATTAAGAAAAATATATCTAGCATATTAAATCTTCTATTTTATGGATATTATTACTTGGGAATAAGTTTAAAAAATACTTAAGTTGATTTAAACAGAGGACTTTTAGGTGCTCATAGGATGATGGTAGCTGCTAATATCTAAATTTCTCACATATCCTTCAAAAACGAAGTAGACAACAGCAGCACAAATATAGTTAAACCTGTGCCCACAGTAGCATCACTAGGAGACAGAGTATAGTAGATTAGAGTTTATTATTGTTCAGCAAATATTCGGTTTCCCCTTCCACCTAAGACTCACCACCATCATCATTGACATTGAGATGGTGGTGTGACTTTCTTCAGCCAATTACATGTTGCAAAGAAGGTGCAGGAAGAAACTAGATATGTGCTTGCATGGTTGGGTTTGGTCTTTTGAACTCTGGCCTTTTGCCATTAAAAGAATATGTCTTATTTAGCAGCTGGTCTAAAAATGATAAGAGACACTTGCCAAAGACTTGCAGCTTGTAACCAAACACAGTTGAACCTAACCTACATCAGCTAAATCCCAGTCAACTTTAAAAAATGTAAGTGAAAAATGAATGTTTATTGTTTTATGTTCCTGGGTTTTAAGGTTGTTTGTTTTGCAGCAATAGCTGACACACAGAAATTAGTAACAGAAGTGGCATGCTGCTGTAACAGTAACTTAACATTTTGGGTATTAATTTTAGAACGAGGAAGTAGGCAATGAAGAAAGTGTTATGTAAGGATGAAAAATAGTGATGTATGTTATTCAACAGCAAATTAATTCATAAAATATCACCTTAGATCTCTTAGAAGAGAGAAAATGTACCTAATAAATACTTAGCGTTGGGTGAAGCAGTTTTGAGGCAGAGCGCTGAAAGTGTGAGCTGATGCCTACTAGTTTCATTTGCTAAGATACTACATGAAAGTGATCAGGTCAGAACAATACTAACCAGTTTGCAAACAATATTTAGAGGAAAATTACAGGGTTGGAAAATAAAAGTGCTTATTACTAAATCAAATTTTTGCCATTATGACACAGTCTCAGAGAAAAGATCAAAGCCAGGGTGTTTCCAAGAAGAGGTGACCTCAGGATAAAGACCAAATCAAGGGCATGACTACAACACTTGCTTATATCTCTGAAGAAATGAAGGTAAAGTCTAGACCTTTTCAACTAAATAAAAGGACAACTGAAAAGCTTGAGAACATGATCTCATAAAAGCAGTTTATCTAGAAAGGGAGAGGCATATATTAAAAAGAAAAAATATGTGTGACTTTTGGCACTGGTGTTAACAGAAATCAAATAATAAAACAAGAAGAAATTCCCAAAGGGTACAGCCAAGAATAACTAGGAACAACAAACTTAAAACTATTCCTACAGTTAGAGTGTTCAGCGTGCAGTTAACCTGTTTCTGGCCCACTGTTGTATATTGGCTCCATATGGAGTGGTGATAGATAACAAGGTGTCTTCTTGGTTCAGAGGTCTCTAAATCAAGAGGAGCCATAATCATCTTTGATGTAGGTCATGAGATCCTGGCTTTCTAGTCTTATGCAATAATTTGATAAGACTCTGGGGATTCTTGGGATGGGACTGAGTATATTTTGAACATGGGAATATGAATAGAAGGGAAGCCTGTGGTAAATTAGATTACTGTTCAACATATATTTACTTCCTATCTCTTCCAACTTCATGGGGAAAACAAATTTTTCAGCCCCATTGACCAACACATTCCCTTTGGTCAATGGAATGTGCTGTAAATACAGCTTTGAAATGTGTTCTTCTAGAGCCATGGTCGGCAAACTGCGGCTCGCGAGCCACATGCGGCTCTTTGGCCCCTTGAGTGTGGCTCTTCCACAAAATACCACGGCCTGGGCGAGTCTATTTTGAAGAAGTGGCGTTAGAAGAAGTTTAAGTTTAAAAAATTTGGCTCTCAAAAGAAATTTCAATCGTTGTACTGTTGACATTTGGCTCTGTTGACTAATGAGTTTGCCGACCACTGTTCTAGAGAGGTTTACTTCTTTGCAGTCCTGTCTTATGTCATAAAAATAACATGCTTGCATAGCTGCAAGTTCAAGGAGGATGAAAAGAACATGGAGTAGACCTGAACCCAAACCACGGTATATAATTAAGCCAAGACTAGATCATCCAAACCCCAACAGATTCAAAGATGGATAAACAAGAAATAAATGCTTATTGTTACATGCCATTTAAGTGGTTTCATACATGGTAATAGCTTACTGATATAAAAAGAAAAGCTACAAACTTTATATTACAAATAAGTTGGTTAAAAGTATTAGGAAAGAAGTGATATATAGAAGATAAGCAGGAAGATTTGACATGTGTATAACTGGAGATGACTGCAGAAAAAAACAAGTCAAGAGAACGAAATAAAAATGTCTAAGCTAAGATGCAATAAAGCTTTCTAAAATTAAAAAAAGGAACTAAATCTACATATCGAAAGAGCCTCTGGTGTACCTTGAAGAATTTGATCCCAAATGATTGGCACTAGGACATAGTCTAGTAAAATTATTAAGACACTGAACATAATGAAAAAAAAAATTCTGGGACTCTAGACATAAAGACTAAGTCATTTACAGTTAGAGGATACCAAGTTAGCCCCCAACATCTTGAAAGCAATATGCAAAGTGATATATAATAATGCAATGTTTCCAATAAATTCAAGAAACTTAAAACTGGTGAACTTTATTATATATAAATTATACCTCAATAAGCATAATTTTAAAAAATATTTTTATTTTTATTGATTTCAGAGAGAAAGGGAGAGAGAGAGAGAAACATCAATGATGAGAGAGAATCATTGATCGGCTGCCTACTGCACTCCCCCTACTGGGGATGGACCCTGCAACCCAGGCATGTGCCCTTAACTGGAATCGAACCTGGGACTCTTCAGTCTGCAGGCTGACGCTCTAACCACTGAACAAAACCAGCTAGGTCAATAAGCCTAATTTTTTTAAAAAACAACCTTAGCTCAAAAAAAAATGTTAATAGAAGACAGTGGAAAAACATTAGTAATATAATCAAAGAAAGAAAATATGACCCAAAGATTTTACATCAAGCAAAACTAACCCTCAAGGATGAAGAGCCCAAATTGTTAGTACAATACAAGAACTCATGGGGTAGTGTTCTCCTGAGCACTTCCTAAGAAATCTAGTACAGAACAAGTTTTAGACATCCAAAATGACCAAAGCAACTTTTATGCTGGACTATGACATTAAATATATAATTAGTTAAACAATTGTACCTAAATAAGGGCTGAGAAAGTAAAGGTATAGTATGATATGGCTATAATGCTGACAATGTAGATATAATTACAGAAATTGTGGGGGAGGGAAATGACTAGTTTATATACATAATAATTTTGTGATTATAATCAGTTTTATGATGATAGTATTATTACTCTGAGTCTTTAGGTCATTGCTCAGAGATAGGATGGATGGACACCGCCCCCTCCAATTAGTAGGTCAGGTGTCAAGACTGATGATGTCACAAATGCACCAAAAGGATATTAAAAAGTTTGTTGCTCACATTCGAGCCTTTCTGGAAATTGCAGGGCTGGCTCCCTACAGGTCCAAAAATGTCTTGAAAGATTAAGGAGCAGCATCTGGTTTATAATTTTATTGTGGTTGGTGGTGAAGCTGGGCTGGGGCTTCCCATGAGCAGTCTGGGTTTGCATGGTTTGAACTCTCCATCTGTGCTAGGAGAGGGAACTTACAAGCTTTGCTATTGGCTTACCTAGAGGTGAGGCAAAAGGGAAAGAAGAAAAATGGAGCTTGAAAGCTGTCAGCAGGTAAACATCAAAAGAAGAGTCAGCCCTAGCTGGTTTGGCTCAGTGGATAGAGCATCGGCCTGCAGACTGAAGGGTCCTTGGTTCAATTCCGGCCAAGGGCACATGCCCGAGTTGCAGGCTCAATCCCCGGTAGGGGACATGCAGGAGGCAGCAAGTCAATGATTTTTCTCTCATTGATGTTTCTATCTCTCTAACCCTCTCCCTTCCTCTCTGAAATCAACAAAAGTATATTTTTTTAAAAAAGGAGACTCAGACTCATCATTACACTGATGTGTTGTGTGTGTGATGTGAGCTAAAGCAAATATGATGTATTCTAATTCTAACATCCACTGTGTCCTTGGAAAACAGAGTTCTTGGTGTGGAAAAAACAGATTTAAAAATTTAATATAGAAAAGATTAAGCAAAATCTCTATAGTCTGGATTTGAATTGAAAGTTTCAATATGAAGCCATGTGATAGTTCATATTGATATATAGTTTAAAATATATATCAGTATGTATATATTTCCAAGCTCTGTTCACTGAAAATGCCTGGAAACTATGATCAATTTTGTAATAATAAGCCTCCCAAGAGGCCATATTATGGTCTTAAAATATGATTTTTCCCTAATACAAACAGACTCTCAAAGAAATGGCAGATTTCAGGTCTAAGGTATAAAATACATAATAATCTTGGCATATTTTTCACACCAGATGGCAAGAAAGGTATCAAACACTCCTAGGGTCATCACAAAAGAACAAAGGAGCCAAGTTGAATAGGTTACAATAGGCCAAAGATGGGATATTTTTGAGGTTCATTAAGTATTATAATTGCAATAGACAACTTAAACCCTTTACATATGTTTAAATTTATGTGTTTATAATGATAGTAGAAAGAAACTAATTGGTCACTTTTGAAGAATAAAATAATAGAATTAGAATAGCATCACTTTTTATCACCTAATGAATTCATGGATATAGGCTTTGAACTTGACAGATATCAGGCACCTCCCAGTAAAAGAGCACACCACCATCTATAGTTCTGCCAAGTGGAGAGAGCCTGAGTCTAATCAAGCCTCTTGATCCAGCTGCAGATTTACAGAAAATGTGGAGGATAGAGGAATATGTTAACTGCACCATGAGTATGCAATCAACAAAATCCAGCCTTAGTAACACTCTATAAGCCAAATAGCCCAGATCTGACAAATGAATTATAAGTAAAATAAAAGAATGGAGGGAGAACCTGTAGATTAAAAATATGTTCAAATGACATACAATCCTATCTAATAAGAGTAATATGCAAATTGGCCGTACCTCTGCTATACCCACAAGCCACGCCCACCAGCCAATCAGGAGCGGGTATGCAAATTAACCCAACAAAGATGGTTGCAGCCACAGAGAGAGCAGGAGGCTTGGGTTTCCCCGGCAATGGAGGAAGCCAAGCTTTCTGCACACCCTGGCCTGCCTTGGCCTCCGCTTAAGGCTACAAAGTTTCAATTATAGAAGATAAATAAATCCCAGATGCCAGGGCCTCCAATTGGGTTGCCAGGGGGGCGTGGCCGGCCTGCAAACCACCACAGGCCCCTCACCCAGGCCACCCCACTCCCCAAGGGAACCCCCACCCTGATCCAAGACACCCTTCAGGGCAAACCAGCCTTCCCCCAACCAAGCACCAGGCCTCTATCCTATCTAATCCTATCTAATAAAAGAATAATATGCAAATTGACCATCACTCCAACAAACAAGATGGCTGCCTCATGTGGTCAAAGATTACTGCCCCCATGTGGACACAAGATGGCCACCACAAGATGGCCAGCAGGGGAGGGCAGTTGGGAGGGACCAACTGCAAGGGAGGGCAGTTGGGGGCGATCAAGCCTGCAGGGGAGGGCAGTTAGGGGTGACCAGGCCTTCAGGGGAGGACAGTTAGGGATGACCAGGCCTGCAGGGGAGGGCAGTTAGGAGCAATCAGGCTGGTAGGGAGCAGTTAGGCATCAATCAGGCTGGCAGGGGAGTAGTTAGGGGGTGATCAGGCTGGCAGGCAGAAGCGGTTAGGGGCAATCAGGAAGGCAGGCAGGCGAGCAGTTGGGAGCCAGCAGTCCTGGATTGTGAGAGGGATGTCCGACTGCCTGTTTAAGCTCAATCCTACCGGAATCAGCTTAAATGGGCAGTCAGACATCCCTCGAGGGGTCCCAGATTGGACAGGGTGCAGGCTGGGCTGAGGAACACACACCCCTGTGCACGAATTTCGTGCACCCGGCCTCTAGTCTATATATATAAAAGCTTAAGTTACCATTAGGACCGAACAACCGGATAACTAGAACGACTGGTCAACCAGTTGCTATGATGCTCACTGACCACCAGGGGGCAGATGCTCAACACAGGAGATGCCCCCTGGTGGTCAGTGCACTCCCACAGCAGGACCGCAGCTCAGCCAGAAGCAGGCTCCACAGTTGGTGAATGCAGCTGCATCAGCAGGAGTCTCTCCCACCTCCAAGGCAGTGCTACCAAGTGGTGGTGGCAGTGGCGGCAGCCGCAGCAGGCACAGCAGGGCTGGAATGAGCTACAGGCCAGGGATTGGGCAAAACTGGAAGTCCGATATCCCCCCAAGGGGTCCCGGATTGTGAGAGGGTGCAGGCCAGGCCGAGGGACCCCACCCATGCACGAATGTGTGCACCAGGCCTCTAGTATTTTTATAAAGAATAAGACTAAACTACCCTGTCCAGGGATTCAAATTGGGGTGATAAAACTATAATAAAACATCAAGATAGTGGTTTCTTGTGAAAGAAGGGAAGGGTTTCTGACTGAGACAGAGCATATGAAGGAGGTTCTGAGCTGGGTAGCAAAGTTCTATTTCTTGACCTGGGTGAGGATTACAAAGGTGTTTGCCTTCATTAATCCACATATTTGTTTGTGTGGTTTTCTCTATCTGTATTTCATTTATACACTATTCTTTTAAAGGTGGGGAGAAGGATGGAGAGTTGAGTTAAACAAATATTTAATAAACTAGAGGTCTGATGCATGAAATTCATGCATGGGTAGGGTCCCTAAGCCTGGCCAGTGATCAGGGCTGATCTGTGGGGTGACCAGCAGGGTGATTGGGGGACCCCTGCTGGCACCGCCTTGTCTGGCCTGGGGCTTGTGGGCTGGGGGCAGCTCCTGCATTAAGCATCTGCCCCGGGGTGGTCAGTGCACATCATAGTGACCAGTTGTTCCACCTGTCATTCTGCTATTCAGTCGATTTGCATATTAGCCTTTTATTATATAGGATAATTATTCAGGCAGCAGGTGGATTTGGCAAAAGTCATGAAGTTACTTGGCTGACTGGGGTTTACCAGTAAAAAAAAAAAACACACTAGCTGAAACCGGTTTGGCTCAGTGGATAGAGCGTCGGCCTGCGGACTGAAGGGCCCGGGTTCGATTCCGGTCAAGGGCATGTACCTTGGTTGCGGGCACATCCCCAGTGGGAGGTGTGCAGGAGGCAGCTGATCGATGTTTCTCTCTCATCGATGTTTCTAGCTCTCTATCCCTCTCCCTTCCTCTCTGTAAAATATCAATAAAATATATTAAAAAAAAAAAAAAACACTAAAATAGTGTTTACTAGTAAGAGCTCAGGCTCTAAGAATCCACAAATTGGGGCAGAAATTCCCATTCTGCTAATTATTAGCTGCATGATCTATAAGCCTCAGTGCCTTCATCTATAGAATCAAAGTAATAATAACTGACAGAGTTGTTCAGTTAAATTAGCTAATCCATATAAAGCACCCAGCAAAGTACATGCCACATAGTAACCACTCAGTAAATGCTATTTGTGGCTGTTGTTACTGTTGTTGTTTTGGGGAATGATAAAGGCTTTTATTTAGGCCTCTTTTTCATGGACCCCTGGGGACTTCCCTGTGACCTCTTTCAATATCCATTGCAGCTACTGGAGTTCTTTTTATTCTCTGCTGCTCCATTTATAGTCCTGAGACAATTCTGACTTCATTTCTTTAGACACTGAATGCTTTGGTATGCATGGGAAAATGAGAAGTGTTATAGATTTCCAAACTATATTAAACCAATATAACTTGCGGCCCAACTGCCACAGGGACCAGCATGGCAGTAACCACTAGATTGATGGGGACCAGAGAATTTGCAGCAACCCATTTAGCCTATGGCTAGTCTGCCTACCACCTCCCCACGTATCAGGAGACAAGGGTTATGCTAACACTCACAGGTTGACTCAATATTTAGAAATGTGGCCTCTAAAGCAATTACCTTTCTCGACATACTTTTTGTTAATACATATGTCAATTTTATTACATATACTAGAGGCCCGGTGCATGAAATTCATGCATGGGGTGTGTGTCCCACAGCCCAGTCTGCACCCTCTCCAATCTGGGACCCCTTGAGGGATGTCCAACTGCCCGTTTAGGCCTGATCCCGGTAGGATCGGGCCTAAACGGGCAGTCGGACATCCCTCTCACAATCCAGGACTACTGGCTCCCAACTGCTCGCCTGCCTGCCTTCCTGATTGCCCCTAACCGCTTCTGCCTGCCAGCCTGATCACCCCCTAACCACTCCCCTGCCAGCTTGGTTGATGCCTAACTGCTCCCCTGCCAGCCTGTTTGCCCCTAACTGCCTTCCCCGCAGGCCTGGACACCCCTAACTGCCCTCCCCTGCATGCCTGGTCGCTCCTAACTGCCCTCCCCTGCAGGCTTGATCACATTCAACTGCCCTCCCTTGCAGGCCTGGTCCCTCCCAACTGCCCTCCCCTGCTGGCCATCTTGTGGCGGCCATCTTGTGTCCACATGGGGGCAGCCATCTTTGACCACGTGGGGGCAGCCATCTTGTGTGTTGGAGTGATGGTCAATTTGCATATTACTCTTTTATTAGATAGGATATGGAAAGCGCATGACCCATCTGTATTCATCAGGCAACTGTTCCAGTGAGTATTGATTTCCTACTGACCTGTCCTGCACCATTGTCTTTTACCCAATTCTAAGAAGCAGGTAGGAGACACCCTCTGAGATGGATTATTTAGAATTAGTCTTAGTCCCCTTTAGCCTGAAGTACTTGTTGAGCAAAGAGTGAAAATGTTCTACTTTACTGGCATCTCCCCTCTTCATACCTGACCATTTAGAGCATCCTCTTTCTATTTTCATTTCCTGTACCTGAATTTTCACAACCAACTCAGCTCATCTCGGTTCTCCTATTTCAGATATCTTACTTTGCCTGTTCAAATTTGCATAGTAATTTCCTCCTTATTAGTTCACGCATATCAGGCAAGTATTATTAACTTATTTTATTTTGTGCAAAGACTCTGATCTCCTTGTGATTAAATGACTTGTCCACAGTCCCCCATGGCAGAGCTGGGACCGGAGCAGACTTCTATTACACATGTCATGTCTACAATTTCTTTCTACTATGTCCTATAGGCACTGCCTCTTCCTATGGGAGGGAGAACTTTGAAATATTTAATGTATGCATTTACCTATTTATGAATTCATTTATTTATCTATTTGTTGGTTGGTTTCTTTTATATAAACTATTATAGTATTTGTTCTATGACTATCTGATCAAAAGGGAATAAATATGCAATTTAATACAAGAGTAAAATAATTATTACTTAGACATTTTTAAGAAGTAATAAAACCAGATTTGCAGGAAAACATCATCATGAAAAATTCAGATTTACTCTGAAACTCTATCAGAATGCTGTCTTCTGTTATCTTTTCCTGAGACAGATTTTATTTCATTTTTCAGTTCATTTATAATGAATTTTTTAAATATTTCAAATATTCATAAGAGCTTGAAGTCTAATATCATGAACATTTGTGTACCCACTACCCAAATGCTGATAATGTTTCTCCATATTTGCTTCCAATTTTTCCTTTTACTGAAACAAAATATTTCAGAAAAGGTTGAAGTTCCCTATGTTCTGTTCTGGTTTCATTTCTCTCTCTCCCTTCCCAGAACAGACTGTGGTATGTATCTGTTCCATTCACATTTTTAAGTATTTACTGTGTATGCATTTACCCATAAATAACATTCATTTAAATAAGTAATATTTACATAAATAGTATCATCATCCTGTATATATTATTATACAACTTGCTATTTCCACCCAACCTCATGTTTTTGAGATCTATAATGAGTGAGATTAATTCTTTTCATTTTTGAATCTACTAATATATTTGAACTTACTTTTATCTTATTTTATATATTTTGTTTTCCATACTTTTTTGCTCCATTTCTCTGTTTTTCTGCCTCTTGTTAAATTAATAGTGTTGTCTATAGTCCTACTTTTCCTCATTTGCTGGTTTGAAATTTATAGATTATTATTTTCTTATATTTTTATATTTCAAGTGAATCATTTACTGTTATCCCAAAAATTTTAGCAAACATACTTAATTATACATTTTTAATAAAGTCTGAAGTTATTATTTCTGGCCTTTATAACAAGACAGAGACTTTACCATGCATTAACTAACTATTGAAAATTACCTCAGTGCTAGAATTTATTTCTACCTTTCTTATACATTGTTAATGCTTTTTAATAATCCACAGTTAATTGGTCAATATATTTGACTGGTTTTGAGCTCAAATTGTTTCTTGCTTTCTTCTAGCTAAGGTTTTCTCAACAGTGGTTCTAGTCACATTTTGAACTGGGTAATTCTTTCTTATGGCAGAGTATTCTATGTATTGTAGGATGTTCAGAAATATGCCTGGCCTCTACTCACTAGATTCAAGGAGCATGCCCCTAGTCATGACAATCAAAAATATCTCCAGAGTTTCCCAAATGTCCCTTGAGAAGCAACAATTCCCCCAATTAAGGACAACTATTCTAGCTGAGAAATGCTTTGACAATAGTTCTGCTAGCAAGGATCAGGGAATTGGGGGGGCGGGGAAGGGAAGGAGGTATAGTAAAACTCAGTTAATCATTATTTTGTCCTTACATTAAATTTTTAAAACTAAATTTGTTTTTTCTCAATTACAGTTGACATACAATATTATATTATTTTCAGGTGTACAACATAGTGGTTAGATGTTTACATATCTTACAAATAATCACCCCAGTAAGTCTAGGACCTCTCTGACACCCATACATAGTTATTACAATATTACAATATTATTGACTATTGACTATATTCCCTATTTGGTACTTTACATCCCGATGACTGTTTTTATATCTGGTAATATACTTTTTAATCCATTTGACCTCTTTCACCCATTCCCCAACCCCCCTTTCCATCTGGTGACCATCAGTTAGTTCTCTGTATCTATGAGTTTGTTTCTGTTTTGTTTGTTTTAAAACTAGATTAGTTTTAATCCATCGGAACCCTTATTTTTCCTCAGTACTTTAAAAATATTACTTCATGACTTTCCTATTGTTGCTGAGTGGCCTGCTATGGTATAAGAAAAATTCTTTTTTTCTAATGTGAGTTATTCCCCCTCTGGTAGATCCAAAAAAATGTTTCCCTTATATTTGTATTCTTCTATTTCATCACAATGTGTCTAGGTATAGATTTATTTTTAGCCTATTATATGCATTTTCAGTCTAAGGATGCATGTCTTTCTTCAATTTTGGAAAACGTTTAGCTGTTATCTCTTTAAACACTGGTTCTCTATGATTTCCTCCTCTAGAATTTCTATTGCATGGGCCATTGTTCACATCTCTTAACTTCCCTTTCATATCTACTCTATTCTAGGTGGCTTCGTTACTAATATCTTCCAATTCCCTGAATCCCTCTTTATGTCCTGTGTGGGATTTATCTTGTCCACTTCAAACATTGTTTTTACTTTCAGGATTTCTACTGTTTTATTTTTATAAACTTCTCTTCTTGCTTTATTTCTTACTATACTGTGTCACAATGTATTATTCTTTGGGGGCCTATTTTTCCTTCCTTTATCTCTCTAAAGATTCTGAGTGCACGTGCATTCAAGTCCTCTTTAGGTAGCTTTTTTTCCCCCATTTCATTGGTATGAATTCATTTTCTAGTTTTTTGTTTTCTTTTCTCCTTTTCTCAGCATTACTTTCCCTTTATGTTTTGGGTATTTTGAGAGTTTTCTTACTCTTCCTCCTCTTCTCTTCCCCCTTCCCTCCCCCCTCCTCTTTCCTCTTTATTCATTCTCTCTCTCTCTCTCTCTCTCTCTCTCTCTCTCCCCTTTCTGCATCCTTCCTTGTCTAGTTCTGTGGCTGCCTCCATCCAGCCTCCTAAGGCCTCCAGTATGGAACTAGAACTCACATTGCAGGTGCTGGATCAGAGACTTTCCTGCCTTTGGTTCTGGTGAAAGTCTAGGTCTGCTTCCTCCCACCTTGTAAGCCAGATCCCCAGGAAACATTCAGATGAAGTCTTATTAGCCTCTTTTTATGGGTGGCAGCTCCCCCACCACCACAGACTTTGGTCCCTCACCTGGAGTGGGACCTTTTTTGTCTATGTTACTCAGCAGTAGCTGAAACCCCTACCTGTCTCTGCCTATTTCTGGACCCAGAGCCCAGCAGGCTCTGAGTTTCAGCCCATTTCATTTTCTTTATGCTGCACAGAGATGTTTATCTTGTGTTTGAAAATAACTGTGCCTTGTAAATTCTTTTTTTTTTAATTTTCTATGTGTCACTGAAAGTCACTGAAAAGCATCAAAGAGTGACCTTTCAATGACATCCTGACCAGAAATTTCTTCAATCCCTTTATAGCCTAAATCTACTTATCAATTTCACCTTGGGTCTTATTGCCAAGAAAAAAATATAATTAATCTTTCAGTGTATATTAAACCCTCTTATTTATTTCTCTCTGAACACCTTCTGCTTTCTATGTGCCTTGTGGAAGAGCTAACCTTCCCACTATTAGTCCCAGACCACCAATACACTAGCCTCTTCACTTCTCAATGGTTCCATTCCACTTGTCAAATTATTACTCTTTCAATGTCCCTTTTCCATCCAGATTCCCAGCTCTATCCAGACACTAAAATACCCGAGACATTTTTCTTCTCTACTCCTGTCTGTGCTACATTCCTGCTGGCCCCAAAATCCATGTTGAAGTTCCTTTCGAATCTTGCCCTTAAGATTCTCATTCTTTTATGAACCAGCATGACAAGGCTGTTTAATCAGAGAGTTCTCTGGCGAACTGATACCCTCCTTAGACTTCATGGTTAACTTTTTCCATGGAATGAGCACTCCTTTCTAGCATTCTGGATTCCCTCCCTCTTCACTTACCCCCATTCCTATGTCATCCTCAAAATTAGTTTTCTTTGCTAGTGTATTTTGTTGGTTCAATAGTTTATTCATTTAAAAACCATTGAGACTCTGCTATGCTCTAGGTTTATAGTACACTGGGCTCTAGGACAAGAAAATACAGTGGTGATTCAGATTCCAATGATATTCTGAAGATGCTTATAGCCTAAAATAGCAGTTAAACAGATATATAGAAGCAAAGCACTCTGGGAATACAGAGGAGGGAGAAGCTTCATGGAGGAGGCATTATTCGAACAGGGTATTAATGGATGGGAAGACTCTAGACATAAGATTAAGGGGAAAGGAACTAGGAAAAGAGGAACATATTCAGTTATCATCTGCCTTCCTCACTAGAGCTTCCATTCCTTAAGGATAAGAACCATATGTTTTATTTTTGTATTCCTCACGATGCTTTGCAACAGATCTCTCTCTATAAAAGGAGCTCAATAGACACTGAATGAATAATGTAATTAAATATGGTGTGAAATGTTTTCCCACAGCTTGATCTCTGTCTTCTTGCTTAGAGAATGAGTTACCCATTTATTAATTCATTCTGTCAACATTTATCAGTGCCTAATATGTGTTAGCCATGTTAAAGGTAATGATGTAGAAATGAGCAAGTCAGGCATTCCAGCGATTATCTGTCTCAGGAAGTGCCTGTGGCCCAGAGGCTGCAAGGATGCTGGGAGCTTGGCATTCAGTACCCCTCTGTCAGGCCCTTCCATGTAGATAGCAAGTAAAGGCTTCAGTCAAGCAACTCCATGCATCTGAGTTCACAGCCCTCCAGGCACTGGTACTTCCCACTGACACTGAAGAGTCCCTGTTACAAATACAAATGAGGGATTTTCCAGTAAGAAAGCAGCCTGGGGGCCGAAACCTGTTTGGCTCAGTGGATAGAGCGCCGGCCTGCGGACTGGAGGGTCCCGGGTTCTGTTCCGGTCAAGGGCATGTACCTTGGTTGCGGGCACATCCCCAGTGGGAGGTGTGCAGGAGGCAGCTGATCGATGTTTCTCTCTCATCGATGTTTCTAGCTTTCTATCCCTCTCCCTTCCTCTCTGCGAAATATCAATAAAATATATTAAAAAAAAAAAAAGAAGAAGAAAGAAAGCAGCCTGGGAGCTCATTTGCCCTGGGCCTTCTCCATATAGGCCTTATGCAGGGAACTGATGGGTGAGCTCCCCCAGGTTGAGAGCCTGAAAGGCAGCCTGGAGGCAGGGGTTTTGTCTCCAGGCTGCCTATGCTTCTCCTGACACTCTCTCCCCTCCTGTGTTTGAACCCTCTGTTCTCATAAGCCATATTGATCCCAGGCACCACTGCAAACAAGGCGGGAGGTGAAATCAGTTATTCAGTTGCAAAGATTGTGTGTGTGTTGTTGTTGTATTTCTAGTCTAAATCCTAAAAAATATGTGCCATCTATAAACATGCTTCCCCCAATTTTTTACCTAAACCCACCTCTAAAAATAAATAAAATAAAATATAAAATAAATAAAATAAAATGATAGAGGCCAGACTTGAAAATGCTCCAAGCACAGAAAAACCAGTTAAATCATGTAAACAAAATAATATAGCTCATTTCATTAACGTAAGCAAAACTTAACTTAGGTTATTTCTTGTAAATGTCCCTGATAATCATAAACGAAACTTAAGTCATCTTCCTAAAATGATGTAAGATAATCACTTTAACCCAATCCTCACCATCTGGAAACCCCTACTGTAATACCCAATCGTTGTAAAGGTTAAACAATGTCCTTATTTGCACTTTATAAGCCATCCTGCGATGTCAGGCCTCTGAGCTTCGTACCAGTTTCACATTCAAAGTCTCCCTGTTTGCAAAAGGATTGGTTCTTGCTCAATAAAATATTCATATCAAGTAAAGCTCTCTGAATTTTCTTTTCACACAATGTAGACTCACAAGTTCTTAGCCTGAAAGGATTTTTTATCCATTGACTATTCCATATTTTAACTCTGAGCACCTCCTACTAAGAATAAGATTGTATTAAACCTCTGCCAACCTACAGAAATCACCAAAAAACAATTCTAGGGTCAAGAATGGTGAGTTTTTATAGAACAGGCACAATTAGGAATTGGACAACATGGGAGGAATTGGACAACGTGGTTTCGAATTCTGACTGCTTAACTTTCAGCCATGGCTGTGGATGTGGACTTACACAACAGGATGTCAACTTGCACTTTCTGGACTTGTTTTTGCAACTGTAAAATGGGACAGTAATACCACAGTATTAATAGGGTTGTTGTGAGGGTTAAATGCAAGCCTGGCAAACCTTCAATAACTGGTGACAAGTTTATTTTTATTATTGTAATTACTACAGTCGTCCAGCACCCAGGCTCAGAGGCTGCCTGAGCTGTTTGCTTACTCCCACTCTCCAGCTGCTTCCACAGCGGCCGGGAAGGGGAGCCTCTGGGAAGGCCGCCCCTGGGCTCTGACTGCAGAGTGGGGGTGGTAAGGGTGCAGCACTGCCCAGTCTGCCCCTATTGACATGCGGGCTCCACCAGCCAAAAGGCGCCAGCAGGGCACAAATGTAGGCTGTGGAATCGTCCTCACCAGGCCAGATACCTTCACTGCTACAGAGGGTTTTGATCAGCAAGATGTAATTGCTCTAAGTTGCTGTGGTAAGAATCTTCAGTTTTCACATTCTAAGAAAGCTGTCCCTACCTCCCCAGTGATGCAACTGTGATTCACTCAGACTCTCGCAATCCCTGCTTCCCAGACACTGGAAAGTGCATGGAGTCACCTCGGAACCTGGGAACCCACCACCACTCCACCATGTGGGGGTGGAATGTGCTCGCCAGGCAGTGAGAGGGGGACAAGGATGGAGCGATTGTTTCCTGCAACCAGCCCCTCCCTGGCCAGGACTAGTCACAGAGGGGGTGCCCCTTTTGTTTGCCGCAGCCTGAACGCCATGTTCTCAACAAACCCAAGGTTAATTAACAGCTGACCTGGCTCACACAGCTTGGGTTTTGAAAACGCATGCTCATTCATTGCTTTCAGCACCTTTCTGCCTCCACCTCCAGTCCCTTTCTCTGCTCCTCGGGCATCTTCACAGCCTGCCTGATGAGAGTGAAGAAAACTCACAAAACTGGCCTTGTGAGCATCTGGGAAGCATCTGTCTGCCATCATGTAACTGATTGCAGGTGGTGCTGGGGGGAGAGGGTTAATAATATTAATGAATAAGACTAATTGATTATTAAGCACGATTAGCCTGGCAATAATACCACCTTGGCATTCTGCCAATCCCTGCGACTTAGTTACGGGAAGTCCTTGCTTTGTTGGGGATCAGGGAATGCAGGACGATCAGAATGTCTGAACTAGGAAACTCCAGGGGACTCTGCATACCTTTAGTGATAAATGCGGTAACGTATTTAGAATGTATACACCATTTGCACCCCCAAGAATCCCTAGCACCTGACCTGACTGAACTTTATTAAAAAGTGTCCCACCACCTCTTAACATATGTTCTTGGGGGATGGGAAGTTGGGTGACAGGAGTGGTGGTTAGACCTAAAACAAGCTCCAATGAGTCTTCCTTCCCTTTCCACCACTAAAGTAGAAATTCAGCAAATGATTTTAAAAGACAGCATTCAGACTAAGGCATGCATCTAGGTGTTTAGGGTGGGGGGATTGCTTTGGTAGTGTCTTGAGGAAATAAAGTGTTGTTGTATCACATGTTCTTTTAACAAACATATTTTGAGGGCCTATCATAATCCAGGCACTGTGCTAGGTGCTCATATGTATAGGCGTGTTTGTTGCTCAGAAAACTCAATCTTGTGGCGAGGAGAGAGATATGTGTAAACCTTCTGCTTCCTGCAATATGGCTCATCAGATACCCTGGAAGAACCCTTCTGCTACCAAATAGCTAGACTCTAGATACAACACACTCTGTAATTCATTACTGAACTCACAAGAAATCTTCACGAATTATTCACACCAATCCTCCCTACTGTGCCACACCCTTAAAGTGAGTTGAACTGGTTGCTGAGAATGGAGAGCTTTAAGCAAATGGGGAAGGTGAAGTTGCCCTAAATGCAAATCCCAAAGGAAAGAATAGAAAATAACAAAATCTATCACAAATCACAAAGGTAGATATTATTCCCTAATAGTCTTCTTTCACATATATATATATACATATATATATACACACACACACACACACACATACATACATGTGTACACACCCATACATATTTTATATATATATATATATACATATATATATATATATATATATATATATATATATATATTTGTGTGTGTGTGTGTGTGTTATACATGTATATGTATGTGTTTCCAGTTGTGATATCAAATATATTAGAGGGCACAGTCAAAGATGTGTAAAAGCTACTATTCTGTAAGATATAATAGGCATGAAGGAAATAGTTGCCAGTTTAACCTGGGTGGTGGTTTTGGGGAACACAGAGTGGGAGTCCAAACTGTAGGTGAAATTTGTGTTGGTTGTTGAAAGATAAATAAGACCATTCTAGGCTGATGACAGGAAGAATAGACCAGGTTTTGAGGGAGGGAAAATCAGGAAAATGAACATGAAGCCATTAAAGTGGAATTTTTATCTCCACCTATACTTTCCCCTTAACACCCTTTGCTGCATCAATTCTAAGTAACCTAAGGTTGATTTTTTTAAGAATCCCACTTATAAAGTTTGGCAGGTACCCTATTGTGAGGAAAAACAAATGTCATCCTAAGGACTTGGGACTTTATCCCATGAACAATAGACAGGCACTGAAGGGTTTTCAATAGGGGTTGTGATATGATTCATTTTATGGATCAGAGAGATAATTCTGGCAGCATCCTGGGGAAATATGACAGAGTAGATGTTAATGTCATTTACCCATATATGAATGAAGAGATGGCTTGGGAGAAGAAGAAGAGGACATTATTGTTATTCAGAGGATAATTATTATTAATTACAGTGTGTGGCAAAAGCAAGTTTACAGTTGTGAGTATGTGAAACATAGTTTATTCTTGTATTATTATTTATTAATTATTGTATTATTTTCCATACAAACAACTATAAATCAACATTTGCCCCACCCTGTATATTATTATCAATTATATTATTACTCAGAGCATATCTTAAATTATTCAGAGGATAATTTAAGTTTTTAGTATGTGATAAATTATATTACCAACCAAATTATTTGCTGACCCTCACCCAGATTACCCATCAGTCTTGGTCATGTGACTCTGTTTTGGCTGATAAAATGTGAGTGAATATGATGGAAACTTGAGAGCCAGCTTATGAGTCCCCTTAATCCCCTTTTCCTTTGCCATGAGATTTGTTGTGTTCTAGCCAGAGGCTGCTCTGTTGGCCTGGCTCCACAGTGAAGACATGGAGCAGAGTGTAGTCAACCTCTGTGGACAAGTAGAATCAATGAGGAAGAAATCTTTGCTGCATATTTGTGGCAAATCTTTACCACAGCATAACCCATCCTGACTAATTCAAGATGCCTGTGGGGGCATTATATTTACATGAGGTTTAGGCACAAAATACTTTATTTTAAAAGACTAGCCATCTTTGTCTAGCTCTGTTTAGAAGCTTCTGGAGTCACTGTTTATTAGTCTTTGTCTTCAAGGAGTCATGAACCTGCCTAAGTCATGAGCCAAGCTGTAAAACAGTATGCCTACATCATGGAGACTACAGTAAAAAGGGGACCCATAGAAAAGCACAGTGTCAAGGTGGTAGGGTGCATAGTTAACTTTTAATAAATTATGGGGGACAGAGCTCAGTTAAAGAGTACCAGCAAATGTGTTTTTATCTCAGTACTAGAGGCCCAGTGCACAAAATTCGTGCATGGGGGGGGGGGTCCCCTCAGCCCAGCCTGCACCCTCTCCAATCTGGGACCCCTCAGGGTATGTCTGACTGCCGGTTTAGGCCCGATCCCCAGGACATCCCTCTCACAATCCTGGACCGCTGGCTCCTAATTGCTCACCTGCCTACTTGCCTGGTCGCCCCTAACTGCCCCATCTGCAGGCCTGATCGCCCCTCACTGCCTCTGCATGCTGGCCTGATCACCCCTAACTGCCCCCCCCCACCGGCCTGGCCACCCCTAACTGACCCCCTGCCAGCCTGGCCACCCCCACTGTCCCCCTGCTGGCCTAGTTGCCCCTCACTGGCCCCCCTGCCAACCTAATTGCCTCCCACTGCCCCCCCCCCCCTGCCGGCCTGGTCGCCTCTTACTGCCCCTCCTGCCAGCCTGGTTGCCCCAAACTGCCCCCACTGCTGGCCTGGTCACCCCACGCAGCCTGCTGTTCAGTCATTTGGTCATCCCTCACTAACCCCCCTGCCGACCTGGTCATAGGCAGCCATCTTGTGAGGGTGTGAGGGTTAATGTGCATATTACCTCTTTATTATATAGGATGGATTTGCAAAAGAAGAGAGAAATTGACTCAAGTATACAAAAAGAAAATCAATGAGGGGGCTCAAAGTAGCTCTGAAGTGGATGAGGAAGAGCAGGAAGCCCTGGGGTTGCAGAGAAATCTATGAGAAGGCAGAAAGAGAGGCTCAGACAGAGGTCTGTGTCAGTGTATATTAGGGGGTGCCACGTGTCACTTAGGGTGACTTCACATGGCTCTGAGCTGTCATGCACATGTACCTGTGAGCTTCCCCATCTGGGTGACACATTTCTGTGTATAGCATGTTTGCCTTCTAAAAGCCTTTTGGAGAAATGGAAATTAATGAGATTCTGTTATATGAATAGTTGACTCTGCCATACCTTGATTGTGAGTACACTGTCATGTATGATAATGAGGAACATTTATTCCTCAGGAAGTGGCTCTCTTTTTCCCAGAAAGCCTGGCTGTTTGCTTAGTGTGGAGAAGAATGAGGAATCCACCAGGCAGTGAATGTCATGAAGGAAGGACAATGATAAGAGAATAAGACACAAAGGAAGGGGAAATAAGGAGAATCTAGTAAAAAGCCTTCTTGGGAATATAAGTGAGCATTCTGCTGGGGAAAAATGGAAGGTCATTTTGAGAAAATGAGAGAATTTCAGAGGATCCAAAAATAAATAATATCCTCAAAGGGTTTCTCTATATACGTGTGTGGCAATACTATAATGTTCTGCTTCTTTTGTTTATTCATTCATTCATCCATTCATTCACATTACTGAAGGACGTGTATGTGTCAAGCATGTGCTAATCACCAGGGACATAAAGATGGATAAGCCTGCATTTATGACCCCAAAATGCTCTGGTCTACAAGCATCTCCACCTACCTGTCTTGCATTTCGCTCCCTCTTAACTCACCTCTTAATCTGGGAAACCAGATTAAGTGCCATCATGCCTTGTATGATACAAGATGGGTTTCTTCACTTAATGCTAGAGCATGGACCAGCAACCTCAGGCCTGTGGGCCAGATCCAGCCCAAGGACAGTTTCTTTATGGTGCTTGACCAAAGAATGGTTTCTAATGGGAAAAAATAAGAAAAGAGGGGAGAAGGAGGAACATAGAGACCATATGTGTCTGGTAAAGCCTAAAATATTTACTATTTGGCCCTTTTCAGAAAATGTAGAGAATAAACTCTTGTATCATGTTCATAAGATGGTTGAGAATCTCTATCATCTCCAAGGACTCACTCAAAACAGGTCAGTTCAGCCAGATTATCCTTCTCCGGGAGAAATTGAATTTCCCATTATTTCCTAAGACTCTGATGGCTCATAAAGTTAGAAAGCTATTCTTGCTTTCGCAGCATCAGCAGGATTTCGAGGCAACTCCTCAGTCACAAGCTGCTGATCTCCAATGATCCAAAGTTAAATTCATATCTTCACCCTCCGAGCATTAGGCATAAGGAAGGGCCATCACTCAGAAGTCTGCCTGGGCAGCTGAGGCAAACCTGTTGGGAGAAGGTTTGGGGGCACCACCCTGGGTTGATGTGCCTTCCGCCTCAGGTTGCAGAGGTCCCAGCACCCTGGATCCAGCTTGGAGAAAGTGACTGGAAGGAAGAGCAAAAGTCCTGTAATTTCACATATATATCTCTGCACCACCGTGACCTTCTGACCACTTCCAAAACAGGGTATCCCCCCAAAATGTATATACACTTTAACCGCTAATAGCTCAATTTTGAAAATGAAATGTATTTTTAATATATTTTTATTGATTTCAGAGAGAAAAGGAGAGGGAGAAAGATAGAAACATCAATGATGAGAGAGAATCATTGATCAGCTGCCTCCTGCATGCCCCTACTGGGGATTGATCCTGCAACTGGAGCATCTGGCCTGACCAGGAATTGAACCATAACCTCCTGGTTCATAGGTCCAGGTTCAACCACTGAGCCACGCCGGCCAGGTGAAAATGAAATGTATTTTAATTAACACTGCCTTTATAATTATTCAAAGTATGTATATACATTTTTGGGGACATCCTATATAATTACAGCACACTTCAGACACATTTGGTTGGCCAGCCCCTGTGGGGTGCACAGCAGGCCTGTGTGCAAACATAGAAACTAAGCAGGGCACATAACACTAGGGAGCCTACACTGGGGAAGCTGCAGATCCTGGTAGCAGCAAAGGATAACTGCACGTTGTCCCACCTCTCGGGCAGTGGGGTGGACCCAAATTCCTCTCATGGAAAAGGCCTGCAGTATTTGTCCTGTGTTTACCAATCCCCATCCCCAAGGAAAGACATACCACCCTGTCTTCCCTTCCTTGTCTTCAGGTTCACATTCTGCACCCAGCACTGGGTGGACTCTGTTATTTCTGCTGAGCTTTTTGTCAATCTTGTTGCATGTCGCCCATGGCCATCACTAATCTTTTGGTCTACAGAAGCACAGCGAAGATAGAGATCACTGCCAGAGCACCAACATCTTGGAAGAGGAAAGGCAGTGATAAATGAGCAGCATATCAGATTATAGCCTGTGTGTTACCCATCCTAGTTTGTTGACTTTTGTGGCTACTGTTGAGACGTGTTATAATGTTTATTTTTGTGGCTACTGTTGAGTCATGTTATAGTGTTTATTTTTTTTTAATATATTTTATTGATATTTCACAGAGAGGAAGGGAGAGGGATAGAGAGCTAGAAACATCGATGAGAGAGAGACATCGATCAGCTGCCTCCTGCACACCCCCCACTGGGGATGTGCCCGCAACCAAGGTACATGCTCTTGACCGGAATCGAACCCGGGACCCTTCAGTCCACAGGCCGACGCTCTATCCACTGAGCCAAACCGGTTTTGGCAATATAGTGTTTATTTTTATTAAACAGTTGCAGGCTCAATCCCCAGTAGGGGCATGCAGGAGGCAGCTGATCAATGATTCTCTCTCATCATCCAGCAGCACTGCTGTCTTCTGAATGTAGTTATATTATCTGATGTTGTGGCCTTTCTTTCAGGCCCAGAAACTTGGCATTGGCATTGCTACTTTGGAAAACAGAGTACCTGCTCTGGGTGTCTTTCTAAAGGCTTCTTTTCAAATGGAGCCAGAGCTCTGTTCTCAGCAGGTTTAGCCACCACCTTCATCAATGTTTGGGAGGATAATCTGGGTCCCCCATGGGGCTGTGCTCCAATCATCATTTCTCACATCTGGAAGTTGCTTGGTTATTTGGCCACCTTTCCCTTAGCATCGTCCTTAGGCTTACACAAAGTGGCTGCACTGGCTGTAATTCCCAAGAGTTACCAGTGAAGCTCAAAATACAGTTACCTGAGCTTGTTTCTCCTGGCAAGGTGGCACAGGCCTTCAGGGTGTCTTTCTCACTATGGTAGAAAAGCACAAATAGGAATGAGACTCAGTCCCTGAAGCTTAATTTAAAAACATGTAAAGGATGTAGACTTTTCTGGTCACCAGTAGGGAAGAGTCTTTCTTTTAGGAAAGAGCCCTTGTCTGTGCACATATTAATTCATTCAAGAGGTATCTACAGAGTCTATCCCATGCCCTGCACTGTGCTAGGCCCTTGGAATACAGAGATGCACAAGGCACAGGCTCTGGCTCCAGGAGCTCACAGGCTAGTGTGAAATCCCAAAAGATAAAGACTTTGCTTTAGACTCTTAAAACACTGCTCGTTTTAGGGATAGTCACAAATAGTCCTGTTCCCCTCATTTTCCCAGCACCTGGTAGGATTGCATCCCTCTGCTTCCTTAGAAGATAGACATGGCCATATGACTTGCTTTAGCGAATAATCTGTGAACAGAAGTGGGATGTATCATTTCTAGGTGAAAGTTTTTAAGAGACAATGTGTGTTTATATATTCCATTTTTCCTGCTTTGGGAATTGTGGAAGACTATGTAGAGATGGAGAATCTACCAGTCCCAGTTCCTGAGTGTCTACAATGAGTAGAGCCCCTGGTCAACACACAGAGATAAACTTCAGTTTTGTTAAGCCACTGAGAGTTGAGGGTTATTTGCTACTATCACACAACCTAGCCTGTTTTGACCTATGCACACTGGCTCTGGGGAATAAGGCTTTTCCAGCCTTCAGTCGGCACCCAAGAAGAACCTTTTCCAAGTTAGGACCAAACTATGATTTGCGGAACACCTTGATATGTGGAATGTATTTGGGAGCCTCTAGGGCAGACAACATTCCCTGTAATAGCTGTGGGTCACAAAGGGATCTACCCTCTTCTGTGTTTGTGGTTTGTGGGCTTCCCCATCAGAACTGCCTTTGATTAGTTAAAAAAAATCCCAGCATATGACATCCTCTGAGAGAGATGCTCAGAAATCCAGAATTTCCAGCAGCCTATGTTTCCCTCTATCACAGCCCTCATCACCCTATTTACCTATCTGTCCACCTCACTAAACTGTGAGTCCAAGTGTACTAGTAGGCCTGGTATGATCCCAAATTGTAATAGGTAGCCAATTTCTACATTTTAAATTGAGTACATTTTCAATGAATGAGTGAAGCCCTCTGCTACTACCCTTGCACACTATGTCTTTGACACTACATCCTTTGAGTAAGACACGACAAGATGTACAATAGGCAGGTGTGTCTTTTAATTACCATTTCTTCTCTATAAGGTCAGGGTGCCATGAGAAGAGTTCTGTTGTCAGAAGACCTTGGCCCTAGCATCTGCTCTGCCTCTCAGCTCTTAACTGTGTGATCTTGAGCAAGTCTTTTAAATTCTAAGTCCAAGTTATTGTGAGGTTTAAAAGAAAAAATGGACATGGTTTGTAGACTGTCACAGATGAAAGGAACATCTGGACACCTATAGCTTATTTTACTCTGACTCAGCAAGGTAATGGCAGAACTAGGAACAGAGTCCAAGTCTTCTAAAGCCCAGTTTGGAGTGTTAGGCTGTTAATAAAAGGAATCTGAGAGTTGATGACATCATGGGATATGAAAATAAGTTCATTACAGAAATACCTTGATGCATTGCTTTGTGTTATCATGTGTTTCATTCTCCTGTTCTTGTTGGATTGAGGAGAACTGCCTCTTAGCCCACCCAGCATACACAAGTTTCTGTCTTACTCTCCAATTATTTGTAAAGGCTGAAGCTTGGTTGCAATTCCATTAAGCAGCTAACCCCCAGGCATCTATTTTCAAGGCTATGTAACATGCATTTTTCCCAGGCTAAGTAGTTTGGCCCTGCATCATCAGGGTGGATCTCTGCCCTAAAGAATGTTAATATTTTGACATAAATAGCTCCATGCTGAAATAGAAGAGTTGATTGGGACTTAAATAATATTCACATAAAGTAGATACACTCTGCCTTTAATACTAATTGATGAACAACCTAAAATCTCCTCTGTATCAATAAGGACAATTATCAATAGCATTGTATAGACTGAGTGGCATGGATCTTGGGGGGCAGGACACCACTGTGAGCAGAGCATGAGGATTTGCATTCAGAATATCATTTATATACACAGGTATTTAAGATAGGCCATGTAGTATAATGTAAGGTAGCATGGCATGTAACCTATTGTGTAGTTTATGGTGCAATTAGATGTTAGGTAATAATCATTAAATAGGTATGTAATCCAGATGTGTAGATGTTTTCTAGCTTTCATGGATTCCCTTCTTAATTCTCAAATGATAATTGCCTGGGTATCCATTCTAAATATCACCATATTGCATACTTCAGAAATTCATTCTTCAACTGGTTTTCCTCTCCATGTCATTTCCCAGCAGCCTTAAAAAATGCTACATGTTACTAAAAATCTATCTTTTCAGTCCTTGACCCCTTTGGCAAACTTCCCTGCTGGTAACTAACTTATCATTGCCTGGTACTTAACTTCTCCACGGCCCTATAACTTCTTCTGAATCTCTCTAGTCACAGCTAAGAATGGTCTTGAAACATTTGAAAGGATTTTGTTTTATCAGTTATATATACTGAATAGTTTAAAGAACCAAATAATACTAAAAAGCAGATCATTACAATTAATAACCCCTACTTGCCTCACTTTCTCTTATCAATTTCTTCCTACCCATAGGCAGTCACTTGTATATTAATAATATGCTTATATTAATATATGTTGGTATATATATATATATATATATATATATATATATATATATATGCATATGTATTTATGTGCATATGTGTATGTAAATACATATGTTAATTTACCAGAGAATATTTTGCTCTCTTTAATTCTTACCTATATCTTCTACCTCCTTATCTTATACACTTTTCTCATCTTGCCATCTTCTCAATGTAGATAAATTTAATTTTAGTTATATTAATATTCAGTTGTTACACTATTGTGGATATGGTAATACTAGGCACAGCTGAGCTATGAAATGTATTATGATCACTTTTACATTTGAACATGATTTTTGGTTTTCTGGGAGTCAATAATTGTTTATTTTGTTTAGTTTTTTCACATAATTACCACTAATTCAGCTTCAAGCCCTCTACCAATAGTCTGTATCTTTTCAAGTCTTCCAACAATTTTATCTTAAAGAAATCTCTCCTGGAGTCTTCTGATCTGTTCAAATAGGGACTCATAACTCTATAACTATTCCACAGCTGTCAGCATGAAATTTTCTTCACCATTACCCTAGGAATTCTCTTTTCTTTCTGTCCCATGATGGATTGTCAGTTTTCTGAATCCACGGTCTTCCTTTCTGGGTTTAGTCATTTGTTTAATCGTAACACATCATTTGCTAAGAAATGTGTCTGTAAATGTCTTTATTCTACCCTCACCCTAAATTTATTGTTTGGCGAAGCATAGGATTCTATGTTGGAAGTAATTTCCTTCAGAATTTTTAAGGCATTTCTTCATTGTCTTCCAGCTTTCAGTATTCTTTTGGAGCTGTCTAAAGTCATCCTGATTTTGTATCCTTGTATATAAACTTTTTCCCCTCGACTGTAGGCATGTGGAGTGTTAACTTAGTTGATAAAACTTTATATAATATGCCTTGATGTGGGCCACTTCAATCTGGAGACTCATATCCTTCTATCCTGTGAAGTTGATTTTAATTTTTTTCTTTAATACTATTTTTTCCTAAATAATAATTGTTGTTGTTTTCTGGAGCTCTTCTATTGTGAGTGTTGGACCTTCTAGACCATTACTAGTATATAACTTTCTTCTCTTCTCTTCCTATTTTGCATCTCTTGCTTTCTTGTCCTATTTTCTGGAGATTTTCTCAATTTTATATTTCACCTCTCCCAGGTCTTTAATTTCTGCTATCATTTTTAATTTCCAAGAGCTTTCTTACTTGTTTTCTGAAAGTGTTTATTTTATATGATATTGTAATCTTGTTCTATAGATTTATTGTACTCCCTTATGTCTCAAATATCAAATATTTTAAGTGTTCTTGTGCCTGTGTGACCTCCGTTACCTCCAAGTGTTTTAATTTTCTTTTTGTATTTGATCTTATCTATTGCTTTCATGTTATGGGCTTCCCTCTGACATGTATGGTAACCTTGGTGGTCTGTTTATATGTGAGAGTGGAGGTTGAAAATGCCGACTAATGGCTCTGACTTATTGGGTAGACTGTTGGTAGTGGGGTTTACTATGGAGGGAATTGGCTTGGATGACAACCCCTCCCATTAATACTTTCACTCTCTATGAGTTCCACTCTCAACTGCCAGTGTGCCCTCACTTTACTGACTTTTGTTTTACCTTCTCTCATCTTCTGCCAAGGTGGGAAAGAGGCAGTAGTCTAGCTGCACTGTGTGGGAGCAAGGATTTTGGCTTGTTAACTGCCTCTTTTTTTTCCCCTGCTAATAAATAGACTTTCAACCAATTTCCCTGTTATCAGCCCCACCTTCACACCCACTTCCATAGTGACACTAATTTTGGAGTTCTTCAATGTAACTCCAATTACTTTTCAGTTTCTTCCACTCATTTCTCACACATTCTCAGGTCTGCTAAATCAGTTATCACTTATCCATCTGGTTTCTAACCTCCAAAATTTAATTGTCCTTATGTCCTCTCCTATTCTTTGTCTTTACCGATAAAGACTTTTTTTAAAAAAAATCCCCTTTCCATCATTTTAGTAGGGTTTAGGTGAAGTGAAACTAAATACATGTAGTATATGTAGTCAACCTGTTATCTTACCTAGAAGCCAATCTGTAACAAACAATTAGTGAAATTGTTCTGAGGGCTTGGTATAAGAGATATACAACTCCAAGAGAGAATTCTGTAAATGCTACACTGCAAAGCCACTATCTGAAAGTAGCTGGCTGAATTCAATTCTATAGGAATATTCAAACTTCTCTCTACCTCAAAATCCTGCCTCCTAGCTCCCTTTCAATCCACAGAAAGAAGATTCCCCCTTCCCTGGTCCAAAGTCCTCCTCTTTCCCTACCCCAGGATGACCAATATTAGAAATATTTATCATCTTTGGCGAAATCCCCACCCTTATTCATAGGGTATAATCTGGCCTTAGTGATCCAGACAAGGCACTCATGATATTCTGTATACATTTCCCCAGAGCTCACCGGTCCAATCTTGTGTGACACTATATGGAGGACATCAAGATTTCAGTACAGGTGATACTAGGCCAACCCCATCCCAGAACCCATCCACAGTCTTTTTCCAGCATGAGTGAAGAGATGCTCAAACTAGCATTCCTTAAATAATCCCCAAGATCTTAGGAGAAAATACTTGAGAATTTCCCCCCCAAACACAGTCATTTTCATGAACAGACCGATCTAAGTCTACATTAAAAAATAATCTCAACGTCATAAAAGCACATTTGCTAAAGACACACATTTTACATTACTAACTCGATTATTTAGTCCCTCAGTCTACACCTGAATTCAGGATCATCATCAATTTACAATGTTCTGTAATATGATGAGTAAATAAAGGAACATTCTCCTGAATGGTGCTAATCAGAGACTAAGCTATCGTTCAATAGTTCTACTCTCTTGAATTTCAATAATTCTTCATACAGATGTGTTTTATCAGGTTAAACCACATGAAATTGCTGACGTTCAATTTTTTTGACCTACAAAAATTGCAATTTTATATGATTGAATATAATAGTGAGAAAAGTGCTTAGAGTCGAGAGGCTTGGTTTTGAATCCTGGTTCTCTTGCTCAGTAACTGTTAAGCTTTAGCAAGTCACTGGATGTCTTTCTGAGCTCCAGTTTTCAGATGGAACCAACTACTATATCTGCTGCAAAGGGTTATTGTGAAAATTAAATGACTGATGCAAACTGACACACCCAATAAATAGCCACTGGCTAATGGTAAAAAACACTTGCTCATCTGTTACTTCATTTGATCTTCACAGTAGTCCTATAAGTTAGACATAGAAAACACAGTCTATTGTTGAATTTTAAAGAGGAGGAAACTGGTACCCATAGACTCAAAATGGTTTACACAGAATTACTACCTAGCCAATAGCAGAGCTAGAACTGGAACATAGATATCTTGATTTTTGGTCTTATAAATACACTAGAGGCCTGGTACACAAAATTTGTGCACAGGGAGGGGGAGTCCCCTCAGCCCAGCCTGCACCCTTTCCAATCCGTGACCCCTTGGGGGATGTCCGACTTCCGGTTTAGCCCTGATCCTGGGGATCGGGCCTAAACTGGCAGTCGGACATCCCTCTCACAATCCTAGACCACTGGCTCCTAAACACTCACCTGCCTGCCTGCCTGGTAGCCTCTAACCACCCCCCCTGCTGGCCTGGTCGCCCTTAACTGTCCCCCCTGCCAGCCTGGTCACCCTTACTGCACCCCTGCTGGCCTGGTTGCCCCCCCCCTCCAGCCTGGTTGCCCCCAACTGCCCCCCCACCGGCCTAGTCACCCCTCACTGCCCCCTCTGTCAGCCTAATCTCCACCAACTGCCCTCCTGCTGGCCTGGTCACCCCTAACTGCCCCCCTCGCCAGCCTGGTTGCCTCTTACTGCCCCCCCCTGCTGGCCTGGTTGCCCCCAACTGCCTCCCCCTGCTGGCCTGGTCTCCCCTCATGGTCTCCCCCACCCCCACCAGCCTGGTCGCCCCATGCAGCCTGCTTGTTCAGTCATTTGGTCGTCCCTCACTAACCCCCCTGCAAGCCTTGTCATAGGCAGCCATCTTGTGAGGGTGTGAGGGTTAACTTGCATATTACCTCTTTATTATATAGGATATTCCTCTCAAATACTGTGCTTCTTTCTAGTCATCAGAACATTGTAAAACAAAAACAAAATGCCTGCAGGAGTTAACTAAGCTCCAAGATTCATAATGCAATGAAACACACAGCACTAAAACTGAACATCCTTGAATCTTTTTTTGTTTGTGTAATGATAGGACAATGCTCTATCTATATTCTTATCCATTTAATCTCTACAACAATCTTTTTCCAAATAGACAGGCTGGAGTTCAGAGTGGTAATCATTTTTAAAATCATTTTCACTGCATGGAAGATAGACCAGAATTTCCTGTTCACTGATCAAATGGGAACATAAAGGCTTGACTTCTTGGATTTCATGTGGTCCCTGATGATCATGTGGATATCATTTAATAGACAGGAATCCAGAAGATCTGGTTTCTCCTGGTTCTAACTCTGTGATGTTAAGCCAGTCATTTAGCCACTCTGAGCTTGTTTCTGTCTCTGTAAAGTACAAAAATTGTCTTCTAGCTTTAACATTATAGAGTCCATAATTTAGAAGTTTGCATTACACAACCAACTGCACTTATCTGTCCATGTGGAAGTAACTCTGGGACAGGCTTGGGCTGCTCTGGGAAGGCATATGAACCTAGCTCCTGCTGCTGCCAGCTGCCACCAGAACACTATAACCATCTGTGGGGAGAACCATTGTCAATGTTGGTCAGTGTCAAAGGCCAAGACACAGAGAGCTTGGAGAGGATTCTAAGTGAACTCTGGATTCCCATAGCCTCTGAAGAGAGATCAGATAAATGTTTAATAAAAGAAAGTCCTACTAGATGTCCTGGTCAGCTTAATGCTCCAGAGAGAATCCATTTCCAGACAATGGTGTGCACCTGTGTTGGGAAGATCATTCTGCCTGGAGAATCACCTCCAGTGATCACCCCAACACTTCCTGACACCAGCTTTTAGGGATCACCACCCACCAACTCTCAACAACAGGAAACCTCAGAATGGCTTTCACTAGGGTGAGAGGCCATATTAATGAAGCTGGGGCTAGAACAGGAAATTCACATATCTACATTATATAAGGAATGCTTGGACCATGCAACTCCTCATTATTGGAGAGGAAATTCCACAATGCACAAGATTGCTTCATATTGACAACTCATCTTGCTTTGTTCCTTCCATTTCTGCAGATTTCAAAGATGCTGATTCTTTGCCTGGGCTGGTTTCCTATTTTCCCTGACATCTACTACTTCTCTTTGATTGATTTCCATTAGCTCATTTGGCAGTTGATCCACTGCTATGCTGATCATATCCTTCCATGAGCTTTCACTTCCCCTTTCCTTTCATCCTCAAATACCTTGACCTGATCCTGATCACAGCATGTCTTGGCATTGTGGACCTTCTTTCTCACCCATGCATGGTGACTGGCCTCTTTCCCATTTTTATCTGTGAGTGCATGCCTCTGTATGGGTGCTTGACAGCCTATAGGCATGGCATCATGGGCAGTGACTGTGCCAGCTCTGATATGAATGCCTTGCCCTGCAGCCCTCAGAGCAGGGAATCGCAGGGAATTTTCAATCCCCTTTTGTGACTGGGATTGACAAGGAAGCTGTCTCTTGGTGTGGCTGTTTCCTAAAGTCTTCTTCAGGGAGGGCCTGTGGGTAGGTGGTATTAACACTGAGATTATGATCACACACTTACATGACTAATCAGATTCCCTCAGATAAAATCACTTCATGTCTAGATGGATTTAATTTTCTCCTAATTCCCTGTGCCATTTACCACGTTTTATGTAAATCAATGAACGCTTACATTTTTCCTTTAGGTTCTGTCAGTCCCCCGGTTGCTAAATGTACTTTCTCTCAGTTTTGTTCAGAAATCCAAACCAGGAAATTCAAATACCCAGATTTATTTTCAGCCTCTCCAATGATGGTTTATGTTAGTCATAATAAATCAAAAGCACTGTGAGATCCTGAAGTGTTCTATGAATCATCTAAGAAAGAAAAAAGCACCTTCTGACCCATTTTGTGATAAAATTATGGTTCTGTTGGTTCATTCGTTTAATGAACACCTATTGTGTGCAAGGCATGTGGTAGCACCTAGAGGGCTGATGGAGACATATCTGTCACAGATAACACATTCAAAGAAATTGTGATTCATTGGTAAGATAAAGTAGATATAAATTATAATGGCCTAAAGGAGAAAGTCATTTCCCTGAGAAGCAGAGATCAAGAATATAGGATTTCTGGAGAGGTGGGGGTAGGGAGAGATTGAGGAAGACTTTACAAAGAGGAAGGAATTGATATGAATCTTTAAGAAAGGGTGGGATTTGATATGAGAAACAGGGCAGAAGAAAATCTTAAGTGGAGGGAACATTGAGCATGGAGAAAGTTCAAGGTGTTTATGGAGAAAAGTGTAAGGGGCACAGAAAAAGGGGTGAAAGTAGATACTTTGGGAATATCATGAACAACCTTGTGTGACAGCTTTATCCCATTGGTTATGGGAGTTACTGAAGGTTTTCAGCTGGGGAAACAGGAATTACTCTTCAAGAAGATTAACCTGAAGAGATTAGAAGGAACAGAAAGGTAAAAAAACTGAGGCCATCATTCAAGAAGATGAATTTTCATCCTCTGTTAACTGGATTATATGTCAATACCCAGCTAATCAGAATACTGGAAATTGAAACTACCTATCTCCAACTACTCTGCATAAAGGGGAATTTGCTGTAATTGGTGAAGTGTGGGGTGGTGAAAGGTTACATGTCCTGCACTGTGACATCCTTTAGTTAGCCTGAGACATAATTATGAGTATCACAATGAATCAAGCATCAAGTTCACTTTAAACAATTGGTCTCCAGCTCTGAAAAGATGACATTTCATTAAGCAGGGGAGATTTAAAATGCTAAATAAGTTATATGAACCCAGGAAAGAGCCCTTTGGAAATTGCAATTCAGAGACGTGTTTAGCTATGGTTGCTGTCATCAAGAATAGCATCCCACATAGCACAGAGATAGGAGGAATTTAGCTGCAACCATCACCAATTTAACTCTTGGGAGTCTCTATTTTCACCACTATTTCTGTGTATCCCTCACACTCTTCTCCATAAACACTTTGACCTATCTGGCCCAAGTGCTGAAGCAGTTTGAGTAACAGCTTTTTTTTAACTTTATTTTTTAGAGCGAGAGGAAGGGAGAGATACAGAGATAGAAACATCAATGAAAGAGAAACCTCGTCGATAGGCTGCCTCCTGCACATCCCCCACTGGTGATCCAGCCTGCACCCCAGGCATGTGCCCTGACCTGGAATCAAACCAGCAACGTCTTGGTTCCTTGGTCAAAGCTCAACCGCTGAGCCATACCAGCTGAGCACAGAGCATTTTTAATAAGTGAAGTATGTGACTGGTGCTGAACACAGATGTTATAGAAAAACTGTTGTTATTTAAGATAGTTTAGCACATTGTATTTATTATGTTTTGATTAGCACTTCCTAATTTCATTTTATTTTATTCATTTATTTTTATTTTTTTGCATTCCCCATCCCATTCCTCCTCTTCTCAGTGTGCTGCTGTCTGGGCCAAAACAATTTTCAAAATTAGGCCCTGAAGTGTCAATTCCCTTTTTTAGTAGATTCCCCAACTAACTAGTTAATCTCCTGCTCTCTCATTACTTTCTCCCTTAATGAAGATAGGTAGTAACATTCTCCAGAGATGATCCTGCCAGCATTTATATTTCTTCCAAATTAGAAGAGTAGGCATCTCTCCAGATCATAAAGAATACATTTATTTTAAGGTACAGTGGAGAGAACGCACAGAAATTACAGTTTGCTTAATGAGAGCCTCAGTAGTTTGCAGAAATTGTAGCTTGTGCAGAAGGTTTCAGCTTCATGCCTGGTGCTCTGGTTCAATATTCTCATAATCTGGCCATTAGGTGTTAGGTTATAAAACAACTCAGACTTTGGAAACAGGAAACTCAGGACATATTTTATCTGGGAGTTTCTGTATCTCTCCTGTGCTCTACCTCAAATATGTCTTTATTAATCTATCTTCCTCTCTTTAGGGTCCTCCCTTTATTAATTTTTTAATCTTTGTATCTCTCCCCTTTGACCTTCTCTTGGGTTTCAGATCCTGGGTGTTTTTCTGTCTCCTAGGATTAGAAGCTTTGATCTCAATGACTGTGGGTAATACCCACATTTCCGAGGATTATGAAATCCCCAGTCTGGATTCACTGTAGACATTGCTAAATGTGTTCCCCCAAGCACAAGAGTTTGGCACTTGTATTTCATGATGAAATATGGATACTTGTCCTATTATGTGCCAGGTGCTATGTGACCTATGACATATGTGAGTTCAGTAACTCTTTCTTGTCAACCCTGTGAGGCTCATGTCACAGAGAGGGAAGCTAAATTATGCCTAGAGAGATTAAGTGACTTGTAGTTAGTCACAGAATTAGAATTCACTTCTCATGTTGCTGTCTTTCCTAGTCTGATCCATGTGTTTATCTGCAGAGGTTTATAAACCTCCCTCAGTTGGATATGAGTAGAATGCTCATTCAGGGGCTCAAGAGAGGCCAGAGCTTACTAGATTTACCATTAAACTGAAGGAACATTGGTCTACTTAGGCCTATAAAGTATTAATTACTGGAAAAGCTAGAGATTCAAAAGGTTTAGTGGGGGAAGTCAGTGGTTTAGTAGCAATGTAGAGCATCTATTGGTTGGATTAGGGTCCTTTGACTTCAAGAAATTAGAAATGCTTTATAATTTAAGTTTTATTTGTTTGGGGGGTGTGTTTAATTTTTATTTATTTATTTATTTAAGTTGCAAGATTTTCTTTTTCTTTTTTCAACTTTATGGTGGCTCCCAAAATTGAAGCAATGCATAAAGGTGCCAAACAGATTTGAGAGGGTCAGGGGCCAGTGCAGCTCCGGGAATCCAGGACACAGGAGTCAATTGATGGTCTTGTCAGGGTGCAGCCATAGGACAAATTAGCTCCAACTGTGTTTTCCATCTGCTAATGATGCTAAGTTCCAGGGAGAGTCCAGTTGGAGCATCATGACTGATAGCCCCACCAACAAACATAATTTCCAAGAACTTTGAGAATATCAAGGCAGTAATCCCTTGTTTTCCTGCCAGCTGATTGAAATACAGATGTTCTCCATTTTATACAACCCTCTGGCACCAGTCCACACTAGAATATTCCTTCTCCTCCACCACCACGCAGAAAAGCAAACACCTTCCCACCTCTGTGTTAACCCATGAAGTTTTCCCTCCCACCCATTCCTCCTCTACCTCCCAAACTTGATAATGCCCAATCTATAATCAAGTATTGACCACAACAATTGAGGAGGGGAGTAAGCATGAATCAATCTTTGTACTGTTTCTAAGTTGGTGTCACCATGACAGCATCAGAACAAATGGAAGGGAGAAATGAACGTTTAACAAGAGTGTACCCAGCACCTGGTATGGGCAAATCCCCATTCCCAGTAGATTAAGACAGTCCCGCCTCTTCTTCCTTTCCTCCTCCCTATTCCCACCTTTCATCCCACCTGTGATCATTAGTCCCTGCAGCAAACTAGACTGACATAGTCGTTTGATCACTCTGATTTCTCTGCAGACAAAGAAATGTAGCTGAGTCTGATTGTCTTACACTGATAAAAAAAAATAGATAATTAATCCTTTGCTGCTGACAGAAAAGAAAAAGAAAAAGTGTCACACACACACACACACACACACACACACACACACTGGGCAAAAGTAGGTTTACAGTTGTGAGTACATGAAAAATTTTATTCTTGTAGTATTTATTAATTATTGTGTTATTTTCCATATGAACAACTGTAAACCTACTTTTGTCCCACCCTGCACACATACACATATTAAATGCACTTTTAGGTGACACATGGCTGTCCCGTCTTGATTCTTATTCTCCCATGGCTTTTCTCCCATGGAGCATTTTCTTTCATTTTCTTCTTTCTTTATTCTGTCTGTTGTGCCTTCCCTACTGCTTTCCTTTTATCCTTATTCTTTTGGCTTCTTTGCTTTTTTCTCCTTCCATATTGAGATAAAAATGAAACTACAGAAAGCCGCTGCCTAAAGCTAGTGAGAAGCCTTGCAGGTGAACCTCCCAACACAAATCAGACTGTCCTCCTTGTGTTGACTCCACACCCGCTCTAGTGGACCTGCAGTCTACAGATTTCCACGCTTATCACGGGCTTCTCCACCAAACCAATTTCTTCATGGATCACCAGGGAAATAAAACCTACAATGAAAACAATAGTATTGGTTTCCCATTTTACTTTACTAGTAATAAAATCATAGAACTTCGCACAGAAAGCGCCCTAGTGCACTTGAACCACAAACCACATTGGAGAAGGGAGAGCCACACGACTCTTCCTTCTAATAATGCAAGCCACAGGCCAATTCAAACCTGAGCTCACTTTATAAATTTCAAAGCTCAGAATAATTTGTATCGGGTGGGGTGGAGGCAGCAGGGAAAAATAAAAATCTGCTGAAAGTGGTGTGAAAAAGAAACCCAGAAGATGACCTAAACTGATCATCAACACTGAGAAATCCGAAGTAGTTGGAAAGGAATAGTTTCAATGTTTTTGGAAAACTGTATTACCATGGCAAATCAATATGGGACTTAAATGAAATTGACATGGGCCGATGGAAAAGGAATGTTTTAAAATCAGCTCACACCACTAACTTGTTATGTGAGCTTGATCGGTTGCTTAACCTCTCTGGACCTCATTTTCGCTGTTTATAAAATGAAGAAGAGAAAAAATGTTGAGATTGATGATTTCTAACAACATTTCTAGCTCTAAAATTCTATAATTCTAATCAAGACTACAAGATTGTGGCTAGAGGTTTTCCCTTTAACCCACTGGAAAAGGAATAGGTAATAACCAACATGAAACCTCAGCAATCATCTTGCTTTTTCTCAGATGTTCTGACTTGTCTATGATCCAAAGAGAGCTAATGCACTTCAGCTTTTTGATAAACTGTTGATCCTGGCCCTCCCCTTCCCTACTTTTGCCTCCAACCAAGCCACTACAGAAAGTACTGACTAGACAATTGTATGTGTCAAGGGGAATGGGTAGAATAATATATATTGACTATCCCAGCTGGGAACTGCCAGAAGCACTCTTTGCACAGGACTCAGGGGGCCTGCTGGGAAAAAAAGAGTAACAAAGAATTTTAAACCTAATAGACCTCAAGACTAAAGAATTTGGCCTTGGAAACAAGAGGAAAGTTAGAGACAACCTTCCCCACTTAGAGGGAATACCTTCTAAAAGTGAGTTGAGCCCTGGCCGGTTTGGTTCAGTGGATAAAGCGTCAGCGCACGGACTGAAGGGTCCTGGGTTTGATTCCATGCGTGTGGGAGGCAACCAGCCAATCGATGTGTCTCTCTCACATCAATGTTTCTCTTTCTCTATCTCTTCCCCTCCCTTCCACTCTCTCTAAAACAAAAATAAATGGAAAAATATCCTCAGATGAGGATTAACAAAACAAAACAAAAAATGAATTGAGATTTGCTCTCAGATTCATTCCCTGACTTTCTTTGACAAAATATATTTTCCAGGTTCCCTTGCCAACTATCTTCTCATTAGATTCACCTCATGGAAGGCATTAACAGGAGACTGGATAAAAGAAGACGGAATTTCTCCCTCTCTCTACTTAGGTTTTGGAGGCACAGCCTCATCAATGAGTTGAGGCTGCTCTGTGATCCAAGCTCCCTCCACAGATCTGTCTCTTGGGCTCTGGTAATACCACCTCCTCTCCTGCTCCTCTCCCATCCTAAGGATGGTAGCAGGTTGCTAGTGTTGATAATCTGAGTTCTCACTCTCCCCAAGTTGATGTTTCAGCTCCTCTAGCACCTTTAAGATGCACCCCCCATATTACATTTCTTCTGTGGGACTACCTGGCCTGGGCTTTCTCTTCCTGACCACACCCTAGCTGTCATAGATGCCTGATAATGACCATGTGCTGCCACTGACATGCCATCCATATGCAGGAATACTTTGGGTACAACTCTAATAGTTTCTGATACAGTTCCCAGGGGTATTATCTCAAAAAGCCCTCCTTTACCTTGGTGGGAGCAAAATAGTCAGCTCAGTGGCTCAATGGTGATTCTGAAGTCAACACTGACAGTGACAAAGACAGGTGGGCCACAGTTGGTGCTTACCAGGTAGAGCAGAGAAATTGCATTGATGGCTGCTGTGGGGGAATGTTAATGTCTGCCTCTGACTGCCTGTGACCCAGACAAATCTACCTGGAAAAAGGAAGGTATTTGAGAGGCTCTGATGATTCAGAGACAATTATAATTACACTGAAATTATTCCTATAGCCCTTGATTATTCTCACTCACAGTGCTGTTTTCTAGGAGAAAAGGGGATGTAAACAATAATTTCCAAAGCACTTTCAAGCTTTTATATCACTTGATACTCACATACATTTTACATGAAGAATTTGAGATTCTAAAAAACTACAAACTAATAAGTAGCATATATTAAACCAAAATCTAAGTTTTCTGACCTCAATTTATGTGCTTTACAAAGAGCATATGGCAAGAGGCAGTGAGGGATCCCTATAAGCTGCCAAGAACATACACAGAGAGGCTGGGACTGCTAGAGGCAAAGTTCAACCTATATACATGTTTACAACAATACCTGCCAGACTACATGTGTATTTAGATGCTTACATCTCTGTCTAGATTTTGAGCTAGGGAGCAGAGGCCAAGTATTAATCCACTATAACTCCAGTACCTATCAGAGTTTGAGGTCCAGTGGTACTCAATAAACATGTATTGGCTGCACAGACGAATGAGGGCAGAGCAAGCCACATGGGGCCAAAACAAATATTGATGGGATTGGAAATCAGGATCTGGTAATAGATCCAATTATATAAGTAGGTTATGTAAAAATAAGTGCATTCCTGTATATATTAAGCTATAGATAGTGTCTTAAGATCCCACAGAATATCTCCTTATAGGACCAGAATTCAATTATAAAAAAATCCATTCCTTTGGTCTTTGAGAGTCTTTATGGCAAAGCAAAATCTTTGAGACTGGGAATAATGATGAGTTTGATTTTAAAAGGAAAAGGAAAGAGAGCAAATCTCTGAGTAGTCCTACTTCTGGGTATTTTCCCTATGGCTACACCTGCACACATATGAAATGATGTGTGTAAATGGTTTGTGTAACAATATTTTTAATAGCAAACACTTGGAAACACCCTAGTGTCCATTTATAGGGTGCTGATTAAATAAACTGCAAGACTTTCTATGCGTTTATTTTAAAAAGAATGAAGGAGCTCTTTATTTATTGACTAGAGGCCTGGTGCACAAATTCATGCACCATTGTGGTCCCTCAGCCTGGCCTGCAGGATTGGGCCAAAACTGGCTCTCCAACATCCCCCAGGGGGTCCCAGATTGCAAGAGGGCACAGGCCAGGCCGAGGGACCCCACCAGTGCACGATTGGGGCTGGGGAGGGATGCAGGAGGTTGGCCAGCCAGCGGGGGGGCGGAGGGGGGGAGCCATAGGAGGGCTCCAGGGTGTGTCTGGCCCATCTCGCTCAGTCCTGATTGGCCAGACCCCAGCAGCAAGCTAACCTACCAGTCGGAGCGTCTTCTCCATGGTGATCAGTGCATGTCATAGCAACTGGTCGACCGGTCAACTGTCTGCCCCCTGGTGGTCAGTGCACGTCATAGTGAGCAGTTGAGCAGCCTTAGCATATCATTAGCATATTATGCTTCGATTGGTTGAATGGCTGAGAGGTTGACTGGACACTTAGCATATTAGGCTTTTATTATATAGGGTATAAAATAATCGCTGGGATATATTATAAAGGGGAAAAAAGCAAGATGGGAACTATTTATAACGTTAACTTTTGTGTAAGAAAAGAAATGGATTAAAAATGTGTATTCCTACCTGCTTTGTTCACATAAACTAGCCCTAGAAGAATACACAAGAAATCAACATAAAACCTTACCTACAGCGCATGGGAGTAAAAGGAATGGTCTGAATGAGAACCTGGTGAGAGCAAGACTTCTTAATGTATGTCTAATGAAATTCTTTTGGGTTTTGAACATTGGAATGTATGAGCTAATCAAGCATTTTAATTTAATTAATTTAATTTAACTTGAGAGAGAGGATCCAAAAAAAAAATGGAAGACATCAAGGACAAGTTGTATTATTTTGGGACTTTTCTCTTCCCCTGTCTCCCAAAAATATGTAACTGCTGAGCCCCCAGGTGTTCCACTCCTGCGCTGCTCCAGCACCAGCAGAATCTATCTGATGCCATAGTGATTGCTCCTACCTCAATTATTATTGGGTCTTTCTCATTCACTAGGTTGTTAATCCCTAGAGAGCAGAGTCCATGACTAACTCCTCTTTTTCATCACCAGGATTCCAGGCATATAAAAGAACTTTAAAAAAAATACATAAATCTTTGTTAAATGGAATTGAATTTTTCCTACTGCCAAATCTAATTTTGCCTTCAAAATCCTCAGCATGAGCCAGAGATTTCTCTCCTTCCTTCTCCTCAAAAAATCCATTTAGTAAGGGCCCATGTGTTGGCTTCTGAAACGGTTTTTCCGGTCCCCAAAGTGAGAGGGGGCAGTCTTTCATGCACTATCAAGCAGTGATGGTAGGGAGTGGGGCAGCATCTTGGACCAAGGGACCAGTGGATCAGAGACCCTTGTAAGGCACATGTGAGCCCATGAGTCTGGAAGTGAGAATACCAAATTAGCTGCAAACAGGCCCCATGAGTGTAGGTGGGGAACCCAAGACTCATGGTCCAAAAAGTTTATGGAATTCAGGTTTTATCCAGACAGATCTCTTATTTTAAAAAGCTCTCTCCAATGAATGGACACAGGAATCTAGGGAGTGTGTTTGTTTATTCACTCATTTATTCATGGACTATCTACCATGTTCCAAGTAGGATGTAAGGCATTGAGGTTTCGGAAGTGAACACTACAGGGCATGCTTAAAGCTGGGTTGACAGTTGTAGCAGCATTATTAATAATCAGTCCACTCATATGACCAACCAGTGCCTGAATCCTCAGGAAGCAAAGCCCAGCTCCTCATGCCTTCAGAGTGTGAGTTGGTAAGGGCTAAATGAGGCAACCGGGTCCCAGATAAATGGTCTGGTATTCAGGCCAGGGCTTCAAACAGAAACCCACTGTAGTAGCCAAAAGAAGGCAAGAACTCTATGAGCATATGGTAGCCCATTATTCATATCAGTCACCTGATCCATCAAATCCTAAACCCCTTCATCTGGAGACCTGAGGCCACTGACACCCCGGTCAGAGTTGGCTCAAGTACTGTGCAAGGCTAAGCCTCCATGTGTCTGTGTGTGTGGGGGGGGGGGGGGGGGGAGGGGCGGGGGAGTCTTGAGAAACATAGGGTTGGCAGAAAAAGCCCTAGAGCATTAATAAACATGTTCTTATTTTCTCACTTTATGTATACTGTTGAGCAATGCTTCCTTCCCCTTATACACATTGCCCTCACATTTCATGCTGCCCTTTTGTTCCTATCCTATTCCATCAGGTTTTATTCTCATAATTATGGTGATGGGGCAGGGACAAGAACATATAATCGAGATGACCCCAGTATTATAGCTTTGCCAAGCACACTGTTATTTCTTTTAAGTTTGCTTTTAAAACTTATTAATAATGTTTTCAAATCTAGAAAATAGGGAGTCTAGCTAGGCCGATGTGGCTCAGTGGTTGAGTGTCAGCCTATGAACGGGTCACAGTTCAATTCTTGGTCAGGGCACATGTCCGGGTTATGGGCTTGATCCCCAGTAGGGAGTGTGTGGGAGGCAGCCAATCAATGATTCTCTCTCATCATTGATGTTTCTATCGCTCTCTCCCTCTCCCTTCCTCTCTCTGAAATCAATAGAAATATATTTTTTAAGAAAAGAAAATAGGAAGTCTATACTCGGAATCAGAAGAAGTTACCTTAATATTCCAACAGTTGGTATATGTACAGCAAAGAAGGCTGGAGATTTTGCATTGACTCAGTCAGTAGTTACCCAAGGGACCTTAAGGGTATCAACAAACCTCTGTGCCTGATTTATCCTGTGTCCAAAGGGAGCAGCCATGACTATTTTGACATATAAAGAAAAACTATGTGAAATGTAGAAGTGCTCTGACAAAGACAAACACTGTACAAATACAGGATGGGGCAGAAGCAGGTTTACAGTTGTGAGTACACAAAAGAGAATTTATTCTTGTATTATTATTTATTAATTATTGTATTATTTTTCATATGAACAACTATAAACATGCTTTTGCCCCACCTTGTCTGTGAGATTTTTTAAAACATCATCATTCTAAATTATATAAAAATAAGGCTATTTGGTATAAATTTGAGTTTGACATTCTCATGGTAGGAGCAAGGTGGGTGCCTGGAGAGTCAGGTTAGAGAGCATTGTTCGGGTGTTTTTTAAAAGCTTGCCTTGCTCGTTATCTGTGACAATAATAGGTGACTGGAGGACTACAATGTCTTCCCATGTTAGAGGTTTTTGTTTTGATAGCAGGTGCAAGAATAAGACACAAAAGCAGTCAGTGCACAAGGTTGAAGCAATGCTGACTGCTTAGCTACTTCTGAATATTTTTGGCTCAACTCTACCGCTTTCAAAGTACCTGCAGACAAGAGGTACAGATGTGCTACCCGCTCAGAGAATGGCTTCAGAAATAATCAAAACATCACATGCCATATCAAGAACAATTTAGAGATGCTCTTGCAGGGGTACAGACTGTGTTTTATGAGCAAATAAAACACACACATGCCAAAAATATTGATGTTGTGTCAAAAAGAATTCTGCCCTGAATAAATGGATGTGGCAGAGTAACACCACATAATTCAGGGACAAACCCCCTCCTGTGTGTATTCCTCAGACACAATCTTGGACCTCCTTTATAATGTTTTTGTAATTCATTCAGTAATGTTTATTGGAAGACTTCTGGGCTCAAGCACTGTTCTAGGTGTTGAACTCATTGAGTGCATAAGACAAACTCTACCCTCAGGAAGTTTCTTTTCTTGTAGGAGAGGCAGAGAAACAAACAAATATTTACACTAATGTTATGCTGAACGCTGTTTTTAAATATAGCAGAGTAATAAGGAGACAGAGTAAGGGATGCTATGTTAGAAACATTTGTCAGGGACAGTCTCTCTGAGATAGAAGAAATGCAAGTGGCCAACCTGTGGCATCAAATGACAACTTCTAAATAAATGCCCACAGGTTGAGAAATCACAGCAAATACAACTGTTTTATACCTCAAGGCATTTTAAAATGATTCCCTTTCACCGCCATTATCCCCAATCTATAACCAAGGAATGTCAGCCTCATAAACTTGAAAACGTCTGATTTAGTTTTAAAAAAAACTTTGTGACCCCTAACAAGGACTGGTGGGAACAAAATTTGAAATTTAGATGATCAAAATCAGACTACAAGCTTGAGCTTGGCAGAACAACAGACACGAACTCTACTAAAGGAATATAAGCCACCCAGGAGATTGAGTCGGAAGAGAAAGGTCTGCGTCACGTTGAAGTGTCATGAGAGAAGGATGCTCACGCCAGATTGGAATCACAGCTGAGATGCCTCTTCACAAACCGTTAACACTGCTATGAACTGGATGCTGTGCCCATTTCCCTTTCACTCTGGGACAAAGAGAGGTGGTCTTAAAGTGCTTACACACTGTGTCACTTTACTACTCCTAAATTTTGATGGGATCCTTAAAAGCCTAGAACTGCAAAGAATGGTACCTGGGCTTGTCAGGTTAGCATTTCTGGTGCATGTAGGAATAAAGGACGGCACTTCCCTCAGAAGACGTACTGTAAGTTGCTGCAGGATTATAGGTGTGGTGTGTACTGGCCCAGGTGCAGGAGGCCCAGTGAGGGACCATGTAAGCTGGGGTGTCTTTGAACCTTTGCCTCCACAGAATTCAACCCCAGTAAAGGAGAGTCAAAAGGCAGCTGAGCAAGCCCAAGATTTCACCTCTGGAGCACTTCGCAGGCAATGTCAGTCACTCCCCTGGTCAGCAAAGGAGGAGGATTGGAGGGGAAAGGCAAATAAAAGTGATCGTTGAGACGGTTCTCAAGGATGATTTTGAAGAAAGAGAAGATGAAAACACAGGGACACAGAAATTAGTTCAGCCAGGGAAGAAAGACAGGATTATTCAATGGTGAAAAAGACTTCCTCCAAAAGCAGAGAGTAAAACCTCTGAGGATGTATTTCTTCCTTTCTTTCTTTTTTTAGACAAAAATTTATTGAGTAAACTTGACCATGTGCCAGACACCCTGCTTTGATTTATATGATGTTGTATCTACATGGCTGTTGCCCCCACTGGCTGTCTGAGCCACTTGAATTTCTATCCATTCTTACTGCCCTGTTCTGAGCACATGTTTGTATTAAAAATGTCTATCACAGGAGAGAAGGGAAGCATGTAACAATAAATTATAGACAGGATTTCTGCATTGCTGAGATGACTGGACTAGCTGAAATATACCATTCATTTAAATCATATCAGCCAAAGAGATATAGAACCCACTGTTCAAAGAAACTCGAAACAGTAATTTTCAAACCTTGAATAAATGAAGGTGGAATACTCCTCCCATTCTACATACCATGGTTATACAGTGTTCAACCTTTGTCGACCCAAGCAGCAGGGAAGGGTGTGGCTGTTGGCCCACACTTGAAAAAGATAGGCAGAGAAAGATTTTGTTGTCCTATCAGTGTAGCAGAATCCCAGCAAGTCCAAACCTCCCAGAAAACCAGTCGGGCTTTATCATGCCTCCTTCCTCTTCTATCTATGATCCACATCTCTCACTCACATTCATGATGCCCCTCCCACTTCCTCTCTGAGTGATGGAGAACCAACCCCAGTGAGCTCAGTCATCCTCAGAATCCCATCTTGTGAGCATTAAAATGAGCCCGTAGGGTCTCCTGTTTCAAGCTCCACATTTCATAGGCCATAGAACTGAGGCCCAGAGTGGGCACCTTCTCTTGAGCCATGGTGAGGCCCCATTTCCATACAACTCAGGCAAAGATGAATGGACACCTACTCTCCATTAACCTTCTGCTTCTTGCCAGCTTCTCCACTGCCTGAATCTCTCCCCATTTCCCTCTTGGGATTGTGCCCTTTCTATTGACACCTCTGCAGGTGCCACCAAGAACTGTCAATGGCAGAACTGACTGTTAGTAAGTAGAGCGAGGCTGTGATGAGGTGGATGTTAAAGTGAGGATGCCCTCTTGACATCACCACCATTAGCAGTGCTGGCAAGCCATAGAGGTGGGGAGAAGCCCTAGCTAATTGGCCAAAACTGCTAGTAGCCAGCAAGCAGCCATAGCAATACCTTGATTCCTATCCCTCTGGTTTATTTCTTCATAGCCTGTCTAAATGGAATCCCCACCTCAAATGGAAAAAGAGTCTCCTCTCAGCCCCTCACAGCTTCCCCGGAACATACCTGCCTAACTAAACTATTATTGGACTCTTTTAACTCACCTTCAGCTATCTTTTTTTTTTTTAATTTAAAATCATCTCTGCTTTCTAACCTGATTATTAGCCATCACTGCTGAGAGCAGGCTGCCTGCTAAATTAGTTGGTACTCACTGTTCCTGTACTCCTTATGTCTCTTCCTATCACAAAGGACTCATAAAGGCCAGTGCATGTGGTGACAAACAAGGCATTTGGGAATCAAGACTGCAGTTCCACACTTCACTTATTCTCCATGACTGGATGAGCTGAGGTGTGGGAAGGAAAATGTGTTTCTGTGCAATTAGTATAGGGAAAGTCATAAACAATCTTCGTCATTAGGCATCTTTTATCTGCCTTTTTGGAACCATCCAAACAATATTCCCCAAACCACAATGTTTTTGTGTAATCTGCTTATTACAGTTGAGAGGAAATTTGCCCTGACAATAGATCTTTTCAAAGATTTTGACTATTCAGATTTTAAAAATTCCTATTCCCCATTCTCACATTCAGATTAGATATGACTTATCTGGAAAACAGTAGAAGAATCTCAAATTCTGTTTTGGATGAAAAGGGCGTGTATATCCAGATGAAATAAGCTGTCTGAGGCCAGATCCTATGGAAATGAGGCAAGAAGGTATTTTCTCCCCTCTCCTAAGAAAGCAGGATTTTTGCACCTCCTTTGGATACAAAAGTGGTCTCCACGCAACTGTGATATTCCCAAAGACCAGGTCTAATGAACTCATTTTCCAGCTCAAAAATCCAATGGCTCAATCATACATCTCAATGAACTTCCAAACTCCTTAGTTCGCACAGTCCGGCCTTGTCTTCTTTCCCGTCTCACTTCCCAGCTTTTGTTTACAAAATGAACAAGTCAAGCTGACCTAGTCTTCCTGTTCTTTAGTTAAGTCCTATACCCTGCCAACTTTAGGCTTTGTTTTAGCTGCCTGCAATGCTCTTCCTCCCCAACTGGCCTATTTTTGCAAGGGCCCATCCCATAGTCCTTCAAGAATAGTAAGAGATAGAAATTAATTCAAAAGTAATTGATTGTAAAGATAGAAAGATATCTCATGAAAACCAAAAGTAACAAGTACTACTGTACTTTAAGAACTGGAAATATAAACTAAAAGTCATAGAGAGCCATGATTTACTTCTCCCATTCTCCCCACCTCCTTCCTCCTTCACTAGTTAAATATGCTCTATCTCTACTTCCTCCCATGAGTCTCTCTGTTGCTTTCAGAGTCTGCCTTCTCTACCTATTCATAAGCATTGACCAAACATGGCCCCTTAAGGCTGTTCCATGTTTTCTCAGCTCCAAACCCACTGACCCACTGACTAGCCAGCCTCCTGTCATATAGACCAATTCCCAATGCATGGGAAGTAGGTATCATTAGATTGACTTGCCCACTAGACTGACTCTCGGTTCAACTCCATTCTGTTCAGCAATGGCCAAGGAGGTGATGGTCATCAAATATAACTTGATTGAACTTCTATGTGGATATATCTGTGTTGCTGAGAGAGGAATGTTTTCATAGCAGCAAGGCATGATCTAGGCAGACTCCCTAAAAAGTTGCCTATCAAAAATCCAGCTCAAATTCAAGATCCTTCTCAGAGCTTTCTCTGATTCCACCATCTAGACATAACCTCTCTTCTCTTTAAGTATCTAGTTCACTTGTAAGTGACAGCGTGGTGTCCTTCCACTGAGCATCCTCCCCTCCACCTTTTTTTTTCTCCTTACGGATCCCTCCTTCACCCCCAGGTATTGATCCAGGCTAATCCAAGCATAGTACCTCACCCACCTTGCCTTAATATTAGAACCTGCAAATAAGATGGTGAAAGTGACATTCCTCTAAAATATGTGATAGTCTGACCTGATAAAGGCTGGGTGGCAGTGTGAACCACCTCCTTCCAAGCTTAAATGCTAGAATGTCTTGGCTACTTCTAGAAGCCTCTGGTAAGATACCATGAGAAAGAAACACTGCAAGAAGTTGGTACAAGCTGATCTGAGTGGAACAGAAAAGGAGCAGCAAGGTGAAATGTGTTTGGAGTTTAGGGCACCATTCTAAAAATTAAATGCTGGGTTCCTAGTTGTCCTTATTTCTGTTCTTTTGAAGCTTAGTCTATGTATTATCTCAGAATCATAATAAATATCTTTTTGCTTGGGATGACTATAATTTGCTTCTAATCAATGAGAAGTGGCATGCACAGCCTTTTATATAAACCTTTGTTATGATGCTAATTACTGCTTCCATTGAATTATCATTATTTGTCTACATTTCTTCTTTTTTCTATGAATCTATGAAGGCAGGGATCATGTATTACTGCTTCTGAATGCCACCAAGGCCCCGAACATGGAACAAAATAAGATCTTATAATGTCTATTAAGTGAATCAATGAATCCTTAGAAATTATCCATTGTCCTATTCCAGTGATCAGGCACTTCGTGAATTTGGGGAATGTCTGTGAATAAAAGGAAGTAATTGCTGTCCACATCAGTGTGTTAGAGGATGATGTTCCAGTCTTCTTTCTGGTATCTGAATTCTACTCACCTGCTTCCTTCTACATGTCTGTTAGGATGCAGAGATAAGGACAGATGTGGCTTTTATTGAGTAATCCTAGTATTTGACATGATCCTGAGTGAAAGAAATGGGAAATGGCACTTTACTACATGGAATAAAGAAAAGAAAAGAAAAAAAAACACCTTCCTATTTCCCCAAATCACAAGCATTGCTTCTTATAGAACCCAAGCTGTTGCATGCTGAGTACGTGGGTTTGATTTCAATATGGCTCAGGAAATGTTCCAAACATACTTCCTGTTCAAATACCACAAATACTACGGTTTCTACCTGTGACTGTTTATTTGCACCTGGAAAATTTCAAGGTTCTGGACAAAGTTTACTGGGAATTCAGAATGGAACTGGAGGAGAAGTCCTGAAAATCTTGTCTAACTCATAGCTTCCTATTGACTTCTGCCTCTCCTACCTATGAACTGCACTTAAAATCCCTTTGGATGATTAAAATGTGTCCTTGGTTAAGAAGCTGCTTTCTCCAGACCCCAAAAAGGGCTGCAGATCCTTTATGCCCAAATGCATCTGTCAGTCTCCCTCATCATCCCATAGCCCAGGCTGGCAGGGCTGGGTCCTGAATTTTAAAAGGACCTTCACTCCACCCTTCCCTAATGATAGGCCCCTGCCCTTAGCTTGCTCTGAAACAAGCATTAACGTAGTCTTGGGGGCACCAATGGTCATAGCCCTCTCCTATACTCACTTAGTCACTCCCTCCCCAGGCCCCAGTGGGCCTTCATCTTTCCTATTTGCTTGGCATTTGACAAAGTTGTCTTCCTTGAGACCTTTCAGCTGCAACATTTCCCAGCTCATCTTCTCCTTGTCAACATGACACAGGACAGACAGCCTTTCAAAATGAGAGAAAGAGCACACAGGCACACATGCCTGTTCAGAGAAGAGGGGGAGCAGAGAAAGACCTCAGTGAAGGGTAGCAAAGACTTTAGATCAAACATAAATGTGCCTCAAAGTAACAGCAGCTCAACAAGGTACACCTTGTTTTGATAAGAAGCCTTGGGAGGGTTGAGCCTCTTTGTGCATGCTTCCCAAAAGCTCTTAGCAGACTCTGGACAGAAAGGGCTGCAGACTTTGCAGAAAGGGTGTGGCCAAAATGCAGCCACTTCTAGAGACAAAAGCCTCCCCTAACCTTACAGTTGCCTACTGAGATGCTCTCACCTGCCTGCCCCTCCAGTACCTGGATCCATGCCTTGCCTGACCTGGATGGAGCCCACAGTGCCAATAGGTTCTCAGATAGTAAACTTAGATGTCCATTGAACACACCCTTAGCCATTGTCCTCTGCTTTTGCCAAGCTGTCCTGTCCAAGCTGTTGCCTGGAAGTCACCCCTGTCCTCCCCCTATTTATCTACCAGAAGACTTTACCTCTTTAAGAGTTATCTCCATTTGCTCCTCACCTGATATTCTACAGATACTGTAGAGTGTCCATTGCAACTTGGGCAGGTTTCCATTTGCAAACTTCACACTGTCTCACATTTATCTTTTGATGCTCCCATCCATCAAAAAGATTGTGTGAACCATAAAGGTGCAGAAAATTGCTTTTTAAAAATGTCTGTATTCCCAGCACCTAGCACAGATCCTGTCACACAGAATTTTGTAGGAAGTAGAAGTGCTGAGAAAGGCTAATGAACCCCTGGGCACCAAAAGATTCTTCCTTTTCTTGCCACTTTAGTAGAAATATAGTTTAGTGGATGTCTGAAAATACTGCCTCACATTCCTACATAGAACCACCCACCCACCTGTGTGCAAAGTAGGCTATCATTCATAGTGACCCAGTCCTTCTTCCCCTCTGGTCACAGGGTAGGCATGTGAGTCATTTAGAATATTCTATCTCCTCGCCCACAGTAATAGGTTCAGGGTGGGCATATAGCACAAATAAGTACAATCAGAGCCTTCTCTGAGATGTAAGACATGAAAAGAAGGAAAAGGATCTTTCTGCCTAGATTGTAAATTATAACACTAGGGGCCCAGTGCACGAATTTGTGCACCTTGAAGGGAACTGTGGGCTGCGAGGCTGGGGTGGGCACAGAGGCAGGTCTCAGCCCATTCTCCACACCCCCGCCCAGCCCCTCCCACCATGGCCCCTGTTCCCCACTCTGCCTGTAGTTCCACTCCCACCGCCTCTGCCGATGGCACCGGCCCCACTCGCACCTGCTGACAGCACTGAGCAATTGGGGCCAGCGCCATCAGCAGGTAAGAGCAGTGGCTGCTGCCCCGATCACCCCCCAGGAGCAGGAGGAGGTAGAGAAGCCCTCAGGGGTGATCAGGCCGGCAGCCACCACTCACACCTGCTGACGGTGCCAAAAGATTGGGACTGGCACCAGGCACTGGCAGTGGGTGCAAGCAGCAGCTCTGGTGCTGACTGTGGGTGCGAGCAGGGCCAGCGCCAGCAGCAGGACAGGACCACAGCACACTGGAGCAAAGAATTTTCAGTAACCACCGGAGGCTCGCCCTGATGACAGCGACTGGTGCCCTGCCTTGGTCTGGCACCCCCGTTTACCTGCTCCACCATCCCACCACAACCAACACCCGCCATGTTCCGCATGCACCCCCTGGTGGTCAGCGCACGTCATAGTGACTGGTTGTTCAGTTGTTCCGCCATTCGGTCTATTTGCATATTAGGGTTCCATATATATAGATAAACGTAGAGCTCTTAGTGGCCATTCTTTCTTCCTCTTGAGTATAAAGCCAAAATACATAGAGAAGCAGATGTAAAGAGAGATGCATAAGTAGAAGATGTATATTATTTTAGTGACTAAATCCAGCTGTACCTGAAGTCAGACCCATCCTGTCCTTCCTAGTTATTAGGTTTTACAGCCAGCTCAACCTCCTCTCTATCCTTCTCATCTTTTTTTTTCCTTAAGCTACTTGGAGTCAACTTTCTGTCATTTGAAATCAAAACAGGCCTGATATATGCCATTTGTTTGCTAAAACACAAAGTGAGAATTCCTTCTCTCCCACTAGAACTCTTGCTTAATTACCTTACTTGAACAGTAGAAATTGTGTGGGGAAAACCCATTAGCCTTAAATCTCAACCATTGCTAGGATTTGGTGCTTTCGGAGGTTATCTGACATGATTTGTTTATAAGGGAACAAAACATTTTAACACGGATTTAGCAATTATTCTCAGAGGAACTGCAACTCTTTATTGTCATAACTGAAACATTTAGACATCATTATTTTTTAAATCAATACCCTGGTAAAATAATAAAGCCTTTAGAAGGCAAGTTAGACGAATATCTTCATGACCTTGGAATAGGCAAAGAGTTCCTAAATAGGATACAAAAAGCTCTAACAATAAAAGGAAGAAAATCAGTAAATTGGACTACTTTAAAATTAAAAACTTTTGTGCAAAGATATCATAAGAGAGTGAAATACAAGCCACAGAGTGGGAGAAGATATTTGCAATAGACTGATCTGTCAAAGGATTTGTATCCAGAATATATAAAAAACGCCTGCTAATCAATAGGAAAAGAGCAGACAACTCAGTAGGAGAAAAAAGAACAAAAGGAACTATTAAATGGTCAATATGATGGGAAAAGGTTCTCAACCTCACTAATTATTGGAGACATTCCAATTAAAACCACAGCCTGGCCAGCAGTGGTTGAGCATCGACCTGTGAACTAGGTCAGGGTTCGATTCCTGGTCAGGGCACATGCCCAGGCTATGGGTTCAATCCCCAGTGTGAGTCTGCAGGGGGCAGCCAATCGATGATTCTCTCTCATCATTGACATTTCTATCTCTCTCTCTTTCTCCCTTCTTCTCTGAAATCAATAAAAATATATTTTTTAAAAAACACCACAATAAGATACCTTTAGAAATCCACCAGAATGGCTAAAATGAATAAGATGGTGGGACCAGGTTGGGCAAGGATGTGGAACTTTCAGACCTTGCTGATAGGAGTACAAATGAGCACACCACTTTAAGAAATTGTTTTAAATATTCACTGACACTGAAGTTTTTTCCTATGGGATACAAGTTCTGCTTCTTGATGGGTTCTGGGTACACAGGTGTGTTACTCTGTGTCAGTCCTCAGAGCTGTACATTTAGGAGCATGCACCTTCCGAGTATATGTGTCACTTCCCTGCTATAGGCCTCCAGCAGGTAAGTCAGTTCAGCAAGGACCCTCATGGCTGAGCTGGGCCAGGGTTTTCAGAGCACACTCCTTACCTGCCTACAATGGCCATTTCCATTTTTCTCTTCCTGATCATTCTTTCAGCTCTTATCTTTCTCTAACAGGTATTTTGGAATGTAAAAGTAAAGTAGCAAATAGAAAAATTAGGCAAATATGAAGAACAAATAAGCAGAAATACGTTTATGCACTAACACACACACACACATGCACACAGATGGCACTAAATAAAATTCATCTCAGGAATGCAAAAAATACTGGCCTGAGACCCAGTTCAGAAAGAGATCTGCCTTTTTTTAGGGAAATACCTTGATATGTTTACTGTCGTGCCCAAGATGGGCCCCAAGAGTTTGGTCTAAATGAAGAGAGTCAATGACACAGTTAAATGTTTTTGCACAAAATTATAACACAATTTGGAGTAGGATGAGAGAGGAGAGGAGAAACAGAAGGGCCTGTGTATGTGGCTGGAGGCTGCCCTTGCTGAGAATTGTGGCCAGGAGGAAATGCCCAAGCAGGCTTAAGAATGGGGTGTGTGTTATTTTGTGATGCTGCAATGTGAACTCCATGGGCCAGAACTTTCACTTGAGTCTGCTTCACACACAGCCTCCTGATGGTGTCACATGGGGGAGGTGAGGGAATCCTGTCCAGTAGGTGGTAACTAGTGAGGAAAAGGCCAGGTGTACACAGGTTGCCCAGATGATCCATAAATTGTGTTAATTCAGTTGAAGCAGGAACTCAAAGCCTGAGGTGACTAGCAGAAGAGTAAGTTTCTGTAGGTATCTCTGGAGAGATTGGGATGGAAGGTGGATCTCCAGTGCCCATGGAATAAGGGTCTCAGTATTTTTTGCATTTCAAAGGACAAGGGGACCCCAAGGAGCACCTAGGTTATGTAGGTTTATGGATTACACTGCTTATCTGTGTCTGTGCTAAGTTGCGTGCATAAGACATTAGAATGAACAGGGGAAATGGCGGAGTAAAGAGAACCCTGAGTAAGAAGTCCAAGGTGGTGAATCTGAGTCCTGGCTTGGTCACTAATCTTGGATGAAACAGTGAGCTTATCTGGTCCCCAGGTGTCTATCCTGTAAAATATGGGCCTGAACTAGATAAACCCTCTGATCCCTACAAGCTCCAACTTTTCAGAGTACCCATTCTGACTTCCCACTTTGTCCTGACCACTTGAGTTTACTCTCCTTCAATTAACTGACTTCTCCCTGCATTTTGACAAAGTTGGGGAGCCATTTCAAGATTTCTCAATGCAGACTTGCAGAAAGACATGCGTCCGCCATTCCTCCCTCCTTAAGCACAGAAATGGAAAGGCCCTTCTGCTGCTGGCCCAGAGGCAGCAGAGCTGAGACACAGGCCAAGCCTAGAGGAGAAGCCTAGAGGTTAAGCAACTTCCCAGAGTCATCTCATAGGTTATTGACATAAGACCCAGCCCAAGACCCAGGCCTGCTTTTTTGAGTTTTTCTACCCCTCCATGGTCATGCCATTAGTTCTCTTCCTTAGTAGCACTTGTTCAATAGTTGCTAAAACTTAGGAATAAGGAATAAGGGAGATAAAACTTTGAGGGAAAGAATAATGTAAGATGAAGTGCTTTACCTCAGAATTTGCAATAGAATTGGAAACTCTCCACCTCTCAATCTCTTCAGTAATATTTCCCTTAGCAATTGATGGGATTTTAATGGAAAGCTATTAATTCAATAAATTCTTAGTAAGTGGCAACTCTATTCCAGAACTATGCTATACTCTGAGGATAAAGTGGTGAACAAAGTTCCTTATGGAATTTATAGGATTAAAATAGTAGTCACATTGCAACCAATAATAAATTAGTTACAATATATATTGTTATGTATGGAAGGGGGACTACAATGGTTAATTTTATGTGTCAACCTGACTGGGTCCTGGGGTGCCCAGATATTTGGTTAAGTATTTACGGATATGTTTGTGACGTTCTTTCCAAGTGAGATAAGCTTTTGAATTGGTGGACTGAGTAAAGCAGACTGTCGTCCCCCATGTGGGCAACATCCAACTTGTTGAGGGCCTGAGCAGAAAAAAATGGTGAAGGAAGGGAGAGTTCTATCTCTGCCTGACTACTTGAGCTGAGACATTGGTCTGTCTTCTCTTCTCAGACTGGGACTTACATCTTCGGTGCTCTTGGCTCTCAGGCCTTGAGATTTGTACTAGAATTACATCGCCAGCTCTCCTGGGTCTCCAGTTTGCAAACAGTAGATTGTGGGATTTCTCAGCCTCTGCAATTAGCTATCAGTGTATATATTTTGATCTATATCCTACTGGTTCTCTTTTTCTTGAGAATACAAACTAATACCAGCCTAGTGAATCTAGCAGAGACCTCAGGTGGAAAGTGAGTTACCCAGATGAAGGAGGAGGAAATGGAAAAGGGAAACAATCAATAGAGAGGAAATAACATAAGCACAGGCCATAACCACTTTGAAGAACAGGAAGATGACTAGCTTAACTGGGCTGTTGAGAGCCAGGAAAATATTGGTGATAGAGGGAAACAGAGGTACACAGGGACCAGACTCTGCAGGGCATTGTGGGATCTTGTTAAGAATTTAGGACTTTATCCAGAGAGCAGTGGGAAGTCATTGAAGACCTCTAACTAGGTTTCAATGAATTAAATGCATCCGCCAAGTTTGTTTGTCTGTTTGTTTCATCACAGAATGTAGGCCAGTCTGAGCTTGAAGTCCTGCCAGATGTGCTGTCTCCTGAAAAGTTCCCCTGGGCTTCTAGATAGCATTTCTGACTTTCTCCCCGACACACAGTCTGTCTTCCACCACTGAACCCCAGTTACCATGTGATAGATTGTGAGTGGCAGGAAGGACATCTGTGAAGTCCAGTGGAGGGAGTCCTCAGCAAGGGGTCAACAGTAATGCCCTTCTCTTGACTCTACCAGACTCTTGTGTGGCAAAGTCCAAGATCCTGTGTCTCCCTTTTTGTACTCCAAACCTGAGTCTGCCTCACCTCCCTAGGATGTTGGAGGAATAATTAAAGATATAAAGTGTGAGATTCCTGGGTGCAGAGGTAGCAGCTGGCACATGTAACTAGGAGACAGGACTACAGGGATATACCCAATGCTGCCACAGTGGAGCCCAGAAGAAGCTACCTGCAGGTCAAGACTGTTAGGACTTTTCAGACTTGGACAATTGGGGAGAGGATCTTGGCATTTACTAAATTGGGAAATTTAGGAAATTAGAAAACATAATAGGAAGTTTAGGAAAGGATAATAGTTTTGACTTATACCTGTGAATTTTAGATGACTGTAGGACCTACAGATAAGATATCTAGGAGGAAGTTGGACATAATACTCTGGAGCTTGGAGAAGACCTGAGTGGGAGACATAGATTTGGGGTCATCATAGGGATGATTCGTGCTCCATGCTTGGGTAAAGATTTCTCAGGAGGAGTCTGAAGAAGAGAAGAGAGATAAAGACCTATCACTGGGCAATGGAAGACACCACAGGCTTAGGGGTCCTGTGCCCCACTTCCAAAATAGACCCCATGTCAAAGGTTTTAATTTTACACAAAACCAAAACAAAGATGAGTGGAGGTCAGGGTTTCCAGGTGAGTGTGTGACTGTGCCTAGGATTGAAGTCTCATACTTTGTGGACACTATTTCCTTCCCTTGATACAAATGGACCAAAGCAGCCAACTGCCAAATGTCTGACTTGTCTACTGGCCCAGAGACATTTCCCTGCTAAGGTGGCCATGACTTGAAATATGCAATTCTTTCCCAACAATGGAAGACTGATCAGAATAAGGTTTATCAATATTTGGTCTGGCCCTCAGCACATGGACTTTGAAGTCTTGTATACTAGTAGAAGTCATGTAAGGGATTTGGAACAGACAACCTAAGAGACTGGGTTTTTGATGTTTGGAGCCAATAAGAACACAGAGACCAGGTCTAAACTGAAATTGTCAAGCCCCAGTAACTACCAGCCTACAGAGAAACTGGTTAGGAAAGGAAGTGGAGCAGATGTCAGAGAGAAGCAGGGATGCCATGAGCAAGCAACTGGTGGTCAAGTAGGAGCCTTGGGTCTGACAGTTTCTGGTTACGGTCTTTGTGCAGGGCTGCTATATTCAGCCCACACCCATTTTGTCTTGTAATATCTCAAATGCAGACTAAGAAAACACCATGGAGAGGTCTCATTTTGTTTAAATTATGCCTACATGTGTTACATGTATCTCCTCTATAACTTTCCACATTGCCAATTCTTACAGCAGAATCTTTTCTGTGGTTAACACAAAAATAAATGTAAAGGATGATCCTGGCTAAAGGAACCCAAATTCTAAATTAATGAAGTCTGAATTACACATCACAGGCTCTGGGTTAACCTTGGTAAATAGCAATTGACAATTTCATTTATTGGGGTCAAGGTCCAGTCAAATGCAATCAGTTATGTGAAATAGGATCTTTGTTTATCATAAGCCTGTAGTGCTTATAAGTCACAATCAGTGTACCTGAGTTTCCCAACAGGATTTGAAATGCAAACTCTTACTTTTCTCATAAAACCCAGGCTCGGTGACCTTTTTCTGGAATGACAGTTCCCACCAAGGCATAGGGAGTTTCTTGGGCTAATGAGTAATCCCTTTCATAAGAAAGGATAAATAAAAAGTTCTCTGAAAAGTAGATTTTCAAAAATCAGTGCCACTTTATGGATATGAATCCAAAATCAAAGACTAAAGCACAGAAGAACTTCTTCCAAAATGTGGGGGATCAGGGCATGGGACTAACACCTCCTAGGGAGCTAACTATGAAATCAGACTTTGGTAATATGTGACTGTTGTGCTCAGAGGGGATAGAACATGACCTATGGTATATCTGAATCTGTAAGTATATTTCATAAATATGTGTATGACTTACCTGACCATGTTCAGGGACAGTCTTTAAGTTTACCTCACTAAACCTGGACATACATGGTATCTTATCATGGTATCCCTGTCATACACTTGCCATGGAAGGTCTTTTTTGAAAAATCCTTGCTGGTATAAAAACAGCACATGCAGACATGCAGACTCTAATTAAAAGTGTCGATGAGGCAATGCATCTGTTTAGAACCTTGATTGTGGTGATGGTATCACAGGTGTGTATATATATCCAATCCCATCAAGATGTATCCATTAAATATGTGCAATTTTTTGTATAGCAATTATTCTTCAATTATATACATACTAGAGGCCCAGTGCACAAATTCGTGCACCAGTGAGGTCCCTCGGCCTGGCCTGTGGGATCAAACCAAAACCAGCTCTCTGACATCCCCTGCAGAGTCCCGGATTGCGAGAGGGTGCAGGCCAAGCCAAGGGACCCCATGGGTGCACGATAGGGGCAGGAGAGACGTGAGAGGTTGGCCAGCCAGGGAGGAACTGCGGGAGGACTCCAGGGTGTGTCCAGCCCATCTGGCTCAGTCACCAACAGCAAATTAACCTGCTGGTCAGAGCGTCTGCCTCCTGGTGGTCAGTGCACATCATAGTGACTGCTTGATCAGTCGACTGTCTGCCCCTGGTGGTCAGTGCACGTCATAGCGAGTGATTGAGTGGCCTTAGCATATCATTAGCATATTACGCTTTGATTGGTTGAATGGCTGACAGGTTGACCAGACACTTAGCTTATTAGGCTTTTGTTATGTAGGACTGCTAAGCAAACGAAAGAAAGTTGCAGAATAATATGTATGATATACAACCATTTATATAAAATTTTAGGAAATGAAAGCCAATTTGACATATTTAATGACTCTATATACAATGAAAGGTTTTTTTTTAAGCATAGGAATAATAACCAGCTAATTCAGGGTGTTGGTTACTTCTAAGAAAGAAAGGAGAGAAATGAGATTGGGAGGAATATCCAGTGGATTTTAACTGTACCTGTAACATTTTCTTTAAAATAAATTATATCCTGGATTTTTTTAAAAAAGTGTCTGTGTTTCTAAGTGTGTATTTCACACACACATAGTGGCTCATAGGTATTCTTCATTGGCTAAGAGATATGTCAGAACTAAAACCTTAAAATCTGTGTGCAGGCATAAATAGAATACCTTGAATTTACTTCTGACCTTGCACTTTTCAAAGCATGTCATCATCTTGGATATTTTGTAAAATCACAACTAATGTAAGTAACTCCTGCAGGTGTCATTAGCTAATTTGACAAATGAAGCACAAAAATGGAAAATGGAAACACAACGATGTAGAACTGAATTTTTTTTTCCTTGACTCTGACCCAAAGCAGTGTTTGCTGGGTTTCACAATGATCTTTACAGGCAGTCCTCGGGTTATGTTGGACTCGACTTAGGTTGTTTCATGGTTACGTCGCCATCTCCCACTTACAGTATTTATTAAAAAAAAAAAGTTCCATCATTTCAACGTATGTACATATGTGCTTTATGTTTTTATTATTTATTTACCACAAGTAAAGGTCAGGAATTGTTATATTTCTTTTAAATTTTTTTTACTGTTTCACTTCATTACTGCTGTGTATGTGCTCCAAGTAGGTGCTTATGTAGGTGGGTTCCGACTTACAGCAAAAATCGTGTTATGTCACGTCATAGGAACAGATCTCTGACTGCCTGTATTTGGTTGCCAATAATGCTAAACCTCCTTCTTCCCTGACAGTTCTCATTATTCATGTGCCTTTAGAACAACCCAGTGTACCACAGGCCCACCTCATTCTGAGCTCCCAGTGGAAGAATTTCCCCAGGCAGTGATTACAATGCTGCGGGAGGAGCCCCCGGTTGGAAGCTGGAGTTGACGCTTTTCCAATTCAACTGCAAAAACTTAAGTATTCTTGAAAGCTAAGTAGTCTCTGAAAATATAAGTGTGTGTTGTGAAAGGAATTGTTATAAATGGAGATCAGGTAAACTGCTTCTAAGTGGAATGAGACTGAAACCTTCTTTTCTAGTTTGGAAAACATTTATTTTATTGAGTGCCCACTGTCTACCCCACATCTCTGGGCTACATATCACAGTGAGGGAGTGTGAGGGAGACATTCAAAGTAAAATGAGCCATTCCCTGGGGCGATGTTCAAACAAAAGAAAAGTGGATAAATAACTGGGAAACAGTAGCAATTGCCAAGGGGCAAGGTGGGAGGAAGGAGTCTGTTGGGGCCTGCATTGGGGGCACAAGAAAAAAGTAAGAGGAGGAACTGGCTGGGAAGACGGGCTGGGGCCAGGCACTGAAGATGAGCCAAGAGACACGGGACAGTTGCCAGAGGGAAGGTCAGGGCGTTTCCTCAATCAGAGCTGGGTCCTCTGCCAAGCCCGTTCAAGGTCCTCATTACAAACAGCAACGACACCACCGACCTGGGCCCCAGTAGGAATGTTCTTTGCAAAGGAATAATGCTGCACCCCCACCTTTGCCAACAGTGGTGGGAGGGGGGCTTTGAGTTCCCTGAGCCCAGCTGATGGAGAAAAGCCTGATGCAGAACAAAGGACATGCACTTTGGTGGAAGAGATGGCTCTCTGTTAAGCTGAATGGAAGATGTGAAGGAGGAGAACTCTAGGCAGAGTGTGGTCCAGAAACAGCAGCAGCCGCAGCCCCTTAGGAAAGTGTTAGAAATGCAAATTCTCAGGCCCCTCCTCAGGCTGACTGAACCAGAAAGTCTAGGGAAGAAGCCAGCAGTCTGTGTTTTAAGAAGCCCTCTGGCCGAAACCGGTTTGGCTCAGTGGATAGAGCGTCGGCCTGCGGACTGAAAGGTCCCAGGTTCGATTCCGGTCAAGGGCACGTACCTTGGTTGTGGGCACATCCCCAGTAGGAGGTGTGCAGGAGGCAGCTGATCGATGTTTCTCTCTCATCGATGTTTCTAGCTCTCTATCCCTCTCCTCTCTCTTCCTCTCTGTAAAAAATTAATAAAATATATTTAAAAAAAAAAAAAAAAAGAAGCCCTCTGGGTGATTCTGATCCACTCTAAAGTTTAAGGGCCACTGCCCTAAATCATCCTACACTGAAGGCGGGTCAGTTCCCAAGCCTGGGAAACAATCAGCAAGGCTAGCACAGGGAAGATTTTCTGCTCTGTTGCCTTAATGCACCAGGAAACCAGCTTGAGATGATGGTCAAAAGACAACCCTCCCCCCACCCACCCACCCACACACACACACACACACACACACACACACACACACACACACATACCCTGTAACCAGAATAATCCAAGGGCACCTCAGGAACTAATAGGCTGTCCACTGGAAGAGGCCAGGTTTCAGGTTTTGCACAATTTTGAGAAAGCATCCTTAAGGGACCCCTTCTGAGATCAATTCCAGAGATTCTGAGGACCACTAGAAAAAAATCTGTTCACTGGGTCCTCCTCCATATTACCTTGCCAATCTATAATCGCAGATTAATCCAACCAGTGAGTTTTGCAGCCTTTTTACACAAGCTGGTTCTATCTTAGTCACAAAAAGCATAGAACTGGAAGACTTGAATGGAAAACACACTCTTCCTCACCTATCTTAAATGTCATTCATGTACTCATTCATTCATTCAACAAATCACGTTTTAAGTGCTTAGAATGTGCTTAGCATTTTATTATCTTTTTTTCTCATTCCTAGTCGGTTCTATATAAAATTCACTATACCAACATAATTTGTTTACTTATCCAACAGTTCTTCGAATTAGCTGAAACTCACCAATCCTTGACTCTGACCCAAAGCAGTATTTACATTTGCGTATGATTTTTTTTTAAATTACAGAAGGGAGCTCAGCAGCACTTCTGTGTCTCAGGTTGTCTTCCGTCCAGAGATAACATTAAAGAAGGTGGGTCAAACAGACAATCATTAAAATAAAATGATAGGTCTTGTATGCTATTGGTACTTGAAGAAGAGAGGAACTCATTATGCCTATGTGAGGTTTTTTTTTTTTAAATCTAATAGAGGAGGAACATCTAAATTATTTTTGGAATTTTATTGATTCTCTTAAGCCCCCAAACATACTGTTGACCTTTACTCTTGGCAGAAGACTCTGCAGCAGTAAGCATGGCCATCAGACATGAATTTTCTCCTCTCCAATGTCCTCCACATCCCCACCACATTTTGCTCCTCCACCTCTGTTGTTAATGCCACACCTTCGCATGTCCTCTGCAACTGTGCCATCAGCTCAAAATCTCACTCTCACATATTGCATCATTCCTGGCTCTGCTCCCTGAACCAATGAAGGTACACGTACTTCCTGCGTCCTGATATATCCCCCATCCCCACTGATTTCCCAGAAAACTACTACTGCATTTCTCTCCTTTTCTTCGCTGTCAAACTTCTCTCAGTATAATCTTTTTTCCTATTTTTCTCATTCTCACATCAGGCCCTTAAAAAATAATATTTAACACCTTCTTACCTGCCAGTGCTTACATATTGTGTATTAACTCATGTCACCCTCATAATAATATTGTTCACTAAACACTATCAGTAGTATCCTCATTCTTCAGGAGAGGAAACTGAACACAGAGTGGCTAAGCCATGATATCACACAGAGGGCAAGTGGTAGAGCTGCAGTTCCGACCCAAACATTCTGGCTCTTGAGTCTGTACCCTTAAGCATTAGAACAGCTACAGAACATATATTTGGGAAGCCTGCCCAACCCACGCTTCTTACTTTAAAATTGTCAACCTGCCCAAGCTGATTGGACCTGGAATGGACAGGTCTAGTAATGTACTGAGCTCAGCCAATCAGTTTCTCACTGTGAAAAAACAGTGGGAGTGGCTTTGGTTCCTGACTCTCTAGTTCTAATTCCAGTGTGTGCTATTCTTGGATATCTATTAGACTGTCTGTAATATCCTTGAAATAACCAGCTGCCCTTTTTTAGTTGAATGGTTTCTATCCCTGTAATCCAATAATGCCTATTTAAATCACATCCTCACAACAGCCCAGAAGCTGATCTTTTAAAGATTGCTAATCATCTCTTTAAAATTGACTCTAATAGCCCTTGCCAGTTTGACTCAGTGGATATAGAGCATAGGCCTGTGGACCAAAGGGTCCCAGGATCAATTCCTCTCAAAGACTCGTACCTCGGTTGCAGGCTCTCTGTCTTTCCTTCTCTCTTCCATTCTCCCTAAAAATCAATGGGAAAATATCCTTGGGTGAGGATTAACAACAACAACAAAAAAATTGACTCTAATAAATCTTAAAAGTTCTCATCACACACACAAAAAAAATGTGTTAATCATATGTGGTAATAGATGTTAGCTAGACTTATTATAGTGATCATTTCATAATGTACATAAATATGCAATCATTATGTTGTACACCAGAAACTAATATAATATTTCACGTCAATTGTGTGTCAATTTTTTTAAAATTGACTCCAGTGCCTTCTTTGTTCTGTCCTACCTTTTGCAGTGTTCCACCCAGGTGACCTGCCCCACCCCCTCACGTGTTCTCTCTTCTGTGCCTATACGTTGCCCCCCACTGCCTGATGTTCCCTTCACTACTCTCCTCATTAATCTGGCTTCCTCTCACCTCTGTGATGTGGCTCAGCATCTCTCCTAAGAAAAGTTTTCATGATTCCTTAAGGCTGAAAATGCCTTGCTCTGTGCTCCCATTGTTCCCTCTGTAAATGTATGTCACTGCACTCCCATACAAAACAAGTATAATTGGAAATTACATACTCCTGAGCAAAAATAGCAAATTGCAGAATAAGATTAATAGTATGACCCCTTTTATGTAAAATTCCATCTGTCATGTTAAAAAAACATAAGCAGCTCATGTCACTCACTTGCCCAAATCCTCCAGTGAATTTCTAATCATGCTTAACAACAAAATGCAAAAGCCAGACCTGGTCTGTGAGGCCCAGCACGATTGGACCCACCCACCTCTCCATCCCCACCTCTATTTCTTTCTACCTCATCCATGTCATCCACACTGAACTATTTTCCTTTTCTTAAAAACACCTCGTTTGTTCCTGCCATTCAAACCATCTGTGTCCCAGTTGGCTTTGCCTGGAATGCTCTGTCCCCAAATCTTTGTCACTGGCTTTGCCTTGTCATCGAAAATTCAGCTCCAGACCCCAAAAACACAGTCCATAGAGACCCACCCCTATCATTCTTTTTCACAGCACTCTGTATTATTTCCTTCAGGAACTTAACACTATCTGAAAGTCATTTCTCCACTTATTTGGTTTTCTGTTTGTCTATTTCCTGGACTTAGCCAAAATGCAGGGTTTAGAACACAGTCCTCTAGATGCTAAATCTGCCTGAGACTTCTGACACCAACTGCAAGTGCAGGGATTTCCCCAAACCACCCTCAGTTTTACTAATTGGCTAGAAAGATGCATAGAACTCACTGACGGCTATTATATTCAGGGCCACATTTATTGCAGGGAAATGATATAAATTAGTACCCGCAAAGGAAGAGACACATGGGGAAGAGTCTGGGTGGAGTCCAGAGGTGGAGCTTGTGATCATCCTCTCCCCATGGAATCATGCTCAGTGTCGCCTCCTTTTAGCCATGAGGTGTTACAATGCACGCAGAGAACTACCAACCAGGAAGACTTTCCTGAGCCTCAGCTTTTATTGGATCTTCATTATGTTGGCATGATTGATTGAGTTATTGCCCACATGGCTGAACTCAACCTATAGCTATCCTAAACACCATGCAACCCCAAGGGTCTACCATGAGCCACCTCATTTGCATAAACTCAGCAGCACTGCCAGGTACCATGAATAAAGATACTCCTATCACTCAGTGAATTTTAAGGGTTTAGAGGTTGGATTACTTCCCCAGAGCAGGCAAAGGCCAACCTCTTATTGGACATGACCTGCCGGGGCTCCTCACACAGGGACCACCTTGCCAGGGCTGACCAGCAGCCCCTGAATGATGGATGAACAGATTACTCCAACACAATTTCACTGTGAAAGAGCAGGCTAAGGGACGGTCTGGCTGAAGGAGCCAGGCAGCCTCTATTACCTGTCTTGTTGGGCCTTTATTGGAATTTTTTTCTTTAGATGCAATCAGTAGGGTGAGTGATCTTGGGAAGACACATGTGTTTACATTGTCCTCTAGGCAAGGGCATCCAAGGATTAAGTATAAGGGTTCCCGTAAATACCTGGGGGTCTGCACATACACAGACTTGTTTGGAAAGGTCAAGGAATAATTAGGGGCACTGCCTTCGACACTCCCCTAAGTCTTCCCTAAGTCGGAATTCTGATAAACAGGGCAGGCAGCCTTCCACCCACTTCCCTTTTCTAGGAATATCCTCCTTACAAGCTTTCCAACCAAGCCTCTTGTGCTCCCCAACAATGACCAAATTTCTTACTACACATCTCTCATCTCTCTACTCTCTACTTGAACATAAACTTCCTTGTTGCAGAGAATAGACTATCTGTCTTGATCTCCACTGTGGCCCCAGCAGCACAAACAAGTTTTATGTATATAGTGGCATGTAAATTTATACACAGAGTATAACACTACTAACTCATTTCTACCTAATGTATAACACTACTAATTCACAAGCCAGGGATTTTGCTGCATGCTGAGAATGTAGGGGTGAGTAAGACAGATTAGTTTCCTACTCTCAGGAGACAGACAATGGCAAATAAGTAAGCATTGTGTCACAGAGTGTGATCAATGCCATGAAGGAAGTAAGCAGGTGATGTGGACAATTGGGGGCATACAGGTGGTCAGGAAAGACATCTCAGAGAAAGACCCAAGGAAAGAGCAAACAATCCATGCCCAGGGGTCAGCAGATGCAAAGGCTACAGGGAAATATAGAGCTTCACATGTCCAAGGACCAGCAATGAGACCTCTGTGGCAGTTCTTAAGGAGGAGGGAGTAGTCATGACTAGATGGGGTGAGAGGGGGCCAGAGGCTGGATCATGAAGGGCCTTGAAGGCCTTCCAAGGCATTTGGATTTTATTCTAAGTGTGATGGGAAGTCAAATGGCAGCATTTAAGCAGAGCAAGAATTTGATCTGATTTACAGTTTTGAAAGTTCACTTTCATGGATGCAAAAAAAATTGAATTATGAGGAGGAAGGAGCACGAGGTAGAGAAGGGAGGCAAGTTCAAAGCTTTTGCACCAGACCAGGTGAGAGCTAAGAGGTAGTGACAGCTTGAACTGCAGAATTGTGGTGAGAAATGGTCTGACTTGAGATATATGCTGGAGGTAACCCTGCTAGAACTTGCTGATGGATTGGATATGGAAATGAGGGAAAGCGAGGAATCAAGGATGACTCAGGGTTTCTGGTATAAGCAGCTAGGTGGATGATAATGCTGTTTCGTGAGTTGTGGACATAGAAGTAAGTACAGGGCCAGCTGGCAGTGATTACAGTAGGGAATTAAGAGTTTTGTTTTAGACGTGCTGAATTTATGATGCCAATGAGACATTCTGGTGGGGATGTCAGGTTGACAGTTGGATATAAGAACTGGAAGCTCCATGGGAGGAGTTCTGGGATGGAGACATCATTGTAGAGATGGAATTTATGCCATGAGAGTACATAGAAGAGACAAAAGAGAAGGGAAAGGAAAAGAATGGAAGGAAAGGGAAGAGAAGAGGACAAGAGTGACCTCATAACCAGGTCTTGAGGCACATCAGCACTTGGAGGTCCTGACTAAAAGGATGAGCCAGCAAAACTGCATGAGCAGCAGAGGCTGGTGATATAGAAAAAAATTCAGAGGAGTATGCTGTCATAAAACTAAGAAGGGTGTTTCATGAAGGAGGGAGGGGTCAAATGTGCCAAACATGAGAGAAAGACCAAGATAAGACCAGAAAACAACCCACTGTGTTTAGGATGATAATGAAGAGTAATTTTAGCAGAGCAATACCATGAGCCAGATTACAGCAAACTGAATAGCAATTTGTAGACGAAGAAATGGAAGCAGTATGTGTAGACAATACTTTGGAGAAGTTTTACTATAAATGAGGTATGGGTAAAAAGAAACACAGCATCAATTGAAACTGTAGTAAACATGGGGAATCATACAGCACACTTAAATGAATATTAAAGAGGGAGAGACTGATGATGCAGGACCAAGGAATCATGAAGAAGAGAAATCCTTTAGAAGAGCAGAGGGGAGGCGCTGGCCTTTGATAAGGAGAATTTTTGCATCCCAGGAGAAGGAAAGAGGGTAACAATGATACATACAGGTACATACTAGTATATAGACCCAGTGGTTGGGAGAAGAGTTTCCAATGAAGGGTGATGGGATCATCAGCTGGGATGGAGAGTGGAGGAGGGGAAAGGGATGGGAGTATGGATGTTGAAGAGCAAACATAAAGCCTGGCTTACAGTTTCTCCCATTCTCTTTCCATTCCCAGTACAGCAGCCCTAGTTCAAGCCTGAATTCTCTCCAGCTGTACAACCACGATGGCCTCCTAAAAGCTCTCTCACACCCAGCACTCCTCTGATCCCTCAGTCCTTTATCCACCCACTCTTTGGAGGGATCCCCCCAAGCCACAAATTCATGGAAACCTCTGATGGGCTTCATTGTGTTTTATACAATGCTTGAACGCCTCATCCAGGCGTGCAGAGTTCTCCATTTTCTGGTCCAAACTACCTTTGCATGCTTACACCCCATCAATACATCTTCCTCCCCTCTACCTGTCGCTGAGCCACTGCAGCCTATTCATTGCTCTCCCCCATTGCTATAACATGTCTCACTTGTTTGTCTTTGTTTAAGCTCTTTTTTCTACCTGGCATGCCCCTTCCCTTTTGCAGAAGTCTTACTCATTTTTTAAGCTCCAACACGAATGTTACTTATTTCCTGAAACTTACCAGATCCTTCCACTACAATTAATTTATCTTCCCATAGCTCCTATTTCTTTAAATCATATTATAAAACAATCAAAGCCTGTCTCATATGATAAGCATGTATTTATGCATGTGTATTTGTCTACACCTTTGCTTACCTCTGGAAGGAAGGAAGGAAGGAAGGAAGGAAGGAAGGAAGGAAGGAAGGAAGGAAGGAAGGAAGGAAGGAAGGAAGGAAGGAAGGAAGAGAGGGAGGGAGGGAGGGAGGGAGGGAGGGAGGGACCACAGGAAGGGGCAGGAGAAAAGAGGAAGGTGAAAGCCTCCTGGGCCTCTCTGGGTGCACCTGACTGGCTTGAATAAAAGTGCTCCATGGTGCTTCCCACCACTGGTCAGCCTGGCTGTGAGCCCCCAGCTCCTCTTCGTTGACTTTCCACCTGCATCCTGGCTGGCAGATCCCCTGCCCTCCCCTCTACTCCCTCTCCTCCTCTCTTCCCCCTGTGCCTCCAGCTTAGATGCCCAGTAATTGAATCAAATTTTAAGAAGCAGCTCTGTGAAAAGAGCAATGGGAGGGACTTGAGAGAAACAGAGCAGAGAGGTGAATATGTAATGTTGAAAAATTCATGCTAAAGAAGCACATGCTGCCCCTGCTGCCCCCAGCGTTCCAAATGATAAAATCCTGGCAGAGGTCCTGCTTTCCAGGCACACACAGAGACCATGGGGGGCTGGACCTAATTTATCGGGGTGACAGCGAGCGTCCACGTGTGTGCAGGAGGAGAGTGGCGCTTTACTTCTGGGAGCAGTAATAGGGATGGGAGAGATGGCCTCTCCTTCTAGGAAGAGCTGCCCCTGTACCACCGTCCCCCTCGACTCCTGATGAAGTCAGGCCTGTGCGGGCACTGCCCTCCGCAGTCCCACAGGCCCGGTGTGGTTTCTGATTCCTGCTCCCTTTAAGAATCCTAAAGGGCAGGGCAAGACCCTGGACCAGGGCGAGTGGCTTGCCTCTCTCCACTTCAATGAGCACTGTTTGCTCTGAGCCTGGGGCGAGAGAATTGAGGCGGCCAGGCTCCAGGGACCTGAAAAAGCCCGATCTCGTTCCCAACCCTCGTCTCTCACTCCGTTCGCAAAGCACTGCAGAGCTGCAGCCTGATTAATGCTGAGCGCTGATATATATATACAGGAGATGGGCCTGCTATTCCGGCAAGCGCCCCTGCGCCGAACCAATTCCGGCTGCTCGACTGCGACCCCTGGCGGCTCACGGAGAAAGTCTCCGCAGAGTTTCAAAAGCAAATGGGCCGCTGGACAGGATGCAAAAGGAGGATTTAAAAAGAAACTGGGCTAGGAAACATGCACCCCCCCCCCCCCCCCAGATGGTATAGGGCGGGAAAGAGTGTGGAGAATGAAAAGAAAGCCAATTTTGCTTACTTGTAACCTAAACAAGAAGGAAGAGAACAATCTGTTGGGGATGGTGGGGGCTTATGGAGGGGAATGGGAGGGGGGAAGGTGGTAATGTGAAAATCTGTTTATAGTTGGAATGGAATCTGTTTAATATAATGCTTACACAAAATAAGACTTATAAGTTTTCCCGTACTCTGAACTCTGCTTCCTTTATCTTCATTTTAACTAGCAGTGGGCTCTGATCCTAGTTTCTTTTTCATATTCCCAAACCAGCTGTATTTTAGAAGAGGCATCTATTCAGGGAAAGGAAACATGCTTGGCTTCCTCCATTGCCTTCTATGAGCTTGAGTCACAAGAATCATTATAAGACAGAAGTGAAGAGCCTGGACACTTGAGACACACTGTAAATCCTTAATGTGAATCCAACATATGTCACTCACTGGCTGTGGGACCTTGAGCAATCTGCTCAACCTCTCTGAACCTCTGTTTCCTTGTCTAGAAAACAAGTATAAGCAAAATGCACCTCCAGGATTATGGCAATAAGGAGGCCGTGGTGCTCAAGGTACTCCTGCCCTTGTCTCCACCTCCAGGACAGAGAGGCTTTCTGATGATGTTGGTCTGCATTCCCTGGCAGGGCCCCTTTGTGACATGACTGTGATACACTCAGTTTAAGAATAGGCCGAGTGCCTCTGAGGAACAGGGGAATGAGTCTTCCATCACTTTCCCTGACTCTTTCCCATCAGTTCACACAGCCCTCAAACCTCATCAGAACATGCAAGCAGACCAGGCCGCACCCACAAAATGGTAGCTGGGTTTGCTATGCAAGGAGCTTCTTGGCATGGAGTTAATCCTAGCTTGGGGAGGAGTTTGTTGTCTTCAGTCAGTTCTCAAAGGCTAAGGATCAATGTCCTTCTCCTTGGTGTCAGCATTGCAGGCATTCAATGCTTTGGGTATGCGAGGTTCTCTGCTAGGGGCTCACTTGATGAAGAGGTTTCACAAGAGGTCCCTGCTCCTGAGGAGCATAGTCTAGTTGGAAAGATGTGACATAGATATAGGAAAAATAATAATAAATCATGATTACAAATTGTGTAGTGAAGAGTCACATGAGAAGCTCACCAAGCACTTAGGAAATCAGAGGACAGAAAAGTGATTGAAGAGATACTTCCTTCAGCTCTGGAGGGCTTACCTGAGGCCCAAGAGCTACAAAAAGTGGTTGTGGTGCTCTGATGAAGTGGGCGAGCTCTTCTCTCTAATTCAGGATGTATCACTAGAAGGAAACATCACAGGGTATCCCGTCCATGATGGGGAAGAACATGTGCAGAAAATCCAACTCCTCAAAGAGTCTCCTGAAGATGCCAGCCCATCATTAGCCCCAGGACCTAGAGACTTGTCTCAAAGCATAACTCTCTTTCAAAGCTCCACCTCTGAGAGTGTGCCCACTTCATGCCCATCTTCTGGAGGACAAATCTGAGTGAGATGAGAAAGAGGAAAGAAGATGGGGACCAGGTTACTCATGATTCTTTATTCATGTATCCATCAATTCACCAACATAACCATTCATCCATCCATTCATCCATTCAGTCCTCGTTCATTCACTACAGATAATACTTAGCAATTGTTATATGCTCAGTGCTGTGCTATGAGTACAAAATAATGACTTTACATTTCCCTGCTCAACTTTAAAGCATCTCCTCTTTTGTTCCACCCCATCTGAAGAACCAGATGTACTATGAGATTCACGTGGCTTTTTTCATTTTAGTATCACAGCCCTAATAAACACAGATGCCACCACTCTGGTCAGCAAACTCTCTCATATGGAGTCTAATCATTTAGCTTTTTCAGATCTACCACCCACTTGCTGAAGGGACAAAGAAGAATAGGACTTAATGTACTAGCACCTTTGGATCAAATACAAATATGTCAAACGTTTGCCTGACACTAGATGGCTGATGACTGTCCTCTGAGCTGGCTCTAGCCTGTCCCTCACAAATGCCATCCCCTGAGGTGTTCACCTCCAATCATTTCAGTAGCCTTTTCTCCTTGCCTGCTGCCTCTCACTCCCACCCTGCCTTCGTGGGCTTTGTGACAATCCATGCTCTTTAAAATATTTTCCGGAGTCTATTTGCTTGTCTTTAGTGGTGGCAGAACACTATATAATTATCTCCCAATTCATCAGGCTCCTTAACAGGCAAATGCCTTTTCCCCCCCTAAGTTTCTCTGGCTGAGGTACCACTAGGTCTTGTTGCTACGGAAACCAGAACGTTTCTTTCTCTATTTCAGCGTGTATGTGCACGCACACATATGGTGGCTGCTCGATTTTTCAGTTCTTTTTTCCTTTTCTGCCTCTGCTGACCTGTCTGGCATTTTCCCTGCATCACATGTTTCAGAACGTTCCCCCTCATCCACAGCCCCTGCCTATCCCCTTCCTGCCGTTCACTGTGCCTCCACCTCCCCCTACCCATCCATCTGGTGTTCTCAGCTGCTTAAAAAGAAATACCAGTTGGCTTGCATGAAGTCTAGGGTGGGGGTAGGGAAGTAAAGGGTAATTGTGGAAACAAAGCTTTGTGAAAGTCTTTGACCAGCCAGGTGTTTCCGGCTGGACAACTGGTGGCCTGCCTTGACCATCTTCCTAGAACGTGGGGCTTCTTCTTCAGAGGAGGAGAGGGGATGAGAGCGCACAGCTCAGGGCAGGAATGGAGGGAGAGCGTAGGCAGCAGCACCATCTGTGCTGAAACTGCTGGGCACGGGCGAACATACCTCCACCCAAGTCCCTGGGTTTGGTTCAAGGACTGGTGGGGAGGGGCAATGTCATAATTAGGGGTTGGGCTTTGGAGTCAGACAGAAGTTTGAGCCCCAGGCCGCCATTTCCTAGCTGTAACCTTGGGTAAATGACTAACTCTCTTTAAAGCTCAATTTCCTCCTCCTTAAAAGGAGTGTCATAATAAAGTTATTTTGACAAGTAAATAAATAAGGAATATTCATTAGCATATTGCTTGGCACATGGTCCATACTCAATAAATATTCATTGCCATTGTTGTCATTATTACTATTATTGCCGTTGTCAGGATTTTTAGAGGATCATGGTGACATGCAGGGCAACCACTGAGGCAGGTACAGCGTCACAGAGGAGGGACCAGGCCAAGCATGTTCTGGTCATATGTGCAAAGGCGTGAGGTGTGGACAGGAAACTGCTGCTGTGTGGCTGCTGTGTCAGATGTGTGTGGGAGACAGGGACACAATGGGCTTGGCCTGAGCTGTGAGGACATTCATCATTAGTCTAAGGGGACTGAACTTGACCTCCAGTTAATGGGAATGAGCAGGAGGGTCTTAGGTTAAGAACGCCACAAGCAGATAAAGTATTTTGAAAGAAATGTGATACACAAAATGCCAATATTGAGGTGCTCCTGAGCCTTTCCTTGCCTTCAGAGTGATCCTGGCCAGCTCCACATATGAACTGATTCCTTCCTCCATGTTGGCCCCCTCCTTCCTGGACATTCCAGGCCACATGGACCTAGCAGATGCAGCATGGCCCAGCTACCTATGTAACCTGGAATAAGGCACAGAAGCAATGGCAGAAGTAGATGAAATGCCTTCAGAAGTCTCTTGATAACATCCTATCTAATAAAAAGGTAATATGCAAATTAACCATCACTCCATCACAAAGATGGTGGCGCCCATAGCCACAAGATGGTGGCACCCAGTCCTCTCAGCCCTGCCAGAGTCCCCCAGTCTGGGGGGGAGGGGGGCAGTGGACGCTGAGAGTGGGAAGCATGAGTGGAATGCTTGCTCCATTGCTGCGGCAATGAGGCAAGAATTCCAACCCAGCCACGGAGGGCATCTAGTCATCGGGCACAGAGCGGCCGGGGGGCCAGGGAGGGGAGGGAAGGGAGAATGCTTGCGTTGTCGCCCCGGCGACGAGGCAAGCGTTCCATGCCCGGCCACGGCTGGGCCTCTGGGTCACGGAGAGCCTCTGGGCAGCAGGCACGGAGTGGCCAGGCGCTGCAGAGAGCTACTGGCACACGGATTCGTGCGCAGGGCTACTAGTGAATGTATAAAGAATTTAAAGGAGTGGTTGGTTGGCACGAAAGGTAGAGCAGTTGGCAAGAGTCGAAGCTTTTGTGGTGTAAAGAGTAGCGCCGTGGTTGGAGAGGCAACAGAAATAATGCAAAATGTGCAGGGCAGAGAGACTAGGCATAGTTTGGTAACTGAGCTGATGATGGAGGGGAAGGAGAAGGGTCAGTGAAAACTCAGAGGCTAATTCTATTGTGCTTGGATGCTGGAAAAAACAGCAAGTGAAGAATAAGACTGGATGCTCTGGGTTTGGCCTTATTAAAAAGGAAACAGCAAAACTGCAAGATCTGCTTTGGGTCACATGGTACATCCACCCTCTGCTCTCAACCCTGAGCAAGCATTCTTGAACTGTGTGATCTAAAATTATGCCAAATTTTCTTTCAGCTTTGGCTTAAAATAAGACAATGGTATCTCTAAAAATGTGTCAGCCTGGATTTCCAGAATCAAAATGAGATCAGAACTGACCAAAGGTAATAAGCCAGCAAGCCAAACTGCTGCTTGCCCTTAACAGGGGTCTGTAAGCAGTCTAATGAATGTTTATATTTTGGGGTGTTCATTTTCTCTTCAGAACTCATAGGGGAGGGAGACGCCTCACCCCCATTGATTGATTTGTATTCTGCATTTTTCAAAAATGGATTTTAATTCTGTAGTTACAAAAAAATGTATATACACATTTTTAAATGGGTTTGATGAAGTTTCAATATATATACAGTTACCTCCTGAACAACTCTGAATACAACTTTGACTCCCCAAAAACTTACTAATAGCCTACTGTTCCCTGGATAATATTAAGAATTGATTAAAACATACTTTATATGTTATATGTATTATAGCCTGTATTCTTACAATAAAGGAAACTAGATAAAAAGAAAATGGCCCTAGCTGGTTCGGCTCAATAGCTAGAGTGTCAACCTGTGGACTGAAGGGTCCCAGGTTCGATTCCGGTCAAAGGCATATGCCCAGGTTTTGGGCTCCATCCCCAGTAGTGGGTGTTCAGGAGGCAGATGATCAGTGATTCTCTTTCATCATTGATGTTTCTATCTCTCTCTCCCTCTCCCTTCCTCTCTAAAATCAATAAAAAAAATATTTTTTAAAAAAGGGGGAGAGTCTATGAAAAAATATCGTAAGAAAGAAAAAATACATTTACAGTATTTACTGTATTTATTAATACCGTAAGTTTCTGTTGTCTGTTTACAAGATGAAAAAAATCCACACATAAGTGGGCCCATGCAGTTCCAACCAGTGTTGTTCAAGGGTCATCTATCTACATAAAATATTTTACAAGTAAGGAAAATTTAGAGGGAAATGGGGAAGCTAATAGGTTCTCATCTATGCAAGGCGCTAGGTGGAGCTCTCCATTTGTATTAACCCGTTTGGGCCTCACAACCCCCAGATGAGATTAATATACTATGCCCTTTTACACCCTAGGAAATTGAAGTTAAAGGTCAGTTGAAAAACTTGTCAAAGGTCATCCATCTAATCAGTGCTGGACCAGTAGTCAGGTCCATGTTTGCCTTATTTCAAAGCCTCAGCAGATTTACCATTTATACCAGTGAATAGAAGAATGAGAGGAAGTTCATCAATCAATAACAGGGTTGACCCTTGACACAAATTCACACAAGTTAACACTTTTCTCTCCTGGGACCCCTCCCCAGAATCTGGTTGGCTGCCAAGTCACTTTATCCTAATCCTCATCCTTCAAATTTCCCCAGACTCCCAAACTACTTTTCCTGCTTCCCCTGACTCATCTGAACTCCAGTTTGGACACTTATAGCTCTGAACCCCAGTTAAAAAGGAAATTGATTTAACTGATCGAGAATGAGAAACTCTGCTGGCTCTATTTTTACTTTCCTAGCAGTGTTTGTTTCATAAAGTCTGATTGATGAAGCCCAAGACAGGAAAGAAAACAAAATGTGAATTTCAGATAGAGAAAAGAGAGATATTTTGGGTTCACTGAGGTTTTTTTTTTTTAATAGCTTTACTATTAATATAATCGGTATACAGCAAACTGCCTATATTTAAGATGTACTATTTGATAGGTTTGGGCACATATAGACATCCGTCAATCATCCCTGAACTCAGGATATGCCCAAAGGTTTCTTCATGCTCAAAAGTTTCTTCCTGGGAGGGCAACTGAGTATTTGATTCCCTTAAATTGGACCAGTTCCTAAGCAAGGTGACTATGGATTAAAAGTGGCTCGGTAACTATGACAGAGCTCAATGACATTTTTGTGAACTGAATGTAGCTTTACAAGCAACTGATTTTTTAAACCTGTGCACAATTCTGGAAGTAATTCCAGGAGGGGAGGAGAGGCTGTGGACCTATTTGTAAACAAAAATCATGTGGGAATAGAAATGAAAGAGGTGAAGTAACAACAGACCCCATGGAAATACAAAGGATTGTAAAAAAAAAAAATACTATGAGCAACTCTACTCCAACAAACTGGACAACCTAGACAAAATGGACATATTCTTAGAAAAAATACAAGCTTCCAAAACTCAATCAGAAATAATCAAAAAACCTGACTAGGCTGATAACTACCTATGAAATTGAAGCAGTAATAAAAACTCTTCCAGCAAACAAAAGCCCTGGTCCAATGGTTGTACAGGAGAGTTCTACCAAGCATTCAAAGAAGAACTGAAACCTATCCTCCCCAAACTATTCCAAAAAATTCAAAAGGGAGGCACACTTCCAAGCTCTTTCTATGAAGCCAGCATTACCCTAATTCCAAAACCAAATAAAGACACCTCAAAGAAAAAGAACTATAGGCCAGTACCCCTGATGAACATAGATGCTAAAATTCTCAACAAAGTTCTAGCAAATTGGATCCAGCATTACATTAGAAAGATCATACACCATGACCAAGCGAGATTTATTCCAGGGATGCAAGGCTGGTACAATATCCACAAATCAATAAATGTGATACATCACATAAACAAATTGAGAGACAAAAATCACATAGTCATATCAATCTATGCAGAAAAAGCATTTGACAAAATCCAACACCCTTTCTTGATAAAAACTCTCAGCTAAGTGGGAATAGAGGGATCATACCTCAACATAATAAAAGCCTTATATGACAAACCTATAGCCAACATCATACTCAATGGGCAAAAACTAAAACCATTACCCCTAAGAACAGGAACAAGACAGGGATGACCACTTTCACCACTCCTGTTTGACACAGTACTGGAAGTGCTCGTCATAGCAATCAGATAAGAAGAAGAAATAAAAGGCATCCAAATTGGAAAAGAAGAAGTAAAACTGTCATTATTCACAGATGACATGATATTGTACATAGAAAACCCTAAAGACTCCATCAAAAAACTACTAGACTTAATAAATGAATTTGGCAATGTAGCAGGATATAAAATTAACACCCAGAAATCTATGGCTTTTTTATACACCAATAATGAATTCACAGAAAGAGAAACTTAAAAAAAAAAAATCCCATTTACCATTGCACCAAAAAATTTAAGATACCTAGGAATAAACTTAACTAAGGATGTAAAAGGCCTGTACTCAGAAAACTACAGGACATTGAAAAAGGAGATAGAGGAAGACATAAAAAAATGAAAGAACACACCGTGTTCATGGATTGGTAGAATCAACATCATTGAAATGTCCATACTACCCAAAGCAATTTATAGATTCAATGCAATCCCTGTTAAAATACCAACAGCATATTTCACAGACATAGAACAAACTCACCAAAAATTCATCTGGAATAAAAAAAGACCCCGAATAGCCACAGCAATCCTGAGAAAGAAGAACAAAGTTGGAGGGATCACAATACCAGACAAGCTATATTACAAAGTCACGGTTCTCAAAACTGCCTGGTACTGGCACAAGAACAAACATAGAGACCAATGGAACAGAACAGAGAACCCAGAAATCGACCCAAGCTATTATGCTCAATTAATATTTGACAAAGGAGGCAAGAGCATACAATGGAGTCAAGACAGTTTCTTCAATAAATGGTGCTGGGAAAATTGGTCAGATACATGCAAAAAAAATGAAACTAGATCACCAACTTACACTATACACAAAAATAAACTCAAAATGGTTAAAGGACTTAAATGTAAGACACAAAGCCATAAAAATCTTAGAAGACTTCATAGGCAACAAAATATCAGACATATGTCATAGCAATATCTTTACTGATACAGCTCCTAGGACAATGGAAACTAAGGAGAAAATAAACAAATGGGACTATGTCAAAATAAAAAGCTTTTGTATAGCAAAAGAAAACATCAACAAAACAACAAGAAAGTCCACTGTATGGGAGAACATATTTGCCAATGCTATTTCAGATAAGGGGTTAATCTGCAAAATTTACAGGGAACTCATACAACTTAACAAAAGGAAGATAAAAAATCCAATCAAAAAATGGGCAAAGGACCTAAATAGATGTTTTCGAAAGAGGACATACAGAAGGCCAAGAGACATATGAAAACACTAGAGGCCCGTTGCACGAAGAGATTCGTGCAATAGGCCTTTCTTCCCTTGGCTTCCGGTTTTCCTCCAGCACCTGGGACCCAGGCCTTCGCTCAGACTGGAGTCTGCTGCCTTTGCTGCAGACTCCGGCCAGAGTCTGCCATCTTCGTCTTCACTGCAGCCAGAATGCTGCTCCTGTAGATCCCTTCGTCCCCGGCCCTCCATCTCATAGCAGGCATCCTGCCCTGCCCAGCCACTCCACATCTGGAACAGCTGGGCGGCTTCCATCTTTGTCCTTCTAATTTGCATATTCCCTCCTGATTGGCTGGTGGGCATAGCAGAGGTACAGTCAATTTACATGTTTGTCTATTATTAGGTAAGATGCTCAAAGTCACTAATTATCTGGAAGATGCAAATCAAAACAACAATGAGGTAACATCTCACACCTGTCAGAATGGCTATCACCAGCAAATCAACAAACGACAAGTGCTGGAGAGGATGTGGAGAAAAAAGAACCCTCGTGCACTGCTGGTGGGAATGCAGACTGGCACAGCCACTGTGGAGAACAGTATGGAGTTTCCTCAAAAAATTAAAAATAGAACTCCATTCAATCCAGTAATCCCACTTCTAGGAATATATCCCAAGAAACCAAAAATACCAATCAGAAAGGACATATACTCTCCTACATTCATAACAGCACAATTTACAGTAGCTAAGATTTGGAAACAGCCTAAGTGCCCATCAGCAGATGAGTGGATTAAAAAACTGTGATACACAATGAAATACTACACTGATATAAAAAAGAAGAAACTTTTACCATTTGCAATAGCATGGATGAACCTGGAGAGCATTATGCTAAGTGAAATAAGTCAACTGGAAAAAGATTAATAACACATGATCTCACTCATATGTGGGATATAATGAACAACATAAACTGATGAACAAAAAAAGATCCAGAGATTAAGAAACACTGAACAGACAGTCCAACCTCAGAGAGAAAGCAGGAGGGTGGTAAGAGATCAACCAAAGGACTTGTATGCATGCATATTAGCATAACCAATGGACATGGACACTGGGGCAGAGGGGTCTTGTCTGGGGGGAGATCATAGTGGGGGGGGTCAATCAGGGGAAAAGGAGACATATGTAATACTTTAAACAATTTTTAAAAAATCATGTGGGGATGATAATCTCCAAAAAAACACACAACGCACCTGATAGCATACGCTTCACAGGCCCTGGTTAGAAAAATACATGTGCATTTACATGGGAAACTCACACACTGGAAAATCCCACAGAAGTGAGTTCACCATCCTGTCCCATGAGCCACACCAGCAGATGCACAGCTCCCATCCAGTGGGGTTGGAAGGACAGAGCTGAGGACACTCCCCATTCAGACAAATGTAAAGATAACCAAAATTGGGGGTTGGGAAAAATCAAATTCAAGATTTTGGAAGAACCGTCACTAGACTCTTGGTTCCTCTAGGACATCAGGCATGCTCATTTATTTTGGTGTCCCTGATACCCATATTTCCTAGCACAGGCCTGTTGGAAAGAAATGCTGACTCATTCTTTGGGATATCTATTCAAAAGGAAATGCCCTCTGATCTCACCTACCAATGGGAATTTCATTGTGAACTGGCAAAGAACTGATTGAGGAAAATACTCTCACTAGGATCTCTTAGTATTCTCTGGACTTCATGCTCTGAGCACCTACTGCATACCAGACACTATGCAAAGTTATGCTTTGGTTGGGGAGATGGCCAAGCACACAGGCAGGTTGACAAGCACCATTCCAGAAGAAGAACACACAGCACAATAGCACGTTGGTGGAGCATCTAATCTATTTTGGGGAGTCAAGGAGGACCACCCAGAGGCTCTGGCCTCCACGCCTGACAGAGTGTTCTTTTCGGCTTGGTTGTTATGTTGGTTTATATAAAACCATGCTCAACCACTTAACTTCCTTATCTATAATAAAGACCTACTTCAAAAACTAATAACTGATCTTGGAAAAACCAGCCTTATCCTGGAGTTAAATAGCACATTAAATATATGCATGATGAATAGCAACATGGAACACAAGCATGTGAGCCACCACAGTGCCTAAAGATGAATAGAGAGCAAGGGTTTCTCAGTAAAAGATTTCTGTGTCAAACTCTTATTTTTATCAGAGCACTAACATCTGTCTTAAAATATGTCAGAGAATGCTTTATGAGGAAGGAAAAAGATAACAGAATGGAGAAATTAGGATGACAACGAGGGAGAGAGAATAAAGGATAAAATGGTGGGTAGAATACAGAAGAGAAAGAAAGCTTGAGAGAGGAAAATGCAGAATGGAGGATAAGGTGGGGAGGCCAGAAAATGCTGAAAATTGGAGAATGAAAAACCAGTGAGAAATTAAAGAGACAGTGAATGAAAAAGGAAAGAGCTACACTGAGGAACGCATATTAAGGTGGAAAAAGACAAACAACAGAGGAATTGAGGGTGTGAGTAGCCAAAGATAGAGAAATCAGCACCCAAGTAGCCTGGCCCGGTGTGTTGCCTCTCAATAGAAGTTGGAACTCAGAGAATAAGACAGGGCTCTTGCAGATGTGGAATAACATCAGTGCAATCCAGAGCCAGTGCTCCCATCCCATTTGATTATCTCTGGGAGCAAGTTGGAGACAGCCACTGTGTCACAAGGGCCTCCATGAACCGTGTTCCTAAGAACGGCCTTCTCTGTCCTTCACTAATTGTCAGTATGTCCTCTGGTATTTAGGACCAGATGGCCAAGAGAGGGCTGGGTCTTCTAAAAGTCTTCAGGAGCTGGGCCCTTGACACTGCAGTGCAGTCTCTGACCCAGCAGCTTTTGTCCCATGCATTCAGGCCAATCTCTAGAACAGTGCCTAGTGAGGAATTTTCAAGTGTCCCCATGATAGGAGGACTGCCTGGCTTTGTCACAAAATATCCTCCAGCTATTCAGATCTTAAAATAGCAAATGTTCCCCTTAAGAATATCTTTAACTTTTTTTATTTACTATTCCTTAGTCTGTTTTCTATTAGAAGACATGAAAGGCATTCCCTGAATTATGGTGAAGTTGATGTGAGCACGCCTGTGCCGATATAGACATCATGCTCGTCACAGTGGAGTTTGCATCCCTCGGTCATCAGTACAGACAAGAAACCAATAGCAAGTGGTGAACAGAAAGCTAATATGACCTCTGCCATTAAAGAGAGGACACTAATAGAATTAACCAAATTTACCAGCTATTAAGAGGTCATTGTTGATCAAATCCAAGAATCATGGGATAACTCAAGGTCTTAAATTCCCCTCATTCTACCTCTAAGGAGGATGGTAAATTCAAAGGTATATTACACTCTCAAGGTCACATGAAGTTAGTCATCATATCAGGAGTTGGCGCTCTCAATGGACAGAGCAAAGAGTTACAATTTCTGTTATTCACCCTGGTATACCCCTTAGTTCCGTCTCTTGCTAAGTGTAATTCAGACAATATCTGGGGATGCCTTCTCTCTAGGCTTGTCTACCTTTTGCAAGACCATATGATCCAGGTAACCTCAGAGGAAAGGCAGCAACCCCAATTGAAGTAGGCCCAGAATGGCCTGGGTAGGCAAAGATGGGACAGGTTAAAGCCAGCTGTCCTCCACCATGAGGTCTTAATAGGGTGCTGCTCTTTCTGGTGCTTCAATAGTATCTTGAAAGTATTTTCTTCTTGGGGAAGAGGGGAGTTGCTTATAACTCATAGGGTAATAGTAACTCAGGCTTTACCTGTTGGATTCACTTCCTTTGTCTTAATCCTATTTGCTTAGCAATCTTATATAATAAAAACCTAATAGGCTAAGTGTCTGATCGTTCGACCATTTGACCAGTCACTATGAGATGCACTGACCACCTGGGGGAAGATGCTCCAACGGTAGGTTAGCTTGCTGCTGGGGTCCTGCCAATTGAGACTGGACGAGACAGGCCGGACATGCCCTGGAGCCCTTCCACAGTCCCTTCCTGGTCCCGATCATGCACCATGGGGACCCTCAGCCTGGCCTGCACCCTCTCACAATCCAGGACCCCTTGGGGAATGTTGGAGAGCCAGTTTCAGCCTGCAAACCACCACAGGCCCCTCGTCCAGGCCACCCCATGCCCCAAGGGAACACCCACCCTGATCTGGGACACCCTTCAAGGCAAACCAGCTGGCCCCCACCCATGCACCAGGCCTCTATCCTATCTAATGAAAGAGTAATATGCAGATTGACCATCACTCCAACACACAAGATGGCTGCCCCCATGTGGACACAAGATGGCCACCACAAGATGGCCAGCAAGGGAGGGCAGTTGTGGGTGATCAGGCCAGCAGGGGAGGGCAGTTGGGAGGGACCAGGCCTGCAAGAGAGGGCAGTTGGGGGCGATCAAGCCTGCAGGGGAGGGCAGTTAGGGGTGACCAGGCCTGCAGGGGAGGGCAGTTAGGGGTGACCAGGCCTGCAGGGGAGGGTAGTTGGGGGGGACCCAGGCCTGCAGGGGAGGGCAGTTAGAGGCAAACAGGCTGGCAGGGGAGTGGTTAGGGGGTGATCAGGCTGGGAGGCAGAAGCGGTTAGGGCAGGGGTGGGCAAACTTTTTGACTCGAGGGCCACAATGGGTTCTTAAACTGGACCGGAGGGCCGGAACAAAAGCATGGATGGAGTGTTTGTGTGAACTAATATAAATTCAGAGTAAAGGAGTGGAGGGGAGAGCAAGAGAACCGGATAGAACAGCCGGATCCGGACCGCGGGCTGTAGTTTGCCCACGGCTGGGTTAGGGGCAATCAGGAAGGCAGGCAGGCAGGAGAGCAGTTGGGAGCCAGCAGTCCTGGATTGTGAGAGGGATGTCCGACTGCCCATTTAGGCCCGATCCCACCGGGCAGTCGGACATCCCTTGAGGGGTCCCAGATTGGAGAGGGTGCAGGCTGGGCTGAGGGACACCCCCCTCCCCTGCGCACGAATTTCGTGCACCGGGCCTCTAGTAATATATAAGAGGCCAGGACCAAGCAGATCAAGATAAAGACTTCCAAGTTTCCTTCAGCTCTAAGAATCTATAACTGGGGATGAAAGACACTTAACCTGTTCCCTGAGTTCTAGGGAACCAGTAAGTATCAAGTCAAACCAAGGAGTAAAGAGCATCAATTCAGAAAAAAAAAAAGAAAAAAGAAAAAAAACACAAATTAAAGCCTAAATGCTATTGTAACTGCACGATAAAAGTTTATTTTTTTAGTTAATAGTTTATTGCATGCCTACTAGATACCTTCTTGTTTACTGAGGGTTTTCTAGATCCTTTGTGTATATCACTTAGTATTTACTAAAAATCTACAAGGTAGGTTATTATCATACTCAATTTACAGGGGAGGAAACTGAGGCATAGAGAATTTAAATAGACTGTCCAAACTCTTACAACTAGTAGGTGGCTGAGCTGGGTCTGACTACTGAGCCCAGGACTGTCATGCTGCCTCTCTTGGAAAATTTCCACATAACATGATTGAGCCAGTCACTTAGGTCCCGGAGCATTTCTCCCACAGCCCTGTACAGCTGCACACACTTCTGACTCTCACTGGGGCAATTTCTCCCAGTCAGGTGCATGCTGACTGGCCAAATGAGACATGATTAGGAATAATTGTGACATGACATGGTCTGGAATGAAGAGCAGATGGGGCTTGAGTGCACAGAAACCCTGTGGGGTCTGATTTCAAGGGAAGGAGACGTGGTCATCTTAATGATTTCCAGCACACTTTGGCAAGAGGAGTGAGAGAGGAAGGGCGACAGCCATGGCTGATGTGGTTGGCAACAACTGACACTGAAAAACACTTCCTTCCTACAATTGTAAGTCATCATTCCCAACATTGCCAGCCCTCAAGCCTGGAACTGAGGGGGGTCATATGGAAGGGGCAGAAAGTCAAGGCCAACACTTAGGAAGAGCTCTAACCATAACCAAGACAGATCCACAGCATGTCAGACCCACAGAATGTCAGACCCACTGGTTGGAATGGAGGCAGACCAGGGGAGAGGGACAATGGTACAGTAAAAGAGTGCTTCTGGTAGGTCTCCAGAAGGCCTGGCCCAGCCCCAATTCTACCCTTATCTAGCTGTGTGACTCTGGGGAAATCACTGACTCTCTTTGAGTCTTAAGTCCCTTGCAATTCTAAAATATTCTGATTCTAACCTGAGCCTATTAAATACTCTTTGTAAAGGTATCCTCTCTATGAAAATCAAAAACAAGAGTCCCTCTTATAAGAAATAGAGCAATACAGGGTTCAGTCTTCAGATACACATAGTTTGTTGTCTAGCTGTCATCAGGGGAGAAAGAAGGATGGGCCTCTTTCTTTCTTTCTTTCTTTCTTTCTTTCTTTCTTTCTTTCTTTCTTTCTTTCTTCCTTTCTTTCTCCTGCATGTCAGTCAGGATGCCTTTGGCTGCAAGTAAGAAAATACCCTGGTTCAATGGGCTTAAACAACATGGAAATGTATGTCATGAAAAGTCCAGAAGTAGGCCAACTCCAGAGTTGGTCAATATAGCCTCAAGTGCCCAAGTTCTTTCCTTATATACCCACTGCCATCCTCTAGGCACAACTTTGTTCTCAGAAGTAGGTTCCCCACAGGTTACACAGATGGCTACTATATTTCTGGGTGTCATTGCCAGACACAAGCAATGTCCAGTAGAAGAAAGTCAATCTCTTCCCAAACATCACATTTTAAGAGCAAAGAAACCCTTTCACAAGCCTTTCATACCTTGTTGTCCAAAACTAGTTCACATGCCTAATCATATCCAACCACAGGCAAGGAAAGTGGTACCTGAGAGGCTGGGGACAGGCAAAAATCTGCAAAAGCTCAGAGCTCCAACAGCAGAAATTGCTGGGGATAGCCATGGAGTTGGTAATTAGGACAAAGACAGCTGTTTGCTTCCCAATACCCATTTTCCCTTTCTTCCTTAACAGTATAAACTCTAGTGTTTAACTGGGCAGTCTGCCATTCATAATAAAGATTACATTTGTCAGCTTAACATTTTCACCAGTACGCGTGTCCATGTCCTTAAATTCTGCCCCCATCCCATTTGATTATCTCTGGGGGCAAGTTGGAGACAATCACTGTCACAAGGGCCTCCATGAACCGTGTTCCTAAGAACAGCCTTCTTGTCCTTCACTAATTTTCAGCAGAGGGGCCACGTGGAACTTTTGAAATCTTGTTTAAATGGAGCTAACTCAACTTGGAGACCTGCCACCTATATTCTTTTGCTTTCCTTCATCTTCCAGCCTGCAACCCAAATGTGATGGCTGGTTCTCCATCAGCCATCTTGGACCATAAGTCAACCTTGAGGATGAAAACTATATCCTAGGATATGGTTAAGCAGGAAGATAGAAGGAGTTGAGGTTATTGATGACTCTATAGCCACAATACCTGCCAAAGACAGCCTATATCCATATTTCTGTGATAGGATAAACTCATGTGAATTTGTCTGGTCTGATGCTTACCACCAGTGAAATTAACTGATACAGCAACCAGCAATGAATGCTATTCCCTGAGAGTTAAATCACATAGGTTAGTTGAATTTATTCTCTCAGTATGAGAATGGGGCAGAGAGAAGTTTTGGAATCAAACCGATTTGCATGCAAACCCTGGCTTTGTCACTTACAACCTGTGTGACCATTGGTAGGAGACTTCACTTCTTTGGGCTTAGTTTCACCATCTGTAAAATGGAACTGACTATTCCTACTTCAAAGGATGGTCGTGAGGGTTAAGTAAGAAAACATTTTCAAATTACCTTGTATTGCAAATGAATATAACAGATGCATAATACGTGGTCCTAACTGTTTTTGAAAATACTCAGAGACTCTTAAGAACTTAGAAATTCCAATGCCCAAACCTCTCATTTTTATATAAAAAGAAACTCAACACCATAGAGGTGAAATCAGGTTCTCAAAGGGTATCTGAAGGCACAGTTGTTGTGATTATTCACCACAAAGAATACTTTCATCATTCTGTGTCCAGCATTGCATCTACATTGCCCACGGCCCTGGTGCTTCAGGATTTCTCTACTAGACACACTGCCCAGCTCCTGACGAGGGACAGATGCTCAGCCCTGAGCACCAGCCACCAAAATGTGGTTCTTTTCCTACACTGATATCATCAGTCACATCATGTGGTACTACTTTAATTGCAGTCCTATTTTTGGAAAAATAGATGGCTAACCATAAGCAATTTTTTCTTTGCATTTTTTGGTTACTGAAGCAAAGTACTCAGTAAATAAGGACTGATTTGCATGACATTTTGCATGAATAGTGATGTTGAATGAACAAGGTAACAGACTTTGAACTTTCATAGGCACTGTATTTAATTTTAAAATGTTTTTTTTTTGTTGTTGTTAATTCCCAGTAGATTTCCACTGACATTAAAATCGACCACAATTTGGGAAGCCCCTGGTGGCTACAATGGGAAAATACAAAAGCAATTATAAAGCCTGTGTGTGTTTGTTTAGCTAGGTGAGGTTTGCCTTTATTTATGCACATTCGGCTGTGCAAATTTTCCAGGCATGGGGACCCTGGTTATGCTCTAAACCCCAGGTGACATCACAGTTAGGGGCATTAGCAAGGTCTTGCTGGGAGCCAAAAAGGACTCCTGCTGTGCTTTCCCAGGTCAGAACTGGTCAAAACAACTCCCACAGAAATTCAAGGGCAAGAAAACCACCACAAAGACCAAATAACCACATATCTTATGTTCGAAATAGATAGCAAGTTCCACACTAAAATAACTAAGTAAAAGACTTTTGGTGTCTTTTCCACCGGCACAATCAGAATGCTCCATCACCAAGAAATTTGCCCAGTGTGACTGTTCACATAACTCACCCCAGGCCGTAATTGCAGAGCACAGCAATGATGAATGACGAGTGAGAACAAATAGAATATAATAATTATTCTATTCTGGATTTAAATAATGCTTTTCTTCCCCAGAGCTCTAAGTGCTTTTACATAGATTACAAGGTAAAGGCGGTATTATTACCCCCATTTGTAGATAAGGAAATAAAGTCAGAGATGGAAGCTGTTCATCCAGAGACTTAGAATAAAAGCCTATTAAGGGTGAATAATAACCTTTGACATTATGTATGCAACCCAGTCAATATTTTTTATTAATTTTTAGAGAGAGAGAGGAAGGGAGAGAGAGGGAGAAGGGAGAGAGGGAGAGAAATATTGATTTGTTTTTATTCCACTTATTTATGCATTCATTCTTTGATTCTATGTGCTCTAACTGGAGATTCAACCTGCAACCTTGGCATATCAGGATGATGCTCTAACCAACTGAGCTACTCGGCCAGGGCTATGCAGCCCCCTCATTTCTGAGATGAAGAAACTGAAGTCAGGATGATGTTGTGACTTTTCCAAGACTGTATTGTTAGTGGCCAAATAATACATCTAACCCTTCATGGGGCCAAAAACAAAAATTAAGTCTTCTGACAACCTGGTAAATAAGCTGTGAGACTTCCCAGCAGCAACTTAGCTCAGCTGGTTAGAGCACTGCCCTGATATGCCAAGGTTGTGGGTTTGATCCCTGGTCAGGGCACATACAAGAAGCAACCAATGAACATATAAGTAAGTGGAACAACAAATCAATGTTTCTCTTTCTCCCTCTCTTTATAAAATTAATTTTAAAAATATTAAAAATTACATCTAGTTTGTGTGTGTGTGTGTGTGTGTGTGTGTGTGTGTGTGTGTGTGTGTTTTTAAAGAGAGCACAGTCTCCCAGGAGTCACCAGGATCACAGTCAGATAACATCTGCTTCCAGAATCCCAGGGGGTTTTACTTCATGTTGAGAGTAAGCAACACATGACTCAAGAGATCTCATGGGAGTAAACTTTCACAAAATTCATATAGAGAAATCCCCTCTCCATATTATATCAGCACTCAAATTTCCTGTCCAACTTCCTCTCTTCACCATCATAGTCACTCACATCCTGTAACAAGATGGGATGTTACCAGGAGTGTGGGAAGAGTCTTGGAGGGTGTTCATCCTCAGAGATTCTCTTCCCTGAGGGTGTTACTCCCCTTTCCTAGGCTTTGATGTGCCAAGATATGTAGCTGTAGGGAGCAGCTCTAGGGTCAAGCCTCGGGCTGACCTGTAGCAGGGCCACAAACAAGTCCCAGCCTGGAGGGCAGAGCTCTCCTAGCATAATTAAGCCTGACCTTGTAGCCCTCCCTAATTCCTTCCTAAGTAGCTAATGGGCTATGGGAGGTGCAGCAAGTTTTGCCAAAACAAGAACATTTGTATACATGTTAATCTACCCTTGTTCTAACCAGACTATAAAATAAAGCATCAGCTTGCAGGCTGGGTCTTTTGTGTCCTCATCCAGGCACGGGAGATCCACTGAGCCCCAGCTGTATTCTCTTGTCTGTCTTTTCTTCAATCCTTCACCGCCTCTCCTCAGGTTCACCCTTGGCGGTGCTGGCGTGGCACATGTAGCCCCACACACCCAACCCATGGATCCATCAAGCTCTAGAGACCCCTGAAGTTCAGGCTCCAGGGGATGTGCCCAGCATGTCAGGAAGCTGCAAAGGCCAGGCATTGCTCCTGGGCTCTTGGACTGCAAGACATCAGAGTAGCAGCTGTCAGGTGGGAGAAGTCATAGGCCACAGAAGAAGGAGCAGTGTGTGCCAAGAAAAAAAGGAACTGCCACAGCACCTTCTTCTCTCTGTATAGCTCTGTCAGGACAGTAGATAAGGGTTTGAACAGAAGCTGCATCCACACAGAGCCCATCCTATCCCTGCTTCTTCTTCCTGCCAGGTTGCCTCGCTCTCTTTCCCCACATCCCCAGGCTAAAGACTGATTCTTCCCGCCCCAAGGCATCTGCCTTCTATTCTACTGTCTCCTACTCCTACTGCCTACTCTACTGCCTCCTACTCTACTGTCAAGAAAGGTGGAAAATTCTTAACCTCCCTCTCTCTAGTCCGCTGCCCCCTTCCTCCACTTACAACTTCCTTATTTAGCCAAAATCCATTTCCCCTGCTTATGAGAGAAAGGAGGGGTGCTCTTAGATTACACACCAAGCTCTTTTCTCTCAGACATAAATGTTCTCAAGGTCCCACATCCTTACATCAAGAATAAATCCTCCTCAGGAGAAATGGGGATGAGAAAGAATTTCAATTCTAAATCACAATGTGCTCTAAGATACAAGGGCATGTATGACATCACCAATAATTCAGATACTACATAAATATTTACCACATAAAACCGCCATACAGGAGAACAGAGGAGGAAAGGAACTGAGGGGCATGGAGTTGTTCACTGAATTCCTTCACCCCACCAGCTGGTGCTCAGTTCAACTCACCCCCATTTTTTACCTTATGCCCCCCATGTTAGCCTCCCTAACAGGATAGTTTGTCAAATTTCTTAGGACATGTAGACTGTGTGGGATGCCCTTGAACTCTGAATTTCAATGATATCTGTAGTTATTATACTTCAGATACCCCTCACATCCCATCCCCATCAGCGGCCAGCAACAATGATGTTGGCACCAACACACCTCAATGCTCAATTCCCGGTTTCTTGGGAACTTAATGTCTAGGTGGACAGTTATCCAGACCCCTGCTTCCCTTCCTCTTGCTCCTGCTGTCCACATTTGGGCCATTTCACTGCTTATTAACATTTCAGATGGAGGACATAAAAGAGGAAAAGTGAAAATCTGATTAGTCAATTTTACTATTTTCTGGAAGTAGTGGTGAAAGATGGATCACCAAGGAAAGCAAAGCTATTAGCTATTGAAATCTCTAGATTTCAATTAACCTTATTTCCTCACAGATAATTGAGAATTGACAATAAAGTTATTATCTCTGCAACCTTCTTCAGGAAAAAAAAATTCATTTCTGATGCCAACTGCACACTGGGATGACCGGGACCCATAAATAATTCATACCCTCAGGTCAGCACCAAGAACTCAAAGCTTGGTGAGAGAGCCTGCAGACAGAAGACAAGCTAGCCTCTGGGTCATAGGAATGTAGAGCCCACCTTACCCTCCCTTCACTGTGTTTTCTTTGTGCCCATGTGTGTCGGCATCACTGATATGTCATTCCAGCCTGCCAGCTCCAGCCCACCCCTCCTACACAGGTTTCATGCCACTGCCCCCTCCTCTGGTCAGACTGGCCTCTCGGTGCCCCTGATCACACCTTGCCTGCCCCTGCCTCACTCCTTTCTCCCTTCTAGGCCCCTTCCTAAAATGCTTGATTCTTTCCCAAACTCAAGCCTTCAAGGTCTGGCTCAAGTCTAGTAGAGCACCACAATGACCTCAAGACAATGCCACTCAGCACTGCTTTGAACCCTCCACCATGACCCATCTTGTCCTTTGGGCACATCCAGTGGGCAAGTCCTGTCACTAGCACAAGTTGAAATAGGTACCAAGGGCAAGGATGGCAGCAGCCATGTGCCCTGGGGCCAGGCCCACCTGCTGCAAACCCAGATTCTGCAGCTTCTTAGCTCTGTCCACACGCTAAGTCACCCTCAGTTTCCTCTTCTGTAAAATGAGACTGGAAATAGAATCTAAATTCTAGATTTGTTTTGAAACCTAAATGAGAGAAAACTACAAAGCACTTAGCATGGGGCCTGGAAGAAAATAAGTTCTGGGTGCATGGTGATTATGGCCATTGTTAGTAACATCCCCACCAGCCAGTTACAGCATGGGTACCTAGTCCATCACCTGGGACCTGCTCTGGGCCCGTCGCTGGTGTTACACTCTGCCCAAAGACCCAAGGTTGTGCAGCTTGTACCTCAGTGCCTTATAGGATTTTTAGTAAAAGGTCTCTTCTGGTATTTACATGGCTCTTTCTCTCTCTCTCTCTCTCTCTCTCTCTCTCTCTCTCTCTCTCTCTCTCTCTCTCTCTCTCTTTCTCTCTCTCCTTCCCCCCACCCCTGACAATTCACACAATTATCACTTAGGGACATACTGTTACTGGTCAAGCTCAGCGCCCCTCCTTCCTCCCTCAGGATGAGTTTGTCCCAGAAGGAGCTTCAAATCTCAAGCAAATAGGCTACTGGGAGGGCTGGCTCATCCTGTTTCTAGACATTCCCACACCTGTCTAACTTAAAGCAGGTGTCTCCTCCCACCTCAATTACAATTAGAATTAAATTGCCTCCCTTCAGAAGTCACAGTTCATACTTCTGGAACCATCAGAACAATGACCACTGCCACTGCTCAACCCTCCCTCCCTCCCTCCCTCCCTCCCTCCCTCCTCCTCCTCCTCCCTCTCTCCTCCTCCCTACCTGCTTTCCCATCTCCCCTGGTGACTGCTCCCCACCTCCACTACCTGACTTTCCCCCCTCCCACGGTTCGCAGGCAGCGCCACCTTCTGGACGCAAACTCAACTGCAGCTTCCCCTTCCAGCAGCGGGAGTGGGGTGCCAGGAGCTGGCCAGGATGAATGGTTCTTCCCCTCCCGGTAACACTGCATAAACTGGACAGTTCTGCAGCAGGCAAGTAATAGTTAATCTTTTCCTTTTAAAAAGCAAGTAGGCACACGTTGTAAGAGAAGAATGAAGGGCCAAATGTAAACAAGACCTATAAATTAGGAAAAATAAATTCCATTTTAGACAGCCTTTTACCTTAAAAATGTGAAGCCTTAACAGTGATGACTGCACATTTACATTTCTTTTTCTTCTTTTTTTCTTGCTTTCAAGCAACCTCTCATGGGAAAATGTCAGCTTTATAATTTGACATAATAGTATACCTTTTTGTCTTGGCATAAAAATAATTACCAGGCTAGAGACCCCTTCCTAAGTAAAAGACAAAAAGACATAAATCCTCCTGGTGATGTCTAGAAGTAAACTTCTAGAGTAACCTATGGGGGTTCCTCTCCCAATGGAAAACCTTGTTATTAGAGAAAAAACACCTTGTGAACAATGGATCCCACTTCTCACTGGGTCTCAGGAAAAAAACCCAGGATGGTATTCCTGTTACCCTGTTATCCTATAATTCCTATTTAAGAGTAAGTCACCTTAAGGAAAGGGGAGTTGTTTGTTTTTGCAAAAGGAGTATTTTTAGTTGCAGTTTTTCTCTTAATGATGTTGAATTTGTTATTTGTAGTATGTCATGCATTGCATATAAGTAATTATAATATTGCTGATTTATAATCAACAAAATTAATAATAGTAGCAGCTAACAGTTACTGAGCACTTACTAAAATTTATTTTAAAATCATATATATCTTATATTATTTCATTCTTTTAACAATTCAATATGGTGGCACTATCATTATCTCCATTTTTAAAACAGGGAAACTGAAAGACTGACAGAATTAATTGCCCAAGTCGCACGCAGCCAGGATTTATACCCAGCAGTCTACTTTCAGAGGCTATGAGTTTAATCATTACAACCTTCCGCCTTATAATAGATCAGCATCTACAAGGAGAAATTTCCAGGGGGGTGGGCAGCTGGGGGAAGGAACGATTCTAACTGCATGGCTCTTTCTTGCCCTCTACTATCCTATTCATTTACTCATTTTTTCATGCAAAATCCAGATCCTAATTCTAAACACATTAGTGAAGTAGATGAAAGTATAGATGGAAACAGAAACAAAGATATAGAGGCAGAGATAAGAAAGAGAGAGAGAGAGAGAGAGAGAGAGAGAGAGAGAGAGAGAGAGAGAGAGAGAGAGGAGAGAGAGAGAGAGAGAGAGAATATGAGATTTTAGCCCAGGGTTCTTAATGTGGAGTCTATGGGATCCGTGAACTCCCTGAGATTATATGCAAAATGTCGCGTGTATGTGCATTTTTGTGGAGAAAGCATCCTTAGCATTCTAAAGATTCCCGAAGGTGCCTGTGTCCCAGAAAAGACTAGAAATTTCCAATTGCAATAGAGAATGCAATGGTACCAACACCAGCCATCTCCTCTGTTCTTTCATATGGGACCATCTCCTACACACTCCACATTCTCCCTTTTGGTCAAAAATTGAAAGAAGACAAAAAGGGAGCCTAGAGAATCAAAGATATTCAGACTCTCTTTAGAACTCATCAACATATTCTTAGTTATTCAATAGTTAATGCACTATATACTAGATATCAATTCAAACATAGATAAAAAAGAAAAGAGAGAGAAAGAGATCAACTTTTACTAAGGACCTACTACAGTAGTCCCCCTTATCCATGGGGTATGCATGCATGACCCACAGGGGATGCCTAAAACCACAGATAGTACCAAACTTTTACTTTTTCATTTAAAGGAAGCACTTTGTAGCTTCTCTGGTGTACTCAAATTGCCATATCACTACTCTTGTGCTTTGGGGCCATTTTTACGTAGAAGAAGGTTTACTTGAACACAAGCACTGCATTACTGTGCCAGTCTATCTGATAACCAAGACAGCTACTGAGTGACTAATGGTGGAGTGCAACTACAATGTGGAGACTCTGGACAAAGGACTGATTCACCTCCCCGGTGGGACAGAGCGGGAATGGTGTGAGATTTCATCATGCTCCTCAAAATGGCATGCAATTTAAAACTAATGATTGTTTATTTCTGAGATTTTTCTAATTAGTATTTTTGAACCACAGTTGATTGCTGGTAACTTAAATCACAGAAAGTGAAACCTCAGATAAGGGGGAACTACTGTAGAAGCTAGATGCTTCATTTTTCTAATAATATTGTGTTTTAGGTATTATTACTGTTGTTCTCATATAATTGATTAAAATTACAGAGATTTGAGGATATGCGAATCATGCCCAAGTTCAGGCAATTGACAAGGGGCTGCTATATGAATCAAAGGCAAATCTATAAACTTGGGCTCTTCCCTCTGCTTCATTCTGCCCTGAGAAAGGCAGAAAGGGCTAATCACTGTACCCACCTCTAATGACCTTTTAAAATGAATATGGGTAAGTATGTATATGTGTTCTTGGGACAAGGTGACCAAGCTCTATTGCATGGCTGATGCACCAAATATTCCAGAAAAGAAAAAAAGAAAAAAGATCATTATTTGAAGATTAAGTAACTTAATGCTGATATTATTTCTAACTTCTAAATCCTTCCATTAATTTATCATTTTATTCCACAAATTACACTGCGCAACTGTCTATGCTGGGTATTGGGTAAGGCCTAGCATATTATCTTGAAATATTGTCTCCAATAGACCCCACAGTCCCTGAACGCGAAAGGCTCACAGGCATGCAATCAAATCATTACAATACTGTGGAATATAGATTAGAATCTAAGAATATGCAGAGTCCAGTGGCAGAACAAAGTACAAGAAGTTTAGGCTGGACCTTAAAAAATTAGAAGTTTCCAGGCAAACTATGTGTCAACTTGGCTGGACTTCAGTGTCCAGATATGTGGTCAGACATCATTCTGGATGTTCCCATGAGGGTACTTCTGGTGAGGTTAACAGTTAAAATAGTGGACTTTGAGTAAAGCAGAGTGCCCTCCATAATGTGGGTGGGCCTCATCCAATAAATTGAAGGCCTGAATAGAACAAGTGACTGACCTTCCCCAGAAGAAGGGAATTCTGCCAACAGACAGCCTTCAGGCTTGAACTGCAGCATCATCTCTTCATCCTGCAGATTTTCCTTCTTCCGTAATCATGTGAGCCAATCCTTAAAATAGATCTATCTATCTTCTGTCTCCCCCACTCCCCGCTCTCTCTTCATATATATATGAGCTCCATATATATTTTATACACACACACACAGCAGGTCCTCAAATAACATTGTTTTGTTATAACATTGATGAGATGCTTGCTGTAGGAACTTAACTTTGTTTATATCAATTAGTCTATAGTAAAATTAATTACATTATACATCTTTTTGCTGCAGTTCCAAGAACCTGTCAACATAGTTAATGAGGACTTACTGCATTTATATATATGTAATATGTATACATATTATACATATGTATGTATAATCCTATATAATAAAAGCCTAGGTGGCGTCACATGACACCATCACAAGATGGCCGCCACAAGATGGCTGCCACAAGATGGCCGCCACAAGATGGCCGGCAGGGGAGGGCAGTTGTGGGCAATTAGGCTGGCAGGGGAGGGCAGTTAAGGGCAAGATCAGGCCAGCAGGGGAGGGCAGTTGGGGGCGATCGGGCCAGCAGGGGAGCAGTTAGGCATCAATCAGGTCAGCAGGGGAGAGGTTAAGGGGCAATCAGGCAGGCAGGCAGGCAGTCGAGCGGTTAGGAGCCAGCAGTCCCGGATTGTGAGAGGGATGTCCAACTGCTGGAAAGTGGCAGTCAGACATCCCCCGAGGGGTCCCAGATTGGAGAGGGTGCAGGCCAGGCTGAGGGACACACCACCACCCCCTCCCGTGCATGAATTTCATGCACCAGGCCTCTAGTATTTATATATTTGTTGTGTTTATTTCCATTGGTTCTGTTTCTCTGGAGAACCCTGAGTAATATACAATGTGAGTAGGGGTATTCTAGGCAGAAGGAACAGCATGTGCAAAGGCACAGAGGTATGAAGCCACATGGCGGCTCTGGACAACTACAAGTAGTTCAATCAGTCTGTTAGTCCTCTTTTGGGGCACAGTTTTATTGACTGGCCTGATCACTCTATGCCTTGCTCCATAAACTAGATTCCAGGAATCTGATATTTTTATTCTGTTAGACCATGCAGGTGCTTTTGAAAGTGTATAAATTGCTCACACTTTTCTAAGATAATGAGTCTCAAAGGGCAGTTGTAAGATTTATCAGTTGGAACAAGCACACATTTTATCTGCCACCTTGGCAGAGGCATGCACAGCTACCACTGTCAGGAAACAAGGTGCACTCTGTATATCATATTCCTTTTTGCCACAATTTTAACAGTAGCCTTTGGGAAAATCTGTACCAGTCAAGATTCTCCAAAAAATAAAACGAACAGAATTGTGCAGTTTGAGTCTATAGACAGTCTGTGGGCAGAATTCCTTCTTGCCCTCCATCAAGAGACTCCTGGAAATAGGTGAAATAAGTCATAGTCATATCTTGTCAAATTACCTGAGCCCTGGAGTCTCTTTAGAGCTATCTGAATTGCATGCTTGTCCCATGAATAAGTTTCAAGAAGTTCATAAAACCCATGAAAATGTTTGTAAAATTATGAATGTATGTACAAATATCTGAAGGAAAGGTCTATAGCTTTCATCACTCCTTAGGCCTTCCTTCTACCTGCCCCTCTAATGGAGCTAGAGATCCATGCAGATTAGCAAAGGCCATGAAATTAGTTTGGCTGGGAAAGAAATGCTACTCTGCAAAAGGAAGAATTTTAATATAATTCAAAATTATGAAGCACAGTACCTACACCATGGTTCTTTAGGCCATGGATATCCCTTGCCATTGGGGGAGGCATCACTGAGTGATTAGGAATACAGAAAGACCAATGACAATTTTACAGTATTCTAGTTATTATTTTTATCGCATATGATTCATTAAGGCCATTCAAAAGAGTCTTCCACAAGAGGTGAACTGCAATCATTTTTATTATCTATGCCACATTTTATAGATTAGCTATATTTCACACATCAGGAAATCAGTTGCTGCAATGAAAGAGACAGTTTGATGCAATGAAAAAAATATTAGATTGGGAGTTCTGAGACCTGAGTCATGATCCCACTTTATCCATTAACCAGCTACACATATGACTCCAGGTAGGATTACCAGTAAAAATTCACTATCTTTCTGTCCTACTTAATTGAGAATTCCTCAGGGTCAGAGGTCTTATCTTATCCTGGCTTCCAGCACAATATCCATTACATTGCAGGCATTTATTAAATGTGCTGGGCAGAGAGGTAGATAGATGGATGAATAAAATCACATTCTCTTCGGGCTTCAAATTTCTTATCTGTAAAATAAGATCTGCCACAGATTGTTTGGACAATCAAATGAGATAGTACACATAAAGCTCTGTCCTGATTTGGTATGAGAACAGAGTAGGCAATCTAAGAAAGCCAATCTCTACTAATAGACTAGTGGTTGATAACAGACCATGTGTTGAGGTGTTAATCCTCCCAGATTGTATCAGAATCTTTGAACTTTGATCCAAAAGAGTAGTTAAGCTTGGATTTTCACACTCTTGGATATTTGTGGACAGACAACTCCCACTCCCACAGATTACTCCACTAGTGAACACCACCCTCGGCCATCCTATTATCTCCAGATCCTGCATTGTACTTTTATCCAAGTTAATTCTGATTAAAATGACCTTCAAAGACAAATATCCTATATAATAAAACTCTAATATGCAAATCAACTGAACAGCGGAATGACTGGTTGCTATGATGTGCACTGACCACCAGGGGGCAGACGCTCAATGCAGGAGCGCCCCCTGGTGGTCAGTGCGCTCCCACAGGGGCAGTGCTGCTCAGCCAGAAACGGAGCTCACAGCTGGCAAGCGCATTGGCAGTGGTGGGAGCCTCTCCTGACTCTGTGGCAGCGCTAAGGACCCCAGAGGGGTCCTAGACTGTGAGAGGGCGCAGGCTGGGCTGAAGACCCTTCCCCACCCACCCACCCCAGTGCATGAATGTCGTGCATCAGGCCTCAGTAAATAAATAAAAGGGAATCAGTGGCATAAGAGGGTGGGTCAGCATGAAAGGCTTAAAGGCAACTTTTTTTAAATACTCACCCAAGGATATTTTCCACTGATGAGAGAGAGGGATTTGGGGGAGAGACATCAATGTGAGAGAAAAACATCAATTGGTTGCCTCTCATAATGTGTCCCTACAGGGATCAAACCTGCAACCTTTTTGGTTGCAGGATGACACTTCAAACAACTGAGCAATCTGGCCAGGGCTTAAAGAGAAGTCTTGATGACAGAAAGACTCCTGAGCAAGATTACTTCAACAGAAAGGGATCTGAGGTCTTCTGTAGTACAGATTAATTGGTCTGCCTCTCACTGGCCTACTAATAGCCACATCTATGAGTCCTCTCAGAAGGGATGGATGAGGTCTCTGCAGAGCCTGCGGCACTCACTAAATTTTCCCTTCCCTGGCTGGGTATGCTAAGGGTTATGGAAGCCACAAGGAACAGCGAGGATGAATGTGTCAGCATATGCTAACATTATCCCTGCTAAAGATGCCCACACTTCACTAACTGAGAGACCTCTTGTGAGCTTCGACTACAGTAGCTGCCTCTATCTCTTTAAAAGTGACGTCAGGGTGTGAGAAAGGAGATGAGGGTGATTTTCTTCTTTCATATATAAGAAGACATGGTGGGTACCAAAGAGTCAACATGGTGAGATCTCAGGGGATTTGAATCCACTGTCCCATCTTGGCTCAGGGGACTCCTGTAGAAAATGGGCCTTGCCAGCTGAAGAGCATCTATAAGTTACAGAAACGACCTCCTAGCCAGTTCCCAGCAGTGCTTTAGATGTCTCTGAATGTCCCTCCACATCCCTTCCCTGGGGCATCTTTGAATGTAGAGAATAGTGTTCTGCACCATTCCCATTTCTATCCGTGCATCATTAATTTGTATGAAATGTTAACCACCGACACAATCATTCATTTTTGTCATTCCATTCAAAGCAACAGTGTGACAGTGTATTTTTTTATGTGTTTTGGAGAATGACAAGTAGTGTATTGTAGACCAAAAGATTTAGCTGGAAGGAGCAGGGAGAGGCAGGTCTGGGGAGAGGAAGTTACGTGTCATTTCACTGACTTTGTATAGTAATCTGTTCAGCATGTGCAGGTTGGATGCAAAGTCAGTTTTGAAGGTAAATGTTTTTGCTAGACCACCTCTGAATCCTTGTCATGGGCATTTTGATTTCCTCTCAACATCCATTCCAACTCTTCCCCCATTTTTACAGTGTAACACCCAGGGTTTTTTGTTGAATACAACCCACTCCTGGCTGTAAGGTGGGCCTTGATTAGAACCATTCACAATGAATGATCCAGGGCAGGGCAATAAATGGAGATATTAAGTCAATATGCCCATGCCCATTCCTTGGCCATGAGGGTGGGCGCAATATCCAAGGTGTTTAAAAATAAAAAACAGCCTAGCTGGTTTGGCTCAGTGGATAGAGTGTCGACCTGCAAACTGAAGGGTCCTGGGTTCGAGTCTGGTCAAGGGCACAAGCCCGGGTTGTGGACTCGATCCCCAGTAGGGGATGTGCATGAGGCAGCAGATCAATGATTCTCTCTCATCATTGATGTTTCTTTCTCTTTGTCCCTCTCTGAAAATCAATTAAAATATATTTTAAAAATTAAAATTAAAAACAAAAGAAGGTTGTTGGAGGTTCCTTCTCCCTGGCCCTAGAGGAAACAGTCATCCCTGCTGCTGCTGGAAGTCATTCATTCATTCTTCTCTCCAACCTCGTCTTATTGGTCTAGGCGCCAAGCACAACTCCATTCTCAGGGCTAGGAATACCAAATCTTCCATCTCCTAATTTAGTGAAAAGGGAAGAAAATAAATAAACATATAAAGACATTGCGTACTGTCAAGTGACAAGGTCTAAGAAAAAAATAATCAAGATAAGAAAATAGAACGTTGTGAAGTGTGATACTTATTTAAGAAGCAGAGTTGCTTGGAGGAGGGTGAGAGTGCCCAGAGCTGAGGACACCTGGGAAGCCTTCCCAAGGAAGGGGACATTTGACAGAGTCAGAGACAAAATAGAAAAGTGGATTGAATATGCAAGACATTTTGGAAATAAACCTGTTACATAATGACTGATTAGATTGGGAGTTTAAAAAGAAAGATGAATCAAAGATTACATAAAAGCAATATTTCTTAAACTGCAATATCTCTTTAGTGGGTCATGAAATCAAATTAAATGGGTCACACAACCAGACTTTTTAAAATGGAATCAAATAGATTAGAATAAAATAGATTAGAGAGCATCATACACAGTGAGGGTAAGTACTATTTTATGAAATGTTATTCAGTTACATGAGTGTATGTGTCTGTCTGTGTATGTATACCAGTTATGATATAAAATCTATTTTTTACTATGGGTCAGAATTAAAATTTTTTTAGAAAATATTGATGAGGTTTTTTTTTTTAAAAAAAAATATATTTTATTGATATTTCACAGAGAGGAAGGGAGAGGGATAGAGAGCTAGAAACATCGATGAGAGAGAAACATCGACCAGCTGCCTCCTGCACGCCTCCTACTGGAGATGTGCCCGCAACCAAGGTACATGCCCTTGACCGGATCGAACCCGGGACCTTTCAGTCCGCAGGCCGACGCTCTATCCACTGAGCCAAACCGGTTTCGGCTTGACTTGAGGTTTTAAATCTGCTTCAATGTAAGATTATGGTACCATTGGGTTTTTTGTTTTTTTTTTTTAATACATTAACAAATGCCCATAGTTTTGAAGATGAAGACTTTTTAGTTTGGGTTTAATGTTTTAGCTGAATATCTAAATAGAAAGGCTCAAAGGCAGTTGGAAAAGTGAGCACAGACAAGAAATGTCAAAACTCAAGGTAGGAATTTGGGAGTCATCTGCAGAAAGAAAAAAAAAAAAACTATAGCAATGAATAAGGTTACTAGAAGAGAAAGTGTAGGAAACAAAAAAAAAGTCAAGGATAAAGTCTTAGGCCATAACATTTGGGGGAAAAGGGTGGGAACAGAAAAACCACAAAAATGTCTGAGAAGGAGCAAGCAAATATTCCAGGAAAATCCAGAGATGAAGGACTACGAGATCCAATGGAGAACAGAATTTTGATAATGTCAAATATTCTAAACAATCAAGGAGGAAGGTGTGGATTAAGAAAAAGCCACTGGATATAGCAACTTTGAGAATATTAATGATTTTCAAGGAAACTATTCTTCAGAGAGATGAAAATACAAGCTAGGGTGGTTAGAATAGAAAGACAGTATACTTTGTAGTGAAGGGAAGCATACAGAATAAAAATATGTTCATTGCCTCCAGTTTCCAGCTTCATCAGATGTTTCCAACAAACAATTCTCAGTGTCATTGACACCAACTTTATCTCTTTACTCATCCAGTTCTTAGACCATTTTTTTTCTTTTTATGTTTTCAATTACAGTTTACATTCAGTATTACTTGGTACTAGAGGCCCGTTGCACGATTTGTGCAATAGGCCTTCCTTCCCCTGGCTGCCAGCACTGGTTTTCCTCCAGCACCCAGGACCCAGGCCTTCACTCCAGCCACAGTGGAGAAGCCAAGCCTCTTCAGTCTTCAGTCTTCAGTCGTCTTCAGTCTTCAGTCATCTTCAGTCTTTAGTCTTCAGTCTTCAGTCTTCGCTTGGGCCGGAGCCTTCAGTCTTCACTCTGCACCTGTGTATGCAAATTAACCCACCATCTTTGTTGGGTTAATTTGAATACTCACTCCTGATTGGCTGGTGGGCATCGTGGAGGTACAGTCAATTTGCATATTTCTCTTTTATTAGTGTAGATTAGTTTCAGGTGCACAGCATAGTGGTTAGATAATCATATACTTTACCAAGTGTTCCCCTCATATTTCCAGTACCCAACTGACACCATACATAGTTATCACATAACATATTACAATATTATTGACTATTTTTCCTATGCTATATTTTATATCCCATTGACTATTTTGGAATTACCAATCTGTACTTCTCAATCCATTCACCTTTTTCTCCTAGTCCCCCAACACCTCTCCCCTCTGGCAACCGTCAGTTTTTTCTCTGTATCTCTGAGTCTGTTTCTCTTTTGTTTGTTTATATTATTCTTTACATTCTAGATATAAGTGAAATCATATGGCATTCATCTTTCTCTGACTTATTTCACTTAGCATAATACCTTCCAGGTCCATCCATGCTGTCACAACTGGTAAGATTTCACTCTTTTTTTATAGCTGGGGAACATTCTATTGTATGTATGTACCACATCTTCTTTATCCACTCTATTGATGGGCAGTTGGGTTGCTTCCATAGCTTGGCTATTATAAATAATACTGCAATGAACATAGGGATGTATATATTCTTTTGAATTAGTGTTTTGGATTTCTTTGGCTATATACCCAGAAATGTAATCACTGGTTAGACCATTTCCTGAAGCACCTCCGATTTTTCCTCAAGGTAATGATCATCAACAACACCAAACATGCTTCATAGGCTGAACACAAGTATATCTTTGTCAAGAGATGTGTTTTTAATCTTTTCAGTGCTAAGAGACAAATCTTGAGACTCTGGAAGTGGTTCCACTCTGCTGGGAATGGCAGGAAGCTTTGGGAGGAGACCATTTGTTTGTTTGGGAAATTCCTGAATGGGACTTGTGGTTATGCAAATGAAAGACTCCTTGCCCAATCTGGGGGAGAGATTAAGACCATGAAGACTTAAGGTTTACAAAGAGTACAAGTGAAAGAAGTGTCTGTCTTGAGTGCAGACTGTCGTGCTGTTTACTGATTTTTGGCTTCCTCAAAACTCAGAGAGTAGGAATTGTGGCCCAGGATGTGGGGTGATGAGAGAGGACTGTGGGAACTAAAGAAGACTGTCATTATAGCAGGATGCGGAGGCTGAGGACTAAGGAGAAAAACAACCGGTTGGGGACTCTGCACCACAGAGTGGCCAATGGATTCAGCAGCAGCATCTCATATCCAATTTCACATTGTTCTTCCCAAAGCTGTACTTTTCCTATAACCTCAAGTCTTCAGGAAAGTTTCTCAACCATTACAATCTATCACTAGTAATAACTAATATGTGTTGAGGGTTGACAATGAGCCAGGTGCTCTTCATATTGCAACTCATTGATCCTCACAGCAACTCTATGAAGGAACTATTATTTTTACCCGCACCTTACAGAGAAAGACACTGAGGTATAAGTAACTTGTTTAAGGCCATGCAACAAGTAAGGGTCAGAGCCTGCATTGGAACTCATGAAATCTGACTACAGAGCTCATAATCTTAACCACAGCTACTCTCCATATCTTTATGTTCCTGTTAGCTTGGGAAATAAAGAGAGGATCTGTGATGACATTTTGGGGTGGAGTGGACCAGAAGTGTTAGTCACTATCAAGAGGTGAAAATGAGCCCAGCAGAGGAAATCTGGGAGAAGCCTGATGCAAGAACTTGTCAATAACATCAGGAGAATATAATCAAGTCCTGGGAACCCCAGAACCCCTTGGGAAGGATGTTGGAGTTCCTGCTGTACCTTGGGTCAGGGACTCTCACTGCAGAAATTTGCATGTAAATAGGTGTGTTTCACCTCTGTGAAATGTGACAGCACACCACTGCCTCACAATGCTTGGATGCCTAGTAATTGGCTGCTATATGTGTTAAGTCCTCCTGCCATTTTCTGATGTGCTTTCTAACAGCCCTTGAAGGACAATCCAGATTTTCACTCCATTGCCATGATTCAGCTCATAGTCACTGTCTCTTTTTGGCAGGTCAGCAAAGTTGACTCCATGGCACAACTTCCCCCTTTTTATCAACGTTACTTCTAAGGCATGTTTACAGCCTCCTAAGATACTTTACATGTTGGAAAATAATTACATTTATCCACAGATAAACAGACCAGAATGAAGACAATTTTCCCCATGAATAAAATGATCCAAGTGAATATTATTTCTGATCAAGGTAACTGAAAGCAGATGGAGAAATACAAAGTTTATATAAGCAGCTAGTAGCCAGTTCAGCAGAGATGAAAGTGTATTCGACTAAAACAAATATTAGTTAGAACAATATGCGGTCACTTTATGTCTTTGGAGGAAGAATGCCAATGAGAAACTTAAGTGTGGAAAGACAAGATAGCTGCCTTCCCCCAACTCAAAAAGGAAATAAGCTGCTTATCAGGCATAGTGGGTATATGGTCAGCCTTATTAGCATATCTTAATTGGGAATTAGACTGTCATGGACAGAAAACATTGTAAGTTAAAACTTGGGAGACAAAATAATTTATTTAAATTCCTAATGCACATCTTGTTTCCTACCTATTTCTTGAAGTGTTTACCTTTGCCTGTTCCTTTTTTTTCCCCATTATTCATGTCATCTTTCTTCTATCTACAGCCATATTCTCAAAATTCCTGCTCAGGATACTAAATCCCTTCTTTTCCAAAATTCTATTTGTGATTTATTTCCACAATTACCAAATGTTATTACTTCATTTATACCTCTCTGTTTTATATTGCTTTTTTATCTCTACCTCCTATTATTCATTCTCGTTCATCAATTTCACTCTTTCCCACTTTCTCCTTTCTTACACCCTCCCTCTTTCTCCTCTCTACCTCTCTGTCACTCATTCACACAAGCTCAGTCTCACATAAAAATTAACCTATAGTAAAATTTGTCTTTGCTGGTTACAAATTCTGGTTATGTAGCTCATGCCCAGAGACTTGGGATGGTATGATTGGACGTATCTCACAGCCTGTTGCTCTAATCTGCAAATGTTTTCTTGACCCTTTCCCACTTCATACCAACTGATGGAATAGCATTATCTGTTATCTCCTTAGAGCAGGGCTGAGAGGAACATTCTGCTGAATATACATTTAGCCAAGACTGCATCTATATTATGCAAGACAGTGTTCACTTTCAGAACACAGGACACAAGCACATGCGTTCACAGCCTCATCTGTAAATGTGCTTGCATTGCTCAGCAGCAAGTGCCCTGGTGAGCAACCTTTCCCTGAACAGTCATGAAAGCTGTTGACCTTGGCTCATAAATGACCTTTGAGAGGGTACCTCTAGTTTTACAAGGCTGGTGGTAGTACTGGTGGGTGGTATGTTTTAAAGAAACTTTCAAATAAAACAAAGTAACCATACACCAGCCAGCTGGTGTTTATGTCACAGGCCTCATCTGGTTATGAGAAGAATGTGGTGAGCTATGAACTGTTTGCCAAGGAATATACACAACTCTGTTGATGTGGGCTTTGGCTTTATTCTTATGCCTGGCAGTCTAAATTGCAAGGCCATACAAAGTAGCTTAAGTTTGCCAGGAACATGATATAAATTATACGCTATTTTCTGAGCAGTGGCTGGGACTTATGAAATAATTCTCTACAAGTTTGCATAAGCATAAAAGATCTGACCCACAGGAACACTCTCTCCTCATGGTGGGCCTGAGAGTGTTAAGTTCTAGCTAGTCCCCTCAAGAAATGTCTAAACCTTCACCCGAGTATGACTTTGAAGGTCGCCAACAGATGAGTGCCAAATGAAGTTGCCCTGGATAGTCAAGGAGAAGCCCCACTTAATTAGTCTTCAAGATCCAAGATTGGCCTAAAGTTTTAAAAAACCCCAGGGAATGTGGAAACCTGCCCCAAACCCACTAGATTCTAATTAGTCTTCCTCGTAAAACTATACTCAGTTTACATTGCCATAAACCATAGAGCTAAGTAAGCATTTATAGCATATCTTGCTTTATAAAACCACGTGGTACAGGTGATTATAAGTAATATGATTGGTCCCTTTTTTTTTATCAGTAGGACATGCCTGGTAAGAAAATGTATTCTTCCACCCAGAAATAGAGATGGAAACCCAGAGACTGGCTGAGTGGCTCCCACCAGCCTCTCTAGCTGGTTTGGATCTCCCCTTGAGGTTAGGTTATTGGGACTTGGCCTGATTATCGTGGTAGCCTTCTGTATAGAACCTGGCAGTAGATATTCCAAACTTAGCCATCTGAATGCTGGAAGGTTGTTCTCTGAGGCAGGCAAATGTCCTCCCCAAAAGCCAAGAAGAGCAATCAAGGACAATGCACCCTATAATGTTGGTCTCTGGGTACAGGTCTATGATCCAGAAAGACAGATCCCAAGTATGCAACTTCAAATTTAACATTTTCTAATACAACTGGCATTTTTTTCTGGAAAATGTTCAATTTTATAGGACTAACTCAATCAGTTTTCACTAGACACCTAACTTGTTAGTAACATTGGAAGTGATGTATTTCTAAATTTCAGATGAGGAAACAGAGACAAAAGATCATTAAGAAAAACAGCAAAGTGACTCAGGAAGAAGGTAAGTTTTTATTTATCTAGTTACTAAAGCTCCAGGAATGTGTTGACTTCACTATATATTACTATATAGTCCTTCGTCTTGAAATTAGTTAAGAGATTATATCCTAGCATCAGTCTTGTTTGTCTCAATTACTTGTAATATACAGCTACCATGGGATACAAACAAATGAAATATAAAATTCAATTCAATTTTGGGATGGCATAGAGCTTCAGAAATACAACTTCCCATACGCATGTCATTGATAGTCTAATAATGTCAACTTTCACACTTTTCCTTTTATCAGAGTACAGAAGACATTTCCCGAGTTCCTCACTTTCTTCCTTTCAATATAAAGGAGGAGATTCAGAAATGACTGTGTGCATCATTTCCCTAAGGAAGCTCAGGCTCACAGAACTGCAGTGGAAACCCAACTATCAGTTTAGACTACTTATGCCCAAGGCCATTCCAATTTTAAATATTCTGTCCCAGTATTAACATAAGTGGCCTCTTCCCTCTCAGTCCAGTCTGACAAGGATCCAGAAACACGGACTCCAGACTCAGCATTGATATTCATTTACCCATTCAGGTTATGGACCTACTAGGTATTAAATAGATCAGATACCACCCCTGCCCTAAAGAAACTTACAAACCTGGTAAAGGCAAGTCTGTAGAAAATCAAACCAATTATAAGACATAGTCTAATTGTCATGGTGACAACATGAACAGAAGTCAGGCAGTTCGTGGAAGTCAGAGTCTTTGAGCTGGGTTTGAGTGACCTGGGATTAAATGGGCAAAAGAAAGTGAAGGAATAGCAATTCAGATAGAGGAAACAGCATGAGGGTCGACACAGCTTTGATGAAGTAGAGGCATAGCTTTGAGACATGGTCAAGGTGCCAGACACATAAGCATGTGAGGGTCGGGGAGGCAGGGAAGAGTAGAATAGACTGCAACTGCAAAGGCAGATTGAACCCGGACTCTGAAATGTCTTGGATACCAGGCTGAGGAGATGGGACTTTGTTCTTCATATAATTCGAAGTCATTGAATATTTTTTTAGCAGATTAATGGCCTGAGAAAATATGAATTGGACATCAGGGGGCACACTTATCCTAACAACTGTGGAAGAGACCAGAAAAGAGTAGGAACTGGAGCAGAACATGGATGGGAAGGAGCAAGGGATACTAAAGTAGTCCTGGGTTAGGGGGTAGGTGTGGACAAGGCCAGAGGCATGGAATTCTTATCATTTTAGGAACCTTGAGATGAGTTTGCAATAAATATGGGCAAGAGAGAATGGAGAATCACATTTCTTGAGTTCTTAAAATATCCCAGGAGTCTGTGCTGGGTGCATTTCTACTGTATATGTTCTAATATATATGATTTCTGCATGATGACTATGCATAGTTTCGTTTTATAGCCAACAATTCCAGGTCAGAATTTCACTCACTGGGATATTTGTTGTGCAGCCACTGTATGCCAAGTACTCTTCAAAGCACTTGGGATGCAGTGAGTGAACAAGACAACCCCTGCTCTCTAAAGTGTTGGTGACATGAGGAGTGGGAGAGGGGATTGCAAAAACAAATGAACAAAGAAATGAATGAGACAATTCAGATAGTGTGATTCCTATCAAAATGATAGTAGCTCACTCATGGGACTGGCCAGTTGATACCGGCTGCTGGAAGGAGCTTCAGTCACCATGTGGAGATCTCCATCATATTACTTAAAGATCCTTGTGACATGGCAGCTGGCCTTCCTCAGAGTGGGTGATCAACAGGAGAGCACACAGAAGCTGCTATGTCAGGGGATTGGGCCTAAGCCATCAGTCAGACATCCCCTGAGGGCTCCTGGGCTACAAGAGGGCACAGGCCAGGCTAAGGGACAACCCCCTCCCCAGTGCACAAATTTCATGCACCGGGCCTCTACTGTTATCATAACACAAGGTTGTTGGGTGGGGATTCAAACTGGGTAGAAGAAAAGGTAAGGGAAATAGCTCCCAGGATTCTAGCCCTAGCTATCAATACTTGGGCAAGTTACTTATCTGTAATATAGGACTCATACTGGTACCTACTTAGTAGATCTGTTTTTAGGATGAAATGGATTGATGGTTGCAAAATTCTTAGAATGATACCTAGCACAGAGTATGTGCCATGTGAGTATTTTTAATTAATAAGCCAGTCAACAAATCAATCAATAATACTGACAGCCCATATTTTTATTCCTGTCTGAGTAATCTTCTAATCTGAGTTACACTGAGTAACTACCTCGATTGTTGGTCCACATCAATTTTTATCCAACAGGAAGAGGTTGTCAAGATCGCTGTGTGGCAACAGGCATCCTTGTCAATATCTGTCATGAACGTTAGAATGATTTGTTGGCCCGTTTGCCTCCCATCTCCACTGTAAGCCTTCAGAGAAGCTCTGTCTTTTTCTTCTCATGTTCCCTGAGCCTTGCCCAACATCCAGCTCACAAATAAGTAAAGACACACCCATGTGACATCAAATGCTATTTTTGATGATGATATAATGGCTTCCAGAATTACCAAGAAGACTCCTGGGATGTATTTCCATGGGTGGGACTGTTACACCATGTCTGGGTGGGCCCTCTTCCCACTGGGGGAGTGCTATTTTTAGCTTTGGGCATGCAGATGACTCCTTATTTTGGAAGGATGATTGAGAAGACTACGGTAATGACCCTTTAAAGGGGGAGGGAGGTGTGCATGATGAGGAAAATCATGTACCCTTTTCTGGCTTTGTTCTTTACACTGTCCTGCCTGATTTCAGTTTGTTCACATTGCCTTCTTTCAGGTAGGTAAGTAGTGGGGCGGGGGGTAGGGAGGGGAGAGAGAAAGAGAGAGAGAGAGAGAGGCACAGTGGGAGGGGGAAATTTTTTGAATGTGCCATCCACAGTAATGAAAAAGCACATGGCTTTTTATTACATCAGAAAGCCTGTTAAGTGGCTGAGAGCCTTGGGAATCTATCAATGTAACTAAAGCAGGTCAAGATTTAGTTATTCTGCAGCAAAACCACATTTTTAGTTAATATCATTTATAAAATGAAAGAAACTACCAGAGAGTATTGCAATGATCTTATGAGACATTCCTATAATTTTTAATCAGGTTGGCTGTTTCCTAATTCACTAACAAAAAGGATTATAAGAACATGACCATGCTATATCTACTGTTCTTTTTTGTTCTAAATAAAATTGAATATATTTTATAATAAAGTTGAAAGAATAAATTGGTGATTCTTATTTCTCCCCTCCCAAAATAACCTAATTCTCTGAAGTGACCTTGACCTAAACCATTCTATAAATGGAATTTTTAAATTGATTTTTAGAGAGAGAGAGATTGATTTGTTGTTCTACTTATGTATGTACTCATTGGTTGATTTTTGTATGTGCCCTGACTGGGGGTTGAATCTACAACCCTGTCCCCAGTAGTCACAGTGGGAAATTTGCCAATTTTCAATACCTGATTTCCCTCAGCAGGCAGCCTTCCTTTCTGCTGTATGGTGTTGAGACCTGCAAATTAGAATGCTAAGTCTTTCCCTGACATCTAGTGTCAACGTCTGAAATAACAGACTGGGAACCAGCCACTCATTAAGATGAGGATGTTAATCTTATTTGTTAACTGGATTGACAAGCAGCACTTTTTAAGGGGTGGCTCTTGGTCTCAGCCCTGAAAGGTCCATCTGAAAGCCTCTGTGAATTTCACCCCCTCACGGGTATCCATAAGACAGAAGGAGCAAAGAGGTACCTGGAAAATGGAAATACATTATTGTTCTTAGTGTAAAATAGGTCTTATTAGTGTAAGACAGATATAGCATTCTTTGGGCTTATCTACATTCTTGTTGAAAAATAGCCAAAATCATGATTTATCTATATGTATATAAAACCCTAATATGCAAATAGACCAAACAGCAGGACAACCGAACAACTAAACAACCGAACAACCAGTCACTATGATGTACGCTGACCACCAGGGGGGCACATGCGGAACATGGCAGGCATCAGCCATAGCAGGATGGTGGAGCAGGTGAGCAGGGGCACCAGACCAAGGCGGGGCACTGGCCACTGTCATCGGGCAAGCCTCTGTTGGTTACTGAATATTCTTTGCTCCCGTGCACAGTGGTCTCACTGGGTGCTCGCACCTGCTGCCAGCACTGGCCCCACTTGCACCCACTGCTGGTGCCAGAGCTGCTGCTCACACCTGCTGCCAGCGCCTGGTGCTGGTGCCGATCACTCAGCACCGTCAGCGGGTGCAAGTGGCAGCTGCCAGCCCCGAATGCCCCTCAGAGCTTCTCCACGTCCCCCTGCTCCTGAGGGGATATTGGGGCTGGCAGCTGCCTCTTGCACCTACTTCCAGTGCCAGCCTCGCTCACACCTGCAACCGGCACTGGAGCTGCTGCTCACACCTGCCACCTGTGCCCAGTGCCAGTCTCAGTCGCTCAGTGCCATCAGCAGGTGCAAGCAGCAGCTGCCAGCCCCAATCGCCCCTGAGGGCTTCTCCACCTCCCCAACTCATGAGGGGCAATTGGGACAGCAGCCATCACTTGCACCTGTTGATGGTGTTGGCCCCAATCACACCCACTGCTGCCGCGGGCACAAATCGCTCCGGGCTGTCAGGAGGTGGGAGCAGGGCGGCACCATCAGGGTGTGGGAGTGGCACCATCAGGGTGTGGGAGTGGAGGTGGCGGGAGTGGGCCTGCTGGTAGAAAAAGGACGGGGGGGCGGGCACAGTGGAAGGAGCCAGGAAGGGGCTGGAGAATGAGCCGAGACCCACCCCTGTACCCACTGTAGCCACAGTTCCTTTCAAGGTGCACACATTCATGCACTGAGCCCCTAGTATCTTCATAAACTCTCTTCTTATTCCCGGTCCTTTTATTCCAGAACCTCTCCAACCCACACTCTGCCTTGCACATGAGCACTCCTATTTTTTCTGGTATACAGAATTTATACAGAATGTACGAGAGAGAGAGAGAGAGAGAGAGAGAGAGAGAGAGAGAGAGAGAGAGAGAGAGAGAGAAAAGAAGAAGAAGAAGAAGAAGAAGAAGAAGGAAGGAGAAGGAGGAGGAGGAGGAGGAGGAGGAGGAGGAGGAGGAGGAGGAGGAGGAGGAGGAACATGGTGAATTTATCTAAGAAATGATGAAAACTGTTGCTTGACCTCATTGGAAGAAATGGTTTTTTAAAAATCTCTTATTTTTGTATTTCCAATTCAGTGATTCCAGTCTGTGTGCTTTTGAGCCAAACAGCATTAAGAAAGAAGCTGCCCTTGAACTTAGCATTAGGAAATTCTTAAGGTTCTTTTAAAGCACAATTAGTTCTCTTTATTTTATTTTAATCCATTTTGTGATCCAAAGACTTTCCTTCAACAAAACAAACTATATGACTCATCATTAGAAAAACTAGAGAAATTAGATGGTAGAGAAGAAAATTCAGACATTAACAAGCTGGATTATCTGCAACCTTTTTAATTGTCCTGATATAAATCCCCATACAATGAGAGTATACATAGCAAAGACAGAAACTTATATCCACAGGGAGGGAGGAAGTTTATAAAAAATGGAAGTTCCAACAGTGTGATTTGAAAAGTAACATCTGTCTCTCTGTCTGGTCCAACCCTTCTCATAATTTACTACAGAGTAACAGCAAGTATTGATTTCCGCCCTTCAGATTCCTGATCTGCCATTCATCATGGCTTACCTCCCAGAGACTCATGTCAGAAAACCACTGTTCATCATGTTTTTTCATAACAACATAAAATGAGATACAGAAAAAAAAACAAATAGATTTCAATTAGCTTCATTAGAGGGTCACAATGCCTTCTTCAGCCAATCTGCATTCAAGGTCAACTTAAAGTCAATTTTCTTCTCCTGGACTAAGTATTTATATTTTAAAGAGAATATCCTGGTAGAAATGCTTCCTTTATAACTAGCTCCATCCATATATTTCTTTTTGTTCAAGCATTATGAGACGTTTTTGTCAGCATTATTAGACTTTCTAAGATGCCTGTGAAGAGCTTGTTTGAGAGGACAACTAAACTTTATGTGATAAAATAAGCAACAAAACTTCCAATTCCTTCACTGAAAGCGTTCCAGAGATGTCCAGTTCACTCAAAGGACCAAGATCCATTATCATCTATAAATTAAGTTCCTTCATCATGAAACTCATTTAACCAAATGATTTAGTAGAATTGTGGTTCTGCAAAGAGCTTTGAGAAATCATCTGGTAAAAACTCAAGCCCTCAGAAAATTAAATGTCTAAACCTAGAGTAGCAAATGGGTTTCCTCTTAAGTAAAATTTTCAAAGGACTGGCAGAGGCTGCCTGGAATTCCAAACAGAGGATTTTGAGAGTTGGCCCCAACTCTGCAGAGGGTGTTGTCATTAATTAGTAATGTCTGCCAAGAGTACAGGAAAGGATAAAAGGCTGACTATGGCCTAAATTACCTAAGATAGAGCACTTTTTTTGGTTTGCTCACCATCTTCCTCCATCATACATTCTAGTGTTATATCTTTCTGTTAACCATCCATCACCTTATAAAACCTTTTCAGAACTGTGTCCCACCTTAGTCATCCCTTCTGGAGACATCAAAAAAACGTTTCATCTTTCACTCTGGGAGTTATTTTCCAATGCTTTAATCATCTTCATTGCTTGTTTCTATGGTCACTGTAATTTCTTCACTTCCCTTTGAACAGTGGTGACCAACACTGAATACAGTCTTCTAATTGAGACTATAATCCTACCAATTTAGAATATAGACAGATTATTGCCCCTCATCTTCAAATTTCTTCATACATCCTAGTATCACATTAGCTTTTTCATAATGTCATGTGACTAATGTCTATGCCAGGTCACTGCTAACTGTGTCCAGACATTATTTTAGATCTTTCTCATTGGTGTGATTGATGTTCAGAGGTTCAGCATCATAATAGTTTGCCCAAAAGAAGTCTCCATTTTGAGGGTAAAAAAAGTTTGGACAAAAGTAAAAGATGTCTTTTAAAAAGAAAAAAGACAACCATTTTTAAAACAAAAGCAGATGTTAAAAGTGTTCAAAATACAGCATTTTTGAAAAGTGAATTCAAAAAAATCAGATATTTTAATGAGAAGTTATATGGAATACCAAATTAAAACTCCAGGTGACACAGATCCATGCCCTGTTCTCTTGTTACCCCTCCATGTCCATGCCACCCCAATTGACTTGTTCCCAGAGGGCTACAGGATCTGGGTTGGAGCTAACATAAAGAGAAATTATGATGCTAATTTGAGGAAGCTAAATTTTGCAATAAAACAATTTAAAAGTAAAATTTTAAATAAGATGACAGCTGGATTAAAACAGATATGGGAAGGGTCAGTCCCAAGTGAGTTGACTTAGAGTGATGGATGTGCCAGAAAAGCTTAACTATCTAGAGTTTAAATGTGGAAAATATGCAGCCTCTTCAGGATTTATATTTTGGGTGCTTCAGGGACTTCCAGGACTACTCTGGAATGGAGCCCTTCAAAATTATCCTAGAACTTCTTTAGACTGGAAAGCAGGGGGCTACCTAAATATCCAGCTGGCTCCTTATACTTAGCATGTCCAGATCTAAGTTTGACATCTTCCCCCTAAAGTCAATTACTCCTCCAGCTTTCCTGTTTCATTAACAGCATGGCCAGTTTTCCAGCATTCAGGCTTGTAACATCAGAATAATTTTTGTTGTCTTCTCCTTAAATTCTTGCTGAGTCATATGGCATCTAAGCCATATTTTTTGTATTAATCTCTTCCATTCCCATCCCATCCACTTTTTCCAGTTACTTCAAGTATACCTTTTTTCTAGACTGTTGTAACAGCTTCCCAACCCTCTCCCCATTTTCTTTCTCTTCCCATAGAACCCATTCTATAATCATTTAATGACTATGATCTCACCAAATCGGTTTAAAATTCCAATCACTGAGAGTCAGGACCTTCTGCAACAGAGACCCCAATCTACCTTTCCAAATAGGTCACTTGCTCCAGCTAGCATTTCCATCTCTATGCTTTTCTTGGCCCATCCTTCTGAACCAGCTTCCTTCTTCCTCCCACAGGTGCAACTTTCAAAATTTTACCCACCCTTTGAATTCATCTCAAATGCTCCTTAAACACATGTATCCATGGAGGGCAGCTAGATGAGGGCTGGAGCAGATTGCTGTAAGGCATGGGGCACTCCAGAAATCCATGGATGGCTCCAGGGAAATTTATGAATGTCCTAATTTTATGAAGAAGAAAAAAGTACACACTTGCAGAGATGACTTTTACCAAATTTATGGAACCTAAAAATATTTCAAGTTACCTAGAGGTAACTTCCCTCCTAGCTTTCTCAGCATCAACCACGATGCACCTGCATTGGAGCCACTTGTCTAATTTCCCTCTAAACCATAAGGGATGGGCTCTCTCACCCTCTTGATATCACCCAGCACCTTCCCTGGCACTCCTCACAATTATATTGAATACTAGAGGCCCAGTGCACGAATTTGTGCATGGGTGGGGTCCCTCTGGGTGGCCGGCAGGGATCGGGCCAAAACCTGCAGTCCAACACCACCTGCAGCTCCTACCTGCCGCTCCCGTTCATCCCAGCCCCACTGTGCCTGCTGCGGGCTCACACCCAATCAGTCCCGATCGGGAAAGGCTCGTGCAGCCACAGCAGCGCTCCCCAGTCATGAGCCCTGCATCTGGTGCCCTCCTAAGGGGAGTGGCCTACGAGATCGGGCTGAAACTGGCTCTCTGACATCCCCCGAGGGGTCCTGGATTGCAAGAGGGTGCAGGCCAGGCTGAGGGACCCCACCAGTGCATGATCGGGCCAGGGAGGGACTGTGGGAGGGCTCCAGGGTGTGTCCAGCCCATCTCGCTCAGTCCCGATCAGCCAGACCCCAGCAAGCTAACCTACTGCCCCCTAGTTGTCAGTGCACATCATAGCAACTGGTCAACCAGTTAACTGTCTGCCCCCTGGTGGTCAGTGCACATCATAGCAAGCAGTTGAGCAGCCTTGGCATATCATTAGCATAGTACCCTTTGATTGGTTGTTTGGTTATTCTGCTGTTTGGTCTATTTGCATATTACCCTTTTATTATATAGCATCTGCTAATTGCCATGCATAGTGCTCAATGCTGGGGGTAAGGAAATGAAAGATGAGCTCCCTGCCTTCATGGAGCTCACAGTCTAGTGAGCAAGGCATGCAGTTAAACCCACAATTAAAATAGTTAGTGAAAAAATATTCTGCTGGAATAAGCATTGACAAAGAGTATCCCAGTAGGGCCTGGGGTGGTCAGGTCACCCTTTCAGAGATGAGGAATCGGCTGAATCTGGAGGATCAGATAAGGGAGCCAGATACCAGAAGAAGGAAGGATCTTCATGAGAAAGGAATAGTTTGTGGGAAACACTCCCTACAGCATGGTGTGAGTGGTAGGTTTTAGCTCAAAGATGGAATGGATATGATGAGGAAAGATTGCCATGAGTTTAGGACTCTGAATTTTATCATGAACAGCATGAAGGAGCCAGTGAAGAATTAAAAGCAGAGGAAGTACATGATAATATTTATATTTTAGGGCAATCATTTTTGCAATAGGGTGAAAAATGCATTATAGCGTGAATTTTTGAGAGACTATTCAGCTCCTTTAAATAAATCCTGTTAAAAGGCTAAATTAATATCATAGTAAGGGAGATGGGGGGAAAAGGAATCTAGAAATTAGAATCAACAAGATACAAGTACTAATTAGATGTAAAGAATGAGGTACAAAGAGGAATCGTGAATAACACTTGCATTTCTGGCCTGTGCATCTTAGTAATAGGTGGTTATTTCCTGAGACCAGGAATGCAAAAAATAGGGGGAGGAAACTCATGGGTTGAATTTGTAGTTCTTATAGGACTAGTTCCAGAAACTTGATGGGACAGCCATTTGCAGGATGGAGAGGGGTGAGAACTGGTCTTGGATGTGTGGGCTGGGGTCTCCACATGTATGCACTCAAGGTCCTCAGGGATGGAGCCGTAAGGTTATATGCATTGGCATCCTATGCTGGAGTTCTGGTCCTCTTAGCCCTGAACTGGGTCCCTGGCAGTAACAGAAGAATCCATCAGCACCCATCCTGACATCAGCATCAAGGATAGGTAGGAGGAACTATAAATGAAAGTATGGAAGCCAGTGGAATGTTTCTCTCCTGCAGTTATCCAGATGGAAGACATTGAGAGCCTGGAACAAAGGAGTGGCCTTTGGGGCAGGGGGATTTGAGCAGGTAAGAGATAAGCAAGGTGTATCTCTTCTATCCTCCTATCTCCATTCTTCAACCTTCTATCTCCTCCCTGAGGTGGCAGTTCTCCTCATCTCCTCCATGTTCCCTCAGAGCCCCTCCCATTTTCTCCAGGTAGGAGACTTACCCCCAAACTGGACTGTAAGACAGGAAAGAGGTCTGCTTGATCTTTTCCCCCAGCCTGTAGGTACAGCATCAAGCACCCAGCACTGTACATGTTTTAGTAGTCACCCTCAGCCCCATGAGTAGGCCCCACATGTCTCCTTACAGAAGTAAGGCCAGGTGGGACTCCAAACACTCCTCTCCTTGGGGTCCACATAATCAGCATGGAGCCTTCCCTACTTCCTGTGTTCTCTGAAGCTGCCTGCCCTTCTGGACTGCAAACACGTCTTTAAAAAGGAATCACTCCTCCTCAAGATCTACTTCAAAATTTCCAGCGAGTTCTCTTCTTTTTATCTTACCGCCCATCATCTGACCCCATTCCCCTCTGTTCCCTGTAATAAACCCTTCTTTTCAACTCATTTACACACTTTTTACTGGAACATTTTATCTGAATTTTGGTATATTCTGGCTATTTCTTACTCAAATAAAAGACGGCTTCTCTTTTTGTTTAAGTGTGGAGTCCTGCACAATTATCTTCTTGGTGATATGCCTTCTTTCAAGGCCTTTCTGAAATATTTTTTTCTGTGCCTGAAAGTCAGTAGAGTTTTGCACAGGGACTGTAATGGCTGAGTCCAAAGCACAGTGGTATAGCTGTCTATTAACCACTTAGTACCTCAAGTGTATCACTTTGATGAATAAATAAGTTGTCATTTGCCCAGCGGTCATATTCTTGAGTGGTAATGGAGAGCTCTATAGCTCATCTTCCTGATACTCATAATTTAGACCAGTTTCTTCTAAAAATATTTAATTAGGCTACCAGTTTGGCTCAGTGGAAAAAAACATCAGCCTGTGGATTGTAGGGTCCTGGGTTCGATCCCTGGCTCTGGTCGGGGTACATGTGGGAGGCAACCAATTGATATATCTCTCTCACATCAATGTTTTTCTCTGTCTCTCCCTCTCCTTTCCACTCTCTCTAAAAATTAATGGGGAAAAAATATATTCAGATGAGGATTAACAAACTAAGAGCATTTAATTAATACTCAATTTAATACTTCAATATTCAATTCAATTTGATTCTTCCTAAGACATTTAACTCAACAAATAGTTATTAAGCTCCTATAGAAAAGACTGGCAATTTTCTGTCTCTTCACAGGATATCTAAGATCATCTTGAAAGTTGACCCCCATGTTACAATGTCACCACTGAAGAGAGCTAAGTGTCAACTGTAAACACTGTCTGGGCTTCTTTTAAGTCATCTCTGAAAATGTTTAGTAAGCCAGTGTCTTATCCTTGATAAGGATGTTCCCCCCCGTGATGATTAATTTGATGTGTCAATTTAGCTGGGCCATGATGCCCAAATACATGGTCAAATGTTTTCTGGATGTTTCTATGAGGGGGTTTTGGATAATATTAACATTTAAATCATTGGGACTTTGAGTAAAACATGTCTCCCCCTTCCCCCTGCCCCACCACAGTGTTGGGCATCATTGAATCAGTTGAAAGCATGAATAGGACAAAAGACTAGCCTCCCCTAAACAAGGGGATATTCTGCCAGCAGACAGCCTTTGGACAGCACAGACTTTTCTCTGGATCTCTAGCCTGCCAGTCCCGCTCCCCACTGCAGATTTTGGATTTGCCTGCCTCCATAATCATGTGAGTGAATTTCTTAAAATAAATCTCTTCACACACACACACATATCCTGTTGGTTCTGTTTCTCTGGAGAATCCCAATCAATACACCCCCATTCACCATCTAGGTCTTTGAGGTGGACGATTTCATCTTGGCAAAAAGGTAATTTGGGTAGAGCGAGGTTATTGGAGATTATGACTAAAGACCTATAAGCATAAGGGAAGAAGGGATTCTCTGGAGCTCTGATCCATGACTTGGCATATGATGTGGGGGAAAGAATTCCTGGGAGAGCTAAGCAAGAGGAGTAGCCTCTTATAATGGTATCCTGGAAGCAACCTAAGAAATCATATATGTCTCTTAGAGGGTATCAATAATTAATGCAATTTAAGTAATTAAATTTAAAATATGTTGAAGTTTGGTTTTCAGGGTCCTTTATGTATTTTTTGTGTATTACTCTGTGAAGTCATTTCATCAAGACCGTAGGGGACTGGAAGATTGCCGACTCCACATTAAAACCATTTTTCTCATACTGGTGTTGACATGGTGCTGGGACACATAGTATCTACCCTACTTTGTAGCACTGATTCCAATCCTTATGGCTCATAGAAAGCAGTAAAACTTTTCTTTTCTCAAAGTGCCCACACAAATATATACCATTTTATGCAATGAATGGGCTCCTGCAAATTTATGTGTTGCATACCTTTGTGAATTGCTTTATATATTGAAGACACATTAGATGAGTTTGCTACTTCAAGAAACTTTGCAAGTATCTCATTTCTTAATGTCATAAGCCATTCTGATTCAAGATCACAACCTATCTCTAATGTATTAGTGTAAGAGTACATTCCATTCTGTGCTTAAGAGGTTTAATAATATTCAATTGCCTGAAAGTTAATGTAGAAATGTCTAATGTATTAGCAGAAAGTAGCTTAATGTCTCAAATAAATGCCAAGGTGTCCAAATCAAACTGATTGACAATCTAATTAGGAATAAATGTCACTGTTATCCATATTTCCTACATTTTTTTTTTCAAAAGAAAACATTCACACAGTGAAGGGAATCAGAATCTATTTTTATATCCCTAGAGTTATAAACATTTGTATCAAAATATTTACAATTATAGTATATGAAATATCAATCTATTAAAGAAGAAGCCAAATACAGTACTAGAACAACCCACCACTGTAATGCAGTTACATGAGACATAAATGGCACAGAAACAAAGTAAAAGACATGGGAATACATGGTTCACTCCAGTCATAGTCTGACTTTTTAACATGCGATTATCTCTTTTGAATATATCTGATATGTAAGTATGCTTCTGCACATAAGACAGCCTTCTATAGTCATGTGATAATTAAATGATAATTAAAAAGTTTATTATCCATAGCTTTTGCTTGCCAGCCTCGCTACCTTCAGCCCAGATAATTCAGTGGTCTGTCCTCAACATTCCCTTAACCAGAATGAACATAGAGAAATATACTTAGTAAGAGTCCTTTTACATAAATACTAGCAATCATTGCATAACAACTCCCCAAAAAGGAAAAGTTTATAAGAAATGACATGAGGAGAGAGCTAGGAGAAGAAAAGTAGGCAAGATGTCTCAGATTCTCCCTAAGGTAGATCTTCCCAGGGTGATCAAGGAAATGTCTTCCTAAAATAAACCCTTTAGGCAGAATCTGAGATGGCTTAAAATAGCTGCTCCAGGCTAGAGCAGTGCCTGCTTAACCAGGAATAACATACTACCTCTAAGTCCTATATAGAAAAGCTCTGTGGCAACAGGCAGATCAATTACCATCTGACTGGGCACCACCAGAGATTTGTGTGTGTGTGTGTTTTCCTTAAAGAAAATACCTGCCCATCACCTATAATTTTACTTCTCTCACAGAAATGTTCTTATTCTCCTGGGAGCACAGGCACTCTGTTCTTATCATGACTTAAATATAATATGCTTAACACTTTCCAATTACATAGCACCTTTCACCCAAGGACCTATTGTTTGGTTTTGGTTTGTGTGTGTTTCAATTAGCTTCCAGAAATGTCTTGCCTCCCCTATGAAGCAGGATAGGCAAGCTTTCCGAAAGCTGACCACTCCAGCCAGTGTCAAAGCCAGAGTTGCCTCTGGTCCCCAATATGGATAATTAGAAAAGTTTATAATTTCGAGGGAGAGTAACGGAGTGCGTTACAAGGAGCTATGTCCGTCTCTCTCATTCTATATTTAAAAGAATCATTGCTTGCAGGGAGAGGGAATCCTAAAATCATAACCCTAATATAGCATTGTTGCAAGACTGCCCCGTGAGCCCATAATTAGTGTGGTGCTTTCATTGGTGGCATTACAGAAACTCCACAAGAGCTGCCCTGGCTCTAAGCGAGAGGCCTAGCAAAGTCCATAGCAAGAAGTCTCCAGGAGGGTCAGTTGTGTGAGGGCTGGTCTGGGTTCGACCGTTCCCCCTCCCCCGTCCCAGGCCTTCCACTGTGAAAAGTTCTCTTTCTTGATTTAACTAACCCACCAACTTGGCTTCATGACTATATCCCTTCCGACCATTTTGTCACAAATACCACTGAATTGCACAGAGCTAAATATCTGTTTTCAAGAGGGATAATGGCTCCACAGCCGAAGCCCTCCTGTGGGCCCTTCAGACTGGAATGTGATGTTTTGTTTTGGGTCAGGAGGGCAGGAGGGCTTCCAGGCTTAGCATACTCAGTACAAAAACAAGATTTGCCCTTGTTGGAACTTGTACCGCTATTTTAACTTGGTGCAGTAGGTCTGAGGACCACAGTGCAAGACCCAGAATTCACCCTCAGAAGCGGAGCCAGTGGTGTGGCAGCTGGTGCCCCCCCCCCGCCCCCCCCTTTGAGTGAGTGTGTGTAACTGAGAACTGGTGGCTGGAGAGAGGCTCTCTGGCCCACATCAAGGGAGCATGGAAGTTCTAGCCAACTACTTTCTCCCAAGGGCAGGGGCTTGACAGTAGAAAACCTCCTGAGTAAAGGTTTGGGTTTCAGCCTCTCCCACCCTCATGTCCCCCCTCCCCACCCCCCTCCCCTGGCTTGGCTTTTCCTGCAGGGCAACTTTCACTTCCCTCCCAGATTCCATGGCTCCCTCCTCCCCACCCCACCCCAGATCCCCATACACTTGTTCAGCCTTATTTCTTTCGCAGGACCAGGTAGAGAATGCCAATGATGAAGCTAAAGCAGAAGCAGATCCAGGTCAGGATGAAGCAATAGCCGTGGTGGTTTGGGGAGTATGAAATTCCATAACCATTCGCATAATGATGAGTGTAGATGGACGCCCCAACCATAATGCAAAGCCCTGCAATGGAAAAAAGAAAGTTTAGGTATTTTGTTTGTTTGGGGGGAGAAGGGGAGTTATTTTGGTTTCTTTCTTTCTTCCTTTCTTCCTTTTACATTAAAACCAAGAACAGGTTTTGTAATTTTTAAAAGATCCTATTTTCTTCATCTGCAATGGGAAAATGAAATCTGGCTGTTTGGCCCCAAACAGTAGTTCTGTTGATCTGCCCTGATCTGAGCTTGGTGGTCCTGTTGATAAATTAGAGCTGCTTGGGCTCTCACATCTGCACTGGGTTGTGGCTGCAAGTGTGAAGTAAAACACAGAACCTTATGTCCACAACCCAGCCCATGTAGGCAGACTGCCCCGGGATGCAAGCATGCCACCAAACTGGATATGTGTGGGAAGAATGCAGGAAAGGGAGAGTGGCAATAATTGAGAGCATTGTGGCGGTGGCTTTATCTTTCGAGGATTCCCACCTGTCTGGCCCTCTTCAAGCATCTTGTACACAAGTGCTGTGGGTGGGCGGCCTGCCACTCGGGCGCTGCCTCAGAGCACTAGACTTAAACAACGAAGCAGACAAGGGTTCTTATTCCAAGCAGCTAGCAGGGGTTTTCAGAAAGAGGACAAATAACCAGACCCATGTGCTCATCTGTTCAAGTTGCCGGGAGCACCCATGGTAAGATCTACTTAAAAGCTTTGCCTGGGTAAACTGAAGTCTGCGCCTGAGATACTCACAGCACACCAGCATGGTGGCCCCCGAGAGGAAGAAGCGGTTTCCCTTCTCCATGGTGAAGAGCTGGAACACGAAGACCACGAGGGAGATGACGGAGAAGATGATGGAAAGGATCATGAAGGCCTGCACTGCCTTGAGCGCATCTGTGGACACAGGGGCAGGAGAGCAAGGGTGTCAGGCCAACCAATCCCCGACAGGCTGGACATTTCCCCCATCACAGAAATTGTCAGCACTGAATACAATAGCTTTACAGATACCTTCGTCAGCATATGCCAGGGGTCCCTCGCAGTGACCGTTGCTGCAGTTTTTCCAAAGACCTACTGATGCGCTTCCAAAATCTGAAACCACCCAGACCTGAAACCAGGAGGAAACAAAGCATTGTTTTAAAACTGACCCTCTGCTTTAAAAGAAAAGGAAATATCAAATCAGCTTGTGTCGGAAACAAATCTTAAGCAAGACACCATATTTAGCCATACATGTGGCTATGCAACCCATCTCTTAGTGGAAATGAGATTCGATCAAGATTGTGTTGCCTGGATAGTGTAGCTTGGTGGTTGAGTGTCAAGCTATGAACCAGGGTTGTGGGATCTATCCCCAATATGGGGAGTGCAGGAGGCAGTCGACCAATGATTCTCTCTCATCATTGATGTTTCTACCTCTCTCTCCTTCTCTCTTCTTCTCCAAAATCAATGAAAATATATATATTTTAAAAAGATTGTGTCATGTAATGGCCTGGCTAAAAAAAGGGGGAAAAAAATAAGGAAAAATGTTCAACTGGAGACAACTAAGAAACACAGGATAAAAAAAAATAGCAATGAGTCCTGGTGGTTAATAAGCCACTTTCATCTAAACAGAAGGATCCAACTTTGATTGTCACAACATGCAATGTAATTTCATAGCAAAATTGCACATCAAGAACTTTACTGTGGGGCAGCTGAAAGTGGCCAGAATATATTCCCTGAGGCTCACCACAGGACCAGCTCCCCTTCTTACTGTGCCCAACAAACCCAGTTATCCTTCAGGAATGGGAAACAAACCCCCAACTGTCCACATGGAGTGTGTCTGCTAAAATGCACATTACTGAAAAGGCAAGGTCAAGGGCGTGCAGTTTCCTGCTCCTGATTCAGTATTCAGCACTTTGGCATCCATGAATACACTTTGAAGTCATTCATCAGACCTATTATCCTGAGAGACTCAGGGATTGGCATACAGATGGCTGAGTTAGAGTCTGGGGGAGGCTGCATGGGCAAGGGTTCTGTCTTATCACAGTCATGCTTACATTGGCCATGCTTATAATCACCGCGCCCCCCCCCCCCCCCCCCAGCCAATGTTGGCAAAACTCTTCTATCTGAACTTTAAAACCCATTTATCCTTTAACTGTGACAGGGATCTATGCAGATTCTGGATCCATCATTTGCCTATCTAGCGACTGGTGTTTTTTGGTTTTTGTGTCCAATAAGCTGTCTTGTTTTTCCTGAGAAAAGCAAAAGAAAAGCAAACTAGCACTAGAGGGCAGAATAGCTCAAGGTTCTGAGAGAAGGAACACGCTCCCTCCATAATATTTTATGTTGTTTCCTTTGAGTGAGTGATAATCTTGCAAAATTCCACGTTGACAGGCTACTACTCTCTGCCCAGAACTTGAATCCATCAGTCTGGCAACCAAAGCTTCTCACCATCTCACTCTCATCTCTCCTAATTGAGGTTCCCAGAAGGAAGGGAAGTTCTGCCCCTGACACCTAGGTGTCTTCATTATGCCCTGAAGGAAGTCAGTCCCTCCCACCTGGGCACCCTGCCTGGAATGTATCCCTATGCTCCTCCCACTATTCCGTCTTGTGCCAAGAGAAAGCCCAGCCACCTAGCACTCCTGCAAGCTTCACCTCAGCTGGGAAGACTCCTGTAGAGACTGAAGAAGCCTCATTGAGTTCTCCTGCCTCTAGTCTCATGCAGACACTGATGACTTTTATCCTCCTGTTATTTAGTTATTTGAAGTGTGAGAGAGAAAGAGTGTGTGTGTGTGTGTGTGTGTGTGTTTCCACACCTAAACTGAAAATTCATGAAGGGCAGGGATTGTGGCTTAAACGTTCTTTATAGCACTTTATGTAAATATTTAAATAACTCATGAATGAATGAATGAATAAACAAAAGAACATTACTCACATTGGCAATGGTGGAAACAAATAACATAATGACGGTGGCGATGTGGACCACAAAGATGCCAGCCAGTAATACCAACATCTTGGCTTTTTGATGACTTGGTGAGTTCCGAGTCCTGAGAAGAAAGGAGAAAACAAGAGGGAAACAAAAGGTTACTACTGTCAGAGGCAAGAAGATAATTCAGCTTTCCCACACCTGTGGGCTATCTGCTACAATCTGAAGGCGCTGCAATAAAAACCACCACAATTTCATCGTAAATTCCTAAAAACATTAGTTAGCCTGGTTCCCTAAGTGCCTATTCGTCTATTGACATATACCTATATATAAACACAATTCTGCATCTCAGGTACTTATATACCCATCTCTCCAAAACAGCCTGTTTTAAAAAAGGACATTTTATAACTGTTACTACTTTATTTTGTTTGTGTTTTAGAGGCCAAACCGTAGGACTTGGATCTTTTAAAGGCCTCCTGACAACTATAATTTTCAGTGCAGCAGCGTCATATAAATTTCCATTTTCCACTAGGGCAGTGTCCTTGCCTCTGTCAAACTGTGCATCCAGCAATTGTCATAGAAATGGATGTGTCCCACAGAACAGCAGCTATTACTCGGTGTCCATAGACTGAAGAGGCGACTAATTTGATCCCAGGTGAGATATAAAATGTGAGAGCCACAACTTCTATTATTATCGTGCTGTTTGGTATTCAATAATTATAACAACAGAATTGCAGTTTAATGGTCTGATCACCTACATATTGACCATTTCAGATTTGTGTCACTGCACCTGAGCCTTTGGGCTGTGTGTGCCCCATGGTGAGGAACCTGCTATTGGTCTGGGAGCCATGTTATATTTCACAGACTCAATATGACAGTTTTGGGGGCTCTAGAAGCAGGCAGCTTGGAATGCCTTCTAAGCGTATGCGACATTTATACAGATTCCAGTCCTTCAAGACTTAATGCAGAAGACAGTCAAATGCATAAATCACATGGTGGGAGAATTGGGAACTAATATAGATTAAGAATGTGCATGGATAAACAAAAGCGTTCAGCCATAATCTCAGCAGTGTAGAAAAAGAGAGCCCATTGATCGTAAAACCCAGGACATAAAGGGAGTGTGAAGGATGCACATGGGAGGCTATTCTGGTTTATGTCGGCTGCAGGAGTGCTGTGTCATGCCCAAACAGTCACATGCAGTGCAGACCCCCAGGGACTTCAAAGCAAAGGGCTCTGCTTATTCAGACCCTAGCAGGGTGGGACATGTGGACTTCCCCACCTAGGGGCTCTGCACATCCTGCAATCAGCCCACGTCTCTCTCTCACTCTGCCTCATTTAATTGAAGTGTTGAGTGTGCCTGAGCCACTTTCCTACTGGAGCAGGTATTTATTGAAGAGCACTAATTGCAGCACTTCAGGTGCCTTTTATCTCTGCTCAGGAAACACTAGAGTACCTTGCTCTTTACAGGCCAATAGTGAGAGGCAGACACTTCCACACTTGCTCCAACAAGCCCCGCCCTTCTTCCCCATCCAAGCACTTCCCTTCCACCCAGGCTATTTGGTAGGAATTTGTCCATTTTCACTGTGAGTTGAGTGACAAAAATGATGAAGTTTCTCCTGTCTCCTCGGGGGAGAATTTGGAGCTTTCATGTGTCTGCTATGAATACTCTCTGCAGGCCTTCAAATTCATTTTTGCTTTTCTCAGGCTCTTACATACCTCCACAATTTTCTGCTTGACTTTAATGCACTGTGAAAAGAGGTTTTTGGAGTTAGACAGAGGTTGAGTTAGAATCATATAAAGTTACTTGACCTTTTGGTCTCAGTTTCCTCCTATATGAAGTGGAAGATTGCAACAGGGAAACGTGAGGGTTAAATTGGATTACATATGTGAAACTCCTAGCACCATGCTTGGCACACAGCAGGTACCAAAGGGGTTGCTCTGCTTGTGGTTGTAACTATTATTATTATATGAAACTGAGTAGCTCTTGCCAACCCAAACCAGTCAATCAGTCACCAGGCTGCCCCATGTTAAGTGCAAGTAATAGGATATCTGCCATCCAGGTCACAAGGGCGTGTATATGCAACCTTTCTGGTCCTCTTACAAGTTGCCATTATGACTAATCCTTGCCGCTTGAGTGGGAGACCACTTAAAACACACCCTCAGGAATGAAGAGGAGAAAGTTCATTCTTCTCAGCCTTCCATGTCTTTGGGGACTCAACAGCATTTTCTGTCTGCCTGATTTATACCTGGTCACACCCTCCCTTTTGATGACTTGAACATCATTGCATTCCAAATATCTTCCTCCCCCTGCACCCTCACCTTGGCCCATCCACCCACCTCCGGGGGGCACTCGAGTTCCTGGCCTGCACATCTCACTTCTGATCTAACCCACAGCCCCATCTGATCATTGTCTCCTGCCCAGTGTAGGCAAAAGGAGAGGTGTGGCGGGGGCGGGGGTGAAATCAAGCAAAAAAGTGACTCTCTTTCATCTTAGATTTCTGATTGTGTTCCATCCACTCACCAAGGAAAGAAGCACATTGTCTTGGAATGGCAAGTGTTCTTAGTGTGCAGAACACACAGTTTTCTCTGCTTTTGGCCTCTGGATACAGCCAGAGGAAGTGGCTGTTTAGTAGAGCTATCACTTTATACCTATAACTTCATCTTTTCACTGCCCCAAATTTGTCAGGTTTTTTAGTGTCATCTATTGTCAGTGTAGAAGGGCTTCCATTATTTTCAGTGGCCCTACCAACACATGTGGAAAGAGAATGAACTGTATCTTTAAATTTCTGGCCTGGATCATTCCTGGTTATTCAGTCTCTATAATAATGACCCTCAGCAAAGAAACCCCCAGCCTAAGGAAGTTGGGTGGGAAACAACCCTTAGATCTTTAAGAATGAGTGGCACCTAATGGGTGAATGTCTGGGGGTCTAACAAAGAGCAGAGCAGATAGGTTTAAATAACAGCAGATCTCATTCTCTCGACTTCTACACACCCATCACTTGCAGTATAGCTTCGAGGGAGACTCATTTTCTGCCCTGGTGTATATCTTGCTTCATAGCACTAAAAAGAGACCATTTCTGAGCATTAATATCATTGGAAGTATTGGTTGCTATTGGCAGTATGTTCCACTAAAACAATAATTGACTTCTCCCTCACACCTCTCTAAAATGCCATGGATGGCACTCTCCAATGCAAAGCATACCCCTAGTCATAGCTGGGCAGCTCGAACCAGGAAGTAGACAATAACAACATTGCAATTCTGACTACTTGGGTGCAATGCCTGCCTCTCTCCCAGCATTTGATGGACCAGGCAGTCCCAAAGTTTGTCAGTTGGTTGTTGGGAAGTCCCATAACAACAGGGTTATTTGTGGTGCTTAGACTCTCAGATACAGGCCACCAGAGCTAGTCAATGCACAGTGTCCTTAAAGGATAGGACATCCACTGACTATATTATGTGGGGTTCCAGGAACACATTTCTCCACCCACCATTGTAAGCAGAGGAAGATCTCCCCCTATACCCTCACCAACCCAACATGCCCAACACAGGTTGGTCAAAGCTCCATGGGCTGGATGGAAAGCTGAGAAAAATATAGGAGGCATGAATGTTAACTCTAGAGAAAAGTGACTGCTAAGAGAAATGGAGGTAAGAGACTAACAGCCACACATGGGTTTTCTGTTCTCCCTCCTAGATTCTTCTTTCTGTCCTAAGGCACAGGCCTGCCAGTTCCCTTTCCACCGCCGCCATTTGTTGTTTCTGACCATGCTTCTCCTTTCCTCCCCACAATGCCCAGGCCGCATTAGCGAAGCTGTCTCTTTATGCACCTGTCCCAGATGCAAGCCTCACAACCATTCTAGATGTGGGTTAAGTTCTTGGCTAATAGAAAATGTATTGCAGTTCCTGGAAATGGCCCTGAGGATTACAATTGCTGGTGATGGAGGCTGTAAATGATGACCTCCTGTGGGCAGGGGGATAATTGCCCTCCAGTTGCCTCCATTCACTTAAGTGATTGTTGGTTTCTCGACTCCCTCTTAATACGTTCCCCCCCCCACAAATGAAAGAATCGAAGGAACATAGCTCTGAGACTGCCTTGCATTGATTGCCTCTTTGCCTTTGTTTGGGAAACCTAACACTTCTAAGGTCCTCAGACTATGAGAAATTTATCAGGCTCTTGTGGACACCTTTTCTTTTTTAATGAGAAACTAGTACTACGGAGACTTTAAGATAATTGACTCCTAAAAATGTTGGTCATTTGGCTTCATGTTTGCTAAGCTCCTGGTCAGATAACTTCTTCCTGCCGTGTTGTCTGTGTGCTTATTAAACTGCCACCGGAGTCAGGGGGAAGTAATTCTTTAAGGTGATCTGTGGTACAATCATTGGGAACAATACAATAAAATAGAGTAACCAAAAACCTACTTCTCCAGCAAAGGAAGTGGTGGAAATCCCAGGCTTGAGTCATTGAAGAATACCCTGAGCCTGGCGGTATAACAGTCAGAAACAGGGAGCCAGGGCCCTGTGAGCAGCAGGAGAGTCCCGCAGAGCTCAAATGTCCATGATTCATCGGAGGGTGGGTGAGATTCTCCCAGACAAAGGCTACATGGAGATATCCTCTACCAGATGGCGCAAGAGAGCTTTCTGGGAAGCCTGAGGCGCTGGCTGGCTGGAGAAGGCAGTTTGGTCATTTCCCTGGCAGCCCAAGATGGCCCAGGCTTTTCTGGGGAGAAGAGAGTAATAACAGCCAGATGCTAAGTCCCCTGTTTCGCCTTCCTCTCATCCTGCTTTTATTGCCCAAAACATCACAGTCCGGTCATGAGTTTTTCCTCCATTATTTATCTCGCATCCATTCTTTACTTCCCATTGTCCTTGTCCAGTTCATGTCCTAGCCTGGACCGCAGCATCAGCATCACCCAAGGTCCTTTTTCCGAACGACCCCTCTAATATACCCTCCACACTACCAGTGTGTTATCTGACCATGTTACTCCTCTGTTCAAAATCCTCCAAACTCCCCGCCACCAGGAAAGAGACTCCAAACCCTGCAAGCACTCAGGCCCTGGCAATCCTAGGAATGTGGGGATCCTAGGAATTGGGTTTCAGAAAGAAAACAGCTTCCTTTCTCCAGTAACTACCTATCAAATTCTTTTCAAAAAGCTCAAATCCTGCCCCCTCTAGGAAGCCTTCCCAGATACAGAGGTCAGAAGTTGTCATTTCTCCCAGTTATGCTGTAGCTCTTCCATTGCCCTTTATGAAAACCACTAGTGGCAGCCTGGTGGGTAACAGCTATTTTCAGAAATGTTTGGCTCCCCCACGCTGAAGACCCTAAGCTCCTGAAGGAAGCATCTTGTGTATGATAGGTATTGAATAATTATCTGTTGGGTGAGCAAATAAATATATTCTTCTTGATGGAAAAATAATGTCAAAGAGACTGAAGGCTTTATAATTAAGAACAGAATTCTAGAGGGAAAATCTTTCCTTTTAAAACATAAACTTTTGTCCTTTGTTATTTTTAGATTTATTTATATATTACTATAACTATGTATTGAGCATCTTATTACATGCAAACTGTTATATATTTCCATATAAAAACCTATGTAAATGCATGAATATCTCCTCAGTACATTTGACTATATAGGGATATATATGTGCTTATTGTCCTTTATTCCAGAGGAAATGAGTGAAAAGATAATATCTTAAATTTCTAAACACTAATTTGTCCACGGGTTTAACTTTTCTAACTCAGTTACAGAATCTCTGGACTGCAGTTCCTCCCCAGTACATGAAAACTCACCTACAAAGCTACACCAAGGAACTACCTAACTCAGGCTTAAACTCCTCTGGTCACGGGGAGTTCACTACCTACCAAGACACACACCCCCAAAGTAGGAAGGTCCTTCTGACAATGCATCAGTCTCTCTTGGCAACGACTCCCCTGAACTTAGTCCTGCCCTTTGTCTAATGCTTCCTCTTCAGCCCGTTTCTAAAATGGTTACCTTTGCAACAGAACTTTCAGGTAATCAGAAAATTAGCCAGAGGGCACCACCTGAGGTTCCCAAATCTCAATCAGGTTAGAACACAGTCCTGAGATGACTCGACTGCCTTTTCATTGATTGATGTTTTTCCAGCAGTGACATCCCACCCTCTTTCTGGATAACTGCAAACTTTGAAGAAAGCTTTCTCACACCATCTGACCAAAGGCGGGCTGCTTCCTCCGAGGCACAAGAGACGATGAAAGCCAAGCTGCTCCTGGTCATATGATCTCCATGAGTCAGCCCGCGACTCCGTGCCATCTTCCTCAGCATGACACCCGAAACTCCGGCTGCAGCTGCTCCCTAAGGACACTGTGTAGGGCTGTGGCACAAACGTCTTCCCAGCCTCCACACATCCAGGTCAATTTTGCTTTTGTTGGTTTGTTTTTGATGTGTTTGTTTCCCACCGGGGAGCATTTGCGTGGGCAAAGTGGATGTCTATTTCACACAGAGGCAGAAAAGGAAATACTCTCTTCTGGAGCAGCCATAGAGGATGTATCCTGAGGAGGAAAAGGCTGGGATTCAAGTCAGGCCAGTGGATGAGACCTTGGATGAGCTTTTCTGGCCATTGTTATTGTTGTTTGATATCAAGTGTACTTTCCATTCTAAATATTGTTTTCACGGAGGGGTGGGAGAGGGGGGCATTCATTTCTCCGTGGGAAACGTGTGGAGAGAAAGCTCCTGCAGAACCATTTCCTCCTGCCTCGGGATATCTGACACTTGGTGTGGGAGGTGAGAACTCCGGGTTGCTCCTCACTGTATACACATCATACCAGGCCTGTTGTTTTTAAGTGCAGGGAAATTTTTATGACCTGGAGAAACATCAGCCATCAAGAAGCAAAAGTAACAAGGATCTCCATGCTCCAAGGAAAACATCTATTTTTTTTCATGATCCTGGGGAAAGGGGACTGCATCTCTCCAGTGCTGGCTAACATAAACAGGGCACCATGGAAAGGGTAGGGTTGATCGGCACTGGCATAGACAGACTAGCGCAGACTCCCACGTAGGGAGGAGGGACTAGGGGGCGGGGCTGAGGGGGCAAGCATGTTATTTTAAAAAGAAGAAGAAAGAGCACCTATTAGAAAGCCAGCTTCTCATGAAACTTCAGCCTGACCAGCTGCTGACTTTGGGAAAATCACAAAACCTCCCTGGTCCGTGGCTCCTAGAGAGGCAGTACCTAATGGTAAGGCACACAGGTTTGCGGTTCAAATCCTGACTCTACCACTTCTTTTTTTCTCTATTTAATTTCCGTTTTACTGAGGTCTAATTGACATATAAAATTGTCAGACATTTAAAGTATACATCGTGGTGATTTGCTGACTCCATGCTTCTTAACTGTGATCTATAAACCTCATAGGGTTGATGTGAGGATTAAAGGGCCATGCCTGACACAGAGCAAAGGCTATACCGTGGCTGGTTATCCTTTTTGTTCAATCATGTAAAACGAGAGGCTTCGGCCAGCGAAATGGGCTTTTGGCTTCTCTGGCAGCGTCTGAGGACCAGCAACTACGCTAAAGGCAAACAAATAGCATGAATCTTGTTTTTGCAAATGCTCCCAAGGAGAATTCCGTGTCTCTCTTATTTCCCCTTGTCCGGGGAGGGAATGGGTCAGGGCCACATCTGCAAAGGCTGAGGCCAGGCGTGGGCTGCGAAGAGGCAGCCAGCCCACGCCCCCAGACCGCAGCTGGTCAGGCCCTAGGGCGAAGTCTCCCGGGCGGGCGGGCTAGGACGGAAGCATCAGTGTCTTCTGCTTCTGTCAAAGAGGAGCGCTCTGGCGGCCAGAACGCCTTCAAGGGAGAGGTTGCCAAAATAATAACTAGGGTTTGGAAAGAAAATCAAGGTGTGGCCCGGGCCCAGCGGCGCTTGGGCGGGTCGACAGTAGATGGCGGCAACATGCTTCAACCAGCAAAGCTGCAGCCTTGAGGGGTGGCAACGAGCTGGGAGGGGCACTGCCCCTCAACCGGAGGTGCCCAGAGAGCACTGGGCGGGCTTCGAGTTTTGTCACTCTTTTTTAGGGCAGTTGGTTGTTTAGAAGTTCAGAGGTGGTGAAGTTATTCAGTCCAGTCCCTGGACAAAGGAGGAAATGGAGTCCCCAGAGGGAAAGCAGAATGAGAACTGAAGCCCGCCATCTCCCGCCATCTAGGCAAGGCTTCTTCCACTCTAGTGTGATCTCGCTCCTATATTTGTCTTAGAGTTCAGCAGGAGATCTCAAACTACCCTGTTCCCCCTGCTACCTTCTTGTTAGTCAGGGAGTCAACACAGCTCCTCAGAACAGTGCCACTGGCAAAAACAAAGGGTCTTTTTAAGGGCCACTGCTTCTTCCCACCTGGCCACCACAGGCCCGGACCCACCCCCACACTGCAAACCCTGAGATGAGCTCCAAACATCCCGTCCTGCCCCCCACCCTCAGCACGGAGTCCCCTCCTCACGGAATTACAAAGCAAAGGGAAGCTCCAGGCCTCAGCTCTTTCTGAGCGAAGTGTGAACACACCCACTGGTCTGACTCATTGTTTCAGGATAGGAATCCTCTCTCCAAAACCAATAGCTCCAGCCCGTTGAGGAGGGGACTTTGATTAATTGAAGGAAGAAATCTTAGTATCAAGAACCTCATTTGGCTCTCAGCTCTGATCTGATCCTTCTGAAAAGAGTTGAGAAATGTCTGGAAAATCACTGCCCTATTGGCACAAATATTCCATGGAAACACAAATGATACCAAGGATGTATTGACCAACATTTGTGCCTGTGCAACTTAAGATTCTTCACCAGGCACAGTGAACAGAATGTTTGAACCTGAGGCGTGTCCTGAAGCATGAAGGGTGTGTGGTCCCCAAACAAGAGGGAGGGACTTAGGAGTGGAAACATCCTTACACTTCTGTCTTGCTCTTTCACCTCCTTTGTCTTTCTCTGTCCACTTTGCTTTTTCTCCCCCTTCTAGGCCTTTCCATTTGCCTCTCTTCTTTGTCCCAACACAGGGGCCCTAGGGAAATACAGGCAGTCCCATTTGCTCCTTCCTCTGCCCTTTCCTCCTAGTAGCTTCCCTTTCCTCCACTCAATGTGTTCCTTATTGGCTCCCATCCACACCTTGGCGGACACACCCTCACGCTGCAAGGTCTCCCTCCTTGAGAAGAGGGTGGAGTTCCTTTCCCAGGACCTGCTCAGTTTCTCCCTGAGCCTGGTTGGGTGCCTGGCTGCTCTCAGTCTTGACAGGCTTAGGTAGCCTGCCCCTCCTCATCAGAGCTGGCTTCTTTGTGTTTTATTAATCAAACCTCTTTCTTTTCTCCCCAGAGCTGAGTGAGTGCTCATTGCTATTAGATGATGAAGCCGGCGAACCCCATGCCCAAGAAATCTCCAAGTGGATGAAGCAGAAGAAACTACCTGGGTCCTCGATCCTCTAAAATGGTCGTTTCAGTGCAACAAGTTGCCTCATTTCGCTTTTCTACCAATTTTTATGGATTAAACTAGCTATGAGCCAAGGATTTCTCAAGATAGGAATGTTAGGACCTTGGAACAATATAATTTCAGAGCTGCACGGGTCTTGGAAACCCCCAAGTTCATTGAGAAGACAAGTGACCTAACCATGGTCCCACGGCAGAGTCGGCACAGGACCACAGCCCCTTCGTCTTCCTGTTCAGTGTTTGCATCTACTCCGGGATTTCTACCACCAGTTTCAACCTATGCCTAAAAGGTTCTCAATTTCACCTTCCCCGATGGAAGACAGAATTCATGAAATAAGCTCAGAAAACACAAAAACTGCCACACCCACATAAGGCCACTGGCACTAGGGGCTGAGGAGTCCATTTTAGCAGGAAAATGCCATTTCCACAGCAGGAAAGGAAATGTTGATCCAAATATTTTGTTAAAAGGGAAGAGAAACAGCAACATCCATGAGGATTTGTAGTTTTATCTTTATGCTTCCTATCAGTGAATCTTCCAATTAGATTGAGAGCAATGACTTTACCTAGCCAGCGCCAGGGACCAAAGTGTTACCAAGTATAATCTTGAGACATTGTGTTTGGGGTGGGGTGCTGGGAATTCATTAAACTACTAATAAGAACCATATTTGGGCTCCCTTGATCACTAAATAGAAATCAGAGTCATCTGGGCAGAACTGGGAAGAGGATTGGAAACGGGAAGTTCATGGTCAGAAGACCCCAGTCCTGTACTGGTTAAGGATGATGAGCTCCATCAAGGGATTGACATCCAGATCATCTGCCAGCAATTAGACCCAGGGTACACCAATTGGCAGCCTGTTCCCATAGTTACCATGACAGGTGGTAACAGTGTGAAGGCACGGGCTACAGGAACTCTGGACCAAGTTAAGGGACAACCCCCACATGACCACGTTAAAAGCCTCTGTGTCTGGTATTAAACTGATTTAACCATGACCTTGTGGGGAGCAACTGGGTGTGTCCCCCTGAGCATGTATATCTGAGAGTCCCAAACATCTCTGAGCTTTTGTATATACAGGTGGTAAGTTTAAAGAAGGTAGAAAATGAAATACCTCGGACTCAAATCATATGGCTATGCTTTACTACGTGCATAGTTTCAAAGATTCAAAATGTCTCCTGCTCCTTTTGCTGAGTCTCAGGCAATAATATTCATAATAATCAAGTTTGATTCATTAGCAATTAAGTAAGGGTTAAATGTTTAGAGGTAAGAAGCATTGGGTGGAGCAACAACAGAAATGGAATATTTTCTGGGTCGCTTCAGGACCACAGAGCTAGGAACAAAGAATAGAAGTTCTAGAAACCCAATTTCACTGGATTTAAGAAACTCTAATCATTAGGGCTGTCCAGCAAAGGGGGGTGGGCATGGACGTGCACTCTGAGGTACTGAGCCTCCCATCCCCCACCCCAAAATGTTAAAGAAATGTCAAATGGCCATCTGTCCAGGATGGTGTAAAAATAAGATTTCGGCATATTGTAGGAGAATGGAAGAGTGGATCTTCAAGATCCCTCCCAAACTGAGAATAAAATTAAGGATGGAATATAACTAAATTTGTCCTGTGCCCTTTTCTCTGGCCATTTTTTCAGATGTGTTCCCCATCAGGCGCTGATGAGCCTATAAAAAGCTGTTTTGCTTCTTCCTGCGGGACCCATTGATCTCAGTGGTCCGGCATGAACCAAAACCCACAGAGCCAGCCAGACCAAGCCAAGAGAGTCTTCATCCACAGCACGGCCTTGGTGAAGCCCATTCGGTAACACCGCCCCCCCACCCCCCATGTCTGCATGTCCCCCTGGGAACTGCATGGGCCTACGCTGGTCTCAGGAGGGAAGTGGGAAGAGTTGGGAAAGCCACAGCGAGTCTTTTCCGTGGTCTGTGGAAGGATGTCTCTCCTTCCTCGGAGGTCTGCCCTGAACTCCTGGGAAGTAGCCAGCGTCTGTTCTGAGATGTGATCTGTCCTGGGTTGGTCCTTGACAACATTCTGACAACTCCCAGGACAGTTTAGTGCCCTTAATGTACAGTCTGGGGGGACCTCTGACCAGGACACCAGACCGGATGTCCCGCAGCCCTCCAGACAGTGCTCCGCCCCCGCCCCATTCTTCAGAGTCTGGGGTGGAATTCGAACCTCCTCTGAGGGTGAGAGGCAGCAGGGGAGGAGAATCTAACCCTCACCGTTCAGCCTTGTCAAGGACTTCCAGTTGAGATCTAGAAAAACTGCCTTCGCTAAGGACTCTCACTACTTCTTGGAGGAAGAGGGGAAAGCGGGAATCAGAATTGCATTTTTTTTTTTCAGTTGCCCTCCAAGCCCAGGAAATAACACGCAGCCTATTATCTCATTTATAAAACTACCGTATAGTGTCAAACAGGGCACAAACAATGCAATCCATGATGGTTTACACACAGAATTTTCAATTTGCTGTTAGCTTATTAGTTTTAACCCACGCAAAACGGAAAGATGTGTACTAACTTCATAGAATACCATTGCTATCAACTTAATAATGGCTTCCCTAATCCACATCAGGTAATCTGGAAATAAAAAAAACCTTTGAAGCCAGTGTGGGAGTTCCCTGCATCCCGAAAGGTTGCCCTTGCGTTTACTTAATCATCCCCCTGAGGGCAGTTTTCCCAGGAGCGTTGCCTGTACAGTGTACACAGGCTGATTACATTTAAACCTTCCCTTCCAACGGACTGCGTTCCTAAAGGAAAAGTCTAATTTCACCAGACAAGCTGAATCCTGTCATTTTCGTCCTCTTGTTTATGTGTGTGTGGCGCAGGAGGGAGGTGGGCGGGGGGGGGGGGGGGGGGGTTGGAATCCACCCGTAACTATGTTGAAATAGGCCACACCTCACCAAAATGCTAACCTAAAAAAAAAAAAAAAAAAAAGCAAACAGAAAGCACCCTCCTTCCTTTCTCCAGATTCACTTCGTGATTAGCACGAGTGTTTGCATCTGTGCAGCCACAACTTGGAAGCGTGAGACGATACACGTCCCCGAACAATGACTGCCTTCCATTTAGAAAAATTCCACATCCACCTAAAAAGCATTTTTTTTTCATCACTTCTGATTTATTAACTGTTCCCTCAGCACTAAAATGCAGCTATTTCTGGGGTGGAAGCACAAAGCCATTCAACATTTGTTACAGGAACAGATGAAGTTCCCCGCCCCACCCTCTCCCCCAATTCCAGTTTCCCTCCTGCCTCTCGCATCGTGCACATCTGGCCAAGGAGAGAAGGAGCTCGGGCTCCGGATTCTATTAAGTGAACCCCTCCCGGAGTCTTATTTGAAAAAAGCAATTGCTTCTCTCTCTCTCTCTCTCTCTCTCTCTCTCTCTCTCTCTCTAACGGTTTCCTTTAAACAAAACCCACCTCTCTTTCCCAACCTGTGGGCAGAAAAAAAAACACTTAAATTCAAAAAAAAGTGAATGAACAAGGGGAAAAAGGCAGCAGTAAAAGCCACAGCAAAAATAAACTGAAAAGCAACCCTCTATTCACCATCACCCCCAAAAGACCAGCAAACAACCAACGAAGCAGACACAATTCAAGTCCTGAAGCAATTTTTGAATCAAAATGGAGGAATGGGAAACATCTGGCAAGCGCCGCCTGTCACTTCAAAGGTTTGTGGCGTTTCCTCCGTAAAGACTGTCCTCTCCAGGTGTGTTCCAAAGTCTCTGCTCCCTTCACCTCTGCAGAGCAAGCACCCAGGTACTGCAAGATCATGACAGCCCTGTCCTGCTGAGTTCCCTGGCCCTCCCCGCCGTCCACATACGTTTCTCTGAACCTTACGGAAAAAGTTGTCTCAGTATCCACTTGTAGCCAAATGCTTCAAAGATTCAGTGCAAGGAATCACAGAAAAATTGAAAAGGGAAAAAGAAAAAGAAAAACTTAGATGAGGTCAGAAGAAAGAGAGCAGTGGAAAGGAGAGAGAATTCTCTGAGTTTCCCCACAGTGTTGGGAGCTGTCCTACCTGAGGGTCCCAGCGAAGGAGGTGCCTGGAGTGGCAGGAGCTGGCAGCTGCCCGGTCTGCTCTTCTGGAGGTTTGTGACCACAGTGAGGGGAGGAACCTGCCTCCCGAGGTTATAAGTTTCCTGCGCTGGTGTGCTGGGGTGTGTGATGGGCGGTTTCTTTTCCCTGTGTTTTAAAGGAGTTTCTATGAATCAGTCTGGCTTAAAAAAAAAAAAAAAAAAAGATTTGTTGGTAAGCTACGCCCTTCTAGGTTGGCAGGCTGTCAAGAGAGGTTGGGAGTGAGCCATCAATTCAAAGAAGCCTGTTTAGGCTCCCTCTGACTCAGACACACAGACCACAGTGGAAAAAGGAGTGACATTGCTTCAAATGAGTAATAGGAGTCACACAAATAGATCTGTTTACCGAAGCCCATTCCTCGTTACCAAAAGGAAGCCCTGGTTACCAAGGGGATAAGGCAGAACACAAGTTATGTGCCCAAACTTCATCTGGGAAGGGTGAGGGGAAGGGACAGTGTCCTGCCCATTGAAATCCTATTTGATCGGCCAAGGAGAGTCCCATGCTCCCTCTCCCATCAAATGCATCAGCTGCTGTTCACCATCAGGAATGATCAGATTTCTTTCTTATTTACTTCCCTGCCTGACTCGGGTGCACTGTCCTCTAAGGAGCGGCCCTGGAGGCAGAAGGGGACACGCCAAGAGCCCAGGTAAAGCTGCCTCTGAATGACGGCGCACTGGTTGGACAGCCGGCTGATTTATCATTGCACTTGGTGAATGCCCCTGCCAACTCCACGCAGTCGGGAGGAAGTGGCTGAGAACTTTGCTCTGTGATCTCCATGCACTAATCATGTGGACCTTGCTCTACAATTCGCTGTCCTGTGCTCAGCCGGAGCATAATTGGCACAACCCCCCTGCACCACTCCTCCCTCACTCAGCACTGGAGCCAGGAGGGGCCGGAGGAGTCATCTAATCTCAGCCAAGGCATTCCACTGGAAAGGAGAGTCCCGATGCCTGAGTTCAAGCCTTGCTCTCCTCCTTATTATCTGTGCAACCATGGGCAAATCAACCTCTGCATGCCTCAGTTTCCTTGTGTATAAAATGGGGGTAGAAGGTTCCTATCGCATAGAATTATGGTGAGAAACACAGAGAGAGCTTATAGCAATGCTTGGCACATAGTAAGCACTCAATCAGTGTTAACTATAATGATTGTTGTGCTAAAGAAGAAACTCAGGCCCAGAGAGGTAAAGTGACTGATCCAAGGAGACACAGTTAATTAGCAGGAGCAGCTTGGTTCCAAGTTTGTCACATCTAAGCAACTTTATTTCTATTATTCAATTCAAATTATTCTTATATAGTTAATTATTTATTCATTCATTCAACCAACATCTGCAGGGCACAACGTCCTAGGCACTGTCAGAGCATTGGGTCACAGATGTGAGAAAGATTTCTAGGAACTTAGATGCCATAAAAAAAATCAAAAACAGACTGGTGGCTATTCACCTAATATTGATACAATTAGGTGGTAAAATTATAGGTGAATTTTAGTTTCTTTTGTGTCATAGTTTCCAAATCCACTGCAATGAACCTATACAACTTTGGTTTTTAGGGAAAAAAATGTTAATGGAAAGGAGAGAATATTTTCTGAAGTAGATGATGGGGAAAACACCACACACACACACACACACACACACACACGCACACACACACTGATTTGATGCCACAACTTCCCAAGTCCAAGAACTGAATTCTGTCCCTGTCAGGATGAGACAGGGTAGATTTTTCATTAAAAACGGATGATGTGGCAGCAGATGGCTTCAGTTTCTCCCATCTTTCCTCCCCCGCCTCCCCCATCACTTGTTTGATAATAAAAATGCCTGTTTGAGAGGAGCCACTCCCAGCAATAGGTTGGTCCCTGTGATCTCTGAGCAGCCTAACCCTCGGGGAGGGCAGGATGGTGAGGCCCAGGAACCCTCTTGGGCTATAAGAACAGAATGACACACATTCTCTCCGAGCAGCATTCTACCACTCCCCCTGGCCTTCTCCCACCCTTCCGTTTGCCTTTCACCCCCAAGGCCTTCTGCCACTTTCAAACTCTCTTCCCACTGCCTGGCAATGGGGTGAGCCAGGGATCTGCCCTCTTGCATATGGTTTCTCACCATAATTCTAAGGGAGTAGATAACATAGTCTTCCTAATGGACCTAATAAGTCTCTCCTTCCAAGTACATTTGGAGATGTAGGGTTTGGAAAGAAAATGTTAAATGCTTTGGCTCTTAAAACACACACACACACACACACACACTCACACACATAGCACATAAAGCTAAGTTGTGTAAACATTTTTTTTAAATAAATGCCAATCCAGGATCTCTAAAGGCTCATAATTAACCCTTGAAATGGTTAATTATGAGCTCATTTTAAAAAAGCAAAGTTATCAAGTCTGAGGAGGAAACTGGACCTGTTCTGGCTGAGGCTCTGGTCCATTGTGCCTCTGGACGGGATTAAAGCAGTAAGGCTGTTTCTTTCCATGGCTGTGAGCTGGACGATTTTAAGTCTGCGGACAGACAGCGAAGGGCCCAGGGTCTAAAACCGCATGGGCCTGGAGAATGCAGCTCTGTCTGGTGTCTTCTCAGTCCATTCAAACTCATAGGGGTCATCTGCCTTCCTGCTGTGCTCCCGTTCCCCTCCTTGGGAAAGTGGATTAGACACATTCACATCCCGCATGAGTAAAGAACTGGGCAAAGTTTCATCTGACCCCAATAAAGCCATATATTCTTGGGAAGGAATGTCCCTTCTTGCCCAGTGCCACAGTGCTGCTCAGTCACGGCAATATTTGCCCCTCCTTCTGAAGCAATAAGAATCAACTTCTGGCATGGTGCCATCTGGGGCAGATTTTCAAGTATGAACTGGCGTAAATGCTTTCAGTGAATGTAGGAATCAAGGGCTTTTAATGACTAGATATAAGGAGAACTCTCCTAAGGTAGGTCTGGCCCCTCAATGGCTCCTAGGAAAGAAAACTAAGAAGAGCTTGAACTTGTTTTTGCTCAAACTCAATTAGCCAAAAAGAATCTCAAACCTGCTCCCCAAAGCTGTGATATGTGCATCGAATGTCATTGTTCATATTAGCAACCACTGCTTGAAAGGTAAATTGATTAAAAATGATAAATAGCATTTTTCCAAGTGCTCCTTGCCACTCCTGTTTGAAATTTGAGAACTTACCAGAAATTTCATCTTCCTCCCTGTCACCTCTTTCTGTTATGCACCTCTCTTTATTTCTCCCACAGGCTGTTTCTTCCTGCTTTTATTGTTTGCTTTCTTAAAATCCTTTCAGCAAGATGTGATTTTACAAAATGAGAAGTCTCTAAAATCCTTTTAGTCTTCCCTTTTCTTGTCTCTTAGCGAGCTTGTCCCGAAACTGCTTTTGAAAGATAAACCTGATGAAACTCCAAGTTTCCAAGATTACGGGCCCTTGGCCTGAAATTTCCAGCTGAGTGGAAAGTCTCCATAACAAAGCGCTATGATGTAGGCGGTTGTAGAAGAGACATGGCTGCGTTGAAGAAGACGTCTGAATCTCAGCAGGTGAAATTAGCCAGCCCTGCCACCTTGGACAGTTACCAAATTAATATTAATTGCTGTAATCAACTTGTTCAGGCAATTGGGATGTGTATGGATGGCTGAAATGGCTAAAAGAACAGACCTCCCAACCTCTGTCTACATGGCTATGGCTTCATAGCCAGAGAAGAATAACAAGCAAACAAAATAAGAAGTGAAAAGATCCTATCTTTCTCTAACTAAAGTCAACTGCAACACCAGAGGGAGATCTTAAAGGTATATTGCCTTCTTCACTTTGCCCCTCATGCTACTGACCTCTTGATTCCTACTGCTTAATGGACCATTTCAGGTACTGAGTATTCATAAGTGATGGAACAGTGACTGCCCCTCCCTTTGCATAGAGTGGGCAGCAGGTCCAGTAAGTAGATGTTGCCTACATTAAAATCTAGTACATTTAATCAATGGAGTGTCCAATTTTCAAGTACAAGGATCTGTGTCCTCCTCTAAAATTTTCCCCTCAAACTCAGCTGCTGACCAGAGCACCCTCTAGCTAAGCTCCCACAGCTATAAGAAAAGCAATGTACACATATTTTTAAATTTGTCCATGGAAATTGTCGTGGAAGGGGGCCAGGCAGCCCATCCTGGGTGGGGGTGTGTCTTAAAATGTATTCCCCACTAGGATTGTGTGGTCAGTAGAACACACAGGGACACTATAGAAGTAACCTTGGAGACCAAGTTAGCACTTTCAGGATCACAAATTATGTCTTAGTAACCACAAATAAAAAGTAGAGTGACTCAATAATTCAGCCTCTTTGGAAATTCTTTCCGGTTAAATTTTAAGGTGATTAGTTAAATATCTTTAGGTCTAACAAGACTAAACGACCTCTTTCAAATCCTTAAGACTGGTTCACGTGCACGCGCGCGCGCGCACACACACACACACACACACACACACACACACACACACACAAAACAAGGTAGCATTTGCCATTCCAAACACATGGATGCCAGGTCCACCCCACTCCTTATGGGTAGTGCGTGGAGGTGTCTCAAGGCTCTTGGACCTGGCAGAGTCTGCAGTCTCAGTTTTTACAGCTTGTCTTTCCTAGCTGGGCTGGGTAGAAGCTGACAGCACACAAAGCTCCTTTTCCAGACCCCACACTGATCATCCCCTCTTTGGTTAACACACTAGACTTTAAGCCAAATTACAGTGCTATCCAGTATGATTTATTCAGTTACATATTTCTAGTTATAGTTTCACCTTAGCCATACTTGCCTGAGACTACACCCTGTCATGTAAATTAGTCTGGGGGGTGGGGGGAGGGAGAGGGAAGCGGGGGGGGGGGGGCGTCCATCAATCTCTGCCACCCTTTGTGACTATTTGCGGGGAGGGTCTCATCCACAGAGGCTCAAACCAACCACTCTATTCTTCCTAATTTTTACTCTTAATAAAAGACTTTATTTTGATGTTCTGGGAATGTCTTAATATACTGTGTGGACTAGGCATGTCTTAATATTCCATTTTACTAAGAACTTTCATTTGAAGATCCAAGGCATCATGCCCCCCAAAATGCCCTTCCTTCTGGATTGTGTGCTGAGCAGCACTTGCCTATATTGAGGGGAAAGCAACTGTTAACCAACCAGATGTGGGGGCATTCATTCCCACCATTCTGCAGATCTCTGAAACTGCACACAGGATCCATGACCCCAAAAGGATGTCCTTTTACTATTTGATTTCTGGTTGTAAAAAATAACCACTATTTTTTTTAAATGTTTTTATTGATTTTTAGAGAGAGAGGAGGGGAGAAGGAGAGACAGGGGCGGGGGGACATCAATGTGAGAGCAAAACATCAATCAGCTGCCTCCTGCATGACCCCTATGGAGGGATCTAAGCCACAACCCCAGCATATGTGTCCTGATTAGGAATCAAACCGGCAACCTTTAGGTGCATGGGACAACACCCAACCAAATGAGCCACACTGGCCAGGGCAAATGAATCATTCTTTTGAACAAAATTTCAATAATGCATTAAAATGTAAATAATAAAATTAAAATAATCTTAAACTTCGCTTCTAAGATAATTATTGCAAACATTCTTTCATTTGTAGGTATACATGTATAAAATATGATCCAAGATGATATATATCAAGCATGGCAAACTCATGGCCCACAACGAATATTTTTGCGGTCCAGCCAATATAACGGTATGTAAGAAACATTTTAATAAAAATGTCATAACTTAATTTTTGCAATATCCTGTTACACATTTATTAATAACGAACTACAATGTTCGCTAATGACTGATTACTATAATCGTGTTGTATCCATTTCCCCTACGCGCCTTACTCGCGGCGCACCATTTCTCTCCACTAATACTAGCAGCGAATATTTTAGCAGCCGATGGCCACGTCATTAGTCTTGTACTGACTTGTTTGGTGTGCGCAACAGCAAATATTTCGCTTTCGGAGAACAAGAAAAATAGGTTTATTTGCATTACGCTTATTAATTTGTGCAGTTATTCAGTGTCTGGTAAGTTCATGTTCAAGAAAAAATATTAATTTTTATTAAAATGTTCTATTATTTTATGTTAATGATTACTCATTTATTTCAGCCCTTTGTATTCAGCATGTCTCTATCGAAATAAACCTACATTTCTATGAAAATTGAAGCTTTTGGGGTTTTTTTGCGGCCCACATAAACTTAAACCTTGTTTCTGGCTCGTGTTAGCCTTGAGTTTGACATGCTTGATGTACATGCTGCTTAACATCTGCTATTATCACACACAACAGGTCACAGGGTCCCCTCTAGCTCAGCCCCACAGCTTCCCATGTTAATAAACCTAGATCTACACTGTTCTTTGTAATGGCTACAAGTATTCTGTTACATGCATCTACCATAAAGTATTTTTTAAATTCTCTATTAATGGACAATAGATATTTATGTTGCTTTGATTTTTGTCACCATAAACAATACTATCATGGAAATCCTTGTACATAACATATCTACACATGAAATGACAAATTTGTTCTCTTACTGAATATTTTATGCCCCATTCACTGGATTGGCATGTAGTATAGATTACATCACTCAACTGTGTGCAATTTTGGAAAATTTACATAAGTACTCTGGATCCTAGTCTATGCTATCTATGGGATTTTTTTTTTTTTTTACTAGTGGCTTATAAAAAACAAAAATTTATTTCTTGCAGTCTGGAGGCTGGGAAGTTCAAAATCAAGGCTCTGGCAGATTTGGTATCTAGTAAGGACTTCCTGGTTCATAAATGGAACCGGAACCCAAGCCCAGATGCCTGCTGCCACAAAAACTAAATTCATGAAACAGATGCTGGTAAAAAAGGGAAAGTGGTTTACTCAAGTGCCAGTCACCTGAGGAGATGGGGGACTCTTGTTGCAAAGCCCATTCCAGAATTTCAGTGCAGACAGAGGTTTCTATAAGGAGGGAGAGAAAAAAGCAGAACAATAAATCAAGGGGAGGGGGTTGAAAAATTCTCTGCATGCAGACTAGCACAGTCCATTCTGATACGGATCTCAAAACTGGTCAAGTGATGATCTGGTGTGCGTCATCCTAGTCTTCATCATCCTGGTTCTACATCATCCTGGTTTTACATTTGAAGGTCAGCCAATCTTCCAGCACTGGGATGATTGAAGGTCAGAGTCTGCATCTTCTGAAGTTAGTTCCTAGGATTAACAACAGGAATTGATTCTCTCATGGTTCTGGAAGACAGGAGAAGAAAATCTGTATCACTGGGCTAAATTCAGAAGCTGCCCCTTACAGTTCCTGGTGGCTGCAGGCATTCCTTGGCTTGTGGCTGTGTCACTACAACCTTTGCCTCTGTCATCACATTGCCTTCCCCTCTTTTCTCTAGTCCTCATGATCTTGAGGGTTCCTCTTAGTATTAAAATTTATGATAATCACTTTCCCAATTCTAATAACTCATGCAAAGCATTTATAACTGGATGCTAACCAGCTCTAACTCTTCCTTCTCTTTTTAACTTCATCAACAGTGATCAATGATCAACAGGTTATACTATTGTCCTTCTGATCTTCCATCTGAGAACATGAATCCAAATGGGACTGCTGAACCCTAAATATATAGGGCTGGGTAATTGCCAGGAATGTGAGATTTTTAAGATTCTTTAGTTCTGGCTAAATTCCATGGACTGCTTCATTAGTGTTCTCAGATTGACCACACCCATTTCCCAAAATTCCAGGCCCATGACATTTTACTCTCATTGTGTGCCTTAATCCCATGGCTCAGGATGTGACCCTAGCCAATTGTACAGGATGGAGCCCACATTGAACTCAGAGAGGCCACAAGACATGTGCCAGTGATCTGTCCCTGATGAGCTTATAGCTCCTTGCCTCCTGGTACCATGCGGTGCCCTCATCAAACTAGATGCAGTGAAACAGACAAGTCCGGGCTGGTGGGGCTCTTGCCAAGGAATTTCCAGCCTTAGCTCAGAAGCAATAAAATGCAAGGTCCGTGCTAGATGGTGGCAAGATGATAGCTGCACAGATTCCTTAGCCCTGGTGCTGGCTGGCTGATGGGCGGGGCAGGGAGGGGTTGACTCACTGGGCACTGGCAATCAGACTGTCTTCAGCCTGCTGAAGGGGTGCCCATGGATTCAGGTCCAGAATAATATTGACTCCAAGAGAGAGGCCTGCTACAAATAATAACAACAACAGTTAAAAATTTACATTTGCATAGTATCTTATGGACATACATTTCTTGTATTTTAACCTCTTTTTAAGAAAACATAATGGAAGAGTAAAATTGAAGCTCAGAAAGGCCTAATTGCTTGACCAAGGCCACAGAACCATTAAGGAAAAGCATTTAGCTTTCTTAGGTGTGTTTTTTTAACTCTTTCTTTGCTGAAACTTTTCTCTTTCCTCTACATTACTTACCTTTTTGTGGCTCGTGGAAGCTACGAAGTGTCTGCTGTAGATCCAGGGTGGTCCAAAAAGGTAGAGGATTCCCAGTATCTGAGGTGGTTTTGAACTACTCCATTTCGTTTTCTATATACTCAAGGAGCAGCTTGTAATTCCAAAATATCCCTCCCCACAATCTGCACCCGTGTTCTCTGAGTAGGCAAACATCTGGATTCTTTGCATGCCTGTCAATCTGATGAGAAACAGCCCTCCCTAGGGAAATTTAGTTGAATATCCTACTCTAGCTACCAAATTCAATTTCATGAACCAGCTCAAACTTCTATCCCAGGCACTCTTTGGACATACTAGAAACTTTCCCCCAGAAAGAACTCTTAGTTAAAGACAAAGAATTAAAGATTATAAGAGCTTTATGACAGAAGGTGCACATCTGATGAATGGTCAATGGATAGGATTTAAGAATTTATCTTCTCAAAAGAGAACATAAATTGGTTTCAGAATATGTAGAGGGGCTGCCATCTATGGGATTTAAAACAGTGATAATTAGAACTTGGGCAAAGCACTTAATGTCCTGTTTGGGACAGTGGATCTCTACTTGCCAGGTTAAGGAGCTGCCATGCTGTGGGAAAGCCACACTAAGGGAATGGAGAGGCTCAGGTGATGAAAACCACAGCCCCACTTAAGAGAGAGCTAGAGGGAACATTCTCCTGGCTCAAGCACTTAGGCTACAGCAAAGTAATGCTACCTAAGGGTAGGAGTCCTTTATTCACAGGTGCATCCTAAGCAGCTATAACAGTTCCTAGCACTTGGTAGGCAACCAGTAAACATTTGTGAGTGAATGAAACAGAACTTTCTAAAGGATTTCAGTAAAGAATGTGGGGTATTCTCCAGAAGTAGATAGAGTGATTAACAGCATATAGTGTCCCCTTAACCCACCAAATAATAATAATACCTGAAAGAAAGCAGGTTATTCATCACAACAGTGATGAGTAAACTAAAAAAGTAAGCACAGGCTCACTTTACAAATATTGCAACACACAAGGTAGACAGCTAGTGGGGAGGGACCTGGGGAAGCCATGGACAAAGGCGGTAACACATCTGCTACACTCTCAGTGATATACCCACTTATTCTGGCCATCTTAATAGAGGACTAAAGGAAAACATGACTGCAAGAAAGGAATGTGTCATAAAAGTGAGCAAGCCATCTGGGCTTTTAACTGTCACAGAACTAAAAGCATCACAGAGGGTATCAGATCACAGAAATTGCAGGGTTGGAGATAAGGCTCAGCTCAAGTAATTCAAAATCAGATTCATGATCTTCTCTCTCCCATGTGCACTTCTCCTGTATTTCTCATTAGCAGAGCCTTCCCTGGCACCCCACTTCCTAAGACTGGAGGAGGTGCTCCTTTGTGGCCCCAAATCTCTCTGGGCTTACCCTCCAACAGACCTCCTCGCAAAATTCTGGGCTCCTTCACAGCAAAGTACTATGTCAGTCCTTGATGTATTTCTGCTCCTAACACAATACCTAACCTACAGTAGATACTCAATAAACACCTGTCCAAAATTTAAATGAGTTAACAGCTCCATTATCCACCCAGTTCATTTAGACTCCTCCCTCTGCCACCTCCAGGCCAAAGCCACCAAGTTTGATTTAATCCATTTAAAATTTATTTCAGGCCTAACCCCTGTTCTTCATGCCTACTGCTATGGCCTTTGTCTAGGTATTCTTTTGTCTAGTAAACTGTTACAGTGGCCTCCTAACATTGGTCTCCTTGCCTCTAAGCACTCTCTATCCCAAGATGTACCTTTTACTAGAGGTTTTGAACCAGCAGGTATACACATAACCTGTTTGGCCCTGAAAAGGTTCTAAAAGTAATCTAAATTAGTTTTCTATATTTTAAGATTAAGAAATTTCAAATAAAATTTTGGTTTTCCAAATTTTATTTTTTAAAAAAATCAGAGAAACTGTCAACAAAGAGACTTCATTCCCACAGGGCAACACTAAACCATGAAGAGCTGGAGCGGGGGCATGGAGCCTGCTACCTTCAGCAGGGACATCGCCTCCTTCCCACATGGCCTGGTCTCTCAGCTTTAGGGGCCTGGTTCCCTGTAGGCATTGGGGTTTATGGGTCCTGCGGTTTCCTGCCACCAGAGTTATCTGTATAAAATACAGATCTTACCAAAAAGGATCACATAACTGCAACCTAACTTTGCTGGAAAATGAAATCATGCTATGCAAGGCCCATCACCCACTGGCCCCATGCACCTTTCAAGCCTATGCCCTCCTTTTACCCACCCTTCACCTTAAACGTAGTGGGTATTTTCTCATTTCTGAGGCTTTGCTTAAGCTCAAGTCTCCAGTTTGAGTGCCAGGTCTTGTGATGTAGGGGTAGAAGATTGTGCTGAGATCAGACTGCTTAGGTGCAAACCCTCTCTAAGCCTTCATTTCCTCCTTTGCAAAATCCAGATAATACTGGTTCACTCCTCACGGGGTTATTGGGAGTGGCAAATAAATAATAGTTGTAAGGTTTCTAACATGAGGCCTCACACATAGCAAGGGCTTACCTGGGTTGTTGTTTTTGCCATTGTCCTACCCTTCTCTCCCTGAAGAAATGCTGTTCTACCTCCATAGCCAGTTCCAATGTCACCTTCTCAGTGAGGCCTCCTCCAGCCCTCCACCCCACCCTAAGCAGAATGAGTAATCCCTCCCCAGGATCCAGAGGGTTCTGCACCTTCCTCTAAGATGGCACTGACCACACAGTCTCACCCTTAGCTGGCCCTTGTCCATTCCTCTGTTAACCACTCACTCCCTAAGGGCCAAGTTGTACATCTTTGGACACCCAGGGCCTGGACACTGTAGGTACTCAGTGTTACTTGAATTAGTTGGGTTGGAGGTAAAGACAGAAACAACCAGAGGGTCAAACAATTGTTTCCCAGAGTCCTATACACCAAAGATTGTCATGGGATGCCATTTGCCACCTGAACGTAGTCAATAAAAGACAACAGAAAGGAAAAAGGGAAAATTCAGAGCATTAGAGCAAGCCACATCACTTAATTATCTGACTTTTGTTTCTCTGAGCCTCAGTTTTCCCATCTGTAAGATGGAAATAATAATGCTTTCCCCACCTCATTGGAATACATGAGATATAATGAGGGTAACATAGGTGAAAACATTTTCCGAACTACAAAACCTTCATTCCAGTACCTGGCCCAGCCTGCGACCCTTACTTAATATGAGAATTGGAAGGTACAAAAATGAATTTTCTATAGGATCTGGATTTCTAAAATAGTTATAAAGTGTGGGTGGAAAGGCAAGAAATTATCCCCCAAAACAAATACCAAAAACCCATGATGAGACTTCACTGAGATGATGGGCTTGGTTTGAATTCCAGCTTTTTTCACTTTGAAGGACTCTGGGCAAATTCTTAACCTTTCCAAGCCTCACTTCTTTATCTCTAAAATGAAGAGAATAAAACCCATCTCAGAAAGGACAGAGCATATGTAGGAACCTTGAATACTACTTGTTATCAAGGCTCTCAATAATGTCTGCAGACTTGCTAAGTGATAATCAGTGAGCACTGGATATAAGCAAACTAGAAATACCAATTTGAACTTAAAAATGACATTAATAACATTAGAATGAAGGCATAATATGTATTTTCTTGATTTGGGATGGAGGGGACTTGAGTGTTCAAAGCCCTATAACCCAAATCAAAGCCCTCTGTAGCCCTGTTCCTGATCACTCACCTGGATCTCTGTGGTCACTTCCTATCTTGTCCCCCAACTCCAGGCACCCTCTCCTGATTCTTCTCGCTCTTCTCAGAGTGGCTTTCCAAAATTACCATGGCGCTCCTCTCTGGAAAGCGGTTCAATGGCAGCCCATCATTGCTAGAACATGGACCCACTACTTGGCCAGCATGCGAGGCCTTTCACAGTCAGATCCTGCCAATATCACCAGTCCCATCCCTCACCAACATGTCACCTCACTTCTCATGCCTCATATCCCAGGCACATGGTTCTAGCACATCCCTAAGCCTTCAACATCCTGCTTTGATGAAATTCCCTTTCCCTCCCACCTGGTCTCCAAGACTCAGCTTGGGCATCAACTTCTCCAGGAAGACACCCCCCACTTAGCATGGATTTGGTTCCCCTACGAGGAGCTCCCACAGCCTCTGAGCACAGCTGTCTTGACATCATCACAAGAAAACACAATATTCATTTACTTGTTTGTCTCCCTCTTTCCATCAGATGGTGAGATCCTGGAAGGCAAGGATGGTCTATTGTGTTTGAATCCTCACAAATTACCAACCATGCCTAAGCACAGTGGGTGCTCTATTATTTTTATTGAACAAAATATGTTTATAAGTTAATGGATAATTGTGAAAATGTACTATAAATAAGTTAATCTCCCTGCCCCCTTCCAAAAAATCACTTGTCTCCTGTCTTTAGGAACTCATATACATAAACAGAGACCCTGTAGCACTATGTTCTGAATTTGGACCCTACAACTTACTAACTGTGAGGCCTGAGCATATAATGTAACCTCTATAAGTCTCAGTTTCCTTCTCTGCAAAATAAATATAATAAGGGTGCATGCTTCATAAAGATTTTATGAGAATAAGACAAGGTGATTCAGATAAAAGACCGTGCTATAGCATGTGATAAGTGTTCAATAAATGTTTAAAACAAATTAAGGGTTAAGAAGTCTTAGTAACTGCCTTGTTGATAATGAATCAGCAAGCAGTTGAAAGCCTGTCTGCTAGACCCATGGGACACAAAAGAGAGGTCTGAGTCACCATCATGATATGGAATCCAGATCGCACATGGGAGGCACAGTGCACAAAGCTGCGGAAATGCTTGTCCCAGGTGCTGGAAGGGGCACCTGAGCTCAGTGGTTAGCGTGCCCCTTGGCAAAGTGGCTGGAACACTCCAGAAGCAAATGTGGCCATTGCAGCAGCCCCTGGTCTTCCTACCTCCCACAGTGTTAGCCTCTATCGCACTCATGGACCTTTAATTTGCTCTGGAGCACTTAGCTCTCTCCATCCCGTGCTTTACTTCCCAACCTTTTGAGTGCTTTCTGGCCTTCTTGACTCACTTCCCATGCAGTCCCTCAGGTCGTAGGCAGGCCACTTTTAAAAGCCTGAAGCGTCTCATAGTGTCACAGTTGGCTTTATCAGGATTTTATCGTATGGCCTTTGAGTACTCACATGGATGAACTGTCAAGATCAGTAAGAGAGGGAAAGAAATAGTGCCTGGGGAAGGTGGAAGTCCATGGGCTAGCTCTCCCAGGTCCCATCCTGAGTGTCCCTTCTCGGGGAAGGACTGATAGGCAATCATCAACTCTGTGATGCTAGTAAACTAGCTTGTGCCTGCTGGAAGGAAGGTTTCCAGGAGCTCATGGCCCCTTGGCTGATGCCTGCCTTAGACCTATACCTTAGTCAGCCCCATCTACCTTCTGCCTGCCTCATCTCAACTCCCTTTCCCATCAGCAGCCCCGGGTCCTAGAAGTGCTCTCTGCCCTGGTGACTCCAGGTCAGAGTGTACAATCTAACAACACCCCCAGTGTCTAGTCACCAGGGCACATCACTTAACCTCTCTTTGGCCCCCTTTTAGTCACTTGCCCCAGGCAGAAAGCTCTACAATGAAATATGAGTTTGACTACCATTAGCACCCCTCAGACTTATGACGAGATCCCACAACAACCGTAGGGTGCCCATCATTTTATTTCACATAGTTATGCGATATCATGATAATCATAATAATGGGTACGACTTTCTGCGTGCTTTATGTGTACCTTACAACAGCCCTGTTTCTTCTAAAGGTGGTGTTTCCAATTTAGAGATGAGGAAACTGAGGCTCAGAGAATGAAGTAGCATGCCCAGTCACAAGGTAAGTGGCCAAGCAAGATTTGAATCCATGGCCTTCTGGCTGAGGGCAGAGCCCTAGTTTTTTGCCCTTGCCACCTCCCCACAAACTCTGCTAGAGTGAGGGACACCCCCACACCCATGCAACCTCCCAGTCCCAGAAGCAGTGATGGAGATGGCCGGACATCCCTGCTAATGCATCTACCCAAAGGGTATAATTAGGCAATATCATTGCTTTTCTTCAAAGTGTGTAACATGAGACACAGGAAAAACATTTATTGCAGTTTACAGAATTTCAGTATAATGATATCAATTTTGTCTCTCTCATTTCTTCTTCCTACTAAAGTTTTCTCTATTTTCCAAGGTTCAGATCTAGCCTCACCCCTGCGTGCATTTCCTCTGGCTACTCACTGAGCTGCTCTTCTGCTTCCAGTAAAGTGCTTACCCAGCCTGGACCATGCAATTTCAATACCTTTTGTCTTTCATGCTTTTACTCAAATGTCATCTTCTCAGTAGTAACTTTTCTGGTCACCTATTCTAAAATTGCAGCCCCTCCCCAACACTTGCTATCCCCCTTCGCTGCTTTATTTTTCCCCTAAGCACTTACACCACCCAGTATATACATTCTATTGACTCCTCCTACTTATTCCCTGCCTCCTGCATTAAACCCAAGCTCCCTGAGGGTAGGCTTTTCTTTATGCTTTTTTTCACAGCTGCCTTTCCCAGAGCAGTTTCTAGTAGGTGCTCAGTACTTAAATGCTTGGTGTGTTTTATTTCTAGTTTATTTCAGCTAAGTTAGTTCTTCCTCTTTAAATAACTATGAAGTTCTCAAAGATAGTAACGAGATCATATATATCTTCTGTCTCCCCATAACACTTCCAGAGGTGCCAGGCACGTAGATAGAAGTTATTTCATTTTTAAATATATTTTTATTGATTTTAGAGAGAAGGGAGAGGGATAGAGAGAAAGGAACATCATCAAGAGAGAAACATTGATCAGTTGCCTTTTGCATGCCCCCTATTGGGGATCGAACCCACAACCCTGGCATGTGCCCTGGCTGTGACCTCTGGTTCATGAGCTGACACTTAACCATTGAGCCACACTGGCTGGGCTAGATAGAAGTTATTTTCAAACCCACTTGCCTGATTAACTGTGTAGCAAATTAAGCAAAATGGAAGGCCCTCTGCCCTATAGTGAGGTTACCTGTATCTTCTCATCATTGTGAATTTGCCTCCATTCTGAAAATTTTAATTTGCACGGCAGCCGGTGGAGGTAGGTACTTCATGGTAAAAAAAAAAAAGATTTCTCCTTTATTCCTGAAAATTAACTGCTGGTGGCCCCCTGTGCCTTCGCAAATTATTTTTCTCTTCTCCTTCTCCCTAATGCTAAGAGTGGGATTCTGCATGTTGTACAAATGCTGGTGCCTGCCAAGTTCAGGGGAGAATGCACATGCCCCAGACCAGCAGGAGTGACTGGCTCAAACCGCAGAGAGGTTTGCCCCAGCCTTGCCTTCAGGAGCCAGGATGGGTGTGTGCTGCCTGCACTGTGCACAGGCTGTGCCCAGGGAAGTGGCTGGTTTCCATGGCAATCTCACCCTCCGTGTGTCTGTGTGTGCACACGTGTGTGTACAAGTACGTGTGTGACGAGCCAGCTCTGCCTGATTCACAGTCCTCCCGAGATGGGCTGGCTCTTCGGGGAGCACCAGGTGTTGAAATATTGAGGGAAGGGCCAGCCTTGACCCTAAGAAAATTCTCCAGGTGCCAAGTCCAAGGATTAGTTCCATCTGCCACCATCCAAATCAGGCCACGAGTTGCCGTGGGTAGACAGTGAAATCATCTTTTCTTCTGGTTTTGGTGGTTACTATTTTTAACTGTGTTGAATGGCCAGGAAGAACCTGAGGGGAAGGTAGCCAGAGCAGCAAAGACCAATTTCCTGGCTCAGAATCCTCACAGCCCAGGCAGTTTCCTGTTTGCCAGAGGAGAGCTGAGGGGCACGGGATGGGGGTGGTATTCCCTTACAGTTGGAAGGTTTTACAGCACTTTGAGGAAGAGAAAGAAGAAATCCTCAACTCCGCCCAGGCTCAGCCCTCATGTCAATTATTTTTTCTGTTGGGTTGGGACAGGACAGGTTGGTGAGCAGGAGGGAGCAGAAGAAGGGAGGAGAACAGAATTGGTGTGTGTGTGTGTGGGGGGGGGGGGGGGCGGGCCTTTAACAGGACAGGATGTACTTAAAATTCTCCCTGTCTGTTATTCATCCAAAAACTGACCTCTTCATGGGTGTAGGAGACCACTGTGACTTCTCCATATTTATAGTATTTGGCAGAATTGTGGAACACAATTCTAACAGTGTATTTTAAATGAAGCTAAATGAAATGAAATGCATTCCTAGCCCATGGGAAAGTTCGTGTTTTTTGTTTGTTTGTTTGTTTGTTTTTGGATATAATGTGATGTGAAGAGTTGGTGCTGGCTGAAGCATCATGGATAACCACAGTGTGTGAAGCTGATGTGAGTCTGGGTGGGAGCTGGGTGACCCAGACTGGAATGGGGCCCCTTAGAAACGATCCAGTCACTCAAACTATTCCCAGATCTTGGAGCCCCCTGGAGCAGGGTATAGCTCCAGGATCCTACCAGTTCTCAACCTACCACGTTTTCCAAAGGGTTTTTGTTGTTACTTTTGTTTATTTGTTTGATGACCTGATTCTCTCCATCCACAGTAGCCCCAATGCAACTCTCTATCCACCAAAGTTCTCCAAGGATCAGGGCTTATTAGGGGTCGAGTTTCTGAAATCAGCTTGCAGAAATCATGAACCCAAACATGACATTCTGTTTCTTCTGCTTCCATCTTCCAATTATATCATGGAATTTTCTATGTCTAAACCCTAAAATATGTTTATATTATTTTCAAAAAGTATACAGGCCTAATTGAGCTTCACTGGCCCATGTGGATGTCTATAGGTACACCTTCTTTACTGATCTTGGTTCCCTCATTTGTAAAAAAAGGATATTGGATATTGAACTAAGGGTTTTTCCTGCTCAAAAATCCCAAGATTCACCAAAAGTACATTCAGTATCACTCCTCCAATCCCATAGCCTTTTTTATTCTGAATCCTACTAGTTGTTCCTCTGCCCTACTTTCTATTTTGAGGTATTTTTCTCCATTCCAAATGTATCAACACTAGTTCATCTCCAAGCTTCTTCGTGCTAGACGACTAGAGCTATCTTCTGAGGGGTTGCTTTGGCTTTCATTGTTTTCTTCTGTGAAGTGATACCACAAGTAGCTGCTCAGAATAACTGGTTTCACAGATCATTTCATATCTGATTCAAGGACCTGTATATGGCCCCCTTACTTTCCCACTCTACACACCCCTTAAACCTCATTATCACCTGGTTTAGCATGACATAGCCCTATGGCTCCAATCATGTTCATGTATTACCCAGCACTCTATTCACCTTGAAGATTCCTACCCCTTTATATCAACAATAACATCTCCATGTGGCCTTCCCTACTCTCCAAACCAATCTTCACTATCCTCCACACAAACTAGGGCCCTGATACACTGCCTGGAGACTGACACCCATTCCCTTCCATGCTCCCTTCATCCACTTTTCTATGCCATTTTGATAACATACTCCATGTCATTGTCTAGTGGCTTCATGTTTATTTACTGACCCTTCTCTAAGGGAAAACATCTAAAAAGGGGATCCTGGGAAAGGTGTGGCCTTCTCTCCTTTATTTGCAGTTAATTTAAAAACACACATGAAAAAGCACTTTCCTAAATGTTTATTTTGAGGGCTCAGAAATTAAACCCCTTTTCTCCACAGTCCTTTTGGATTCAGTGGTCTTCTCCATGCCATAAGTAAAGTTTTCTGTGCAACCTTCAGAAACACCATTTCTCATGATAAGACAGACTGCAGAGTTATACTGTGACTTTCAGAGGACTAGTTCTATACCCCCAGGATGGTCTGCCAAGCTCCAGGAGCACATTGGAGCACATCAATTGTCACCCTTGGAAGCAACAGCACTGCTGGTGCCTCACATTTGTGTCGGTGTGCCTCAAGTACTCTACGGAAGGAGGCACAATGAGGGTATAAACCTCCCTCAACCATGCTTCTACTGTATACATACATAGACTTGTCCTCTGGTGATCAAGAGAGGTTGTTCTTGAAGGTGTCAGGGGCATGCCCAAGAAAATAAACTTGAGGGGAAATGGTTTATACATTTTTTTAATAGAAACACTACCTTGTTACAAGTTCTAGAATGAATATCTGCATTTTCAATTTTTCAATAAAATGAGTATCAAGTCCTTGATCCTGTTTTATCTCACTCTGATAACTCTAGCCCTTTGTTCCATCACACAGGGCCTAGCAGTTACAGATTCTGCATCTCCAAGAGCAGGGTCATGAACCTGAAAGGAATCTCCCCAATCAGGTTCAGCTACAGAATTAAATCAATCCACCCACTGAAAAGGGCGGTGGCAGGTTCACACACCTATGGCAAAAGTCATTCTAAGGGAAACATCTACTTTTTTCACCTGAAGTTTTCCTTTTGTAGAGGGGGTGATTTCTAACCGTTCAAGCTTTGACATACTTGTCTCCTTCTTTTCACTTCATTACACCACCTATGAGTCATATAGGCATTATTATTTTTATTGATAAAATGAATTCAAGTAGATTGGTTTGGGCATTTGAGGATTTCTTGAAATCACAGAGTGCCTCCTGGGGTAACCTGAATCAGAACTAATGTCCTTGGAGATGAGGCTCTGGAATCAGACAGAGCAGTTTAATCTGATTTCTAGCTACAGGGTCTTGGACAAGGCATTCAGCCGCTCTGAGCCTCAGTTTCCTCATGTGCAAAATGAAGACAATACTATCTAGCTGACTGGGTTGTAAGTAACAATAAATGTGATCGATGTCAGTAAACTGCTTGGCACATAGGTGTGCAACAAATGTATATGTAATCTAATAGATTAACATGAGAGGACCAGGTGTCACAGTATGCTGAAAAGAATTCATGGATGGAGAGCAGTCATTCCTGAGGCATTTTCTCTAGCTTAAGTTACCAAAAGATAAGAATGAACACATACATGCAAGAGGGCAGAGCTAAGCATAACAGACAGGTTTACCTGAAAGGTGGAGGGCAAGTCAACAGAAAGGAACATTCCAAATGACATTACATCCTTTGGATTCCAAAAACAAGGGCTGGGTTTTTATCTTTAGTCACTGCTGAGGTATGATTTGCTACAAAGGACACCGCTGATATCCTTTCTCCAGCAGGGACCTGCATTGTGATAGGAGAAAAGCCATTTGCCTTCTCTCTGAAAAGACCAGCTAGAATCAGGAAAGCAAGTGCAATGGATCTATGCACCCCTATGTTTGCTGCAGCGTTATTGACAATAGCCAAGATATAGAAGCAACCCAAGTGCCCATCAATAGGCGAGTGGATTCGAAAGCTGTGGTACATACAGGGTGGGGCAAAATAAGTTTACAGTTGTTCATATGGAAAACAATACAATATTTAATAAATAATAAGGTAAGAATAAACTCTATATTTTGTGTACTCACAACTGTAAACCTACCTTTGTCCCACCCTATATATACAATGGAGTATTATTTGACCATAAAAATATGGAATCTTTACATTTGTGATAGCATGGATGGACTTAGAGGGTATTATGTTGAGTGAAATAAGTCAGTCAGAGAGAGACAAATACCATATGATTTCATTTATATGTGGAATCTAAAGAACAATGTAAATAAACAGACAAAACAGAAACAGACCCACAGATACAGAGAACAGACTGATGGTTGCCAGAAGGGAGGAGGATTGGGGGACTGGGTGAAAAGGTGAAGGGATTAGGAAGTACAAATTGGTAGTTTCAAAATAGTCACGGGGATGTAAAGTACAGCACAGGGAATATAGTCAATAATATTGTAACAACTATGTATACTGTCAGCTGGGTACTTGAAATAGCAAAGGAACACTTTGTAAAGTAAATGATTGTCTTAACACTATGATTTACACCTAAAACCACTACAAAATAATATTGAATGTAAACTCTAATTGAAAAATAATTTTTTTTAATTTTTAAACACCATCTCTCCTGGAGTAGATGTGTGACTCAGCGAGGCAGTGTGGGGAAAGCCTAGATAAGAAGGCAGAAGAAAGTCTGTATGACCCTGACAATATGTAATGATTCAAGGCCTGTGGTGCAGCATTTGGGGGCAAAGGAGGCTCATGGTAGTAGCACCAGGAATTTTTTTAAAAGATGATGAATACAACCAACTCACAAGAACTAAATAACTTGCCACCACAAATGCTAAACACAATCTATTTGATTCAAAGGCATGAAATACACCAAGTTTGTAGTTAAATGTCAGAGTGAAGTGTATACATTTTTTAAACCACAGACTGAATGAAACCTAGCTTACTTATCCTCTTAAGCTTTAAACCAATTCTAAGTGGGTTTAAGTATACAAATTTAAAGGAGTACATTCTAGTGTGTCAGGACAGAAACAATTTTATAAAATGGAATCAGGTACTAATTGAATATCAAAATTTGCTCAGAATCAGGCTTAAACAGTAGCTTGAAATTCAACTCCAATTAGAATAAAAGAAAAGGAAATAAAGAACTAAAAATTAGCCAATAATGATGATGATGATGATGATGATGATGGTAGTGATGATGTTGGTGGTGTTGATCATGATCATAATACTACTATACTTCCTGGTACTTGATTCCCAGATCAATGACATATATCCATGCACCAAGGGTGCACTGATGCACTCCCCTTGCAATGATCTCAGAACCTTTTACCTGGGTAATCTACCTTCAGACTAGTGTGAGCTTTGAGAAATGTGTTGAGCTACAGATCACAGAGAAAAATTAGGTCCCACATAAGAAAACAGAAGGTAGCTAGTAAACTTGTACATGTTGGTAATTATTAATTGCACTAGAGGCCCAGTGCATGAAAATTCATGCTCTGGAGGGGGGGTCCCTCAGCCTGGCCTGCCCCCTCTCACAGTCCAGGAGCCCTCAGGGGTGGGAGGCGACCCGGCGATCAGGGGAAGGAGATGTCCCATCACACCTCTGCTGCTGCCACTGCCAGCAGTGCAAGCCTTGGCTGGCCCTGGTTACCTGAGCCTCAGACAGCCCTGGGCAGCTGGGCAGCTGCCATCCAAGGCTTGCCTGTGCCTCGGGCCAGCCCTGGGAGACTGGGGGGCTGAGGGAACTGGGGGACTCTGGAGGCAGGTACACAGAGAAGCCAGGCTCACCTGGGGGCGGGCCAGGCCTTACCACGCACCTGCCACCCTGGCAGGGCTAAGCGGACTGGGCGCCACCATCTTGTGGCTGTGGGTGCCGCCACCTTTGAAGGCATGGCAATCAATTAGCATATCCCCTCCTTATTGGCTGTGGGCGCCACCATCTTTGCAATGGCATGAGGGTCAATTAGCATATTCCCTCTTTATCAGATAGGATTATTAACATATTGGCCAGAGATTATGACTTGTGCATGTGTGATCAGTATATAGGCATTGTTACATGTGCACATGTTTGAATGACACAAATAATTAGCAACTTACATTTACTGATTTTGTTGGTATATGTTCTTTAAATACTGAAAACCTTAGAGGGAGATAAAAATGTGGAGCACCACCAGTGGGACCAGCAAATAATGAGTTATTTGTGTCACTGAAAAATACAGACGATAGAATAAAAATCACATGTCCAGAATGACATGGAAATTAGGGTTTGGGAGAAGAGGAATGTGTGGGAGCAGTAATTTGGCCGATCTTTCTGGAGAAGGTGAAGATGCTAAACAGAGGAAAATAAAGGGGTTTCATTCCATGCAGCCAGGAGTTTGACAATGGCTCAGATTTCAGAAATGTGACAAACCACAGTCACTTGGCCACAAAGCCTATTTTCTGTGGTTTCAGATTTACTCATCTGTGAAACACGGGACTTCCTAGCCATTGTAAAGGAACAAAACAGGTGATCCCCGAGAGAATGAGTTGCTGATTCAGAAGCTGAAGAAAGAAAGGACTGTACAGTTGCTGGCTCCATCTCCTTCCGCATTTCTGGCCTCAGTTCTCTTCTCCGCGAGTAAGACTCAAAGCCTGTCCTGCCTGCTCTGCAGTTTGGACAGTTCACGGGGAAATTCCTCTACAGGGCGAATCAGATCTGCTTAGAGGAGCATGAGTTCCTGCAGGCACAATACCCTCTGAGTTTTCTCTCTAGCAGCACAGTTTGAGGCGTGGCCTCGATGTTAACCGCATATTTAGAATGTCAGCCCACGTGGGAATGATTCCTTCCAGTTAGCATGATCCCACATTGAAGAGTTTAACTTGGATTCTGTTTTTCTCGTTTCATTTCTCTTCCCTTTGTCCTACTTTCCTCTGTGGCTGAGAGATATTTTTCCATTTCATTTTGCAGACATGTGAACCATCTCACTCCCCCATTTCCCCCACCCCATACTTCCACACATCTGGAAGAGCAATGTTCACATCTGGAGGCCATTCTCATCTGGAAGATTTCTTTTGACATTCTTTTCTTTGAAACTCAATCCATGTAACCTCTTGTTCAAAAGGGCCTCTGAACTACTGGAATCATTTGCAGAGGCTCAGGAAAAAGTCCTTAGTTTTATCCCTATGTGGTGGAATTTATGAGTCAACCCAAACCCAGCATTTTGTTTCTGATTGTTTTTTCTTTTCATAGTAATTCTTTTTCTGAGCTTCATGTTGAAAGGGACTGGAAGTCCTAAGCTAGGTCACATGCAAAAGGAAGATGTAAAGTGAGATATTCAGCAATCACAATGGTGAGTCTGGTTCCTAGTACTGTGAACTTGAACTAGATAGTCATTTCCTCATCAATAAAATCAGGGTTCATTGTTAAAACTTGATTAATACCCCCTGCTTTGTTATCTCATAAGATTATGCCAGGATAAGGTTAGATAACACTTCTGCGCATGCCTGGCCTCACCCTGGGTAAGATAAGGATGAAGGAGAAAGGGGAAGGGGCTCCCATCAGGCTGAGACAGTGTCTGCATTTGCACACACCTCACCCACGCCCCACCCCCCTCAACACTGTGGCTCTGTGATGCACCACTGGGCAGGGGAGAGGCAGAAATATCTGGAACATGAAAGTTCTGCAGTCAGCTGCATGCTCTCATTCTAACCAAGTAGACCGTAGAGTATTTAATCGGTGATTCTCAAACTTAATGTGCATATAAAGTACCTGGCCATTCTGACAAAATGCAGGTTCTGGTTCAGCAGGTCTAGGGTGGGACTGAGGTTGGCAGTTCTAACAAACTCCCATGTTATACTTAAGCTATTCATCTCCAGCCCAAATATTCAACCTCGACGAGCAAGAGAATTTGTCATGTTGGCAGTGTCAAATCTCAAGAAGTCAGTCTTCCGAAGGAGAGGCATGGAAGGAAAGGAGATCCACATTCCTAAAATGCACAAAGACTGTTCAGCTCAACTTTGACCCTCTCCTGCCAGGAGGCAGGAGCCACGTGGCCTTTTGGGTGTGAAGGGAAAACTAACTGCCCTACTTCACCCCATTCCCTGCCTTCAAGTATTTCCCCCTCAGAATTAGGTTCACGCCTAGTGGAAAGAATGCCACAGCTATGGATGGCTGCCTTTGACCTTCAGCTAGTTGCTCACTCCCAGCCAGGAGGCTGCTACAAGAGGAAGAAACACCAATGCTTTTTCAGCTGGGCATCGCCAGCCAGCTTCTCTTGCCCCTGAGCCATGTTGCCTGGCAACCAGAGGGCAGGAGAAAGCCAGGGATGGAAGTAGGTAAGAAGGCAGGGAGGAAATGATGAGAACAGGAGCACCCGGGCTAAAAGCCATCTGAAGGCTCCTGGTCACACAGACACACTCCCAACAGGATAGAAAGTTAACAAGCCTCAGAGGAAAGACACCAGTGGGTGTGAACCTAGAGAGCAGGAGGCCAGAAGTTTATATTCATTTTTTCCATTATATTATTTTAAAAATACGTACTAATAATAAAAGGAGGAGAAAAAATATCCTACTTCTTCGATGAACTGGCAAGGCAGAGGGAAAAACTGAAAGACTCTTTATGAAAACCAAGGGAATCATTAAAGGGTGTGGAGGGGGGTGGGGAGAAGTTGGTAAAAATCCTGTACTAAAAGCTAAAACATGTCTTGAAAAATGACCAAAAAAATAGTTTATAGTAAGGTCTAAAAAGCTGAAATGAGACACCGCCCAGGTGTGGGCTCCTAGTGGCTCCCGAATGAGGCAGGGAAGGGTGATGCCACGTGGCCCACTCGTTGCCACCAACGTTCCACCACATCAGTGTGTCACTGGGCAGGGGCCGCCCCAGCCAACAGGCGAGTGTGGGACAACAGACAGCCATTCAGGGAAACAGCTAAAGTGTCAGGAAGATTTTTTTATTCCAGCCACACTTGCAACCTTGCTCCAAACTGCCATAAGGAAGAGCCTTCTAAAACACAGACAGAACCACACTGCTCAAAATCTTTCATAATTTCCCATGGCCAACAAAGGAAATTCCAAACTTCTTAGCATAGTATTCTATGCTTTCCACAGCCTCGCCCTGGTCCGCTATTTCAGTCATCTCCAGTGACTCCTACCAACCCCCAACCACCCTATGGTCAAGTCATCTAAGCCATACTGTTCTCCACCAAGCCATGAACTTTTTCCCTTCCATGCCTTTGCATATTGTTATAATTCCTCATGTGATTTATCTTCCAAACAAGCCCTATTCACCATTTTAAATGTACACAGAAATAGCATTAAAATTTTTTCAAAGTAATACCTTCACATAATTTAATTTTTTAAAAGGCGAGGAAGACTTAACATGCAAAGAAGCGATCTTTTGCCTTCCTCTTCCTCCTGCCCATGCCCTCTCCCTCAACTAAATCACCTTCCAGTCTAAATTTTCTCTCCTGGTGGTTACCTTCATTTCTCTAGGAACTATTTCTTGATTTCTCTAAAGTTATTTGTTAATTTAGTAATTTTACATAGCTTTTTTTTTTTTGCATCTGACTCTAATAAATGAGTGTTTTACACACATAGAACGTACTGCTGTTTTCATTTTCCCAGTGGAAACCTTTCATCATTTTAAGATAAGTTACGAGAAAAAAACAATATTACAATAAGGAGTAAGAGTTCAGGCTGGGCCCTAACTAGTTTGGCTCAGTGGATAGAGCGTCAGCCTACGGACTGAAGGGTCCCAGGTTCAATTCCAGTCAAGGGCATGTACCTTGGTTGCTGGCACATCCCCAGTAGGGGGTGTGCAGGAGGCAGCTGATCAATGTTTCTCTCTCATCGATGTTTCTAATTCTCTATCCCTCTCCCATCCTCTCTGTAAAAATCAATAAAAAAATATATTTTAAAAAAGAGTTCAGGCTGGGAAGTCAGCCTGGCTGTGTCCTGATCACTAACTTACTACTTACCACTGTGTGACCTCAGTCAATTGAACTAACTTTTCTGTGCTTATGATATCTTCATAGATGGTGGAGGATACAAATTAGTGTTTCCTTCAGCTGTAAAATCTGTACTGGTCTCTCACTAGACCTGCAGGAAAACTATCATCTGTATCTCTCTTCACTACTGTTCGAGGTTGGAGATACTGCCTCCAGATCCTACATCTCCCTCTAGCTTGCTTTTTACACCCTCATCTTGCAGGAGTGTGTTCTCAAATAACCTTCTTAAAAAGATGTGTAGACCTGAAACTAATGTAATATTGTATGTCAACTATAATTGAAAAAAATTTTTAATTATTTTTAAACGTATAGAAGTGAGCATCTCACCTATCTGCAAATGTCTTTTCTTCTGCCTTTAAAATTCACAATTACTTTTCCTAGTTATACAATCCTAGTGGAAAGTCACTTTATACATTCATTTGTTGCTTCTTGCCCTGACTGGGGATCAAACTCACAACCTTTAACCAACTGGGCTACTGGGCCATCCTGGATTATTATAAGTGTTATTTTTTTATTGATCATTTCATATATATCTTTTTCTTTTATTTTTCCTCTATTTTATCCTTCAACTTTTTAATTAGATTTTTCCTCGTTTAATTTATGTAGAGTGTTTATAAATATCTCTAGAGGATACAAATTCATTTTATTAAAGCTCCTTATTTACCCAGAATTATCTCTTGTATTCATTTTGGTCATTTCTCTATTTCACAGTGTTTCTTTTTCATATGTCCCAATTCTCTCATATACCTACTCACTGGGGGATTGGCAAAACTGATCATAAATTCAGTGTACACCAGCAGGCATGGTTGACTATTGGGATCCATTTCAGGCTGAGTAGAAATGGACCCAGATGTGGCATTAGCTCCCACACTAACAGCAGCTTGTTTAATTTCTTTAGAGAGTAACAATCCTTCCGCCATGACCTCTGGGTGAAGAAGTAAGGGGGTTTCTTCTAAGCCTGTATCTCCCACTTGTCCACCATCAAATCTACAGTTCTTAGTATTGCGCCCTTCCAGAATTCTTTAAGAAAAATCGCCCTGGACAACCACCTGCAATGTGTCTGTTCTTCACAGCACCTTCCTCTGTGTACCTCACTTCATCAGCCCTCAGTCCTCCTCCTGCTTCCTGTAATCCACATATCATACCATTGTTTATCCTCTGCAGACCTTCTTCACATTCTCCTCATTGTTGAAGTTTGTACCAATTTTCATTCCTTTGGTGTCATGCCATGAGGGCTCAAAAGGTAAAGAAAATAAATTTGTGTTCCAAGAAACCAAAAACAAAAATGACAATTCTAAAAGTTTCCAGAGAAGGTGTAGATCCCCTGAAAAAGAACAGTTCTTAATATCAACAATGGATGGTGGCCATGAGAATAATTGTTTCACTGTTGAAAGACAAGAACCTTCACCCTAGAACTATGACACTGATTAAACTATCTTTGAAATCTGGGGCAATAATGACATTGCAGGACCTATAAACCTCTTTTAATAGCCTCTTGGAAGAAATGCTCCAGTAAGAGAAATAAATACAAGAGAACACTATAGGACTTGTGTTCAGTGAGAATAAATAAATAAACACTATATACATTTTAATCTTTTTCTAAAAAAGAAACAAAAAATGAAGGTTAAGATATGGAATAGAGAAGTAGACTTATGGAGAAGTAGGCAACATGGATAAATGGGAGGATTCATACCTAGACACATTATAATGAATTTATAAAGTGTCAAAATTGGCAAAGAATATATTTAAAGCTTGCATAGATAAATAACCATTATCAAAATTAAAATGGCAATCATTTTATGAAATGAATAAGTATGACCTAGATTTTAAACTGGATAAGAACAACACACACAAAAATTATAGTATCTACATACATAGATATTATTGTGTCTCACATATACAAGAACTCTTTCAAATCAACATGAAAAAGACTGGAAACCCAAAAGAAAAGTGAACAAAACATGGAATACACAATTTAGAAAATAGATACCAAGTATGAGATGAGATATGTATTTCTAGGAAGACCAGGAAATCAGAGAAGTACAAATTTTAAAACAGTGACTTACTACTTTATATACAACCAATATACCATAATTAAAAAGCTGAGTAATACCAAGGGATGAAGAAGATTCAAGGAAATAGACTTATGCATGTATTTCTGGAGCAGCCTTAAACTGGCACAGCATCTCTAGAAAGCAACCGGGAGGGTATTGAGTAAAAATTAAATATTCATATACTTTATGCCAGCAATCCCCCATGTTGGGTCTGTGCTCAGAGAGGCTCTTACAGAGGTCCATGGAGCACAAATGTGAGAGTACTTGTCCTAGCGTTAGAGACTATCATATGTGAGTCAGTGACTGGCAGCTGGAAGCATAGGGGAGTGAGGAAGGGGGAAGAAGCAAAATGGGAGTGAAGGTCAGGGGTGAAAGGGAAAAAAACAAATAACCAAAATAAAACCAGAATGCAACCTTGCACAGCCTGTTAATGAACTGAGGAATGTGTTTAACTCAGCTCCCTGCATCTGTCATTCCACAAACCAAAAATCATTGCGTACAAGTAGCTATTTATCACCTGGTATCCTATTGTGGGTCAAGCACTCTGGATAGAAAAATAAATAAGCAACTGCCGCCAGAGTGCTTCACTTGCTTTGATCAAAGAGGTAAGCTGTGGAGTGGACGTGACCTTCCAACACTCCCCCACCCCTCATCCCTCTGTTCATCTGACCTAGTAGAAAACAAGAGAGAAGGCCTCACCCTCTATAAACAAACCCCTCCCTGGCCCTCAGTAATCTCCAGGCTTAGTGTTTCCCACCCAAATCTCATTTCCCTCTGCAGAACTCTTGTGGAGCAGGTTGCTCAACCCCTAAGCAATCCTGCCCACTTCACCTGGAGTCACATTGAAGCAGTGTTGACATTCGTCCCTTGTACTCCCCAAAGTGTCAATGCAGCCATCTCCTGAGTCTGGGGCTCTTTTGGAGAAGAAGGGCTAAGGAACCAGATGGAGGCAAGATCCTGTGTCTTCTGGGGGGAAATAAATTATTTTTGCAGCAATTAATTCTGCACCCTTCTAGATAATCAATCTGAACACCTGGAAAAAGAAACCCCACTCCCACAAATAAGGACCAGAATGGGCTTGTTGAAGTAACACAGAAACAGAGAGAAAGCAGCACCAAGATGAACTCTTAAGAGCTGGTGAAGCGACAAGAGACCAATTTTTCCCCCATGGGGACATTGCTGGCATCTTTTTCTTCCACATATGCCTGCATCAGCCTTCTCTTTAGAACCAAACCTCAGTTTTTCTATTTCCCCTAGATTCCTATTCCATAAATCCTGCCTCAGCTGGTTCCCTGGTTCAGACACCACTGCACCCTCCTCCGCACCTCTTTCAACCCACCTGGCATGGGGGCCTTCAATTTTTACTTCTCCAGACCTCATCAGACCACAAAATGGCCTTGAATCCTGTTCATCTTGCTTTGTTTTCCTCAGCGACCAAAGATTTGGGCAGTCAGCTATCCTCATTAATTTTACCCTGTGGACAAAGTGGCGTCCTGGGGCCTTATCAAGAAAAACTATAGAAATGAAAGTTATATGCCCTGCCCTTAAGGAATGTGTCCGCGGGTCACCTGTTAAACATAAGCCATTATTCTCGGCACTTTTATATAGTACACTTATAGTACCTTTCTTTCTTTATCTTCACAATGACCTCAGCAGTTAAAGCCCCATTTTCTGTTTTCCAAATGAGTAAACAGAGCCTCCTCTCAAATGTGGAAGATGTGCCTCAAGTAACAGCTTGTACGTGAGAAGACCAGCGCTTCTGACCCCAAGCCCAGGCACTTTTCATAATACCATCGTTGCATTCAGAAGAACTGTCCTGCTTGGAAATAAAGAGCCCTTGGCCTTGAAATAGACCCAAAGTATTTTCAAAACAGCATGTCAACAAGAACAAAGGCACGATTAAATGAACTCTGAGCTGGTATGCTCTGGTCTCTTCATGGAAAGGAGGGGTTCAACAGCAAACACTTTCTAAAGGGAGACACCTTGGAAATCTAGTTGAAAGAACAGAGGGCAGTAGATTGTCAAGGAAGAGAAAATAAAGTTGGAACAAGCATCTTCTCATGGAATGAATTTTCCACTCTGTCTCCCAGAGAAAGAGCAGTCGTGATGAAACGTGGCAGAGTGGACTCAGGTTAGACGGCATGAAAAGTGTTTCTGGCGATGAGGGAGTTAAATACCAAACTATTTCATTAAAGGAAGTGGTGAAATGTAGATTTTTTTCCCCTTCAGATGGTTTTGGCTTACTCCTGTTGGAGACAGGAGATGGAATACATGAGCTCTGGAAACCTTCTCTGAAAATGGCAGTTCTGCAGCTGTAAGACAACTTTATAGTGTGCACATAAAAAAAGGGTTCAGGGCAACCCGGATAATGACAAACTATTACTCAACCCCTGGCCCTCCCAGAGAGCTCCTGCAGAAGTTTTTCTCACTTTTCCTCCCTGGTTCCCATACTCCAACAAGCATGAACCAGAAAGGGCCTGAGTCACCAGGGCACGTGACTGAAAGTGCACAGGGGCCCCTCCACACTTGGCACCGCCACATGAAACCCAAGTCACAGTGCTCTGCAAGCTGAGGAGCACCAGGCGGTTACAGGTTTGTGTCAGGAAACATCCCGGGGCTTCCTTCCCGACACTCGAGCTTTAGAGAAAATTCTTGGCCATGATTCACTTCCAAGGCACAATGGCCTGGCTGTAGGACCACTTGCCGGCCCTATAAGTTATCATGTTCACATCTGGGGTCTGCCGGAGGCTGCTGATCCAGGATCCCCGAGGGAAATCTCAGCACCACTCCCTATGTTAGCCGTCCTTCGCTGATTTTTCACAGAAGAAGACATTTCAGTGGCTCCTTCCCTGCTCTCTGGCTGCTGTTCAGGTATGTGTCAGTCAGTTAGTCAGTTGAATAGTTGAATAGTTAGTTGGTTAATTGGTTAGTCAGTTGGACAGTCAGTTTTACAAATAGCACCAGGGCAAAACACACCTCTGAGAAAACGATGTTGTTCACAGATCCATTAATGGTTTCACTGCCCCTGCGGGAAATCAGAAAAGGCCTGAACAGGAAGTTCACACGAATAAACGTCTCTCTTCCTGCTGCAATGATTTCCATTCCCCCAGAAACTAAGTTTAGTCAGACCTTAGGAATCACCTAGAGCAGCCTCATCGTCTTCCAGGAAAGGAAGCCCAGAGAGATGAAGCGATTCGCCCAGGGTCACAGAGCTGGTCAGTGCCCTTCACCTGGGAGGGGACCAGCACACATCTACGGAAGGAGGGGGAAATAGGCCATTTCCTTTTTGTGTTTCAAGTAATGGGGTTTGTCTAAGATTGACAAGTATAGTTTTAGATATTTCTCCCTCCTGTCCGTGTTCCAACCACCAACATCACCACACACACACACACACACACACACACACACACACACACACGAACTGTCTGCTCTACTGCTTCTAAGAACTCACTAAGACTTTGATTTCCATGAAAATATTTTAAATTTATAGACACCATCAATTCCTTTAGCAGAACTGGAACTGGCTTCCTGACCCACAGGAGGTGACTATCTGTAAGCTCAGGCTGCATGGCAAATACAGGTATGTTTCCATCCAGGTTTGTCATCTACTTTTCCCCCCATTCTTCCCTCCCAGTTCCCAGAACCCACCTCTTCACCACCAAAATGGGTCAGTCAATTGTAAAAAATGTGGATGACTGAAAGAGTTGGGGTTTTCAAATTAAAAGGCCTAGATATGCATTAGTGTCATGGCCTCACTCAAGACATTTAATGATTGGCATCTTTAAATTGGGGACAGTAATGCCATGGTGCCATGAGAATGAAATTAGATCATATTTTGGGAAAGCCCTTTTGGAATTGTTGAGAGGAAATGTAAGGGATGTTCATGACTGCCTCCAAGCTGCCCTATGCCTGACCATGTAGTAGAGTTCACAGACCAAAGGAAGGGTGTCAGCAGCTGGGCTGGGCCAGAGGCAGGGCTAGAGATTATAAATGTGGTGTTCTCCACCTGTGTACACAGGAAAGAGCCTCTTCCCACAGTCCTCAGAGGGGCCACAGCTAGGGCACGCTGTGGCTAGGGCCAGCTGCGAGTACCATCCCAGAATGCACTGCTACTGCTGGTCCAGGTCAGCCCCCAAAGCTGCCTTTTTTTTTTTTTTTTTTTTTTTTTTTTTTCTGTTTTTGGTTTTCATGGCTTCTGGAGCATTTTAAAGAGGCTTATCAGTACTGGCCTGGCAGACAAACAACTTGCTTTAGGACAACAACTCATTTTTCCCCCCCAGTCTGAGCTTGTACAAGTAGAGAATATTGGGGATATGGACACCTAGAGTAATTCACTATTACCCCACGTCCTTCTAGCACTGTTTTCCCTTCCCAGTCCAATATCTTCAGCAGTCTTGACAAAAAATGATAATCTCCTATCTAAGATCGATGCCTGGCCTTCCTTCTCCATCTCAAAAGACTTTGTTCCTTCCAGAAAGAGCATCCTCTTTTACTCAAGGTAACCAGTCTCGTCAACTACTTCATCACTTCTTCCAGCCCTCCCCTTGGGTAAGCATGGCTGCCTCTATCCAGCAGTACCTTCCACTTCTCTCCACAGATGTTTTTTCCTCTGTGAGCACGATGAGACTTCTAATCATTTGAAAAATGTTCCTCAACATTTGTTTCACTATTTACAATCCTATTTTTATGTTCTTTCCATTGTCACACTTCTTAAATCAGTATCTATACAAGCAGTCTCTTTTCCTGAAAACAGTGTTTTTCCCCACCTCATGCTCTCTAGAAACTTTACTTCCAAATGTCACCAAGGAAATGTCTAAGGATCAATGACTAGTTTTCCCTGCTCATTCTTCCTCTCCAGCATCCGTGTTTGTTATCTGTGGCAGCACACACCCTCGTGTCTCTGTTTCTCTGCCTGCTCCCATGTCCCCTTTGTCAACACTTCCTTTTACTGTGTCCTTAATGCAGACATTTGTCAAAATTCAGTTCCCAGGGCCTCTGCTCTTCTATTTATTTTCTTTCCCTTGTTAATTTCATTTTGAAAATGTATCCAAAATCTATATCTCTATATATGACTACTCCTACCCCAAAATGCCTATTAGATGTTGTCTTCCTCAGGGTCTTCATGGTGATTCGATATATCTAAAATTAAATTCATCGTATCTCTTGCTTCTGCACTTCTGTTAGCAACTAGTAAACTTCTCTCTTTACTAGTCACTTAGAGGCTAAACTTAAAAACCATTACTAATCCCTCTACTTCTTTCATCCCCATATGTTGTCAACCACCAAGTCTAGTCAGTTCTTTCCAAAACCTTTTCAATCTCCTTTCCTTCTTACTCATTTTATCCCTATTGACTTAATGCTCACGAGTTCAGATAATTCATTCTTTTAATCATTCATTTAACAAATGTGTATTGAGTGCCTATTCTGCACCAGGCTTTGTGTTAGAACTAGGCAAGCAAAAACAAATACAGACTGCCTGTCTTCCAGCAATGGACTTTATAAAGTGTATGAGGTGCTCAAGATAATACTAATGAGTATATAACTACTAACTGAAATGAGTATTCTCAAAAAGAACACAATTCAGGTTGAAACAATAAGTATGAGTAGAAGTTGACTAGAAAAATGGACATGGCATGCTGATAGAAGAAAGAAAATTACTGACAGAATAATTTATTCAAAGATTCTTGCATTAGAAGGAACATAGTAAGTTCAAGAAACTGAAAACTCAGTGAGGCTAGAGGTGAGAGGGCAAGGGGTAAAATGAGGCTAGAGAAGAAAGAAGGGAAAGACATGTCAAACCTGGCCAACCAGGGTAAGTTATTTGGTTGGACTCCATCCTAAGATTGATTGGGAGCGAATAAAGAATTTACTACTAGTCACTTTAATGCAGCAATGGTCTCCTGCCTAAGATCCTGATTTCCCTACTCTAGTCTGTGCTGCATGCCATCACACGAGTTTTCATAAGATAATCTTCCAACCTATCTAGTTGGAAGACCAAACCAGCTTACAAAACTTGTACATTACAGCCAACTGGTCTACCCTTTGACTCTGGGCTTTCCTGACTCTGTGCTTTTGTTCACCTCCCTCATCTCTGCTTTAATTACCATTTATTATTCCTCTCTACCTCATGACTATCCACCACTGAAGGGATCATTTAAATGCATTGTTTTCTGGAAACCATAAATGTCCTGATCACCCTAACTTATAATGGCTCTCCATGTGCTCAGCAACCATGATACTTGCCACTTACACATTACAATAGCCTGGGCTTTAGAACTAGAAAGTCTTGGTTTAGAACAAATCAGTTAATTCTCAAAGCCTCAGATATCTATAAATGGATAAAACCTTTGTATGTATAGGGTTAGTGGGAAATTAAATTAGAATACATTTATAAAGTATCTAAAAGAGTAATTGTCACATAGAAAACATTGAACACTTATTATGCACTGTTAGCTTAACAGACATATTTTTCTTGGTAGTAATGTTGGCAAGAGTATGATTCTATGAACACTCATATGCTGCTGGTAAGAGTATAAATTACTACTAATATTCAGAGAAAACTATTTGGCAGATTAAGTAAAAATGTCCATAATTTTTTACCTTATAATTATGCTTCTAGGTATCTATCAGAAACCAAACAGGAATGGAATAAAGATGTGTGTTCAGAGTTGTTATTTGTTGCATTGTTTATAATAGAAATACACACATATAAACATCCAAAATAAGAGAGTCAATAAAGTGTAAATTGTAATTTATCTGTGAGATGGATAGACTTCCATGTAGTCATTCATTTACAATGATGTTTATAAAAAAATTTTAAAGCTCTTAGAAAATAACTGTGATATTAGGTTAAGTGGCAATACAGGGTATTGATGTGTTTTATATTGTTACCCAGCTATGGAAATGTACACAGGGGTCCTCATTATCCACATATTTATTATCTAAGTCTCCAGAGTTGCAAAATTTAATGAGTTGAGAGGGAGTTTGGAGAGCTGCACAAATCACATGCAAGGCCTCTAGAAAATAAGGATCTGGAGAGTTAGATCAATAAAAAAATTGAAGAGAAAGTTAATGTAGATGACAAGATGGGCCATACAAAAGAGAATGATCTGACTAGTAAAGTATTATGAGAAGCTATTGAGGAAATTGATGAGCTCTTCAAACATTTTTACAAAACTGGACTGCTTTATGATTGTGTTACAAATCCAGTGTGAAGTGATGTAGTATTAAACTATATTTTTTAAGTAGTTCCTGACCCCATTTCCCATCATTTTATTGATTGATATTTTCTTCTAAGTATTGGTGTATAATTGCAAATATAACCTAAATTTTATTTAAACGGTTTATAACAAAATTATTTGTGTATTTTATTACATTATCAAGATTAAAATTACAATTAATCTTTTAAAGGACTGTTAAAAGGCAAACTGAGGCATATTAAAAATTTTAAAATTGATACAAGTCAGGCAGCGCCAAACTTGAAGTAGTCAGGAGCACCCCAGGAATAGGAGTCAGGAGAAAGACTTGTATAGATAGAAGCTACAGAAGCAAAGCAAGGAAATTATTTGATTGGCTATAGCTTAAAGTCTAGTTGACTGTGATTAGTTGTCCTTAGTGTTTTGATTTCATAACCTTGAGGCATTTACAGGCTTAGATTTTGGTTTGCTTTTGTAGGCTGCCATGGTATTAGAGCCACCTCAATCTAATGGCCTCCTTGTTTAATTAATTTAATACCACTTACGAACTTTGATTCCCATTTTCATTGATTAACATTAGGTAATTCTAGGTTAACAAAGACTTCCTGATTATTATGCATAGAAAATTAAATGTAGAAAGATACTATCCAGTAGAAACATAATGTGGCTCAGTTGTATAATTTATGTGAAATTAATTGAATAATATGTTGTATTTAACACAATTATCCAAAATATAATAATTTTGAGATGCAATCAATATAAAAATTATCAATGGGATTTTTTAAAAATATATTTTTTTATTGATTTCAGAGAGGAAAGGAGAAGGAAAGAGAGATAGAAACATCAATGATGAGAGAGAATCATTGATCAGCTGCTTCCTGTGTGCACACCCCCTACTGGGGATCGAGCCTGCAACCCAGGCATGTGCCCTTGGCTGGAATCGAACCTGGGACCCTTCAGTCCGCAGGCTGATGCTCTATCCACTGAGACAAGCGGGATTTTTTTTTTTTTTTTTTACTAAATCTTCAAAATCCAAGTGTATATTTGACACAATACATCTCAATTTGAACTAACCATATTTTAAGCATTATATAGTTCAGGTCTAGAAGAAAATGCATCAAAGTGTTTTTCAAAATGTACACAAAATGGTTATGTATAAATAGAGGGATTTGATATGAGAAATTACTTTCATAATTTAAACTTTTTTAACTTTGGCATTTAATTATCCCATATTTTTAACTTTCTTTTTTCACTTATTAAGGGTAATATTTTTCTATATCTCTCACTTATGGCTTAGGTATTTAAATAATACATTTTTTTTCTACTTCTCTTTATGTCCTTTGCTAGTTGCATTTCATTTCCTGCTTTAGCTTTTCTGATTTTCTCAGCAAGTTATTTCCATTTTTTCCATCCTTTTCACAGGTAGCCTGGTGAACTTCCACTCTGAGATCATTTTAAAGGAACCGGCCCAGCCAAGTTAATTTCTTTCTATCCTTCCCTGCTTTCTCATGGATCAAGATCATTTTTTCTTGTTATTATGAAACAAATAATTTTCTTAGACTTCTTTGTCTAAAAGAAAAACCTTCCCAGGGAATACTTTGAGTTATTGGAATTCACTTAGTTGATTTTCATTCTTTTTCTCCTACAAGTTCCTCCTTTTTGTCCTTTAGAATCATACATTTTAGAACATATAAATATATGGTCATTTTCAACTGAGTTGCTAAATTTAAACTCTTAAATATTTACTCCCTGAACACAAGTATCACATCATGAGTTCTGTTTTCAATCCAGTGATTTGATTTCTCCACCATTTGGCCATAAAGGGCTATTTCTCCTAAGTGAGCTGGAGAACTTACTTTGCACATGTTGTTTCCTTTCAAAGAGGATATACACAGAAATTGTTAGGACTACTCTTTTGCATTCTGTATTGAAAAGCTTTGGGTAACTTGTTCAAAGAAAACTATGGAGCTTGGTCAAGAGATTGCGTACCATTTTCTTGAGGCTTTCTGATGTCCTTAAGTCACTGAGAAAATAATTGTCAATATATGTATGAGCTAAATAATTTTGAAATTGTTGCTGTATATTATTAGGCAACTGGTACTCATTACTGTTAAGACACTATACATTCAGAGAGCAGAAGAGTTCATTTAAATAATATAGAATTGAACAGAAAGAAAAAAAGTAATAGAGGTGGTTGTGGGTGGGTACTCAAGTAGTAGCTGATTGAATACTAACAGCTTCCCAAAGTGATCCAGACACTAATGTACAGATGCTGAAATCTAACTCCCTGAACATCTGCTCAATAACCCTCACAGGCCACCCACAGAAAACAACAGGGTTGTTTTCTTCTCTCCCCAGGGATGGGAGTGGAGGACTATGGGTAATAGCTTCTTAATGCAGGAAGTAAAAAAATAAAATAGAACAAACAGTTGGATTTGGTGTGGAATGAATTAATGATAATTTACATTTGATATGTATTGCGGGTAGAAGTGATGAAAAACAGATCAAGTGAGATTGTTTTGGGGAGGCTCGTTATTTGTTTATATTCCGCCCTTCTCTGTGTGGGACAGCAGAGACTGGAAGGCACTCTCAAATGGGAGCAGTCTGTATACACGAATGTATAGAAGGAGGTAAGGAAAAAAAGAAGAAAGCGGGGGAGGAAGGGAGGAACATAGGGAGGAACTTCAGTGAAGTGTATTTCATTTGTAGAATAGGTTTTCTAGAAGGTGGGGGGAAACAAAATATTGGTTACCATTTGATTAAATTCAAAAACATTTATTGAGTACTTGCTCTGTGCTAAATTGTGCTAGGTGCTAAGGAGTATCACAAGATAACCAGGGAGTTAGATCGCTGCATATGGTGTAACCTTGTGCTCCCTCCCACCACCACATACCCACAGAGGTTGGTCCAGTTTTTAATCCCATCACAAGCTAGGAATCCAAACAAGGATAGAGCCCAAACCAATTCCAGGACCCCTCTGAGCAAGACCAAGTTGGAGGAGCCTCAGACAGTAGGGATGATTCCAGAATTTATGTGGGACTGGCAGAGCTGCCCTTAATTTTGAGTTATTGCCAGCTCATCTGTAAGAGGTCTCTGGCCATTTCCAGGATTCCCTCTATCCTCTCATTAACTTCTCAACAAGCTCTATTGGGGCTCCTAGGAATGATGCAAACTAGAACAGGTGTTTAATGAGAATGTAGAAAGTGTTATGTATCTCTAGGTGGGTCACTTTAGCAGGTCACTCTCTTCCCCAAGAAAGAACAGTGGTACTGTGAGTTCAGGGAAACCCTAGTATCTAGGGCTGAAGAAAGGAGAAGGAAGGGGGTCAGGAGAAAGCCCAGAGAAACAGATTGAAGAGCCAGTTACTAGTTGCATGCTACTGAAGGAATTATTCAACCTTTCCTGTCTCTTGTTTTCTCAGCCTTCAAATGATGGTAACATGGTCTATGTCATGGGGTCACACTGATGATTCAATGAGATAAGATACCTGAACATTCTGGAAATGTCTAACACAGATATTAATATTTATGAAATTATAGAAGACTAGAGGCCAGGTGCATGAAATTCGTGCACGGGGAGAGGGTCCCCTCAGCCTGGCCTGCACCCTCTCGCGATCTGGGACTCCTCAGGTGATGTCCGACTGCCGGTTTAGGCCCGATCCTACAGGGATCCCTGTGGGATCAGGCCTAAACTGGCAGTCAGATATCCCTCTCGCAATCCGGGACCACTGGCTCCTAACTGCTCTCCTGCCTGCCTGCCTCATCACCCCTAACCACTCTGCCCACCTGCCTGATAGCCCCTAACCACTCGCCTGCCTGCCTGATCACCCCTAACTGCTCGCCTGCCTTCCTGATCACCCCAACCACTCGCCTGCCTGCCTGATCACCCCTAACTACTCTGCCTGCCTGTCTGATTGCCCCTAACTGCTTGCCTGCTTGCCTGATCGCCCCTAACCACTCTGCTTGCCTGCCTCATCACCCCTAATCACTCATCTTCCTGCCTGATCGCCCCTAACTGCTTCTGCCTTGGCCCCCACCTCAGTGGCTTCGGCTGGAAGGACGGCCGGAATGATGTCTAGAAGGTTGTTCAGCTGTCCGATCTAATTAGCATATTATGCTTTTATAATTATAGATATCTAGATAGGTGAGACAATAGATTTCTTAGACAGCTGCGAGAGTAAGTGTGAGAGACTAGCTTTCTCCTAAGACAGCCACTGGAGCTAGCAAAGGAAACATCCAGGCCAATGGTAGAAATTACCCACATAATCAAATTCTGATTTTTAACTGGAGAACCTGGGATTGTATTTTTTATAATTGTACTGAGCCTAAACTCTATATGCTGTCTGTGATAGAATCATAACCAAAGAACATCAGAAGGCAGACTGAAATTTGTTCTTGTCAAGGGCCTTAGAGGCTGGGGAGTGTTGTGTTCCAGAAGCCATTCAAACACAGAGGGAGGAGCTGGCCGCTTGCAGCCATCTGGCTGCAGTTCTACCACACCCTCCTCTCCATCCTGTCTGAGACTGCACTCTGGGGCCTGCCTGAAGCTGGACCAGATTCCATATAAGGGGCGTGCAAAGTGCCTTTCCCTGGACAATCACCCAGAGAGACTCAGTGTTTCTTCTTGGGTCCCAGTCCAGGGTCTCTTTTCCCTCGACTTTGTTAATTTTGTAATTTAGCTTTTTGCATCTTTTCAGCCCACCTAATAAAGCTGTGAGGAAACAAAGGCCAAATTGAAAAGCAGGGCTACAGAATTGATCTAAATTAAAATGGTCATTTGGTTCTCATCCCAGTAAATCCTAGAACTACCAGCTTATTCTCCCTTATATCTGTTTCCTTCTGTCAACTAAATGCCAACAAGGACACATCATCTCAAAAACTTTAACTTCTATTTTGCAGATAGTTGCAGAATTCCAGGACACTATAAGAATTTTGAGCAACTAAAGCAGGGACCATTAATAAGCAAACTGTCATTAGCTTTGGACAATTAATATAGGTCAAAAATAAAATTATAATATTTAATATTTAAATAGCAGGTTAAAGTTTACAGAATGTTTTATGCCCATTTTTTCATTTGATAGTTCAACTCCCAAGATGGTTTCAAATGATTCTACCCTCTGGTGTTCATGCTCTTTGGTAGCCAATCCCACATTGAATAGGGCTGACGGGTACAGCCAATAGAATATTGCAGAAATGATGGAGTGTGACCTCCATGCGACCCACATTGCAGCTTTCACCTTACTCTACTCAGGGGTCACTCTCTCTAGGAAAAGCCAGCTGCCGTCGGTGAAGACACTCAACAGCTGTGATGGTTAATTCCATGTTAACTTGACAAGGCTCTGTGGGATGCCCAGGTAGCTGGTAAAACATTACTTCTGGGTGTGCCTGTAAGAGTGTCTCTGGAATAGATAAGCATTTGAATCAATAGACTGCATAGAGAAGATTGCCCTTACCAACACAGGTGGACATCATGCAATTCACTGAGGGTCCAAATAGAACAAAAAGATAGAGGAAAGGCAAATCTGCTCTCTCTGCTTGAGCTGAGACATCTACTAGTATCTTCTCCTGCCTTTGGACATTGGCACTCTTGGTTTCGGGGCTTTGGGGTTTAAACTGGCACTTACACACACCACTAGCCTTCAGATTCTCAAGCCTTCAGATTCTAAATTACACCAGCAGCTACCCTGGTTCTCCAGCTTGCACACAGCAGACCAGAAAATTCCTCAGGCTTCATAACTGCATGAGTCAATTCCTGTAATAAAATCAATATATATGTGTGTCTCTATATATCCTATTTGTCTGCATAACACTGACTAATTTAGCAGCCCACACAGTGAGGAGTGGAGGTCTCCTGACAACAGCAAGTAGCAACTTAGAAGTGGATCCTACAGTTCCTATCAAGAATTCAGATCATTGCAGCTTCTCCCAACATCTTTATTTAAATGACAGGTTTCTTGAAATATAGTTCATTTCATGTATCATGCAATCCACCCATTAAAGTGTACAATTTTAGTATATTCACATATATGTGTAACCATCACCACAATCTTTTAGAACATTTTCATCATCTCAAAAGAAATCCCATATCTCTAAGCTATCTCCCTATTATCCCATAGTCCCCAACCCTGAGCAACTACTAATCTACTTTCTGTTTCTATCAATTTGCCTCTTCTGGACATTTTATTTAAATATAATCATATAATATGTGGCCTTTGGGGACTGGCTTCCTTCACTTAGCATAATGTTTTCAAAGTTTATTTATGTTGTGGCATATACCAGTACTTTATTCATTTTATAGATGCATTAAATTTCATTATATGAATGTATCCCATTTATCTATTCATTCATCAGTTCATGGACATTTGGGTTGTTTTCAACTTTTTTCTATTATGAGTAATACTGCCATAAATATTCATACACAGCTGTTTGCATGAACATATGTTTTTATTTCTCTTTGGTATATAACTAGGAGTGAAATTGTTGGGTTATATGATAACGCTATATTTAACCATTTGAGGAACTACCTGAGTGTTTTCTAAAGTGGTTGCCCCATTTTATATTCCAACCAGCAGTAAATAAAGGTTCTGATTTCTCTACATGCTCACCAACACTTGTTATATCTACCTTTTTTATTCTAACAATCCTAGTGGGTATGAAATGACAACTCATTGTGGTTCTGATTTGCATTTCTCTGATGACTCATGATGTTGAACATTTTTTCATGTATTTGTGGCCATTTGTATATCTTCTTTGGAAAAGCGTCTATTTAGTTACTTGGCCCATTTTTAATTGGGTTATTTGTCTCTTAATATTGAGTTGTAAGTTTTTGTCTATTCTAGATGTAAGTCTCTTAATAGATACATGATTTCCAAATATTTTCTTCCATAGGGGTTTGCATTCCACTTTCTTGACAGTGTTTTTTGAAGCACAAAATAATTTCATTTTAATGAAGTCCAATTTTTAACTATTTTTTTCTTTCATGGCTTGTGCTTTTGATGTCATATCTAAGAATCTACTGTCAAATATTAGATCATGAAGATTTACCTATGTTTTCTTCTAAGAGTTTTACAGTTTTAACCCTTTTAATTAAGGCTTTTATCTATTTTGAGTTAGTTTTTGTATGTGATGTGAGATAATCCAACTTTATTCAGCACCATTTATTGGAAAGACTATTCTATTCCCCATGGAAGTGTCTTGGCAAAACTCAATTTCCTACAGACACATGGATTTATTTCTGGACAGTCAGTTTTATTCCATTGGTCTATATGTCTATCATTATGCCAGTATACATTGTCTTGATTGCTATTGTTTTATAATAAGTTTTTGTTTGTTTGTGTTTGGGGTGGGGGTTGTTAATCCTCACCAAGGTTATTTTTCCCCCACTGATTTCTAGAAAGAGTGGAAGGGAGGGAGGGAGGAGGAGGAGGAGAGAGAAAGAGAGAGAGAGAGAATAAGTTTTTAAGTTGAGAAGTATGAGTCCTTCATATTTGTTCTTCTTTTTCAGGATTATTTGTCTATTCTGGGTCTCTGTAATTCCATATGATTTTAGAGTCAGCTGAGATTCAGATAGGGATTATATTGAATCTGTAGATAAATTTGAGGAATATTACCATCTTAGCAATATTAAGTTTTATGATCCATGAGCATGGAATGATTTCTATTTATTTAGATCTTAATTTATTTCAAAAATGTTTTGTAGTTTTTAGAGCATAAATTTTACAATTCTGATGAATATATTCCCAAGAATTTTATTTTTTAATAATATTATAAATATAATTTTTAAATTTCATTTTCAGATTGTTTATTGCAAGTATATCCTACAAACTAGCTGAACTTATTTATTAGTTCAAATAGTTTTTTGTGGATTATTTAGGATTATCTATATACTAGAGGCCCAGTGCATGAAATTCATGTGGAGTGGGGGGTCCCTCAGCCATGCCTGCACCCTCTCGCAATCCAGGACTACTGACTCCTAACCGCTGGCCTGCCTGCCTGCCTGCCTGATCGCCCCTAACCACTCTGTCTGCCTGCCTCATTGCCCCTAACCACTCTGCCTGCCTGCCTTGTCACCCCTAACTACTCTGCCTGCCTGCCTGATCACCCCTAACCACTTACCTGCCTGCCTGATCGCCCCTAACCAGTCTGCCTGCCTGCCTGATTGCCCCAACTGCTCGCCTGCCTGCCTATTCGCCCCCTAAGTGCTCGCCTGCCTGCCTGATCGCCCCTAACTGCTCACCTGCCTACCTGATTGCCCCTAACCACTCGCCTGCCTGCCTGATCGCCCCTAACCATCTCTGCCTCGGCCCCCGCCTCCGTGGCTTCATCCAGAAGGACGTCCAGAAGGTCGTTCAGCTGTCCGGTCTAATTAGCATATTATGCTTTTATTATTATAGATAAGATCATGTAATCTAAAAGTATAGATTGTTTTACTTCTTCCTTTCCAATCTGGATGACTTTTTATTTCTTTTTCTTGCTTAATTCCTTGGCTAGATCCTCTAATACAATGTTGAATAGAAGTGGAGAGAGTGACATTCTTGATTTGTTCCTGACTTTCAGGGGAAAACATCTAGTCTTTCACAGTTAAGTATGAGGTTAGCTCTGAGTTTTTTATAGACGCCCTTTACCAAGTTGAGGAAGTTCCCCTCTATTTCTACTTTCTTGAGTGTTTTTAACATGAAAGGGTGTTAAATTTATCAAACGCATTCCCTAGTGTCTATATAAAACTGATCATGTTGGTTTTGTTTTTTATTCTATTGATATGGCATATTACCTTGATTGATCCACCAAAATCTTGACCTCAAGACCTCAGAAGAGATTCTACACAAGAAACAGCTAATCTGCCTCTAAATTCCTGACTCACAGAAACTGTGAGATAATAAATGCTTATTCTTTTTCAAGCTACAAAATTTTAGGATAATTTGTTATGTAACAATAAATAATTAAGAGTATTGTTATCACTGTTTTATAAATGAATAAATGGGCTTGGCATGTTTACCTGCTTTGTAATCCTGCCCTGGGTTATAGAATTAGATGTGAAAGTGGTTTGAACCAGGTCTTGTGCCTCAAATAATAAATAGGTTTTCCTTCATAAATTTCTACTAAATTTGATGACAGATCCAAAATTTACTGTAAACTTTTATCTCTAGTTGGTGAGCCCGCCCCATATGATTGGGCAGGTAGTTCACTGCACAGGCACTACTGGCTGAGGGGGCAGATGGGGACTAATATCTGACCTGTGCTTTTCCTGCCAAGCTGTGCACCTGACTCAGAGCTGCATTGGCTCAGAGGAAATGGCCCCTTTTCAAACGTGCCCAGAAGCAGTCTGACTGCCAAGCCATATGCCCAAAGGGTTAATACTAGTTCTACATGCCAGTGAAGCAATATTAATCAATGGGACTAATCCCAGACAAATTTTTAAATCTAAGACAGAAGTTGTTATCACCACCCTCTCTTACCCTCTCCCCCTCAACACTTCTTTCTTAGGATGTGGTTGATCACCTTACGTATGCAATATCACTTAATTCTCATAATTCTAAGAGGTAGATATTATTATAGCCATTTTATTGATAAGGAAACCTACTGAGAGAGGTCCAATAATTTATCCAATTCCCATAGATGGTAAATGGTGGAACTGAGGTTAGAACTAAGGTCCATCTGACTCTGAAACCTTCACTCCACCCACCACACCTTGTTGTTCCATCTCCCTAATAAATCTATTGAGGATGTCTCTCTAGGAATATCAGCATTCTCATGGAGAATGCCTACTAAACAAACATTCAAGACCCCAATACATTCATCTAAAATGGTAAACTGCTGAGCTTTAAAATGTGGGATTATTTGGAAGCATTAAGAACTCTCAACATTCTTCCAAACATTCCACATAAAGTGACCTCCTTAACTTAAAGGTAGCCCTACTAAGCAGTCTCCACAGACATTAGACAATCCACTGAAGTCCATGACCTGGATCTCTGCTATATTTTTTAACTCTGAGATAGAAGAGAAGATCTACTGATGCAGGAAGGCAGATGTTCATTCTCCTGCAACCAGTATTTATTGTTTACTATGGACCAGATATGTAAAGGGACAGAAGAAGATATAGCATTAAACAAAGCAGTTATGCTCCCTGACCTCATGGAGCTTAGAAGATAATGAGCTTTCTTAAACTCTCCCTTTCTCTCTCTCCTCCCTAAATAGGAGAGAAACTACACACTTAGCTCTCATTACAACCACTACAGTGAAAGGCTCAATTGACTAAGGCAAAGCTTAGTAGGAAATAGCTGAGAAAGCTAAAATAATGCTTTCAAAAACCTTCCTCTTACCTTCTCCCTTGAACAGCCAGAGCAGACACACGGATGCCTCTAAGCAGCCATTCAGGGACCAGAGGAAGAGTCTCAGACTGCATTCCCCCTGACGGAACAGAGAGTTGCATGGCTGGGAGCAGGAGCACAGAGGAGAAAGGACCTTTAGGAAAACTTGGCTTTAAAATCAGGAATGTCAGCTTATTATAGTCATGATTTCACAAGGGAACCTCAGAAGGTAGAAGAGTTTGGGTTCATATCAGAACAACATGTAGAAAGAATTGACTGGCCAGCCAAAACCTTATCTGAACCTAAAATGTCTGCAAAATTGGTCAACAAAGTTCAAAGAAACAGCCTTTTCCTTGCAGGCTTTTCGTGCCAAGACTCCTTCTGGTCCAGTTGTAACTGAGTGAATAAGGAAGCCAAGAAAGTGAAATGGAATTTTTGGAACTCAATCCTGGGTGTGCTGCAAGCTGAAGACAGAAATATTTGGGTTGATGAAAGTGGGGTGTAGGCTTGTTTGCTTTAGGGTCCTTCCCATCCTTCAGAACCTTGGCCAATGTTACAGAGTCAGGCTGGCTTCTAGTCTCCTTGCAAAGACCAAAGGTCAAGGTGATCTGTCCAAAACACCTCTATCTATAATATATTATATGGAGAACATTAGCCAACAACCCCCATTTAAGACGGAATAGGTTCAAAAACTCCATATACTAGAAAAACTGGTTAGAAAAGTGGAATTTGACACCATGTTAAAGAAACAGATGCACAAGTCCTGATAAGATAGGGATGTGGGCAGTGTGAGGGCTGCTGCGGAAGGTGGAGAAAAGGCCAGTGTGTGGGGATCCAGGCCTGCACCTCCTTTCAGCCAGAGCAGCTCAGCTTTCCCTCTTCATACACTGGGGCTCTGCAAAATATTTAATTTGAGGGAAGAGGTTCAAATATATGAGACAGACAGATACAAAATATCTAAAACATGAAAAACTCTGGTGGCATAGAAAAAGTGCTGCATTGGGAATTAAGAGACCATGCTTCTAGACCAAGCTGCCACTGGGCCCCTTAAGGAAGTGATCATAACTTGCACTCTTTTTTTTTTTCAACTGATAAGTGCACAATGTTGAACAAAAATAGATTGAGGCAAAGAAGCATCGAACCGACTGTCAAACTACAGCAGGAAGGCAGGGGAGGGTTTGGGGTGGGGGGTAAGAGATCAACAGAAGGACTTGTGTGCATGCATATAAGCACAACCAATAGGCACAAGATACTGGGGGCGGGGCAGGCCCTGAGGGCAAGTGCTGGGGAGTAGGGGAGGCCGGGAGGAGGTCAATGGGGGGGAAAAAAGGAAATATATGTACTACTATTTGTAATACCTTAAACAATAAAAATAAAAAGATCTCCAAGGAACTTCAGCTCCAACATAAGTTAATTCTCCAATTGCAAGAAAGCTCTAGACCAGTGGTTCTCAACCTTTCTAATGCCGCGACCCTTTAATACAGTTCCTCATGTTGTGGTGACCCCCAACCATAAAATTATTTTCGTTGCTACTTCATAACTGTAATTTTGCTACTGTTAATGAATTGTAATGTAAATATCTGTGTTTTCCGATGGTCTTAGGCGACCCTGGCGGTTCTCAACCTGTGGGTTGTGACCCACAGGTTGAGAACCGCTGCTGTAGAGCCTAAGACCATCGGAAAACACAGATATTTACGTTACGATTCATAACAGTAGCAAAATTACAGTTATGAAGTAGCAACGAAAATAATTTTTTTTTCAACTGGTAAGTGCACAATGTTGAACAAAAATAGAGGCAAAGAAGCATCGAACACACTGTCAAACTATAGCAGGAAGGCAGGGGAGGGTTTGGCGGGGGGTAAGAGATCAACAGAAGTGACGACCCACAGGTTGAGAGCCGCTAGCAAGGTCGCCTAAGACCATCGGAAAATACAGATATTTACATTACGATTCATTTACAGTAGCAAAATTACAGTTATGAAGTAGCAACGAAAATAATTTTATGGTTGGGGGTCACCACAACATGAGGAACTGTATTAAAGGGTCGCGGCATTAGAAAGGTTGAGAACCACTGCTGTAGATGAAGGTTACAGCTGCCTTTCATGACCAGAGCTTGAACTTTAGCCTCCTCCTCCTGAGAAAATAGAGTTTTACTTGGAGATAAACCTAGAACTGCAAGTCACTTCTGTGCCTAGAAGACCCCTGTAACCAAGCACAGAAAGCAGTGTAGAGAGTAAATCAGCACACTATACTCTGAAGGGGCCTATACTATGCCCTGGTCCATAAAATAGCCCCAACAATGATAATTATAAAGGCATGTTGTTATTGAAAACACACAGTTAGTCAGACATGGGGTCCAGCATTTTATACATATGAACTCTTTTAACCCCACAACAGTCCTAAAAAATTGGAAATATTATCATTCCCGTTTTACAGATGAGGAAACTAAGGCTTAAAGAGGGTAAGTGACTTGTCCAAGATCACATTGATGCTAATAGAAGAAGCATATGGCAATGCCAGGCAGTCTACTGTTAGTGCTCTTGACCATTGTGCTGCTCAAAGTGGAGACCAAGATGGAGACTCTACTGACATTTGTGACTCATCAGAGAAAGGAGAAGAAGTTGTAAAAGCAATGAAATACATTGTCAGCAAACAGGTAGCTACTCAACAAAAACTAGAATCTAGGGGGAAGCCTCATGACACTTCAGAATAATCTGGCTAGACATGCTGAGTTATTAAGGAGCAGTGGCTCCAAGGGACAGAGGAGAGACAGTCTGAAAAGTAATTCTCCAAAGAAATGATGAAATCAAGTCACTGACCATTGGCAGAATGAGGGAAAGATAAACAGGTCCCTATAGACAGGGAGAGAGGCATGTTGGCAAAGGGAACTGCCAGAAATTCATGTGAAGTGTCCAAGAGCCTGTCAGCATTGCTTAATGGTTCTAGGCTGTTTGAATGAAGCTTGTACACTACTGAATTCCTGGTTTAGATATTTAAAATAAAGTCAGTTCTGAGTCAGGAGAGCTGAGAGAAAGTTCTACCTTCACCTGCTGAGATAGCTCTTTGTTCATATTTGTGCTGATTTCTTGAGGACAGGGTGGAAGGGAAGCAACAGGAGCTATCATTTAAATACATCTACCTCTATAACATTGAACTAAATGGCACAGATATTCCTCTTCCTTGTTGCCCCGCGGCCTTTCCCTTCTAGTCCAGAATTTCCAGAATCCCAATCTTTCCCTTCACTCCTCTGTCCACACTTGACCTTAAATATTCCATATGGGTTACTCCTTTTGAAAAACCTTCTTCTTTCTACCCTAAGCAACAGTGGTTGCTAGCAAGCCACAGTGAAATAGCACTGTCACTAAAAAGGGTCTGGAAAGGCTAGTTGTCAGGACAAAGTGAACGGGGCAATGGTGATGAAGAGCCATCCAAGATGGAAACCAACCAGGGGCAGATGTCAGGCACAGTGCCTGCCACATGCAAAGGAATCAAGTAATACTAGAAGGAAGGAAAGAAGGCAGGAAGGCAGGAAAGGAGGAAGGAAGGAAGGAAGGAAGGAAGGAAGGAAGGAAGGAAGGAAGGAAGGAAGGAAGGAAAGAAAGACGCGAGGAGAAGAATTAATTTCATTGATAACTAGAAGCCCAATGCACAAAATTCATGTAAGGGGCTTGGCCCCCACCACCACTGTGGCTGTCTCAGGCTTCACCCACCACAGCCGCCGCCTCTCCTTGCCCCCCCCGCCACCGTGGCTTCCTCTGGAAGGTCATCTGGAAGGACTTCCAGTCTAATTAGCATATTATGCTTTTATTATCTATCCTAATATATAAAAACCAAGGGTTTGTAACATCCAAAACGACCAAAGGCTCAACGGACCAGAAGTCAGTGCTAGGTTGCCGTGGCGACCCAGCACTGACTGCCACTGCTTCAGGCTCCCCAACCCAGCACTGACTGCTGAGGGGGCTGTGGATCAGGTCCAAACAGAAGCCTGGGGAGAGAGAAGCAGGGTCTGATCCGTAGCCTCCGTGGCAGCTGTTGATCAGCCCCGCCTCTCTGATCAGGCCCATTGATAGGCCCAGAGATGCTGACTGGCATAGAAACTGACCAATCAGAACCAAATCTGGGTGAAGTGTGAGGAGCCAATGGCTGCCTAGGAGGCGGAGCTTTTGATGCTGACTGGCATAGAAACCAACCAATCAGAACCTAATCTGGGTGAACTGCAAAGGCAGAACCTACGGTGGGGGCTGAGGAGGGGTTTTAAGGGAAACAGCTGTTTGGTTCAATTTTTTAATGACCAGTTTGGCATATAGTGCATATGGCTGGCTATCAGTCCAGATATAGGGATTATGCATTTTTGTCTGTCAAGAGCATCTCCTCCTGCTGAAAAAGGCCCCCCCCCCCATTTAAGCAATCCTATCCTATATGATCTATCTATACTAATAAAAGGGTAATATGCTAATTAGACCGGGTCGACCAGCCATCTTCCAGATGTCCGACTTCCTTCCAAACAAAGCCATGGTGATGGGGGCTGAGGCAGAGAGGGTAGTTGGGGGCAACCAGGCCAGCAGGGGAAGGAAGTTAGGGGTGAGATCAGGCCAGCGGGGGAGGGCAGTTGGGGGCAAGATCAGGCAGGCAGGGGAGGGCAGTTAGGGGCAATCAGGCAGACAGAAGCAGTTAGGGGTGATCAGGCCAGCAGGGGAGAGCAGTTAGGAACGAGATCAGGTCGGCAGGGGAGGGCTGTTGGGGGCGAGATCAGGCCAACAGGGGAGGGCAGTTAGGGGTGATCAGGCAGGCAGGAAGAGGCAGTTAGGGGTGATCAGGCAGGCAGGCAGGTGAGCAGTTAGGAGCCAGCAGTCCCAGATTGTGAGAGGGATGTCCCCCAAGGGATCCCCAATTGGAGAGGGTGCAGACTGGGCTAAGGGAACACCCCCGTGCATAAATTTCATGCACCGAGCCACTAGTCCTCTCTAATAAAGAGGGAATATGCAAGTTGACCATCACACCGTAACAAATATGGCTGTGCCCACAGCAGAGGCAGGGATTCCATAATACAATATGGCTGCACCCACAGCAGAGGCTGAGTTCCCATAATGAGCCTTAATGAGCAATCAGCAGGAACCTGAGGCTGCACCCCCCCACACCTGGTGGGGCTTGACAGGGGACCTCAAGCCGTGCCCCCCGCCCAGCTGAGCTTGATGGGGGACCTCAGGCCATGTCCCCCGCCCGGTGGAGTTTGACAGGTGGGCCCGGTTGCGCCCACCACCCTGGTGTCAGGCTAGGGGACCTCAGGCCGCAGCCCCCACCCCTGGGGCTTGACAAGGGACCTCAGGCTACATGACCCCCACCTGTAGGGTTTGATGGGGGACCTCAAGACACACCCCCCATTCTGGCCCAGGCAGGGAGACCTTAGGCCACATCCTCCACCCCAGTGCCGAGCCGGGGGACCTGAGGATGCGCCCCCCGCCCGGGCAGGGCTTGACGGGGGTGAGGCCAGCCGGGTCTGAATCTAGCCCAATGGGGGTGGGGCCAGCCGGGTCTGGGCCTCGCACGATTTTGAGACACACATGGATGAACGGGGACTTGACTCTGGTTCCCACGGCATGCCCCAGACTCTGACAGGAGGAAGATTTTCATATACATTTTACTAATTTTCTTTCATCTCTGACACTTCTATTATAGAGAAAGGGAAAATAGCAATATTAAAATATTTTCTCTAATTAATTCCCTTTTAATGTGCATGAATTTCATGCACTGAGTCACTAGTATTATATAAAAAGCCAGCAACCGTAACGCCATAATGACTGAAACAACCAGTCGCTACGACACCCACTGCGGCTAGCGAACCCTTCCCCCCAGGCCAGCCCCACCCCTGATTGGCCCAACCCACCCCAATTGGCCCACAGCCCCTCTTCCCAACTGGCCCTGCCCCTGATCGCGCCCCTTGCCCCAATAGAGGCAGGGCCGGCCGGCCAACCTCCTGCAACCCCTCCTTCTGCGTGGCCCCACCCCAGATTGCCCCACACACACACCATTCAGGGGCAGGGCCAGCCAGCCAACTGCCCACGGCCCCTTCCCCCAGCCAGCTCCACCCCCGATCAACCCCCCCCCCCCCCGCCAACACAAATCGGAGGTGGGGCAGGCCAGCCAACCTCCCACAGCCCCTGCCCCGGCAGTTGACCCCCGATTCACGCCCCCCACCCCATTCAGGGGTGAGGCCAGCTGGCTGGCCCACCACCCACATCCCCTCCCCACAGCCAGCCCTGCCCCCAATCGGCCACCCACCCCAATCGGGGATGGGGCCTGCCAGCCAATTGCCCTTGGCCCCTCCCCCCAACTGGCCCGGCCCTGAGCAGGCCCCAATCAGGGTGGGCCAGCAGGCCAACCTCCTGCTGTTTCCTCCTCCCGACAGGCCAGCCCCAATCCGCCTCTATTGGGGCCAAGCCAGCTGGACCCCACCCATGCACAAATTCATGCACTTGGGCCTCTAGTTATAGATAATAGGTGATCTGAGGATTTGGAGTCCTCCAGACAATACTCAGGACCTGCCAACAGCCACTAAAAATCTTTTTTAAAAATTACTCAATAATATATTCTATTAATGACCTTGATGGCTGCTCTGCACTATTTTGTTTCTTCAACCCTGAGACTTGAAATTCTCCACCAACTGATCCTAGTAACTATCCAATTTTATTTCCCTCAGCTCTTAAGCAGGACTCTCTACCCCAGCAAAGTCACCTTGCCTGGTCTTCTATTGCCTATCACACTGCCTTTTCTATGCACGTCAGTCTGTCTCCTATACTAAAGTATAGGCTTCTAAAGGTTTATGTACTAAAACATTTCCTATTTGCTTCTCCAGGTCCACTTTCCACCTTTCTCTACCATGCCCTTGGGAGGCTCAACTCTTCAGACTATTACCCAGGCCCTCTTGTACCTTTTGTTTCCAGTCGGTTTGACCAATAGGAGGCCAGATAAAAGATTGGAGAATGGGAAGAGAGACAGTTCCAGAATGTGTTCCCTCCTACCAGGCCATCTTTGGTCAGTGGCTGTGTTCTTCTTCCAATGCCATAACTACTGTCAAATGGCCCCTCTCCCGAAGCCAGAGTCCTCCCTAGGGCTGATAGCCACTCCTGCCCCTTGGGCCTTCAGGCTGAGAGGTGGTGGGTTTCCCACTATGTTTGTCCTGCACATTGCCCCATCCCTTCCTGGTTCTCTCAACCTTCCCCACAGTTTTGTAAATTATCCATTCATTAAACCTCCATTCACATTTTTATTCATTGTGGGTAAACCCCTTAGTATGGAGCTAGGCACACACCAGTTTGGTGCTGGAAGTGAGCCCCCATTCCGCCTCTCCCTCCTTCTTGCTGAGAACCTAGAACCCCAGCCCTAGCCCTAGAAAGACACCTCCTACATAATTCTTTTCCCTTTGCTAGGATTCTATTGAAGGTAAAATCTCTTCCAGTGTAAATATGGCTTCTGGGAGGAGCATATGCTTATCTTGATAATGATGGATGTGAATAAGCATATCAAACTCATTGAGGAGAGTGGATAAATATAACACATTTTGAGACCCCATGATTTATTAACCATTATTTAGGTGTTGTCACTTATGTGAATCCCTGGAGACATAGTATGGGAGATGTTGCTTTTATTTGGGACAAAGGGAGGAAAAGATTGGTCATGTCTGTGCTAAGGGGAACCCTGAGGATAGGTGACTGGAGGGCTGTGAGGACATGGGGAACAAGTGAAAGGGATTATGTCCAACAATAGGGAAGGACCCTGTAAAGAAACTGGATTCATTCACATATTTGTACAAGGCTGGGCCAGCCCCACCCACTTCCTTCCTCCTCCACCCAGCATTACTTCTCTACTGGAACTGCTACTTCCTCCTCCTCCTCCTCCTCTTTCCCTCCTGTGTCTTTGGTCACTATGCATATATGTATTGTCTGACTCTAGGTACAGAGGAAATTCATATTTACAATTGCTAAAAAGATTCCAGCTACCTCTTGTGCGTCATTCAAACAGCTGAGAGTCTGAGGAAAAGGGAGGGAATCAGAAAAAGTCACCCCATAAGGGGCCTGATATTTATGGCTCTGCATGGAATGAGTGGACGTTATGTGAATGAAACATCAATAGACAGGATTCATCCATGTTGATGTTGTCAAGAAACCTGGAGAGCTAGTGTGGTAGCAAATAGGATGATCCCTTCTTTCCCTAGCATTTACATAAGACCAGTGCTAATCATATCACACAAGTATGGGGATTAATGACTCTCTAGAATGGCTCCTATAGCTGACACAGGATTCTCCTTTGTTACCAAGGAGAAAAGAGAGGCTTTTCTGATCACATATGTAGAGCTGGGTTCTTTGGGTTCTTGCTCTTGGGATTCCCCACCCGACCCTCACCCTTTCTTAATTGTCCCTTCCTTCTTTTTTACTGTGTAGAATGTGGGTACGATGGCTGGAGCTTGAGCTGCCACTTAGGATCATGAGATGCAAATCACTTGCTGAGGATAACAAAGTACTATGTAAGACTGAAATCTGAATCCCTGTGTATGACTTTACCAACCTTAGACTGCTTACCTCTAGACTTCTTATATTTGAATGGAAAATAAATTTCTATTTTATTTAAAACACTGCTATTTTGGTTTCCTTGTCATATGTGGCCTAATCTGGTTGTAACTGATAAAGAATCCCTCTAGGCTTTAAATATAACACCTAGGTTATCCTATCTAATAAAAGAGTAATATGCAAATTAACCATCACTTTGCTACACCCACAAGCCACACCTACTAGCCAATCAGGAGTGAGTAATCAAATTAACCCCAACCAAGATGGCTGTGGCCATGGAGAGAGCAGGAGGGAGGCTTGGGTTTCCCCGGCGATGGAGGAAGCCAAGCTTTCTGCATACCCTGGCCAGCCCAGGCCTCTGCTCCAGGCTACAAAGTTTCAATTGTAGAAGATAAATAAATCCCAGATACCAGGACCTCCGCTTGGGTCACCAGGGGGTGTGGCCGGCCTGCAAACCACCACAGGCCCCTCGCCCAGGCTGCCCCATGCCCCAAGGGAACCCCCACCCGGATCCAGGACACCCTTCAGGGCAAATCAGCTGGTCCCCACCCATGCACCAGGCCTCTATCCTATCTAATCCTATCTAATAAAAGAATAATATGCAGATTGACCATCACTCCAACACTCAAGATGGCTGCCCCCATGTGATCAAAGATCCTGCCCCCATGTGGACACAAAATGACCACCACAAGATGGCCAGCAGGGGAGGGCAGTTGGGAGGGACCAGACCTGCAAGGGAGGGCAGTTGGGGGCGATCAAGCCTGCAGGGGAGGGCAGTTAGGGGTGACCAGGCTGGCAGAGGAGGGACGTTGGGGGCAAACAGTCTGGCAGGGTAGCAGTTAGACATCAAGCAGTCTGGCAGGGGAGTGGTTAGGGGGTGATCAGGCTGGCAGGCAGAAGTGGTTAGGGGCAATCAGGAAGGCAGGCAGGCGAGCAGTTGGGAGCCAGCAGTCCTGGATTGTAAGAGGGATGTCCGACTGCCCATTTAGGCCCAATCCCGGTGGGCAGTCGGACATCCCTCCAGGGGTCCCAGATTGGAGAGAGTGCAGGCTGAGCTGAGGGACACACTTGCCCTGTTCACGAATTTCGTGCACCGGGCCTCTAGTCTTGAATAAATTCTAATCCAGAAATTCCATTGTCATTTCCTCAGTTTCTCCAGAGATGTCTAAATATGGAACTCACTTTCTCTTTCTTCCCAGGGAAGTAAAGAAGGCAATATTTTCATGGTGCCTAAAGATGCCCATTTCATGGTCTGAATGACAAAGCAGAATGTGGAATATCTTCAAGGTTCTCATCCAGGCCAAACTCTGGTTCCTTGGTTCCCTGAGATCAGCTGTGCCTCAGCCTATTAAATAGACCATAAAACCCACCTACATCTAGGGCCATCATAAAGATTAGTAATGATTCAATGTCTCCAAATGACTTGGTGATGCTTAGATGAAAAGAGGCTTAGGAAATAGAAACACATCCTTGTCGTCAGCTAGAAAATAACACTCCATGAGTCGGAAGTAGCACAACAGGACTGAGACGAAGAATAGTGTATCTGGCCATTTCAGGAAGTAGTTAACAGTAAAGGGAAGTGGCGAGAAGGGTGCCTAGGGGCTAGTGAGCTGCCAGAGAGTGGACACAATGTTCCTGATCACTCTTTTCTCCATCTGTATCAGCCCCATGGTATGTTTTGATCCCTTCATGGTCTTGCTTTGATGAACCTCTCATTTCCTATCACTCCCCACCTTCTCCACTGTCATCATCCCTGACTCAAATATAAACTCTAGATCATGAAGAAACTATGCTCTCCCATAGCTACAGGCTGCTGTTCATGCTATTCACTGTGTTTAGAAAGCTCTTAACCTTTCACCTGTTCACATGACACCTCCTCAGTAAAGCCTTCCTAGATTTCCTTAGGAAAAGTTAGAATATTTTCCCTCTGTGCTTTTAGAGCACTTTATACATTCCTATAAACTTCCATTAGAGAGATAACCGAAGGGCTGCATCATATGCACATTTAACTTGCATGGATTTAACTGCACATGCGCAGGAAACAGAAAGAGAAAAAGGAAACACAAAATAAAAAGAGAAAGACATCTTTTTATTTCCCACTCTCTACAAAATATACCTTGGCTTCATTAAAAAAAGAAAAGAAAAAGGAAGCTCTCGCTGAAATGCCAAGAAAAAAAAGGAAGTTTCTAGGAGTTATTTTAGGAGATTTTTGAGGAAGTGATTTTCTAGACTATTTGTCATTTCACTTTATATGCTGACTTTGGAGTAAATCTCCAAATAAGATGTGACTCTTCTGCACAGCATCATGTGGTGACTTCTCAAACCGCCTCCAGACAGACTGTTCTAGACTGTGAGCTTCTGAAAAGCACAGCGTATGTTATTTATTCTGGGGTCTTCTGGACTGAGTACAGTGTCCAGTAGACAGTTGGTGCTCAATAAACATTTATTGAAAGAAAATTTGAATGATTCCAGCATTTTTCACTGGTTACATCCTACTTAGAATAAGGGAAATTGTCTCATCCCACCCACCTCTACAACACCCTTGTCCAATAGTCATTTGATCCCTTCTTTGAAGACACGTAAACATGAGCTATTCTATTTCCAAAGCAACACATGCCACTGCTTTGTTAGAAGATGTCCAGCAAAGTCCAACTTTTAGAAAACGAGGACTGTACAGAGTGCACATCATGGCGCCATGTGCAACAAGGAGCTTAACTCAATGAATTCTGCTGTGGCCACCACCACCAATGAATGTCACTACAGGAATCATAAGCCTTAGATTATTGAACTAATGACACTGGCTTTCTGCTGAGGGTTTGAAAAATTAAGGGCCCATTACATTCTCAACAGTGATCCTGAGATCTGCCTCTAACATCTTAGTTATCCAGAGATCAATCAGCCTTTTGAAATCCTCAGAATGGCCATGAACCTGAAATTAACAAAGGAGTTAAAGAGGAAAAAGGGTTTTGGTGAATAAATCAACTCTTGATCACCTGCCATAATAGACTGAGGAGAGACTGAAGGTGACAGCTGATAATGCTGAGGCAAGAAACAGAAGAGCTCCAGTTTCTGGTGGTATACAGGACACGTGTATATCTTTGATAAGGAGAGAAATATAGCTGTCCTAAAGTTTTGTGTGTTTTTTTTTAATTTATTTCTTCACTTATCTCATCCTACTACTTCATTTTATAGAGAATTTAAGATTTTTGCTTTGTATTCATCCATTAAATCAAGAAGTGTTTTTCTGAACATCTGTTCTGTGTCAGGCACTGTGCTGCTCATTTGGGTTCAATGAAGGAAAAGTTCACAGTCTCACAGGGAGACAAGAGAGATTTTACAATACAGTGTGGTAAGTGCTAGATAAAGGTAAAAAGCAGTATAATGGGAGTATATATGAGAGGCACCTAATCCCATACTGGAAGAGAAAATAACAATGACAATGAGAACAATAATAATAACTAAAGTATAGTGAGTGTTGGCTGCATGTCAGATGCTGTTCTATGAACTCTATGATATTAATTTACTTAATCCTCATAACTTTATGAGATAGGTAACCTTTTTATCAACCTCATTTTCAAAACTGAGAGAGAGGATGAACCTGAGAGGGTATGTAATTTATCCAAGGTCATGTGGCAAATAAATGGCAAAGCTGGTAACTGCACATAATCCAACTTCAGAGACTGTGCTTTCAACAGCTACCCTACTCTGCCCTCTAAAGAGGAGAGGAAGGTTATCCATGGTAGGTGAAAACAAGACACCTGATCAGGGACCTGAAGGAAAAGTGGGCAAGGACAGAGACAAAGAAAGGTAAGTAAGGGGAAGAGGTTGGGAGTAGTGAGTGATAAGTTTGAGAAGGTTACCAAGGAGCAGATCAGGAATGGCTAAGAAATCTGGTCATTAACATGGAAAAGATGAGAAACCATTGAGGGATCAGATCTGCATTATAAAAAGGTCTCTCTGACTACAGTGGAGATTAGGAATTACTTTAAACTGTAGGCAAGAAGACCAGAGAAAATAGTTTTTTTAGTAATCCAAAAGAATGGATTTAGTTCCGATGGTCAACTGAACTAAAGTGGCACTGGGAAGAAAGGAAGTAGGTATTAAGGCCTATGATGACATGATTCTGTGGTGGATTGGACGTGAGCAGATGAGGAAGAGGGTGTCATCAAGGGGATGACACCTGGGTTTCTGGCTTCAGTGATAGGTGGATGGTGGTGCCAATCAATGACAAGAAATCCCATGGAAGCTCTAGCTAGATGGCTCAGTGGATAGAGCATCAACATGTGGACTGAAGGGTCCCAGGTTTGATTCTGGTCAAGGGCACATGCCTGGGTTGCGGGCCCAATTCCCAGTAGGGGACATGCAGGAGGCAGCCAATTAATGATTCTCTCTAATCATTGGTGTTTCTATCTATCTCTCTCCCTCTCCCTTCTTCTATCTACACTAATAAAAGAGAAGCATGCAAATTGACCATCCCTCCACTACACCCATCAGCCAATCAGGAGCAAGTATGCAAATTAACCCAACAAAGATGGTGGTGGCCACGAAGCTTGAGTGAGCAGGAGGCTTGGATTGCCCCCGATGACAGAGGAAGCCAAGCTTCCTGCCTGCCCTGGCCTCCACTCAAGGAGGAGCTGGGGGTCTGGGTAGCTGGGGGTGACCCAGGCTTCCAGCCCATCCTGGCCACCACTGAAGGAGTGGCTGGAAAAGAAAAAAAGGAGGTGCTGATAGCCTGGGTCATCAGGGGGCGTGGCCAGCCTGAAAATGGCCCTCAGACCCTTACCCAGGCTGGCCAAGAACCCCAGTGGGGACCCCCACCCTGTAGGGGGTGTGGCCAGCCTGAAAACAGCCCTCAGCCCCTCACCCAGGCTGGCCATGCCCCTCCAGAGGGGACCCTCACCCTATGGGGGGCGTGGCCAGCCTGCAAACCACCACAGGCCCTCACCCAGGCCGCCCCACACCCGAAGGGAACCCCCACCCTGATCCGGGACACCCTTCAGGGCAAACCAACCAGCCCCCACCTGTGTACCAGGCCTCTATCTATACTAATAAAAGGGTAATATGCTAATTAGACTGGGAGACCTTCCAGACGTTCTTCTGGACAAAGCCACGGTGGCAGGGCTGAGGTAGAGGTGGTTAGAGGCCAAGAGGGGAGGGCAGTTGTGGGTGATCAGGCCAGGATGGGATGGCAGTTGTGGGTGATCAGGCCAGTGCCTGGGGGGTGGGGGGGAGGGCGTTGAGGGTCATCAGGCCAGCAGGGGGGAGGGGAGAGTTGGGGGTGAGCAGACCAGCAGGGGGGACAGTTGGGGGCAAGCAGGCCGTCAGTGGGGGTCAGTTGAGGGTGATCAGGACAGTGGGGGGGGCAGTTTGGAGTGAGCAGGCCAGCAGGGAGGCAGTTGGAGGCGAGCAGGCTAGTGGGGAGGGGAGGTGAGGCAATCAGGCCAGCAGCGGGGGGCAGTTGTGGGTGAGCAGGCCAGTGGGGGGGGGGCAGTTGGGGCAAGCATACTGGCACAGGGGGCAGTTGGGGGTAATCAGGCTGGTGGGAGGGGGGCATTTGGGGGCAAGCAGGCCAGAGGCAGGGGGCAGTTGGGGGCGAGCAGGCCAGCAGGCAGTGTGGTTAGGGGCAATCAGGCAGGCAGGCAGGTGAGCGGTTAGGAGCCAGCAATCCCAGATTGTGAGAGGGATGTCCGACTGCTGGTTTAGGCCCGATCCCTGTAAACCGGCAGTAGGACATCCTTAGAGGGGTCCCAGATTGGAGAGGGTGCAGGCCAGGCTGAGGGACACCCCCCATGCATGAATTTCATGCACCAGGCCACTAGTGAAATCAATAAAAATATATTTTAAAAAAAACAGAAATCTCATGGAAGAGTTTATGTTCCATCCAGATCATTCCACCATTAGGAGGAAAAGAGAAGAAATCAGAGCCTCCCTCACTCTCCCTATCTGATCTCTGCACCTGAAGCCATTCTACGGATGTCTACAATCCAGCCTCTCTGGGAGAATCCTGCAGAACATTCAAGAGTCTGGGAAGCAGACTGGTCACCTCAAAGAAGTTAGGGTAGATATTGTAATGGTGGAGGAAATACCCATATATAGAGAGAAGACAGACCTTGTCTGGAGTCTAGCTGGCCAAGGGCCACACAGTTCCTCTGGAACCTTACCGCTATCTATTCTGAGAATGTCTTTGCCAAGTTATAAGAAATCATGGGGCTGAGGGGGGTGGATCTGTATAGTCCTCAGGCTAATAAGTTTATACAACATACAGCCGGTGCCAGGTACTAACTAGATCCTTTGAGCTCAAGGTTTAAAAAAAGCCAACCTCTGTCAACCTATTGGAGGACGTTGGCTCCTGGAACAAAACAAAACAACAACAACAAAAAACTATGATTCAATGTTTTGATTGTGAGAGTACAAACCAAAGATTCAGTGTCAAAGAACCTGAATGGAACATGAAAGAGATAAAATAAGTCAATTAAATAAATATTCATATAGAGAAAACATTGGTGCTTTTTAAAAATATATTTTTATTTATTTCAGAGATGAAGGGAGAGGGAGAGAGAGATAGAAATATCAATGATGAGAGAGAATTGATTGGCTGCCTTCTGCACACGCTCCACTGGGGATCAAGCCTGCAACCAGGTATGTGCCCTGACCAGGAATCAAACCACGACCTACTAGTTCATAGATCGACATTCAATCACTTGGGCACACCAGCCAGGCCATTGGTGCTTCTTAATGGCTACCCAAAAGAGAAGATCATGAGGCCAGGGGAGCAATTTAGGAAATGGTAGAGGTAAGCTCAGGGGAAAACTAGATAAAAAGGGAGAGAAGCATTCAGCTATAAGAAGCACAACATGGAAACTTACTCTTGGAGAATAGTCTTTTTTTTTTAATAGAGTCTTTTTTATGACAAATGAAACAAAGTCTTTAAGTATGATGGCTCAGAGGAGTAAGAGGTAGGAGATCTAAATAGCATAGAACTCCAGTGACAGGGTCAGGACCCTAAACAGGAAGAAAGATGACCAAAAAAGCCTTTCCCTGGACATTTTGAGATGACAAGTGAGAAAAGGAACATCTGCCTCAGGAGATATTAGTAGAAGAAACACTTAGTGGTAGAAAGTGGGAGCTGGTGACTGGCCAAAAACTAGGTTAACCAGAGCAGAGAACTAGAAGAAAGAGAGAGGCAAGAAGGTAAGTAGTAATATAGAAGATTGAGAAGGAAATAGAGCAAGGGGGGAGTGGGCATTTACGAATTTACTAAATAAATTTATAAGGTTGATAATGGTGATAAAATCATTGGTGAGTTTGGGAGTAAAGGCAATGTGGTCAAGGGGTAGGAGTGACTCTGGTGAAATCTTTATCCATGGAGAGAAGCTATATCCCTTCCCACAACATTTTGTATTGGAGTTCTCACCAGCAACAGACGAATGGGCCTTAGGAGCCTGCCTAATATGGCCCTTCATAGGTCACCTGTCCAGTGGTACTCAGATAAGGAACTTGCACCAGAATGTAATCATGAAGAGATTCCTTTATCTAGAACAGAAGTTGGCAAACTACAGCCCCTCCCCCAACCCCAAGCCATAACCATTTCCCACCTGTGCCAATTTTTGTCTAAAAAAGAAAAATTATAGCTCTTGCCGGTGTGGCTCAGTTGGTCCCATGCACTAAGGGGTTGCCAGTTCGATTCCCAGTCAGGGCACACACAGAGGTTTCTGGCTCAATTCCCGGTAGGGGGCATGCAGGAGGCAGCTCTCTCACATTGAGATTTCTCTCTTCTCCCTTTCTCTCTCTCTAAAAATCAATAAACTATTATTTTTAAAAAATCTATACTAATAAAAGGGTAATATGCTAATTAGACCAGATGTCTTCCAGATGAAGCCACAGTGGCAGAGCCAAGGCAAAGGCAGTTAGGGGTGATCAGGCTGGCAGGGAAGAGCAGTTAGAGCAATCAGGCCGGCAGGGGAGAGTAGTTAGGCAGTTAGGGGGGATCAGGCAGGCAGGGGAGAGCAGTTAGGGGGATCAGGTCAGCAGGGGAGCAGTTAGGGGCATCAGGTAGGCAAGCAGGTGAGCAGTTCGGAGCCAGTGGTCCCAGATTGCGAGAGGAATCCCGGATTGGAGAGGGTGCAGGCCGGGCTGAGGGGACCCCCCCCCCCCGGCTCCTCAGGCATGAATTGCATGCACTGGGCCTCTAGTTGATACGTAAAAAGAACTGTAATGGAACACAGTTACACCCGTTCATGTATGTGTGTCTATGGTTGCCCTAGCATTAACGAAATGGCAGCACTGAGTACTTGGGACAGAAACTGCCCTGCAAGGCCTAAAGTATTTACTCTCTGGCCCTTTACAGAAAAGGTTTGCCAACCTTTATTTAGAAGGTCTTATTCTAAAAAGTCAATAGGACCCATCAGTGCTCTTAGTGATAGTGGGTTTACATGGTGCAAGCTCCTTCCCTGGTGGAATATTGACAGCAGTTTGCAAACTGGCTACTGTGGACACGGCATAGTGCTGTCCAGAGAACAGTGGGGAAGGACAGCTACATCTTACCGGTGGGCTCAAAGGACAGGCTCCAAGCAGGCAGAGCCACCTCCATAAATGCAACCAGCCCACACTACAGGTACCAGAACACACTGACATCCTGGACACCATAGTTAAAGATAGGGTGTTTGGGAGCCATACAACAGAGGCCTTACCTGCAGGGTGTTTTCATGAGAGAAGCACTTATGTGTATTTATGCTTGTTTGTCTTCATTATAATTAGACTGCTAACTCCTCAGGGTAAAACTTGTCTAACCATCAACTTCTGAGTGTGCACTTCATTACTAAGGGTAAATAAAATAATAACAGAAAATCACCAAACTGTTTACTAGGAAAAAACTAAATATTTCTTTTTTTCTATGGAAACTTTTGTAAAGTAGTGAGCAATAATAATGTGCAGGTAATTTGTCTGACTTCTCCCATTTTTAGCATCTGATTAATTTCCTTGGATCTCACTGTGTGAGAAGTTCTCAGGGTGGCTGTTTGCTTTGTTATTTTGTGTGTGTGTGTGTGTGTGTGTGTGCGCGCAAGTATTTAAATCAGGGATAGCAAGTATTTCAGAAATATAGTTTATTATATGGTAAGATGGTAGCAAAGAAGTTAGTCTTAATTCCATTCATTCATTTAGTCATTCACTCAGCATGACTGAGCACACCTCATGCCAGGAGCTATGCTAAGTACTAAAGGTAGAATGATGAGAAAAGATTGTGGTCAAGTAAGTTGAGTGAGGAGAGGCCTGACTCTGGTTCTGATTCTTCTCTGCTATTCAATTCAATCATCTTTGGGTCCACCATGTTTCCTAACACAGTGGTGACCCTGACAAAATGTGGTAAGTCTACCTGCCCCTTCTGCTGGGTCAGACTCATCTCACTGTCCTGACACCCCTGGTGAACTTGACTCACTCCCCAGCCAGGCCACAGCAGCAGCAGTGGGGTGTGGATACCTGGAGTTGCTCTCGTACAGCTATGCCTCCTCTGCCTCCTCAGGCCTTTCCAGAAAGGCCCCTCAAGGATTCCTGCATTCCAACAACCAGCCCTTCCAGTTGGGCAGAAATTTCCTGCCTTGGCAGTCAAAAGGCATTTGTTTTTATTTTAAATGGATGGTACCTCCCCAGACAGCCCCACCCTTTGTTCTAATTCCATTAAATCTATTCATTTTGGAACATGTGCACACGCATTTGAAAGAGGAACTGGGAGAGACATGTGGATAGAGGCTGATAAAATGAGGGACCTCCATTGACAGGTAACAACTGAGGGTCCCTTGTGTCCTTCATTCTCTCTCTTTACTTTCTCCTTCCTTAAATATGTCACCTCCCAGCCCAGTCTCCTCACCTCAAGGAGTATAGGCTGCCTAAATATTCTTGTGAAATATATAATGTCACAGGAGTTGGCAATAACTAAAGGATAAAGCAGACATCTGTGTCTTCAGAAAATAACACATGCATACCGCTCCTAATTTAAAACTATGAACAATGTCATGTTAATATAATTAATGCCTCATTTATTGGGTCCAGTGGGGAATGAACTATTCTACATAATTGATTCTCCCAGAGTGTCAGAGCCTAAAACTTGGTAAATCAAGTCAGTTAAGCAGTTTTCATTGTTATGAAAATATTTCTAACCTTCAACATTGAACTGTAATGTACAAAAATAATGAATTCTTGGGCTTTGGAATTATGGAGAGCTCTTTGTCCTTACCTCAGATTATGATTTTTTTGCATTTTTATTTGTGTTTTTATAATTCTGTCTCCTCCCTCACCATGAAGCAGCCAGCTTCTTGTTTCTGTCACTAAAAGTTCCTCCCTGCCCCATGAGTGCACCAATTTTAATCTGCTTTAGATCAGAATTAAGATTATGAAATAAAAGTCAATAGTCTTTAACTTTAAGAGAGGAGTAGGAGGAGGAGCTCTATGAATTTTTGGTGCCCACATTGGCTACCCATTGGCCTTTTTTTGCTTCCTTCTGGTTTCTCGGCTATGTTTCAGGTGGCTGCACCTGCTACATGAGTAATTCCCAGATAAGCCAAGCATTACCATGAGAGCTACAACAGAAACTCATAATAATGAGTCTTACATGGGTTAGAACCTCTCACCATATGTCATCCAGGAAAAGATCACTTCTGATCATAGAATATGACATCTAAATTAAGTGGTTCCTCCACAATTATGAGTCAGACAACAGAGGTCACATTCCAGACAAGGGGGAACCCTGAATAGGTTACAATAGTCCTCTAAATTCAGAAGTAAACCTCTCCCAAGATATGCAACAGCTTCCATTTGCTGGTGCTCTAAGTCTAACAAGCTTTCCCTCTTTGGGTCACAGAAACTCCAAATTTATCTCATAATCGATCCAACAGGATTAAGTCTCCCAGAGTTCCCATGGAGTTGAGAGAAACTCTACTTTATGCCTAAATAGCTCTCTTCAGCACAGATGAAAAGCAAATGGGTGAAAATCCTGATTTTGAGTTTACCAAGAAATTATTTAGCCTTCAATAGTATATTCTGCCACTCACAAAAACTTGAACAAAAATGGTAATGAACTGGTCCAAAACAGTAAGGGAAGAAGTGAGGAGATGAGATTAGCATCAGACCCGTTGGATCCTACCCTTGGTATACCTCCAATACCATCTTGGTTCCAAAGCAAACTGGTTAAGGCATGAATCTTCTTCCCTCAACATGGTCTGGTTTAAGGTCACAGAGTTCTCTGTTGGTTGGACTAAGTAAGGAAGGGCCAGGAGGCAGAACGCAAGCCTTGCCCCTGAGTCTGCAGCTGCCTCACCAGGTGACTCCAGTAGACTGTCTGAGCTCTTTTGGATTCTGACTCTCAAGATTTCAAAGTAAATGATATTTTTTAACAGCTGTATTGAGGTATAAGTGACATATAATAAAATACACTTTTTAAATTGTACTATTTGAAAAGTTTTGACATATGTATACATCCAAGAAATCATCATTATAATCAAGATAATGAACATATCCACCCAGTTAGCATGGCTCCGTGGTTGAGTGTTGACCTATGAACCAGGAAGTCACCATTTGATTCCCAGTCAGGACATCTGCCCGAGTTCTGGGCTTGGTCCCCAGTGTGGGGCATGCAGGAGGCAGTCAATCAATTATTCTCTCTCATCATAGATGTTTCTATCTCTCTCCTTCCCTCTCCCTTCCTCTCTGAAATCAATGAAAATTGATTCATTATCTTTAAAAAAAGATAATGAACATATCCATCACCTCCATTTTATAACCCCTCACTCTCTCCTTCTCTCACAGTTTGCATTTTCTAGAATTCTATATAAATACTAGAGGCCCGGTGCCTGAAATTCATGCACTGGGGGGGGGAGGGGTGGCAGGGAGGGTCCCTCAGCCTGGCCTGCACCCTCTCACAGACCAGGACCCATCAGGGGATGTCCGCCTGCCAGCATTCAGACATTCCTCTCGCAGTTCAGGACCCCTCGCTCCTTACCACCCACCTGCTCGCTGCCACTTAGTGCTGCCGCAGATGCAGGAAAGGATTCCACCACCACCGTTGTGCTCACCAGCCGTGAACCCAGCTTTTTGCTGAGTGGCGCTCCCCCTGTGGGAGCACACTGACCACCAGGGGGCAGCTCCTGCGTTGAGCATCTGCCCCCTGGTAGTCAGTGCAAATCATAGTAACCAGTTGTTCTGGTCATTCTGCTGTAATGGTTGCTTAGGTTTTTATTATCCTAATATATAAAAAGCCAGGGGCCGTCACAACTGAAACAACCAGATAGACGACCAAACAGCAGGCTGCATGGTGTAACTATTTTCTCTCTTTTCTGCATCCAGCACGGCTAGAGAGCGGGTCCAATTCTTGAGTAGAGGCAGCTGGGGATTGAGAAATAAAAGAAAAAGACAAGACACAGAGATAGAAAGAAAAGCTGGGCCCAGGTGGACCGCTGCACTCTTCTGATAGAGAGACAGTGACCCAGAGCTGATGCAGCATGTTTATTTTATACCCCCAAATACCAGGAAGTTTCACCAAAAGGTCAAGACAAAAGGAGATTATTTGCATTCTTGAGTAGGCCCTGAGCATTCCTGGTGCTAGGCTGGATTTAGATATCAAAATCCACTTCCCCACACCATGGGCTGAAATGGTCAAGCTGACAATACCCTGGCCCTTTTGGCAAGGCGTGTTCACAGGGCGTGGCCTTGCCAATGCCACTGGGTTCAGCTGACAATAAAGAATGCCCATGTGCCTTCCCAGGGGGCCCTCTACACATGGGGTGACCAAGCCAGCAGGAGGGTTAGTGAGGGATGACCAAACAACTGAACAGCAGGCTGTGTGGGGTGACCAGGCCAGCAGGGGGGTTAGTGAGGGACGACCAAATGACTAAACAGCAGGCTGCGTGGGGTGACCAGGCCGGCAGGGGGGCAGTTGGGGGTGACCAGGCCAGCAGGGATGGGGGGGCAGTAGGGGCAACCAGGCCGGCAGGAGGGGGAAGTTGGGGGCAACCAGGCTGGCGGGGGGGGGGGGGGCAGTTAAGGGCAATCAGGCAGGCAGGCAGCTGAGCAGTTAGGAGCCAGCAGTCCCGGATTGTGAGAGGGATGTCTGACTGACAGTTTAGGCCCTATCCCTGGAATCTGGCCTAAACCGTCAGTCAGACATCCCCCAAGGGGTCCTGGATTGGAGAGGTTGTAGGCTGGGCTGAGGGGACCTCCCCCTGCCAATGCACGAATTTCATGCACTGGGCCTCTAGTATATATAATAAAAAAGCATGTGCTCAATTTCTCCTGGATACTTTCACTCAGTATAATTTTTTTGAGATTTAATCATGTGATTGGTTATATAAGTCCATTGCTTTATATTGCTGAATAGTATTCCATTGTGTGAATATATCAATTTGTTTATCTCTTCACTTGTTGATGCACATTTAAATTGTTTCCAATTTTGGACTATTACAAATAAAGCTGCTATGGACATTCATGTGCAAGTCTTTGCATGGATGTATTCTTTCATTTCTCTCGGGTAAATATCTAAGGATGGAATGGCTAGGTTGTATGATACAGTATTATCTTCTTAGTAGATCCTGAATGAATTGTGTTTGGAGAAAAGCATGATACATGTGAACCCTTACACATAGTTCTCTTTATGCCTGCAATGTTTATCATAGAAAGAGTTTGCTTTTGTGTTACACAATTTACAGAATGCTTTTGCATATATTATCTTAACATATCCTTACAAGTATTTTCTTCTTCCATTTCTCTGATTGACTCCAATTGATTGTCTCCCTGCACAACAGTACATCTCCAAGATTGAATGAAGTAGTCTAGATGTCTTCTCAAAAGAACTACATATCTAGACTGCTTTTGCTCCTTTGCTTCTCAAATGGCAACACTTACCCTAAGTAAGGCAGCATTGCCCACTTCAAAAGTGAATCAGCAAGGTGTAGACCAGAGCCTTCATCTGACTGCTTCTGACTGCTTCTCCCTACACAAAAACATAATTTAATATGGATTTTAAAAATTAAAAATAGAACTACCAAAGCATTAAATATATTAAATTTTAAAAATAATATTAAAATGGGAGGAGACTTTTTAAGTAAGACATAAAATCTAGAATGCATAAAAAAATTATGTAGATTATGTAAATTTTCCATTTCTGTATGTAAAAGATAACATAAAGTTAAAAAGAGGCAGAAATTTATATATATATATTACTCTTAATATATAAAAAGTTCCCTACATTGAATTGCACCCTTAAGATTTGTGCATTTTACTGTATGTAAATTTTACCTCAAAAGAAGGACTGTAAATAAATATTAAATTCTGTTATTGATAAGCATCTGAAGAATACTGATATCTGCAACCTACTTTGAAATGCATGAAAATAAAGTGGACTGATATATGAATAAAGTGATAAAAAGATGGAAAGATTAAATGAAGTCATTTCTGGCATAAAACAGTGAAAATGCAAGTTTGGTTTACTTTATAATAAAGTAAATATAGCAAAATGTTTATTATCAGTATTAGATGGTGGGTTTATGGATATTCACTACACTGCTCTGTATGCTTGAGATTTTCATAATAACATATTGGAGGAAAGCCTCCTAAAATGAATTAAAAAACACATAACTCTTAAGAACAGTAAACAAGGCAAATTAACAGACAATTTGAAGTAAAGAAAACAGTGGTTCAAAAAAAGGGGGGATGTTTAATCTCACTTAGACTCAGCAAAAATTTATAAAGCTTGGTAACATCCAACAGAAATACACACACAGGAAAAAATATGCATGTGAGGATATTTGTCGCTTTTTTTTGTTTTGTTTTGTTTAAAATACAAAGAGGGGAAAAAGAAATGAAATGGAAAAAACAAAAACACCCCTCCCCAGGGAAGTGGTTAAATAAATGACAGTGTGTTATGGGGGTTCACAACAAGTGTCCTCAAGATGTGCCACTATGGCATGTAGATTAATATTACTAGTATCTCATGCTGAAAACAAGGTTCAGAAGGCTCAGGAATTTGGGCTTCCCCTTTACTGTCTAAAAGAATGTATGATAGGGTGATATCATCATAAATAACTACAGTTTAATCTGAACTAGATAAGGTAGATAGGGAGTAACATAGCGAGACCCATTTGATCAAAGTCCTCCTTGCATTCCACTGTTTCTAGATGGCCTAGCAAACATTTCATCCCCTTGCAAATTTGCCTTACTTCCCTTTGAAGTCCTATACCTGTTTCCCCCTCCTTGGTTCAGAATGACATATATTCCTTATCTTGCCTTCCTGTCTTTGGAATGTTCTTGCTATGTGAATTCCTCATATGCACGTATTAGAACTTCATTTTCTCCTGTTAATCTGCCTTCTGTCACTTTAATAATTCTACCAGCCAGAAGAACTAAGAGGGAAAAGGGAATTTTCCCTATCCCCAATAGTGTCCATGTACATAACTCTGTGCAGCACTGAAGAACTGTAGGAACTGACATGAAAGATCTCCAAGGTCTACTGTTCACTGAAAAAAAAAAAATGAACATCACAGAATAAATTGTATAAAATGACCATTTACATTAAAAATAATAATAGAACTATAAGAGTATGCAAATGCACATAAAAATGTCCCAAATCATACCTATTTAATCTATGCTTTATCTAAGGAAAGAAAGAAAATGGATGAAGGGAGAAAAGACCCTTAAAAGACATTTAAGCTTCTATTTTGTAGATGTCTATATTATTTGAACTTTTCACAACAAGCATGCAATACTTTGGTGAATTTTTAAATTAATAAATTGTTCTAGAAAGCTAATAATGACTATTATCTAAATATCCAATATCCCTAAAACATCCTGTGAAAATTGCAAAATTTAGTCAAGAATCCACATATTTTTCCTACCTAACATCAAAAGCCTGAAGTCTTGGAAACAAAACATCTGATGATCTCTTATGGAATTTCTTAACTTGTCATCTGAATGTCTCCACATTCATGTCTATTAAGCCAAATAGTCACAAGCCTATAAAATGATGTGAAAGTTCTTTCTTCTCCCAACTGCATTCCCCCTAGGGCTTAGCCTAACTCAAAATGCTGAGCCTGGCCCCAATAAAAGCCCCATTGAGAGAAAAGTGTTCTTAAACATAATGGAACACATTCTGAGCTAAATGCCAAAGCTTAGATGGATCGGGAGGGGAGAATTTATGAAAACACTGCAAATCCAATGAAAGAGGCAAAGATGAGATGTGAGAAAAAGCAGAAGGGAGATTGAGGTGGAGAGAGAATAGAATTGGAAAGGGTTTTAATTTAAATGTTTGCATCATTCTGACCCATGAAAGAATTCAGAAAGAATTTCACCACCTAGACTCGCACATGTACATACGTGTAGAGTTCCGTTCAGGAAACCAGAAGAGACTTTCTGGAGGCAGACAGATTCTAGCCAGGCAGATATGCAAACATGGAAAGAGGAGTGGGAAGAGTTGGGTCAGGATACAATCTGAAAAATTACATGCCAGTGATGAAAAAGTTCCCTGCCCATGGACAGCCTCAAAGCATTTTACAAACATCTTTGTCCTGAGTGGGGAGGGCATTCAGCTTCTTGCCCACCTGTGGCTTCTCCGGTAGAGATTGCAACTGGGATGTGGCAAAAATACCCATGTTCGGGTAAAGAGTAGTATAGCCAAGACCAGAATGCCACCTGCAGAGCTTGTTTCTCACTACCTCTGCTGAAGGAAAACCTCCCCCTGTGCTTCTGAGAGAACCAGGGATGCTCTGTTCACGTGTATGTCCTCATTTTACACCTCGGTTCACTTGAGTACTTAATTAGTGACAGACTCTGTGCTCTGCTCTGGAAATGCACAAATGAGGGGCATAACCCTCTTCCCAGGAATCTCACAATCTGGTGGGTATGTATCTACAATACCATGGATGTTTGTGAAAGGTACAGTGACAGCACAAAGTCAACAGAGGTGGAATGCTGGGGAAGGGACGACAGGTTCATTGTCACAGAGGTGAGCTCTGAGCTGCACTTTGAAACTGAGTAGGAGCTCAAAAGAATAAGATAAGACAAAGAAATGGGAGAAATGTTTACAAAAGATATATTTGATAAAAGACTCATCCAAAATATACAAAGAATTCAATGAACAACCTTATTTAAATTGGGCAAAAGTCTTAATCAGACACTTTACCAAAGTAGATACAGCAGGTCCTCAAGTGTCATTTTACTCAATGTCATTTCATTATAACATTGAGGAGAAAAATAAATTGATTCCCAGCAGGAATCACCATCTGTGTGGAGTCTGCACCTTCTCCCCATGTTTGCATGGGACTTCTCTAGGACTCTAGTTTCATCCCACATCCCAAAGATGTGCACATTAGGTAAATGGATGGGTCTAAATTGTCCCAGCCTGAGTGAGTGTGAGTGTGACTGTGAGTGTGAGTGCACCCTGTGATGGAAGGGTGTCCTGTCCGGGGTTGGTTCTCACCTGGCACCCTGAGGCGCCAGGATAGGCTCTGGCTACCTATAAGCAGATTAGAAAATAATCACCTTACTTTTTATTAATCTTTCTTAAATGTACATATAACTCATATTTATTTCAATGTTTTATATTAGAAATGTTTTGTGTCTTTATTTAGAAATATGATGGCCCTAGCCAGTTTGGCTCAGTGGATAGAGCATCAGCCTGCGGACTGAAAAGTCCCAGGTTCAATTCCAGTCAAGGGCACATGCCCAGGTTTCAGGTTCAATCCCCAGTGGGGGACGTGCAGAAGGCAGCCAATCAATGATTCTCTCTCATCATGATGTTTCTATCTCTCTCTCCCTCTTTATTCCTGTCTGAAATAAATAAAAATATATTTTTTAAAAATTGGTTTTGTTACACATTGTTTCCTGTAAAGTCGCAGTTTCCAAGAACTTATCAATGATGTGAGGACTTACTGTATCCAGATGGCAAATAAGCATATGAAAAGGTGCTCAACATTGTATATCATTAGGGAATTGCAAATTAAAACAACAATGTAATACTACTATGCACCAATTAGACTTACAACATCAAACGGGTGATGAGGATGTGGAGCAACAGAAACTCTCATTCATTGCTGGAAAGAATACAGAATGGTACAGCCACTTTGGGTGACAGTTTGGCAGTTCCTTACAAAACTAAACATACTCTTACCAAATGATTGAGTAATCATACTTCTTGGTATTTACTCAAAAGAGGTAGAGATTTATGTCTACACAAAAACCTACACACGGATGTTTATAGCAGCTTTATTCATAAATGCCAAAACTTGGAAGCAACCAAAATATCCATTTGAATGGATAAACAAATTCTGGTACATCCAGACAATAAAATATTATTCACTGTTAAAAAGAAAATGAGCTATCAAGACTTGGAAAGGCATGGAGGAAACTTAAATGTTTATTACTAAATGCAAGAAGCCAATCTGAAAATCAAACTGTATGATTCCAATTACATGACATTCTGGAAAAAGCAAAACTATGGAATAGTAAGTAGATCAATGTTTGCCAAGGGTTGGTGGGAGGAAAAAATGAATAGGTGGAGCATAGAAGATTTTGATAGTAGTGAAACTCTACTTCGTCATTCTACAATAGTGGATACATGTCATTATACATTTGCCAAAACTCACTGAGTGTACAACACCAAGAATGAACCCTGATGTAAACCCTGGACTCTGGGCAATAATGATGTGTTGATGTTGGTTCATCAATTGTAGTAAATGTGCCACTCTGGTGGGGGATATTGATAGTGGAGGAGGCTGTAAAAGAGAGGTAGGAAGTATACAGGAACTCTCTGAGCTTTCTGCTCAATTTTGCTATGAACCTAAAACTGCTCTAAAAAATAAAATCTATTTAAAAGAGAAAAAAAATGAATAACAGTTGCAGCACTGGCTACCACACATGCCAACATGGGCTCCCCTGTAGATAAAAGACACAGGCAAGGTCAAGCCCTCTGAATTACAAGTGAAACACTCATTTGAAAAAATACAAAGATATATTTTTAAAGATCATAATTATATTTCATGAGTGCACCAGGCAAACAAGCCTGGGGAAAGGCAGAGTATGAATGTATAGCTCTGAGCACTGAGAATGGTATATAATAAATTTCCAACAAAAGCTGACTGTTATCCTTCTTATTCTCCTCCTCTTCAGCATCAGCATCATCATGATCTATATATATAAAAGCCTAAGCAACCGAACAACTGGTCTCTATGATGTACACTGACCACCAGGGGACAGATGCTCAACACACAGGATCAGACTCCCTCCTGTCTGGATCGGGCCTGCAGGGATAGGGCCAAAACCGGCTATCCGACATCCCCCGAGGGGGTCCTGGATTGTGAGTGGGTGCAGGCCAGGCCGAGGAACCCCAGAAGTGCACAAGTCCATTAATAGCATTCCAAGAAGGGGAACAACATGTATAACACACAAAGACTCTAGCTGTTGGAAGTTCACAGAGTGTTGTGTCTCTGGAACTCAGGCATTGAAGTAAGAGCAGTGAGGAGGCAAGCCAGATCTTGCAGAACCATAATTAACTTCCAAAGAACGTCAGGTTTTATTCTATATATAAACAGAGATAGTATTAAGCAAGAGCATACATAAGATCAAATTTGCTTTCCTGAAAGAATGGGAATGGGAGCCAGCCTGGAGGCTGCTGCCATCATCCAAGAGAAGAATTATGCTGTTCTGGGCCGAATAGCAGGGGTAAGAGAGCAAGAGATGGAGACTGAGCTGGTAGAATTGATGGATTTTAGTGACTGCTGAGATATTAGAGGAGAGGGAGAAGTGAATGGTATTTTGGGTTTCAGGTTTTAGTAAACAGGGCTGGTGGTGACATTAAAGGGAGGCACATGTTGGAAGAGGCCAGTGAGGTAAGGAAAAAAGAGCAAAGGGCATATGAATTATCTGTCCTTAATCCACCTAAGAGGACTTCTTAGATGGCCATGGACGTCATGGCGTCATCAATGATCAACATAAGCAGCATTTATGAAGCTCTAAATAAGGCCCTGCCACTCTGCTGAGCGACATTATCTCATTTAATCCTTCCAGCAACCTTATGAAAGAGATATTGTTGTTATCCCTGCTTTACAGATGAGGAAACTGAGGCTTAAAAATGTGCTCAAAGTCACACAGTAAGTGATGGATCAGAGATCTAAACCCTGTCTCTCTACGTGCAAAGCCCAAATCCTCTAAAACACTCTATGGACTCACTGAATTGCCACTACTTCCAGCCCTTACTCCTTTGAATGACCTGGAAATACGTGGCCTTGTACCCCCAGCAAAGCTAGCCCCTACCTCAATGCTTAACTTGGCAAGAGAGCTGGGGACCCTTGGCAGGTGCAGCCAGCACAGTTGTACTTGATGTTCCCATGCCCCATTTCCTAAGCACAGGTCCCTTGTTCTTACCCTGAGGCAGAACTGGGCCCACCCAAAGGCACCACTATTCATAAAAGGATTGCAGCTGCTGAAGGGGTCGTGTTCCACTCAGGTCAAATGATATTTCCCAGAGGAATGATCATTTTCTGCATGTGCTGCTACCTCCCTGGTCTGGACAGTGTGCACTGCCCTAGGAAGCAACTAAGTCACTGTGATGAGCTGGGGTTTTCATTTTTTTAAAAAAGTAGAAGTAGGGGTAAATATTGGACCAAGAGGAAATAAAAGATGGCTGTATATTTGGTACATTTGTTCTGAAAATCTTTGGGGCTCAAATTTGCTTTCTTCAGCGATGTGAAGCCATGGCAATTGCTACTGTTAATTAACAGCTATGACTTTTAGCAGCATAGCAGTTTCCAAATGCCAGTTTTCGGGCCAATTAAGTCCGTGATGAACTGTCACTGCAAGATGAAACGAGAAAAATAAGACCAATGCAATGTGCTTGTGTGTATGTAAGTACAGTATATCACATACATTTGTAAATAACAGTATGACTTTTCTAATTGCCTTCTTGAGAAAAACTTTTCTTTATTCTGAATCTATTATCTTCCCATTTTTAGAGTATATTTGACATTCTAAGTCCCAACTCCAAAATTCTGAAACAAATATTGCAGTTAGAAAACCTTATGTATTCGTTTAACCAGCATTCATTAAGCATCTACTCTCTTCCAAGCTCTGGGGATGTCCTGAAGACCAAGACCAACCAGCTGCTGCTGTTCTCACAGAGATAACCCAGCGGGAAAGATGGGTGTCGATGATGTCATAAGAGCACAAGGAGCACTGTGAACAGACACACAGGGCATTACAGGAGCACGTGACCCGCAACCTTACCTTGCTGGGGACATCTGGGAAGACTTCCCTGAGAAAAATGCACTTAAGCTGAATAGGAACAAGAAAGATGAGTAGAAATGAGCTGAATTAAGTGGCCCGAAGAGGCAGCAAAGAGTGAGGCAGGTTTGAGGAATGGAAGAAAGGTGGTGAGGCCCAAGGGCTGGGGGGCTGGCTACACATAGGAGCACTTAACTGGCTGACATCTAGATAGTCAATGGCTAAAAAAGAAAGTTCCACCAGCACAGGGTAAGCCTGAATTAAACCCATCGTCCATGTCTCCAGAAGATGCTCCCGACTGCTTGTAGCAAAGCCACCAACTAATAAATGGCTGACCATACACTATCGCACACTGTTTACTAAATAATGTGTCCCCTGAGTAAGATTCTGTCACTAGCTGGCAAGGCTGGGCAAACAGATCACTTTGCTGACCACTCTGTGCCTCATGTGTTCTCATGTATAAAATAAGAGGGTTAGATTAAATAAACTTTAAGGTCTATTCCAGGGCAAACATTCCATAAGGATAAGTGTATAACAGCTACCAGTCAGTGGGCATTTAAATTTTGAAGTCACTGCACTAGATCTTGCACAGGTTTCCCCTGCTTCCTGAAAGTATAAGCCTTTTTAAGCCAAAACGTCATAAAGTGACAACACAATTACCATTACCTTATATGAAAAAAGCATTGAGTATCCCCAGATCCAAAAAATAACCTACCAAATTATACCAAGTATGCTTAATTACATCCCGCTTTGCGCTAAGTGTAACACCCTTATGAGCTCTCTTAGGCTTTTCTGATTCCTTAGGACACATCTTGCTAACAGATGCACAGAATAAAGGGAGGTAAAGCCCAGATGCTCACAAACACAGTTCAAACTCTGGCGTCTTGATGCTGAGGTGCTGGGTGTGATTCTTGAGGAGCCACTCTTGCTGCTTGGGGTGTCCACTGCCTCTAATGGCTAGCAAAAAAAAAACACTGAACACTATTCCCACTTTTCACCTTTTTTCTTAAAAGCAAAAATACCCTTGGGACTTCTTTTGGCTAGTGAAAACAGGTACTAATGTAGTACCTCTTTTGGAAAAGCGAAGTGGTGAAATGCAAACTTTCGAAAAGCAGGGCATAGCTCACAGCAAAGGTATAGGAATCATAAAAAGAGCTTACTCTAAATGTTAATGTGCTCCATTGTAAACGGTTATTATTAATAATACGAATTCTAGCCCTACCCGGTTTGGCCCAGTGGCTAGAGCATCAGCCTATGGACTGAAAGGATCTAGGTTCAATTCCGCTCAAGGGCAACGTACCTCGGTTACAGTTCGATTCCTGGCCCCAGTAGGGGCACATGTAGGAGGCAACCAAACAATGTGTCTCTCTCACATCGATGTTTCCCTCTCTCTCTGTCTCTCCCCATTCCTTCCACTCTCTCTAAAAATCAATGAAAAAAATAATCTTTAAATAATAATAATAATACGAATTCTACACCTTCTTCGAGACCCAGTTCATTTGTCTTCATGATGACCTTTTCAAATACTCCAGGACAGAAGTTAGTCACAATACATAATTTATATGTATTGTCAAGAAGTCTCATGCTCACTTCTTTAGTGATGTCTTTAACTCCCTGACTTGGTTATTTGTGTTTGAAGACAGAGATCATATCACCCATCTCTTCTGGATCAGGCATCCACACTTAGCTTTATGGTAAAGATGCCCAATAAACACTTGTAAATTGATTGAATCTCATATGTCACCATTCTTCATACCTATTACCAGGAGAAGCTTAAGGAAAGTCAACAGGAAAGAATGTTGTTTTTAATCAGTCTTACTGTCCCTGTGATTCAGGCTCTATTGCCTGGGGAAGGCAGGCTGATAAAAGCGGTCTGTGGGATGGCAATCCCATTAAACTTATCTGAAAGGCTGATTTAGCAGTTAATGTGTTCATAGGATATTTGCATCAAGTGTATTATTAAGCACAGACTTAAGTATTTAGATATGCAAAGTAAACTGCAATAATTTGAGTTCCTTTCAGCAGCTCATCATGTGGAATAGGCCATCTACCCACCCACCAAAAACAGTCAGGGTCAGAACTCAGAAACCACATCTTCACCCTGTTCCTGAGATCTTTGAACCACAAAACATGTCATCCATTCCAAAAAGATGTTCATGGAATTAAGTTCTGAGATTTTATGGTCAGCAAGCAATAACTCTTATGAGCAAAAGCAAAACTAAAGCAATAAGAACCAAAATTAAGCTACAAATAATACTGGAAAAATACACAGAATACAATAAATAGTTATTGTGTTATTGCCATTATTATACATGTTTGAGGTGCTTAGGTAGTTTATCTCCTTCAAGATGCTTGTCCTACAAGGCCTTGGTCCTGGCCTCAGAGTCTAACAGCTATGCATCTCAGACACATGGTTAGCTAAGCGTTGAAAATGCTCTCAACGAGTTATGCTAAGATACTAGTTTCTACAGAGTCACCAGCACCAATTCAAAATGCTGCTGTCATTGAGTATGACAGTCCACAAAGTACTACAAAGCTATCATTTCACAAACCTGCAAATGAGGATCTGTACTCCCCAAAAGTCCCCATGTGGAAGTTTATTAGTGTTAGACTCCGACAACATTTCAGCATTTTCATCTGTAAGTAGAGAGAATGGAGAGGTAACCCTACAGTAGCTTCCCGTCCTTTATTTCCTATGTTCTCATCTAAAGTACATATTACTCACATGTTTCTTAACTTGGATTTTCCAAAAACAGGGCTTTCAGGTAACATTACAACCTGTGAAATCATGTATGTAATGTCTCTGATTCATTATAAGCATTCACCGAATGTTAATTTACTTCTGCCTTTCCTTCTCCTTAAAAATAAAAAAATACAGAAATCAGGGATAAAAATGTGCCACCAAACCCAAAAGGGCAGTGACAGTGAGAGACTACAGCCAGTTCTTCAAATGCTGTCTTCACCCAGCCAGTCGTGTGTGGGGCAGAGGTCAAGAGGGAGACCCAAGCATCTGTTGCCACTGGAGATGGGTACACATCTGTAAAAGCCTGTGTTGTGAAGAGATCCGCCCAGGTTAATAGGTCCTGATTTTATAGGTTCAGGTTATCTCCAGGCAAATGAACACCCCATTAAGAGTATTCACATGAGCCATCAGGAAAGGGAATTTTGCCATCTCCTTCTTTCACTAGAGCATGAGGGATTTGCAACGTGATTGAATGCTAGAGAGCTAGACTGAGAGCCAGCCTTCACCATTCCTGGTTGTGCACATGACATCCTCCAAATCACCCACTATATGTCACTCTGGTGCAGACAGTCAGGCCAACCATGCTGCCCAGAACTAGGACCAGCGCAGCCCTGGGACCAGCAACAAGGCACATCCTTGATTGATGAACACTGCAGAGTTAATTAAAAATCAGAAACAATGGGACTGATCTCCAAACCAATATATTATTGTTGGTGGTGTTTACACCTAAGGTGGAAATTCTAACCTTGGGCAAGTCAAAATACTCTCTCTGTAAATTAACTACAATTATGCCTGACAGCAGGTACCACATATGTCAAGTATAAATAGCTTTGAGATCTGAAGATGAAAGGCCCAGTTGTCTTTGCTGCTTGTGAGGTTCTTTTGCAGGAATCGTCCTCTTCCCCCTGTGCCTGAGCTGGAGGGGGCGCTCAGAGCCCTCATCTCTGGTTTGCCAGAGAGGAAGGAAACATGGATGGCATGGAGACTCTGGGTTAAGCTCTGGATTTAAGTCACTGAAATTTAAAGATTACATGGGATAAACTAACCTCTTAAATGCAAAACTTCAGATAACCAGCAATTTTATGAGGTGCTGTATCCAAACAACTTGTTGTACCTGCCATACAAATGTTAATGTTTTAATGAGTGTTTTTGCTTCTTTTATTCAAGGGCCTCAGAATCCTTTAGGATGAGAGGCCGCAGGAGCCTGAAAGGGATTAATGACAGGCTTGAGGTGTTATCCTCCCACTGAGACACCTGCAATCAAGAGGGCAGAAGGTGAGTTTTCAGCCTGAAGCACTCAGGTGACAGGCAGTTTTTGCTGCTTCAAAAAACCTCCCCAGGAGTGACTGGACAGCACCAAGGAAAAATGGGCAGGGAGAGTAATAACACTTGTAACAATAATAGCATGGGTGAGACTTAACCATGTCGCCAGATGCTGTTCTCAGATCCTTTAATTTAATCCTGACAACAACAGTGTAATTTTACATTTTCCAGATGAGGAATCTGAGGCACAGGAGGATTAATTTGCTCAAATGTAAACATCTTGCACCTGAAAGTAATATATTATTGAATGTCAACTGTAATTGAAAAGTAAAATGTTAAAAATTTTTAAACATCTTATAAGTGGTACAAGACAGGATTTGAATCCAAGTAGTTTGATTCTGGAAACTAAATTCTTGACAGAGAGACAAAGCTATTTAATCCTGTTCATTTCATAAAAGACTTGGCCAGCTCAGGTGGGTCTGAGGTCCCATCTTTCTGCCCTCGTTCCTCCCTCTATACCTCTGGTCTCGTCATAGATGAATGCCTATCCATTCACTGTGCCCAAGAAAGTATGTGGAACAAAGCTCCAGAAAATAAGGGGGTACCTGCTAAGCATCTGCTTCTTATGTCTAAGAAGCTACTGTGTCAGGTCAGATTGAGACATCTAATAGGTAGAGGCCGAAGGAGGACTGCGTTTAGCGTGTGTTCAGATACAAAGTGGAGCTCATTCAGAAGAGCAGCCAGGATGATGAAAGACCAGGAGACCACACCAAATAAAGAAATGCTGAAGGGCCTGGCTGGTGTGGCTCAGTTGTTGAAGGTCAATCTATGAACCAGGAGGTCATGGTTCAATTCCGGTCAGGGCACATGCCCAGGTTGCAGGCTTGATCCCCAAAAGGGGGCGTGCAGAAGACAGCCAATGATTCTCTCATCATTGATGTTTCTCTCTCTCTCTCTCCCTCTCCCTTCCTCTCTGAAATCAATTTTTTAAAAAATTTTTAAAAAGAAATGCTGAAGGAACTAGAAATGTTTAGACTGAAGAAGAAAGGACTCAGAAGACAGGAGAACTAGCCTTAAATATCTGACTGATCAGTTCTCAAGAGGGAGATGACCCCAAGAGGGAGAGTTCACACAAAGGCAAAGAAGCTAATTCCAGCTACTGCTCAGAGCTTGTCCAAAGACGCATGGACTGCCTAGTCTTAGTAAAGGTATTTAAGTTCGAACTGAAGACCATTGGCACCCTTGTTAGTAACACATTCTTTCACTCTCAAAAGAGTCCTAGTTTGGATCTAAATTAATGGTCACCAGGAAGAGGGAACACAGCCCCTGAGCTCCTGGATAACCTGTGTAGGTTTCAAAACATTTCCAAGCATGTCATTTTAAATTTGCATATCCCAGATTTTTTAAGGTAATGGTCCTATTAACTGACTTGTCATTGCAAGAATCATACTTTTTATCTACTGTTCCATCATTTCCATTATGGTATTGAGCCTATTTCTTCCCAGATTTGCTCCATTTTCCTCCATCTGTGAGCTCCACGCCAGCAGAGGAAACAAGCCCAGGAATGTTGTGCCAAATGGAAAAGGCAGGAAAGCGCTGTTTGACTTGGAATTCCATGGCATGTGGCAGGCAGGGTGGAGAAGTGACTGAGCTCTCTGAACAGGGTGTTCTTTGGGGCCAAGGGAACTTGGTGAAAGCATCTAAGTTGAAAACAAATGGGAGGGAAGGGCCGAAGGGGTAAGGAGCCAGGCCTGGGGTTGCTGTGTGCCAGGGGACAACCTTTGCACAGGGATGCAGTTGTCTTTTCCTGTTGTGGCACTGCTTAGTTTAGCTTTGTGCTTTTTGTTTTTTAAAGAAAATACATCACTATTTTAGGGGCTAAAATAGTCATTTTTCAAATTCTTTTTTTTTTCTTCTGGCTGCTCTGATTTGGTGTTTTCAGTCACCTTATCCTCCAAATTGCTGACGTGATTCTCTGTTTCATCAAGCCTGATATTAATTCCTTCTAGTGCATTCTTCCTTTTGGTTATTGTATTTTTCATTTATTACTGGTTCTTTTTTATGGTTTCTATGTCCTTTTTTATGTTTATTATCTCTTTAAGTTCTCACTGAGTTCATTCATTCTTCCCCTAAGTTCTTTGAGCATCCTTATAACCATTGTTTTTTAACTCTATCAGGTAGATTGCTTGCCTCCATTTCATTTAGTTCTTTTTCTGGGAATTTCTCCTGTTCTTTCATGTGGGACATGTTTCTTTGTCTCCCTATATTTGTTTCTGTGTACTAGGTAGATCTGCTATACCTCCCAATCTTGGCACAGTGGCCTTATGTAGTAGCTGTCTTGGGGGCACAATCTCCCTAATCACCTGAGCTAGGTGCTCCAAGAATGTCCCTTGTGAGGGTTATGTGAGCCCTCCTGTTATAGTTGAGTCTTGATTGTAAAATGATCATTTTTAATTACAGTTTATGGGAAGACTTCTAAGAGACCTCAATTAAAGAAAGTCATATAGGAAGATGAAGTGAATAAGTCCTCAGACAGTCTGGGTACCAGGTCCACGTTGCCTCAGTCAGAGGACTAGACTTGAGTTTCCTTCCAGGTTATGATAATTATTATGAAGAAACATTTCAGCCCCGTGCACATTGAGAAAGCAGGGAGCACTCTGCTGGGAGTCCCCTGGTCTGTCCCCTGCTTGACTCTGGAACTTCAAATCACCTCATTTCTTTGAGGTGCAGGATCCACACGTGTCCCCAAGAACGTGTAAGAGAGATGCTTCCAAAGCCCCTTCTAACTCTGAACAGTGATTAAAGTCTAAAGGAGCTTGTAATTTCCCTGGAACATCTTTCTCCAGGTCAAGTGATGAAATGGAAAGAGTAGCAGGAAGAGAATTTGCCCATGAGTGTCTTCAAGTGTTTGCAAAAAGGAATTGAGCCAATGAGACATGCAAGCAGGAAAGTTTTAGACTTTTCCAGAGGATCAATTACCTCTGTCCTCCTCCATGTCTATGATTGTCAATACATGGGGCAAAAGCAACTTCAGATGGCCCCCTCTCGGAAATCTCCTCCAAAAATGGTTGGTCATGGTAACAGGGCCCCTTTTTCTGAGTGACCTGAAGCACAGATAGGAGCCCTATGTGGCATAAGCAACTGATTTTATCATTAGCCAAGTCAGGCTTCAAGCTCCATGGACCAGGTGGACGAGTGAATCACCCAGCACCATGAGTTAAAGCAAAGAATCTGAAGAAGAAAATTAGAAAAATGTGGAATAGAAAGGTGTTAGGGTAAAATACCCTTAAAGCACTAGGAAGCCAAACAGTTGGAGACTGGTCACCTTTTCACAGGGAAATTCTATTCTGGGGTCCTTCAACAGCACCCCAAACACAGCAGTTGCCACCTAAATGCCTGCCAGTGGCCACAGGGGTCTCTGGACCAAGCAGTGACTAGTCAGTGCAAACACACAAGTGTTGGAGTGGAGAGAATATATTCAAGCACATCCCCTTTTGCTTCTGGAGGGCCAGGTGTGGGTCTGTCAGAGCACTGAGAAGGAGGGCCACTGAGGGGGCACATCTCCTGAATTGCCCTGTACAGCAATGCCTCCTGGAAGCCAGCGAAGCGTGTGATGCTTTGAATGTATCTGATTGTCATCTCTGAGCAAGAAGCCACCAATAAAGACCCAGGCCCATAGGTGGGTGACATCATAATAGTATCTGTGTAGATTAACGTCTGTGTACCAGGCTTTACAGTGTACATAGCTTTTATGTATGCTATCTAATCAGATGCTTATGTCAACCCCACAAAGTAAAAAAAACTGATATTATCGACCCCTTCTTCAAAACAAGAAAACTGAGGCTCAAAGTGACCTAATGATATAGTCAAGCTCCCACAGCTAGAGCATTAGAGCACAAGCTCTGATATCTGAATTAATGAAAGGCAGTACTTCAAAAAAAGAAGGAAAGGAGGCATAACCAGTCATCTTTGCTTTGCTCCAGAATCTTTCATTCATTGGCACTGTGGGTGTCAACCCCAGGGTACACTTTCCTGTGTAAGAAGGCTCCGAGTCCCTGGCAAATCAGCAGCCTCTTGCTGCTCACACCCCATTCTACACAGCTCCCCAGAACCGCACTGGGTGGAAAAGTTAATAACAAGTCCTGCTGCACTCCCACACCAATTAGTACTTAATGTATTGAACACCCACGCAGTCCTCACCAAGCCCCACAGAGCTTTATGGCCACAGAGAAAAGGCTGTCTTTATTCTCAAGGAATTTACAGTCTGAAGAGGAAGTAGGAAAAGATGCATATCAAGTTACACACGAGATAAAATGCTTCACAAAACGCCAGGATTAACAGTATATGAAATCTAATTATAGGTGGACAATGTCTCAAGTGAGGAAGAATCATTAGGGTTTGGTCATACTTCTATATCTAAAGATAATTGCTTGAATGAAAATATTTGCTTTGCTCACTGTCCTCAGTAAATAAAAACATATTTTCAAAGGTATGCTTAGATTTTGCAACCCTTACATTTACTACAACTACAACTAGTATACTGCACAATTCTTTTTAACCTTTTAATCCTTTTTATGTCAATTATCTATAGATATAAAAGCCTAAATGACCAACTGTACATCCATCCAACTGTCCGACCGACCAGCCGGTACATATGACGCACACTGGCAATTTAAAAATAAACATTGACTCACGCATGCGTGATACATATAAAGCTCTCGCTGGCACCAATCACATGTGTGTGTTTCATTCTGTCATTGTTGATCGTGAATTTGGTTGTTTTTGTTGACATTCTGAAGCTGAAAGAAAGCAGCGGCATCAACGAAATATGTCTAAAAACCAACTATTGGCAAAACTACCTCTGAAGCTGAAAGAAGCCGGCATTGTCAACAGAATATATCTGAAGACCAACTATTGGCACAACGTACCATTTGAGTGATGATTCCATCAATTCAACAGATGATGCCAAAAAGGAAAATTTTCCCATTGAATTTCTTAATAATATTGCTCCTTCAGGAATGCCATGTCATAGAATTAAAATAGAAAGTAGGTGCAATCATCATGCTATTGAGAAATCTTAATAGTAAATGAGGTCTTTGTAATGGTACTAGATTTATTATCAAAAGATTGCAACCTAACATAATCGAAGCTGAAGTATTAACAGGATCTGCAGAAGGAAAGGTTGTTCTGATTCCAAGAATTGATTTGTCCCCATCTGACACTGGCCTCCCATTTAAATTAATTCAAAGACAGTTTCCCGTGATGCCAGCATTTGCAATGACTATTAATAAGTCACAAAGATAAACTCTAGACAGAGTAGGAATATTCCTATCTGAACCCATTTTCAGACATCATCAGTTATATGTTGCTTTCTCTAGAGTTTGAAGAGCATGTGACGTTAAAGTTAAAGCTGTAAATACTTCATCACAAGGGAAATTAGTCAAGCACTCTGAAAGTATTTTTACTCTTAATGCAGTATACAGAGAGATATTAAAATAAGTTTAATCAATTTATCAGTCGTTTTTATCAATGTTGTTTTTATATGTATTTGTTGTTTTTATATCATGCTTTTGTTGTTTTTATTTCATGTTTTTATTGTTTTTATATCATATCTTTGTTGTTATATCATGTTGTTATGGTTTATTAATCAATTTATATATTATTTTCATATACAATTTACTAATTTTCTTTCATCTGTGACACTTCTATTATAGAGAAAGGGTGAATAGTGGTATTAAAATATTTCTTCTAATTAATTTCCTTTCAATGTGCACCAATCTGTGCACTGGGCCACTAGTTAATAATAATAGCTTCCGTTAATGAGTTGCTTATTCTGTGCCTGCACTATAAAATGCTTTATACTTATTATATTACTTAATTTCCTCTAAGACCCTATGAAGTAACTATTATCTTCACTCTTCAGCTATAGAAATTGAGGATTAGGGAGATTATTTTTTATGTTTTTATTAATTTCTGAGAGAGGAAAGGAAAGGGACAGAGAGATAGAAACATCAATGATGAGAAAGGATCATCGATTGGCTGCCTCCTTCATCCCCCCGCCCCCACCCACTGCGGATCGAGCCCAAAACCCGGGCATGTGCCCTGACCAGAAATCAAACTGTGACCTCCTGGTTCATGTGTTGATGCTCAACCACTGAGCTACACTGGCCGGGCTAGAGAGATTTTTTTTTTTTAATTACAGTTGACATTCAATATTATATTAGTTTCAGGTGAACAGCATAATGCTGGACATTTATATAACTTACAAAGTGATCCTCTCAATAAGTCTAGTATCCACTTTACACCATACATAGTTATTGAGTATATTCTCTATGCTATACTTTATGATTTCACATATATGTGGAATCTAAATAAAACATGAGCCAAAAAAAGCAGAAACAAGTACAGAGAACAAACTGATGGTTACCAGATAAGAGGGGCAGAGGGTTGGGGAACTGTGTGAAAAAGGTGAAGGGATTAAGAAGTACAAACCAGCAATTACAAAATAGGCATGATGAATAGATTTTTAATACACTTGCTCAAAGTCATATAGCTTGTAAGTCAAAAAGTAGATTTGAACCAAGATAAGCCTCAATACAAAGTTCTTTAAAAGTTTGTATTTCTTGCCCAGCCAGTGTTGCTCAGTGGTTAAGCATTGACCTATAAACCAGGAGGTCACAGTTCTATTCCCCATCAGGGCACATGTCCAGGTTTCAGGCTCAATCCCTAGTGTGAGGTATGCAGGAGGGAGCCAATCAATGATTCTCTCTCATCATTGATGTTTCTATCCCTCTCCCTTCCTCTCTGAAATCAATAAAAATATATTTTTTTAAAGTTTATATTTCCTCATTTTAGCTTTATGGCATCCTCATGAAGTGGGAAAGGTTTTAGTAATCCCATTTTAAATATGAGGAAACATTTATCCAAAGTTTCAGTGACTTGCCAAAGATTTTGGACACTAACCTTGCAACTCCATTCTACTTACAATCCATCCCATTGTCTTTCTATGGTACCAGAAACTACTCACATCAAGAGGGAAAGCCAGAATACTATAATACTATAATCCTTCAGAAAGTAGTCCAATCCATGCAGTTTTAAATTGTTCTTTGCTGTATGAGTAGCATTGCATCCAAATATTAAAAATCTACCCTTTACCAATAGAGAATGCAGATGGTTTGGAACTTCAAATCCAAGCTGGCAATGACCCACATTAGAAAACTCCTGTCCTGAACTCTCTCAAAGCCACATCATGCCAGTGATGGTTAGAACCTTGGGCAGACTCCCTTGAGCACTTATCCACTTAAAACTAGCACTTATGTTGCAATCACTGATGACTCAACAGACATGAAAGTCCAATGGAATCCCTCTCCACAAGCCCTGTCCATTCTCAAGTCGCCTCCTTGGAGATTCACCTTCTTTGAACTTCTGCCATATTGGTTAATCACCCTAGTTAGTTGAGTGTGTCCAGGCCCTGGTACCCCTGCTTGCACAGAACTCTGGGAATTGTAGTTCTGCTGTAAATAATCAGAAAGTCACATCACCATCTGTACAGTCACATCCTCAGGTTCCTCCTGGGTAAAATAATATCAATAAGCCTACTTGACTGCATTATGGGGATTAAATGAGACAATGAACAAAAAGGCCATAATATAGTACATTGTAAGTAGTCAATAAATATTAGCTAGCCAATATCATATTGCATTATATTATACAGGGTGTGGCAAAAGTAGGTTTACAGTTGTTCATATGGAAAATGATACAATCTACACTAGTAAAAGAGAAATATGCAAATTGGCCATCACTTCACAACGCCCACCAGCCAATCAGGAGTGTGTATGCAAATTAACCCAAGAAAGATGGCAGCAACCCCACCCCCCAGCCGCTCCAGGCCTCTGGGCAGCATGCATGCAGGCGCGGAGTGGCCAAGCGAGGCGGGACGCCTACTATGAGGGGGAGGTCAGAGGGTGGAGGGAGCTACAGAAGTGGTGCTCTGGCTGGAGCGAAGGCTGTAGGCTCCGGCCAGAGCGAAGATGGAAGGCGGCAGCCAGAGTGAAGGCCTGAGTCCCAGGTGCTGGAGGAAAACTGGTGCTGGCAGCCAGGGGAAGGAAGGCCTATTGCACTAATCTTTGTGCAATGGGCCTCTAGTAATTAATAAATAATAATACAAGAATAAACTGTTTTGCATACTCATAACTGTAAATCTGCTTTTGCCCCACCATGTATAATCACTAAAATATAATATTATTATATTATTCTTATTGCTTCTAATGAGCAGTTTAAGTATATTGAATTTAATTAAGAAGAGTATGACTAATCATACATGCAATTGGATATTTTTTTAATCCAGAATTGGATCCTTTACTCAACCAACAATGGTTTAAGAAGGAAAAAGACAAGAGGTAGGATTATTCATATATCAGATGGGATCATGTTGTGCCTGTGACATCTGAATGGATAGGCAAAAGAAAGCAACGCTGAAAACCACTTACCTTTATGGATTAGAGGGAGGAAAGGCTTGGAAGAAGAGGTGTTTTTGAGACCTTTGTTCCTTTACTCACAGAATCCCTACATATTCAATTTTTCTATGTTCTTAATTAAAAGCAGTAAGGCTCAGAGAGGAAATGCTTTTCTATAGACAAAACTAGAAAAAACATACCTGAATTTACATATATATAAATATAATACAAATATGCATATTATTTGTATATACATATATTCACACAAATATATATGCATATATATTTATGTACATATGTGTGATAGATATATATAAACTCATGAGTTCACACTGATGCCTCTAATTCCAGTGCACCACCACATAGGGTTCCTTCTTTACTCCCCACCCATATTTGATTTCCTTTTCCTATGTGAGAATTCTAGTTCCCAACAGCATGAACACATTTTCACATTTGCCCAATGCTACAATACATCTAAAATAGTTTCAACATTGCTTAACATATCCACCACAAGATGAATAAAGTATATATACTAAAAATATCCAGGAGTTGGTTTCAATTCTCCCCTACTCAACCTCATCCAAGAAGGAAGGTAAATAGTCAAATACTGTGTTCATAAGTTACTTAAATTTTTCTTTCTTTGGCTTTTTCCTCTTCAATGTGGTTGTAGTATTTATTTGAAATATAGTTGGGTTCATTTGTTTCCACTTGTTTCCAGTTTTAGCTTTTTCTTTCCCTTCCCATCTTGCTTTAATTTTATTTTTGAAAATGTAGAACATTAACATGCTTCCAAAAGCCAAAACGATACAAAATTATATATATACTAGAGGCCCAGTGCACAAAATTCATGCATGGGGGTGGAAGGGGTTCCTCAGCCTGGCCTGCACCCTCTCCAATCCAGGACCGCTGGCTTCTAACTGCTCACCTGCATGCCTGATCACCCCTAACTGCCCTCCCCTTCCAGCCTGGTCACCCCTATCCACCTCTGCCTTGACCCCCGCCACTGTGGCTTTGTGCAGAAGGACGTCCAGATGTATGTCCAGAAGATGTCTGGTCTAATTAGCATATTATCCTTTTATTAGTATAAATTATAAAACATAAGCTTTAAGGTAGAATTGCATTAGTAGAAATAAAGAGACATTTCATTAAAAATGTATATTGGTTTGATATGATTCAAATCCACTTGTTTATGAAAAAAATCAAATCTTTAAGAATAGGATTGCTAGCTGGTTTGGCTTAGTGGCTAGAGCTTCGGCCTGAGGACTGAAGGGTCCCAGGTTTGATTCTGGTCAAGGGCACATGCCCGGGTTGTGGGCTCGATCCCCAGTAGAACACATGCAGGAGGCAGCTGAGCAATGATTCTCTCTCATCATTGATGTTTCTCTCTCTCTCCCTCTTCCTTCTTCTCTGAAATCAATAAAAATCTCTTTTAAAAAATAAGAGAATAAGATTGCTTTGCTATCAGTCAAGTAAGGTGTGTCATTTGTTGTCCCTGATGAAGTCTGAGCAGCTCAGCTGCTAAGCGACTTCGTGGGTTCTTATCAAATAAAATCCATGGAGAAGCAACTATGCCCACCATGCATTTAGGCTATAAAGTCCAAAAGTTGGGGAGGACAGAGTGCTTCTGGGGTAGGAGACAGTGAGGGTCAGTGGCTGGGAGGCAGGGAAGACACAGGAATGCCCAGTGCCTGGAAGCACCAAAGGGTCTGGGATATGCAAATCTGCTGGGGGTTGGGTCAGGCTCTGTGCTCCGAGAGGTCAGGTCTGGAGGGAGGGCAGGAGTGCGGTTCCCGGGATCCCCTTCCTGCAAGGCTCCTCCTCCTCCCTTTAACCCCCTAACCTGTCCATTTGGATGAAGGGTGTGGGAAGCAGGTACGCAATGCCTGGGCGGGATACCCCTCAGTTCTGGATCTCTGCCGAGGTAGGGGAGGGGTGTTTGTATTGATTTATTTTATTCTTCTTACACGTTGAAGGGGCTGGCAGGGGAGTGTCTGCCAGACATGGTTTCCTTCTGCTTGCTCGCCAGAGCTGCCCCGTGTGATGCCTTTTCCCTTCCTTCCCCGCTGCCCCGAGCTAATGTGCATGAGATCACCAGGGACAAAAATGGGGCCCCATTGTATTGCATGGCGATTGCACTCCACAGGATTCTGCCTGATCCAGGGAGGGTTGGGGTCATTCACTGCGGGAAAGGCTCAATTTAAATGAAGCCACCACTTAGATAGGCGCTGGCTGAGCTGTTTGCTGAGGGTTTATCATCCCTCCTGGCTGTTTCCTTGGAAACCACAAACTCAAGATAGCAGAGCTGGGGCCGCCCCTGGGCCAGGCGACCTCTGGTCCAGGCAGTGCGGCAGGCCTGTGTGTGCCTCCACCAGTGGCCGCCTCCGCTGGGGGCTGCCCCCGAGCCGGGCAGCCTCCAGGCTGGGCCTCTGTGTGGCTCTCCTGGTGATGGCAATCCCAACCCATCCACTCCTGCTGTGCATGCCTCCTGCTGAGCGGTCGTGACGTTATGGTGTCCCAGCTAATTTGCATATTCCTCTATTATTATATAGGAAGGATATATATATTTTATAAGAACCTACGAAGTCGTTTAGTGTGTGTGTGTTGTGTGTGTGTGTGTGTGTGTGTGTGTGTCGTTCTCAGGGAAGAGTCACTCGCTCCTGAATTCTTTTCATTCCCTTTCTCCAATAAGTAATCAACTCCATTGTTATCTAGTTTATCTTTCCTGTATTTCTTTTGGTAACAATAGGCAAATATACGTATGTTTTATTTCCCCTGCTTTCTTTTTTTTTTAATCCTCACCCAAGGATATTTTCCATTGATTTTTAGGGAGTGGAAGAGAGAGGGAAAGACAGAAATATCAATGTGAGAGAAACCATTGATTGGTTGCCTCCTGCACAAGCCCCAACCAGGGCCGAGGCCAGGGAGGAGCCTGCAACCAAAGTACTAGTATGTGCCCTTGACCAGAATCAACCCAGACACTTCGGTCTGCAGCCCAACACTCTATCCACTGAGCCAAACCATTTAGGGCTCCCCTGCTTTCTTACGCAAGAAAAATGGCATCTATACTAATAAGAGGGTAATATGCTAATTAGACCGGGTCGACTGGACATCTTCCGGATGCCCCACTTCCTCCCTCACAAAGCCACAGTGGCAGGGGCTGAGGCAGAGGCGGTTAGGCACAGTGAAAGGGGGCCGAGGCAGAGGCAGTTAGGGGCCATCAGGCCAGCAGGAGAGCAAGCAGTTAAGGGTGCGATCAAGCCAGCACAGGGGAGCAAGCAGTTAGGGGTGTGATCAGGCCAGCGTTGGGGATCAGGCAGTTAGAGACGATATCAGGCCAGTGCGGGGAAGCAAGCAGTTAGGGGCACAATCAGGCTGGCAGGGGAGTGGTTAGGGGGCGATCAGGCAGGCAGGCAGAGGCAGTTAGGGGCGATCAGGGAGGCAGGCAGAGGCAGTTAGGGGCAATCAAGCAGGCAGGCAAGCAGTTAGGAGCCAGCGGTCCTGGATTGTGAGAGGGATGTCCGACCGCAGAGATTGGGCCTTAACTGGCAGTGGGACATCCCCCAAGGGGTCCTAGATTGGAGAGGGTCCCAGGCCGGGCTGAGGGACATCCCCCTCCCCCACACGAATTTCGTGCACCTGGCCTCTAGTACTATATATTCTCTTTTGCAATTTCCTTTTTTTTTTTTTTTTTCAGTTAATATTTCCTGGCAATCATTCCCTATCAGTTTGGAGAAATCTCCCTTGTTTTGTTTTTGGGGTTTGTTTTATACAGCTGCACAGTACCCCATTGTGTGTACATACCCTATTTTATTCAACCAATAGCCTATGCTTGGAGATTTATGTAGATTACAATATTTTACAACTATAAAGAATGCTACAACACAAACTTCATGTATATTTTTTCATATTGTTGGAGGTGCATCTTCAGGGTAAATTCCCAGAAGTAGGATTTCTGTGGTCAAAAGGTAAGTGCGCAAGGAGATTTATTAAATATTGCCAAATTCTCCTCCAGGGGATGATACCATTCTGGAGCCCCATCAGCAATGAGCGAAAGTGCCTGTTTCATTCAACAGAGCCTCATCAACAGAGCACATTGTCAAGCTTTTAATGTTGCCAATCTGACAAATAAGAAATGACATGTCATTGTAGTTTTAATTTTAATTAACTTACTATAAATGAAGTAGAACATCTTTTGTATATTTAGGGCCAATTATATATCTTTTTAAAAATGATTTGCCTGTTCCTGAACTTTGTAGTATAACTTAATATATGTTAGGGCTAGCCCTCCCCCCCCACTCACCCCCCCCCCCCCCCCGCCCCGCAAGCTTTTTCTTTCCAGTGTTTCCCTAGCTAGTCTTGTGCATTTATTTTTCCATACAAACTTTAACATCACCTTGTCTTGCTCTTTTAAAAAAGGCTCATTGTTTATTCTATTAGGGTTACATTAAATTTATAAATTAATTTAGGGAGAACTAACATTTTGGTCAAGTTAAGACATGCCAAGAACAAGACATTATTCCTTTTGTTCAAATTATAAATATATTGATATTCTCTCCTAGACACTTAGGTACCCTGGCTCATTAAATAAGATAATAAATATTCATTGAGCAGCTATGATGATTAAGCACTACAGAAGTAAAAAAAATAGGTTCTGTCCTCAAGCAGCTTAAAATTTCATGAGAGAAACAGACTAACACACCTAAAGCAATGCAAGCAGCTCAAGACCCCATACAAAGAAGCTATCCATTGTATAACCAGACCACACATGCTGTGCAAGCTCAGAGGAAAGGGTGAGAAATTAGGGCTGGAATAGCAAGGGAAGATTCTTAGCTGGATTGATATGGGAATCAGGTGCCCGAAGGTTGTGTGGGATTTAGGTGAAGTGACAACCAAGAGAACCGAATCCAAGTGACAGCACCCAGGTAAAGCTCAAATGTGGACTGAGTGTGACATGACTCATAGGACAGAAGGCCCCCAGCCCAACTCTTAGCTGCATTAGTGAGGAAGCCACCACCTCTCTCTTCAAACCTGTTATGTCTCAAATCCTCATTATGTACTTACCAAAATTAGTGAACCTCTACTAGGTTTCCAGATAGTAGTCCTTTAGAATGGTAATTTCTATACATCATTACCTTTTGAAGGATGGTCTGGAGCTGTACTATCCAATACAGTAGCTACTAGCCACATGTGGCTCTTGAGTCCTTATAATGTGGCTAGTGTCACTGAGAAACTGAATTTCTCATTTGATTTCATTTAATTTATATTTTTAAAATGGAAGCAGTATAAAATATTTTTCTATTGAACCCAGCTTCATTGTTTTGGAGAAGACTACATTTTATTGCATATCACTATTGTATTGCAGTGTGTGGTTCCATTTTATTTATTTTTTAATGTAGCTACTAGAAAATGTATGTGTGTGTGTGTGTGTGTGGAGAGAGAGAGAGGAAGAGGGAGAGAGAGAAAAAAAAAGAGAGGCTCATATGGTATTTCTAATTGAAATGTGGGTCTCACTGGTTTGGCTCAGTGGATGGAGCATCAGCCTGCGGACTGAAGGGTCCCGGGTTTGATTCCAGTCAAGGGCATATGCCTGGATTGTGGGCTCGATCCCCAGTGGGGGGCATGCAGGAGGTAGCCAATCAATGATTCTCTCTCATCACTGATATTTCTGTCTCTCTCTCCCTCTCCCTTCCTCTCTGAAATCAATAAAAAATATTTTTTAAAAACTCAGTGTGGTCTGGTCAGCATCATGTGGGAACCATCCCAGGCCTTCAGAATCTGCTAGTTTACAAAGACACTCCCCCACCAGATGATTCTTATGTTCAGTCATAGAAGCACTGAGCTGGATGCCTTAGAAGGCATACAGGCCTCTGGTAGGTACACCCTAGAGTGGGCCCTGTCCTTCTGGGAGTTGCGGGGCGGGGGGCGGGGGGGGGGGGGGAGGGCGAAGCAGGGAGATCCCTGCCTGCCACTGTGATGTCACAGAGTAAACCTCATGTGTCAGCCAGCCCCACCCTGACTGGTGAACGAGCTGCAGGACATCCTTTCCATCCTCTCCAGACCACCTCACACCACCTCAGCCCTCTGCAGGCAAGAGGGAGCCTGATTCATCTTCACACCAGATACTCATTCCACTCAACCAGTTAAAACAGAGAAGATAAACTGAAACATCTTGACTCAGAACTTCAAAAGTGAATGAACAAGTCCTCTCAACTGACTCAAAATGTTTGTCTCACCCAGAAGGTAGGTACCTTTATTTTTGAAATCTCATGACTACCTCATGTGTTATCCCTTCTCTCATGTGTATCCAGGAATATTGGATTTGTAATACAGGTTATACAAATTCATCAATTTCTTTCACAAGCTTACGGTAAAGAGCTTGAGAACACACTATAGGATTACACACAATGGAATAAAAATATATTACTCAAGCCCAGTTTTTATTGATAAACCCGGAGATGTCCATACCTTGGCCTCTTGCTCTTTCATCCTCTTCTATTAAAATGTCCATTTCTTCTTCCTTTGCCTCTTCATCTTACTTTTCCTCTCTGTTCCCAGAGCTTCTTGCAGCCCCTAGCTTTTTTTTTCCCTCCATCTGTATGATTCCTGTTGCCAAATTCTGGCTCCTGCTAAAAGACCCAGTGGTGGTGAGAATGAAAAAGATGCATATGACCCTATTGAACTGAACGAGTAGATATTAAATTCTCTTCCAAAGAATGATGAGGCACCCCCAGGTCCTGCTGAAAGCCAGCTCCGGCCTGGAATCTACTGGAACTAAGGAGAGCATAACCTTAAGCTCTTTGGGTCTCTGAGCATCTGTGAGAATCTGCAAGGGTCCTCCCAGACGCTGGAAGACGCTCACAGCCAGCAAAGATGCCTTGGCTTGTTTAGGGTAAAACCTATATCTGGAAGTAACGTGCCTCCCATTTGAAAAAGTTGGGGACTACCAACCTTCAGCTCAAAGGTTTCTAAGAAAGAGTTTTCATTATCATATATCTTGCCATTCTCAAGAGAGAAAAATGAAGCTTATTGTTAAACGCTAGAGAAATGCACACACAGGCACAGAGCAATGTGGTATGCTGCTCGCTGGCTGGAAGTTAGGGGTCTCAGAAGAAGGGGTAAGATAGGGCCTAAGAAAGGGACACTGTGGGGCTGCAGAGCAGAGCTAGTGATGCATTCTGAGGAGCCATCAGTGTGGGCTCACTGCTCCCTACCTCAGAAGCAGCCCCGAAGTGAATAGATGGCCAATTGAAGAATCCTCAAAATTGGATAAGAATATGATAGAAAGGGCCAGCCAGAGTAAATTTTATTTACCACTGGCTTATGAGGAGAGAGTCGGGGAATGTGGGCGAGTCTGGTTATCAGTCTTTACCTGAAGCATAAAGTACACTTAATCCATTGCCTCATTCTGGGTGAGTTTCCACTCTGTGGCCTGCAAAGTGAGCCATTTGATAAGATGGCCGTGCCTTCCCCGTTTCCCGAGGGGCAGCCTGCGGATGAGTCAGGCGCTTACTGGCGCGTGGCCTTGAGCAGTCAGCTGCTCCGAACCTGATTCCTCAGGTTGTGAGGATTCAAGCAGATGCTCGCGAACAGTCTGGCAAGGTGTCTGGTACACGGTATGGGTTCCCTTCCTCAACTCGTTCTCCTAATTTAACTCTGAGGAAATCGTCCCTTGGCGAGAAAGGACTAGCACTCAGGTCGGCTTAGGGATTCGTGGCCCCAACATTTCACAGAAGTGAGGCAAAGACATAGCCTGGTTTTAGCACAGGAGCGAGGGACCCAGGGACGATAGGCGCAGGCAATGTCTGACACTGGGACCCACAGGCCTGGGTGGGAGGAATTCCTCGGATGACCCAGTCCCAGCACTCCCTGCCGCCCGCCCCTCCGAAACGCCTCACTCGCAGCCCCCGCCCAGTTCGGCGTCCACGTGGCGGCGATCCGGCCACGCCTCGTCGCGTCCTAGGCCCCAAGACCACCCGCCCTCCCGCCCGCTCTCGACGGTTCCTTCGCTGGGCGGGGCCCCGCGACGCGGTTCTCCTCAGACGCGGGAGGAAGGGAGGGAGGAAGAAAGGACCCCCGCTCCCCGCCCCGCCCTCCCGGAAGTCCATGCCCGGGCCGCTAGGGCGGGACCCGCCAAACAATGCAAAACACTCTCCCGGCGCGTCGCCGTGGTAACGCGCGCCCGTTGCTAGGCGACCCGGCGCCGTAGTAAACCGCGTGCGCGGTGTTACTCATCCAGGGAGGGGGTTACTCATCCAGGGAGGGGGGCGATGGGGAGCTGGCGGGGACTTGGCCGGGCTCCCGCAACCAGACTGCTGGGGGAGGGGGTTAAGGGGGGGAGGGCGGCTCACCAGGAACGGAAATGGGGCGGCCCCGCGGTGCCTCCCTGCGGCCGCGCCCTGAGCGCCCCTCCAGAGACTACTGGCATTGGGCCCCGCAGCCCTGCCCCCGCCCCGCGTCCCCAAGTGCCCAGGGCCCAGCAGGCCCGAGGGCTCTGACCCGCGCGTGAGCGATTGCCCCACAGGATGTGCAAATGTGGCTGACCCTCTGATTCACTCCAGATGCTTGGGGCATTGAATAAGGCGGCTTCCTCTCCTGGAAATGACTGCTAGAGCTAAAGCCCTCAAACAATTACATTAAAAAGCGGAAAGGAAAAGGCGACGCAGAGGAGAGGCCCCCAAACGCTTTTCTGTGGTCCTTCCCACTGAACATAAGTAGAAGAGTTCCCAGAATTTGGGACCCATGTTAGGAAGAAAGGAGTCGTTTTTATTCTGTGAGCATTTGAGGCCATGTGGACATGAAACATGGTTACAGTTCAGATTGACCCGAAGCTGGGAAATCCCAGAGCTAAGTGTCCAAGGTGACGTGAATATTTTGGACGCTCAGCATGGGCATTTTGCTGGCATTACTCTTCCCTTCCAGTGTCAAAATGTCTTGTGTGAAGACCTTCTGTTATCCTCATCAGTGAACACTTAAATATGAGGCACTGAAGTAAAGATATATATAATTATAGAAGCAATATCTCAGATGCTTCAAGATACATCATCCATAAGGGCTCCGATCCCTAGGGAATCACCGAGCTTGGGAAAGGACAAAACATTTCCAAACTGTCACTGGCTTTTGAGCAATGTGTTTGTACCCTGGACTCTGTGAACTAAAGATAATACTTGTTCATGAGATCATTGCTGTTATCTGGGCTTTGGTCATCCAAAAGCAGGAATGTTTCCACAGGTGGGAGGAAATGTATTGGCCGTGACACTAGGGGTGCATCTGTGTAGAAAGGCAGAGGGTGTGTCTGTGGATCTGTGGACTCTGACTGCAGTTATGTATGTGAATCAGGAGGATTCCTGTCTCCTTCAGCAACCGGAGGCTGTTGGGACACTTTTCTTTATTCACATCTTATCTTCACCTAATAGACTCCCTAACTGTATTCATGGGCCTCCTTCCCATTACACACTTCACTCATTCATGGATGTTAGACAGGGCTAGGCTCCGAGGATCAACAATGAATAAAACATGGCTGCTACCATATCTAACTACTAAAGCCATGTGAGCATAACAGACAAGTAAACCATGTGATGAGTTACATGACAGAGGCACACAGAACATGCAGGAACAGGTGCATGTAGGTCAGAGCCAGTGAGAGCCCACATATTTACACCCCACTCCAGCCTTTTACTTACTGAGTAACAAAGAGGAGGGCATTAATGGGCATGGGCCAGAAATCTGACTCCTGGCGGAAGGACAGAGAACTATTGCCCAGAAGGGCAAGTGAACCTTTGTTGGGAGAATATGCCAGTATGGATAGTGGGAAAAAAAAAAAAAAAAACAGCTGGAAACCTGAGCCCCAGGCTTTGACCTTAGGGAAGTGGTGTGCTATACAGTCTCCTCTGGCTCAGCGTGCTTACCCATTGTTCTAAACACCTCTTATCTACAGTGGACTCACAAATTGAATTCCTGTTTACACAGTATGTGTGGGTGTCCAGAGACCATTGTTTCTCTTATAGATGCCTATGAAATATGGTTTTATACAGTGTGAGGAACAGTGACTGAGAACCTTACAAATATAGGTTGGTCCCAACCCTTGGCTTTGTGATGTCATCAACACTGAGTTGCACATCTATCCCTGTGGGGCTCATCCTTAGATGGTAACAGTCCAACATACAGAAGTTAAATACTGTTTTGAGATGTGGAATCTTCGTGTCTGTGCTGAATCATGAGCTTCTGAGCTGAACCTAATTATATTTATGTTGCATCGACTAGCAATTACTTCTGTTCTAAGAGAGGAAAGAGGAGAAAAAAAAATATTAACACGCCTAAATTACAATGAAAGGAAGTGAGTGGGATGCTAGGCTCTGATTTTTGTGGCCAGGCACAAAACTCATGTTTTGCCAGAGAGAGGAAATTAGACATTTGTGGCCCAGGATCCTTGGGATGGGGGGGGTGGGATCTCAAGATGGAGCACAACTAGAAGCCAGCCAGCCAAGCACTCACACAAAATGCTTAGCCTCCTAAGGGGGTAGATTCGGGCTTTGGAAAGGCCTAAAATAATATAATTTTGGAGGCACTCTTTAAGAAAAACAATACAACATGACAAGTACAAATTAGGTAGCAGGGTCTTGGGAGGGGCCTGCATAAGAGGGGGAACGATGAAGCTGAAGTTTCATTCGTTATATTCTAAATCCACCTCTAGGCCTCCTCATGTAAGACTCCGCCACTCCCATCCGCTTTTCCCTGGAGAAGGCAAATGTCAGTCTATTAAGACACAGGGGGTGCGGTTTATGAGCAGAGGCAATAAAAACCAAAGACATAAGGCTGTGCCAAACGGTGACTCAAGCGGGATATGAGAGTATCTGCAAGTATTTGAAGGGTGTCAGCAGAGAGAGGGGAAAAGAATTGTTCACTGTTCTGGGGTGGACAGGGAATGAGGGTGCAGCTAAGTAAATAAGAATGTGCACAGAATTCATCGGGAAACATTGATAACTGTATTTTCTGATACTATGGTGTAGCATTTCCCATGGGAAGTACTTAAGGATCAACTGAATCACCAAAAACTGGCATTGGCCACAAAAATGTGCTAAAGGAAACAATCCTGGTTCATTCGGAGCCCTGAATTCCATAAGGCTGACACATGTGCTCTATAGATTAGTGTGGGGAGCAGGCCAACCAAGGAAACGAGAACAATCCCGAAGGGAGGAGCCGCCACCTCACCCACAGTTGCTGACTGGTGGGGAGCACATGACTAAAGAGGAAGAATCTGAGGAGATGGTGCCACCCAGCGTTGTGATGACTACTGTAGCCAGGAAACCAGCAGCCAATTCCATCATGAACTGTAACCACAGAATTCCTGCTCCCCGGTCCCAGCGGATAGGGAGTTCTGTCACAACGAATAAAAGGGTCATTGGGTGATATGGGAATAGTGCCTGGGCACAAGCATATTGTGTCAAATGGGCTGTTCACATCAGAGTTAGAAGAATAGAGAATGTGACAGAAGTGAGATCCAGAGAGGCTCCTTTGGCTAAAAGGTAGACTAATAGACTAATTCAAACCCTCTGAGGAGAGCCTGCCTTTGATTCCCTAAGCTGACTACACAAACACAGAATGGGAAAAACCTTCACTTGTTGATGGTGAATCTGGAAGAGGTGGGAGAAGGGTAGGGCAGGGAATAGAGGGTTTCATTAAATATAAGCCCAAAATGAGTCAAACAGGTGTTATTTTAAAATATATTTTTATTGATTTCAGAGAGGAAGGGAGAGGGAGAGATAGAAACATCAATGGTGAGAATCACTGATTGGCTACCTCCTGCACGCCCCTACTGGGTATGGAGCCTGCAACCTGGGTATGTGGCCTGACCAGGAATTGAACCACGACCTCCTGGTTCATAGGTCGATGCTCAATGATTGAGCCACACCAGCCAAGCCAGGTGTTATTTTAATTCCCTGGTTATATATTTTTTCAGTCTGTTCAGCTTTTTACTGATTGTTAGGTCAGAGTGGTGATACACAAGTTGCTTACATGGGGAGCCAGAAACAAGGAGTCCATCCTGGGTATATACTAAGAGTGTTCTAAAATTACAGATTCCTGGACTTCACCCCAGAACTACTGTGGAATCTCAGGATGGGGGTCCAGAAATCTACATCTTTTTCAAAGTTTCAGATAGTTCTGATGTTTAGTCAGAATGGAGAAGTACTGCTCTCAATAAGAGGAATTTATAATCAAGACAAAGTGTTATGAGAGGGGTACAGTGTGACAAGGACAGAGAGGAGGGAACAGCTCCCATTTATTTTTAAAGAATGAGTGACTTTCATACTAATCTTGATGAGAGGCAGATCACCAAGTAAGAAGGTAATACAGAATGTCTCCCACCCTTGTCATCCTAATTAGTATGATTTTTGAAGACAGAAAGAACAACATAAACTTCTAGGTGACCAGAAGCAAGAATATATGCAATCAACACCTTATTCATTTGTCAGATTTTTTTTTTAAGTTTTAGAAACCATCCTATATAATAAAAGCCCAGCAACTGAATGGGGAACGACCAGTTGACCAGTCTCTATGATGCGCACTGACCACCAGGGGGAAGACGTCCAATGCAGGAGCTGTCCCCTGGTGGTCAGTGCGCTCCCACAGTGGGAGCACCCCTCAGCTGACCGGGATGAGTGGCGCTCTCACAGCAGGCCAATCCCCACAGGCCACGCCCCCCACCAGTGCACGAATCCTGTTCACTGGGCCTCTAGTTTAAAATAAAAATAAAAATTGTCATTCCTTTGCCTGGAGATCAGGGAGAAATGGTAGATAGCTGTAGCATTGCCGACCCTGGAATTTGTCTCCTATCATACTCCATCTGCATCCTCACCACATCCCCACCCAACACTCTCTGACTGCCTCAGCATTCCATGCAAAGGGATGATGTTAATAATCCTTAGTAATGATGCTAACTGAAGGGTGGAGACCACCCAAGATACCAGGAAGCTATTTCATATCCATGAGTTCTATGAAGCTCTGACATTGCAGATAATAGAGTTTATTAAAGAGATGGAAAGCCCTACATAAGGGAATGAAAACCTTTGCATTAATGGTGATCCTGTAATATTTGTGTGTCTGCCATAAAATGAAGCCCAATCCATTCACACCAGTTACCTAGGGAATGGCAGTGGGATGGAAACTAAATCATCACTTTGTAAAGAAATGTCCCTCTGTGGGTGCAGGTCTTTGCTTTTCTGTGATTAATCCCAGATCCTCATTGGCAAACGCTCCCATGTAATCTCCCAGAACAGCTGGGCCATAATTGTATTGTCAATTATTAAATGCCCAAGTTTCCTGCAAGGCAACATTTAATCATGAGGCGCTCCAAAGAGAGAGAGAGATGGAAGAGGAGGGATGGTAGGGGGTGGGAGGAGAGGGTGGGAAGGCTAGTTTTCCATTTTTCAACGTTAAACCAAAGAGATTTGGAACCCAGATGGCATCCTGCAGTCCTTTCACACAAGCTGCAAGAGTCTGACCATGGCCAAGGTAACCAGCTTCGCCCTCTTATTGCTCAGAACATACATTGCATAGTTATTTTGCACCTGATTCTTCTAAGAGGTGTGACTGTCTCATCAATTTCTTGTCCATGTCAAGCCTATGATAATTACAAGTTTTTCTGTTAACCAATGTTGATGGAAGAATTAGTGATATTTTGGTACCTATGCACTTCCTATTTATCTGAACCCAAATCTCGGGAAGTCACTCATTGTCCCTTGTCTGTGGAATAGAATTACCTTGGCATGGGGCTTGTCAGCACATGCAAAGATATAACTTTCCTTATGGCTGCTGCTGCTTCATGATCACCTTAAGGAAAGCCCTGCAAAATTATATTTGTTCTTCTATTCAAGAGGTATGTGGATCCTGGGCGGGGCGGGGGGGGGGAGCATATTGTGGGGGAGAAATAAAATATGTGATGAGAAGTACGGTACTATAGGTATCAAAGATAACTCTTGAATGAGGGTTCTTATGTCTATCCTTGGTGGACACTCCTTCTGAAAGAAGCCTCTTTTCATCTTTTGTTTCTCAAATCACCTTTCCTTAAATTCATTGTCACTTTGGTGCTGCAAAGCAGTTGTACATGGTGTGGGGTTCATTATTCTTATTTCTGAATAACCTGCAGAACTTAAAAATATGTGTAAATTGAAATGGATTAAGGGTAGAATTGAAATCTGATGTGATATGATGATAATAAACAAATTTCCAAGCCACCAAAGACTGAAAATAAAGTTGTTGAAAATGTGGGATTGCCTAAATCCTTAGACAAAATGATTAATGAAGGTGTTTTATCTGGAAGTCTATTTCCTATTCAGGCAATGGACAGGAAGATAATTAGAAAAGGTAACTTGTGTAACAGAATAATAACTAAAACCAATAGGGTTTTCATGACTAAAAACAAGATAAAAACATTCTTTTGGGGGTGGCGGGGGTGATGAGCCAACATATGATGCCCATATCTAGCAATATAAGATGTTTCTCCCTTCCAGGTGCTGTGGTTTTTCAGTCCTTACCAAGGTGACCCAGAGTCTTGCACAGTCTGACAATTCTTGGTGGATTTAATTTGTTTTGAGTGCTTGAAAAAAAAAACACAACGAATTAGCAGATTGCTTTCCAGAAACAGTTTATCATGTTTTGTATATTGGTTTTTATATACATATGAGTAGTGTGTATTTCTTATTGCCATAAAATAATCCACATTTTGTCTGTAGCCTGCACTGTTTTAGTCCCTGGAAAGTCTAAAGAACAAACTGTTATATTTCTGAGATAAAGTTCTCTGTTAAATGTAGAAAATGTTAAGCTGGAGATGATGAGAGAGGCAGATTAATGGGCCTATCCCATTTAGCTATGGTTTTATTTACGTCTCTTAAGCTAAGCAGATTTGGGTCTGATTAATTCTGCTATGAGAGTTCCCCTGGAAAGCTCAAGATGGTTTACTTTAAGAAGCATCTGTCAGCAGCTAAGTATGGGCTTCCTTTCCATTCAGAACGTATTAACACAATAGTATAAACATTCCATTACACAAAGTGCAAGACCTGTCAAATTTATTTTTGTTAAATCTGGCTCCAAGCCACCACTCCCCAAAGTTGAAACGTCTAGCATTGGTCATTCTTCAATTAGCCCTTCTCTTAGACTAAAAATATGAGGTCAGGGGCTCCCACCAGAGCCACACGGGCCACAGACCTTTCTGCTGCCACACCCTGTGTCCCGGCTATGAGTCGGGCAGTGCCCCTCCACCGGCCAAAGTCACCCTTTCTGTGGCTCCATGGCCTGGGCACTTGGTGCGCAGCTTCCATGGACACCAAGCAGCCATCTCCCATTTGATTCCTGCATCTCAGTGGCCATGGATGGAAAGCTGGACCCAGATAACCAGGTCTCTCAGAACCCACAGCTCCCTCTGCTCTCCACCCCAGTGGGCCTACTGTTTCCTTTCATCCTCAAGGCCCCATCCCTGTGATCCAGTTAATCATTGGCTGATAGGACCCATCCCCCCTTGCTCCTCTCAGAGGAACCTATGATGCAGGGAAGAGGACAGTGAAAACTCAATTACCATAACAGACACCTCAGCGAGTCACTGCTACTACCTTTCAATGCAGACAACACCAAAAATGACGACCAGCGAGAGCATTTAGAGTGCTCCCAGTTCTTTTTCTCAACCTGATCTATAGCCTAGCCTCAGTGGCTTCATCCCATTCTGACTGAGGTTATTCTCTGATGCCTCTTTGCATTTTAGTATAATATGGTCCAGCTTAAATAAACATCATCGCTAGGGTGCCTACCCCGGGCCACCTGAAGCCCACCTTCCACACAGCTCCTTGGAGGAAACTCAAAGCAGCTGGTGGCGCCAGCAGGTTGGAGGAAAGGGGCCTGTGCTTAGGAGCTGCGGGGAAGGATGTCCGGATCTCCCAGGAGGCTCTGAAAGCAGGCTCCCCCTTGTCTGTCTGTTACAGATGGAGCTCCCGAAGGTCTTCTCTAGCCAATGGACATTCCTATTTGCCGTCCTCAACCTGCTATCACTCAGCTTCTCCACAGCATCCCTGCTCAGCAACTCCTGGTTTGTGGGCACACAGAAGGTGCCCAAGCCCCTGTGCGGAGAAGGTCTGGCAACCAAGTGCTTTGACCTGCCAGTGCCCTTGGATGGGGGCAGCAGCAGCACATCATCCCAGGAGGTGGTGCAATGCAGCTGGGAGACTGGGGATGACCGCTTCTCCTGCCATACCTTCCGGAGTGGCATGTGGCTATCCTGTGAGGAAACTGTGGAAGAACCAGGTAGACTCCTCATCCCCAGCTGCCTGACCGCCCCCTCCCCCATGGGATCTTATAGCCTTCCCCACACCCCATCGGCCTCACCCCCAAGCTCAGCATTTCCCACCACTGTACTGTGTGTTATCTCCTTAGGGGACCCCCTTTTAATAAGGATGAAAGTCCATCTGGCTTTTCACTTCCTGCCTGTCTAGTAGACTCACTGGGTTAAAATAGCATTACCCTTAAAGGGTTTCATTTAGACTTTCAACAATATAAGGATTTCCATTCTAGCAAACTAAAGTTGCTGTTTAGAAACAAAAAAGGAGAGATGATATTACAGGAACAGCCCTGCTCTGCCCAGTTGTGACCTTATTGGGATAACTTCATTTCTATAGGCCTTGATTTTCTCATCAATGAGATGGATCAGAGTAGATCACCCTTAAAGCCCCTTCCTTTCCCTCCCTCCTGAAAAAAGGGTTTTCTCGTTCTAAGTATCTATATATATAAAAGGCTAATATGCCAAGTGTCCCTCCAATTGTCCGACAGGTCACCATGATGCTCACTGACCACCAGGGAGCAGACTCTCAATACAAGAGCTGCCGTGACATGCACTGGCCATTTACAAAGAAATGGCACTGCAGACCTGGTGCTGACAAAGCAACACTTGGCTCCCCCCAAGTGGGACACAGGCCCCGCCACCACCCTGGAGCAACAGCCTATCAAATTGCAGTCAACACTGCCGAGACCCCATGGCGCAAAATGCCGCCTGCAGCCCAGCCCGGAAACGGTGGCTGTGGGCGCTGGGTAATGATGTCACAGAGCAATGCCCGGCTTCCTCTCCCTAGTAACTAGCCTCCTTGGAGTTTCTTCAGCCCAGGAACACAACTTGCTTTATAGCCAGGTAGAAACATTTTACACTTTAACCAAATGTCTGTGAAGCGCTTTCCCATGCCTCATCTCATTTGATCCTCACAGAAGTCCTGGAGTAGGTAGATAGGAGACTTGGTAGAATCCTATTTTCTTTTCATTAGCTGGAAAACAGAGATTTAGAAAGTTTAGAAACTTGACCCGACTGAAAAGAAGTAAGAAATGGTGGAACTTGAAAATGACTTCAGGTTTTCTCACTGCACAGAATATAGTCAAACACTGCTACAGTTAAATATTTCACCCTTTGTTCTCCTGCATGATCTACAATAATAATCTGCTTCGTGTTGATATTTACTGCTGTGTTGCTGACAATTACCTGAAAGAGAAATTGGGGTGCTTCACTGGGTGGAAAAAGTTTAGCTAAATCAGAAAGCAGGTCTAATTAAGCAAGTTTATATATATATATATATATATATATATATATATATATATATATATATATATCTGGCACCAATTGCATGCGTGTCTTTCCATCTGTCACTGTTGATTACGAATTTGGTTGACACTTCTATTATAAAGGGTGAATAGCGATATTAAAATATTTCTTCTAATTAATTTCCTTTCAATGTGCACAAATTCGTGCACCGGGCCTCTAGTTACTTGTAATGTTAAAAGCAGGGTAATTGAAGCTCAGAGAGAGTAATTAGGCCCTATGAGGATGTCAGGGCTCCGGTGTCAGCATGCACCCTCACCCCTGGTCCTCAGGTTAGGAGCAATTAGGTTGAAGTCACCCTCCTTGCTTCCTGCTCAAAGCATTCAAACGTCACCTGGTAGTGAAGCTTTTCTAAAGCTCCAAATCACAGACAATTTGTGATCTGCTCCTTCTCCTGGCTTGGGCTAAGGGGAAAAGGAGACAGAAGAGGAATATAAATGTGTATTGTGTCATTTAATACCACTCCAACTCCAGTCCCTAAACAATTTAGAGCCATTCAGACCAGTGAGACAGCCTCCGCAAATGGCCTGGGTTAACGCTGGGGTCATTAACTCTTCCTGGGGTCATTAACAGGAGCGGGAACATTTCCCTCTCAGGGAAACATTGTCATCTTCATTATCAGGAATTGAGAAATTAATTTCGGGTGACTCTTGTCTATGCCATTCATTCTTCCATGCATTCTTAACTGCTTTCAGAGAGATGTTTACTGCCTGCTGGGCAGGCATTGCGTCAGAACAAATGGAGTGGTGCTGGGTATGGGTCTGGGGACAGATTTCCTCCCAACTGTCCAAGGAAGCACCTCCAAGAAACTGACCCTTGTCTGTTTCAGGGGAGAAATACCGAAGTTTCATTGAACTCACACCACCAACCAAGAGAGGTGAGAAAGGACTACTGGAATATGCCACGTTGCAAGGCCTACATCACCCCACTCTCCGATTTGGAGGGAAGCGGTTAATGGAGAAGGCTTTCCTCCCCCACCCTCCCTTGAGGCTTGTGGCAAGTATGTGGGTTTGATAACAAATTTAATTGCCATTGAGTTTTGGGGCTTCTCTGGATCCAAATCGTACTGTGATCTCCCGCTTTTCTCTTCTTCTGAGCTCCAAAGGGCTGACACAGATTCCTTCTAGAGCTGCCTTTCATTCACATGCAGGAATGCAAGGAAAGGAACAGCAGGGACAAATCAAGTTCACAAATAGAAAACCACAGCTCTGACCTACTCCTGTTGCCAAGTAACCATGTTGAAAAGCTTAGGTTTTTCCTTTTTTTCTCCAATAATTTTTTTGTGTCTGTGTAAAATAGAAGGAAAGGGGGAGACATGGAGGGAGGGAAGAAACAAAACTGTCCAAAATTAAAAAAAGAAACAACAATGGTAAACAGCAAAGCCTATTACTGCAAGATTTCAATGACTCCTCAAATCTCTCTAACAGTATTTACAGTCCATCAATTTTTCTTGATTATATGTTGGGTACTGAGTAGAGTGAGAGCTGTGGGGTGCTAGCAAAGAACCCCAAATTAAGGAATGTTCCCAGCTGGTTTCAGCTTTGTCTCACCCTCCCCTTCTCTGATGCTGCAAGGCTTTTCTCTTTCAATAGGCATCACCTAATTTCCCATCTGATTGTTCTCAGTCCAGTTATTTAACTGGCAGGGTGAGGGTGCCTCTTCCTCTGCTTTCCGACAGAGAACCTATGGCTATCACTGGGAGCCCAGTTTGCCTGCATCGGATTTGAACTCCTCGGTTTCCTCCTCCTATTAACGGACTTGCTGCTCACTGGGAACCCTGGCTGTGAGCTCAAGCTGAGCACCTTTGCCGCTATCTCCTCTGTCATGTCAGGTGAGCGCCCCCAAGGCTGGAGAGGATGGGTGTCCTCTGCGCCCTCTGAAGCACTAGCTGGCTGGCTGGTCTCTGCCCTGAGGGGAGGAAAGAGGAACCTTTGGCAGGGTGTGTGTGGGAGGGAAGAGGTATGAGATACATTGCAAGCCTTTTCCATCTTAAATTGAGATAACATGTGAAATGTCATCTTAGACCATGATGTACTTTGTGAAATGGTTTGTCCCTAGGTTCTTTTTCTTTGCAAATGCCTCGATGTGTAAATTAGCTTGGTTTACTTTTCCATTGTGACACACAGAGCTTTTTAAGACTGTTGGCTGAAGTAAGAGATGCATATATCAGATCAAGACTAAAGCTCACATTGGGGGTATGGGTGGGGAGAAGTCAAGGGGAACGTAGCCCTGAGTGCAGCATTGACTCAGACGTTCTCCAGAGCTCTAAAGTCTGGGGCAGCCTGTTGCAGAAAGTCCCCCTGCATTCAGGGAGTCCCTCTGACAGTTTCGTCTTCCCGGACCTGTGACTGTACCTGATACACAATGAGAAGGTTGCTCTGTTCCCTGTAGATGGCAACGTCAGCCTTTCTCTAAAGGTGCTGCCTTCCTCTCCCTCTGTAGGCCTTCTGGGGATGGTGACCCACATGATGTGTTCACAAGTCTTCCAAGCAACTGCCAACGTGGGTCCAGAAGACTGGAGGCCACATGCTTGGAATTATGGGTGGGCAATCATCTCCTGAACCTTTGACCCAGCCAACCTTTATTAGATTTGCTCCCCTCAAGTAGACACTTGCTTCGTGTTCTTCTACCTTCTCTTCACCCCTCATCCCAAAAGCCTGTCAGTCAAACAGAGGGCTGGACCATCAGGCCACACCCATTCTTTCCCCACCTTCTGAACAGGTACAGAGAGGGTTCTAGTTTGTTTTGTGAGGCTGTTGTCTTGCCCAGTTTTTCTGCTGGTACAACTGTTGCAATTGCTTCTTTACCTGATAAGTATGTTGCCTTTGGGAAACAAGACTGATTTTGTATGGCTTATGGAAATGATGCTCTCTATTTCATATATTTTATGATTTGAGGTATTAGAAGACAGAGAAATGGTCAATTGGCCTTGAAATTTGGATTGAATTCTATTACCTGTGAATGGCTTATTCTCCTGTAATGAAGACTAACTTCTTCCTACCTCCATTCTTATTCCACCAAACTGTGTTAGAAATAAAACTTCCCCTACAATCATTCTCTAATCCTTAGAAAACTAAGGAATCGGTGATTTTTAGAGATCTCTTTAAAAAAGAGAAGCAGCGACCATGACAAAACAAATATAGTCAAGATGAACATCTCCTTTGCTTAAGAGTTCCTCACTTTCTCCCTTGAAGCACATGCTGGATTCAGGCACAGGGGCAACCTGAACTGACAGTAACTATCTGGATAGTGCTATGGACTTTAACAGTGCTGAAAAGATGCAGCGCCAGCTCAAGTTTCTATGCTAAAGAAGGCAATATGGAAAGCTCCACTTGTCGGTTACAAGATCCTATCCCTTTTCTCGCTGCATAATACATGCTATTTGATTCAGGCTGGGTCTTTGGTCTACTTCTCCAGCCACCCTATCAGTTTAGCTCATTTCCCAGACTCACTGTTTCTCAACTTTGCCTGTCTCCAAGCCATTGCTGGCATTACTATAGAGCTCAGACTGCAAAACTCCCACCAGAAGCTTCCCCAGCCTGAGTCTACTTCGTCTGCCAGAGGCTGCAGACAGGAACACATAGTACCAGCATGTGGCCTGGCTTTAACCATCCCTTGGCCTCATGAAATCTCTCACTAACCTCACACAACTTCCTGTTTCCTGGGCCACCCAGAATCACAGGGAGATTTAGGATTTGACTTTCCAAGTTTTTAGGGCCGTGTCTGATCAAGTTCCCTGATGTCTTTCTTCTGTGTTGAACCCATCCAGCTTCTCTTCATCTCTAGCATCCCTTCTATCCATTGTAAACTCCCTAAAGTCAAGAACCAAATTGTTTTCATAATAGGCAAGTTCCACTAGTGCAACCTGTAATACCTCCAAATGTGTAGTAAGTGCTTCCTGAGACTCAACTTTGTGGGCCCTTGAAACTGCTAAGCTCAGAACAAGGGAAGAGGGAGATGATCACTCCAGCATCCGAGTGAAGGAAAACCTTTGGCAGGGTGTGTGAGGGAGGGGAGGGGTTAGGGAGAAGGGGGCAGGGAAGTATCACAGTGGGTGGTGCCAAGCGACAGGTCTATGGAGTCTTGGAGATTACACAAGGGTAACTGCAGCTTGAGAAACAGCAGGCAACAACGTTAAGTGTGTGTGTTTATATACAAAAAATAGGCACAGCAAGTATAAACAAGCACAGCACTAACAAGGAATCAATCCCATGAAAACGAATCTGCTCAACTCCTGGATGGCCTTTAATACCACATGCGTCATTCTCTTTTACTACGAAACATCCAGAGTGTAACCTACTACAACAGACCAAATTAAGTCCTTTTACCCACAGTTCTTTCCCTGCAACACAGCAGAAGTCAGCACAGTCAGATCCCTAAGTCCCTAAGAGGCATTAGCCTAGTTTACTAGTAAGGAAGGGATCAGGGCATTTTTCTTTCAAACCTGTCAGAAAGATTCCGTCTAATTTTTTTTATTTTTTTTGTATGTTTGTTCCTAGTACAGCCTGAATTTCCTTCACCTGCTGCATGGCATCAGCTGTCACCACCTTCAACACGTACACCAAGCTGGTGCTGGAGTTCAAGTGCAAGCACAGGAAGAGCTTCAAAGGAAACTTGAGTTGCCTGCCACACCACCACCAGTGTTTCCTCCAACCCCTACCCAGGTGCAGCCCACCTGGGGGGCTCTCTGACCAGCTGCCACCAGTACCACAATCAGCCCAGCCGCTCTGTCTCTGAAGGAGTTGACTTCTATGCAGAGCTACGCAACCAGGGATTCCAACAAGACACCAGCCAGCTGCTAAAAGAACTGGCTGGGTCTCCTGTAGAAGAACAGTGTTAGGAGTAAGTGGGTTTGGAGAGCAGGCTGAGCCCCACCTTACATGCTTGTTGTCAACACGTGCTTAAGCCAAAGTCTGTTTCTTGAGCATGGTTTTTAGAGGTTAAGGACAAGGGTATGTCCAAGTACAAGTACAAAGTGGGGGGGGGGGGGATGGTTTCTAGAGGTTAAGGACAAGGGTATGTCCAAGTACAAGTACAAAGTCGGGGGGGGTGCCAGGTGCCACTGCTCCCTTTCCCTTCACAGCTCGATCTCCTTTCACCGTCTATACCTCATGCGTTCAGATTCGTTCTCTCCTTTACTCATTGCTTATTATGTGCTGGGTTCTGGGCTAAGCAATGGAGATAAAAAAAAAAAAAAAAAAAGAGTAGTAAAATGCAGTTCTTGCCCTTTAGGGGCTTATCAATCTGGTCATCTGTCTGGGGTTTGGAGGAATGGAGGTGGGCAAATCGAGGATTGTGGCTCAATTTTGTATGGTGCACTTGAATGTCCTGGAAGTCACAGTAGGGAAGACGAAGGCAATTATAGGGGCTTTGACACGTAGATGTCCCTCACACTGCCTTTTACATGCTCTGCATCCACACTGTGGACACCCAATGAAAGTTTAATTAAATATGATCCTAGAAGCCAGAGGGAGATGAATATGGATGAGAAGGCTCCAACCACATGCAGGGACAGGCCCACTTCCAGAAATGGCCCACTGAGGCAGGACTACGCCTCCCCAGTGGAGAACCACACAGGAGACTTCCCCAGTGAACAGGCTGCGGGCTGTGCTCCGCTCTCGATCCCCACCTTCTCACCCATCCCCAGGGGAAAACAAACCATCCTTGATAGCTAAGAATGAGAATGGCACACAAGTATGTTCCTATTCATGGTATTTATTTGTTCTGTAACAGTTCACATTTTATTTATTTTTAAATCCTTATTGTTGAAAGTATTACATATGTCTCCTTTTTCCCCCATTGACCTAACAGTTCACATTTTAAATAGTACTTCCTGACAACACACCAGCTGGTTCTTCTTTAACATGGGCAATAAGGACAGCAATTCACATTCAAGGGGTTGGTGTCATCACACCACACCAGGAAGGACAGCAGACACCATCTGGGGAGTTGAGAGTGTTTCTAAGGGAAGGAAAGATAAGAGACTGGGAGGAGAAACACCCCTGCATTTGCAGCAGTCAGTACTATTTCTAGGGAACTGTCACATTGGCCTTGCTATGGACAGTTCAACCCCATGTTAGGAATAAAGAACGAAATCTGGGTGGGTGGTTGCCTGAGAGGAAAAGTTGTTTAGAGACACACTGAACAAGAAACCCGCAGCCACACTGGTCAGACGAAGCTTCCGCCATCTTTGCCACCATTTACACCTTCTGTACTGGCTGTAAGAGGGAGAGGAAACCTAGAGCTTGTACCATGTTTAGCAAGGAGAGTCAAACTTATCACAGTCAAAACAATCTATGTTAATTTGCAAACGCACCATGAAGAATTAAGGGGCATTATGTTTTTCTAGCTTCCTCTTACATTGTTTCTGGGATTCACCCAGCACAACTACCTAAAACAATCCCCCTAAACCACGTCCTCAGAAAACAACTGCGCGTGTTACTCCTGCCTAAGGGTCTCAACATGGTCGAGAACCAGGCTTAGGCCTACATGGCTCAGCCCAGGCTGCAGGACCACCACCCAAGTTTTAGGTATTCTGTCATCTATAAAAGAGTCTTAGAATTCTCTACTAGACCTTACTCTCTTCTATCCAGGTAGATTCAAACCCTAGAAGTACATCTGGAATCATCCCCATACTCCTGGGTACATTGTTAATGGTCCCTCAAGTTTGTAATAAGCTTGACCTACTCATGTCCCAACACATGCCTTCCAAAGTGTTGAAAACAAATTTGCTTTCACAGACTTAAGGCAGTGAGGTGCCCAGAAACCTGGCAAGGCCAACCTCAGGCCAGGCTACATGCCTGAGGGGAGCTGTTGCTACCAAACTTCTGTGAAGTCATAATGCCTAACAGTAGAGCAGGTAGTATCTATCCCGTCAATGTAGGCTCCCTAATTTTCTGTAATCTATCTATATTCTGAATTCCTTTAGTAACACAAGTTAAAAAATACGGCCTCAAGTAAAGAGAGAACCTAAGTGGCACTCAGAGATGACCTAGCAAAACTATTCACGAGGGAAAGCAGTTCTCTTCCAGCTAACTCGGGATCTCGGCGAAATACACAATGACCTAGTTCAGGAGAGAACTTAATAGAAGAAGGAGAACCACTGGAGAAAATTCTAAAGAACTTAACCAATTATAAAAGTTACAGTATTTACATAGGAATTTTTCTCAAAATACAATGCTTCAAAGATTCTACAAGAAAAGAGGTGTGCAGGGCAAAAGAGATGCATCCTGGGCTCAAGAGCAAGAGGAAAAGTCCAGAAACAGCTTTGCTCTCATGCAAGCAAAGCAAAAATATCCCTGAAGAAAGGAGAGCAAAAGAGAAGCGGTAAGGAGGACGCCCAGTAAAAATGCTAAGGAGGCAGAGTAGAGATGAAGCAGAGAGGAGCGTATCTGCCCCGGTTGTTCCCGACTTCAGTTTTCCTTGATGTTGAGGACAGCATACACATAAGCACTTTCGAAGTTACTGCAGTAAAAACAGATCATGACCGGCAGAACAATCAACACCACAGGGTAACATATGGACCTCATCATTGCTCCCCTTCTGGTGGGAATATGGTGGGAATATGGTCACTAAATATATAGACATGGGAAGTGTGAGGAGACAGGATACATAAGGAAGAGGTGAATGTTGGGGTGGCTCACCCTGGCTCCTGCTATCAGTCTTTCTCACTCTGCTGAGGTTGGGGAAAAGCCGAGGAACAGGTGGGGAAAGTATAGAGGAATGATGAGTGGCCTTGATAATCAGAGGCAGGCCATCTGGAAGCCTCAAGATGACCAAACAAACCAGATGTATTTCAGGACAAGAAACTGAGTCCCTGGAGCTTAGGACATATCTAGAAAATATTTCATCACAACGCTGAAAACCACACACACATGGCATGATGCAAAACAATGCTCCAGTGAGGAACTTCACTGGAATCTCCCAGCAAGAGTTTATAAGTTACACATACAAAAAACAAAACAATTATTAGATTCACATTTCCAAATTATCCACACGGAGTGAGTGCCTAGAGGTGGGGGTTAATGCACAGGTTGAAAAAGTAGGTCAAACACCCCAACCACATGGTTCGTGCCGTTACTGAAGAACTCCAACGTGCCTTCCAAAGTACTCTGCCACAACCACGCAGAGGTGGCGAGAGGAGGTTGAAGACTTCCTTCTCTCCAAAGCACTGATTTTATACCGACAGGAGAGAAACAGCATCCGTTCTGCTCACTTCTTCTTAAACTAGAGGCTGCATCCGACTAGATCTAGGGAAAAGGTGCAAGTATCAGTGGCTGGACTGTTCTTCATGCTAGAGAAATGGAGGAAACCTAAAGGTCAGAATTCTCCTCTCTTTTCCTGTTCTTCTGTGCAGCTCCAACAGCTCCTAAGTGTCCCTCCATAAAGGCCCAGAGACTTTCTCTTGTTCCATGATAAGCTCTTGAATACTGAACTAGACCACAGATGAGGGTTTTAGCATTTTGAGCAAGATAACTCTATGCAACTGCCACAAGCCCAGCATGTTAGCATCACTAGCCTCTACCCAGAAAATACCAGTAGGATCCACCCCCCTCAGTCACTGGGACAATAAATAAAAACTATGGCCCCACCAATGTCCCCTAAGGGAGATGGTACCATCTCCCTCTAAAAACAACTGAGTATCATTTCTCAGGGGTAATGAAGCACCCTTAGAAAATAACACTGGTCTAAACAACTGGTTCCTGACACCCACCTACTCAAGAGGCTCCCATTCTCTCTCTTTTCTAAAGAGCAATGTTGAAGTTGGTAGAATTTGTCCTAAACCCTCAATAGTAACCAGATATTTGTGTCAGAAGCTATTTACCTGTAAGGGAGAATCAACAAACTTGATCCTAGAGAGGAATCGTCGCAGCTCCCCACGGCCAGTTTTGGGGGTGGTCTCCTTTAGCTGGACCATTTGGCCCTCCATCAGTGCCCACCGCAGACTCAGCTTGCTGACCACCAGGGGTGCTGGATGGCCTTTGGAGCTTGGCCCCGTTGTCCTGGTAACATAAAAGGCATCTTTCCAGAGGTCGTTAATTCCAACTGAGGAAGGACAAAAACAAGAGCAGTTAACAAGGACAGGAGACTTCCACTAACAGCAGAGTGGTTTGGTTCAGCAATCAGATTCATTCGTTCATTTACTCCTTCATTAACTCATACAAGAAGTTTATTGAGCACCTGAAAAATGCAAGGCACTGAGCTAAATAGTGGGGTGTAGTGGTGAAGGGCTGGATGCCGGCAAAGCAGCACATTCTTCTGGGTTTTTGTACCATCGTTTCTTTTTTTTTTTTTTCTCACAGGTATGTTTATTATTCATGCCAGCAAGGAAAGGGCACTTCTAGATACAGCGTGTCTCTCATCCCCATCTAACAGCCAAGGTGTATGCCGGGCTGACACTCCCCCACTGCGCACTCGGCTCAGCTGCTAGTGATGACCATGGGCAGGCGTGGGACTCAAACCTTTCAGAGCTGTAGCTTTTTTATCCGCACTCCTGGTCTTGTACACGATGAGGCCTGTCAGCCCCAGCCTCACCTAGATCTCCTGGTAAACGTGGGTGTAGTAGGGCTTCATGGGGACCCACACATTTTTAATGAGGCTCTGAAACATCCCACCACAGGACCAACGGCTCAGGCTGACGCAGAACAGCTCGGGCTGCCATGACCCGCACAGCCAGCTCCTCGGGAAGGTCACCGAACTGTACCATAGTTTCTCTTCAGCTGCTTCTAAGAAAGCCCCAAATCAGAAAACTAGAGGCTATACCAGGGGTGGGCAAACTTTTTGACTCGAGGGCCACAATGGGTTCTTAAACTGGACCAGAGGGCCGGAACAAAAGCATGGATGGAGTGTCTGTGTGAACTAATATAAATTCAAAGTAAAGGAGCAGAGGGGAGAGCAAGAGAACCCTCTGCTCTTTCAGCTCCGCGGGCCGGATAGAACAGCCAAACGGGCCGGATCCGGCCTGCGGGCCGTAGTTTGCCCACGGCTGGACCAACTATGGTGACAATCTGGTAGAAAAGTGAGCACAACAAACTAGAAACTCTGAGAATTCCTAGATTGTCAGCACATGATCATATAAGCCAGTGGTCGGCAAACTCATTAGTCAACAGAGCGGCAAACCGCGCTCACGAGCCGCAGTTTGCCGACCACTGATATAAGCTATTACCTAGCCAGTGTTTATTTCGCCTCATTTTTAAAATATGTGTTGTAATAAAAATGGTCTTGATTCGCCAAAACCGGTTTGGCTCAGTGGATAGAGCGTCGGCCTGCGGACTGAAGGGTCCCAGGTTCGATTCCGGTCAAGGGCATGTACCTTGGTTGCGGGCACATCCCCAGTAGGGGGTGTGCAGGAGGCAGCTGATCGATGTTTCTCTCTCATCTATGTTTCTAACTCTCTATCTCTCTCCCTTCCTCTCTGTAAAATATCAATAAAAATATATTTTTAAAAAAAATGGTCTTGATTCTTAATTACCATTATTAAATGTGCACTAACAGTATTTTATGCTAATATTTAAAAAATTGCTCATTTAGATCACATTCCAGGATTTTGTAAGCTGACAGCTCCCTACTTAGCCCCCTGCCACACACAAAGCCCGTGGACAGGTGTGCTGCAAGCTCCCAATGTATCCCAGTAAGTTCAGAATGCATTAGCTTTGACCTTAAGGCAAATACGTTTCTAAGGAGAAAGCAAGTCTTTGAAGGGCAAGAGGATATGGAAAGACGTAAGGAACGTGGCCAGTCTGGTCTTCCCCATCCGCCCCAGCAGGAACAGATTCCCCAAGGCCAGCCTGGGGAAGGAACCTCTGGGGCGAGACCATCAGACACCTCCAGACCAGCAGGTAGCAGTGGCTGGGTTTTCAGGGCTCAGTTTCCTGAGTTAAAGGTCCCTTATGTATGACCCCAATTTTGCTACATGATACTATTTAGATGCATATATAAAGTAGAGGAACACTTCCCAAATGTTCACAGCCATGACGAGTGGTCTTTTTCCCTTTGCTTTTTCTCCTGGCTGCCATTTCTAGGCAATGGGCATGTTCCCTTTTCCTAGTCAAAGGAGTCTCCACAGATCCTAAACCAACGCCCTGAGCAAACAGTCTACCTCCATCATATCCCTCCAGTTAATTCTAAGTCCTGAGCTCCTAAAGAGTCAAGAAACTACTCTTATTTGTACTCACAGCCCCTGGTGTAGTGCCTGGCATACAACTGGTGCTCAATAAACACCTGCTGAGTGAGTGGATGCATGAATCACCACCACTTAGAACCCTCTGGGAATGGGACCACACTTCCCCCTCAACGTGCAGCAGATTCAGAGGAGGTGGGTCCTCACCCTGTGAGCCTGGTGTGCTTCCCAGAGGGAATGCTCCCGCAATGGCCCTGGGCACCAGGGACACCAGGGAAAACCAGTGGCTCAGCACACCCCCTGTCTGAAAGCACACATCCTTCCCTTGGGGACATGGTCTTCTCACATGCAGCCAGCACATCCTCTCCCCTCGCTGTGTACACAGACTCCCACCGTCGCTGGCACTGACCCTCTGCAGCCGTTACTGTGCCCGTGGCATTGGCCAGATCCAGAAGAATGGAGGGGAACGCCGGGTGCAGGAGGTAAAGGTGGTGAAGGCTGGGTGGCTCAGTTCCCAGGATGACATCCTGACAATGAGGAGCAAAAAGGAAAAGCAAAAGTAATTCTGCATTCCCACACGTGACGGTCCTCGGAGGAGAAAGTGAGGTTACTCATTTCTCTCAGATGCTAAGACCTGATCCCAACTGCAAGGAGAGAGAAACTCCCAGACATAGGAGACATATTCCTAAGAGCTCAAAATCCTAACCACTCACTTCTTCAAACCACTGTAGCTAGAAAATACTTTCTCCCTTTTAAGAAAAACAAAAGGAAGAAAGGAAACGTACATGCCCCGGGACAGAAATCTGAGGTAGATACCGCAGTCTCCTGCCTCTAGGCCTGCAGTAGGAGGGGGAGATGTGTGCAGACAGAGATTATCTATGTATGAAAACATGCCAACGACATTTCCTCTCATTGGATAGTAAAGCCAATTGCAAGTGTCAGGATAGGAGTCACAAAAATCTTATTTACAGAAATAAAGAGAAGGCTGACCAGACAGAGCAAGTCATTCATTATAGAACAAAAACTGCACCCTAACTGGTTTGGCTCAGTGGATAGAGTGTCGGCCTGTGGACTGAAAGGTCCCAGGTTGGATTCTGGTCAAGGGCATGTACCTTGGTTGAGGGCACATCCCCAGTAGGAGGTGTGCAGGAGGCAGCTGATCGATGTTTCTCTCTCATCGATGTTTCTAACTCTCTATCCCTCTCCCTTCCTCTCTATAAAAAAATCAATAAAATATATATTTTTTAAAACTGCAAGGCCTAGTGTCAGTCTCCAAGCTCCCTGTAGCAGGATAAATGCACACTGGAACTTTCTTTAACAGAGTAACTGCTGTGCACGGATGATATCCGGCAGGAGCACGCGGTGCAGCCATGCAGTTGCTACAGCACAGAAATGCCGTGCACGGGTTAGTAAACGGCTGCTCTACTGAGCGCCCCGGGAGCACCGCCCCTTCCCTGGGATCCTCTTGGATCTCCCCTCAGGGAGGAAGTGAAACCCTGAAAAATGACTATCCCCCCTGCTTCTATACTGTCAGCACAGGAAGAAGTCCACTGAGGAGAAGCATGGGCGGGGGGCCGGCAGCCACCACACTCCCACCACATGCTCACAAAGCAGAAGAGGGCTTTTCCACACCCCCTTAGGTCCCAGGCATGACGGGGCAGATCTCTGGCTTAGCTACCAGGACAAGAGAACAGCCGAACTCCTTCCTCACCACCTACAGCATAGGCCCAAATTCCTAGGCATGAAAACCAAGGTCTTACACCATTTAATCCAAATCTGCCATTTCCAGCCTCCTCCCACAATTACTTACCTGCCCACCCCATGCTTCAAGAATGTCTGGTGACTACCTAAACACAAGCTCCACTTTGCTCTATCTAACCTCTTCTCATCTTAACTTCCCCCCCCCGCCAGCCCCCGCCTCAGACTAACTCCCCTATCCAGCTCCTTTCCTCCTGCTAGAACACTGTGTGTCCTTAGGAACCCGACTTGAATGCCACCTCTTTCCTGAAAAACTCTCTACTCTCCCCAGACAAAATGAGTATCTCCTTTTTCGCTTCCATCTAAAATTCTCACTTGTGTTTTCTATTCCCACATTTGTAACATGCCTTTGTTATTTTCAGATACTTACATTTGAGTCATCTGGTCCAATCCCCTCATTTTATTACATGAGAAAACCCCAAAAGTTAAAATGTTAGGTAAACTGCCCATGGTCACAAGTCAGGGAATACCAGAGTGAAGACTATAATCTTTTTTTTTTCTTTTCTTTTTTTTAATAAATCTTTATTGTTCAGATTATTACAGGTGTTCCTCTTTTTTTCCCCCATAGCTTCCCTCCACCTGATTCCCCACCCCACCCCATGCCCTTACCCCCCGCCACTGTCTTCATCCATAGGTGTAAGCTTTTTGTCCAATCTCTTCCCGCACCCCTCACACCCCCTCCCCCCTGAGAATTGTCAGTCCACTCCCTTTCTATGTCCCTGATTCTATTATATTCACCAGTCCATTCTGTTCTTCAGATTTTTTATTCACTTGATTTTTAGATTCACTTGTTGGTAGGTATGTATTTGATGTCACTTTGTTGTTCATAATTTTTATCTTTACCTTTTTCTTCTTCTTCCTCTTCTTAAAGAACACCCTTCAGCATTTCATGTAATCCTGGTTTGGTGGTGATGAACTACTTTAGCTTTTTCTTGTCTGTAAAGCTCTTTATCTGACCTTCAACTCTGAATGATAGCTTTGCTGGGTAGAGTAATCTTGGTTGTAGGTTCTTGCTATTCATCACTTTGAATATTTCTTGCCACTCCCTTCTGGCCTGCATAGTTTCTGCCAAGAAATCAGCTGACAGTCGTATGGGTGCTCCCTTGTAGGTAACTAACCGTTTTTCTCTTGCTGCTTTCAAGATTCTCTCTTTGTCTTTTGCCCTTGGCATTTTAATTATGATGTGTCTTGGTGTGGTCCTCTTTGGATTCCTCTTGTATGGGGTTCTGTGTGCTTCCTGAACTTGTAAGTCTATTTCTTTCACCAGGTAGGGAAAGTTTTCTGTCATTATTCATTATTTCTTCTAATAGGTTTTCAATATTTTGCTCTCTCTCTTCTTCTGGCACCCCAAAAATTCGGATGTTGGTACGCTTAAAGTTGTCCCAGAGGCTCCTTACACTATCTTCATATTTTTGGATTTTTTCTTTTTGTTTTTCTGGTTGGGTGTTTTTTGTTTCCCCATATTTCAGATCTTTGGTTTGATTCTTTGGGTACGTTGATCTACAGTTGAGTTTCTGTATATTCTTTATTTCAGACAGTGTATGCTTAATTTCTGACTGGTCCTTTTCCATTTTTTTGGTATTCTCATTAAGATCCTTAAAGGTCTCACTAAGTTCCTCAGCGGTTTTTAGAAGATTCTTGAGTAACCTTATAAATGTGGTTCTGAACTCTATGTCGTCCAGTAGTTTGCTTTCTTCCATTTCTCTCATTCGTGACATGTTTCTTGGTCTCCGCATTTTGCTGCTTCCTTGTGTTGATGGAGTGGCTTTGTGTGGTAGGTGACCTATAGGGGCCAGTAGCTCAGCCTCCCCAATCACTTGAGGTGGACGCCTTTGGTACACCCCTTTGTGGGCTGAGTGCAAAGTCTTGGTGTAGTTAAGCCTTGATTGCTGTTGGTACACTGGGAGGAACTGACCTCCAGGCCAATTGGCTGTGAGGACCCGCTGTGTCTATAATGGAAGAACTGCTGCGCTGGAGACACGCTTATGGTGCAGGACTTGTTTCAGTGGGGCTTTGGTGCTCACTGAGTCTGCCTCTTGAATGTATCACTTATGGATGTGAGGAGTTGAAATCTGGTGTCTCACACTGACCACTAGGTACACTGGCTTCTGGATCTCCAATGGGGTGCAGGTCAGCTACTGTCTGAGGCCACCCAGCAGGCGCTACAGGGAGAACTAAAGTTTTCTCCTCTTTGCTTGGGGTTTGGAGGTTTTGGAGCTGTCTGACCCAGGCTGCACGTTTGCTAGGTTAAGCTGCAATAGGGCAGACCATTCATATGCTAAAGCCGCTGCTTGGAGCTTGGGTGGGTTTGTAGGTTGGGCGGGGCGGGGTCTCAGGGCGTCACTAGGCTAGGGCGTAGCAAACAGCGATGGCTGCCAGAAGTCGGCTCTGCGTCTCCGTGTCTCCGCCTCCCGCGCCCCAGCACAGTAAACAATTATTCCTGCGCACAGCCCTGCAAGCAAGCCTCCCTCACTTTCCGACCCCACGGCAAACAGTCCAGCTTCTCCCCGTAGGAGTTTGGGTCCCCCGCGTCTCCCCAGAAACTGGAGTTCGGAGTAATCGGGAGCTTGTCTCCCTTTGGGTTGAAAATAGCAGTGCTCCCAATTCGCGCGTCTCTGTACCTCAGCTTTTCCGCCCTTGTGCACCCCTCAATGCTGTTTGCTCTTTCCTTCTAGTTGTAGAATTTCCACTCAGCCAGCTTTCCCGTGGTTCTGGGTGATAGACGTTTTGTCTTTTAGTTGTAGTTTTGAAATTGTTGTGCGAGGCAGCAGTTTAGGTGTTTACCTATGCCGCCATCTTGGATCCTCCTCAAGACTATAATCTTGATGTTAAGCCAATCTGATCCTCAATAAGAGGGAATATATTAGCACTGTCATTCATGGATAAAGAGCTCGAAGCTCAGAAAAGTTAACTGACTTGTCTGACAGCACACAGTTGGTGAGTTCAGGACTCTTCCTCCTTCGATCTCTGCATGCTCCCATCATTGGGGACCATCTCTCTTCTCTGGAGGTGCAGCACTGTTTCCAGTGTATCCTTAGGTCCCTACAGAGAACATGGTACCTGGCACAGAGCAGGTACTGGTCAACATGTGTTGAACGAAATCAAGGTGGGTCTCCCTAAAAACTCACCGGCACCTCTTATTCTGCCTGACTCATCAACAAAATACCACAATATAGCATGTAAGACTTTCTGCAATCCGCCTTCTGTGTATCAGATCTTCTCTCCCACAATCTCCCCAAGTGAACTCTCACTTCAGCCGAGCAGGGCCCCTCTGTTGTAGCAGCAGCCAAGGGGCTGGGGTCGGCTGCCCCACAGCCTGGCTGAAAGGCAAAGGCGGGAAGCAGAGCTCAGTAGGAAGCAGGCTCCTGCTCTGCCCACTCGAAGGCTGCTTTATTCTACCCACAACCACCTGGAGCTGTGGCTGGTCTAATGACACCTTCAGACCCAGCCAGCCCCACAGAGCAGCCACCATCCGACAAAGTGACAGAGGGACCCTCCCAGGCTCACTTACGGAATTGGAAGGTGCAGCTGGCAGCCCTTCAGCCCAAAAGAGGAAGACGGACTTCTGGTCTGAAGTAACTGCTGAGGTGGTTGGTGTTCTTTTCAAGTGACATGGAGCAGTGTAATTCCAAATAACAGAGCCAGAGTCCCCATCCACCACCATCATCTGTACGAGAGAAGACAGTGAGGAGAGCCCATCCTCAGAAGGGCAGCAGGCAGACAGACACACACAGACAGACACACACACACACACACATTCAAATAACATTTATTAACAGGCTGAAACAGATGCCAACAGATTCGTCTCCATCCTGCTCCTTCCCTTGTGCAGCGGCAGCAACGCTTCAGAACCATGATTAAGTGAACGCCGTCTCCTATACGCTGCACTGAGAGCTTCCGTGGCATGTGTAGTTCATCCCTAGGGTAGTCTCAAATTTAAAAGAGCACCGTCCAAACAGGCAGAAAATAAAGAGAAAACGCACTCCTTAGCTGCATCTCTCAAAGGATACTTAAAGAAACTGAATTCATAATCCCTGGCAGCATTTAAAGTTCCTTTCCCCACAAACACCTCACACCCAACAGCTGTAGAGCCTGTCACCTGACAAAACGCCCCCTTCTACCTCTAGCTCAGTGTCATTCTCCCTTTCTCCTTGGTGTCTCTGTTCCTCAGTGTGTGGAAAGACTACATACACCTCTTTCTACCATCACTTCCCTATTCTTCCTGTCTCTAGGGACTTGCTCTTCTCCGTCCATGTTCAGACGCAGCCTCACATAGGTCCTAGAGAGACAAACTCCTCTGAGTGAGCAGACAGGAAAATGGGCTCACAGTTTAAGATTCCCTTTGATAGTCTTGGGAAGAAAAGAAGTCTAGAGACATAGCACTGAACAATTTTATCCAGTCATGCGTATTATCTCATTTAGCTGCCACAATAACCCTATGAAGTAGTAGGCAGTGTTGTTACCCATTTTACAGATGCAGAAGCTGCAGCTAGGCAAAATTATGTAATTGGCCTAAGGACACCAATAAACAGTGGAGCCAGGATTAAAACTCAAGTCTTAACTAACCTACTATATATATACCCTCTCCCTCAATCCTGCCAGGAATGCCAATGAACATTCCAATCTCTACCTGAAGTTTCTTTGAAAGACAATCAGACATTGCTTCTGGAAGGCTCTCCCTGAAGGGACACTTGATCACGGGATCTGTCCTCTGCTCGTGACCGAAAAACCCTACTGCGTCCACACTTCATCCAAATTCTGCAGCTTTGCTTTCAATACCCTCCATCAGCTGACTTTATCCTGACCTCTCTGGCAGGAACCCTCAGCCCATCCTTATCTGTAATTGGGCAAACCTCTTCTTTGCCCCCATGATTCTGCACATCCGACCCCCCGACCACCATGAAGCGTCTCTTGACTTTTTCACTCAATCTGCTCTCCACGTCCCCGCGGCAGTGTGAGCCTCCATTACAGCACAACGTGGCAGAGCTGTGTACGAACAGCACCCCAATGACTGTGAGTTACAGACAGTGGCCTGGCCTTCATTCACACTGTGTTCTCCACAGACATCATGTGCGTTCCAGCACAGAATTTGGCACACTTTAGAGGTGATGATTAAGTGTGTGTTGAATTCGCTCTCAGGGAACAGTGTGCAATATATAAATACATATTTTACAGTGAAGATAAACCAAAAAGCGAGGTCAATTATAAAAAGGAAAACATAAAAACTCTTGTTCTGCTTCTAGTGTTCAAGAAATGAAAACTGCCTATCCAATCATTACATCCTCACATTATGCAATCTCACGTAAAATGAGAAAGAACTATTACGTGTCCTTGGGACATGCCATGCCTTTCTGTCTCTGGGCGTCTGTCTGGTCTTGGTGTTCCCCGCCTGGCATGCTTCCCCATCCACCCCTCACAGGATACAGTTCAACTTTCAAGTCCCTGCTCATCCTTCCCTCTTCTATAAAGTCCTCCATAAAAACCCAGCCCCCACAGACATCCTGCCTTCGCTGAAATGTTAGGTGTATATTGGATGCACGGAAGTATTACATGTATTTATGCCTGTATTTATGCCTTCCTCCATGTCAGAAGGCTCCTACTGCCTCGCTGTGAGGAATCCACGAGGTCTCCTGTGCAGGAAGGTTAGCCAGAAAAGCTTCCGATGCTACAGACTTTAGCACTGAGTTGTGCGTATTCACTTTATCCATTCAGCTAGACTTTGAGTTCTTTGAAGGAAGGAACGTATTTTGGGTTCTCTTTATTTCTCCCAGTGCTTAGCGCAGAGCTGCACACAACGTATATACTTTATATGTGTTTTGATTGATGTGAGTCCCAAGGATTTACCTTTTTCATCCCGACTCCATCCTGTATCTGCAGGAGGAAGTCTAACGTCTGATCGTCAGTGAAATACCCAGGAGTGGGCTGGCTACAAATGAGAACAAGGTAAGAGAGCAACGGTGAGAAAACAAGGACCTCTTTCCCTCCCTTCTCCTGCATCAGCCCCAGATATCAAACAATTGTTCTGGGCAGTTTTTAAACACAGGAAAGTGGTTCAAAGCAGCATACGTGAGAAGGAGTGCACTGCCAACCTGGGTAGGCCCTGAAGACTCAGGGTCCAGTGCGGTGTGAGGTTCTGCCCCCGGAGCAGGACGAGGGCCTGTCTGGTTGTGATCAGGAGGTTGCTGCAGTTGGAATCCGGTGCCTTCACCATCTGGAGCAGCTCAACACCGTCGCTGAATCACCAAGACCCCGACAGTCAGTCTCTGGATTAGATGAGGCTCCTGACCCACTTGTCCTGTCCTTTTCTCTTGGTACACACGTTTGTATAACTTCTATATTCATCTCCCACCATTAGGGGAAGTTTGCCGTTCAGCGAACTCTCATTTTCCTGACCTTTAGAAACCAAGAATCCCTAGAAAATCCACGCAAGTTCATAAAGAACTCACAGAGGTGCCGCATACCACTCACGTTGGACACTCTGGGGAAGAAAACAGAGCCAAAGAGAGCGGCAGGGAAGGGAGGTGCGGATTTGGGCAGGAGTCCTGAAATTGCCATTAAGCGTGGACAGTGACTCCTGGTAAATATACACTGCATCACATTATTTCTTTCTCTGCACAACTGGGACCATTTTACTTAACATCTCTCCAATTCACTGGAACAATAGGACACTGCCTCCGAAAATGATTGAAAACTCCTAGTATTAAAGAATGAAGACAATTATTACTAAATGGGTAAAATCCACTGCATATGACAAACAAACTACATGCTTTTAGTTAAGAAGGAAACAAAAATAAAAAGTAAGATTTCATGGATGCTATTCTTGCTTCTGCCAAAATGATTCTTCAACTAAGAGAAAAAAATACAGGGAAAGTATGGTAGATATTTCAGCAGTTTGACAGTTATTTTAAATAAACCTATCTCACTAATTTAAAGTTCCCCAGCTTCACCCCGACTCAGAACCTAAACAAATATCCTTCTTTCCAACCTGCATGCAAAGGGATCACACATCATCATCACTAACACAGAGATATCAACACAGTATGTTATCAAGAAAATTTCTCACTCACTTTAACCAGATCACAAGGTAATAGCTTAAGACTATCACTGCTTCCCCCCAAACCTCTGCCCACATATTCACCAGCCCAACCAAATTCAGAGACTCCATGGCACGTGAGAGTTTGAAACCTCAATGACAAGGTCCTACCTGTAAATGTCAATGAGTTCTGACAGGTTGATGGATCTTCGCTTCTCCCATTCTGGCTCTTCCATCTGCAGAGAAGGTGGTGCGCTGTCTCGATTTTGGGCCTGAACAAAAATGTCCCGCAGGGTGACAGCTTGGATATTTCCTAGCACCACAGGAAGAGCCAACACTGAGAAGCTGAATTTAATAGACCTCCCCCAGGATGAGGATCTGAGAGAGACTTAGAGCCTGATGAGATGGGTCTACCGTAGCCCCCCTGAGACTGGTCCAACAAGGAGTGAATCGGGAAGTGATTATATAGAGGCTGGACAAAAAGTCTTCTCTTTGGAGAAGGCAGCAAAGGGGAAGCAGAGTGAATAACCTGCAACAGGTAGGACAGTGAGCACTCCCTACTATAGGAGGTGATGAAAGGGCTGGTGTCAGCAATTCCCCAGCTTTCACCCAGTCTCACAAAAGAGGCCTAATCACCTACATCCACGGGGAACAGCCAGCCTTGCTTCTTACCAAAGCCAAACAGGATGTAGACAGCCCCATTTGCGGTGATGTAGACCTGAGGACCAATCAGATTCCCCACTCCGACGATGTTGTACTTCACAGGTCGGCCCACTGGACTCCCTGTCCGGCCAGACACCAGCAGAAAGCACAGATCTTGCTGAAGAATTGAAAGAAGGGGGTCCAGTCAACAGAAGCCCTATTGTTTCCCAATCAAATAGTTTCTCCACATAGTCATTGCTTCATTGTTAGCTAAGGATTCAGAAACACTTTCCAGGTTGGAAAGCACCAAGCCAAAACTGCTTTACTTTATTCCCTGAAAGTAAGAAAGAGAGGCAACTGTCCCCTTCCCTTGTTAGACACCCGCAAAGGGCATGTTGATGGTAGCTCAGGCAATTTCTCTGAAGTGCAGTTTTGGCTAATGGACAGTCTCTTGAGACCAGAATTCTAGCCCAGAGCTAAACAGGATAGCTGACCCCTGGTCTCTGCTCTCATACCCAGAAATCCCCAGTAATATTTGGTCCCAGCAAGAATCAATGCAGACACTGATCTCTGGTCATAACATTACACATCTGCCTGGCCACTCTCAAACAAAGATGGGCAAACTTTCTGTGAAAGGCCAGATGGTTAATACTTTAGGTTTTGCGAGCCAAATGTTTCTGTAACTACTCTACCACTACAGTGTGAAAGCGGCCATAGATAATATATAAATGTGTTCCAATAAAACTTTATTTACAAAAACAAGCAATGGGCCAAATCTGGCCTGCAGGCAATAGTTTGCTGATCCCTACTCTAGAGGATTTTCTTTTGGGGAGAGTCACTGGTTGGGAAATATGAGGACTGTATCAATATCCTGACCTCAGTAAAGCTTTTGACAAAGTTTATCATCCTGAGTTCTTATGCATAAGATAAAGACAAGTGATTTCCAGTGTACCAGAGGAGGAGTCAGTGACAATGCAGAGGGAGGTTTTAGTGGAATGTCACAGCACTCTGCTTTTGTCCCAGGCCTATTCATCATTCCTATCAAGGTCATGGATTTGACTGGACACAATACGAACCAAATCTGATTTGGCCATAGATTGTAAAAATAATAACATTACCATAGTAAGTCTATAACAAGGCCACAGAACTACAAAGTGATAATTATTCAGAATTCACACACAGATCTATCTGGCTGCAAAGCCCCACCTGCCATAGTTAGTGGAACCATAATGAGACTGCCAGGGAAATGGGTTCATAGTGGTAAATTATCCATTTAAACTCACAAAGCAAACTTATTTAAAGCTAAGCCCTTGTAATAAGAGGTTTCAAGCAGCATTTCTAACAACAATACTAGGAACTAACTAAAGATGAAGTGCTTCCAGAAGGAAATACAAGGACCATTTTATAGAGCATACCTGTGATTCCCCAACAGCCAGAACCACAAGATCTCGAATGCCATCTTCGTCCACATCTGGCAGTACCACCCCTGGGGCAGCCAGGGTACCGTTGGATAGGTAGTTTGGGTTTAAAGTCCAAATGGCTTTCCCTAAAGAAGGACAATAGGCTGATCACAATGATGGCTTTCTGCTTCCTGAAAAGGCTGGCCACAATGCTCCCAGGCCAGAAAAGAGAAACTCAGTGGCTGAACAACAGATAGTAACTCCTACTTCCTTTTTACCTTACTGGGAGGAATGGAGCAGAGAGTGTGAGAGGAAATCCCCAAGTGCCTAGGTAACAAACCCACGTAATAACTTCACACCTGATGTTTTAGATAAATGGAGGTACTAACATCTCCCCAAGAGAGAGGAGCCCACTTGTCTGGGACAGAGGAATTGATCTGAGATTATTACAACTATTAAGGAACCACCAGGGCAGCCAAACAGAAAACTAACTCTCTCCTACCATGTGTTCACCTGAGTAGAGAGATCAATCGTAGATTTTCAACATGACCTCAGCTCTAGAGTTAACTCGCATGCAATCCTTTTCCATTCAGAAGTACCCAGGACCAAACCCCAACCTCTAAAATTGGGAAGGATGATATTTATTCAGTCCAAGGTGTTAACAAGCATACCAATAGTATACTTATGACTCTGTAAAGAGCCTTCATTACACATTATTCTTTTTCATACCTTTGCCATGTATGTCTAAATGCAATAAGAAGATAAAAAGCCAAACAACATGCCTCAACAAATCTTACTTTCTTCACTGACATATTTTTAAGTAGTTGATGTCCAAGTTCACACACGCACCCCATAGCTATCAAATATGAAGAGACAATGCTCAGCTGTCTTTTGTGGAAAGAACAAAGTAGGGAGACTATCTAGAAACCAAAGGCCTCAAGGTAGTTTCTGTTCAGACTAAACTGTGGATCTAGCACTCAACCTATTCCAACCCTTTCTGTTATCTCCCTAAAATAACCGCCTTCCAAAGCAGTAAATCAAATTTTCCACCATGTGAGAATGGAAGGTCCTCCCCTACCAGATTGTTCTAATCCGAGACCATGGCTCACTGGAGCAGAGATCTTTTGTGGCAAATGATCTTCACCTGATGTCGCATTGAATGCGCTGAGCATCTTGTGCATCCCTGTCACAAGGCAGATGGTCCCGGCCACGCTTCCTGGCATCAGATCCAAACATGTAATATCTCGAGCCTCCTCAGGGAGAGGACTAGACCAGAGTGTGCTGCCATTCATCCCCGAAAGGCACACGAGAACAGCAGGAGGCCGTGAGACACCTAAAAGCACACAAAAGAGAGAAGAAATGAAAGGAGGCAGAGGAAAGAAGAAGTAGAGATAAGCAGGAGGCCAGAAAATCAAAAGTAAATGGTGGTAAGGCAGCAACCCACACCTGTGTACTCGGCTCCCTCCCATATTTCTGGTAACAGACCTTGTCCTGTCCTGTCTGTTCAACACATCTTGTCCAGGACAAGAGCCCTGGACCTCCTCCAGGCTGCCTTATGCAACTCCACGCTTGCACCTCTCCCAACACCTCTGCTCCCATGCCTGTCACCTGAGCCCAACAAAATACTGACATCCTTAAGGATAAAGGCTGTGGCATTAATTTCTGTACATGCAGTACCTTACAAAATACTGGTACATAGCAACCAATTGTTGTCTGAATAAAGACAGGAACAAAAAAAAAATTGAGAATATGAAAAAATTGAGAACAACAACAACAATAAAAAAAAAAACCAGCAGGGAAAAGTATGCTCAGAAAAATGAGGCTACTAAACTAGATCATCTGCAGAGCAGGGAGCAAAATACCTGAATTTTAATTATCACTAGCAAATGCTCCCTGAGGGCAGAAAAAATATTTTTTTTAATAAACCTTAAGATTACACTTAACAACAATCAGTAGGTAGGTCTTCCTGGCCTAGAGTTCATTGGAATCAGCTGATTTGGCCCCAATCAGTAAAAAAAATACTACCTGGGCAAATTTATACCTAGGTCCAAGGATAGCTGGTAAAGGATTGGAGTAGCTCACCTCTTTAATAAATAATCCTTTGTGTCAATCAAAAGCAAAACAGTATCTTTCTTTGGTGCCAGTTTTACATCCACTTTCAGTACTGACCCATCTCACACACTTTCCACCTCCAGCAACAACTAATACAACTTTGTGGCCCCTATTCCTCAGTGCTGATAGTTAAAATCACAACCTGAAAACAAGAGTCAAAATGTAGCTCACAGTTTCAGCCTTGGTTGCCAGAAGCAGTGGCACCCATGACAAGTGTGGTGATAAATGTTAACATCTTGACTTCTCATGGATGCTCTGACATACTGTGCTGCCCTTCCCCTAAGGGGCCCTACTGACTCTACATCAATTCTCTGACATCTTTTTCTGGATGGTGATGGGTTATCCCTTCCCCATTAGTCCATGACTCCCTCAGGCAAAGACCACACTCATTTTGTTTAGATCAATATAATCAGCAGAGCTCTGCTTAAGGTACACAGCAGGCATTCAATACGTAGTCACTGAATGAATGGATGGACAACAGAACAAACAAATAAAAACACAATCCTTCTTATGTTCAGGGGCACAGAGCTTTGAACCCACTGTCTGGGGTTAAGGGCAGCAGTTTGACATAAAGGTCAAAAAACATGAACTCCATAGCCAGACTCCCAGGATTTGGGTTGCAGCTCTGCCATTTATCAGCTGGGGGACACTGGGCAAGTTCCTTAGCCTCACTATGCCTCAGTTTCCTCATCTGCAAACAGGTGAGGAATAATTATATTGTCTACCTAATGGGATTGAGATAAGGGACAAATTCATCCATAATATATGTTATAGACTTCATATGGTGCATAGCACATATGTTAGTGATGTTATTATTTTTGCAATCTATGGCCAAATCAGGCTAGTTTGTATTGTATCCAATTTAAACCCATGAGCTTGTCACTATGAATCTTGATATGTAGCAAACCATACAAATAACAAATGACCAAAAAGAAATCTCTAAATCTAAGCGTGGATGGGGGAAATTTTTACTTCAAAGCCTAGCTAATGAGTCATAAGCAGGAAAAAATATAACTCAGGTTCAATCACATCGTCAGCTTTTTGCCTGGAGGTTCTCTCTGTAACAGATCTATCCCCAAATGGCTTTTATTTAGTGCACAAGCCCCAAAAAGGTATTTCTTATAAGAAGGGCACATAGCCTAGAATTTTCTAGAATAGACTTGGATGTTTATTTCAGGGCCTGAATGATTAACAAGTAGTTACTAGTGCATCCTCAACCTCAAACTGGAGTTCCTATATCAGCTCACAGACTATAGTTCTAATCCCCTTTAACGGAGGCCACAAGACAAGCCAAAGGTCCTGTGGACCTATGCTGAAAACCAACGCTTTTTTTTTCTTCCTTTTGCAGTTGACCTGTGTAACAGACACTCAGTTAGGGTAGGTTGTGAAAGGTTTACTAAAGAGACAAGATGTGGTCAGGGTATAGGAAAACCACCAGGAATAGTAAAGCCCTCATAACTGTTACTGCTCCCAGGCCCAGAGGGACAGTGGAGGAAGTGATTACTGGAACCCAGAAAAAGCAAGTCCTGTAAGAGGACCACCTTGACAGGACTTGACAGGAGCTGCAACCTGTGATCAAGGATGTAGCCAGGCTGAGGTAATCCAGCAGGGAGGAGACCAGAGGAATTCTCTCCTCCCCTCCCTTCCCCTCCCCTCCCCTCCCCTCCCCTCCCCTCCCCTCTCCTCTCCTCTTCTCTCTCTCTCTCTCTCTCTCTCTCTCTCCCCCCAATTTCTTGCCTGTGCTCCCCATTGGCCAAACCCAATTGGAAGTCCACAGGCAAGGGAGACCTCTGACATAATCCATGCATGGTCCTCCCCAAGCAGAAAGCAGAATGGAGAACAGAGACAAAGGGAGTAAGCAGTAAAAGGATGGCAGTCACAAAAGAGTCACAGGGATGTAAAGTAAGCAGAAGAAAGTGTGATATATTAGTATGTGAACATAAGCTTTCTGCCGGGGATGAGAAGGTAGGAGAGTCAACATTTACTGTAATCTAAGAGGCAATGGAAAACGAACTGGGAGAAAACTCAAGAAACCTCAGTACTAATGCTGAGCACTGCAGGCATGTGGGCAAGTCACTTCCTCACTGGTCAGCTTCCTCCCTGGACTGGTGACCACGAAGAGTTCCTTCCAGCTGCAGAGCTCAATGGTTCCTTGACTGAGTGGTATTTAGAAGCAGGAACTTCCTGCTGGGGGTTATCTTGTGTGACAGCTCATGATGCCTTCCTATTCAGGACAGGCCCTTTTCTACATGGCCCCTTGGGAGAAGCTTTCTGGTCAAATCACTGGAGCAGCCTCTAAAAGACACGTCTCTTACCGACGGCACTGCCATTCCTTGAAGTTACAAAGGAGAGAAGCACATCCCGCAGGCCATCTCCATTCACATCAGCCAACCTCAATGGAGACAGGTCCCCACCTGATAAACACATTAAAAAAAATCCTTAGCAACTTGCCACAAACCAGTTAAAAAAAGAAAGGGATACATAGTGCCAGTACTTCATAAAAAACAGGCAGACTTTCAGTTCCAAGTAACAGAGAGTAGACACAATTCTGCCTATTCCTCTCACTGAGTACAGCTAAAATCCCTGGGCATCATACATAAAGCAAATACGAGAAGACTCTGGAAGGTCTGGCCAGGCCTTGAGCCTTACTTTTCTCTTTAAATCGCCCTTCCTACAGCTTTGCTGTCCCCTGAACAGTGTTGGCTGCGTAGCAGGAACCCAGCAAGCCAATGCTCTGTCCTATCTACAGCTAATTAAGACCAATGCCAACACCTCTTTCACCCTGTCCCCTCCCTTCTGGCAACCACCAGGCCCCTCTCTGTGTCTATGAGTCTGTTTCAATTTTGTTCGTTCATTTATTTTGTTCTTTAGAGTCCACATATAAGTGAAATCACATAGCATTTGTCTTTCTCTGACTGACTTATTTCACTGAGCATAAATAGCCTCTAGGTCCATGCTGTTGCAAATGATAAGATTTCATTCTTTTTTATGGCCAAGTAATATTCCATTGTATTAAGAAGTACAAATTGGCAGCCACAAAAGAGTCACAGGGATGTAAAGTACAACATAGGGAATATAGTCAATAATATTGTAGTAACTATGTACGGTGCCAGGTAGGTACTAGAAATATTGGGGAGAACACTGTGTAAAGTATATGACTGCCTAACCACTATGCTGTACACCTAAAACAAATACAAAATGATATTAAAACTAAATTGTAATTGAAAAATACAATGCCAACAGAAACACAAAAAAGCAGTATCTTCCCAAGTTTTTTGAGCTGTATCTTAACCTCCTAAAGGCAGCTCTATACACAGGGGGAGAAATGCTATGTGACACATGTTAAAGACTTGGAGGAACTTTTCAAGGCAATCAGAAGCTTTACAGAATTAGGGATAAAAATCCTGCAACTCACCTCCCTGGGGGCCCAAGTGGCGGCTCCAAGTGCTGTGCAGATCTCTGGGGGGACAGGGGATCAGGAACGCACATACGAGCACCAGGACCATCGAGATCACCAAGGTCAGCAGAAACACAGATGTGCGTACATAGGACACGATGGAAGAGGTTGTCTTCTGCTCCAGGCCTCCGAGGGGTTCCGAGGGATACCCCTCTGTGGGGCCCTCCGAAATATGTGGCTTTGCAGCCCCTGCCACCTCAGCATCTGAGTCAGGCTCTGGGGCTTCTCCCAGAGGACTCTTCCCATTTTTGACCCCTCCGTTCTTCTGCTGCAAGTCAAGCACAAGATCGTCCTCACTCTCATCACTGTCGGCCTGTGTGAGGGGATCATACTCCCCTAGGTCTGGGCTCTTCTTCCCTGAAAAGACAGAAAGAACGGGCTTCACAGAGAACAAGGAAGGAGAAACCCTCACCAAGTACATGGCAACTGCAAACACCTAGGAAAACACACAGAACTAAGCAAACTGAAACAAATCTAGATTTACAACCCCGGACTTGCATCGCTCTGCAAAATAGACATCAGCATGGAGGAAAGGGTGGGGGAGGGGAGAAATCACCGTGTTCTAGAATCATTGCTTTCAGGAGTTTAAGAAACTGGAAAAGAAATGGAGAAAGAAAATTTCAAATATCTTTTTAGGTTTTTGTTGTTGTTGTTTTAAACTCTCCTAATCTGTTTGAATCTCACTAATGAAAAAAAAACCATGGCTCTTATATCATCAACCTTCCATATGGCTAATATGAATATTTTCTTTGCTGTTCTTAGGTATGTGATGTTCTGATCTTTCCTGGAACTTCCCTAAACCTTTAGAATAATGATTCTCTATACATTGCTCCTCACAGTCCAATATTTGTGGCTTCCTAATTGTTTCTATGAAACAATTTAGAAAGTTGAACACTAAATGCCACCTGGACATGTTTCACTGGAAATTCACTCCTAAGAACTTCACTGGGATTCCAATGCCTTTCAGTACATGTTTCAGTAAATAGTGTTTATCTATAAAAATGCTATTCTGAGCACAGATTCCAGGAGGGAGCAGGAACACAGAAGTAGAGGACTTGTCTTGAAGTTGATTTACACAACAAGGACCTATTTTTACTTAAACCTTATGTTTATTTGGGGGTGGTAAAGAGGCAGAAATTACAGGAGGGCTTAAGCACACCTCCTTGCAAGCCACCCCTTGGCCCTCGCTGCCAATGACTGGATGATTTTATGCCTTTATTTCATGTTATAACCAAGTAAAAAAAAAACAAGAAAAAGTTTCTGTTTTGGAAATTACCTGGTAAGCTGTTACTAATGTAAATGCTACTTTAAATCTTTTGTTAAGAAGAAATATAGGGAGAAACCAAGATGGCTGCGTAGGTAAACATCTAAACTGCTGCCTCGCACAACAATTTCAAAACTACAACTAAAAGACAAAATGACATCATCCAGAACCACAGGAAGGCTGGCTGAGTGGAAATTCTACAACTAGAAGAAAAGAGAAAAGCATACTGAGACTCACAGGAGCTGCGGAAGGCAGAGGTACGAAGGCATGCGGAGAGGGCTGGCAACTGAGTATGCAGCTGGCTTTCTCAATCGGGAGGGAGACAAAAGCTCCCGACTGCTCTGAACTCCAGTTCCAGGTGAGACTCTGGGGACCCAGACTTATACGGGGAGAAACTGGACTGTCTAGCACAGGGGTGGGCAAACTTTTTGACTCGAGGGCCACAATGGGTTATTAAACTGGACCGGAGGGCCGGAACAAAAGCATGGATGGAGTGTTTGTGTGAACTATATAAATTCAAAGTAAACATAATTACATAAAAGGGTACGGTCTTTTTTTTTATTTATTTCAATAGTTTTATTCATTTCAAACATTTTAACAAGAAGAATGTAAACACTAATTATTATAATTTGAAACTTCAAAAAATGGAGGAATCATAGCACAATAACATACCTTATATTGAAGATGGCAAAGGCAAAATAAAATTGCCTAACAAAGGAAAGGTACAAAAGCCTTTCAAATTAAACTTAAATATAATAAAATAATTTAAAACTAAAACAAATAGAAAAGAACAAAATGTGCAAACAGTAAATTAAACATTTTCTTTAGTGCAACTTCCAAATTATGCCCGGGACATAGATGTAGATGGCAATGTAGACTGGGTTGAAAGGTTTTTGGTCTTTAAAACATCAACTTCAGTGGGAACAGTGTTGTTGGTCTCCTTTTTAGCTAATGCTCTGATACTGTGCTCTCCAGGGGCGTGTAACCCTACATCACCAGGATAACGTGTCTACGCATTCCCAGGGTGATGTCGGGGGACGCATCAGTGGGCATTACAAGGAGCCTCTGGAAGATTGAGAAGTTGTTCCTTCTACTGATTTATATCCGCCCACTCAGAAGAAGGAGCTGCGGTCGTGTTTCCCGATGTTGCCATGTTAACACTGCTGCTGGTGAAGGAGCGGAGGGGAGAGCAAGAGAACCCTCCGCTCTTTCGGCTCTGCGGGCCGGATAGAACAGCCAAACGAGCCGGATCCGGCCCGCGGGCCCTAGTTTGCCCACGGCTGGTCTAGCAGCAGGCGAAACTTGAGGGCAGCTTTCTCTCAGAGGTGCTTGCAGCAATTACCATAGGACACTGAGACCCAGGGGCCTCTTAGGGCAGGGCTGACAGGAAGCCATTGCTGTCTGCTCCGCCCTGAGACTCCACCCCATCTAAGCTGAGTGCAGAGGCTTTTGCATATGAATAGCCTGATCCTTTGAATTCTAAACTTACCTAACAAACTGCAGCTGAGTCAGTGAGACCCAGAACATCCAAAAGAAGGCCCAAGGCCCTGCAGCAGCTTACACTGCTTCACACCTGGGCCTCATCTGGCACCTCCAAAACCCAAACAAAGAAGAGGAATCTGCAGATCTCTCCGTAGCTCCTGCTGGGTGGCCTCAGGCAGAGGCTAAATTAGCACCTCCTTGGAGATCCAAGAGCCAGTGCACCCAGGGGTCAGAGTGGGACCATCGAGATTACAAACCCTCAGATCCATAAGGGACATACTCAGGGGGCAGACTCAGTGAGCACCAAAGCCCCACTGAAGCAAGTCTTGTCTCATAAGGCTGTCTCCAGCACAGAAGTTCTCCCAGCATAGACACAGCTGATCCTCACAACCAACTGAACTGGAGGTCAATCCCTCCCAGTGATACCAACAACAATCAAAGCTTAAATACAACAAGACTGTGCACACAGCCCACAAAGGGGTGCAACAAGAGTGTCCACCTCAGGTAACTGGGGAGGCTAAGCCACTGGGCCCTATAGGACACCTAGCACACAAAGCCACTCTATCAACTCAAGGAAGCAGCCAAAATGCGGAGACAAAGAAACAGGTCACAAATGAAAAAAATAGAGGAGAGCAAACAACTGGATATAGAGTTCAAAAACATGGTTATAAGGTTTTTCAAGAATTTTCTAGAAAAGGCCAATAAATTTAGCGAGACCCTTGAGGATATGAAAAAGGACCAACTAGAAATTAGGCATACACTGACTGAAATAAAAAATAATATACAGAGATCCAACAGCAGACTAGAGGATCGCAAGAATCAAGTCAAAGATTTGAAATACAAAGAAGCAAAAAACACCCAACCGGAAAAGAAAAAAGAAAAAAGAATCCAAAAATATGAAGATAGTGTAAGGAGCCTCTGGGACAACTTCAAGCGTACCAACATCCGAATTATGGGGGTGCCAGAAGAAGAGAGAGAGCAAGATACTGAAAACCTATTGGAAGAAATAATGACAGAAAACTTCCCCCACCTGGTGAAAGAAATAGACTTACAAGTCCAGGAAGTGCAGAGAACCCCAAACAAAAGGAATCCAAAGTGGACCACACCAAGACACATCATAATTAAAATGCCAAGAGCAAAAGACAAAGTGAGAATATTAAAAGCAGCAAGAGAAAAACAGTTAGTTACCTACAAGGGAGCACCCATACGACTGTCAGCTGATTTCTCAACAGAAACTATGCAGGCCAGACGGGAATGGCAAGAAATATTCAAGTGATGAATAGCAAGAACCTACAACCAAGATTACTCTACCCAGCAAAGCTATCATTCAGAATTGAAGGTCAGATAAAGAGCTTCACAGATAAGAAAAAGCTAAAGGAGTTCATCACCACCAAACCAGTATTATATGAAATGCTAAAAGAAGTATTCTTTAAGAAGAGGAAGAAGAAGAAAAAGGTAAAGATAAAAATTATGAACAACAAATACATATCTATCAATAAGTGAATCTAAAAATCAAGTGAATTAAAAATCTGATGAAGAGAATAAACTGGTGAATATAATAGAATCAGGGGCATAGAAAGAGAGTGGACTGACAATTCTCGGGGGGAAAGGGGTGTGGGGGTGCGGGAAGAGACTGGACAAAAATCGTACACCTATGGATGAGGATAGTGGGGGGGGGGGTAAGGGCAGAGGGTGGGGTGGGAACCGGGTGGAGGGGAGCTATGGGGGGAAAAAAGAGGAACAATTGTAATAATCTGAACAATAAAGATTTAATAAAATAAAAAAGGAGAAATATAAAAAATCTAATTAAAAAGGGAAAAAGAAGAATCCTTGATCCTAATCTCAGTCTCTGGTCACTGTGATCTTGGTGATATCACTTCATACATTACATCTCAGTTTGCTCAAGATATGAAATGAAGCAATAAAACACTATATGGAGACCCATATGGGACCCATATACTTTAGTGTAAAGTTTAGTGTTTGGTACATAGAAAGTCAATAAATATTTGATTAAAAAAATGAACATTCAAAAAAAATGAACATTCCACAGAATAATTTTATAACATTAAGTACTTTGCAAAACACACACACACACACACACACACACACACACACACAGAGAAAATACTGAGTAATCTGGCAGTCTGTTAACTACAAATTTCTATATATTTTCTCCTTCAAAGCTATTCATTTGGTCTGATAAATATTATATTTGATTTTAAAGGCAAAAATTATTTTTAAAAAATTATTTTTAGGAATTTCATTCAGAATAGTACTTCAGGATATGCCATAGAGTCACTACAGGTTCAAGCTAATCTCATCTAGTTTATATATATCTACTAGAGGCCCAATGCACGAAATTTGGCAAGGGGCTCGGCCCTCACAGCCCCCCGCAGCCCCTCGCAGCCCCCACAGCCCCTCGCAGCCCCCACAGCCCCTCGCAGCCCCCACAGCCCATCGCAGCCCCTCGTAGCCCCTCGCAGCCCCTCGCAGCCCCAGCTTCGTCCGGAAGGTCATCTGGACGGTCATTCTGCCGCTCTGTCTAATTAGCATATTGGCTCTTTATTATATAGGAGGATTCTATGAGCCAAATTATTTTATTAATTAGGGCATTTCATGCCCTAACCATCTCAGGTAACTTGATAATAATTTACAAACAGAACCACAGGTTGTTGTAATAATATTAACCCTACTATTTTTTGAAGTGCTTCTTTTAACTAAATGAATATACCTAACAGGATCTTTAAAATGTCCTATACACAAAAATGGGTATTATTCAGCCCATAAGGAAATTCTGACACAATGGATCTTCAGTACATTATGCTAAATGAAATAATCCAGTCACAAAAAGACAAATACTGTATGATTCCACGTATATGTAGTCAAATTCACAGAAACAGAAAGTGGAATTGTGGTTTCTATCTTCACAAGAAGCAGGCTGTCAGCACAACAGGTTAGAAAAGCAGCTGTGACACAGTCAGTTGAGGAGAGGTAGATTTTTTTTTTTTTTTGACAGTCTGGGTCCAATCAAAAGACAGAAACCAGACAGTAATTCAAAGAGGGCAAGTTTAATATAAGGACAGGGGAAGAGAACGCTAAAAGACAGCATACAATTGAAAGGAGAGGGCTAAAGAAGGGCAAAGTTGACATTTAAAGGGCCCAGAACCACTTTCACACATCAGGCAACAAAGGTGAATTTGGAGTTCAGGGGCAATAAACTGACAACAAAGACAAGTAAATGCAAAACCAGCATGCCTAAGACCTTGGGACAAACTGGCAGCTCCCGGCAGGACAGTGACATCCACCGAGGAGGCGGGGGAGGCGGGGGTGGGGGTGGTGGTGGTGGTGGTGGTGGTGGTGGTGGTGGTGGGTGGGTGTGTGGGTGTGTGGGTGTGGGTGTGTGTGTGTGTGTGTGTGTGTGTGTGTGTACTGCCCTAGCTCACTCCTCTGGCCCCAGCCACTGCTCACTTGTCAGCCAGTAGCTAGCTGTTAAACAAAGGCCCATATAAACATGAATAGCAAACAGAAAGGAACCATCACTAGGTTCCAAAAGAAAATGGAAAATGTAGTCATTCTGTAAGATACTACAAAGTTCTACAAATATTCAAGAAAAAAGTTACAACAACACTTCAGACGAAATCACCTCAAGAACAAATGCTGGACAAATGATACCATGAAATGTAAGAAATAACGAACAGCTGCTTTCCCATGGAATTCAAGAAAGTAAAGAGCCTTTTCTGAAATAAGAAAAAATATATTTCTAAGGAGAAAGACAGTTCAATAAGTAAACAAGCAGGGCTCAGAAAAATGGAAGAAATAATAAAACAATTTTTAAAAAGGTATCTTTGTTGGGATCAGCAAAAAAGAACAGACTCTGCTGAAAACAGAGTCAGAGGTATAAAGAATAGACTGGTGAAAATCAAGAAAAGTGAAATGTAAATAACAATGGCTGGCAATTCTGAGCCCTTACTATGCACTTTTCCAAGCCCTTTCACTCTTATCTCAGTAAGTGTTCAGAACAACTCTTTAAGGTAGACACATTATTATCTCCATTTTAAAGATGAGGACAATGAGATTTGGAAATTTAACTAACTGGCCCAGAGCTAAACAGCAAGTAAGTGATAGTGCAAGAATTCAAACCCAGGCAATCGATCCAAAAAAAACCCAAAAACAACAAAAAACAAACAAACAAACAAACCCAGGCAATCTAGCTTTGAAGTCTGTACTGACTACTACTTATGGGCCTCCCACAGAAAAGAGCAAGGCTGTTAAAAGGACTAGAAAGAGCCCTGGCCAGCGTGGCTCAGTTGCTTGGGCGTCATTCAATGCACGGAAAGGTTGACTGTTCAATTTCTGGTCAGGGAACATGTCTGGGGTTTCGGGCTCAAATCCATTACCCCTCTCCCCCGTGTAGGGAGTGTGCAATAGGCAGCCAATCAATGTTTTGCTTTCATGTAGATGTTTCTCTCTCCCTCTCCCTTCCTCTCTCTCTAAAAAAATCAATGAAAATATTTTTTAAGAAAACTAGAAAGGTATGACTATAGAAAACAAAGGTGATCCAATATATGCATAACTGAAGAAGAGAAAATGGAAACAAAAACAATACTTTAAAAATATACCAAAAAAAAAAGTTCCTGCAATAAAGCAAGACCTAACACTGCAGAATAAAAGATAAAATGAGTCCCAAGAAAAAGTGATACAGCCCTGCCAGCGTGGCTCAGTGGTTGAACTTCAACCTATGAACCAGGAGGTCATGGTTTGATATCCGGTCAGGGCATGCCCTGGTTGCAGGCTCCATCCCCAGTGGGGGGGACATGCAAGAAGGCAGCCAATCAATGATTCTCTCTCATCATTGATGTTTCTATCTTTCTCTCCCTCTTCCTTCCTCCCTGAAATCAATACAAATCTATTTTTTAAAAAAAGAAAACTCTTACAGAATAATCAACACTGAAACATATCCTAGTAAAGGCATTGAACTTCAAGGACAAAGAAAGAATCATATGAGCAACCAGGCCAAAGGAAAAAGAATCAAGTCACTAATAATGGGAACAAATATCAAGCTGACTTCTCCACAATAACATACATTCCTAAAAGATCATGCCACAATACGTAAAAAGTTCTGAGAGAAAAAAAACATGGGTGTGCAATGCAAGAACTTTCATCCAGGCATGACATTTCTGAATTATAAAGGCAAGCATGCAAGAATTCAGAGGCTATCTTACTCTTGTGTCTTTCTTTTAAAGATCATGGAAAATGAGGACCCATTCTTGTCCAAACTCTTAAGATAAATATTTACTTTTACAGTATTAACAGTACATATTTTTCCAGGTAGTTCAAAGGCAAACCTCAGCTTAATTATTATTAAGTTTTGGTTTGAGAGCTCCTAAGTAAATATTTTTTTCTGTGTTTCACAGAAAGACAGCATGGGTTGAGGAGATAACATCAAAACCATGCTTCTAAGCTTAGGATACTTTAGCCCTCTATTCTCTGATGATTTCAGTTACCATCCATATTTTTAAAACCAATAGAAGGTTTTCAAAGAATAAGGGAGAAGACAATGATTTCACAATACATCAATATTGTGATAAATGAGCTTTCCATAGCTATCACTTTTCCCCATACGAAGACTGAGGATGCTGTTACATAACCATTCCCAAAATGGTATGAAGGAAAACATAAATAGCAAAGAGATGCAACTATACCATCCACAAAGGTTCCAGGAAAATATAATACATGCTACTCTAGAGTCTATACTTTATATCGACTCTACAGCAATGCAAGGTAAATAATTCACATCATGGATTAGTTTATCCAGGGTACATAATCATTCTAAGATACACATAATAAAACAAATCACTACAATAACATTATGCTCTGATGTTCCCTTCAGTGTTTGACCTTCAAACTTTAAAATGAACTAAGAAAATATATACTTAAGAGGTAATTGTCCCACAGGCTGCTTTATGAATGTCACATTGTCCTTCTGTTATTGATTAACCTCATTCTATGCATGTGAGCCAAACATCTTTCCATCTTGAGCTTAGTGGAAGGGTTTGAGGCTGTGAAACATGACTGCTTTTTCTTCATGAGGATGAGGATATCTGTCATTACCTCACCATTACATCGGGCCTTCCTTCAGGTGTCACATTCATAAAAGATCATGGTGCTGCTGATGATAATAACAGCTAACCCTTACTGAATAACATGTGTCGAAGGTTAACAAACCTCTCAAGTATATTCATCTCTTATACTTTGCCAAATAACCCCATGAGGTCAATATGTAGTGAGTGTGTGGAATACAGTGAGTGTTCCATAAAAATATTATAATTACACATGAAGAAACTGAAGCTTGAAGAGATTAAGTAACTAATCTGGTAAAGACTGGATTTAAATCCAAGCCTGTCTCATGTTCTTAGTCTCCATTCTATTTGGCTTCCTTACATAAAAATAGGAAGGACACCATTGTGGTGATCATTTCGCAATATATACAAATCCTGAATCATTACGTTATGCACCTAAAAATAATGTTATATGCCACTTCTGCCCCTTTAAAAAAAATAGTAAGTTAACTAAGGTAACATGACAGTAACCCATAGGCCAAATAATTACAGTGCATCCAAAAAGAGCTAAAAGAAAGCAACTTGTACCTAATATAAAAGCAAAAAAAAACAAATGTATTGGGGTGAAAGGGAGAAACAGCAAGAGGGAGCCAAGCTAAAGTACAAGCTGAAAAAAAAAAAACACACACCCCTATCACATAAAAGAATATATGGCTACTGTATCTGGGCCTAAAGAAGTATCAAAATACTTGACTGCTCAGGGCAAGCTGCTGTGCAAACATAGGCCCAAGGACCAGACTGTGTTTTCTCTACTCTATCAGATGACCAAGTTACTGAAACTGAATACTCCAGGGAGTAGAAATGCCACGGCCTCAGGATTAGAGAATGCAGACGAGCTCAAGAGTTTTGAATGCAAGATTTTCTTGCATTCCTATCCTCAGAGAATAACTATTACCTATGCTGGAAACTAAAAGAAATAAAGCTAAATATGTCTGACCATCTCATTACCTCCCTTGGGAGAATATCATACTACACTAAGGATACATAAGGCTACTCTCTTCAAAGTTAATTAATCCTGCAGGTACAGAGACATGCCCCCCCCTTTATTTCAATGTTACATACACAATCCAAAACAGATATTATCAATGTTCCTTCCAATGTTCTAAAGAGCCCATGTGAAAAGTAATGTCTTAGATCATGAAGTCTGGAGACAGAAATGCAAATTCATATCAAATCCATACCCAACACAGTCATCCAAGGCTCAGTGTAGCTGGCTGCAAGCTCCTTGACCCTGCAACCCTCCCTGCACTTTATGCTGGATATCCACCAGATACACAACTAGCCCTTCTAGCGATGCCTGTGAAAGCAACTGCTTCTCCCACTAAACCCTTAAGTGAACAGCAAACAAATGTGTATAGCTTAATGTTTAAATTTTATTTAGGTGGAGCCATAAAAACTTTAAAGTCTTATCGTTTAAATTTTATTGGGGCAGAATAAAATATACATTTACTAAAGTAGCGAGTTTCTAGCAGTACAGTTCCGTTCTGAAAGTTAAAAACAAAACAACAAACAAAAACTTGGAGCTGCTGCCCAAAGTACTGAATTAGCTCTGGAAGTTGTGCTCACCACCAGTGCCTCTTTAAAGAATATCCCATACGTTACCTGCAAGTTGCAGGTGCCAAATCATCTCCCTCCTAGATGCTCAGCCTGGACAGCCAGAGGCTGACCAAGTGGAATCAAAAGCCCGGGATCTAGCGTTAAAAGACCCCCGGCATTCAAGTTCAGGTTTTTCCAATACCGCTTTGCGACTTTGGACAAGTCAATCCAGCCAAATAACTCTCATTTTCCTTTTCTGTACACTCGGAGGTTAAAGACCTGTCATTAAGTGGAGAGGCTGCTCCAGAGAGTCACAAGTCGTCGGCTGCCCCCGCCCCGCCCCCGCCCCAGGTGCAACCCCGGAGAGAAGGAGCTGGAGAAGCTAGGGAAAGGATGCTCCCTCTCAACCCTTCCCTTGAGGCGGCGGCGCGCGCGCTGACATTCGCCATCGCAGCAGCTCAACCCGCTCTCGGCACCTGCCTGGCGCGCCTCCAGCGTCCCTCCCTACCAGGGTCCTGGGCTCGCCCCGCGCCCGCGGTCCCCGACCCGCCTGGCGCCACTAACCCCAGCCCAGGGGGGGCTGCACTGCTCGCCTCCTCGCGCCTGCATCTCCGCCTGGGTTAGGGCCAGGCCCCGACCGGATTCACCCGCAGAGCCTTGTCTCCCCAAGCCCGGCGGGGGCAGGGTGGTCTCGAGGCTGCAACTCCTTACCCGGGAGCTTGAGCGCCCTGGACAGCACTGTCGCCATGGCGGAGGCCCCGGTGCGCGTGCGCGCGCCCGCGTCCTGTCGGGAAATGTAGTTCCGGGCGGACGGTGCGCTGCGCTGGGTCCGAAAAGGTAGGAGCTGCGCGGAGAGTCAAGGTCAGGAGGCGGGGCCGGCTGGCGGCCTCCTAGCCCGCTTGCAAGCTCCCGCGGGCTCTTCTCTCGCCCACTCGGAGCCAGGCCCCTTACTTGACAAGTGACCTGAGTCTTACCTTATCCTCAGTGAAGTGGGGAGATGAAGCCTACCACGTAGGTTTGCAGTGAGAATGGTATGACACAACCGACTCTTGTGTTGAGAAATGAGCCGTAGGCTTTGGAGACAAGACAGACGGGATTTCAATCCTGCCTGCATCCCTTACTAGCAAGGTCTTCTTGGGCAAGTTACTTGGTATGACTAAGTTTCAGCTTCATTTTCTTTTCTTTTTTCTTTTTTTTTTTTTTTCTTTTTTTTTTTTGAAGAGTACATTTATTGGGTAAATTACAGGGGTAGAAAAAGTAATTCCTAGAAGAAATAGGCGTAAGAAACAAGTCTAGAGGTAAAGGAAGGGCCATTGGAGGTTGGGAGTGAGGAAACTAAAGGTAAGGTTGGGGCCAGGAGGGGGAAGGAGGGAGGGTAAGGGAAAGACATGGGCATGCTCCCTGGAAGGAGAAAGCTCAGCTTCATTTTTTAAAATGGAGACAATACTATCTACTTCACAGGCTTACTCTGAGAATTGATTATATAATCTGTTTAAAACACAATGCACAATAGGCAACTGTTTCTTTCTTAAGAAAAGGTCGAGGCTTCCTGGAGCTGTAACCCTAATTTCTTAGTACCAGTTTAAGTACTTGACACCCTACCCGCAGCTCCCAGCTTGAAGGGTCTAGGAAGCAGAAACTGACCTGCTTCTCCCTCACAGGCACCAAGAGATCAGCGTTTTAGTGCAGGAATGCTGAAGATATCTAATCCATCCTCTTTGTTTTACTGAAGAGAAAACTGAGTTCTAAAAAAGTGACCTAACAAAAGCTGTCAAAACAAAAGGTCTAAGATACCTCTCAACTTGGAAGCTGCCTCATTCCCATGCAAAACTGTAGATGGGACTATCGTAGAAATCTGAGAAACTCATAACAGCCATCCCCGTCACCCATTTCCCCAGGAAAAAAAAGGCCACTGACTCTGACAGAGCACAGACTCTAGAGCCAGGTCATGAGTTCAAACCCCAACTTCACCATTTCCTAGCTGTCAAATCTAGGGCTAGTTGCTCAGTCCCTCTCTGCCTCAATTTCCTCATCTGCAAAATGGGGATGAAATAGTTCTTATTCCACAGAGTTGTCCTGAGAATTAAATGGATACATGCAAAGCACTGAGAACAGTGCCTAGCACCTAGTAGGTGTTTTATAAGTGTCAGCTCTTCTTTTTAATAGTAATTTATTAATTTTTTACAATTTAATAATAAATATAATTTAATGGACGGTGGAGTTTTTGGGGGGTTTTATTGTTGTTGTTTTGCCTTCTACAACACCCAAAATTTCTATTGTTTGCCACTTTTCTGGGGATACAGTTAAAAACCATATCTGAGTTAGTCCAGAGGCCGCAGCTACAGAGGAACTACTGAGAATCTGAAAAACGTTGTCCATGTGCGGTGCCGTAGCTGCGGCCTGCACCCTTCCTCAGCGGGCCAGGCTGGTCTCCAGAACTGCTTTGGGATCATCCTTCATTGCTGTAAGTAATCTCCATGCCTATAACATTCGTCTTAAGAAGACTGGCACTGCCAAGATATTGGCACTGCTCTGTTATTGAAGAGCAGATTCTTGGAGCTCATACCTCTGTTGACCGTGAAGAGACTGGCACTGCTCTATTATTGAAAAGCAGATTCTTGAAGCTCATACCTCTGTTGACCGTGAAGAGACTGAGCATGTCTTAAGTATTGGTGATGGTATTGCCTAAGTACATGGGCTGAGGAATGTTCAAGCAGAAGAAATGGTAGAATTTTCTTCAGTCACTGAACTTGACAATGTTAGTGTTGTGTTTAGAAATGAGAAACTAATTAAGGAAGGAAATATTGTGAAGCGCACAGGAGCCATTGTGGATGTTCCCATTAATGAGGAGCTATTAGGTCATGTAGTAGATGCCCTTGGTCATGCCATTAATGGAAAAGGTCCAGTTGGTTCCAAGACCCACGGGTGAGTTGGCCTGAAAGCCCCTGTGATCATTCCTCAAGTTTCTGTGCAGGAACCAATGCAGACTGGCATTAAGGCTTTGGATAGCTTGGTGCCATTGGTTGTGGTTACTGTGAGCTGATTATTGGTGACCGATAGATTGGCAAAACATCAATTGCTATTGACACAATCATTAATCAGAAATGTTTCAATGATGGGTCTGATGAAAAGAAGAAGCTATGCTATAGCTACACTGTTACTGGTCAGAAGAGATCCACTGTTGCCCAGTTGGTGAAGAGACTTAGAGATGCAGTTGCCATGAAGTACACCATAGTGGTTTCAGATACTGCTTCACATGCTGCCCCACTGCAGTACCTGGCTCCTTATTCTGGCTGTTCTATAGGAGAATATTTTAGGGACAATGGCAAACATGCTTTGATCATCTATGGCGACTTATCCAAACAGGCTGTTGCTTATCGCCAGATGTTTTTGCTGTGTGCCAATCCCTGATTGTGAGGCCTATCCTCAGGTGTGTTCTGCCTGCATTCCCATATGCTAGAAAGAGCAGCCAAAATGAATGATTCTTTTGGTGGTGACTCCTTGACTGCTTTAACAGTCACAGAAACACAAGCTGGTCATGTGTCTGCTTACATCCAATGAATGCCATTTCCATCACTGACAGACAGATGATCTTGGAAACAGAACCGTTCTACAGAAGTATCCACCCTGCCATTAACATTGGTTTGTCTATGTCCTGGGGTGTATCTACTGCCCAGAGCAGGGCCATGAAGCAGGTGGCAGGTACCATGAAGCTGGAATTGGTATTGGGAGTTGCTGCTTTTGCTCAATTCTGTTCTGATCTCAATGCTGCCACTTAGTAACTCTTGGTGTGCGTCTAAGTTCTGAAGCAAGCAGATATTCTCCCATGGCCATTGAAGAACAAGTGACTGCTATTTATGTCGGTGTAAGGGAGTATCTTGATAAAATGGAGCCCAGCAAGATCACAAAGTTTGAGAATACTTTCTTGTCTCCTCTTATCAGCCAACACCAAGCCCTGTTGAGCAATGTCAGGGCTGATGGAAAGGTCTCAGAACAGTCAGATGCAAAGCTGAGATTGTAACAAACTTCTTGGCTGGATTTGGAGCTTAAATCCCTGTGGAGTCACATGAAGTACCAGCTTGGTTTTGTCCTTGTTTCTTCTAGTAGTCAGTCCCATTTGTAAAAGGATTACCCACATACTCTAGGTGTACAGAAATCACCTAAAAAATAAAGGTTCCATATTGCAAAAACACACAATATATCTTATCTTACATCTATGTAGGTCATCTGGGAGAAGAAGCAACACTACAAGTCACAAGAAGTCAGTGGTGGCTTGCCTCAGATCAGATTAGTTCATTTGAACACATTCTTGAGATATGAAAATGGATCAAAAGAACCTTTCAGGTGAGCAAGATGTAGAAAATGTTCATTTTAGCTGCAGAAGAAGAACTTGCATTTCTAGGAGACGGTACTATGGACTGGAATAGCCAGGACACACAGGAGAGAAGGAAAGAGGAAATATGCCCACTTTCTTAGTGAAAGGGTATATCCTAGGAGAGGCTCTTCTTATGCAGTGGAAGTAAAATAAAGTTGTACAGTTTAAAGTTTGATTAAAATTTTGCTTTAAATGATGTAGTCGCCTTAAGCACCAGTGTATATAAATAAACACAGTCCCATGTGTCCACATAAACTTGTGTGAGTGTGTACACATCTCACAGATGTGGCATCTCCAGCTCCTCAGCTTTCTGTACCTACTTTCTGTGGCATTTCCACTCTCCCTATGATCACCCCAGCTTTGCCCAAATGCTTTTCAGGGGAAAACATTTACTCCTGGTTCCCAGAGCTTTCCTCCTCTTTGCCTTACTTGCTCTCTGGAAATCTCTCCCATACCCCCACATTGTTTTCCATTTTAACACAGGAACCAGAGTTTAGAACAGTGTTTCTCAAATTTAATCTTCTTTTTCTTCCAATTAAAGGAAAAACTCAAAGCAGCCATCAAATGTATCAGGATCTCTACCATTTACATCAAGAAAACCTGTGAGTTCCTCTCTAAGTTACTTGGCAGAACATGAGTGTCTTTACTGCCTAAACATCCTCTGAGGTCACACCCCACCCCAGGGCTTCTTGACTTACCTTTCCGACAAGTGAAACAAGAGTGGTTGGGGATTAACTTGCCAGACTGCTGTGCCTGCTGTGAAGAGGAGAAATTCTATATCTGAAAATCACAACTAGAGGCAGAAGAGCCCCCTCTATTCTTCCTATGTTGATCTGCAAGGGAGTCTTCTTCCCCAAGCTTCCAAGCTTCCAATATCTTCCAGCAGAAACCCATATTTGTTGGCTCTTATTACCTTTATGATATCCCAAGTGTTGCTCGGAATCGCTAAGTGTCCTGCATGGGCTCGTGATCAAATCTGGTCGTCTAATATTTACCATTCCCTGAACACTGGCACTTCTGCTCGTCCTGAGCCTCCCAGTAGCTTTCACTGCTTCCTCCTGGAACCAATACCACTATGTTCACCAGCAGCTCCCCCGACCCTCCCCCGCAAAAACAACAACAACAAAAAAAAAAAACAGTGAACCAAGCATATTGTGATTTGTGTAGTTTTCCTGAAGAGTCAAGGGGACTAGAGGGAGGATCACAGGGCACAAAGACTATCGCCCCCCAAAAATCTGTTAGCTACATCTCTTCTCCCAGGTCTTTGCTCCTGGCTCCATCACTGCGACCTCCTCCGCCAGGACACTCTCAGGTGTGTCCTGCTTTTAATCTTTCTCCTCTTCCCTTTCCTGCCTCTTGCTGCAATTAGCCTCAAAATAAAGCTAGAATCTCACCTCCATCTCACAGATGGCAGAATATTTGCATGGAAGCTGCCACATCATGCTCACACTACCCTTCCAATATATTCTCGTATTTCAATTCCCAAGATGATCCTATGAGGTAGGTATTACTACCCCAGTCTTACAGTGAGGATGTTTATGATAGATAAAGCCACTTGCCCAGAGTCACAGGGTCTACATGCTTGAAGGAGGACTTGAATGCAGGGGTGTCTGCTTTTTAATTGCGAGCAAATACATCAAATACATGGCACATGTACTACAATTTGTCCTTTCTTCATTCATGGCACACATCAGTCACAACATTCTTTCACAGGGAGTCTACACTCAGCTTTAGAATCCCTAACTCAGCCATCCAGGGGCCACGACCTATCAATTTGACTTGGCTAAAAAATGAAAATTATTTGTAACCCGTGCCTCACATATATCATAGTAACCAGACTACAACCCTTGCTAAGACAGTACCTGATTTATGGTAGGTATTCAGTGTAGACTGTAGCTGATATTTGGCCAACGTTTGTTCTACTCTATTGGGAGCTTAGCTGATGAGTCCGACATTTTCTGATTGATGGTCAGGACCTAGGCAGTGTTGGTTTGTTAATATTTAGACTACACCCCTAGTTGAGTCTTTTTAGTTCTGCACTTCTAGCTCACTGGTTAAGTCCTAAGTAATGCTCTAAAAGTCAATAATTAGGGTGCCACTGGTGTGTCACTGGCATGCCAGAGCATTTCATTTTTCTCTCCTTCATAGAGTATTTATCACAGGAATCTGTGTGCTGTAATTATTTGAATATATGTCTGCCATATTCAAACTCTCCTACTAAATCTTGAGATCTTAAGAATAAAATGAAATCTTTGTATATTTTTAGCCCTAAACAATGTAGAGCACATTGCCCCAGATGTTTATTGAATAAATGTGAATTCACAAATGAATAGCACATTATAGGAGAGAAATGAAATCAATTTAGAGAAAAGTTTTAAAACCGGGGAGGTCGGGGAGAAACCAAGATGGCGGCATAGGTGAACATCTAAACTGCTGCCTCGCACAACAATTACAAAACTACAGCTAAAAGACAGAATGGACATCATCCAGAACCACAGGAAAGCTGGCTGCTGAGTGGGAATTCTACGACTAGAAGGAAAGAGAGGGGCACATGGAGACTCAGAGGAGCTGCAAAAGGCTGAGGTACAGAGACAGGCGCACGGAGAGGACGGGCGGCTGAGTGCCTGGCTAGCTTTCTCTAGTGGGAGAGAGATGGAAGCTCCCGACTGCACTAAACCCCATTTCCGACTGCACTGAACCCCAGTTCCGACTGCACTGAACCCCAGTTCCAGGCGAGACCCTGGGGTCCCAGACTCATACGGGGGGAGTCTGGACTGTCGGGAAAAGAGAGGAGTGCATGGAAACTCAGTGGAGCCAAGAAAGGCAGAGGTCTGGAGGCACGCGCACACAGGTGCGCGCAGAGAGGACTGACTTCTGAGTGTGCCGCTGGCTTTCTCCAGCGGGAGGAAGATGGAAGCTCCCGACTGTGCTGAACTCCAGTTCCGGGTGAGAATCTGGGAATCCAGATTCATTGGGGGAGAAAATGGACTGTCTGGCAGCAGGCGAAACTCGAGGGCGGCTTTCTCTCAGAGGTGCCTGCAGCGATTACCAAGGGACACTGAGACCCAGGGGCCTCATAGGGCAGGGCTGACGGGAAGCCAAGGCTGTCTGCTCAGCCCTGAGACTCCGCCCCATCCAAGCTGAGCACAGAGGCTTTTTCAATTTTGTAAGTCTTGTCTCATAAGGGTATCTCCAGCACAGAAGTTCTCCCATCATAGACACAGCTGATCCTCACAGCCAATTGTCCTGGAGGTCAATTCCTCCCAGTGATACCAACAACAATCAAGACTTAACTACAACAAGGCTGTGCACACAGTCCACAAAGGGGTGCACCAAAAGTGTCCACCTCAGGTAACTGGGGAGGCTGAACCACTGGGCCCTATAGGACACCTACCACACAAAGCTACTCTACCAACTCAGGGAAGCAGCGAAAATGCGGAGACAAAGAAACAGGTCACAAATGAAAGAAATGGAGGAAAGAAAATGACTGGATAGAGAGTTCAAAACCACGGTTATAAGGTTTTTCAAGAATTTCCTAGAAAAGGCCGATAAATTTAATGAAACCCTCGAGGATATGAAAAAAGACCAACTAGAAATTAAGCATACACTGACTGAAATAAAAAATATTATACAGAGACCTAACAGCAGACTAGAGGACTGCAAGAATCAAGTCAAAGATTTGAAATACAAAGAAGCAAAAAACACCCAACCGGAAAAGAAAAAAGAAAAAAGAATCCAAAAATATGAAGATAGTGTAAGGAGCCTCTGGGACAACTTCAAGCGTACCAACATCAGAATTATGAGGATGCCAGAAGAAGAGAGAGAGAGCAAGATACTGAAAACCTATTTGAAGAAATAATGACCGAAAACTTCCCACACCTGGTGAAAGAAATAGACTTACAAGTCCAGGAAGCGCACAGAACACCAAACAAAAGGAATCCAAAGTGGACCACACCAAGACACATCATAATTAAAATGCCAAGAGCAAAAGACAAAGAGAGAATATTAAAAGCAGCAAGAGAAAAACAGTTAACTACCTACAAGAGAACACCCATACAATTGTCAGCTGATTTCTCAACAGAAACTATGCAGGCCAGATGGGAGTGGCAAGAAATATTCAAAGTGATGAATAGCAAGAACCTACAACCAAGATTACTCTACCCAGCAAAGCTATCATTCAGAATTGAAGGGCAGATAAAGAGCTTCACAGATAAGAAAAAGCTAAAGGAGTTCATCAACACCAAACCAGTATTATATGAAATGCTGAAAGGTACTCTTTAAGAAGAGGAAGAAGAAGAAAAAGGTAAAGATAAAAATTATGAACAACAAATACATGTCTATCAACAAGTGAATCTAAAAATCAAGTGAATTAAAAATCTGATGAACAGAATAAACTGGTGAATATAATAGAATCAGGGGCATAGAAAGGGAATGGACTGACAATTCTTGGGGGGAAAGGGGTGTGGGGGGTGCGGAAAGAGACTGGACAAAAATTGTACACCTATGGATGAGGACAGTGGGGGTAGGTAAGGGCACAATGTGGGGTGGGAACCGGATGGAGGGGAGCTATGGGGGGGGGGGGTGAGGAAGAGGAACAATTGTAATAATCTGAACAATAAAGATTTATTAAATTAAATAAATAAATAAATAAATAAATAAATAAATAAATAAAAGCGGGGAGGTCATCTTTATAATTAATAAAACCCTTTCTTTCTAAGTTCATATTTCTTAATTCATGTCACCCAAATGTTCTCAAATTCTGTCACTGCTCCTGGTCACACCAAGTTACAAGAAAGAGGTCACAGTGAATTAAGTTATTCACGCTTTGTCTCTGACACAATATGTGCAGATTCTGACTTGTCACCTGCTTTCTTGTTCTGGCAAGAAAGAAAGGGTGGTTCCTGTTTATTTTCCTCTTATTACACAAACTATTAAACCTTACAGAATTCATATTTCTTCTCCTGGGAGAAGATGGCACACTTACCTATACCCAGCCTGAAGGGTGGACCTGCCACTCCAGCAGCCAGTCTCCCAGCAGCCTTCACCTGTCAAAGGACTAGATCAACCCACAGACACTGAGGCTCCTGGCTCCCTCCAGCCCTGAGTGATGCCGCTGGGCTATGTGGAACCATCACCTTAGATGACACCCAACACACGATGTCTTTCCCTCCATATTGATCTGTCCTGAAGGAAAGATAGCCATGATATGAGATATACTACATGAAAGTTCTCCCTAACACACAATTATATTAAATACTATAGATTATTCTCATTTCTATACAATGAGCATTTTCAGCTTTCCTTATTTGAAGCACATTGCTATAATGTAATTTTATGAATTACATTCAACCTAAAAAATATTTGACCTAAAAGTTATTTCTTAGATGCCCTTCATTATAATATTATGATCTAAAAATTATTTCTTACATATTTTTATTATAATCTTGCCTCTAAAATAATCTGATAAAACCGATCATCATTTAATCTGGCCGGCTTTCTGGGTTTGGCAAACAAGCTTGATTTGTCAGTCTGAAGTTTAATATGACACAGTACTCGATCTGATGCTTAATTCATCCCTCAGATGTTATTTGAGGGTTTGAGAGGAGCAATCACAATGGCTGAGCCAAACGGATGTTTGTGGCCACAAACCATGCAGAGGTTGTGAGAAATAAATCTATCTTTGCCACCACAAATATTTTCATTCATTCCTTTCCATTTTGTTTTCCTCCCAAGAGCGTGTCTTTAAAGAACTAAAGGCTCTAGAAAATGTTTCTTTTTACTTATCTAGTTTCTAAAATCTTATTCCTTTTTCTTCTCTCTTATAAATATTATCTTTTTATACCTTCATCTTCAAGATTTTTGAATTTTATTCTTTCATCTGAGTAATTACTTTGTATTCCCTACCCCAGTCTTAAAGACCAAGGTGGTTTGCTTAAAGATGAGATTTTGTGTAAAGGTATTTCCTCCTTCCTAACACAAATTGTCTCATTTTGTGTCTTTTTTCTAAGTTAATCTTAAAAACCTGAGTTTTGTTCTTCACTTAGAAGATTTTGCATGAAGCTAATCTTCTATTTCCTCTGTCTCAAATGCCACCTTATTTGATATGGTCTTGTTTGAGGAGATATTTTCAAATAAGCTGTCATATTTTCCTTCATTACTTTTTTAGGGGAATGCTTGTTCCCCACTCCTCAGATTTCTGCTAGAGCATCATGGAAGAAGTGAATTTTCTGACTGATGAGTCAGAAGAAGGAGAACATGCTTACTTCGCTATCCTATCTAATAAGAGAGAAATATTCAAATTAACCATCACTCCACTACACCCACAAGCCATGCCCACCAGCCACACCCACCAGCCAATCAGGAGCAAATATGCAAATGAACCCAACCAAGATGGCTATGGCCACAGAGAGCAGGAGGGAGGCTTGGGTTCCCCCGGCAATGGAGGAAGCCAAGCTTTCCACCTGCCCTTGCGGGCCTAGGCCTCCACTCAAGGCTACAAAGTTTCAATGATAGAAGATACATAAACCCAAACAGAAATGGCGGCAGCCACAGAGCTGGAAAGAGCAGGAGGCTAGGGTTGTCCCCGGCGATGGAGGAAGCCAAGCTTTCTGCACACCCTGGCTGGCCCAAGCCTCTGCTTAAGGCTACAAAGTTTCAATTATAGAAGATACATAAATCCCAACAGAAATGGCTGCCGCCACAGAGCAAGCTGAAGGCTTGGCTCCGCTCCAGGCTACGAAGTTTCAATTGTAGAAGATAAATAAACCCCAGATACCAGGTCCTCCGCTTGGGTTGCCAGGGGGCATGGCCGGCCTGCAAACCACCACAGGCCCCTCGCTCGGGCCGCCCCATGCCCCAAGGGAACCCCCACCCTGATCCAGGACATCCTTCAGGGCAAACCAGCTGGCCCCCACCCATGCACCAGACCTCTATCCTATCTAATAAAAGAGTAATATGCAGATTGACCATCACTCCAACACACAAGATGGCTGTCCCCATGTGATCAAAGATCCTGCCCCCATGTGGACACAAGATGGCCACCACAATATGGTCAGCAGGGGAGGGCAGTTGGGAGGGACCAGGCCTGCAAGGGAGGGCAGTTGGGGGCAATCAAGCCTGCAGGGGAGGGCAGTTGGGGGCGATCAGCCTGCTGGGGAGGGCAGTTAGGGGTGACCAAGCCGGCAGAGGGGGGAAGTTGGGGGTGACCAGGCCTGCAGGGGAAGGCAGTTAGGGGAAAACAAGCTGGCAGGGGAGCAGTTAGGCATCAATCAGGCTGGCAGGGGAGTGGTTAGGGGGTGATCAGGCTGGCAGGCAGAAGCAGTTAGGGGCAATCAGGAAGGCAGGCAGGCGAGCAGTTGGAAGCCAGCAGTTCTGGATTGTGAGAGGGATGTCCGACTGCCCATTTAAGCCCGATCCCACCAGGATCGGGCTTAAACGGGCAGTCGGACATCCCTCGAGGGGTCCCAGATTGGAGAGGGTGCAGGCTGGGCTGAAGGACACCCCCCCCCCCCCCCCGTGCATAAATTTCATGCACTGGGCCTCTAGTTTCCCTATGGGACTCATTCATTCATTCATTTTTTTAAATTATTCATTCAATAAATATATGAGTGACTACTACTTTCTGGAACCTATTCTAGATGCTAGAATTGTAAGATCAAACAAAATAGACAAAAATCCTGTCCTCATGGTGTATGGAACCAGGCAGGGGAGAAGGTGTCATATGTTACGGAGAAAAACAGAAGAAGGAAGGGGAATGAAGTATAGAAGTTGTAGGTGGTAAGTGTTGTGGGGTGTTCAATCTTAAACAGGATCGTTAAAGGCCTCAGTAAAAGGGTTACAATTTCAGACTAAAGAGCAGTACAGCCTTCACACCTTCACACTGGGGCAAAAGGGGCTACTGTTCTGGGCCTTATGCCTCAAGGCACCCCAGGCTTTGAAGTATCTTCCTTGAAATGTTCCAAGTCCCCTTCAACACCTGGGACCCAGTGGGCTTTGGTGCCTTCTGGGGAAGCATATCCCTTCGGGCTCCTGTTTCTCTCTTTAGGGGAGCTCTCTGACCCTGCTCCCACCCATATGCCCATGAACTTCGCAATGCATTTTTTGTTATTTAAGTTCCTTATTGTTGAAAGTATTGCATATGTCTCATTTTTTTAAAGTGTTTTGATTGAAGAGGCCTGCTAGAAATATTTCCACAGCCCCTCCTACGCCCACCAATAGTCTCCCCACCGCAAAGAGCCACCCCACTTCACTCCCACCCCCATGTCTAGTGTCAGCCCTGCTGAAGGGGATTTGACTATGCATGGTTATTCCTTTTAATAACATTGGATCTCAATATTGGAAGGGATCTCAGAAGTCTGCAAATCTAATCCCCACTGAATAGGAATTGCTTCTGTAATCCTCAGTCATTTCATCTCTGCGTGGACATTATCAGATCCTGAGAGTGGGTGGCATGCAGTAGATATCCACAGTTGGGTAACTTTGTGCCTGTTACCCGTGACCACACCCAGCAATACTAACTCTCCCTTCCAAGGCCATAGGAAACAAAGTCTAATCCCTGGTCCATATGGCAATTGTTAAAATGCCTGAAATATGAGGCAGGGCTCTTAAGAAATTTCGCCGGAAGTTATTTCCTCCTTCTTATAAAAAATATTTTTCCTCCCCCCCTTCCCTTTGCCTTAAGTACATGAAATTTTGTCTCCTAATGCAAGAGGCTTCCTTTGACATTAATTTCTCCTTCAGCAATCAGCCTCACGTTCTATAGAGAGAAGTTTTTTTCAGGAGAATTCTCTCCTTGTTTCTTTTTCTATGTTAACCTTAAAGACCTGAGGTTTTGTCCTCATTTCTAAGCATGAAGCTCCTTTCTTCTTTAACAGGCCAACCTTAAATAAGAGAAAGCACCTTAGAGAAAGGAATTTTGCATGAAGTTTTTCTGCCTGCCCTATATAATCTCTTACAAATTATTTCGTTAATGTTCATTTTAATCCTGCACCTTTGTTCCCTTATCTGAGAAATTGTTGAAGACATTTTCCTCCACTCTCTGGTCTTAAAGATCAGGATGCTTCTGTCACTAATGTATTGCTTCTTACCCCTGAGCATTATGTATCTGTGGCTTTGTTCTCTCTTTTAGTGAATGAGCAAAATATACATATCAGCAACTTAGAAAAGAAGAGATACAACTAGGGCCAATGACTATGCACTACTTATTCAGAAGTAGGTTCACAGTTGTTCATATAGAAAATAATACAATAATCTATACTAATAAAAGGGTAATATGCTAATTAGACCAGATAGACTGGATATCTTCCGGACGACCTTCTGGACATCCTTCCTGACAAAGCCAGGGTCCCGGGTGCCTGTGGCCATCCCGGGAGGCACCGCCTGGGTCCCAGCTGCCTGCAGCTGGCCAGAGGGAGGGAAGCCTGGGTCCCAGTTACCTATGGCCGGCTGGAGGAGGGAAGTCTGGGTCCTGGGTGTGGGGGCTGAGACAGAGGCAGTTAGAGGTGATCAGGTAGGCAGGCGAGTGGTTAGGGGCGATCAGGCAGGCAGGCAGGCAAGCGGTTAGGAGCCAGCGGTCCCGGATTGTGAGAGGCTGCAGGCCGGGCTGAGGGACCCCCTGCAACCCCCATGCACGAATTTCATGCACTGGGCCTCTAGTTAAAAAATAAAAATTCAAGAATAAACTTTTGTGTATTCACAACTATAAACCTAATTTTGCCCCACCTTGTATTTATAATGTTTTCATTTTAAAAGAACCAAGAAGGTCTGATTCATTTCAATGTTATCTTTTTGTGTGTCATTTCAATAAAATAAAAATGTACAAAATACATTTCAGCTCCCTAAAATAATGACATAGATCTAAATGTATTAACAAGGAAATGTGTGTGTATGTTTGTACATGTAAAAATGTCTCATACATATAAAAAGATTCAGTGGACTGAATGTTTGTTCCCCCCCACCAAAATTTGTATGTTGAAACCTAATCCCCAGTGTGATGGTATTTTGAGGTGAGGTCTTTAGGAGGTGATTAGGGCATGAGGGAAAAGCCCTTATGAATGGGATTAGTGCCCTGATAAAAGAGACTCCAGAGAGCCCACTCCCCACTTTGCCATGAAAAGGCACAAGTATATGCCATCTCTGAACCAGGAAGCAGGTTCTTACCAGACACCAAATCTACGTGTGTGGGAGGCAATTAGGCAGATATGAGCAGAGCAAAGACGATGGGCCAAGTACAGAAGGTCACTAGAGTGGAAAGCCCCAGGTGCCTAGCAACGGAAGATCAATTGTAGGGTGGGACCTCACCTCCAGGGTGACTTTCTTACCCTAGCATATTGCTGGTCTTGTGGTTTGGACCCCCTGACCTTTCTTCCCTAGAGATAACATCTAAGCCTCAAGTTGTATTTCAGCTCCAGGCCCAGATAAGCAACAGAACCAGCCTCAGGACCAGCAGCATCAAATAATGACCCCTGCCCTGGTGCCAGCCAATCAATCAGTGGAGACCACAACCCTGAAAGGACACATCTGGGAAGCTACTGAATATTCTAATAAGATCTTCCCCCTGGAACCTTTGCTAAAATCACCACCCTTAAAACCCTTAGGACAGAGGACCCAGGGAAAGATCTTAATAGAATATTCAGCAGTTTTTCCAGGTGTGTCCTTTCAGGATTGTGGTCTCCACTGATTTATTGGCTGGCACCAGGGCAGGGGCCCTGACTTCAGCATGGCTGGTTTTATTGCTTATCTGGGCCTGGAGCTAAAATACAACTGAGGCCTAGATGTTATCTCTAGGGAGGAAAGGTGAGGGGGTCCAAACCACAAGACCAGCAATCTGCTAGGGGAGGAAAAGTCACCCTGGAGGTGAGGTCCCACCCTACAATTGATCTTCTGTTGCTAGGTACCTGGGGCTTTCCACCCTGGTGACCTTCTGTACTTGGCCCATCGTCCTTGCTCTGCTCACGTCTGTCTAACTTGCCGACAACATTTCCATTGAAATACTTTTCTAATATCTTTTTAAATTTTTACCTCCAATTATGTTATCTAGTTTAATTTTATAATCTACCTCTCCTGTGTATTTTAATGGGTGATTGTACTTTACATCGACTGTAACTTTTCTATGAAATAGTCCGTGGTGAACTTTGATATCTTTCCCCTTGCATACTTAGACAGGGAAAGTATCTCTTGAGGAGACATTACACAAGTTTATCTGTGGTAGAATTTCAGAATTTTTGTTATAACATTTCTTTACATAGAAGACTTTTTTTTTTCTAGCAGTAGTCAGTTTTTCATTTTCTGACCCAGTATGCAGTTTCCAGCTTTGTTGAATCCCTGACTTGACTCTAATCAGGTTCAATCTCTTTGTTATGTTTTCATAGGATGTTTGAAAGAAGATGATAAACCAGAGTTTCCCCATATTTTTTCTCGTAAAGATAAATAAATATTTGTTTTCCTTGTTTAATTAAAAATCAAACAGAATTTCTAGTTCCTGTAAAGATGGAAACCTGGCACAGATTGCTGACTCCCTTCCCAAGAATCAAACAAGGAAAAGCTTAAAGGGAACATGAATTCTAGAAGCTAAGGACGTTGACAGTAAGAAACTTCTGGGGAGATGAAAGCAGTACACCTGAAGGGGGTGAGGCAGGGGTTGGCTATAGCCTGGGGCAGAAGATTGCAGAGAGAAGTAGGTTAGTGGCAACAACTACACTTCCTTTTGCTTCTTCCCTACTCTGCTTTAAGGCAATGATTGCTTCTGTGTTCGCCAGGGAAATCGGGGAAATTGTGTTCACAGCAAATAAAATCAGGCAACCAAAATCTCAGCCAGAGTTAGGAGTTAATAAAAACAGGGGAGAACGGACGGGCCTGAAGCATGTACTCCTCCATTTCTTCACCATGCTTCCCGATTAACTTCCAAGTTACACATCTAGTCTGGACCTTGCCTTTGAACTCTAGACTCATACAGATGAAACTGTCTATTCATAACTCTCTGTGGATGTTTAATAGGCATCTCAAACAAAATGTATCCTCAACCAAACTCCTGATATTCCCCCTAAAACCTGGTCCTTCTGCAGCCTTCCCTATTGCAATAAGTGACAATTCTATCCTTCTAGTTACTGATTCCAAATCTATTGGTACTGTATTCAATTTATAAATTCACACAATGGAGAACTATGCAGATGTAGAAAGGAATTCACATTATATGGAGTAAATTCACTGATGTGTGGTTAGGTGAAAAAAAGCAAGTGCAGGATAAAGTATATAGACTCCACTTTTTACCTAAAAATGGAGAAAATATGAAAAAATGCACATATTTTCAAAAATGGAAGAATATATTAAAATGTAATAGAAAAGGGAGGAAGGAAGGAGTAGGTTAGAAAGAATAGTTAGAAGTTAACTTCTCTGAATATACTTTGCTTTATAGCTTTTAACTTAGAAACCATTTAAATAGTTTTAAAACAAAACTAAATCAAAATAGAATATCAATCCTTGAAAATGAAAAACAAAATATCAAATATATCATGTTGATAGATTAACTATATAGAGAAGAATTAATTTGATAACTTAAAATATAGCAATTTGACTATACCATCCTAGTGGAATTCATTCTAAAGGGAAAACTAGAATTGCAAAAAGAATCTTAAATTCCATGCAGGGGTCATATTGCTAATAACAATAGTATGAAACTGTTATGCACATGTATATAATAAGATAAAGCAAATAAGAAATCTGTTAATGCTGTTTGAAACTACCATATATACACATAGGATAAGCTCAAGAAAATTAAGTAATTATGTTCATGAGTAAGAGTAAAAAGATATAAATATAAAATCAAAGAAGTTAGATAAAGGAAACTATAACATTGTATTTGAATTGGAAATATGAGTATTAACTCATGAGGTATTTTCCTTTTTCGTAGAATACATTTCTAGCTCTATCAAAAGCAATGACCAACCCAATGAGGACCCCTAGTGCCCAGATTGTAATCTCTAAATACCTTTTCTCATGAAAAAGAACCTAAGCTCCTTGGGAAAATGGATGAGTTCCTGTGGGAGCAGGAATAAGATGGCATACCTACTCATACTAGGAAACAAGGGTGCTATTGAAGTCCACTGGGGTCACTTTGAAAGGTCACAGGAACCAATGTGAAGAAGCTTGCAATGGTCAAAATTGAAACAGTTTGAAAGGGCTCCCAATAGCCAAATATGGAACATTATCAATAAGAATAATGATTGCAGTAAAAACATATAACATATGGTAAAGTCCATAAGTTTATGATACTTTAAAAAAAACCTAAACTTTAGCGGATACAAAAGAACTGAATAACTTTTCTAAAAACTGGAAATGCAAGAAAGTTAATACCACCTGGGCCACCCTCATACAAGAATGGGAGTGAGCGATAAACATTCCCTTCTTCCCTCTCAAGCAGACAATTCTCACATGCACTCTACATTGCTTCCCAAAGAATCCCCAGGAGGATTAACCTCTAGCTCCCCTCAGTGGGATCAACTCAGCGAAGTGTTCTCAGGTTATCTTTTCCCCCTTTTCTACTTCATCCTTCCTTCTTTTGTTTGAGACTATCAGAAACTAGAAAAGAGGCCCACAATAGACCTTTTCCTCCCAATCCTCAAAAGGAACCAACCCTGCCAACACCTTGATCTTGAACTTCTAGCCTCCAAATTTATAAGACAATAAATTTCTGTTGCTTAAGCTACCCCATTTGTGGTACTTTGTTATAGCAGCTCTCACACACTAATTCAAGGAGGGAGGTGGACAACCAATATACTAAATTTATTATTCGTCATTGTAGGGAATTAATAAGCATTATCTCAAGAAATACAGGTGAATTAGAGTGCTATAATTAACATAGTTATAAAGGGAACCACTTGTACAAAAACACAAATACTTTAGTGTTTACAGAAGAAACACACAAAAAACCAAGATGCTATAAATTGTGAAAACAGAAAATATAACTTAAAATTTTGCAACCAAACATTAGTCTTGTAATTAATGTGAAATTACTAAACTCACCTTTTAAAAGAAAAACTTTTCAGATTAGATCACAAAGTGAAACTCTTGCTCTGTATAAGGGCACATGTAATGGAGATTTTCTACTGCATATTGCTTTGACCACTTGAAAATGAATCTCTCATTGCTCAGTAGGAGCTGAGTCAAGAGGAGTATGCTACCCCTAAAGATAACCCTGACCCTATATTACCTTTGTATGTCACAAATCAATTTGGAAACTTCTCTGATACTGATTATACATTTATGGATGGATCTCTGCAAATGAAAGTGTGATTTCAGATATAGGGTACATTAAAGAACATATAGGCAGAGGTAGGATTATTTGTCCATAGTTCAAATATGTGTACCCCAAAATCAAAAAAAGTTAAAAATAAAATATGGCAAAGGCATCAGAAAAATCCAATGGAAAAGAAAGCCGGGGCTATGATCTAAGATGTAAGTGGGAACTAGATCCTTCTACCATTCTAGCTGCAATTTTAATATAGACTCTGTCATCAAAAATAAATAGCTGATATTACAATTGAGTTATGGACATAATAAAGTTCCTCTCTTTTGATTCCTCTTTTTCTCTAAAATTGCTGATTGTGATCAGCCTCTAAGTTTCAAATATAAGCATATTTTACATATTTTCCTTCTCCCTTCTAAAAAAAATGTATTTGGTATAGGACGGAACCCCAGAGGCTAATACACACACACACACACACACACACACACACAAAACCTCTCCAGTAACCCTGTTCACGTTGCCACTCTTCCTACAGTCTGCCCCTCCCACACCATCCCACTTTTATTCATTCAGCAAATGCTTATTGAGAGCTTATGTTTCTGGCATGATTCTCTTTTTTTTTAATATATTTTTATTGATTTCAGAGAGGAAGGGAAATGGAGAGAGAGATAGAAACAATGATGAGAGAGAATCATTGATCTGCTGCCTCCTGCATGCCTCCCCCTGAGGATCAAGCCCCCAACCCGGGCTTGTGCCCTTGACTGGAATCGAACCCGGGCCCTTTAGTCTTCAGGCCGAGGCTTTATCCACTGAGCCAAACCAGCTAGGGCTGGCATGATTCTAAGTTCTGGGGACAGATTACTGATCAAGGTCCCTCCTCTTATGATGTGTACATTCTAGAGGAAAGAGGCAGACAAAAGGGAACATTATCTCAGGTATCAGGAAGGGAACCTTCCCCCTAAAGTCTCTTTCTTCAAAATCTTCCTCTTTTCTCAGAAACTGACTTCGCTCTCTCTTTAACACTTTCTTCACCAGCCTCTCTTCCCATAGCCCCTGGTCTTGCATTCCTGCCCTTGTAACTTTTTAGTAGACCATTTAACATGCATACAACTTTGTTGATAGGGTTCTGCTTTGTCCTGCTTTGCACATAGATATTCCTACCTCCATTACTTCACTCTAGGCAAGGTCTGCTCGGCTTCTGAGTGCCTCACCCATCAAGCTCCATATTTTGAGTAGGTTCTTCTGCTGCTGGTAACAGCCCCCACCTCTCACCCGAGATCCCTTGAACTAATCTCTCTTCCTGGGTATCATTTCCAGGGAAACAACTACAAGCAGCAGCAGCAATTGCTCTGATTAACTGTGAAGTCCCCTAGTGTCTTCTTTCCCACCCTCTTCAGCACTTGGGGATTTGGGAGTTTGGGTTCATACTTCCTGCCCTGCTGCCCTAGGTGCTTAGAGAAGCCTTAAGAGCATCTTGATTGGCCCTTTAATACCTGCCTTTGTAATCTGCCCTCACCATTATTGGCTGTCTGCTCTTAGCTGGATAATCAAGCCTCTCTATGCCACAGTTTCCTAATCTACAATGTTGGGGAAATAATAGTACCTTCCTCCCAAGGTTACTGTCAAGGTTAAATGAGATAAACCAGCAGAGCACTTACAATACTTAGTGGCTCATTTTATTATTAAAACCATTGCATAACAACATGTGCAATTTCTTTTGTCCACAGTACACACACACACTCAACAGTATCCTATATAATACTACATAATAAAGAGGTAATTTGCAAATTGACCATCACGCCCTCACACAAGATGGCTGTGCCCATGTGGTCACAAGATGGCCGTGCCCATGGAGGTCACAAGATGGCCACATCCATGTCATCACAAGATGGCTGCTACAAGATGGCCAGCAAGGGAGGGTAGTTGGGGGCAAACAGGCCAGCAGGGGAGGGCAGTGGGGGGGACCAGGCCTGCAGGGAAGGGCAGTTAGGGATGACCAGGCTGGCAGGGGAGTGGTTAGGGGGTGATCAGGCAGGCAGGCAGAAGCAGTTAGGGACAATCAGGCAAGCAGGCAGGCAAGCGGTTGGGAGCCAGCAGTCCCAGATTGTGAGAGGGATGTCCGACTGCCAGTTTAGGCCTGATCGCACAGGGCCTTAACCGACAGTCGGACAACCCCCAAAGGGTCCCAGATTGGAGAGGGTGCAGGCTGGGCTAAGGGACACCCCCCTTCAGTGTACCAATTTCATGCACTGTGCCTCTAGTTCAATCATAATACCTAATAAATTGCAAAAGAAAGTTTTTCACAACATATCAAAGTCTTTAGATAAAGGAAAATACCTAGTAATCTGTGCTTTAAAATGATGTATCCATGCAATGCTCTTGAAGCAGCTGGGTTCAGTTCTTGGTAGCAGAACCAACTTGGCCCTGGGAGTGGAGAGAGTTCATCCCCTAACAGTATACAGAGGGCTTTTAAGTTCCTGAGCTCCTTTAATCCTCCCAACAGCACTGTGAGATGACCTTATTACCCCAATATTGCAGATGTAGAAAATGAGGCCTGCAGAGGTTAGGAAATTTACAGAAAAGACACTAGTCACAGTAGAACAGAGTCAGGTTGCAATCCAGATTTTCTGACCCAATGTCTTCTGATTCCCAAATGCTTTTGCTACTTGACTATGCTGAGTAATAGGCCCATTTCACTGTACCTAGTTCAGTAACTAAAATAGGTAATTAGATCTAATATCAAGAAGTCTTGCTAATCATTCCGCTGTTATTAAGCAACTCGTAGGTGTGGCAAGTGAGTTCAAAGCTAAAGGAAAATACATCTTTGCCCTTTAAGAGATTAGTCTGTAAAGAAGACAATGTGGCTGTGAGCAGGAAAAATACTCAGGAACTCTTACAAAGCAACATACAATCTTATGAATTGTAAGCTGTATGCCAGTTCACACGTTGAGGTCTCTGGATGCTTTCAAATCAATTAATGTCACAGTTCACTTGGTAGCATTTTTTTTTCTTGGTGGCACATAAAATACAGTGTCTCTTATAATCAATGGCATCTTAGAGTCAAGAAAATATAAAATCATTAAATGGCCATTTATTTTATAGCAATCAGCAAATATCTATTTGTCAAAAAGTAAACCTTTTTTGTATGCAGTTAATTAAGTTAATATCTGTTACCACAAAACTAGAGGTCATCAGTATCGCCATTATTGATCCTCACTGCCTGGCTCTCAAGTTCAATGTTCCCTCTCTTCAGATGCAGGTACAGCAGAAAGTCCCTCAGCATTGGTTCAGAGCTGCCTGTGAGAAAAATAAACAAAATAGCACGAGTTCAGACAGAAGGATCTGACCCAGTGTTCCAGGAGGCACAATAAAAGTTGTGTTTTCAGAGAAGTCAGATTTCAAGGGGTGAATCAGAGGGGGAAGATGTCCTATAGAGGCATCAGTGTGGCACAGAGTCAGGAATATACAAAGGGTATATGTGGACATGTAGCAGGTGGGGTGACAGTGTGCAATAAAAGCGTGATGGACATTGACACCAGAGTGAGATTCAAATCCTGGCCAAGCCACACACTGGTTTTTGACCTTGGGGAAAGTCACTTAATTATTTTGAGCTTCGAATTCCTCCCTAGTAAAGTATTTATGTTTAGTTGTGTGAGTAGAAATAATATTTGCAAAACACTGGGCAGGGAGAGTAGGCACTCAGTGAATGGTAATGGCATTGGTTAGAAGATTTAGAATAGAAGGAGTGAATGAGCAAAGCCATGCTTTGGAACCGTGGTCGGCAAACTGCGGCTCGCGAGCCACATGCGGCTCTTTGGCCCCTTGAGTGTGGCTCTGCCACAAAATACCATGGCCTGGGCGAGTCTATTTTGAAGAAGTGGCGTTAGAAGAAGTTTAAGTTTAAAAAACTTGGCTCTCAAAAGAAATTTCAATCGTTGTACTGTTGATATTTGGCTCTGTTGACAAATGAGTTTGCCGACCACTGCTTTGGAAAATTAATGTAGAATCTGTGATTAAAACAGATTAGAGGAAAAATACTGGTAAGTAGAGAGCTAGTTAAGATGCTTTTCCAATCATCCAGAAGGGGGGTGGGGGGAGAGTGACAAACTAAGGGTATCTGTCGGTGGAGATGTGGCAGTCAGATGTCTGGGAGGGGGTGGGGTGGGGGGGGACGGTGACTAACAAGACTGTGAACCTGGGCAGCGCAGTGGGACCCAGCCTTAGGATGGAGGCTCAGAACAGAAAAGCACGCAAGGAATGGAGGGGGTCGGGGCGAGGAGGAGAGGGGTGCCCTCCAAGTTAGGCGCCCAGGTACATGAAAGAGGCCACAGCAGTGGACAGAAATGGAGGGCGGGAGAGGTAGGAAGTTCTACACCGCCCCTGCCTAAATCCTCTAGGGGGATGAGAGGGGGAGGGAGTAGGGAGGGGGAAGGGGGAGACAATCAGTTTGCAGACAGACATCCTGCGAACCAGTGAGAATCAGCAGAGGAGGCGGCCTGGGGGACTTCCCCAGAACCTGGAGGAATTCCAGGCAGAGGCGGAGCGCGGCTCTTCCCGCCTCTTCCCCGCCCAGTGCGCCCTGCTCCGGGTCGCCCCACCAAGCGTTGTTCCGCGGGCGGAGCCCGAGGTGCCCCGCCCTCCCGCCCCCTTACACGCTGCCGAGCTAGTTTGCACCGGTCGCCCCCGGTCACCCAGTTGCCCCCGCCACCCCACGTCCGCTCGTGTGTCCCGATAGCCGCCGGCGACACCATGTTGGGCATGATCAAGAACTCGTTGTTCGGGAGCGTAGAGACGTGGCCTTGGCAGGTCCTGAGCAAAGGGGGCAAGGTAGGCCCGCAGGGCTTGCAGGGGGGCTGCGCCCCGCTCACCCTGAAGGGGTTGGAGCGGGTCCTGAGCGGGCTGTGGCACAGAAATGTGCCCCGGATTGCGCGTTATGGCTTCTGCCTTGGGCACGGCCCTCCATTGCCCAGCACTTGGACTGGGAAGGAGGGAAGGGAGAGGTCCGGTGCAGCGGGGCTCAGGGCTCTGCTGCGAGAAGGGGACACACACCGGCAAGGTTGATTGGGGGGAGAATCCCAGCTTGGCGAGGTGGGCAGCGCCTGTTGAATGCATCTAAACATTCTGAACTTTGGTTTGCTGAGAAACTCTCGGTGGCAGAAAGGACTGAAAAACTGCTGTCCTTAAGACACATCCTTAAGAACAAGATAGAGGTAAATGTGCAAGGCCGGAGCACAGGGGAGAAGCAATCATTCCGCCTGGGGGTGAGGATGAGCCTTCGTGGAGGAAGTGTGGTCAGCTGGGCCTCAGGAATGTGCAAGAGTGCACAGAAAGGAGAAAGCGTGTGCAAAGGCCCGGTAAAACGGCTGTTGGCCCGCGGGACTCCCAGAGTTGGGTGCCTAGAATACAGGATGAGTGAGTAGGGCATAATTGCTGTGTTACCCTGAGGTTGACATCACTGCTAACACAGGCAACTAGGACTGCCCCCTCAAAACAAGGAGTCTGCCACTAGATGATCATTTGCTTGCCGACAGGTATTTTGTGCACTTAGCGGCTGTATACTCAGCTTCCAACTCAGTGCCTCGTTTGTTCAAGGACTGTGTTGTCTGGGGGCCAAGTTCTGGTACCTAGTACAGTGATCATCACACAAAAGCCCTCAACCGGATTCTGGATTCTCCAAGCAGCCATAGCCAGAGGCCTGCCACCTCACCTGTCTGTATTTGTTTCCTCAGCTATAGGATGAGCAGTTTAGCCCTGAACAAGGGGGACATTCAAATGCCTGTGAACTCAGCCTAGGGATCTCTAGGGTCCCTGTTGGCTCTAACACTTGAGGAATCCACTTGTTACCATCAGCTCTCAGAGCTTTTCTTTCTGTAGTGGAGTCTGGCTCACTTGGTCTGTTTGGGTTACCAGACAATGCAAATGCAGGCTGATGGTCTGGGCTGGTCTGCTGCCTGTTTCCCCTCAGATCCCTTCCTCGCCCCTTTCCTGTTCCTCTCTCTGTGTCTGCTCATGGAGTGGGGGCTGACCCTGTGGGCTGTTTCCCAGGCTGCAGTGTCAGCTCGCTCCCATCGAGGTTCGCCCAGTGGGAGACACTAGTGGGAGATAAGAGAGCCTGAGGAAGGGAGAAGCCAGGTATTTCTCCCTCTCCTTGTCCACCCTGTCATATTTCTGGCACAAGGTGCTTCTCTGTGGCTCTTGCTAGACAAGTCACCATGGTTCTAGCTTCTACCAAGTGATCTAGGTACCTGAACTCAGGTAACAGATAATCCTCCTTCTACCTCTACTAAGGCGCTTACTGACCTCTAGATTGTCTCACTGTCCACTGTTAGGTATCTCAGTCCTTTATTACCTGTGAAATCAAGTCCTTGAATTAAGATGCCTCTGTTAAAAATACTCTAGTTAGTTTCTGCTTCCTGTTTGACATTTATTGATACAGCACCACCTGCCCCTGATTTGATGCCTCTAGGGATAAATGCAGCTGCCTGATAAGCATCTTCCCTCAGCATCTGATGGGCATATGGGGCAATATGGGATATTGTCACCAGACCGAAGCAAATCATTTAACCTGAATGAACCTCAGATTCTGTAGTTGTAGAATAGGTATACAAATGCCCTTCCCATCTGATTCCAGAGTTACTATAAATATTAAAAAATTTAAAAACATGAAAATATTTTGTAAACTAATATACCCTACCAAGGTGGTAATACCATTATGTCAGAAGTCACCTCATTTCCACTCTTAGTAGTTGTGTGGTCACAGGCAACTTTCTTAACCGCTCTAAAGCTAATCATGAGAGAAAATAATGTCATATCTTATAAGATTGTTTTGAAATTTAAATGAGATAACCAATTATAAATTGTTCAACACACTACCTAGCATTTGGTGGGGGTGGTAACTGTTAGCTTCCTCTTAGTTTTACAAGTAATTTTATAGGAAAGTTACTTAACCTCTCAACCACTCCGAATCCTAAAATTCCACAATTATGAGAATGATAATATCTGTGTAACAATTAAATATTCAGATACTTGTAAACTTGTCATACATATCAATATATATACTAGTATGGATATATATATATATATATACATATATATATATATATGAAATTCCAGGATATTATTATTTTGAAAAGAGCCTCTCCCTGAAATTATCTCTTACCCTGGAAAGAGTCTGAGTGAGAAACTGTTGTTCACTCTCCTGGGCACATGGGTGGCATATGATGTGTCCCATGTGACTTGGGTTTGGGCTCACCAGATGTTCAAGACTGATTCCATGCACCCAAAGGGGAGGCCCAGGCTGCTGCAGACCTTATCATGTACCTTCTGCATTGCTCAGGAAGGGAGGAGGACACATGGTCTCTGTGTTGGGTTGGGTGGGTCTTGTGGATGCTCAGAGCAGACTGATATTAATAACTGACATCTTTATGAGATTTGTGTCCAGCCTGTGTACACTGCTTGGGACCCGACTGCCTGGGTTTGAATCCTGGCTCCACCACTTGCACACTATAACTTGGGCACATTACTTTACTTAACCTCTTGTGCTCCTGTTTCATCTGAAAATAAAGATTAAAAAAACTAACTTCCTCACAGGGTTGCTGGAGGGATTGAATAAATGAATCCAGGTAAAATGTTTAAAGTAATACCGGACACATAGACAGTACTCAGTTAGGTTGATGATGATGATAATGATGATTAATATTTTCTTATAATGAGAAAGTTAGCTTCCAAAATCAGCATGTGACAAGGGAAAAAACTGACCCTGCAGAGGACCTTGCAAATCCCATACCAGGAAGCATTCTTGCAAGGTCTCTGTCTGGGACTTGAACTTGACCAGGGTTCCCAATGAATGTTGAAAATTGGTGTTTGTGGCCATGGGCCAAAATCCTCATCTAGTAATCAATTGGGAGCATGAGCTAGCTGAATACGGGGTGGAGAAGGACTATTCTCATGTTCCATGTAACAAGGAAATGCACTTAAAGATATTAGACTTGAAAAATCAAATGTGTTAACTGTATTAACTTAGCTGCTTTATTTTCTGCAAAAATAGAGAGAACTCTATTTAAATTCAGCTCCCTGAAGAACTAAAATCCTATATAATAAAGAGGTAATATGCAAATTGACCCTCACAAGATGGCTGCCTATGACCAGGCCGGCAGGGGGGTTAGTGAGGGACGACCAAACGACTGAACAAACAGGCTGCGTGTGGTGACCAGGCCGGCAGGGGGGTTAGTGAGGGACGACCGAACGACTGAACAGCAGGTTGCATGGGGCGACCAGGCCAGCAGGGAGGGCAGTTGGGGGCAACAAGGCTGGCAGAGGGGGGCAGTTGGGGGTGACCAGGCCAGCGGGGGAGGGGCAGTTAGGGGTGACCAGGCCAGCGGGGGGGGGAGGACAGTTAGGGGTGACCAGGCCAGCAGGGGGGGGCATTTGGGGGTGATTAGGCTGGCAGGGTGACAGTGAGGGGCAACTAAGCCAGCTGGGAGGGCAGTTGGGGGTAACCGGGCCAGCAGGAGAGGCAGTAAGGGGTGACCAGGCTGGCGGGGGAGGGGGGGGCAGTTAGGAGCGACCAGGCTGGCAGGGAGGGGGCAGTTGGAGGCGACCTGGCCGGCAGCAGGGGGCAGTTAGGGGTGACCAGGCAGGCAGGCAGGTGAGCGATTAGGAGCCAGCAGTCCCAGATTGTGAGAGGGATGTCTGACTGCTGGTTTAGGCCCGATCCCACGGATCAGGCCTAACCAACAGTCGGACATCCCCCAAGGTGTCCCGGATTGGAGTGGGTTCAGGCTGGGCTGAGGGGACCTCCCTTCCACCCCCATGCATAAATTTCATGCACCGGGCCTCTAGTAGTTTTATAATATCAACTAGGGGCCCGGTGCATGAAATTCGTGCACTGGGGAGGGGTCCCTCAGCCCAGCCTGCCCCCTCTCACATACTGGGAGCCCTCAGGGGATGTCTTTCTGATGGCTTAGGCCTGCTCCCCATTGGGAGCAGACCTAAGCCACAGTCTGGCCTCCCTTTGCGGGAGGCAACCAGGCTGATCAGGGGAAGGCGCCAGCCCCATCACCCCGCTGCTGCAGCCACTGCCAGTCACCGCAGCCACCAAGGTATTTTCATCAACACAGACTCCAGTCCCTTCACCATGAAAAAATGACAACTTTCTTTAAGCATTTTCAAGATGTGTCTTTCATAGGATATGACATTTCTTTCTTTATTTTTCTTTTTACCCTCACCTGAGGATATGTTTCCATTGATTTTTTTTCCCCTTCCTTCTGATCCCAGGCTCGGCCCCTGCCCAAGCCTAAAACCTCCACCCCAGGCTTTAGGCTTGGGAAGGGGTCCCCCCCCCCACCCGCCCCACCTCCGATCGCAGGATTGGCCCCTTCCCAAGCCTAAAGCTTCCGCCCCAGGCTTTAGGCTTGGGAAGGGGGGCCCCCCACCCCTCCGATCGCAGGCTCAGCCCCTTCCCAAGCCTAAAGCCTCCACCCAATGGCCAGCTGGGAGTGACCTGGGTGCCAAGGAGGTTCCCAGGACCCAGGTATGTATGCAAATTAACTGCCATCTTTGTTGGGTTAATTTGCGTACTCACTCTGATTGGCTGTGGGCATAGCAGAGGTACGGTCAATTTACATGTTTCTCTATTATTAGGTAAGATTTCTCAAACCTAAATTTTCTCAGAGATCCAGTGAGTCCAATAAGAGGTTATGGACACAGAGGCTGTGAAAACAGGCAATAGCTGCCATAGACCCACCTTAAGACATTGTAACCAGCTTCTCTTTAGGATAAATATAACTAGACAGGGTTCTCATCTCTCCATCCAGCTATGGCTATTGTATCCCTTATCATTAGAGAAAAAAAACAGATTTCACTCCTCAGCCTTCTTTCCCACAAATAGTGTGCCTACTATGTGCAAGACGTAGTGCTTAGGTGTTAAGAGATACAGTGATAAACAAGACAGACAATCCCCTGACTCTATGAGGCTGGCTTATGGTTGCAGGCAGAGGTTAAAAACGTTATCATTCAGTTATAATTACAATAAGTATTGTGTTGTGAAAGTACAATGGCTTATAAAAATATCATTGGGAAGCTGTTTTTAATAAGGGTCCTCTCTGAGGAAGTGACTTTTAGATGAGTAGGGGCAGAGACAGGAACGAATACTCCAGGCAGAGGAAGCCACAGATACAGAGGCCCTGAGGCAGGAATGACCATGGCATTTAAAGAGATAGCAGAAGGCCAGTGGAAGAGGTGCTCTGGGTGTAGCTGGCAAGGCAGGTAGAAGGTAGGTGGTCCCTGGACCATAAGAACTTGGTGAATGAAGGCTTATGGACAGGGGATTAATTAACATGATTGGATTTATATAGAATGTTCCATAAATGTTCTCTGGGCAATCTCATCTTCATCACAGCTTTAGTTACCCTTTATGCTGATGACTCCCAAATTCCTATCCCTATGCCAGTCGCCTGCTGAGCTCCAGACCTGTGTGTCCAGCTGCACAATGATCAGTTTGCTTATTTATAGCAGGAGGCAGGCGAACAGACAGATATGGAAGGAAGGGCCCTTCCAGTTCTAGAGTTATCTGCCTTTGGAGTTCATAGGAAGGAAGGATCACTTATGAAGAAGAGGTTGAGTTAAGCCTTAAAGGATGGTAGACTTTTCATGGGGCCCTTGGCTCTCTGCACCAAACTGGATTGCTTCCTTGGCAGCCTTTCTGGGGAACAGGCTAAGAGCACAGATCACCTATACCAGTGGTTGGCAAATTGCGGCTCACGAGCCACATGCGGCTCGCGAGCCGCGGTTTGCCGCTCTTTTGACTAATGAGTTTGCCGACCACTGGGATAGGGGCTTAATCACAAGAAACAACAACAGCCTATAATTATTGGAATTGAGAGTCTAGTCCAGTGGTCGGCAAACTCATTAGTCAACAGAGCGGCAAACTGCAGCTCGCGAGCCGCATGTGGCTCGCGAGCCGCAGTTTGCCGACCACTGACCTATACCATTCCTCAGAACTGAAGATTCAGACACACTTGCAAAATTCTATATGTAGATCACACAAAAATCAGTTGAACTAATTTGGGGTAGATGAAACTGACTTGCTGTCAGATCGCCATCATTGGACTGATAGTCACAAACCCAACTCCCCATGACAGCCTACAAGTTCTTCAGGTTCCGGCCCCAGCCACACCTCTGGCCTCCTCTCTTGCCCTGCCCTGCTGGACAGTCATGCTCCAGCCACAAAGAACCACCTGTATTCATCACCAGCAATACACTGTTCTTTAACTCTTCTCTTTCACCCTGTGGTGCCTACTATCTGGAATTGCCCTCCCTAAACTATCAGAACATTTACAACATTGTATAACAATTATGTAATTCTTCTCACCACCCAACAAGACTGCCTCTGTCATATTGAACTCTAAATATGTAGCACCTGGCAGAGGTTTTCAATAAATGTTTACTCAATGAATCAATGCGGCAGTGACTGAATGTCCAGTGGGATGATCTGTAAGCACCTCAAAGTCAGCATAACCTACCCAGACACATAAACATACACACCCATGCCCCCTAAACTAACCTAAGTAACTCTCTTCTGTGTTCCCACACTGCCCTTACACTCCTCTCCCCTTAAACATGTCATCATATTATAATCTGTTTCCTGGCTACTTCTATTAGACTGTGCCTCTCATGAGGTCAGAATCATATCTTTTATTTCGGTTTTGTAGCACCTGGCACAGTGCTCAGCACATAGTAGATGTTCCATAGTTGTTGGCTGAATGAATAAAAGAAGAAAAGATCCTGCTAGCTTTCTCCAGTGAGAACTTGTTTCTCCATTGTAAGATTTCCTTCAACTTAATCATCCAACCTTTCTACAGAATTTTTAAATTTCTGTTGTATTTTTCATTTCCAAGGGCTCTTTGATCTCTGAACATTCTATTTTTTACAGCATTCTGGAGATGTTCAGGGTGGTGTTGGAAGCAGTATCTTCTCTTATCTCTCTGAGAATACTGATTGCATGAAGTTTTTTCTGCTGTCTCTACCTCGTAAGAAATCCCAGAATCTATTTCTCATGGCCCTTTATATTCAGGCTGTTTCTTCTACCCTGTGGACATACCCAGGCTTGTTATGGAAAGTTCCTTAGCAGCTTGTGCCTCCTGTAACTGGATTGTTTCTGTTTCTAATGTCATCACAGGTTGCTCCCATCTATCTCATAAGCACTGTATATTCTCTGTCTCTAGGAAGACGTGTCCTATGAGGAAAGGACCTGTGAAGGCGGGAAGTTTGCCACAGTGGAAGTGACAGATAAGCCTGTGGATGAGGCTCTAAGGGAAGCAATGCCCAAAGTCATGAAGTATGTGGGAGGCACCAATGACAAGGGTGAGTGTCCCTGAAGGGTGTGGCTCTGGTCTCAGAGGCGAGCCTTACATGGTCTTCACTTCATTAGTGGAAAACCCAGGGAGGGGCCACAGTGCACCTGTCACTACCTGTTTCAGTGACGTGAACTTGCTGCACTGACCTCTGCCCAACCAACCGCTCACTCTGTATATACCTGTTTTAGGTTGGTTTATTTGGTTTTTTTAATGTTTCCATTGATTTTGAGAGAGAGAAAGGGAGAGGGAGAAGGAGAGAAACATTGACCAGTTGCCTCCCGCATGCACCCCTACCAGGGATTGAGCCCGTAACCTGGGCATGTACCCTGACCAAAATCGAACCAGCCACCTTTCCATGCACTGGATGACGTTCAGCCAACTGAGCCAGCCAGGGTGGTTTGTTGTTGTGTTTTAACCGTACGGTGCTTATCACGTCTTTGGATTGGTGAACTCGGTGAAGTGTGCCCACGGTAAGTCAAGCCACAAAGAGAGGGCCAGCCTCTGACTTGAGATCTTAACTCCCAGAATGGAAATCTCCAGTCAGCCCCCTGGTAGCTCAGTGTCTGAGGGGTCCTGAGAGTCAGTGAGTGATGACTATGGCAGATCCCTGACAATGGAAGGGTCTGAGGATTCTAAAGCTGTCTCACTCCTAAAGACTGGGCAGTTGGTATGGGCTACTTTTCTACTTTAAAATGATAGGCCTGAAGTTTCCACAGACCTGTTAGCATATAAACCACATTTAAATATGAATTTAATTCTTAAACTCTCTAATTTCAACTATACTTTGGAATCACTAAAAACTTAAAATGTGTCAGAAAGCAAGGTGAAAAAAAGAGATGGCATGGTTAATTTTTAGGGTAGTTCTCAAGCTGATCATCTAGAAGGCTAGAAACTGGTATTAACCTTAGCTACATTTACTAGGACCACAGTAATCAGGCTTTGAACAATAAGCTGACCCATAGGAGGTCAAGAAGAAGTCTTTTTCTTCTTAACATTAGCATAACATATTTTATAAGAGAATATGTGTAAAAATTATAAAACTCATTAAAGAAAATCTTGAAAATCACAGAACAGCACCCCTCATCCATCTTTTCTAATACAATCATTGTTGTCTTTTGAATGTATTTCTTTAGGGCTCCTTAATAGGCTTTTTAAATATAATCATAGTGTTTGTGTAATCGTATATCCTGCTTCTGTTACTTATTTCATCACTATTTTCCACTGTTGTGAAATAGTCTTCTTCAGCATAATTATTACTAGCTACATTGTACTGCATCATGTGCCTATAGTTTATTAGGACATATTCCTATTTTGAGCCTATTTATATGGCTTCCAGTTTCTCACAATTATAAATTCCGCTGCAATGAATATCCTGTTACTAATAGCCTTTTCCGTATTTTGGGTATTTCCTTAAAACTGACATTTAGATAGGAAGTAATTAAGTACTGATAATATTTACGGTTTTGATATATATTACTAAATAATTTTTTCTAAGAGAGTTGAATTACTACGCCCCTACTTCCAATATATGCAAATTGGAGGTCTTTTGTGTGTATGAAGTGTGCTCACCATATTTTTTTGATGCCTCAAGTGTTTATTATTAATTTCATGACCAGAAAATATTGTCATGAAAGGAGAAGGAAACTAGCAGATTTTCACAGGCCTGAGCAAGTCCTGTCTCTCCATCCCACCTCACTCCATGGGCTTTTCTGTTTGCAGGAATTGGGATGGGGATGACAGTCCCCATTTCCTTTGCCGTGTTCCCCAGTGACGATGGCTCCCTACAGAAGAAAATCAAAGTCTGGTTCCGGATTCCAAACCAGTTTCAGAGCAACCCGCCCGTTCCCAGTGACAACAGCATTAAGATCGAGGAGAGGGAAAGCATCACTGTCTATTCCACGTAAGGAGACATTCTTTAGGCATCCAAGGGGGTGCTTGAATCATCCGCAGTGAGCATTTGCATTACATCTATATTTTTTCTAGCTCTACTGAGATATAATTGACATATAACATTGTATTGCTTTAAGGTGTACACACAATGCTTTGATAAACGATTACCACAATAAGTTTAGTTATCATCCATCATCTGACATAGTTACAAATTTTTTTTCTTGAAATGAGAACTTTTAAGGTCTACTCTCTTAGTAACTTTCAAATATACAATACAGTATTGTTAACTGTAGTCATCTTACTGTACATTACATCCCCGGAACTAATTTATCTTACAGCTGGGAGTTTGTACCTTTTCACCACCTTTGCCCATTTCTCTGCCCCTCCCCCTTACCTGTCAACTACCAATATGTTATGTGTATCTATGAGTTCTTTTTCTTTTTTTAATTCCACATATAAGTGAGATCGTACAGTATTTGTCTTTCTCTGTCTGACCTATTTCATTTAGCCCAATACTCTCGAGATCCACCCATGTTGTCACAAATGGCAAGATTTTCTTCTTTTTTGTGGCTGAATGATATTCCATTTTATAGCTATACCACATCTTCTTTATCCATTTATCAGCAGATGGATACTTAGGTTATTTCCAGATCTTGGCTATTATAAACAACTAGAGGCCTGGTGCACGAAATTCATGCATGGGTAGGGTCCCTAGGTCTGGTCGGCAATCAGGGCCAATCAGGGCCTTCTGCCTGCTGGCCGGTGCCTCCCTTCCCCAGATGCTGGTGGGGCCTTCCTTCACTCTGTGCTGCCGCCTGGTGGTCAGCACACGTCATAGTGAGTGATCGAACTCCTGGTCTCCCAGTTGAACTCCAGAGGGGACACTTTGCATATTAGCCTTTTTATATATATATGTTGCATTGTACATGGGGATTCAGATATCTCTTCAAGGTAGTAATTTTATATCCTTGGGATATATACTCAGACATGGAATTATTGGATCATGCTAAAGTTCTATTTTTAATTTTTTGAGGACTCTCCATACCATTTCCACAGTGGCTACACCAATTTATATTCCCCCCAACAGTGCACAAGAGTTCCCTTTTCTTCACATCCTCAATGCTTGTTTGTTATTTCTTGTCTTTTGGATAATAGCCATCCTAATAGGTGTGAGGTCATATCTCATTGTGGCTTTGATTTGTATTTCCCTGATGATTAGTGATATTGAGCACCTTTTTACATACCTTTTGGCCTTTTGCATATCTTTTTTGGCAAAATGTCTATTCAGATCCTCTGCCCTTTTTTTAATCAGATTGGTTTTTTTTTGCTATTCAGTTTTTTATATACATGTGTTCCAAAAATTGTATACTAGTACACACTTTAACAGCTGATAGCTCAGTTTTGAAAATGAAATGTATTTTAATACACACTGCCTTTATCATTATTCAAAGTGTGTATATACATTTTGGGGGGACACCCTATATTTGGATATTAACCCCTTACCAGAATTGCAAATATTACTCCTTTTCAGACTTGCCCCTTATCAGATTTAACCTCTCCTCAGATTTGGCTCTTACCAAATTAACCCCTTATCAGATTTGCAAATATTTTCTCCCATTTGGTAGGTTGCCTTTTCATTTTGTTGATGGTTTTTTTGCTGTGCAGAAGCTATTTAATCTAATGTAGTCCCACTTGTTTATTTTTGCTTTTGTTTCCTTTGTTTTTGCTGTCAAATATAACCATTGCCACACTGATGTCAAGAAGCTTACCACCTGTGTTTTCTCCTAGAAACTTTACATTTCAGGTCTTATGTTTGAGTCTTTAATATCTTTAAGTTGATTTTTGTATATGGTGTAAGATAGGGGTCCAGTTTCAATCTTTTGTATGTGCTGTCCAGTTTTCCCAACATCATTTATTGAAGAAACTATCCCATCCTCATTGTATATTTTTTACTCCTTTATTGTAAATTAGTTGACCATATATGCATGGATTTATTTCTGGGTTCTCTATTTTATTTCATTGATCTATGTATCTATTTTTATGCCAATACCATATTGTTTTGATTACAATAGGTTTGTAATATCGTTTGAAGTCAGGAAATATGTGATACCTCCAGTTTTGTTCTTCTTTTTTCAAGATTTCTTTGGCTATTTAGGGTCTTTTATGATTCCATACCAATTTTAAGATTGTTTTTCCACTCCTGTGAAAATTGGGGTTTTGAAAGGGATTGCATTAATCTATAGATTGCTTGGGTAGTATGGACATTTTAACAATATTCTTACACTCTATGAGCGTGGATTATCTTTCCATTTATTTGTTTCTTCTTCAATTTCTTTAATGTCTTACAATTTTCAGTGTACAAATCTTTCACCTCCTTAGTTAAATTTATTTCTAGATTTTATTCTTTTTGATGCAATTGTAAATGGGATTCTTTCTTAGTCTCACTTTCTAAATTTAGATTGTTGATTAAGTAAGAAATACTAAATCCAAACAATTTCTCACTTCCCTCAGCCTACAGCACACAAACGTTTGCATTGTATCTGAATAAATACCTTTGTCAGTTGACAATTGACTTGACTATAGAGAATATCCCTTCAGTTTAAGCTGAACATTAGCCACAACAAGGTTCTGGGAGACTCAGAAAAAAGCTTAAGTCAAGCTGTAGTTTGGGGTCATAAATACATAGGAGGCATAAGGCTGGGATACCTCATTTTTACCTCACACTTCCCTAAATGCTGCAAGGGCAGGGAGTATATACCAGAACTCTTGGTGGTTTATGATCTGTGGTCCTTTGAGCAGAGCACACATGCATGCGATTTTCATCCTCGTCCTGTTTCCAGGGCCTCATTTGTGGCCATGTTCCCGTGACTGCAGTGAATAACAGGTGCAAATGGTTGCATGCTCTTATTCTTTGGACCCCAACCTCCCCTTAGAAACCAAGTCTTTTCTAGATAATCAGTGACTATTTGTTAAAATCCTACAGTGTGATGGGTACCCAACCATGTATAGACCGACTACTAGTTACCATAGAACAACCTCAGGAGTTTCACCACTAGTTACCATAGAACAACCTCATGAAAAATAAATATACAATCAGTCTTGCACTGGACAGTTTTAGTCCACTCGCAGGGGGGCCTCCAAACTTAGTTATTTGGCAGACTTGCTCCAACTCTACACCTGAGGGTGCAGTTTTCTCTGTAGAGGATGCATACTGATACTGTGAGCGTGGCTGAACTGGGCAGTTAGTCCAGGAGACCCAGGGCCCCCCAAAGGACACTGAGTGTACTACAGCTGGGCAGCAATAAATGGAGACCCCCCAACTCTTCTACTCCAATCTTCATTCAGACTCTCCAGCCTTCACTATAGAGGCTGCAGAGAAAGCAAACTCTAATTAAAGAATATCTTTCCAGTGCAGGGACTAGGGTGGGGAAGTGAGGCACCTGTGATGCAAGATTTAAGGAGGCACTTACTCTCAAGTTGTCCAATCACAGGATTGGCACTGAGAGTGAGTACCTCCTTAAATCTTACACACTAGGTGTCTCAGCTGTCTCACCCTACTTCCGCTCCTCTTCTCCATTCTCTTTCCTGCATCTTGGGAGGCAGCCTGATGCAATATAATGAACAGTTACATTTTAGTATAGTTTGAATTACAGGATGATGCTTGTGAAGTTTTTAAGACTTCTTTCCCCATCCATTAAGTACTGATACTATCATCTACCTCATAGGATTATTGTTAAAGAGTGTCTTTCAACCAAGATGGCGGCATAGGTAAACACCTAAATGGCTGCCTCGCACAACAATATCAAAACTACAACTAAAAGACAAAACGGACACCATCCAGAACCACAGGAAAGCTGGCTGGGTGGAAATTCTACAACTAGAAGGAAAGAGGAAAGCACATTGAGACTCAGAGGAGCTGCAAAAGGCTGAGGTACGGAGACACGTGCAGAGAGGACGGGCAGCTGAGTGCATGGGCAGCTGAGTGCACGGGCAGCGGAGTGCGCAGCTGGCTTTCTAAAGCGGGAGGGAGACAGAAGCTCCCGACTACACTGAACTCCAGTTCCAGGCAAGTTTCTGGGAATCCAGACTCATTCGGGGAGAAACTGGACTGTCTGGCAGTGGGCGAAACTTGAAGGAGGCTTTCTCTCAGAGGTGCTTGCAGCAATTACCAAGGGACACTGAGACGCAGGGGCCTCATAGGGCAGGGCTGACAGAAAGCCAAGGCTGCCTGCTCCACCCTGAAACTCCCCCCCATCCAAGCTGAGCACAGAGGCTTTTGCAATTTTGCAAGTCTTGTCTCATAAAGGTGTCTCCAGCACAGAAGTTCTCCCATCATAGACACAGCTGATCCTCACAGCCAGTTGGCCTGGAGGTTAATTCCTCCCAGTGATACCAACAACAATCAAGACTTAACTACAGCCTTAGCTGGTTTGGCTCAGGGGATGGAGCGTCGGCCTGCGGACTCAAGGGTCCCAGGTTCGATTCCGGTCAAGGGCATGTACCTTGGTTGCGGGCACATCCCCAGTAGGGAGTGTGCAGGAGGCGGCTGATCAATGTTTCTCTCTCATCGATGTTTCTAACTCTCTATCTCTCTCCCTTCCTCTCTGTAAAAAATCAATAAAATATATTAAAAAAAAAAAAAAGACTTAACTACAACAAGGCTGTGCACACAGTCCACAAAGGGGTGCACCAAAAGTGTCCACCTCAGGTAACTGAGGGAGGCTGAGCCACTGGGCCCTAGAGGACACCTACCATACAAAGCTACTCTACCAATCAGGGAAGCAGTGAAAATGCGGAGACAAAGAAACAGATCACAAATGAAAGAAATGGAGAAAAGAAACGACTGGATATAGAGTTCAAAACCACAGTTATAAGGTTTTTCAAGAATTTCCTAGAAAAGGCTGATAAATTTAGTGAGACCCTCAAGGATATGAAAAAGGACCAACTATAAATTAAACATACACTGACTGAAATAAAAAATGTTATACAGAGACCTAACAGCAGACTAGAGGACCGCAAGAATCAAATCAAAGATTTGAAATACAAAGAAGCAAAAAACACTCAACCGTAAAGCAAAAAGAAAAAAGAATCCAATAATTTGAAGATAGTGTAAGGAGCCTCTGGGACAACATCAAGCATACCAACATCTGAATTATGGGGACGCCAGAAGAAGAGAGAAAGCAAGATACTGAAAACGTATTTGAAGAAATAATGACCAAAAACTTCCCCCACCTGGTGAAAGAAATAGACTTACAAGTCCAGGAAGTGCACAGAACCCCCAAGAAAAGGAATCCAAAGAGGACCACACCAAGACACATCATAATTAAAATGCCAAGAGCAAAAGACAAAGAGAGAATATTAAAAGCAGCAAGAGAAAAACAGTTAATTACCTACAAGGGAGCACCCATACGATTGTCAGCTGATTTATCAACAGAAACTGTGCAGGCCAGACGGGAGTGGCAAGAAATATTCAAAGTGATGAATAGCAAGAACCTACAACCAAGATTACTCTACCCAGCAAAGCTATCATTCAGAATTGAAGGGCAGATAAAGAGCTTCACAGATAAGAAAAAGCTAAAGGAGTTCATCACCGCCAAACCAGTATTATATGAAATGCTGAAAGGTATTCTTTAAGAAGAGAAAGAAGAAGAAAAAGGTAAAGATAAAAATTATGAACAACAAATACATGTCTATCAACAAGTGATTCTAAAAATCAAGTGAATTAAAAATCTGATGAACAGAATAAACTGGTGAATATAACAGAATCAGGGGCATAGAAAGAGAGTGTACTGACAATTCTCGGGGGGAAAGGGGTGTGGGAGGTGCAGGAAGAGACTGGACAAAAATCGTACACCTATGGATGAAGACAGTGGGGGGGGGGGGAGGTAAGGGCAGAGGGTGGAGTGGGAACCGAGGGGAGGGGAGCTATGGGGGGAAAAAAGAGAAACAATTGTAATAATCTGAACAATAAAGATTAATTAAATTAAAAAAATAAAAAGTGTCTTTCAGTATTTACTAAGATGCTATTTATAAGTTACTTAATGTTTATGACCTGTAATACGTCTCAGTAATATTTCTTTCCCTTCTTATTCCATAAGGAATTAGGTTGATGATTAAATTTGTTCACATTAGACTCTAAGCAGGTGGGCCTGGTTTCTAATTCAGGGGTGGGGAACCTTTTTCCTGCCAAGAGCCATTTGGATATTTATAACATCATCCGTGGGCCATACAAAATTATCAACTTAGAAACTAGCCTGCTATATTTGGTCAAACATTTAATTAACTCACCCCTAATGCCTTGGCAGGGCCAGACCAAATGATTTTGTGGGCCTTATACATCCCATGGACCGGATGTTCCTCACCCTTGTTAATCATATATATGACCAGACCCAGGATAATGAGTTGGTACGATATTTTTTCATTTGTCTTTAACATTTTAGTATGGAAACTTTCCAACTAATAATAAGATAGCAGGAATAAGATTATGAACCCCTATGCACCCATCACTCACCTTCAATAATAATTATCTCAAGGCCAGTTCTGTGTCATGTGTACCTTCACAACTTCCACCCAGTCTCTACTCTGGGTCAGTTTTAGGTGAATTCCAGATATTGTATTATTTCATTTGTAAATATTTCAGTGTGACTGCTGAAGACTCTTAAATAATCAGACTAACGTATTACTCCTAAAATTTTAGCAGTCATTCATTAATGTTATAACAATATAAATCATCCAGTGTTCAAATTGCTCCCATATCTCATTTGTTTTTTAGTTTGTTTAAATCTGGATCCAAATAAGATCCATCCATTTCAATTGGTTGGTACACCTTTTACATTTTTATTCATCTGTAGCTTTTCTCACCACCACACCTTTTCATTCTTTCCTGCTGTTTATGGATCGTTCGTCCTATTGTTTTTCATGGTCTGAATTCATGGTTGCCTTTTTAACATGTCCCTCTGTCCCCTGCGTTGCCTGTAAATTAGTAGTTGGAACTAGAGGCATGATTAGATTCAGGTTTTTGCCAGGATATTTCACTGGTGGTGTTGTATTCCTCCACACTGGCTCATAACATCTGATTGCCTCTGTTTTTGTGATGTTAGTGATGGAGTTCACTCTTACCTAGATGCCTTGTCTCACCGGAGGTTGTAAAATGATAATGTCCTCTATTTTTCCCTCTTCATGTATTAGCTGGAGTCCTTTGATAAAGAAAAATTTCCCCTTATCTACTATTTAATTCCCGTGAGATAGAAAAAACAAGATGCCTTCTCTTTAGCATGATACCTTCTCTTCGTTAATCAGTTTTCAGAATGATGATTTCATTCCTTAGCAGCCTCCAGAGGTGAGGTAGTGTTGCCCTCTGGTATGTTTCAAGCACACCTTGGCATTTCTTGTTCTACAGCTGGAATTAGCCATTTCGCTAAGGAACCCTGGTTCCTTATGGTGGGATAAGGTATCTATTAAAAGGTACTATTAAAGCCAGGTCTGTGGAAGTTTCCTTTCAATTCTCTGAAATCTAAACAGATGAAAGTAACAAAATGGTGTGCAGCCTTGCTCAGTGAATTTTTTTTAACCTAACCTACAGTCTTAAGTTGGCATACAAACATTCCTCAACTAGCCACTTGGTGTCGCTGCACAGTCACATGTGCATTTAAGAGTACCTTAGGGTGGAAGGCAGAATGAATGAGGTAGTAGATGGTAAAAACCCTATTTCAAATATACCATAAGTGCATTAGATGACAAAATTCGTTCTAAAAGGAAAGTCTGGTGTCCTGAATTCAGTCTTCCTGTTCTATGACCTTGTGAAGGATGTCCACAAAGGGATTATACATTTATTCACAGTATTCATTACAAGTGCTTTTAAAATGAATAGAAGGCTATGAAAAAATAACACTATCAGAATATTTTTCATTTTCACAAAAGACCATAGAATTATCCTTACACTTAGATGAGTAGCCACATCCCACCACACTGCCCTCCCTATGTTGTCTGTAAAGACCACTTAGGTTAAAGCTCAGCCTCCTCTACTCATTTCAGCACTGGGTTCTCAAGAGAGACTAACAGCAGCAGAGGTCTGATAGTTTTAATGAAACTTCCATGGTTTTAATGAAATGTCTGGGTATAAAGGAAAGGGTTGGACACATGGAGATCATTGTCAGGGCAACCTGTCCTTGAGTCCTAGCTCTACCACTTAATGGCTAGAACTTTTTGCTTGTTATTGAGCCTCTGTGTGCCTCAGTTTCTCATCTGTAAAATGGGGTTGTTGTGAGGATGGAATATGATACCTGTAAATGCCTACACAATGCTAGACGTGAGGTAAACACTCAGGAAATGTTCTCTACTTCTTGACTTCACCTCCCTCTGAGATTAGTTTTCTTAGAATTAACAACAAAAAGGTCAAGTTACTGCAGGTACACTTGAGTTCAAACCTCAACTCTAATAATTGAGTTTTTATAACTTTGGGCTTTCTGATCTATAAAATAGAATGTATGTTGCATTGTTGTGAGGGTCCAGGGTCTTGATCCTTGTCTTCCCTGCATTTCTCTATTTTTCCTTCTTCCCTAAAGATCGTAGTCCCCTTCCATAGTATCACTTGCTGCCCTTTCATCAGTAACACTCCAACCTGACCTCTGTCCATCTCCCTTGAATGTCTTATTATTCTTGCACTTATCGTGAAGACTGAGGCAGGGCATTTACACATTCATTCATTCATTCATTTTAAAAAATCACATATTCATTTTTTACTTACTCTGTACCAGGAATTGTTTTAGGTCCCAAGCAAAGGGACTGCTCCTTGAAGTGGGAAAAACATCACAAAAGAAACAAATGTCTCAAGATATTTCGGGACTGTGTTGTTTCAGAGATAAGAACTGGTATCTGGATTGAAATTATAGGAAAGCATATTTCTATTCAAAAATAAAAACATTCTGGCATAAGGTATCTATCAGTAAAATGGACAGATGATGAGGCAATAAGTTCTTGCCCTGGAGGAATTCAAGTACCATCTGGACAGACATATGACAATTATGCTATGTAATATTTGTACTAAGTGGGAAGTTTGGTTCAATTTGACAAATGTTTATTGAGTACCTCTGATACGTAAGCCTACCTTACCTCCAAGAGTCCTGTCAGTGATAAGATGCTATTTCTAAAACCTAATCACCTAGAATTTAAATTAATCACCATAAATTAATCACCCCCAACTCGTCAATTGTCCCACCAGTCTTTTATAAATGATGACATTTCTGGGTGGATGAGCCCAAGTCTACCATTTTCTCCCGAGCACCAGCCTTACATTCCTGCTCACCAGGAGGTATCACCACATCTACTTCCTCAGCCATCTTCCACATCAACATGTCTGAGATGGAACTCAGCTTTCCTCCCCAAACCTGATCCCCATCTTACGGAAGGTCCCCTCCATCCTCCTACCCACCCTGTTCAAATGTCATCCTGACTCCTTCACCTAATTATTGGGCAAGTTCTAGTCACCTCCTAGCTGGTCCTTCCTTCCATCCACACTGCCACAGGTCTTCATCACCTCTTGTCTACACTACTACCATGGCCTCCTGATTATTTCTAGTTCTTCCACCTCTGCCCTTTCTAAGGTGTCCTTTGATCACGGCCAGCTGGAAGAACAGGACCGATCACACTACTTCCCCCTGCTGCTCAGCTCTGGCTGTGGGCCTCGGCCTGCCTCTAACCCAGGTACACATTAAGGCTGGGACCACGGCCAAGCTAGTCATAAAATGCTCCTTCGCCATGAGTAGGGGAATGGGTTAACTTTGGATTGGGTCCCCAAATGCTTGACCAGGGAGGGAAGCCTAGTAAAAATGCTTTGATGTGGCATTTACTGCCCTCCACACATAGCCCCACTCCACTGTCCACCTGATCTCAGAGCATCTCACCCCCACTTCCCAACAGCCCCCCAAACACACATACAGTGTCCATTTCCACTCACACTCACGCAGCTCCTCTCAAATGTTCTCCCCAGTCTCTGCTTATTGGAAGCTCTGAGAGGACAGGAATTTTTGTCATATTCTTTATTGCTAGCATTAAGAAGAGATACTTAATAATAGTTGCTTAATATCTCATCTTTCATAATGCCTTCCCTTCTTATTCAAAGACAGATCATTTCCTATTGCCCACCATTCTGTTTGTGCCTTTTACAAAACTCCATTCTAGTGCCTTCTGCCCTGTATCATCTTTATGTCTTTCTGTCCCAGCCACTAGTTAGACCTCGCCAGGGCGAAAAGACATCTTTATCATCTTTACAGCTGTGCGGTATCTAGCTTGTGCTTTGTGCTCAGTGATGCTCAGCTCACTAAGCTTGATTCAACTTGATAGAAGGACATGTGTTATGGTGTTAAGCCTCTTTCTGTTAACATGAGATTGTCAGCTGCTAGTCTTACATTTCTTTGGTCTGGCACAGAGCTACATGCCAGACTCTCCACAAATCTCTGTTGACTTGTTGATTGTTAAAGTTTTAAACCAAGTTGGATGGTCAGGCTTAGAGTCATTTTATTTTTCTTTCTTCCCCACTGCCTGCCTGCAGCAGACACTCCCTGAAAGACAACACATTAGGATTTTTTGCATCCTTGAGCCTGCATCATCTCCTCCCCCACTCCACCTCCAACTCCTCCAGCCCTTTTTAGTCAGTGTCTTTTGTGTTTCTGGAATCCAAGACAGGTGTTAGCTCCTTGGTTCCCATGGTAACCAAAAGTCTTTGTTAGGAATGCTGAGCTCTGATGCTGGGTGAGATAAAATACAGTGCCCCCAGGAGATCTTCTTTGAAGATAGAGACTGAGACTTGTTAATAGGCTTACAAAAATAATGTATAGACTTCATGTTTATTTCCTTTGAGAAGCTCAAGGCACTTTACGAGCATGCCGTAACTCATACTCACACATGTGGGTGAATTTGGAGAGCTGTGCGCACTGTGTTGTTACCCTCCGAGTACAGCTTGGAAGCTGAGGCGGGGAGGAATGAGGGAGCTCATCCCAGAACACAAACGAGGCAGCCAGAGCTGGGCTTCCTGCATTTATCAGGGTTATGTGCCTGGTAGGGTTTGGTCCTCTGGCTTGTCCATGCACTTCTGTGACATGGTTAGATTGGCAGGAAGGGGAACACAAGCATCTGTTCCATAGCCCTCCTAGCTTTGCTTGTTTCTAGTAGAAGGCTCCCAGGATGAAGCAATAGTGAAATTTTTATGCTCATTACCAGCATCTCAATCCACTGGAGGGTAAATATAAACAGTTGGGATGTTTTTTCCAATAATGAACTTAAGGGAACCCCAAATGATGGCATTCTGTGTTTCACTCCTCTGCCAATCTCCTTGTACCTCTCAGACAACTTCTCGGGGTCCTTGGCCAAGTCCTCAGTCTTCCCACCACTTGGGGACTAGGATTCCCAAAAGCAGTTTACTGATTCTGTTTGCTCACCATCTATGCCTGGTCTCCCTCCTTACCACGACTATAACTAGCACCTCATTGGTGACTCCCACATTTCTCTCATCTATTTCCCAAATCGATAGCTCTGACTCCAGTTCTTCCCCAAATCTAAGGAGATTTTCACAGTGCCTGCCACATACTTAGGTACATAATAATTGTTGCATGAATGTATTTTACAGTGGCAACTTCATATCAGCATGCCACAAACCAAATTATTAACCCTCCCAACCCTCCTTCCAAAGTGACTGTTCAGCCTAGAACCCCTAATCTGGCTAGTGGCATCAATCCATCCAGAGGCTTAACTGGAAGCCCTGGACCATCCCAACTCCCCTCTTCCCATCCCCCCAGTCCCCACCCATCCAGGCACCTTTCAAATTTGCCTTTGTCCAGGCCTTTGTCATCTCATAATTGGCTGTTCCTGGCCTCCAGTGACTCCATTTCTCCTATCCCTCCACTGCCACCAGAAGTATCAGTCCGAAGTACAATCTGATCCTATTTGCCCCTTTATAAGTCTACCTTTGCATCTAGGGTAGGGTTCAACGTCCTTAGCATGGCATTCAAGACCCTTCACAATGTACCTCCAGTCAATCCATGTATCCTGTTTTAATTCCCTCTACTGTCCCCTCAATATGTACTTCCAGTGTTTATTATATGTGAACATGGAGGCAAGCAGACTTAAGTGCTACCATCTTTAGGTCTGTCAACCCGAAGACAGTAACTTCCGTTGTTTATCCCAGAATTGTTCATCTACCAAGGAGTCTAATATGTGTCAGGCAGTGTGTTAGGTGCTCAGGATACACCAGTGAACAAAAAGTGACAAAGATCCTTGCCTTTGTGGAGCCTGTATTCTTTCAGGGAACTCAGACCATAAGCTATGAACACAATGAGTAAAGAAAATGATCAAAGGAAGAAGAAAGAGGAAGGGAAGAAGGTTTATAAGATTAAACAGCGTTTTGAGATTAGATCTAATTGAGAAGGTGAGGTTGCTAATGGAGTTTGTTCTTTATTATTAGGCTCTCTTCCTGTGTCATATACTACTGTATATGAACATCATGTCCCTCACCTCTGGAGTCAGGGGATTGAATCGTTGTTCTGAGCAAATTATGAAATAACAATAATAGCTACATTTTCCTGTGACAGGAGCTTACTATGTGAAAGGCACTGGGCTGAGCAGTCTGTATAGTCTTTTCTCCTTTAAGCTTTACAACAGCCTTTGAAGATTGATACTATCCTCCCTATTTATCAGATTACAGACCGAAGATTAGAGAAATTAAAGCATTTGCCCAAGCCCATGAGCTAGAAAGTAGCTGAGGCAGGAGTTGAGCACACAACTAGCCATTTTGCCTCCAACTGACAAATGAAGAGAGTTGAGAACCACTCCTTTGGATGTTTCCCAAAACCAGTAGCTTAAAGAGCCAACACCATCAAGAGAAAAATTTAGTATCACAGCATGAGAAGGGCTACAGAGAACACTCAACACCTGCTCCCACATCCAGCATCTGATTATTTTCAGACAGATGGTTCTCAGCCTCAGTGTAAGCTTTTATTGCCAGAAAAATACTTCCTTCATGTCCATCCTCTGTCTACTAATCCAGTTTCCTCTCATTTGAGCCTCAATGAAGCTAGAGCTCAACTTTTTTCCTGCCTCATAATTTTTCTTCGATATATATGAAGAGCCAAGCCTCCTCTATTCCAAATTGGCCTCAGCTCTGTCCACGTTCTGTAGCTGTTGTCTAGACATTATAATAACCAATCTCTTAAAGATGAAATCCTGGGTGTTTTCACATCAAATAGCCCTGTAATCAACGTGCTGAATGCTTGTGGAGCATGACTAACCACTTATAAAAGAGCAAAGCATGAGTCAGAGAACCCCACCAAAAATAATGCATTTGGCCTAATCTTGGCCTGATGCAGATTCAGACTTCTGAGTCATAAAGCTCATTAGAAATGGGAATGAATTTGACTCTCATAAAGATTTTAGGGCAACACAGATTTAAAGTGGTATATTTAGGGTAGGCCACAGGATGAATTTTGGAGCGTAGGCAGATGACGTAAGGAGAGAATAATAATCTTGAAAAGAGAGGCTTTATTGCTTTCCTGTTCCCACCTTCTGCCATCAGGAGAAAAGCCTGATTTAGGGAAAGTCTCTTTATTTACTAGGAAAAGAAGGCTTCCGTGATTTGAGCAGGGGAAGGGATTTATTAGAAGCCATTTCTTTCTTTGGGCATGCTTAAAGCTTGCCGAGGGGCTCTCCAAAGCTTCCTCAGGTCCCTGCCTTTGGCAGCTCTGTTTTTTAATAAAGCTGGCTGTTGCTTCTCACTGCCGTGAGGTGCTCACTCATTAGAAAACTGCTCTGCTATGGGAGAAATGTTACCTACAGCCGCACCCTGACTCCCCTTGATCCTTCCTCCTTCCCCAGCTGGAGATAGAGGCCGAGAAAAGGAGCCCCTGGGCAGTAGAGGGAGCTAGAGAAAAGGGTGTGCCTTGGGGCAGAAGGTCAGCCTGCCATCTAGGGGAAATTTCAGTGAGGGAAGGGGAAGCTCACATTTCCTATGGAACTACTCTGTTTCAGGCTCTGCATTAGAGTTTTTCACATCCATTATTGCACTTAATGCTCATAAAAGCCTTGGAGGAAAAAGAAAACATATCCCACTTTTACAAATGAGGATCTGAGGCTCAGAAAGCCCAAATCTACTCATCTAGGAAGTTCACAATCTCACCATAGTAATGTGATTGTCATAAGTGTGATGTGTGACCTTTATTGAAAGATCCCCCTCTCTCAGAGACCATGTCCTTTCTTAACCAGCCCCTTGCTCTTGTACCCTCAGGCAGTTTGGGGGTTATGCCAAGGAAGCCGACTACGTAGCCCAAGCCACCCAGCTACGCACCGCCCTGGAGGGCACAGCCACCTACCGAAGTGACATCTACTTCTGCACTGGGTATGACCCGCCTATGAAACCCTATGGACGTCGCAATGAGGTCTGGCTGGTGAAGACATGAGTCGTTCAGAGCCAGCACTTCAGGGATGTGTGCTGGGTCCACTCACTGGACGAGCAGGAGGAGCTTCGAACTGCAACTTCAGCTCAACCGACTTTCCTTCAAAGCCAGTTACTGCCGATTTTCTGAAATAAGCATGTTCAATACACTAGGGCTCTTTTCCTCGTGGTGGGAAATACAGCAGAGATAGGCCCCAGCAGCATTTTCCCAGCTATCTGGGTTCCAAAAAATTGATATTTTAAAATTATCGAATCTGTATTTCTGTGATTGAGGGGGGAATGTAATTTGTGTGTGATCTTTAATCTGTGATTCTTATAAGAGCTTTGTCTAAAAAGAAACTAAAAATAAAGTTATTTGTCTTAAATAGCTAAGACAAATCCAAGTATAATTATTTCAAGATTCTACAATCCATGGTTGCCAGAGGGGAAGGGATTGGAGGGCTGGGTGAAAAAGGAAGGGATTAAGTACAAATTTGTAGTTACAAAATAGTCATGGGGATGTAAAAGGACAGCATAGGGAATATAGTCAACAATATTGTAATAACTACCTATAATGCCAGGGGGATATTGGAAACATTGGGGGGAACACTTTGTAAAGTATATGATTGTCTAATCACTATGCTGTACATCTGAAACCAATAGAAAACAATATTGAAAGTAAACTGCCATTGAAAAATAAAAAGTGATTTTACCATCTTATACTAGTAGGTAATACAGTTATGAGTATTACTGATGGTGTTTACTGTGGCAGGAATCCAATATTTAGAATTCCAAAATCCTTCCGAATGTAAACCCAAAGATCCTGGGGTAGGAGGAGGACATGCACCAGACTTGGGGCCAAAAATGCAGCTGCAGGAGCCTTAGGTCATGTCAAGGAGTTTGAATTTTATCCTAAGAAAAATGACAAGTCGATGGCTTTGAGCAGGAACATGGTATCTTCATGTGTAAGAGGGAAAATTCTGCCTTCAATATGGAAAATGGATTGGAAGTACATGGGACAGGAGGCAGGGAGACCAATCACAAGATTCTAAGTAAAAGATGATAGAGGCCTCCATTAGGGTCATGGCGTGGGGATGGGGAGAAGTGGACAGTTTGGAGAGAGAAATAGGATCAACAGGACCTGGTGAACAGCAGGTGAGTGAGATAAGGGAGCAGGGGTCAAAGTGCCCAGGATGGGGCTGCCACTCTCTGAGTAGGAAGCACAGGCGAGAAGCAGGTTGACTGGGGAACCATGTCCACAGAGGGTATTTAGGCCTGTGGTTCATCTTGAGTGACGCTGTCTTGTGGGCAGCTGGAAGTATGTCTGCTGCTAAAAAGAGAAACCTAATCTAAAGATATATGGGTGATATCAGCAATATACAGACAGAGTGCATGAATTATGGACCCTGTGTGGAGTACAGAGAAAAGAGAGCCGAGGGAAGAATCGGGAGGAACCCCAATAGTTAGAGGAGAACTGAGGAAAAGAGCCTGCCAATGATCGAAAAGAAACAACCAGTGGTATAGGAGGAAATCCGAAAATTAAAAAGGAAGAGGTGCCCAGCGAGTGTTAAACTCCATCAGGAGGTGCTATGAAGCAAGTCCTCAATGATCTCCAGTTTATCTCCACTGCCACCATCCTAGGACACATCACCATCTTTCTTCCCTGGACTCCTGCAGCGGCCTCCTGACTGCTTGCCACATCTCCACTCTCACCTCCCTTTGTTCCATTTTCTACCCAATATCCAGAGGGATCTTTGCTTAAAAACTCACTTTGCCCTCAGACTAAAAGACAAACTCCATTTTATGACCTGCCAGGCCTGTGTGCTTTGGCCCCTGACCACCTCTCCAATTCCTATCTTTCCAATCTCTCCCTTACTATCCTCCAGCCACAATGAGCTTGTACTTCCTTGAACCCACTTAGCTCTTTTGGCCTTTGCACTAGCTGTTAAGTTTGCCTGAAACCCTTTTTATTTCCTTTGCGAATGGCAAGGTCTTCTCATCCTACGGGTCCTAACTTTACCTCCTCCTCCTCCAAGAGACTTTTCATGACCCCTAATCTAAAATGGGTCCGCCCTAGAGTTCTCTATAAAAATAGCATTATTTTTTATGTCATAACACAAACCACCCTTTATAATTTTTGGACTTATTTCTTTCATTTTTTTCTGTGCCTCACACTGATTATGTTTGATAAGAAGGAGCCCCATACCTGCTTTCTTCTTCATTATACCCCCAGCACCCAGCTCGGGGTCATATATCATTTAGAAATGAATTAAACTAACAGAAAACTGAATCAACAGTAGCTTAACCTACTAAGGTTTCATTTTCTTGCATAGCAAGAAATCCAGAGGTAGATTTAGTGGCTACCTGATTACATCTCTGCTTCCCTCATGGCTGCAAGATGGCTGGCGCAGCTCCTGCCATCTCATCCATGTTCATTCAAGTCAGGGGAAAGGGGAGAGGAGGAAAAGCTGTATCAGTTGCATCTGTCTCATTTTCTGAAGAAACAAAAGAGTTCCCAGAAGTTCCCCCAGAAGGTTTCCATTTACCTCTGACGGTCCAGAGCTGACATTGCAGTGGAGATGGGAAAGTGTACGTGTTTGGTTTTCCAGCCTCTCCAGTGGGGAGCAGCAAAGGTGAATGAGATTCAGAATGGCTTTGGGGCAGTTAATTTACAGTGATTTCTGCAATGGGACAGTGAGTAAGTATGTACACCTTGAGTCAAGAGTTTGGAAGGTGAGAATTGGAGGACAGCTGGAGAGACTGACTGAGGCCGGATTGCACAGAATCTTAAAGGTTTTAGTTCTACATTCTAACCTCTGAGCCAATGCAGATGGATCAGGAGCACCAAATACTCTCTCTTCCCAGTGTCTCCTGCTCCCCCCATCTCTCCTCTCTCCCTCTATGAAAATCCAAAACAGCCCAGCCAGTGTGGCTCAGTGGATTGAGCATCATCCTATGCACAAGAGGTTGCTGGTTCGTTCAATTCCCTGTCAGGGCACATGCTGGGTTTCAGGCTAGATCCCCAGTAGGGGGCATGCAGGAGGCAGCCTATCCATGTTTCTCTCTCTCACGGATGTTTCTATCTCTATCTCTCTCCCTTTCCTTTCCTCTCTCTCTAAAATCAATAAAAACATATTTTAAAAAAAAAAGGAAGGAAGGAAGGAAGGAAGGAAGGAAGGAAGGAAGGAAGGAAGGAAGGAAGGAAGGGAAGAAAATCCAAAACAGTGGAACATTCTCAAGGTGAAAAAGGAAGTGGTTGTCAGTCCCCTCCCCCACAGTGAGGACATAGCGTTGACTGGATAGTGTGGATATAGTGATTAAGAAAAAAGAGGGGCCCTAGCCAGTTTGGCTCAGTGGATAGAGTGTTGGCCCACAGACAGAAGGGTCCCGGGTTTGATTCTAGTCAAGGACACATACCTCAGTTGCAGGCTTGAGCATGTGTGGGAGGCAACCAGTTGATGTGTCTCTCTCACATTGATGTTTCTCTCTGTCTCTCCCCCTCCCTTCCACTCTCTGAAAACCAATGGAAAAAATATCCTTGGGTAGGATTTTTAAAAAAAGAAAGAAAGGAAAAAGAGGGACAGGAGCTAAGGAAATAAGTTGTTTATCCTCATTCTGGATTCAATAATGAAAAACAGAACCACAGAGACCAGGGTTGCTAATTGCCAATCTATGGACCAGTAAAGCAATCTCTCTCCCTTATTCCAACCCATTCTTTTGTCAATATCTTTCCCAAAATAAATGTTGATGAAACGACCACCCTGTGGTCCCATCTCACTCCTCCTCTCCCCAGGGTCTGGAGTAGAGCATATGGCCCATTTTTTAGATCGCTGTATAATTAAGTTGGAAAACAATCAGCAGTAGAATACAGGTATTAACAAATATCCAGACTACGCTCTGGGGTTAGTGCTCAGGATGACAGGCTTAAGGCTGCAGCCTCTCTGGAACTGCTTATATAAGGATGCTCCGCCTTCTGCCCGAAGCCATCTTCCTGTGACATTAATCCCCTTGTACATTTTGTAAGCAACACCCAGTAAACACTGTCCTGCATGCAGCACAGCACAATACCACATTGTCCTGCTCATGTGAGTGTTTAAGGGCCACCAGGTGTGTATAAACACTGTGGAACCCTTGGCTGAGCTCAGGGAGTTGATCACCACTTGTTTAAGGAAGACCTCCCTCATTTACATTTGGCTTCTCCACTCTTGAGTAATGGCACTTTGATCTTTGAGCACAGTAATTAAAGCTTCACAGCATGCCACATTGATGGGTATTTATTTGGTTGAATGCCATGGATTTTGCCTTAGAATCTATTATCTTGACTAGTTCTAGTGTGTGTGTTTTTGCTTTAGAAATATTTTGTTTCTATAGCAACCATCATTCTAGGAATTTGGGGAAACACCCAAGCAATATCCAGAAATGCAGAATCAAGAATCAATTCATGTCAAGTGGGAATTCCAGAGCAGACTGAAGGTGTGGTAGAAATTGATGTGGGCTGTGTAGACCTACCTCATAATCAAACTTCAGGTAGAACATGAATTAAGTTTTCCCTGGCAATGAATTAATTAGACTTTCATCAAAAACTCATTTTATGAGCGGGCTCAAATCCCAGCCTCTTCTCTTATCATGCTTCATCCTCCCTCCTGGGTTCCTTTTACTCTAGTATCACGAGAATAAATGCTTATTCCCCTAAGGCACTCCTCACCTCCCCACTCAAAGCCTTTGTTCACACTGCTCCCACACCTTGAATCCCCTCATGCCTGCCTGTCCATCCTCTACCCATCCCTCGAGTCCCACCCCCAGAGTCTGAATTCTTCCCTGATCCCTCCAGTCACACCCCACTTCCTCTGTGTTTTATGGTCTCCACATCACCCCTAGAGGATAAAGATATGTGCACAGTAGATGTTCAGTCTTATTAATGTAGATTAGTTTTAAAACGTACTAATTTAAAAAATAAGAGATATTAATAGCTCACATTTATTGAGCATTCACCCTGTTCCAGGCACTATGCAAACTCATTCCATGAACTGCCTTATTTATTTGACACAATAACCCTAAGAGGTAGTCATAGGCACTGTATTCTCTATCCCATTTACAGATTAACTGGGGCAGCTTAGCAGGTTCATTAACATGCTCCAGGCTACACAGATGGTACATGACAAAGCCAGAATTTGAACTCAGGCAGTTTAACTCCAGAACCAAATACTACTAAACACTCAGTTGGGTGTCTGGTGTCCTTGTCTGGCAAGAAAGGAAATGAGGCAGAATGTGACTCTACAAGTGAGTACACTGGGTGGATGCTCCCTCCTCCCTGTAGAAGTTATTTTGAGGCTCAGCCAAGATGGCAGTGATATAATCCTATGTCCCTAGGGTGTATGCTGCAGAAATAGCACAGGTACCCAACAGCCACCTACGTGCCACCTGTTAGATCCGCAGCCCTGTCTATCTTTTCTCCCTTTCCCTCTCTAGTTTAAAATTCAGCTAAAAGAAGGTCTTATGCCACCAATAAAAACACAGGACCATTTCCCCTCCTTAAATAAAATAATGTTTATAAAAAACGTTTAAATATATAATGTGTGCTTGTAATCATGTTGTCTCTGCTCTCATTTTAGAGCCCTTTCTTATGAGCTAACGGATTGTGGGTGTTCGCCCTGTGTTTTATGAGTGGGGGGTCCTAAGCTAGAAGCAGAGCCCAGTGGAGGCTCAACCATTAGAGGAATCTAGAGGAACTTTCAGCACTTGGATGTCTCCTCAAGGGCTTCATGAAGGAAGTGGAGCTCAGGGAATTGATTTCACTCCTAGAAGAGGTTCGATGGCCGTTAGAGAACTCCATCCTTTCATTCCATTCACTCTATTCATCCACATTTACTTCCTCTGAAATGGATCTCCATTCACAAAATTCAGCAGGTGCATTTTTAGTCTTTATCAGGTTAGTTGGCTCCTCTGGCTCCTCTGTACCCCTTGACACTAAGATCGTTTCTTCTTTCTCTTTTGTGTTCCTCCTTTGGCACCTGCGATCTGTCATTCTCCAGGTGCACCTACTTCAGACTACTCCCCTACTTCCTTCATAGTCTTCTCTCTCCATGCCCAGGCCTTAAATGTTGATGTTCTCTGGGGGACATACTCTATCCTCTATCATATCACATCACTCTCTCCCAAGATGAGCCCATCAATGACGATGCAGATTATGCCCATAGGTTCTGTGACATCCATGTCCTGGTGACTCCCAAGGATTCACTTCCAGCCCACCTCTCTTCCTGACTTTTTTTCTACATATCATCTCCTTTCAAAATGTGACCTTCAGGCATGCAGAATTAAGAAATGGGTCCATTGCTAAGACATACACTGAATAGTCCCTCCCTTAGTGACACAAACAAATAACTAAAGCTTTGAAATTATCATTCATGAGGGCTCATAAGGAATTGATAAGATTCATTCTCTTTTTGGGGGGGTCTCTTTCCAGTAGAAAAGGACGTGGAAGTATTAATTTATTCTTCAAGTTACACATAACTCAGAATACATAGATTTCGATGACTTGTCAGCATATCTCCCCAACTAAATGTGATTTTCTCAAGTGCTGATATTTAATATTATGGCTTTTCCACTCTCGGTTCCCAGAGAATACTCGTTCACAACAAAAAAAAAGCTCAGTGTGTGATTGTGGGAGGAAATAAATGAATGAATGTGTTTCCCAATTCATGCAACTGCTGAAACATCACTGGGAAATGAGGATGAAGAGGGCTAGCCTGTCTGCCTGTATGCTACACAGCTTGGCACATGTCTAGGAGGCCAACAGGAACCTGGCACATAAAGAAAAGTAGAAAAAGACAGAAGTAAGTCTGTAAGTCCCACATGTTATGACCCACTTGACATAGTCACACAAGTAATTCACAGATATCTCAGACTTGACATGTCCAACAATGAACTCTTGCTTCAGACTCTTCCATCCCCCAAAATCTTTTCCTCCCTCACTCTTCCTCGTCTCTCTAAATAGCACCACCATTCACCTACTTGCTCAAGGCAAAACTCTGGAAATCATCTTAAGAAGAGACAGAGTTTCCCTGTTTGCTGGGTGGTCCTCCCCCGCACAGCTATCATCTGAGATCAGAATGTTTCTCTTGCCAATGAGGCCATTCGCCCCCCCTTGGACAGCCCTCCTGTGAAAATGATCAGTTGGCCAGTTGTTTTCTGTCTCCTCCCAACTTCTCTTACTTAAAATGAAGGGGTGGGTGGGACAGAGAGGGATCCTCCCAGAGCACAAGCCCATAGTGCCTCCAGCCAGGCCTGGCCAAGAGTGAGAGCTTAGAAGACCACAGGCATTTTGCTACCCTTCTGTGTCTTTCTTCCCTGTTAACCCTGGTTTGCCTGTGCTTGGCTCCACTCTCCGACTTAACACATTCTTGGATTCCATCTCATCACTCATTCATTTCATAAATATTCATCGAGCCCCTATATGCCAGGCATTGTTCTGGGGATTAGTTTTTACCAGTGAACAAAACAGACCAAGACCTATTCTTGTAGAATAGGGGGTATAGATAGTACACAATAGGCATCATAAATTGTTTATTGCATTGTGTTTTAGAAAGTAATAAATGCTATGGCAGAATTAAAAAGCAGAGCAAGATAAGAAAATAGACAGGGTTCAAGAGTATGGGGTGGAGATGGTGATGTGAAATTTTTACTAGTATGGTCAGGGAAGACCTCATAAAGAACAAAGATTTGAAAAGAGTGAGTGAGTTAGCCATGTGGGTATCTGGGGAGAAAATATTATAGGCAGAGAAAGAGCCAGTGCAAAGGCCCCAAGACAAGGTGAGCCTATGTGATTAAGTGACAAGTCAGAGAATCTGAAGCAGGGTGAGCACAAAAGGAGATCAGAGAGGTAATGGGAAGGGCCAAGTCCTTTGAGGCCACTTTCAAGACTTGGGCTTTTCCTCTATATAAAGTGGAGAAAACCATTACAGGATTAGAAGCAGAGAAGTGACATAATCAAATCCAGCTTTTCAAAGGATCCCTCTGGCAACTATATTGATTGTACCAGGGATCCTCAAACTACAGCCCGTGGGCCACATGCAGCCCGCCGAGGACATTTATCCGGCCCGCCGGGTGCCGCTGCCTGTCCTGCTTAGCAAGCCGACTTGTCCCGGGCCCGCAGTGCACATAGGAATTTGTTCATAGTTGTTTTTTTTTAAACTATAGTCCGGCCCTCCAATGGTCTGAGGGACAGTGAACTGGCCCCCTGTTTAAAAAGTTTGAGGACCCCTGGCACTGTAAGAGCTTCAGGTTGGGATTGGGGTTGGGGGACAAGAGTGGGAGAAGACAGCCAGTTCATAGGAGTCTACTACAGCAATGCAGTCAAGAGATGACAGTTACCGGACCCAGGTGGTGACATTACAGTGGTGAGAAGTGATCAGAGTCTGTATACGAGTATGTATTTTCAAGGTAGAACCAACAGGATTTCCTATTAGACTGTATTCTGGGTGAATGAAAAAGTCAAGATGACTCCAGGATTTTTTATTTGAGCAACTGAAGGATGAATTTGCTATAAACTGAGATATGGACAGCTCCTTGTGGAGCCGGTTTGGAGGTATCATGAACCTAGTTCCCTTCATTCTTCTTCTCCCAACCACCTGCAAGACAGATTCCACTTCCAAAGTGTCTTGAATCTTACTGGCTCTGTCCATCACCTTTTGGTATACCAGATGACATTCCAACCAACTGAGCTACACCAGCCTGGGCCATAATATCTTTTAATCATTCTTCAGTATAAGCATTAAATTCGCTTATTCTCTTCCTTGTTCACCAAGTTTAATTCAATTTTTGACTGAGTTTTGAAATGCAAAGAGATCGTTTAGTCTAATGTCTTTCTTTACAGTTTCAGCTTTCCCTCTAAAAAGTAATGATTGTGACTGAGAGAAAAGTGAGTTATAATAATATCTCCAATTTTATTTTATTCAAACTGACTTTATAATGTTCCCTTCTATGTGTTATAATAATATTGGGAACATACAGCAGCAAAAATTATTACATTTATTAGAAAAATGTAAAGACTTTGGAATGAACATCCTTTCCATGGAATGCTGGTGCCTCTGGGATTATCTGATCCTATATGGATGTGTGCCTTTGGCTTTGACTAGGCTTTTTAGAACTCCATAGAAATAGATGTTACCTGTAGAACACTCATAGCAATCCTAATAGTTCTTACATGTAAATATATATATAAATTCTGAAGGTTCAGTTGAACAGCTGGAACAAGAGGATCCATTTCCCAGAGGGCGTTTCCATTGCCATGTCCCATGCTTTGGCAAGGATGGCTGAAAGGCTGGGCTCCGCTGGTGCTGTTGAATAAAGTACCTACGTGAATGTGGTCTCTTGTGTGGCTCAGGATTCTCAGAGCATGGCACCTGTGTCTCAGGAGATAGCATCTGGAGACCAAGTATCCCAAAGGAGCAAGGCAGAAGCTGCGAGGCTTGTTTTGACCTAGTCTGAGGACTCATGCATCATCACTTCCACCAGTTATGGGTTACAAGAGAGTCACTAAAGCCAGCCAAGATTCAAGTTGAGGGGAATTCGACCCCTGATGGGAGGAATCTCAGATAATCACAGCCATTTTTAAAAACTTCCACTTCTTTTGGAATCATTGAATGTGTTTGACATGTTAAAATATATCACAGTTTTCTCCCAAAATTGTAGTTAAGAATGCCCAAGAATGATCTAAGTATGCTCTTTTATTACCCAAATATCATGTCCAAAAATATTTGCCAAATGAGAGTCTTTTCCAAATCAAGAAATCGAATTTTATGTATCGTGCTTAGCTTAATACTTACCAGCAATTCCACCGTGAATACTAAGTGGATATAGTCAGCTCCAACATCTGAACAAAATATTTCTAAAAAGTTGTGCTCACTGACATCTCATCTGATTTCAATAAATCCATGAGGTTCAACTAAAATTTATTTAGGTGCCAAAGCTTCGTGATGAATAAACCATGGTTGTTAGTCATTTTGAACAATTTTTAATAACTGCCATATTTTCTGGTGATATTTGTCGTCCAAGCTTATAATCCCTTTATAAATTTTTCCAGTTTTGTTGTCCAAGCTTGTAATCCCTTTACAATTAAATAATATTGAATCAACAACAATACACTTTTCCAACTTGGAGATTATACCTAGTCCAATTGTGAATAAATTTAAATAATACAAAAAATCTTCTGCAAAAACTATGTCACTCATATCTGATCTAACTGCAGATATTGACAACTGATAGCATCAGTGCTTTCATTAACTTGAATCACAAAATCTATATCAGATTGTAATTGTGTTAAAACATCGCTTTTCAAATAAGTCACAGGTATGTAATGTACAGCACAGGAAAAATAGGCAATATTATCATAATAACTTTGTATGGTGGCAGATAGTTACTAGGCTTATTATGGTGATCACATCATAAGGAATATAAATGTCAGATCACTATGTTGTACACCTGAAACTAATGTAATATTTCATGTTAACTGTACTGTCATAAAATGGCTTTCCTATATTCTGTAGTTGTACAGATTTGATGAGATATTATGGTACTAGTATGTTAAAAGGCATAATATTCAATTTGTCAGCTGATTCATCATTTTATCATCAATATCATATGTACTGTTCCATACATCCTGGAAGAACAATTTTTAACAGCTATATGACCCATTTTTGTTTTGCCACCTAATACACTACTAAGTTATTATAAAGCTTTTTTATTAATAATAGATGACAATTTTAAAACTATTGAAACATTTATGTATTTTTCTTTGGAAACATGTGAGGGACTTACTGATAGGATAACATGTTGTCTCCCTAGGTGTGTTTTCATTTTGAAGATTTTAAGTATTCATTTATAAAATTTTCATTATAAATTATATGCTGTCTGTCATTTTATTAAGCTTTGCATATTTTAGTAAGTCACATTTATTTATTTATTTTTAATAAATCTTTATTGTTCAGATTATTACAATTGTACTTCTTTTTTCCCCCCAGAGATCCCCTCCACCCGGTTCCCACCCCACCCTCTGCCCTTACCTCCCCCACACTGTCCTCATCCATAGGTGTACGATTTTTGTCCAGTCTCTTCCCGCACCTCCCTCGCCCCTTTCCCCCAGAGAATTGTCAGTCCACTCCCTTTCTATGCCCCTGATTCCATTATATTCACCAGTTAATTCTGTTCATCAGATTTTTAATTCACTTGATTTTTAGATTCACTTGTTGACAGATATGTATTTGTTGTTCATAATTTTTATCTTTACCTTTTTCTTCTTCTTTCTCTTCTTAAAGAATACCTTTCAGCATTTCATATAATACTGGTTTGGCGGTGATGAACTCCTTTAGCTTTTTCTTATCTGTGAAGCTCTTTATCTGACCTTCAATTCTGAATGATAGCTTTGCTGGGTAGAGTAATCTTGGTTGTAGGTTCTTGCTATTCATCACTTTGAATATTTCTTGCCACTTCCATCTGGCCTGCATAGATTCTATTGAGAAATGAGCTGACAATTGTATGGGTGCTCTCTTGTAGGTAACTGTTTTTCTCTTGCTGCTTTTAATATTCTCTCTTTGTCTTTTGCTCTTGGCATTTTAATTATGATGTGTCTTGGTGTGGTCCTCTTTGGATTCCTTTTCTTGGGAGTTCTGTGCGCTTCCTGGACTTGTAAGTCTATTTCTTTCACCAGGTGGGGGAAGTTTTTGGTCATTATTTCTTCAAATAGGTTTTCAGTATCTTGCTCTCTCTCTTCTTCTGGCACCCCCATAATTCGGATGTTGGTACGCTTGAGGTTGTCCCAGAGGCTCCTTACACTATCTTCGTATTTTTGGATTCTTTTTGCTTTTTGCTTTTCCGGTTGGGTGTTTTTTGCTTCTTTGTATTTCAAATCTTTGACTTGATTCTTGCGATCCTCTAGTCTGCTGTTTGATCTCTGTATATTATTTTTTATTTCAGTCAGTGTATGTTTAATTTCTAGTTGGTCCTTTTTCATATCCTCGAGGGTCTCACTAAATTTATCGGCCTTTTCTAGGAAATTCTTGAAAAACCTTATAACCGTGGTTTTGAACTCTATATCCAGTCATTTCTTTTCTCCATTTCTTTCATTTGTGACCTGTTTCTTTGTCTCCACATTTTGGCTGCTTTCCTGAGTTGATAGAGTAGCTTTGTGTGCTAGGTGTCCTATAGGACCCAGTGGCTCAGTCTCCTCAGTTACCTGAGGTGGACACTCTTGGTGCACCCCTTTGTGGGCTGTGTGCACAGTCTTGTTGTAGTTAAGTCTTGATTGTTGTTGGTATCACTGGGAGGAATTGACCTCCAGGCCAATTGGCTGTGATGATCAGCTGTGTCTATGATGGGAGAACTTCTGTGCTGGAGACACCCTTATGAGACAAGACTTGCAAAATTGCAAAAGCCTCTGTGCTCAGCTTGAATGGGGCGGAGTCTAGGGCTGAGCAGACAGCAATGGCTTCCCGTCAGCCCTGCCCTAAGAGGCCCCCCAGGTCTCAGTGTCCTGCAGTAAATGCTGCAAGCATCTCTGAAAGAAAGCCGCCCTCAAGTTCCGCCCACTGCCAGACAGTCCAGTTTCTCCCCATATGAGTCTGGGTCCCCAGAGTCTTGCCCGGAACTGGAGTTCAGAGCAGTCGGGAGCTTTTGTCTCCCTCCTGATTGAGAAAGCCATCCGCATACCAGCCCTCTGGTAGTTGCCAGCCCTCTCCACACGCACATCTCCGTACCTCTGCCTTCTGCAGCTCCTCTGAGTCTCAGTGTGCTTTTCTCTTTCCTTCTAGTTGTAGAATTTCCACTCAGCCAGCCTTCCTGTGGTTCTGGATAACGTCGTTTTGTCTTTTAGTTGTAGTTTTGAAATTGTCGTGCGAGGCAGCAGTTTAGGTGTTTACCTATGATGCCATCTTGGTTTCTCTCGGTAAGTCACATTTAAATAATATTTATAACTAGAGGCCCGGTGCATGAAATTCGTGCATGGGGTTGTGTGTTCCTCAGCCCAGCCTGCACCCTCTCCAATCTGGGACATCCCTCTCACAATCCAGGACTGCTGGCTCCCAACTGCTCGCCTGCCTGCCTTCCTGATCACCCCCTAACCACTCCCCTGCCAGCCTGATTGATGCCTAACTGCTCCCCTGCTAGCCTGTTTGCCTCTAACTGCCCTCCCCTGCAGGCCTGGTCACCCCCAACTGCTCTCCCCTGAAGGCCTGGGTCCCTCCCAACTGCCTTTCCCTGCAGGCCTGGTTGCCCCCAACTTCCCTCCTCTGCCGGCTTGGTCACCCCTAACTGCCCTCCCCAGCAGGCTTGATCGCCCCCAACTGCCCTCCCCTGCTGGCCATCTTGTGGCGGCCATCTTGTGTCCACATGAAGGCAGGATCTTTGACCGCATGGGGGCAGCCATCTTGTGTGTTGGAGTGATGGTCAATCTGCATATTACTCTTTTATTACATAGGATAGAGGTCTGGTGCACGGGTGGGGGCCAGCTGGTTTGCCCTGAAGGGTGTCCCAGATCAGGGTGGAGGTTCCTTTGGGGTGTGGGGCGGCCTGGGCAAGGGGCCTGTGGTGGTTTGCAGGCTGGCCATGCCCACTGGCGACCCAAGCGGAGGCCCTGGTATCTGGGGTTTATTTATCTTCTACAATTGAAACTTTGTAGCCTGGAGCAGAGCCAAGCCTTCTGCTTGCTCCATGGCTGCAGCCATTTCTGTTGGGATTTATGTATCTTCTATAATTGAAACTTTGTATCCTTAAGTGAGGCCTGGGCCGGCCAGGGTGTGCAGAAAGCTTGGCTTCCTTCATCGCCAGGGGCAACCCTAGCCTCCTGCTCTTTCTAGCTCCGTGGCTGCCGCCATTTCTGTTTGGGTTTATGTATCTTCCATCATTTGTAGCCCTGAGTGGAGGCCTAGGCCGGCAAGGGCAGGTGGAAAGCTTGGCTTCCTCCATTGCCGGGGAAACCCAAGCCTCCCTCCTGCTCTCTGTGGCCGTAGCCATCTTGGTTGGGTTTATTTGCATATTCGCTCCTGATTGGCTGGTGGGCGTGGCTTGTCGGCATGGCTTGTGGGTGTAGCGGAGTGATGGTTAATTTGCATGTTACTCTTTTATTAGATGGGATGATCTATATCTACTTTTCCTTTTTATAATGCAGCCCAAATAAAATCAAAATTTTTATTAGTTAACATTTTTCTCACTATTGTTGTATTTACACTTCCAGATCCAGCAATTGACCTTGAACATGCCTCTATACTTTTCACACCATCTGCTTTCCTCTAATAATGATTAAAAAATGCAATATAAGAACAGTGTATACTACTTCACTCAAAATGTTATAATAGTCACAAACTGGAAAAAATATTAGAAAACTTTCTTTCTGAAAAATATCCTGAACATTCATAAGTGACACCCAGTCTTGACAATTTGCTGATCCAGATAAAACACTGAGGTTCTTTGCAACTAACTGCACATTACATAATATACAATTCAATGGAACAATGTTTACATCCTGATATAATATTGATCAAATTAACCACCATACATCAGAAAATTGAAATAACGTCCATGCCAGCTACCTAATTTGCAGGGCCCAGTGCAAATAAAAATGTGACACCCTGGCTAGACATGCTTATGTCAATCTATTTTTCCAAGGGCCCACTACCCAACCCATGATGGACAGGTGACCCCAGAGAGAGTATGGCAACATCCATGAGGCAGAGGCAGAAAGAGAAAATGGGTAACTCAGGGCACCAAAGGGTAGCATGGAGTGGACGCCAAGAACTTGTCTCAGGAAGGCTGGGAGGCAATGGAGGCAGGATCACACATGGGCCAAGGCTCTCAGCCCCTGCACATGCTCCACTGTCCCATATGACTTCACTTACAAAACACAAACTCAGAGATAAATGATTAAGAATTTCAAGATGGTGACCACAGAGCATTAAACTCCAAGCACAGGATCCTTCTGAGTGGGGGGCCCTGAACAGCTGCACTGGTCACACCCCCACAAAGCCAGCCTTGGAAATGACGTGAACAAAAGAGCAAATGATGTGTTCCTGGCCAGCACACCTGTCTCACACGGCCAGGCTGCACATGGCCAGTCATGACAGCTGCAGGATTTGTTGCAGAATAAAGAATATCTGATGCACTCTCCCTCATAATCTATTCTTTTCTGGGTTTGTTTGTTTTGTTTTTGGGTGGGTTGTTTTGGATTTTTTTGGTATTGAACTGGTGCACAAAATTAGTGTGCATTAAAAGGGAATTAATTAGAGGAAATATTTTAATATTGCTATTTGCTCTTTCTCTATAATAGAAGTGTCAGAGTATATGAAAATCTTCCTCCTGTCACAGTCTGGGGTGTGCCATGAGAACCAGAGTCAAGTCCCTGCCCACCCACGTGCGCCTTGAAATTGCATGAGACCCAGACACAGCTGGCCCCACCCCCATTGGGCTAGATCCAGACCCAGCCGGCCCCACCCACGTCAAACCCCGTCGGATGGGGGGGCACAGCTTCAGGTTGCCTGGCCCAGAGCCAGGGGGGGCGTGGCCTGAGGTCCCCCGTCAAGCTCTGCCAGGCAGGGAGCACAGCCTCAGGTCCCCCAGCCCAGCTCCAGGGCATGAACATGCCTTGAGGTCCCCCATCAAGCCCCACGGGCAAGAGGCATGGCCTGAGGTCCCCTGTCAATCCCCACATGTCAGGGGGCACGGCCTGAGGTCCCCTGGCCCAGGCCCAGGGCAGGGGGCATGGCCTGAAGTCCCCTGTCAAGCCCCACCAGTCAGGGGGCACAGCCTCAGATCCCCTGCCCCCGGCCCAGCTCCACGCAGCCTCAGGTCCCTGCTGATTGCTCGTTAAGGCTTGTTATGGGAACTCGGCCTCCGCTATGGGCGCAGCCATCTTGTTACAGTGTGATGGTCAATTTACATATTCCCTCTTTATTAGATAGGATTAACAGTTGACATACAACATTATATTAGTTTCAGGTGTACAACATAGTGATTATACATTTATATAACTTATGAAGTGAGCACCCCAATAAGTCTAGTACCCATCTGACACCATACATAGCTATTGCAATACTAGAGGCCCAATGCACGAAATTCATGCAAGGAAGGGGCTTGGCCCTCGCATCCACAGAGGCTTGCCTCAGCCCTCGCAGCCCCGGCTTCGTCCGGAAGGAACTCCAGAAGGTCATTCAGCTGTTCAGTCTAATTACCATATTACGCTTTCATTATTATAGATTATTGAGTATATTCCCTATTCTGAACTTTACATCCTGTAACTATTTTTTTTTTCAATTACAGTTTACTTTCAACATTATTTTGTATTAAAAAGAGAATATTATTTTGTATTAATTTCAGGTACACAGGAGAGAAACCAAGATGGCGGCATAGGTAAATACCTAAACTGCTGCCTCGCACAACAATATCAAAACTACAACTAAAAGACAAAACGGACACCATCCAGAACCACAGGAAAGCTGGCTGAGTGGAAATTCTACAACTAGAAGAAAAAAGGAAAGCACATTGAGACTCAGAGGAGCTACAAAAGGCTGAGGTATGGAGGCTCGCACGCGAAGAGGACGGGCAGCTGTGTGCACGGGCGTCTGAGTGCTCGGCTGGCTTTCTAAAGCGGGAGAAAGAAGGAAACTCCCGACTGCACTGAACTCCAGTCCTGGGCAAGACGCTGGGAAACCAGACTCATTCGGGGGGAATCTGGACTGTCAGGAAAAGAGAAAGCACACTGAGACTCGGGAGCTGTGGAAGGCAGAGGGCTGAAGGCACACGCGCGCAGAGAGGACTGACTGCTGAATGCACGGGATGCTGAGTGCACAGCTGGCTTTCTAAAGCAGGAGGGAGACAGAAGCTCCCGACTGCATTGAACTCCATTTCTGGGCAAGTTTCTGGGAACCCCGACTCATTCGGGGAGAAACTGGACTGTCTGGCAGCGGGCAAAACTCGAGGGCAGCTTTCTCTCAGAGGTGCTTGCAGCGATTACCGAGGGGCACTGAGACCCAGGGGCCTCATAGGGCAGGGCTGATGGGAAACCAAGGCTGTCTGCTCCGCCCTGAGACTCTGCCTTATCCAAGCTGAGCACAGAGGCTTTTGCAATTTTGGGAGTCTTGTCTCATAAGAGTGTCTCCAGCACAGAAGTTCTCCCAGCATAGACACAGCTGATCCTCACAACCAATTGGCCTGGAGGTCAATTCCTCCCAGTGATACCAACAACAATCAAGATTTAACTACAACAAGGCTGAGCACACAGCCCACAAAGGGGTGCACCAAGAGTGTCCACCTCAGGTAACTGGGGGGGAGGCTGAGCCACTGTGCCCTAGAGGACACCTACCACACAAAGCTACTCTACCAACTCAGGGAAGCAACGAAAATGCGGAGACAAAGAAACAGGTCACAAATGAAAGAAATGGAGAAAAGAAAATGACTGGATAGAGAGTTCAAAACCACGGTTATAAGGTTTTTCAAGAATTTCCTAGAAAAGGCCGATAAATTTAGTGAGACCCTCGAGGATATGAAAAAGGACCAACTAGAAATTAAACATACACTGACTGAAATAAAAAAATATTATACAGAGACCTAACAGCAGACTAGAAGGCCGCAAGAATCAAGTCAAAGATTTGAAATACAAAGAAGCAAAAAACACTCAGCCGGAAAAGCAAAAAGAAAAAAGAATCCAATAATTTGAAGATAGTGTAAGGAGCCTCTGGGACAACCTCAAGCGTACCAACATCCGAATTATGGGGGTGCCAGAAGAAGAGAGAGAGCAAGATACTGAAAACCTATTTGAAGAAATAATGACCAAAAACTTCCCCCACCTGGTGAAAGAAATAGACTTACAAGTCCAGGAAGCGCACAGAACCCCCAAGAAAAGGAATCCAAAGAGGACCACACCAAGACACATCACAATTAAAATGCCAAGAGCAAAAGACAAAGAGAGAATATTAAAAGCAGCAAGAGAAAAACAGTTAATTACCTACAAGGGAGGATCCATACGACTGTCAGCTGATTTCTCAACAGAATCTATGCAGGCCAGACGGGAGTGGCAAGAAATATTCAAAGTGATGAATAGCCAAGAACCTACAACCAAGATTACTCTACCCAGCAAAGCTATCATTCAGAATTGAAGGTCAGATAAAGAGCTTCACAGATAAGAAAAAGCTAAAGGAGTTCATCACCCCCAAACCAATATTATATGAAATGCTGAAAGGTATTCTTTAAGAAGAGGAAGAAGAAGAAAAAGGTAAAGATAAAAATTATGAACAACAAATACATGTCTATCAACAAGTGAATCTAAAAATCAAGTGAATTAAAAATCTGATGAACAGAATAAACTGGTGAATATAATGGAATCAGGGGCATAGAAAGGGAGTGGACTGACAATTCTCGGGGGGAAAGGGGCGAGGGAGGTGCGGGAAGAGACTGGACAAAAAGCGTACACCTATGGATGAGGACAGTGTGGGGGAGGTAAGGGCAGAGGGTAGAGTGGGAACCGGGTGGAGGGGAGCTATGGGGGGAAAAAAGGAACAATTGTAATAATCTGAACAATAAAGATATATTAAATTTAAAATTTTTTTTCAGGTATACAGCACAGTGGTTCTTCTTTTCTTTCTTTGTAATTATGACCCACGTGTCCTCCTGAGGTAGGAAGCCTGTCCTGGCAGCAAGAATGTGACCAGGTAACAAATATAAAGAAAGGGAAAAAAAAACACAACAATGTGACCAGGAGTCAGCAACCCTGGCTGCTCCTCTACCTTTCCACATGTTTGCTACATTGCTTCATTTCTCTGGCCCTCTGCTTCCTTATTATTTAATTCCTCATGTAATAAAGTTGGCTTTCTTATTATGAATTATTAATGAAAGGGTTAGGACAGGTGACCTCTAACATTTCCTCCAGCTCTGTTTCTGGGAGAAGGAAACAACACAAATAGGTGTTTGACAAAAAGCATTTGACCTCTTGACTGTTTCATCTCCATTTTTAATGGACTCATGGTAATCAATACACTTTGATTCATCAAAGCCATATCTGAACTGTTTGGTGTGATGTTGTTGCCACACAAAAGCCAAAAGAAATGAGGTGTGCGTGATGTGTAGGCAAAAGGAGGCCTCGTTTCCTTAAGGCCGAGCAGCACATGGGGTTAATTCTATCACCCCAGGTGTTTAAGTAACAATAATTAGTACCTAAGACAAGCTCTTTTATCTCAGGTATTCAAAGGCCTTTGTGTCATTAATACATTAATCCCCCTGCCTCAAGCCCTCAGGTCAGGAGGAATCTCCTTAGAAGACAGGCTGGCCAGAACATCTCAACAGTGAGGAATGACTGACTAACTAGAGGGGCTGGGAGGAGGGAAAAGGTCACCAAAATAATTCTCTTGGAAGAATTAAGTGGGAAATCCTCTCTTGGTCTACTGACAACAATTTAACCACTCGCTAGGCTTTTTGAGTGAATTCTCATGGATGTCACATTTCATCATCTAGAAAATCCCTTTACCCTTTAACGTAAACTTTAGATTAGCCTTTACAGCTTCAATCTGACCACAATTATTCCTAAAGCAAGTAAAGGAGAGGACTCGCCTCCCTAGAATATTCTTCTCTCAAAGGGAAAAAAAAAAAACAACATGGCTTTTTAAAGTTAAGCCATCTCTAAAATAGAACCACGCCACTTCAGAGTGACTTTGGGGTCAGTTAAGGTCCTGACTTGTTTAAGGTGGGTTTCATTAAAAAGCATCTGTTGGAAAAGCACACTGATGAAAAGTACCTTCATAAGGCCTGGAATGCTATCATTAGGATCCTTCAACTAAACAATCTGTCCACCAGTTAGGAGGTACTCCACATGGGGCCAGGTGCTATGGGTGCATAAAATGTGGAACTTGACCCCTAAGCATCTATAAATCTAATCGAGAGGACAAGGCTAACACAAATAAAATAAATTAGTAAATGTAGTTATTATTTTAATACATTTATTTTATTAATAGATTAATTAATGCAAATAAAATAGGCAGAAAATAGGGTTTCTTTAGTTTTGAACAGATAGACCCTATGTGCTTGTTTGTTGAGTTCACAGAGGGAGGGGACAAATGAGAGCTGGAGTGATCAGGAAGGCAGGAAAGCTCATAGAGGAGATAGGATGAGCTAGATCTTTTTTTTTTTTTTTAATCCTCACCCAAGGATATTTTTCTATTGATTTTTAGTGAGAGTGGAAGAGAGACAGAAAGACAGAGAGAAATATCGATGTGGGAGAAACACAACGATTGGTTGCCTCCTGCACACACCCTGATCAGGGCCTGGGCCAGGGAGGAGCCTGCAACTGAGGTCAAGCCCTTGACCGGAATCAAACCACAGGCCCACACTCTACCCACTGAGCCAAACCAGCTAGGGCTGAGCTAGATTTTAAAGGTAGGCAAAGTATTTTGATAGGAAACAGGATCATTGGGAATAAAGCACAAAGGATAAGTAGGAATCAAGCAAAGGCAGTCCAGGTCAGGTACTACATCAAAGAAAAGGCAAGCAGATCGGAGCTTGTTTACTTGGGAGGCAGTGCAAAAACCAACATGGATTAACCACAGGGCCAGGAGACCTGAAAGAAATATGGATGAGAAAGGCAGGGCCAGGTCACAGAGCAACTTGAAACCAGACTAACAGGTACTGATTTGGGGTCTTCAGATGTCTCTGTCAAACTACAAATATCCAGGAAAAGAACCAAGGAGTACATTGGGAGCAGGGGTGGAGGGATGAGGAGGGGGCCCATAGCCAGTATAGGTGGGACACAATAGTGTGTGTTCTACTATATGTGACGGCAAGAAAAAAGGAATATGATCTGCCAACATCAGCTGGTAACTTTCAGTTTGGGGTTCTGTCTTGGACCCTAAGAATGCCCCAATAGACTGAGAGTCAGAACAAATATACATTCTGATACAAGATAAGGAGAAGAGGGATAGAGAGAACTTAAACCAAAGCCCACACTTGATGGACAGCCAAGACTTGAGCAAGGACTTCTAAAAGAGAGTAGCAGAGAAGACAAATTTCCCCCAATTCACAGTTTGCCAATGACTGGTCCTTTAAATGCACATATCCTCTTTCTGGCCCAGTAAAAGTTTTATCCCTTTGTTAAATGGATGCTCTTTGGATCTTACAATCAAAATCAAGATGTGAGGAAGACTCTGGAGACAGCTTTGCAGGAAGTAGGTCAGGAGAAGAATGAAGGGTCCTCATGTAAGACCAACTGAAGGCCTCTCTCAGCTTCCAGAACACATTGGAGTATATGGGGAGCAAGCAGTCATTCCTAAGTTCACTCCCCCTTCAGGACCTCTCTAAGGCCAAGGTGCCTTGAGTGAGCAGTGGAGTGGAAAATAATTGTTATCACCAAAGAAGTCTCTGTAGAAAAGTTGCTGTGAAACTGGAATAGGTGTGTCTTTCTGACCTTCCGGGTTTTTTTATAGGCACTGCAGGAATCTGAGTGAGGGCCTCAGTCCTTCCGCCCATTTGAGAAGAGAATAAAGAAGCTGAGGTTGTCTTCTTCTTACTCATTGGCAGTTACAACCTCGCAGTCACCAGAGCCTCAGCTTCCAGCGTGGACACAGAGAAGGTAAGTCAGAATGAAGGGGCCATGCCTCAGCTATAAACCTGGGTCACTCCAGCCATCTGGCTTGGGAATAACTGAAGAGGAGGCGAGCTAGGAGTATTCGATTGCAAGGTACTTTTTTCCAAATGAATATGCGGAATTTTTTTCCTAGACAACCTCTGTTAAGACATAGATTTTGGTGCTAAACTACCCAAAAAGTTATTTAAAGGCAGGGACCATGTTGTATCATTCTTTGACAAACAAATAGTAAATATTGAACAATAACATGATGCATTGAATTGACTTGAATTTAAAGAAGGAACAGTCATTAATATTACAAGGAAAAATCACCTGTCTGTCTCCTTCAAGCAGTGCATCAGTGTCTTGAGTGATCCAATGATCCATTAATGTCAACAGCCCTTGTCCTGGAGCCTGATTTATCTGGAATCCTATCATGCATATCTTGTCAAACACACCAATTTATGAAAAAGATTCTGCATTAACTTCAAAAAGCCTTGTAACAGAGCAATTGTAACATAGAAATAGATGGATTATCTGGAAAGACTGTTCTGTTCTTCCCAGAAGGATAGAGCTAGGATAGTTTTGAGGGTTTGATAGTTTGGGGGCGATTTCATTTAGTATGTCCAGATGTCTTTATTTTAGACAGAGAAACGTTATAGTGACATGCATATACCCAACATGCATTCTTGTGGGTAGATGTAAAGTCATAAGTTTGTCTCATCTTTTTTCTGCAGGAAAACAGAAGTCCATTCTCGTGAGGTCCACTTACAGTCACCATGTATGAGGACTTCAGCGAGTCCACTGGGGACTATTATTTCCTCTGTGACACAGAGGGGCCATGGGGCATTGTGCTGGAGTGCCTGGCAATAATTGGCATAGTGGTTACAATTATTCTGCTCTTGGCATTTCTCTTCCTCATGCGAAAGGTTCAAGACTGTTGCCGGTGGAATGTCCTCCCCACCCAGGTCCTCTTCCTCCTGGGTGTGCTGGGGCTCTTTAGCCTTGCTTTTGCCTTCATCTTCCAGTTCAATCAGCAGACTGCCCCTGTACGCTACTTTTTCTTTGGGGTTCTCTTTGCTCTCTGTTTCTCATGCCTCTTGGCTCATGCCTCCAACCTAGTGAAGCTAGTCCGCGGTGGAGTCTCCTTCTCTTGGACGACAATTTTGTGCATTGCTATTGGTTGTAGCCTGTTGCAGACGATCATTGCCATTGAGTATGTGACTCTCATAATGACCAGATGTATGATGTTTGTACATATGGCACCCTGTCAGCTCAATGTGGACTTTGTGGTACTCCTGGTCTATGTCCTTCTCCTGATGGCCATCACCTTCTTCGTCTCCAAAGCCACCTTTTGTGGCCCATGTGAGAACTGGAAGCAGCATGGAAAGTTCATCTTCGTCACTATGCTCATCTCCATCATTATCTGGGTGGTGTGGATCTCCATGCTCCTGAGAGGCAACCCACAGCTCCAGCGGCAGCCCCAGTGGGATGACCCTGTCGTCTGCATTGCCCTGGTCACCAATGCATGGGTTTTCCTGCTGCTGTACATCATACCTGAGCTCTGCATTCTCTACAGATCGTGTAAACAGGATTGCTCTTTACAGGGCAATGCCTGCTCGGCCCCAGTCTACCAATGCAGCTTCAGAGCGGAGAACCAGGAACTCTCAAGAGGTACTTTCCTGGGGGTATTCAGAGAGCAGGGAGGTTCTTCTGTGGGAGAAACAGGAGAGAAATAGGACAAGAAGATAGCCAAGAGGGAACAAAAAGGAAGTGGCCAGAATTTAGTGGATGGCTAAATAGTTCAAGCATGGAAATGAAGACCCCAGAATCAAGGTTAAACTTTTACGAAAAATGAGTTCTTCCAAAATACAGAGAGACCAATGGAATGAGACCAAGGCAGAAATTAATCAAAGGCCCTAAGTAAAGAGGGTGTGGCTCTAGTCCTCATGCTGGGTAAAGAAAGGCACCCACTATAAAATGACTTAATCAGCCCCAAATTAGGCTTGCACCACGCAATTGCATGACATATAACGCTAAATCCAGATGTTGTGGCTGTCAAGTACAAAAGTCAATCCTGGCAACAGTGATTGACATTTTAAAAGTTAAGTCTCAAAGTTAATTTGCCCAAACATCATCATAAACTGATTTGCAGGACTCATCACCTCGTTAAAATCACAAAGCCCAATAACTCCAGATCTCTGCTTTTCAAAGTGTTCACTGCTTAAAACCCTTCAGGGTTTACAAAAAGGGACAGGAAGAGGCATTAAGTCAGAATCCTGAGTAAAGGCACAGATGTACCATCATTAATAGAAATAAAAGCAATGTGCTTATGTGACATTTTCATAATAATTTCTAGGTCACATTTTGATCCTTATGTAAGAGCAAGCCACCTGACTATCCTTTATTAAAGAATAAAATATATTATCCATGCCAAGAAGGAGGCTTGGACACCAACAACCTGGGGAAAATGGTGGCTAATTTCAGTCATCTGGAAATATGTCAAAACTCTTTATTTCCTTTCTAAAACATCTGGCATATTATTCATAACCAAATGTCCTAGTTGTACATCAATTCTTGTGTCTTAATAGGCATCTGATTTCTTACAATTTATTTCTAATGTGCAAAGATGATGCTATTTTATAGACTGCATAGCACATATAATGGTCACTAGGCTCAAAAATTAATAGGAACTTTCCTTTCAAGTGCATACACTTTTTAAAGCTGTAATCTATAGCTAATTACACATTCAAACTAAATCCTTCTCAGATAGATGCATCCATTAATGCTTTTCAGTTCAGATGACCGAGAGCCAGACACTGACAGTATATACCCTTCCGATCGCAGTTTTTCATTGCTTACTGATGCCGTGTAATCAGCTCGCTGAGGTTTGTGGCAGAATTGCAGAGTCCATCTTCCTTGAAACTACTTCTCATAGTTCTCACCAGAAGATAGGATAAAACTTCCCGTGTTTGTTTTATTGTTGTTTCATGTTTCCAGGAAACAAAAGTCAGAGAGAGGAGGAGAGAGAGAAAGAAGTCTTAGTTTCATAAACCCCAAACACACTGGAATTTGTAGTGATCAATATTCCATACCCCAAAAATATTGGGCAAGTGTTTAATGTTGTTGAAGGAGTGTCCTGGTGGAAGAGCAAGAGCTTGCAAAAGCACAGTGTTTCCTGGGATTAGCCCTCTTCCTCCGAGCATGGTTAGAAAGTCCATTTCTGAGCAGAGAAGAGCCTGCCCGTGATAGTGTCAGTGTAGTTTGATACTTTGTTGGGGGCGGCGGGGTGCGGGGGACAATTGTGTAGTAAAGAACACATAGATTGTGCTCCAAAATCGTGCAGAATAACCAGAAACTTAAGTTTTAGGGAATGGAATCAGAATTTAGGTCACCTGGAAAAAGTACAAATATCAAATATTAGAAAAATGATTAAAATTCAGGGAAAACATACAAATAGACACAAAATAGATAAGAACCAGGCAAATATAGTAAGTACAGTATAATAACAATTACATGAAAAATTCTAAGTGTGTCATAGGTCATGAGCTGACAATGCGACAGCAGCTTAGCACTGTCTTTGTTTTTGTTTGCTCAGGAAACAATCTCTGTACTATATAAACAAACCTGTGGTCAGCAAGAACAATCAGGCCATTGTACTCAACATGGGTCAGTCTCTAACAAGAACACCCCTTCCAGTCCTGGGATCCACTAATGAGAAGTGTGGGGAACTTGGAGAGGTTTCGGTGGGAAACCACAACGATGATTAAAGGGTTAGTTAGAACGTCAGACCTATGCGGAAAGGCTATTGAAACTGAGATGGCCGTTCTGGATGTGCCATTCTCGTGGACTGTTTAAATTACCTCTCTCTTAATTCTGTACTAAAACATGACATCTTGTTTGAGTCTGTGAAGTATGCGTTTGTTATGTGACTCTTCTGATTAATACTGTTCGTAGCTGTGACTCCAGCCACATAATTATTTTATTTACCACTGGGTTGTGGGACCAGAATTATTCAACTGAAAGAAGAATAATCCAAGAGGGGATGCACAGGGAATTTCACAAGTATAAAAACCTCTCTCTAAGAGGCTATTGTCCTGTTATTTTCTGCGTCCAACTGAAGACAATGGGCAGAAATGGACTCAAACCAAAGCATGAGGGATTTAGATTAAATAGGAAAATAAGGGTTGGTAAACACTGAAATAGATCAGCAAAGGGAGTTAAGGACCCCATTTCCCTGGAAGTCTTTCAAAAGAAGATTAGGCTTTAATCTCTCTGAAGTGGCTTATGGACTTAACTCCAAGATATAAAAACATCTGGATGAAGAATGAAAATGCAGTCATGTTGCTACAGGACACCAAACAATTGGGTATAAATATTCTATGCCCTGTTACAAATGTGTTCCTAACAAGCAGTATATTGATTGATCTTTTAAAATTAGTTGTTCTTTTAACTGAGAATTTTAAATGTGATAGAATTTGAAGAGACCTTAAGTATAGTAGGATATCAGCTATGAATCTTTTTTAGGGTGGGAAAGCTCCTTTTCTAATTATTGCCTACTTTACCTGTTTTAGACTAATTAGAATATTGTTATATCAGGTTTGGTCAAAGCAAGACCCATGAATATTTGGAAGTATCACATTATTGTGGGCATTTTTCCATCCAGTGTTTGAATGTGTACAAACAAACCTAGTATTACTTCATTTGAAGGTTTTAAGACAAAAATAATAAGTCTATTCTATATAATAAAAGCCTAATATGCAAATTGACTGAATGGCGGAATGATCAGTGGAAGGACCAGTTGCTATGATGCGCACTGACCACCAAGGGGCAGACACTGAATGCAGGAGCTGCTCCCAGCCCACAGGTCCCAGGCCAGCCAATGTGGGTGCTAGCGGGGGGACCCCCCCGATGACCCCACCGGTCGCCCCACAGATTGGCCCTAATCACCGCTAGGCCTAGGGACCCTTCCTGTGCATGAATTTCATGCACCGGGCCTCTAGTGTAATATAAAAATGGGTCAATGACTACAAAATAATATGAACCAAGAGAAAAATGATTTTGCAAACATAAGCCCTTTGGGTTGTTTTCCTTATAGCAATTACTCACTTTTGCTGAACATGGTTCTTTTTAAGAATTCTCAACAATTTTTTCTTCAAAGCACCCACCTTACTATGAGAAACCCAATTTGAATGGTCCCCGGGGGTATGACTTTCATTTGTTCTTTCAGGGGAACAAATTGCAAACCTGCTCTTTTTGTCACCCTCAGGAGCGACAGGTCACAAAGAGAGAGAACTGGCACAAAGTGGGGAGGAAGGCAGTGAGCTGGAGGACTGGGCTTCTCTAACTTATGATCTGGTCTGATAAGAATGTTAGACAAACATTGGTTACCAAGGGGTTGAGTGTGAAGGAATCTTGTTATGCCACAAGGAACTAAGTTAAACCAAAAATTCAGTTCATTCTCGTGTGAAGGAAAAAAGAGCCTTTCATATATCACCGGATCCAATCCCTCTAAAATATGCCAGTAGGAGGATGTCAGACCATCATTTATAACTATGCCACCAGCAGTACCACCAATAATAATACACAAAGGATAGCACTGTGGTGGTTTCTATACTGTATATCATATCCTGTTCTAAGGGCTTTATATACATTAGTTGATTTAATCTTCAAAACAAACCTGTGAAATAGATTTACTGTTTTGATCATCATGATCCCTCTTTTATTTCCATCAGGAAACAAAGGCAACAATCAGTTAAGGAATTGGGCCTGGGTAACACAGCTAACCAATGAGAGAGCAGAGCTGACCTGCTCCAACTCCAGGCCCGAAGTGTGAATTCTAGTGGCCCAGCTATGTCTGTAACCATCAAACAACAAACATGTATTGAGCCAGGGCCTAGCCTTAGAGACAAACACAGCTCCTTTCTTCATAAAGCTACAGTCCTGTTGAGGAGACAGACATTCAACAAATAACTACATGTGTGATATTCTACAACAATATAAAATTGTCTTTAATGATGTTTTATATCATGTCCAGTTTTTTTTTACATTGAATCAAAATGTGTAGTGTCAAGCCTCAAGGAGACTTTAGAGATGACTTGGTTGAGGCTTTTTATTTTGCTGTTGAAGACAGTGAGATGCCCTGGTCGTGTGGTGATACTAGAGAGCAAAGGCTCAGACCCAGTGCCCGTGTTTTTTCTCTAGAAAGCAATGAGGAATCTTCAGCCTCTTTAATTACTAACCACAGATGAGCTTCTCCTGAACACAAAAGGCTCTCCATAGACAATCTTCCTCAGAAGTTTTAAAAAGTACTCTTTTTTAGATTACAGATTTTTTGTTGTTGTTAGAACAGCCTCAATGGAGAATTCCTTTTTAAAGGGCCAAGAACCTCTTTGCAAGCCATTAAATCTTCCCCTAGTCCTCATGTGCTTTTTCCCAGTGAAGCTCTGACACTAACCCAGCCCTTCCCTCCTTTGGCTTTCAGCCCGAGACAGTGATGGAGCTGAGGAGGATGTAGCATTAACTTCATATTCAGCTACAGGTAAATGTGCTCATCTACATTCACCAGAGAGGGCCAGAGCAAGCACTCCCACCTTAGGAGAGCATGGTCAGGCTTCGTCTTCGGTGGATTCTACTGACCTGAGAGAGGAGTAGCAGGGCAGGGTCATCCTTACAGGCATGTGGAGCTTGAGCCTTCTAGATTAAACCATACCAGGGTGGCACAATAAAGGCAAGTCAGGCCTTTTGCTTGTGCCCAAGCCCTTCCCAATCCCCATCGCCACTGCCAGCAACAATATATTCTGGTGCAGGTGAGTGTCCCTGGAAAGAAAAGGCAGCTTGAGGGTTTGTTTGAGGGTACAGAGAAGCAGGTCACCGCTGTTTGCCCTGGGCACAAGAGCAGGGGATTGTAAGTATGTTTTTAGTATCAGCTGTCGAAATGATCCCCTGAGCCCCACTGGCTGCCTGTCTGAGTCACTGTCCAGCTCCAGCTGCCCAGGCTGCCCCAAGAGCTGGGCTAGGTCTTGACTTCATCATCTGCATGTCTAGATGGATGTACCAATTTTAATCCTTCTGGGCAAAAGCAGAGGGAACAGAATTGGAGGAAACTTGTTTTTGTGCTGTGATGGCCTGAAGTCACACAATCCAGACACAATACTTGTACTATGGGGATCAGAAGTAACTAAAATGCAAGAGTGAAAGTCACAAACTGTACTAGGCAACTCTAGGCTAATCCCTCTGGTCTGTTATCTGAGACTCAGCCTTTTCCTGGAATGACGCACAGTCCAGGACATAGCTGTATCATTTGCTATAATTAACCCTCTGGAGGGCCTTTACATGATGGGAAAATCTTTATTATCCCCTGTGAGAATTTCTTGGGTTACTTTCAACTTCCAGTGATCAGTTATTCAAGAATCTTGCAAAGAGATTCTTGTCAACGACTAAGGGTAAAGAAGTTCTGATATGGGTAGGCTCAATTTTTTTTCCCTTTTTTATTAACAAAGTATTAAATGATGGTGAAATAATAATATTTTAAACATAGTTCTAGAGAGTGTCATTCCCTATGTTTCCTCAGAAAGTTTATGTTGGCATTTCTTCCTTTCTAGACTGTTGATCTCACACAAGAGTATTTCATCCCACGGCTAAACTCTGATGCAGAATTATAAAGTCCACAGGAATCACGAGTAGTGAAAACCCAGAAGACCATCCTAATGTAGTCCTGGTAGGCTGCTGGGGAGCCCACAGAATCACACTACCAACAAAATATCACCTCATCCTTCCTGCTCTGCTTCCTGGTCCTCTCCATCCATCTGGACCTTCATCAGAAGACTGCCTATTCAAGCATAATTACAGTCTTGCTGGCCACCCTACCTGACTATGTGTCTCTTTCTTCATTCTGTAACTGAAAGCTTCCCTTCCTTAGCAACGCTAGAACAAATTGGTTCCTCTTACCAATGGGACCGAAAGACCCTGGTCTGAAGAAATTAGGGTCACGCTAATCTGACAAAGTCTAGAGGTCAGTAGCAACTCACTCTTGGAATGCTCTTCTAGTCATTTTTGTTTATTTGTGTGTTTGTTTTGTTAATCCTCACCCCAAGGATATTTTTCCATTGATTTTTAGAGGGGGTGGAAGGGAGAGGAGAGAGGAAGAGAGACAGAGAGGAGAGGAGAGAGAAATATTGATGTGAGAGAAACACATAGATTGGTTGCCTCCCACACGCACCTGCCCAGGGTCAGGGATCAAACCTGCAACTCAGGTACGTGCCTTGGACAGGGAATCAAACCCGAGACCTTTTGGTGTACAGGCCAACGCTCTACCCACCGAGAACACTAGCCAGGGCTAGTCACTTTTTATAAAGGGCCCCTACATATCAGTGACCCAGCATTTGTGATAAAAGTCATAGCAGAATCCTCAGGATCCCACAGTTGGGTATTTTAAATAACGAGGACATTTCACAGACTTGGAGGCTGGCAGGCTCTCTCCCATGATGTCTGCACCCCAGGACAGCGAGCACGATGGCATATGCGGCTGAGGTCAGTGACCTGCTTTGATGAACCAGTAACAGCAAAGGGAGAGCCACCCAGTTGATGCTCATAAAGGATTTTAGGTGCTGCACATAAAAAGCAGGGTCTGCCTGTCTTGAAGTTTCTAATGAACCGATGCCTCTGCACTAATTACTCTGCCTTCATTCCTCATGCAGCCCCATGTCCTTCCTCATGGATTCATCTGTCCTTAGTATTTGTTATATGTAGCAGGTAGGACAGGACAGCATCAGAGATGTGCTGCCAGAAGGGTTCTAAGGATCTAATTCAGCCCAATGACCTTGCAGATGAGGAAGCAGAACTCTAGAGAGATGGAATGACTTGCCCAAAATCACACAGTGGTTAGTGGTTTTCCAATGGATAGACAACTCTTTTTCCCACTCCAGCAGACTTCTCCATGCCTATATTTCTGTATTTACAAGTAAGGTGTGGTCCTCCCCTGAGAAACAAATGGGGTATTTCAGACCAGTGAATGTTGAGCGCTGCTGTGTGAAAGATCTTTGAAAAATAGCTAAGACTCCCTTTTAATGACCAATGTACAGCATGGACTTCTTCAATGTCAGTGAGTATCTCCTGAGCATGTGCAGGGTACCCAAAACCGTTCTCAGGATCAGTCCTGGGCAGACAGCACTGCTTTGGTAGATATACACTGAGTGGCCAGATTATTATGATCTCTGAACACATAATAATCTGGCCACTCAGTGTGTGTGTGTGTGTGTGTGTGTGTGTGTGTGTGTGTGTGTGTGTATTAGAGGCCCGGTGCATGAATTTATGCATGGGTGGGGTCCGGCCAGCCTGGCCAGGGGGAGGGGACATGGGCAGTTGGCCAGCCTGCCTGCTGGTGGAACTCCTGGTCGAGGGGACAATTTGCATATTAGCTTTTTATTATATAGGATATACAATGAGTGGCCAGATTATTATGCGTTCAGAGATCATAATAATCTGGCCACTCAGTGTATGTTATTTGTGGGGGAGATAACACAATGCAAAAAAAAATTTTTTTTTGATTGATTTTTAGAGAGAGAGAAAGGGTGGGGAGAGAGAGAACAAAATGTTGATTGGCTGCCTCCTGCACATCCCATACCGGGATTGAGCCCACAACCCTGGCATGTGCCTTGACAGGAAATGGAACTGATGACCTTTCGGTGCATGGGACACCCAACCAACTGAGCTACATCAGCCAGGGCAACAGCTCCCTCCTTTTAGAGATGAGGAAAGGGACTTGCCCAGGATAACATAGCTTGTTAGTGACAGAACCAACTAGAATCCAGGTCCGCAACTGCTGTTTAAGTGCTCACCCTCTACACAATGTTCCATTTTCATATATATTTCTGCTACTCTCAAATTAACTGCTCCTTTTTTAAATCTGTGCCCTGAGCAATGTTCTCAGCACAGACCAGTACCTAGGTTAAGTGACCAGAGTTTATCTCTGCTTTTATTGGTAATAGGAAAAAACACACAAAACATTAAGCCTCTGACCTATCGATTAGGTGGCATACTACTTAACAAACCACATAAAGACCCTAATTTGAGAGGAAACAGCAGCCCATGCAACCTCACATCTTTGGAAGAAAACCATCATCACTGATCCTCTTACTTTCTAATCCCCAAATGATAGCAATGACACCTTTGACATAATTTTGTTTATTTTGTTTGTTTTACAGGCAGGAAATTTTCTGTTGAGTCAGCTCACAAATTTTAATGAACACATTGAAGCCACATATGATAGCTCATACTGTTTCCCAAAATGTTTTTCCTAAAATTAGTAAAGGTAAAATTGAACATCTTTGTAACAAATTGCCTCTGAAGTGGATAGCACAATTTAACCAAATGTTGGACTATGTATTAGTTAGATTGGGGGAGAAGGGGACTGTATGTTCCAAGTATTTCATTCAGGCTGTTTCAGGAATGAAGTTGTACTGTAAGGTTACACATGGCAGCCGGGAGACAACTCTCTGGGAACCCAGTATAGTCACTCATCTGGCTTCATATAGATGGACTACTGTCAGGCATTGGGATGAGCTTGTTGTCCCCTGCTCTGGTCCCACAACCCCCGCTTAGCCACTATCAGCTGACTGACTCTCTCCCTATATGTCATAATTCAGACTCCTAAGAGGGGGTCTGATTGGTCCAGCTATTCATCACTGTCTCTGATTGGGAGCTCTTTTGCATTGTTCCTCCTCTTGATTTACAATCAGCCTGTGGATTGGCTGCCCTTGGGTCCAGTACCCACCATTGGTCCATTCAGTTGGCCTGGTCATGTGGTACAGACTTGGTCACATATGTCTGCTCCCTAGTGAGAAGTGTTCTCTGGGCAACAGGAGAAGGTATAACATGCATCATGACTGACCCACTCAGGAGAGACCAATCCAGGAAAATAAAATTTTATGAAATTATAGAATATTTTAATGAAAATACAATTTTATTCCTTTTGAGTTTATGGAGCAATTCACATAAAGCTAAAAACCTCAATAGTCTTCTAAGTTGAGATTCATGAGGAACCATTTAAAAGAATAAATAAAACCATGATTAGCTTATTGTACTCAATTCAATAAGTATTACTTGAAGATCTAAACTCACTTACTTATATGTAATGGGTTACATAATTTGAAAGGCACTTATTCTCTTAAGTATTTTAAATAGTCCTCTTCTGGATAAAAAAACCAAGATGGCGGCATAGGTAAACACCTAAACTGCTGCCTCACACAACAATTTCAAAACTACAACTAAAAGACAGAACGGACACCATCCAGAACCACAGGAAAGCTGGCTGAGTGAAAATTCTACAACTAGAAGGAAAGAGAAAAGCTCACAGAGAATTGGAGGTACGGCAAAGGGGCTTTGTGCGGGCAGAGAGGAAGGGCGGCTGAGAGCCTGGCTGACTTTCTCTGGCGGAAGGGGGAAGGAAGCCTCCGACCGCACTGAACCCCAGTTCTGACTGCACTGAACCCCAGTTCCGGGCAAACCCCTGGGGACCCACGCTCTTACGGGGGAGTCTGGACTCTCGGGTGGAGACTCGAGCTGGGAAAGGCAGAAGTCTGAAGGCGCACGCAGGCCAGTGCGCACAAAGGCTGCGGAGGTTGCCACAGGCTTTCCCTAGTGGAAGGGAGTCAGAGGATCCTGACTGCACTGAGCCCCAGTTCTGACTGCAGTGAACCCCAGTTCCAGGCGAGCCCCTGGGGACCCACGCTCTTGTGGGGGGAGTCTGGACTCTCGGGTGGAGACTCGGGAGCCGGGGAAGGCGGAGGACTGAAAGTGCGCACGCGCGCATGTGCCAGTGCGCACAAAGGCTGCGGAGGTTGCCACAGGCTTTCCCTAGTGGAAGGGAGTCAGAGGCTCCTGACGGCACTGAGCCCCAGTTCTGACTGCAGTGAACCCCAGTTCCAGGCGAGCCCCTGGGGACCCACGCTCTTGTGGGGGGAGTCTGGACTCTCAGGCGGAGACTCGAGCTGGGGAAGGCGGAGGACTGAAAGCGCACATGCGCGCAAGGGCAAGGCTGACAGGAAGCCAAGACTGAGACTCCACCCCATCCAAGCTGAGCACAGAGGCTATTGCAATTTGGCAAGTCTAATCCTATAAGGCTGTCTCCAGCACCGAACTTCTCCCAGCATAGACACTGCTGATCCTTACAGCCAACTGGCCCGGAGGTCAATTCTTCCCAGTGATACCAACAACAATAAAGACTTAATTACAACAAGGCTGTACACACAGTCCACAAAGGGGTGCACCAAGAGTGTCCACCTCAGGTTAACTGGGGAAGCAGACCCACTGGGCCATATTGGAAACCTAGCACAAATATCTACCTTACCAACTCAGGGAATCAGTGAAAATGCGGGGTCAAAGAATCAGATCACAAACAAAAGAAATGGAGGAAAACAAACGACTGGATATAGAATTCAAAACCACGGTTATAAGACTTTTTAAGAATATCCTAGAAAAGGCCAATAAATATAACGAGACCCTCGAAGATATGAAAAAGGACCAACTAGAAATTAAACATACACTGACTGAAATAAAAAATATTATACAGAGACCCAGAAACAGAATAGAGGAACACAAGAATCAAGTCAAAGAATTGAAATACAAAGAAGCAAAAAACACTCAACCAAAAAAGCAAAAAGCAAAAAAAAAATCCAAAAAGTTGAAGATAATGTAAGAAGACTCTGGGACAACTTCAAGCGTACCAACATCAGAATTATGGGGGTGCCAGAAGAAGAGAGAGAGCAAGATACTGAAAACCTATTTGAAGAAATAATGACCAAAAACTTCCCACACCTGGTGAAAGAAATAGACTTACAAGTCCAGGAAGTGCACAGAACCCCCAAGAAAAGGAATCCAAAGAGGACCACACCAAGACACATCATAATTAAAATGCCAAGAGCAAAAGACAAAGAGAGAATATTAAAAGCAGCAAGAGAAAAACAGTTAATTACCTACAAGGGAGCACCCATACGACTGTCAGCTGACTTCTCAACAGAAACTATGCAGGCCAGACGGGAGTGGCAAGAAATTTTCAATGTGATGAATAGCAAGAACCTACAACCAAGATTACTCTACCCAGCAAAGCTATCATTCAGAATTGAAGGGCAGATAAAGAGCTTCACAGATAAGAAAAAGCTGAAGGAGTTCATCACCACCAAACCAGTATTATATGAAATGCTGAAAGGTATTCTTAAAGAAGAGGAAGAAGAAAAAAGTAAAGAGAAAAATTATGAACAACAAATACATATCTATCAACAAGCGAACCTAAAAATCAAGTGAATTAAAAACCTGAGAAACAGAATAATCTGGTGAATATAATAGAATCAGGGGCATAGAAAGGGAGTGGACTGATAATTCTCAGGGGGAAAGGGGTATGGGGTGTTCATGAAGAGACTGGACAAAAATCATACACCTATGGATGAGGACAGTGGGGGGGAGGTAAGGGCAGAAGGTGGGGTGGGAAATGGGTGGAGGGGAGTTATGGGGGGGAAAAGGAGAAATAATTGTAATAATCTGAATAAAGATTTATTTTAAAAAAAATAGTCCTCTTCTGATTTTATTTATTTATCCAAAAGAAAAGGTATCAATGAAAACTTCACTATAAAATACCTTCCTGATGTAAATGGCTGGTTAGCTCAGTTAGAGCACAGAACTAACAAAATATCTGCCTGGGTAGGTATTATCCTATATAATAAAAGGCTAATATGCAAATTGTTCCCTCTACTGGGAGTTTGACCGGGAGTTTGACCAGGGGGCAGGGCTGGCTGGCCAACCTCCTGTGTCCCCTCCTCCTGGCCAGCCTGGCCTGATCAGCCCTGATCGGGGAGGGCTGGCCAGACCCCACTAGCGCATGAATTCGTGCACTGGGCCTCTAGATTAATATATCCTTCATCTTGATGCTTTTTTTCCTAATTCAAAGAGCATCAAAGGTTTATGTCCCTCCACATTAAATCTCATAATTGCCCCATAAACCTAAAGGGTCTCTACTTATCATTTCTTATTTCAACATGTGGTGTGGTTAGGCTAACATTCCCTCACTCTCTCTACCCATTATTCCTTCATTCTTCTTTTACATAAATGCTCCCTTTTCCTAGGATTACATATCTTCGTATTGGTCAGATTTGTGCCTTTTTATCCTACTTTTCATCCTCCCACACTCAGTTCTAAATCTACTTTTTCTCAGAAACTTCCTCTGGAGACATGAGGACACAGGGTTGTCACACATCAAGACCAACTTAACTTAGGGCACAATGAGGTTCCCTTTTTTCTCTTCACACTCAGATAGTAAACAAGATACTTCTGTAGCACCTTTCTCAGAATAAGCCTAATCATTTATTTTAAAAGCACACAATGAGAAATAAACTAGAAAATCTATGTTGTTTCTTGGTAGAAAAGCTGCTGTATTTTGTACTTGAGGGAGATGCTTCTCAATTAACATTAAATGGGAGTGATCGTGAAGACCTTGACTTTGAGAAGTAATACTTGACATCTGAGTAAAGAAAGACTTTTCTTGGAATTGTTAAAAATGTCTTAATGGCTCAGGCCAGTTTGAAGCTACTGGTCTCTTGTGAGAGATTGTTTGCTGCTCTTCAAAGATAGATTAGTTAGAATTAAGTTTGCATTTTAACATATAGCAGAACTCGCTTATTTAAAGAACTTCAAAGTGGCTACCTCAGGAGACACAGAGATGCGCCATTGCTTAAACTCTGATTAGAATGCCTTTCCTGGACTGCCTTCAAGAATGTCTCAAGGAAATCGTGGGATTGGATTACTATGGGGGCTAAACTGTCCGATTGAAGAAATGAGTTGAATGATGAATTTCTAAATATTGATCTTATCAAAATACTCTCCCATGTTTTAAATCAAACAAAAAAAGTTAGTATAAACTCTCAAGCCTGGCCGGGTAGCTCAGTTGGTTGGAGCATGGTCCCAATACCCAGGGTTGAGGATTCGATCCCCGGTTGGGGCACATGCAAGAATCAATCAATGAATGCATAGATAAGTGGAACAACAAATCAACATTTGTCTCTCTCATATTCTCTCCCTTCCTCTCTCTAAAATCAATGAATAAAAAAATTAAAAGTAAAATAAACTCTTGAAAAATCTCGAGCGCCTCATTGCCTAATCTTTTGCAGCCTTGGTGAACCCTCATAAACCCGTGAGGGGACTGTGACAGCCATACCAGCCTCGGAACCCCAGCCTGACTGGAAACAATTGCTCCTGTTGCACAATAACACAGGGTTATAAAGCAAACACACCAAAACAGCCTGTTTTACAAAATTTTGATGTGTTGTTTATCATGGACTTTTTTGGCATTAATTTTTATTATTAAAATGTTGTATAAAATATTATTGATCATGATTACTGAGGGTTTGGACACTCCCTTGAATTCTGTGCCCAAAGTAAGTGCCTCACTCTCCTGACCCCAGCCCAACCCTGCGGATCAGACTTGCCTCCTGTGGAAGGGAGTGATGGGGAAGGAGAGGGAGCCCAAACTGCACAGTAGAATCACCTGGGAAGTTTTAAAAGCTCTCCATGGCCTGACCTCACCACAGACCAATTACATCAGAATTTCTGGGAGTGGAGCCCAGGCATGGTTATGTTTTAAGATCTTTCCAAATGTTTCTGTTTTGCAGCCTGGGTTGCAAACCACTGCCATGAGCAGATATTTAGGATTGGGTGGAAGAAATTAGAAAGAGAGAGACGTCAGGATCCAGGCCTGGGTAACTAAGGGGATGAGGGTCCCACTTGTAGAAGAGGTAACCCAGGAGGCGAGCTCAGGAAGAGAAACAGGTGTGGGTTGGGGAGGACAGCAGATGAGTACAGAGTTGAACCAGTAGAGTGTGAAGTGGAAACGCACAGATGAAGAGAAGGCTGTGAAGTTCCAAAAGACAGAGAGAGATTCAGGAACGAGCTTTGAGGTGGAGGAGGAAATTGTCGGGGGAGAGGCGATTGTATTGGGAGCATAAAGAGAGGCCCCGAGAATGCCTAGAGGTGGGGAAGCCTGCTCCCTCCCTAAAGGGATTCTCTCCTGATACTTCTGCCTCCACATCCAGTTCCACTTTAACACGGGGGCATCTCGACCAAGGTCCTGTTTGCAGAACCACACTCTAGCTCTGAATGAATAAACCAAGAGAGCACACTGAGATTCTTCAAAGGTTGGGACGGCAGCTGCTGGGACTTGCCTGGAAGATGGGTGAATCAGCAAAGGAAGGAGAAATGGGGCCAACTATCCAATGCCTGTCCCCAAACCTGCCTAATGAGCACAATCTACTGAGGTACAAATAAAAATTTTCATACTGGGCCCAGACCTACTAACCCAGGACCTGCAGGAGGGGTCCTGGGATTCCTCATTTTTAAGTTCCTAGGTAACTCTTAAGATAGTGTGAGTTTGGGAAGCGCTGTTCGGTTGACAAGAAATGGCTTCCTCTGTGCTCTGGTTTGTAGCAAACACTGTCCAGGCTTTTCCAATTTGGCCCCGGAAGGCAGAAAGGGATTGGCTTTGTATGGCACAATCAATGGAAAGATTTTCTCAGTCAGTCAGGCCCTTGGGGACATTCAGCTTCCAATTTGCATCTTCTTTTCTCCCCTGGTCTGGTGTAATGTTCTGCCCACCCCCACCCCACAGCTGCTGCATCCAGTCACCATCCAGGAGAGCATGTGACCAGAAGCAGCTTGTTGCCTTGAAATTTAGGAAGATAAACCCTTACTGAGCCTATTTGCTGGTACTCTTATCTCCTTCCAGCTTGGTTTATATGGTGTGAAAGGTCCTTGTTCATCCATTTGGTTCAAGTCAGTTTAGGAAAGGAATGCACTTGGGGAAAAGGACTGCACTTGATCTTTGGGAGGATCCGTCTGAAAGGCTTCTCTGCTGTTTGGCTCTGGGGCATGCTTCTCTCTTTCTTCACATTTTGAAGTTTGTTCTTGTGTAATTCTCCTAGGAAACAGCGCTTTCCCAAGCTTGACAGAGAAAGCTTCAGGGAAATGAAAACTTGGAGTTGATGAAAGGCATTCAGTCCAAAGAGTAAAAAGAAGTTTCTTTCTTTCCTCCAGGCCTCGGGCTTGTGAATAGCTTTTATCACGTTGGTTTTCCGTGTTCTTTTATGAAAACAAAAAAGAAAACTGATGGTGGATCAGCTGAAATTCATCAGAATTATTTAAGGATAGATTGGCACAGAAAACACAAGGGAGGAATCTGACAGTGGTATTCTCGGAGTGAGATGCCATAATCTTAATTGTGACAAATGAACACAAGATGAACAGATAAATTTTTTGTCCCTGAAAGTTTATTCGCTCATGAACAAATGCTCCTATGTGTGCACGCGCTATGCCAGCCCCTGCAAATACAGGAGGAAACAAAACAATTTCTGGTCTTCCCAAAATATATAGAATAATGTAATGAGAGAAAAACAAGTAAAAAACAACAAATAAATGTAATTTCAAAGTAGAAGTACTCTGAAGGCATCAGACTGGCTGGCTCTGGGAGGCCTCACTACGGAAGTGACCTTTGGGCTGAGATGCAAATGTTCTGCAGGACAAGAGTTGGAGGACAGTTGGGAAGAGTTGTGGGGGGGGGGGGTGCGGGGAGGACTGCAGTGGGAGGCATTTTGAGCTGGGGGCCCTCAAAGGAAGGACTTCTGGAAAAACTTGTCTCTGACCAGAGTGACTGGAACCAAGAAGAACTCTTAACTTGAAGGATCAGAACCAAGAAGGCCTGGCAGACCCGATCACAAGCACCATGTGCCTGGAATGGAATAAAGGATGGTGAGGAGTGATTGCCTGGGCTCTAGGGCAGCCAGGCAGGGTCTGAGGGTCACAATACATATGGAGCTTTTTAAGACTGGAATGACTTTCTGGCTGAAGAGACACCTTGAAAAAAGCAGGGATCTGGGAAGCCGTGGAAAGCGACAGAATGCCATTGGGTTGTGACACAACCCAAAGGGCACATGCGAAAGTGTGGAAATCCAGGTCTCAGGAATGGGTTGCTCACCCAAGTAGGGGACAGTTGGTGGCATGCGCTCCTCCTCAGCTATAAAGTCTTCAGATTTGCTACCTATTTGCAAGGAGCTCTGTTTTCTCTGGCTTGACAATGTATCTGCATATGGCCAGTGGTTAGGATTAAAGATAATGTTTCATCTCACTTACAGAAATGATCCTCTGTACCTTGCAATGACATCTGATCTGTGCATATATGGATATGTAAGTGTGTGTGTGTGTGTGTGTGTGTGTGTGTGTGTGTGCTCACACACCCACCAGCAGACACCTGACTCACATACTAGGGAGTTCAGAGACTCCCACTATCTCTAAAAAAGATATTTGAAGAGCATGAAAACTTCTGCATTTATCCTTTATGCAGAATTGATAAAGAACTATTTTTCTTCCTATTCTCTTAAAATGAAATCTTACACACACACACACTAACCCCAGTGACCTGGCAAAAAACATACAGGCACCAATTTGGTGTGTCATTGACACCAGGTATGTTAGGAAAATGGGGGAACAGAGGACCCAGCCAGTGCCTTTGAAGGGGCTTGGGGTGGGCTGGAGTCCATGTCATCAAAAGAAGCCCATTCTGTGCATAGCAGGGTCTGTTCCTTTGGAGGCTGCTTCTTCTCACATCATCCCCCTCTCACATGATGTGGCTGGGACCTTCGGGAACTGACAGGAGGATATAGCCGCTCTCACGAGGAGGTTCTGTGGTGAGGCCAAGCCCCTCTGCCCAATGTCTCAGACAGTTCATGATACTCTGGGAATTATAACTTAATAGTCTCCTGAATTTCTGACTCTTAAGTCTTTAACTTCACCTTAACATAATTTTCTCTTTATTATTTTGCCAGGTCTCTGATTTTACAACTCTTCCTCCTACCTATCAGCCCTCTCTTTCCCATCCTCTCACCCCCACTAAACTCGTTGTCCCCCACTCAACCTTGGTCCTCTCCTCTCTGTCCCTCTCATCTAGTTAAGCCCAGTCAGATGCTCCCTCTGACCCTCACCCTAGTTCCCAATGTTCATAGAATTCATGGGCTTAGGACTCAGATGACTAAACTCGTGCTATGCAAGGGCAACCCACAGTCCATTTTTATTTTGCTGAGCAATACAAATAATAGGATTCTTTCTTATGCAATTAATCATCCTCAAAGAACAATATGGACTAGTATTTTTGCACTTAAAAGTGGTAGCTTTTATGTAGAGAACTAAATGGGGCAATATTTCAGGCATTGACTGCATGTATCTGAGGACACTGGTGTTTATAAAGTTCAAGTATCTTTGCAAAGGATTCTACATTATCACCATGTCAACATAAAGTGATATTAAATATAGCATATACAACAAGCCCTCCATATTCACAGGTTCCACATCTATAGATTCAACCAACCCAGATTTAAAATATTTGGGGATGCTATGCCCTCAGTGGTCCCCAAATCTGTCTCTTGCTTCAACAGTGTTTGGATGGGATAGGCCAGGGACGCCCCTTCTTCCAGCCTCTGACCAACCTCCAACCTCTTTTCCAGTCACCACCTTCAGAACCACCTCAGCCTCCACGACCAGCCAACACCGTTTTGGTTTTTTTTGTTTTTTACCTTAACTCCCTATTGCCAAATAACCGTGAGCTCCCAAATTCATCAGAATTATTCCACATCGCCAACCACCTGGTCAGCCTGCATCTGTGGGCCTCTTACACCTACCTCTCTCCAGGCTTCTATTTTGACTGCGATAATGTGGCTCTGGAGTGCATGGGCTTCTTCTTCCCAGAGTTGGTGGAGAAGAAGCACGAGGGCACTGAGCGTCTCTTAAAGATGCAACATCAGCCGCATTCTCTTCCAGGACATGCTGAAGCCTTCCCAAGATGAGAGGTAAAAGTCATGATGCCAAGGAAGCCGCCATGGTCATGGAGAAGAGCCTGAACCAGGTCCTTTTGGAGCTGCAGACTCTGGGTTCTACCAGCCTAGACTCTCATCTGTATGACTTCCTGCAGAACCACTTCCTGGGTGAGGAGGTGAAACTCATCAAGAAGATGGGCTACACCTGACTCACCTCCGCCGGCTAGCCAACCCCCAGGCTGTCTGGGTGAGTATCTCTTCCAAAGGCTTCCCTCAAGCAGGACCAGGAACCCTTGGAGCCCAGAGGCCTTTGAGGAGCCCCTCTGCCTCCCCCTGGTGTCCGGCTTTTGCCTGATCCTCTCCCTAAAACCACTAGGCATCCTTTTAACTGCCCTAGAGCCCTCTCCCATGCAGTGGACTAAATGGAAACAATAAAGTTTTTTGCAGAAAAATTAATTAATTAAAAATATTTGGGGGGGGGGGGAGGGAATGTTACCCATTGCTGACATGTATTATGTAGTTAGGCCTGCAATGGTTGATTCTGTACTGAACATGTACAGACTTTTCTTCCTTGTCATTATTTCCTAAGCACTATAACATCTATTTACATAGCATTTATATTGCATTAGGTATTATAAATGATCAATAGATTATTTAAAGTATACAGAAGGATATGTGTAGGTTTTATGCAAATACTACACCATCTATATATATAAAAGCCTAAGCAACTGGCCGACCAGCTGACCGGCCAATAGCTATGATGCACAATGACCACCAGGGGGCAGACACTCAATGCACAGGCATGGAAACATGGAACAGACTGATGAATCTCAGAGGGAAGCGGGGAGAAGGGAGGGCAGGAAGAGATTAACCAAAGATCTTACATGCATACTAGAGGCCTAGTGCCTGGATTCGTGCACCAGTGGTATCCCTTGGCCTGGCCTGCAGGGATCAGTCCGAAACTGGCTCTCTGACATCCCCCGAGGGGTCCCAGATTGCCAGAGGGACCCCACCGGTGCACAAATCTGTGCACCAGGCCTCTAGTTTTATATAAGGGACTTGAACATCCACAGAGTTTGGTATCAACAGGGTGGAGGATGTGGTCCTGGAACCCATACCTGGTAGATACCAAGGGATGACTATATTCACATAGCATCTTCCCTAAAGCAAGGCTATGAAGAACTGTTCTGTAAAATGCAATCACCACAATACAATATACAGATGGTGTATTATAGAATTATACATCTGAAGCCTATATAATTTTATTAACCAATGTCACCCCAATAAATTCAATAAAAAAAATTTTTTTTATCTGACCAAGATGGCGGCATAGGTAAACACCTAAACTGCTGCCTCACACAACAATTTCAAAACTACAACTAAAAGACAAAACGTCTATCACCCAGAACCATGGGAAAGCTGGCTGAGTGGAAGTTCTACAACTAGAAGGAAAGAGAAAAGAGCATTGAGACGTGCACAAGTGCTGAAAAGCTGAGGTACGGAGGCGCAAGAATCGGGCTGGCGGCGGGCAACTAGGTGCGCTGCTTTTTTCAACCCAAAAGGAGACAAGCTCCCAATTACTCTGAACTCCAGTTTCTGGGGAGACGCTGGGGACCCAAACTCCTACGGGGAGAAGCTGGACTGTCTGCTGTTGGGTCGAAAAGTGAGGGTGGGTTTCGAGCAGAGGTGCGTGCAGCAATCATTGTTTACTGCGCTGGGGTGTGGGACACGGGGACTTGGAAACGTGGAGACACAGAGACGGCCGACTGGCAGCCATCGCTGTTTACCACACCCTAGCCTAGTGACTCCCTGAGACCCCGCCCCGCAAAATCTACAAACACACCCAAGCTCCACGCAGCAGCTTTTGCATATAAATGGTCTGCCCTATTGCACCTTAACCTAACAAACTGCAGCTCTGGTCAGACAGCTCCAAAACCTCCAAACCCCAAGCAAAGAGGAGAAAACTGTAGTTCTCGCTGTAGCTCCTGCTGGGTGGCCTCAGAAAGTAGCTGACCTGCACCCCATTGGAGATCCAGAAGCTAGTGTATCTAGTGGTCAGTGTGAGACGACACCAGATTTCAACTCCTCACATCCATAAGTGACACATTCAAGAGGCAGACTCAGTGAGCACCAAAGCCCCACTGAAGCAAGTCCTGCACCATAAGTGTGTCTCCAGCGCAGCAGTTCTTCCGTTATAGACACAGTGGGTCCTCACAGCCAATTGGCTTGGAGGTCAATTCCTCCCAGTGTACCAACAGCAATCAAGGCTTAACTACACCAAGACTTTGCACTCAGCCCACAAAGGGGTGCACCAAGAATGTCCACCTCAGGTGAAAGGCTGAACCACTGGTCACCTACCACAGAAAACCATTCCATCAACACAGGGAAGCAGCAAAATGCGGAGACAAAGAAACATGTCATGAATGAAAGAAATGGAGGAAAGCAAACTACTGGACATAGAGTTCAAAACCACATTTATAAGGTTACTCAAGAATCTTCTAAAAACCACCGAGAAACTTGATGAGACCTCCGAGGAGCTTAGTGAGACCTTCAAGGACCTTAATGAGAATGCAAAAAAAATGGAAAAGGACCAGTCAGAAATTAAGCATACACTGTCAGAAATAAAGAATATACAGAAATTCAACTGTAGATCAAAGGACCCCAAGAATCAAACCAAAGATCTGAAATATGAGGAAGCAAAAAACACCCAACCAGAAAAACAAAAAGAAAAAGGAATCCAAACATTTGAAGATAGTGTAAGGAGCCTCTGGGACAACTTCAAGCGTACCAACATCCGAATTATTGGGGTGCCAGAAGAAAAGAGAGAGCAAAATATTGAAAACCTATTAGAAGAAATAATGACAGAAAACTTTCCCTACCTGGTGAAAAAAATAGACTTACAAGTCCAGGAAGCGCAGAGAACCCCAAACAAGAGGAATCCAAAGAGGACCACACCAAGACACATCATAATTAAAATGCCAAGGGCAAAAGACAAAGAGAGAATCTTGAAAGCAGCAAGAGAAAAACAGTTAGTTACCTACAAGGGAGTAACCATACAACTGTCAGCTGATTTCTCAACATAAACTATGCAGGCCAGAAGGGAGTGGCAAGAAATATTCAAAGTGATGAATAGCAAGAACCTACAACCAAGATTACTCTACCCAGCAAAGCTATCATTCAGAATTGAAGGTCAGATAAAGAGCTTCACAGATAAGAAAAAGCTAAAGGAGTTCATCACCACCAAACCAGTATTATATGAAATGCTGAAAGGTATTCTTTAAGAAGAGGAAGAAGAAGAAAAAGGTAAAGATAAAAATTATGAACAACAAATACATATCTATCAATAAGTGAATCTAAAAATCAAGTGAATTAAAAATCTGATGAACAGAATGGACTGATGAATATAATAGAATCAGGGACATAGAAAGGGAGTGGACTGACAATTCTCAGGGAGAAGGGGGTGTGAGGGGTGCAGGAGAGATTGGACAAAAATCTTACACCTATGGATGAAGACAGTGGCAGGGGGTAAGGGCATGGGGTGGGGTGGGGAATCAGGTGGAGGGGAGCTATGGGGGAAAAAAAAGAGGAACACCTGTAATTATCTGAACAATAAAGATTTATTTAAAATAAAATAAAAATTTTTAATACAACTGCCAGCCAGAAAATGGATGATAACATCCAGCAACAAATAACACTCACAAAAGGTGAGGGAGCATCCAAACAATGGAATGCATTTTCATTTCACCTGAGGGCTAAGGAAGTGTCTGGGTTGCAGGTGTGGGGGAAGAATATTGTACAATAAAACTGGTCATCTCTTCATGGTTATTAAGCTTCAAATACCAGGCACGACAATAAAAGTCCAGAACTCTGAGAATTCCAAGAGTCCTTAAGATTATCGAGCCCAGCCTCTCTCCTAACACAGAATTCCCCACGTCATCCTCAACAGAGCATCATTGAGATTGAACACCTCCAGCAGCAGGTCACCCACCACTTTGCAGGAAGTTCTTCTGGGATCTGCCTCTCTAAAACTCCTAACACTGAGCCACCTGTTACGCAGTCATTGTTCAAGACAGCTGGGAGGCAGCATGGGGTTATGCATAAGGGATCCAAAGGCAGCCCTATCACTTGGTAGCTGTGTCACCTTGGAGCTTCCATTCTTGCAGGTGTTAAGTAAAAGGGGATGATAATCATAATAACTTACAAGGCCTTATAAGTATTAAATAATATTATACAAGTAAAGCCCTTAAAATGGAGCCTGGCGACAGAGTAAGCGCACATTAAATGTTAGCTCTGATCATGATAATGCACCCTGCAAAGTCCTTTCCTCTCCAGATGAAATATCTCCATTTCCATCAATCGTTCTGTATATCCTGTAGTTCTTTTAAAAAGCTCCTCTGTGAGAAGTTTCTTCAGTACCACGAGATCCACGGAAATAGATTTAATATTCTGATGTGGTGTAACATGCCTCCCGTCCCGTGGGAACAGTGCCGGCCTGGACCTACACTACACGACTGTGTCAGTACTGCCTGTGATTGCCTTGGCTCTTTGCCTGCTGAGCCACATCACGGGTCCGTAACAGTCTTACAGCCCATTCTGTGCACAGCAGGGTCTGTGCCTTGGGAGGCTGCTTCTCCTCATGACTGTCAAACCAAGTACTTATGTGGTTTATTTGGGGGGGGGGGGGGCATGAATACATTTATAACTATTAAACTAAATTTGGGACCTTTATTCTAATCTATTCCAATACATTATTATTCAGTCTTTCCTAATGTTGTATTATGGGCTTATCAGAGGCGTGTATTTTGTTTGTTTGTTTGTGTTTGTTTAGTTGACGGATCTTAATATGGGAGGGGGCCTGAACTAGAAGTAGCTGGGACCAGACAGTTGGGTATTGCACATGTAGTAAGCAAATTTCATTAAAGTTTCCCCTTCTTTTCTGTGCCCGGCCGTGGATGGGCCTCTGGGCCGCGGAGAGCCTCTGGGCAGCGGACACGGAGCAGCCAGGCCCCACAGAGAGCTACTGGCGCATGGATTCATGTGCAGGGCTACTAGTTGTGTTATATCCACCAGTCCTGAGTTCCCTCCTCTGAAAAGTGAGGGCTGTGAGGCACCAATTAAAGAAACTCTGTGACCTTCTCAAATGCTAACATTTTAGGCACTGGAGTGTCCCACTCTGAAAGGTCAAGAAAACTGTAATAATCCAGAGGTTGCAGCAATCAGGGTCAGACACCAATGTACTGCTCCCCACACCCATCTGCACACCTGAAGCCAGGGAGGGCAAAGCATTGTCTGCCCTGGGTAGAGGAGTTCCAGAGAAGCCTACAGTTTGGACCAGATAATTCCCCAAAGCAGCAGTCCACAAGCTGAAGGCTGTCCTGCCAGATCCCAGATCTCCGCAGTCAACACTGAAGAAAGGTTTTTCTGAACCCGCCACTTCCAATTCTGAAATAATCCCTGTTCAGATTAGGGCTGGGAGAGGGGCAAACCTTCCCAACCTGGTAGCAACGGAAGGACATGGGCAAGGAAGGAAACGACCAGCTGTGTGCAGCTCAGTTCTCAGCAGTAAGGACAAGTCTGGAAATGAAGGAAGGAAACCCAGGATGCACCGGGAGGGGGAAAGAATGGGTGTTATTGTTGCATTTCCAGGGCCAGGCTGTACCTTTTTGTTTTGGCACACTTTTCCTGACAAAAAGCCAATGTTCTCACCACAAACATACTCGGCGACATTAGTAACAACAGCATATGAGACCATTGTCTGTAAAGATGCCAGATTGCATGCAAATGGTCTGGAAATACTTTGGATAATTTCACAAAAATCAGACACAGGGCAATTAAACTCTGGCAGAGGAGATCGGAGCAAATTCTCTAAAGACGGTGGGAGGAAGGACGCAAACAGCTCATACACACAAGCCTTTCAAAATTGGACACGTTTGCCTCAAGCCCACAGGATATCTGCTGTTCTGCCTCATGCCCTTCACGGGAAAGCAGCTTTAGATGTTTGTTTTTGAGGGGCTTGGCGTCCTTGAGGGCCGATGCCTGAGGTTCCACTGCCACCAAGTGGAGCCATGAGGTATTGCAGCGATGGACGTTCTCTCAGCCTGAAGCGAGAGGCAGAGGTGACAGGCGGTCTATTTCTCATCCTATCTAATAAAAGAGTAATATGCAAATTGACCATCACTCCAACATACAAGATGGCTGCCCCCATGTGGACACAAGATGGCTGCGACAAGATGGCCAGCAGGGGAGGGCAGTTGGGAGGGACCAGGTCTGCAGGGGAGGGCAGTTAGGGGTGACCAGGCTGGCAGGGGAGCAGTTAGGCATCAATCAGGCTGGCAGGGGAGTGGTTAGGGGGTGATCAGGCTGGCAGGCAGAGCGGTTAGGGGCAATCAGGAAGGCAGGCAGGCAAGCAGTTGGGAGCCAGCAGACCTGGATTGTGAGAGGGATGTCCTACCTGGATCAGGCCTAAACGGGCAGTTGGACATCCCTTGAGGGGTCCCAGATTGGAGAGGGTGCAGGCTGGGCTGAGGGACACACACCCCCCTCCCGTGCACGAATTTCATGCACTGGGCCTCTGGTCTGACAATAAAAGATGAGAGGAAGGTTGTGAACTTCATTTTATTAGCTTTCATTTAGTTCAAAGGAGGTGTCATTTTGGTTCCCAGCCATCAATCAAACTGGCTTAGCTCAAGGACCTGGCTGGGAAACCCTCTTCTCCAGTATCATCACAGTGATTGTCAGAGGCCAAAACCTCCAGCCCCCAAGATGTTCCTCATTTAACAACAGAGTTTAATTATTCAGGAGTCATAAGACCTGAAGACGGATTAACAGCCGCGGGGGACCAGGGGGTGACAAGTGTGGTTGAATGGGGAGGGAGCCTTCCTCTACTGCCTTTTAAGAACAAAAAAATCAGCGAAATGGTGGCCCACTAGTCCAAACGCCAGAGACAACTTTATTTCTTAGAAAAGAAACCAATTTCCGCCCTGGCTGGGTGGCTTGGTTGGTTGGAGCGTCATCCAGTACCCCAAAAGGTTGCAGGTTCGATTCTCAGTCAGGGCACATACCTAGGTTGCAGGTTCCATCCGATCGGGACACATATGGGAGGCAACCAATCAATGTTTCTCCTCTCCTATCTGTCTCTCTCTCTCTCTCTCTCTCTCTCTCTCTCTCTCTCAAATCAATAAAAACATATCCTTGGGTAGGGGTATTTTAAAAAAATAATAGAAAAGAAACCAATTTCCAGCAATGGGTCCCCTTCCATGTCCTTCCCTGTTTTGGCAGAGGTTGACTTGAGTCCTGTGGATACAGAGGCCTATAGACTCTTTTCTAACAAGAAAGCAGATCCAGGTGTTCTGTGGCTCTACCTTTTACTCAGCCCCCTGCGTTTGGCTCATAGGCCAGAGACCGGAGAGAAGACAAGAGGGAAGGAAATGGGTACTTCCTGGGTACCAACCCTGTGGCACAACAATAAATGTGAAATTATATTGCTTTTTCCTCATGGATTATGCCCTCTTGGGAAAGACTAGAATAATCTAGAGCCGTGGTCGGCAAACTGTGGCTCACGAGCCACATGCGGCTCTTTGGCCCCTTGAGTGTGGCTCTTCCACAAAATACCACGGCCTGGGCGAATCTATTTTGAAGAAGTGGCATTAGAAGAAGTTTAAAAAATTTGGCTCTCAAAAGAAATTGCAATCGTTGTACTGTTGATATTGGCTCTGTTGACTAATGAGTTTGCCGACCACTGGTCTAGAAGGATATAGATCATTATTTGTAATTCTCCTTTTCAATGCAAAACTTGGCTAATGTTGGTGCAAAGCCATTGAGAAACCCTCAACCAAATCTTTGTGGAATGTAAATAGCCCTAATTCAGCGTGTCATCCATTCACCAACCTCACCTCACCCCTTTCCATGCTAGGTTTTCCTTTTGATGAAAAGCAGAGCATCAGGCTCTTGGGAGGTAACTCCCTAACTCAGCTACACATTTTAAAATGCCATTTGGTTTCTGTGTATGGGCTTTTTTTTTTCCCTTCACCAAAGAGCAATTTCCTATTGCCCTGCCCCACAGAGCTGTTTCGGGGATTAAGTAAATAATAATTGTTAGGTACCATGACTTTTCCGAGAGATATTATGAATCAATTCTGTCAAATAAGGGATATGGATTTATTTCCTCCTACAATTAAACATCAGGTGAATCGCCAAACTGGCTTTAAAGTCTCCTTCCTGTCTTACCTGGGCTGCCAAACCCCATTCCACTGTTGCCACTCCTCTGCCTTCCTTGAGCAAAACCTCAGGGTCCATGATCCCTCTTGGCTTCCCCCCTCACCTTTGCCACTCGCCTCAAAAGTTGGGGAAAACACGTTTGTCTTAGACACATGGAGAAGAGAGGTAGAGACACACGGAGAAGGGTCAAGCCCACACCCAGTGGAACCGAACCTTGAACTTCAGCTGCAACATGACTAATGTCCACCACTCCTACTGCTGCGGCCACAGTGAAAGAGTTGCCACCACATCTTTATTGCATCTCCAGGTAAAGAACGGTGAATAACTTATAATACAAGGCACACTCCCCTCCACAGACAATGCCTGCTTACAGAACGCAGGAGGTGAACACAGTGCAAATCTAGTTACAGAGGCTGGGATTCGGATCAGTGCCAGGAACACATAGAAAGAACAGTGCACAAATGCTCCTGGCAAAGAGAGATCGGGCTTGCCCACACTAGTGAGGTCCAGAAGGAAAACTCCCGGTAAAACATGTAGGGGAGAATAGTTGGGGGATTGACAGCAAGTTTGGGAGTGATCCAAGGAGAGAAGGGGGACTGTGACTCGGTGCTGGGGACCCACAGAGGCCCTGTGTTAGCACCATAGAGATGAGTAAATTTAGGGTGACCTTTGGCCTCTCCTACCCAGGCAAGAAGGGAGGGTGCCAGCAAGTTGGCTTCCAGTGTAGATGTAGGCAGGGAGGGGCAGAGAGACAGTCCTTTACTATTTTTGCTCAGATTTGCAGTTCCGTTCTGGGCTGAGCAATCCTTACAAAGCCAGCGTTGAGTGTTGGCTTCTGAAGTTGAGTGAGCCAGTACGCAGTTAGATGGCTGGAGCTTGAGTCACATGTAAAGTGACAGAGAATAGTAAGAAAGAAACCCTGAGCTGCCTGAGACTCCCACCTATAAGAAGCATCCTAAATATGAAAGAAAAACTACGGTGCTGCTAAGAACCTCAGTGTCCTAGCCCCCAGCAACTCCAGAACAGAAGAATAGTTGTTGAGGCTGGCAGGGAGGCCGGGTCTTCCCATAATGCTGTATATGGTTTCCTTAGAAGATTCGGGATTTAACCCACATCCCTTTAGTTCTGCTGACTTGTCGTGTTCATTCCGCTCTTCAGCTAACTGCCGTTTTTCCTTCCTTCATAGTCATTGTAAGGGCTAACCCGAGTCTGGGCCCGTGGAATGGAGAAATCCTTCTGGGAGGTCCGATTCTGAAAAGGAAGCACCATATTGTTAAACCCTCACCCGTTCCCGGATATTTCAACAGAACTTCAATCTGGGCAGGAATCTCATTTTCTTCCCTTTCTCCTAAACCTTCCCCCTAAAGTCCTCCCTGTGCCCTACATCCAGTCATCTGCCCTAACCCCAGAAGGTGGATGAGAGCAAAGTAGACATGTCATCCTTTTAAGGTGGCCATTTAGGAGCCAACAGAATGGTAACACCTTCTATTCCCAAGGGACACGTTCCTGGGGTGCTGAGGCTGCTGACGAAAAAGGTGAAAGAGATCACTTACCTGCAGCTGGAAATGGGTGGTATAAGGGACATAGGTGGTATCACCTAGCTCTTCAAGACCTGAAACAGAGGGAGAGGAGAAATTAAAGCATTAGGGTCCCCTTCCTCGGGCACCCACTCATGCTCACCCCAGTTGAGTCATCTACCAAACCATGATAGATACATTATCCATTGAATTTTCTTTCTGGCAGGCCTCTGAGGGCCCAGGAGAAGGCCCGGGCATGGACCCCCCCACCACCACCACCACCACCACCGCTACAGGGAGAAGCACCAGAAAGCTTCGCACCTCAGGCTTCAGGAGCAGAGAAATTGTAAGCAACAGCTAAGAACCAGGCCTTGGAGGCCCTCACTCCTCTCCCAACCCATTCCTCTCCCCTGATTAGGTCCAGAGATCAATGTAAACCCTGGAGAGCAACACACAGCTCCTGATGGCAAGGGCGGTGTCTCAATATCAGTTGAGCCTCTTTATGTTACGAGAACAACAACAGAACACCTGGCTACTCACACCACCAGGCAAGAGCAAAATCGGTTCATTCTTTCATGTCAAGATAGGATCTCTTCCCTCCCATGGGCCCAGATACATACAATAAAATGTAGCTCTTCAGGTTAAATTGGAATCTTAAGTAACTCTTTGGAGATTTCCACTGGTTTATGATAAAAGGGCTTTCTAACCTCTCTGTGCCCTGTGGTCACTGCAAGAAGTCATGGCTTGGCTTTACGTGCCCAAATATATGAAGATCTCACATTTCCAGAAGGGGTGCCGAGTTATCTTTTATAAAGAACACGATCTCACCTACTTATCTCTAAGAATGTTTCGAGTCATTCCTTTTCCATTCCTTCGCTTCATCTTATTTTTATTCAGAGAAACCTACATGGACTGTGTAGAAAGTGTTGGATTACAGCTCCAGAGGCAGCTTCTAGATCCACTTGTTAACTAGCTGGATGGTTTTAAGCATGAGCTGAGCCTTGAGGACCTTATCTGTTCTGTCAGGGGCATGAGCTGGATAAATCTGCATGTTCCTTACAGTTATAATACCCTATGATTCTCCCCCATCTCTCTACAAAGGACGGTCCACCCAGCCCGGCTCTATACCTTGAGTGATTTCCTCTTGAGTGTAGGCTCTGTTCTCCACACCATAGCTCTGCTTCATGAATTGAGGTTTACAAAAAGCATCCTCAACAGGGTAGTCCATGGGGTTCTGCTGTTTTGTGAGCAGCTGAAACTCAGGTGCAACATAAGCCAACAGGAAAATCCAGCCATTGGCCACCAAGGCTGCACTGAGGATGGTATCATCCCACTTGGTGTCAGGGGTAGGGGTGATCAAGAGCAAGGTGATCCATGCCACCCAGATGGCCATGGAGAGGAGCGTGGTGAGATAGATGTGGGCTCCGTGTCTCTTCCAGCCTGTGAAGGGGCCACAGAAGGTGAAGCAGGATGTGAGGAAGGTCAGTGCCATCAAGAAGAGGACGAAGATAAGCAGCATGACAAAGTCTTCATTGCGCCGAGGAGGAGGAAGCTCAGCGAAGATGTCAGTATTGGTCCTGTTCATGGTGAGGACGACATATTCAATAGCGATGATGTCCTGCACCAGGCTGACGCCCACCGCCAGGCCCAGCATCACCAGCAGGGAGAGGGGCTTCCAGCCGCGGACCAGCTTCGTCAAGTTGAAAGCATGAGCCAGGAGGCAGGAGAAGCAGAGGGAGAAGAGGACGCCGAAGAGGAAGAAGCGTGTGGGCCCCGTGCAGCTGTCCAGTTTGATGATGAAGGCAAAGGTCAGGCCGAAGACCCCCAGCACACCCACAAGGAAGAGGAACTGGACCGGGAGCACCTTCCGCCTGTTGGAGTCCTGCACCTTGCAGATGAGGGCCAGGAGAGCGAGCATGAAGGCCACTGAGGTCACAGCCCCCACGGCAGCCACAGTTTCCAGGACGATGCCCCAAGCTTCGGACGTATCACAAAGTCTGTGGTACTTGGCATTCAAGTCACTGCGGCAATCACCAGCGGTTGTGGTCATTTTGATCCTGTGTGAAAGCAAATTAGAGGCAGAGGGTGAATGTCCTAACAAACTCAGACACAGAGGACCAAGAGAGGTTCAGAAAAAAATGTTGTATGTTCAGCCAAGGTTTTGCCCGTGACCTTACCATATGAGATAAAGCTACTACCTTTTCTCTATGTCCTCATGGCAAATCCTAAAGGCTGATGAAGGAAAAGGACAAATCCCATATGTCCTTCCCCATAATTGAACTATAATATTAATATTTACCCTGACGCTAGAGGGCTCAGTGCTCTGTTGAGGGGTTTCAGAGTCTCAGTTCAAAAAATATGTCACGCCGAAACCGGTTTGGCTCGGTGGATGGAGCGTTGGCCTGCGGACTGAAAGGTCCCGGGTTCGATTCCGGTCAAGGGCATGTACCTTGGTTGCGGGCACATCCCCAGTGGGAGGTGTGCAGGAGGCAGCTGATCGATGTTTCTCTCTCATCGATGTTTCTAGCTCTCTATCCCTCTCCCTTCCTCTCTGTGAAATATCAATAAAATATATTTTAAAAAAAAATATGTCACAAATAACTTCCAGTATTCCTGATATTTTTGTCTAGTGTTTTCTTAGGAATCAGTGAACATGGGAATACCTGTCTCAGACATTATTTGTGAGCATCCCATTCTCCCATGAATAAAAGCAGTTATCTAAATTGTAGATTTATCTAGATTTCAGAAGCCACTGGATTCTCTTCTTAAACTCTGCTATCACATAGTAGGTGTTTTTCCCTCCTTAGCATTTGTAAGAATGGCTCTACTAATTCCAAAAAGTAATGAAGGAGTCTTCCCTGTCATAATGAACTCTTAATTATGTATGCAGTATAACACATACATTCATATATGAATGACTATTTTGTATACATTAGAATATTATATTAGTGGTATGTCAGCATAAGTTAAATATAAATAACAAATAGTTTAAATCTATCTTCCTAACTTCTTGTGAAACTGGCCCTCCAAATTTAACTTTGTATTATATAATTATTCGTTCAACCAATATTTTTTAAATATATTTTTATTGATTTTAGAGAGAGAGGAAGGGAGAGGGAGAAAGAGAGAAACATCAATGATGAGAGAGAATCATTGATAGGCTGCCTCCTGCACACCCCACACTGGGGATCGAGCCCACAACCCAGGCATGTGCCCTGACCGGGAATCGAACCATGACCTCCTGGTTCATAGGTCGACGCTCAACCACTGAGCCACTCCAGCCAGGCTCAGCCAATATTTATTGAATGCCACTCTGTGCCAATCACTATTCTAGATACTCAGTGGGAAAGGGGAAAACGGACATGTTCTCTGCCATAGCAGAAGAGACAGACAGACATAATTTGCCACTACTGCCCCAGGCATCCCTTGGCCTTCTCTTACCATGGGTCTGTTGCCTGCACTCTACCCCACGGGAACTACACTCCTGCCACATGCAGAGCACAGAGCAAAGCACGGGCTAGGTTCCACCTCTCCAGGGGAGAGAATGAGAAACAGGGGAAAGAAAGGCAGATGAACTTCAGATACGGGCAAACCCTGAAATGCAAGTACCCAAAGCCTGATATGCTCTGCCTACAAATGTCCACTCTGGGGTGCTATGGGAAAGGGAGATGTGGAGGGTGCCATGGTTACGGAAGAGGAAGAACCCTGTCCAATTCAAGGGCAGCACAAACAAGAGAAGGGACCCAGGCAGGCCCTGTGCATTTCATCTTCGTTCACTTCACCTCTCCTCTTCACTCCCTCTCAGATTAATCATCAGGGTGGTGTCTGGCTGCAAAGGTACTTCTCTCACCATCCCTGCCCTTCCCACTGTTCCTTCCCCACCCCTCAAAGTAGTGCTGTTTGTTGACAAGTAGTTGTTATCATACTACCTGATAATTAATTATGAAGGACTTTGAGCCTGACGACTCCAAATCTTGACAGAGACTGATGAGGTTTTGCATAGAGGATAGTCTGGGGCTGGACAGGATGGTAAGGCAGAGACCTCCTGGACCCAACTGGACCTTGAGGCCCCTTGCTCCGGGGCAGCAGTGCAGGAGGGGGTGGTGTCTCAGAGCCTCCTGACACCCACAGACCAGGGTCCGACAAGCGCAATGGGCAGTGGGTGTGGAGTGTGAGAAAACCAATTTCCCCAATTTCACCTCTCCCTCCCTCCCCACCCATGCCAGGGAGATGAGAAACAGTCCCTGAACTGCCTTTAAAACAGTGGTGTGTTTTTTAATATTTGAGTTTTTATTATAGACATTTTCAAGCATATTAAAAAATAAATAGTATAGTGGAGGCCCATAAACTCATCACATAGTTTCAAAAAGTATCCATGTATCGTCAACCTTGCTTCAATAATCTACATCCCCACTCCACTCACTAGATTACTTTTAAGCAAATCCAAGACATCAGATCATTTTATCAATAAATACATGCATACATATATATGACAAAAACTCCTTTTTAACTTAGCCACACTTAAAAATTAACAATAATCTTTTTTAAATATATTTTTATTGATTTCAGGGAGGACAGGAGAGGGAGAGATAGAAACATCAATAATGAGAGAGAATCATAGACTGGCTGCCTCCTGCATGCCCCCTACTGGGGATCAAGCCCAAAACCCGGGCATGTGCCCTTGACCAAAATCGAACCCAGGACCCTTCAGTCCACAGGCCGACACTCTATCCACTGAGCCAAACCAGCTAGGGCAACAATAACCTTTTAATATCAAATATCTACTTAGGGTTTCTACTAGTATTTCCTGATTCTCTCAGAAATATCTTTTAAAAAGCTTTTAGTAAATATTTTTTATCTGAGTGGCTAATTTTTTAAAATATATTTTTATTAATTTTAGAGAGAGGAAGGGAGAGGGATAGAGAGATAGAAACATCAATGAGAGAAAAACATGGATCGGCTCCCTCCTCCCTAGTGGGGATCAAGCCCACAACCTGGCCATGTGCCCTGACCGGGAATTGAACCGTGACCTCTTGGTTCATGGCCTGACGCTCAGCAACTGAGGCACACCAGCTGGGCATGAGTGACTAATTTTTTGAATTAATATCCTTCTTAATTGACCTCTATTAGCCCTCCCCACCCCTTCCCCAGAATGACAGAGATTACACAACAGGTCTAAAATGTTCTAAGTTTCAATTTAGTCAGAGGGAGAGAAACCTCACCAGACTCATTATCAAGCAGCCTGTACTGAGACGGTACCATGTTGTCTAGGGAAAGGCCAGATGAGGGAAAGAGCCGGGGAAGTTGGCTGGGAGAGGACAGGTTCTGGGGAACTGAAAGGAACTTGTGGAAAGCAGAGAAGAAATAGGGAAGCAATCAGCATTTGGGAATATAAACTTTCAGGAGCTCAAGAAATAGCCTTGGAGAATAACTAAGAGCTGGAGCAAGAAAGAGAAAATGTAAGGAGTCTAGCAGTGATGTGGACATCGTTTGTAACCAAAGCGAAGGGCAGAGAGACCTAGAATGGACTCGCTCCAACAAAGACCAAATGGGGGTGGAGAAAAACCATTTACTCTTGGACTGCTTTGAAGGGGAGAGGGTCTCATGATTCATTCACACCCGGTTTTATGCACTTGACTCATTGAACCCTCACAACCACCTTATGATACAGCTCACGTCATTATTATCCCTGTCCCAAAAGTGCAGCAAATGAGGCCCACGTTAGCTGACTCGACTCGCCCAAGTCACACAGCTAGAAAGTGGAAGGTCCAGGGCTCAAACCCGAATTCCAACTTCAACATTGCACATCTTAACACAACACCATAGAGCCATTTGGTAAGAACTTAAAAGCTAGTAGGGACCCTCCAGTTAGAAATGGGGTGATGACATCAGTACTGGGTGCTGTTTTAGGCTTTGAGCATGGATTAAACCGCTGAGAGCTCAGCCTACCCTTGTGAGTTGCCCCAGCAGTTCGGAGTTATATACACCCTCCAATTCCTACACAGGAAAGAAATGACTATTTGCACACTGGCTGTGCGTGCTCTACTGAAGAAGGCAGGGCTGGAAGGGAGATCCTGTAAGAAAGATGAGAAGGTGGGGCAGAAAGCATCCCAGGGTCTCCCTGTGGTAGGGGGCTAGACAGACATGAGCAGAGCAAGGACGATGGGCCAGGTACAGAAGGTTACCAGGGGGGAAAGCCCTGGGTGCCTAGCAAAGGACAAATGTAAGGTGGGACCTCACCCCCAGGTTGTCTTTTCTCCCCTAGCATATGGCTGCTGATGAGGTATGGACCCCCTGACCTTTCCTCCCTAGAGATAACATTTAGGCCTCAATTGTATTGTAGCTCCAGGTCCAGAAAAGCAGCAAAACCAGACCAGTGACCCCATGCCTGACCTCAGGACCAGCTACATTGGATAATGATCCCCTACTCTGGCGCTGACCACGCAATCAGTGGAGACCAAAACCCTAAAAGGACACCTGTGGAAAGTTGTTGATTATTCTATTGAGATTTTAACCCTGGGACATACCCTAAAATCTCCACCCTTAAAACCCTTAGGGTGGAGAACCCAGAGGGCTCTCCCTCAGGGAGCACCTCTGAGCCTTTCCCTTTCTCTCCACCTCCCCACCTCCAAGGCGTATTACCATTGGCTTCCTTACTCCCAAGATCCAAGAGCCATCCTTTTGCCTCTAGAACTTGTTCCCTAAGCCCATTTCTTCCAGGAATTACTTTTTCTGCCTCTGTGATTTTATAAATAAATGTTCTCTTACAGTCTGGGTCTTGGCTCTGAATTTTTTCCCAGCCAGAACCCAAGTACCGAGGTTGCTGAACCCAGGTCCAATCTGAGCCCATGGATCAGACACCTGGTGCATTCCCGCCTCCTACAACATCCCCATTTGTGAACCCAAGGTAGTGACACTAAAAGCCAAGTGAAGACAGTACCACTGAGTTGGGAAATGGCCACAGAAACCTCTATTCCACATGAACAGACCCATCACCCACGTCCTAGCACTTCCACCTCTTCACTGTCTCTTGACTATGTCGCCCACCAACATCTCCACTTGGACCACTCAGAAGCCCGACCTCTGTCTGCAGACTTGACGTCTCCAAGCCACTCTTTGTGGCCAGGGAAAGAGCCATAACCTGCACAGCCAGTGGAAGGCTCGGCCCTGCCTGCCTCTCCAGGCTCATGCCTTGTCCCCACACCCTCCTCCATATCCCCAATATGCAAGCTTCTTGTCTCTCCTCCAAACCAGCCCTCTATCTCCCTTCAAGCATGCTGTCCCATCTGTGCAGGGCATTCTCCCGCTTCCCCACCCCCTTCATTTGACTTAGAGGCCCCTTCTACCAGGTGCTTCCCTTGATGCCCATGCCTACTGAGACTCGCGTCCTTGAATTCTCAGGGAGCCTCCGCGTTTCCTACCACAGCCCTTGGCACGCAGCCCTGCAGTGCCTGTTGAGAAGTCTGCATCTCCCGCTGGACAAACAGGTCCCTTGGATGTTGGGTTATTAAACATCTCTCCCCAGCCTCCGGTCTAGTACCTGACTGTGGTAAGTGCCCCACCAGGATGGGTGGGCGAGTGTATGGTTAGGAGAAGTGGAGTCCACGGAAAAGGGGTTGTTTATGAGACAGGGTGGGGTGGGCTGTACCTCACAAGCCCCTGTCTGCTGTCCTTAATCCAACCCCCACCACTTGCTCCCATCCTCCCTCTCACACAGGCGTTCTAAAGTCACACTTTGGGTCTGAAGTGAAGAGCTCTGGGCCGAGTCTGAAACCCTGCTCCTAAGAGACTCCAGGTGTCTCCTAGGAGACCGTGAATCCTGAAGCTTTCCCAGCAAGCAGAGAGGAATTTACTGGAATCCAGTCATGCGTTCCCACCCAATTTCCTGATGACTAAACCCTGCACTTCGAAGGAGGATGGTGAGGTTTTAGAGGCCTGGGAAATGAGAAATGATTCTGAGTCATAAGGGTGAGACCCCCTTTCACTTATGACAGTGGCTAACTGCGCTAACTACCTGCTGTCCAATAACCCAGTGACACCCACAGCTGAGACCCTGAAATCACTTGGGGATGCCTTAACCCGTCTGGAATGAGTCAGGACATTGACCCACAGGTTAAGAAATAAAGAAAGATTGGGGGGAGGAGGGAGAGGATAACTGGAGGGGGAGAGGCACTTATTGAGCTCAATTCCAAACCCTCCCTTTACTCTGCCCCTTTAGGAGGAAGGGGTTTCGGCTGCCTTGCTGTGCGTGGACGCTATCTCCGGGAACCTCCATCCCGTCTGTAAAATGAGGGCGAGTGCTGAACTAGGTGGTCCAGTGGTCGGCAAACTCATTAGTCAACAGAGCCAAATATCAACAGTACAACGATTGAAATTTCTTTTGAGAGCCAAACTTTTTAAACTTAAACTTCTTCTAACACCACTTCTTCAAAATAGACTCGCCCAGGCTGTGGTATTTTGTGGAAGAGCCACACTCAAGGGGCCAAGGAGCCGCATGTGGCTCGCGAACCGCAGTTTGCCGACCACTGGTCTAGCCCATGTCCAGCTCTGCTGTTCATCCCTCTGGGGACCTCCTTGTAGATAATTTCCAAGCTTCTTTCTCCCTTCCCCTCATCTTCCTTCTTGCCCCATGTCCTGTCATTAAAAGAATATGTGCCACAAACTCCTAACTCAACCCCAAACCAGGGCTGGAGGCGAGGCTGAAGGGTTTGAGTGCAGGCCAAGGAGAATGCCCACCTGCAGGGCAAAGCCACGGGGTACTGGAGCAGTACTGACCCTCCACATGGCACTGACCAATGAGTGGCATTGCCTGGTATGCAAGGGCCAATGGCAACATTTGATGGAGTCTCTGAGCATGAATTAGCTGGGGCCCTGAAACTTCCCAATAGCTGATCTCATCTTCCTCCTTAGGAGATTCATTTATTTATCTCATCCGTCATCTAAAAATGAAAAGGACAAAACCTTCCTCTGAGGACTGCCTGGGGAATGACATCAATAACTTAGGTGTTTGTTGAAGCTGAGCCATCACAGGCAAATTTGTGATTTTCTATCATTTTAATTTCCTCTCTGCCCTTGAATTGCCACATTCAATCCATAGTAATAACAATAGTCACAATATAATTATGAATAAGAAGAATGATGACTACCACCACATGCTGAGTCCTCTTGTGAGCCAGGCACAAGGCTTAGCATTTGTATGTTTTATATGTATTCTCTCACTTACATGCTTTATACCTATTATCTCATCTAACATTCCCACAACTCATTTTGTAGGTGAGAAGACTGTGTCTTAGATGAAGTTACATACCCCATGTCACATAGTTAGGAAGAATATGCCTTTATGAGTTTAATCATAATTTAATCTACTTCATCTCTAAGTCAGTTATGATCTCAGAAGCTTTTCTCCCAAACTCCAGCCTCTCTCCATTTAAATCATCTCTGGGAAGTCTCCAAAGCAAGCAGTCTTGCATTAGGTCAATCTTCCTGTCAATCAACAGACATTTAAGTGCCTACTAGTGTCAGGTACTGTGTTCAATGTACAAGTCACTCAGACCTCAAGTGTGGCTGCTGCTCTTGGGAAGACAAATAGAGTCACACAGACATACAAACAAGGAGTTTCTGAGTGTGCAGGGAATGCTGAGGGCACATGGAAAACAGTGGCCCAGTCCACCTAATGGGATTTTTTAAAAAGCTTTAGTAAGGAAACCAAGGAGATGAGGCATGAAAGATGGGCAGGAAATGGCAAGAGATTTGGGAGAAGGTAGAAGAGACAGGACTTGGGGAATAAAGGAATCCAGGTTAATTCCCAGATTTCTAGTTTAGGCAACTGAATGGACCTTAGAAATACAGGTTTATGCGGGGAGATGCCACATCTAGCTTTGTTGAATCTAAGATGACTATGGGACATGCAGTTGGAGGAATCCAGAAAGAAAAAACACGAAGTTATCCTGAGAGTTTACTCTGGGCCACACACGGCTTCATGTAATCCCTACACCATCCTATTATTATGTCCCCTTTTTACAGTTGAGGAAAATGAGGCACAGAGAAGTTAAATTACTTGCCCAAGATCACATGGCTCTGACAGGCCAGGCTCTTAGACACCAGGTTGAGTTGACCCCTCTGCACGTGGACATGTGGGTCTGAGGTTCAGGAGAGGTTTGGGCTATACACACAGACTGGGCCCATTAAGAGGCATCTGAAGCCTTGAGAGGAGACCGGATTACACAGGGTGCACATACAGTGAGGGAGAGGGCCGAGGACAGAACCATGGGAACACCATCTCATCTAAGCAGAAGTCAGCAAAGGATGTCAAAAAAGAAAATATTGGAGAGAAACCAAGATGGTAGCATAGGTAAACACCTAAACTGCTGCCTCGCACAACAATTTCAAAACTACAACTAAAAGACAAAACGGACATCATCCAGAACCACAGGAAGGCTGACTGAGTGGAAATTCTACAACCAAAAGGAAAGAGAAAAGCACACTGAGACTCAGAGGAGCTGCAGGAGGCAGACGTACTGAGATGTGCACGGAGAGGACTGGCAGCAGCTGGCTTTCTCAAGCTGGAGGGAGACAAAAGCTCCTGACTGTGCTGAACTCCAGTTCCGGGTGAGACTCTGGGGACCCAGACTCATTGGGGGAGAAACTGGACTGTCTGGCAGCGGGTGGAACTTGAGGGCGGCTTTCTCTCAGAGGTGCTTGCAGCAATTACCGCGGGACACTGAGACACAGGGGCCTATTAGGGCAGGGCTGACGGGAAACCAATGCTGTCTGCTCCGCCCTGAGACTCCGCCCCATCCAAGCCGAGCACAGAGGCTTTTTGCAAATCTTGTCTCATAAGGGTGTCTCCAGCACAGAAGTTGTCCCAGTGTAGACACAGCTGACCCACACAGCCAATTGGACTGGAGGTCAATTCCTCCCAGTGATACCAACAACAATCAAAGCTTAACTACAACAAGACTGTGCACACAGCCCACAAAGGGGTGCACCAAGAGTGTCCACCTCAGGTAACTGGGGTGGCTGAGCCACTGGGCCCTATAGGACACCTACCACACAAAGCCACTCTATCAACTCAGGGAAGCAGCCAAAATGCGGAAACAAAGAAACAGATCACAAATGAAAGAAATGGAGGAAAGAAAATGACTGGATATAGAGTTCAAAACCATAGTTATAAGGTTTTTCAAGAATTTTCTAGAAAAGGCCGATAACTTAGTGAGACCCTCGAGGATATGAAAAAGGACCAACTAGAAATTAAGCACACACTGACTGAAATAAAAAATAATATACAGAGATCCAACAGCAGACTAAAGTATCACAAGAATCAAGTCAAAGATTTGAAATACAAAGAAGCAAAAAACACTCAACCAGAAAAGCAAAAAGAAAAAAGAATCCAAAAATATGAAGATAGTGTAAGGAGCCTCTGGGACAACTTCAAGTGTACCAACATCAGAATTATGGGGTTGCCAGAAGAAGAGAGAGAACAAAATACTGACAACCTATTTGAAGAAATAATGACAGAAAACTTCCCCCACCTGGTGAAAGAAATAGACTTACAAGTCCAGGAAGCACAGAGAACCCCAAACAAAAGGAATCCAAAGAGGACCACACCAAGACACATCATAATTAAAATGCTAAGAGCAGAAGACAAAGAGAGAATATTAAAAGCAGCAAGAGAAAAACAGTTACCTACAAGAGAGCACCCATACGACTGTCAGCTGATTTCTCAACAGAAACTATGCAGGCCAGACGGGAGTGGCAAGAAATATTCAAAGTGATGAATAGCAAGAACCTACAACCAAGATTACTCTACCCAGCAAAGCTATCATTCAGAATTGAAGGTCAGATAAAGATCTTCACAGATAAGAAAAAGCTAAAGGAGTTCATCACCACCAAACCAGTATTATATGACATGCTGAAAGGTATTCTTTAAGAGGAAGAAGAAGAAAAAGGTAAAATTAAAAATTATGAACAACAAATACATATCTATCAACAAGTGAATGTAAAAATCAAGTGAATAAAAAAATCTGATGAAGAGAATAAACTGGTGAATATAATAGAATCAGGGGCATAGAAAGTGAGTGGACTGACAATTCTCGGGGGGAAACGGGTGTGGGAGGTGCGGGAAAAGACTGGCCAAAAATCGTACACCTATGGATGAGGACAGGGGTGTAGGGGGGTAAGGGCAGAGGGTGGGGTGGGAACCAGGTGGAGGGGAGCTATGGGGGAAAAAAGAGGAACAATTGTAATAATCTGAACAATAAAGATTTATTAAATTAAAAAATAAAATAAGATAAACCACACAAAAAATACCAGTTTTATGCATGCAAAAAAAAAAAAAGAAAGAAAGAAAATATTGGAGGTTAGAAAAAGAAATAAGCCCAGGTGGTTTCCCAGAAGCCAAGAAGCAGTTTCCCAAAAAAGAGGAGTCAGTGGAGTTAAACAATTCAAGGGGAGCAAAGAAAAGAAGGCCTGGGAAGAGATCCATGGATTTAGCGGTTAAAAAGCATATTAACTTCTTTTTGTCTGTTATACTAGATTCAGCCTCAATTTGAGCTTCAAGGCTTTTTTTCTAGCTGGTCCTCCCAGCCACCTCCTCTGCCTTTCCAGCTCCTCTCTACCCCTCTGTGCAAGGCAAGCAAGGCTTCCAAGAGTATTTTTCTATCTGGTAGGACAGTGGTCAGCAAACTCATTAGTCAACAGAGCCAAATATCAACAGTACAACAATTGAAATTTCTTTTGAGAGCCAAATTTTTTAAACTTAAACTTCTTCTAACGCCACTTCTTCAAAATAGACTCGCCCAGGCCGTGGTATTTTGTGGAAGAGCCACACTCAAGGGGCCAAAGAGCCGCATGTGGCTCGCGAGCCGCAGTTTGCCGACCACTGTGGTAGGAAATTGGGGCTCATCTAAGATCTTCTTGGAGAAAGTAACCATCTTTGCCTCAGAACATGCATTATTCTTTTAGCCAGAAAAACCCTGCCCCTCCTAGTCACAATCCATTTGCCATATTTCTTCGAAACTTGGACCAAATCTTGAGGTTTTTTAAAAAATTATTAGTCCCATCTCATTTTAAATTTGTAGGTCTCTTCATAGTTTTTACAAGTAACTACTTCTTAGCACTGAAGGTTTTCCATATATATGTTACATATTATACTTTAACATCAGGTAGACTCGCCTATCAGATAACAGGCGTCTTAAGGACTAAGGAAATAGCAAATCTTCTGTTTGTTGGTACCCCCTCACTGTGTGCTCTGCACAGTGGTTGCTGAGCAAATGTTTGGAATAAGACTGCCTGGTGAATATTTACTCAAAGCAAGTTATTTATTAGCAAGTGTGAGTAATGGGGAGGACAAATTTTTAAGATGAATATGTGCTGATCATCGTATTTTTATCTAGGCTAAGTTCTAAGACAAGGGTGGAGTCTCACAGAAATTTCTCTGCCCTGGATGAAGGATAAATTGTAATTGGAAAGTGTCTCTAGGGAAATCTCCAGATCCCCTATTCTGAGTAGCTGTCCGTATTCTGATGACATAAAAGTGATGCGTCATGGCAACAGCTTATGAATAACATCCCTGAGTTGAGTTTCTATGCAGTAACTGAAGAGAAAATAAACGATTCTACTACCATGGGCAGAGCTAAACAAGTATAACAACAGTGTTCATCCCAATTTATTTACTTTCGGGTAGTTCCTCAGGGTATTACCATCTGCCTCTAGTCTAAACAAACCATGTGAACTTTAGATTAATGTAAAATAAATTACTGGAATGTAAAATAAAAATACTGAAAATCATTTTTTTAAAAACTTAAGAATTTGAGTGAAACTTTCAAATCTTTTAGGCCCAGAATTTTAAGAAATGAAACTTCCAGCCCTAGCTGGTTTGGTTCAGTGCATAGAGCATCAGCCTGCAGACTGAAGGTCCTGGGTTCGATTCAGGTCAAGGGCACATGCCCAGGTTGTGGGCTCAATCCCCAGTAGGGGGCATGCAGGAGGCAGCCAATCAATGATTCTCATCATTGATATTTCTATCTCTCCTTCTCCCTTCTTCTCTGAAATAAATAAAAATATATTTTAAAAAAAAAAAAAAGAAAAGAAATGAAACTTCCAGAAAAAAAAGGTGGTTGGATGAAGTGAAGTCCTCTCCTGGTATACCGTCTCAAAGCTCTCAAAGACCAATTTTAAAATATTCTATATCAATATATAATGGCAACATATTCATGTTTGATCCAGCAAGCCCCAAGCTAAATTTGTCATCTTTCCTTGCAAGCCTGTATTTCTAAGCTCTGAGAATGGCACTACCATCCACTGAGTGGCCTAGTAGATGTAAAAAATACAATATAGACTACCGAATGTGGAGAAGATGGAGAAAACAGAATACATGGCCAAAAATTAGATGACAATAGCAAACAACTATCATTACAATAAATGTAAATGCTAACATTTTTTATTTTGAAAAAAGACTAAATTAAACTATTCTATACCTATAAGAACCTCACCTAAAACAACAGGGCTTTAAAAGTTGAAAGCCAAAGAAAGGAAAAAATAAAAATGAATGCAAAAAAAAAAAAAAAAAGCATAATTATAATAGACTAGAGGCCCGGTGCATGAAATTTGTGCACGGATAGGGTCCCTAGGCCTGTCCGGCAATCAGGACAGATCAGGGCCTTCTGGCTGCCAGCCGGGGCCTTCCTTCCCACAGCTGCCAACTGCTGGCTGGGGCCTTCCTTCATTCCGTGCCGCCCCCTGGTGGTCAGCGGACATCATAGTGAGCGGTCGAACTCCCAGTCAGTCAAACTCCAGAGGGGACAATTTGCATATTAGCCTTTTATTATATAGGATAATGTTTATTTAGCAGGTATTATGTATCAGGTACAAAGTTAAATAGCTTGCTCAAGGTAAGACAATTAAGAAAGAGTTGAGGTATTAATATCATGCAAAGTGTAGGCAAAAAGGTATTATATTATAATAATCAGGATACTGCACATTGAAGATAAAATCATCATGAACGTGTATGCACTGAATAACATAGCACTAAAACACATAAAACAAAACTACCAGAAACACAAGGAGAAATCAAAGGAAATACTACAATTATTGGAGACCTTAATACTTTATCAGTCCTCAGCAGATTAAATAGAAAAAAATGAATAATAATATGGTAAATTTTATATATGTTCTGTGGATACTTTAATCAAAATATTCTCTATCTTTATATCTTATTAGATCTCCATTATTAATCAAATAATTCAGATCCTCTATATCTAAGATCAGCAAACATTTTCTATAAAGGGCCAGATAACAAGTAATATAGGCTCTGCAATCCATACGTTTATAGCTGAAGCAGCCATAGATAATGCATAGACAAATGAGCATGGCTGTGTTCCGATAAACTTTATTTACAAACATAGGCTGAGGGATGTGTTTGGCCATGGACCTAGTTTACCGACCCCTGCTCTATGATTGCTTCTATGGAAGTGGTCTTGGAACATTTACAAAAAAAAACAAACAACAGTATATTTTAGACCACACAAAAAATAAAATCTGAAATCCTAAAATAAGAAATGTACAGACTATATATTCTGACCACAAACCAATAAAAATAGGAATAAAAGTAAAAACAAACACACCAAACAACTCAGAAACTCTACCCTTCAAGAGAAACCACTGTTCAATTCACTGTTTTTGAAGGTCCTATTATACCAACACATCATTTCCTCAACCAAGCTGTGGGTTTTTAAATAGCAGTGGACCTGAAGTCCAACACCCAGAGTGAGAAAAGTAAAATCACACAAGTAAAATTCTTCTTCACCCCCGTTATCTTCAGTGCCCACTAAAGTGAATAGGAAGGCGGGTGCAGGCTCCACAGAGGGCCGCCAGGGCTGGAATCTCAGCCTGGGGAGGAGCTGGGGCCTTCCCGAGACCCCTTAGGGGGAACTGGGGCCCAGGCCCTTGCCTCGCACAGCTGCACAGTCGTGTAGAGTCCGGAGGAGGAAGGAGGCTTCCTGACTCGAGTGGAGAGCACTTCCCAGGAATGTTCTGCTCGTTCCCATTTGCCCTTGAAGCAGGCACCTCTCCAAACCTTGGAGGAGCCTGTCAGTCTCCCAAGTAAAACTCCTCCTGACCCTTCCTCCCCTTCACTCCTTCCCTCTCCACGTAGCAACCAGCACCGCCTGGAGAGTGGAGCTCGGCCTCCATCCGCACCCCTCTGTATCTGAAGTGGCTCAAGTGTTCCCCCTCAGGAATGAGCCCACAGCCGCGGGTGATTCAGCCGAACCTGCAGCAGGTGTGGCATTTACAAACCCTCGGAGGACAGAGTCAGCCTGGAGAGAAGTCAGGAATGGAAAGTCCTTCAAATTCCTTGAACCTGAGCAGTCCTCCTCCTGTGCGCTAGCCTTTCCGCCCCTCGGATGCTGTAGGGCCTCAGGGGCATCTTTGGGGCCGTTCCCCAGTCCCATTTCCTTGTTTGCAAGGTGGGCTGTTCCTGAACACGCGGGAGTTCCTGAGCCACGCCGGGGCAGCAGCAGAGGGAACGCGGTGGAGCTGAGGGCCCCACACTCACGTCAGGAGAAGGGTGGCTTCTATGAACCTACTTCCCCACATTCAGAAGGGCACGCTTGTTGTGGAAGGACAAAACACTTGGAAACTTTTCAGTAACTGGGTAAAGTAACAATTGTCCCCATCTTTCTCCTCCTGCCACCCTCCCCAGTGCCCACCCCTCTCCGCCCCAGTCCCTGCCCTTCCTCCAGGATCTTTCTCCCTCTTTTCTCTGCTCCTGGATGCCCAGCTGCTCCCCTGCCCGGCCAGGATTCCGCCTACTCAGAGCGCGTAGAATGCGTCCGAAACTACTGCCTGATGTTCATTTCGCTCTCCGCCGCTATCTTAGCTGGGCAGCGCAGAAGAAAACTCTCTGAGCTGTGTTAAACTAGAGGCATTTCTTTCTAGGGATTCTTTTCTGCTCATAGCCAGCTGCAGTCCTCATTACCGGGCTTTCTCTGTCGCATTCCACCCTCCCGACCCCGCTCACCCCCAGGATTTACATCCGGAGGCGGGGCGCGCTCCGGGCTCCGTGCGCCTCACTTACCCTGTGCCTGGGCTTTGGCGCTGGAACTGGCGCTGCTTCCCGCGCGTTCGAGGCAGCTCTGAGCCCCTTGGTGCTGGAGAGCCCACGAAAGCGATCCCGCCCTCGCGGCGCCGAGCAGTTATAAAGGCGGCTGTCGCCGGAGGGAGGGAGCGAGCGAGGAGGTGAGCGGAGGGACAAGGGGCGGGAGAGGGTCAGGGGGGAGGACACGCCTATTCCAGTTCCATGGCACTGCATGCTGTTATGAAAATAAAGTCCTCGCGCCAGGGAATGAACCAAAAGCTGCCTGACGTCAGCGGCACAGTCACCCTTGAAATGGGGAGGAGGGCACCTCGGCCCCGCCCAGCCTAGCAGCCGGCTCCGAGAGCAGCGCACCCGCCGGTCTCCTGGCGCCGAGTCAAAGCAAGGGGCCAGCGGGCTGCGCATCAGTCCAGAAAACTGCCACCTCCATCCGAGGGCAAGCCGCGCTCCCCGCCTGGCACTCCTGTCCCCCAGGGGCAAGGGCTGGCCAGGTTGTGGCGCCTATTTTAATTTCTGGGTCCCACAAACCGTGGGAGGTGGGGGACAGGGTGATACAAACTTACTGTGTTTACTCGAGTAAACAGAACGGAGAGCAGGCCCCCAAGTGGCCCTTCCCTGTCTTTCCAAGACTCTCGCCTGAGCTGGGAAGGATGGGAAGCCAGGGACAGGAAAGCGGTGCTCCCAAAACCCCACCCCACCCCACTCCTCCCTACCCCTGCCTTCCTCTGCTCAGGGCCCACCAGCCCAAGCGAGGGAGAGGCCAAGGAAAACTTCCTGGGAGTCCAGAGTTAACTGGTGGCGCGTCCACAGTTAGGTGGCGGCTCCGCTTGTTAGTAGTGTCCTCAGATGAGACCCATTAGTGCTGCCCCGGGGCGGAGAGATCACTATCTCTCCACTTTCCTAACTACCTCTCTCAGAGCCTCACAATGCAGCTTGAGAATGGGGATGCCAGATAAAATTATGAAATAAAGGAATTTGCCTTTGGTATCTGGTTCCCCTCCCTCGGGCTGCCCACCCCTCTCCCATTATCAAGCCAATCCTACTGAAACTTGTCTTTGTTTACTTGTCAAACAATCCTTAAGTGGCTGCCCACACCGTGTCAGGACTCAGGCATGGCTCTACCCCACTGCCTGCGGGGGGAGGCCTCTGTGCTATTGAAGTGCCCAACAGCACACCTGGAAAACCAACCTGTGTTACTGTGCAAATTAATTAACGAGGGAAGATCCGGGGCTCCCCAACTTTTTCAAAATGTGACTTCTTGGAGAGAATACCTCCACCTTTGTTAGATTTTTATTTCACTCCCAAGAAACCACAGCCATTGTCTTGGAACACTTCTCTTGAGGCCTGCAGCCAGGGGTCTGTAAACCCACCTGCTCCTTTCCCGGGACCCTAGGGAATAATGGCCTAGGCCCGCAGCCGTGGGCAAACTACGGCCCGCGGGCCGGATCCGACCCGTTCGGCTGTTCTATCCGGCCCGCGGAGCCGAAAGAGCGGAGGGTTCTCTTGCTCTCCCCTCCGCTCCTTTACTTTGAATTTATATTAGTTCACACAAACACTCCATCCATGCTTTTGTTCCGGCCCTCCGGTCCAGATTAAGAACCCATTGTGGCCCTCGAGTCAAAAAGTTTGCCCACCCCTGGTAGGGTGTGTGTGTGGGTGTGTGTGTGTGTGTGTGTGGGTGTGTGTGTGAAACTGAGAAATTGGTGGAAACGGAAAATGGCAGTGCTCTTTCGTGTGTGCCATCTGCCAAGTCAGGTCTTCTATCTGGACCTCAGTTTCCTCCTCTGTTAAAGGAGGAAGTTGAACTAGACCAGCCTTGTCCAATAGATAGGTCGTTCCAGCCACAAATGGGAGCCACATTTGTAATGTTACATTTTCCAGCGGCCACATTAACAGAAGTAAAAAAAAAAAAAAAAAAATAGGGGAATTAATTTTAATAATATTTTATTTAACCCAATAGATCCTAAGCATCATCATTTCACCATGTAATCAATCTTTTTTTAAATACTAATGAGCTATTTTACATTCTTTCATTTTAAACCATATCCTCAAAAGTCCAGTGAGCATTTTATATTTACAGCACTTGCCTGTGTGGGCTAGCCAGCCACACTGTGAATGCTCAAGAGTCCCGTGTGGCTGGTGGCTCCCACGGGACGGTGCAGGTGTAGAGGTCTCTAAGGGCTCTTCCAGCCTTAGCGTCTGAATCACCACGCCTAGGGTGAGGTTCGTGACATCAAGAAAAAGATGTCAAGTCAGAGGAGGGAGTAAAAGCGGAAGGAGCATGACTTTGGTTTGGGGACTCCTTCCCTATCCCCCCACCCCTCCCCAGGACAAGAAGCACAGGAAACCTCCGAGAAAGGATGGGTGTATTTTGTTTTCCTGTTGCTCCTTGTTCTCTGGGTGACGTCTGTGTGGCCTGTCCAGGGCTGTGTGTAGGAGAGCTTAGTGGGTGAAAGATGAGACAGAGGGCCGAAAACCAGGACTACAGGCTTTATTAGGGGAGAAGGACCCTGCCGGGCTGCCTTGCAAAGGAAGAGAGCACACGTGCAGGAGTGAACACACCTTTTGAGGGGAGGAATGGGAAGGGGTGGGGCTTAGGGTACTCGGCACGCGCTGATCGGTGGTTTCATATAAGGCACATGATTAGGCACTTAGGTCCTTAGGAATCGGGGGCTTAGGGTATTTGGCAGGTGCTGATTGGTGGTTCAATGTATAGTCCATATGAGGTGCCTGGTTAGGTGTTCAGGAATGTTCGGGCTGCAGGTGGAGTTTGCGTCATTCTCCGTCCATCCGTTGGGGGAAGGGAGGATCTATCAGTGGGGATGCTTGTTCTGAAGCACTGCCCTCGGTCCCCTGCACCCATTATTCTTCACTTGGCCATTGATTTTGGATTTCCCACCTTGCCCTCTTAGCACTGTCTCTTCTATCCTCCTTTTAACCTCTTTTTCTCCTCCCATCCTGTTATCAATGCACCAGCCCAGCATCAAGCCAGGCCTGGGGCGAGGCACCTGGAGCACCTCATTTAAGGAAGCACTGAGCCCTGAGATGGGTGCCTCCTTCCTTATCCTGTGAGTCCTGCTGTGCTCCTGGCTCCTCTTGCCTACGCCCAGCCCTGCCCCAGAACCCCCTCAGGGTCTGGCTGTCTGGGAGGTGGGGAGGAGACTGGCAAGGTGGGACAGCTGAGTAATTTTAAGATGCCCTGAGGGGCACAGGGAGGGGGACAGTAGATGGAATGCTGCATTTGCTGGGTCTCTCATCCTGCTAAAATGGTCTGGAGAACAAGGTTGGGGCCCTTGGAAATCAGTGGACGAAATAGTATAAAAGGAGCCTGGAAACCAGGTGTGACTCCAACTCTAGTATCCTCCTTTGAGTGTCACCTGGCTTCAAGTGACAGGTGGCATTGTTGAGGGACACAGAAGAGACGCTCACATGATTGGAAATGAGATGAGAAGGGAGAGCCTCACAATAAGGAGCCGTTTTCCTCCTCAAAGAGAGGATGGGCGGGTGCTGCCGAGGCCTTCATTCAGCAGCCAGGCCAGCAAGGGGTCACTTTCCAGGAGGACGGGCCCGGCTCAGCCTCAGTCTGGGAGCCCAAGAACTGGGTCCCTGCGGACACTTCTTACGGACCCCACCAACCAACACCAAAATGCCCCCCACGCTTGACTGCAGGACGTGGACAGCTCTCCCAGTGTCCTGGTCATGGCCCCTTTACCAGCTTTACCTCGGAATTGGGGGCTGTAGAACCTCAGGCCAGGGGCTCCCCCTTTCTCTCCCTCACTTCTTCACTAGCAAGACCCCCCTCCCTGACCTCAATTAAATCTCATTTAAAAGTCACCTGAGACATAAGAGAAAAGCACAAGGGACTTTTATTTCTTCAGGTCATTTCACTCATGGAGCTCCCCTGTCAGCTCACACATCCCACCAGGTTCTTGCTCACTGTGGCTTTTCCATTCAGCGGCTTAACCCATGCAGGAAGTGTTGTGAGCCAACTGGGCACCAAGCATTGTAGGGAGTAGACGACGAGGATGAGAAAGATACTAGTCAGCCTGTCACCCGGGCACAAAAGGCCACAGTCAACTCTCCCCATGGCGTTCAGGGTGGCCCTCACCCAGGGTCAGAGGCCTAAAGGATCTGGAAGAGTTTTTCAGATGGAGAGGAAAGAGAGGTGAGGAAGGCGGGGTGGGGCATTCCAGGCAGAGAGGACAGAATTTGCGAAGGCGTAGCGGTGTGGAGCAGCCCTGCCCCGCGCATGCACGGTGTGAGCACCAAGTGCGGGCTGTGGGCAGATGGAGCGTGGAGCCCCAGACTCACCTTGGAAGAAGGAGGGCATGGAAGCATGAAGCCGATGCGGTGGCCCTAAACCCAATGACTGGTGTCCTTATACGAAGAGGACACAGAGATACACAGACACAGAGGAGACAGCGACACCGAGAAGAGGCTATGGAGAGACAGACAGAGATTGGAGCTGTGCTGTCACAAACCGGGGATCGATGGCAGCCACCAGAAGGCAAGGGAGAGGAGAGGGACAGTGTGCCCCTCAGCTCCGGAGGGAAGCAGCCCTGCGGGCACCTCCTCCATTTCAGGGTCCAGCCTCCAGAGCTGTGAAAGAATAAACCCCTGTTGTTTAAGCCTCCCAGTGTGCGATCCTTTGTTAGGAAACCGGTACACCCCTGAGTGTAGGCCGTTCTGCCTATGCCAGAGGGTCGTGTGTAATGCTACAAAGGGCCTGCCCAGCACAGCAGCAGTCTCAAGGGCTTGTTCTTGGGTTGGCCTTGGTTTCCTCTTCCCACCTCCACCAGGTCCAAGGGAGAGAGGTGGAGTGTGCAAAGGGTAAACACGTGTGGTGCATGGGAGAGGACACTTGAAGCCCCGGAATGCAGTCTGCAGGGAACCAGAGCCTGCGGTCAGCACCTGGGGCAACCCCCAGCTCTGCCGTCTCGGGCCTCTTGTTATGAAGCCATGAAAAATGTCGTGGTTACAGCCTTTTCTGGGATTGACTTGAAGATTGTGCTCATCTCATACTCAGCGTCTCAATTCAGAGGAAAGCTATGAGCTGAAGTGTCCGCGCTGAAACCAGAGAAGTGCCACGAGTAACCTCAAGGCTGGGTTAGAGGCCCATTAAGTGCCCAGACTGGTTCTGCGATGTGAAACCCAAGCGGCTGGAGCCCAATGGACCTGTCCTGACCTCTCTCTCTCTCTCTCTCTCTCTCTCTCTCTCTCTCTCTCTCTCTCTCTCTCTCTCTCTCTCTCTCTCTGTCTCTGGCTGTGCTCAGCCCAGGACAGCGAGTTAGTGGCCAGGGCGATTTGTATTGGAATGAACTTGAACGATTAAAACCTTGGGAGTTAGAAAGACTTGGCCTGAATATCCTACTAACAATTCCAGAGTCTATTTCCTCATCTGAACATTTCATTCACAGTGTTGTCATGAGCATCAAATAGAATGACATGGAGCACATGGAGGCATTCAGATACTCATTCACTCGCTCTTGGATTTCTGACACTGAAGGCAGGAAGGCAGCTCCTGGAGGCTGGACACGAAAGACAATCAAGACAGGGAAGCCAACACAATTGCCTTTTAGCTCTTACCTTTGTCACTTCCAGTTACCCAAATGTCCATATACTTTTCTTTTTTTGGAGGATGGGGTTTATCCTCACCTGAGGATATTTTTCCATTGCTTTTCAGAGAGAGTAGAAGGAAGAGATGGAGGGAGAAAGAAACATCGATGTGAGAGAGAAACAATCAAACAGTTGCCCCCCTGGGGATTGAACCCACAACCTGGGTATGTGCCCTGACCAGGAATTGAACTCATGACCCTTCCATGCTTTTCAAAGAGGGAGTGCCTATTAAAGAGGTTGATGCTTAACACTAAAAGATTAATCACTAAGAATAGAATTTTAAGGAAACACAAGGATGACACAGCCAGTTCCTGGAATGCATTTTATGAGAGGGTCCTGGCCTGACAAAATCTTTCCAGGCATAAGAAGCTATTTTGGAAATGTGGGTTAGACACCTGAGTAATTATATAGACAAAAGGGGCCACATGCTGACCTGACAAGTTCAGGGAAGGCCTGCATGGCAGTCTTGCAAACTCAGAGACCCAAAGTAAACACAAAGGATGGTCTGAAATTAAACTTTAACTAAACGCAGTTATGGTGGGTAGTTACATCCTAGGCCGGTATCTTCACTGACAAGGTCAACTTTTACCTTAACTGAGCTGTCTTTTTGCATCTATAATAACATAACCCTTGAAATGTCTGGGTAACTTGCAACTTCCCTTTTTCTGGAGCCCTTGGGGGCACAACCTAATGTGCTGGGCGCCAGGACAGATACCACAAATTCCTTCATTATCATGTTAATTGTTCCTGGACCCACCTAAGTATGTGTCTATCATTTTACTTTTTATCCAATTCCAGGGGTCCCTCCCCCCACCACACCCCCACCGCTTTGCTTTCTCCTGCCTTTCTAGCCTAGCCTATCACCAATGGATTTCATGTAACTCACCTACGTCCCTTTCCTTTGATTGCAATGTATAAATACAGATGTAACCCGCCATTCTCCGGAGCATTACCTCAATTCATTGAGGTTCTGCTTCTCGGCATATGTCGACAGTTTGGCTCAAATAAACTCACAAAAATTTTTTACAGGTTTCAATGGTTTTTTACGTTAGCATTTAGAACTCTGAGATTACCCACACTCCTGCCTTGCCCACACTTCACTCCCTGGTTTGAGCCCAGGATGTTCATCATGCAATGAATATGTACAGGTATCTCTACACTCTTCCAGAAGGTAGGCATCCCACAGTGAAGGGGACAGAGTCTCTGTCCTCATGTCCTCTGTCCGCATTCAGTGGAGGGAAGAAAACAATAATCAAGTGAACATATTATGTTAAGCAGAGGTGGGAGGAGGGTGGCAGGGAAGCCTCTGTGAGAAGATGACATTTAGGCAGAGACCTGGAGGCACTGAGGGAGGGAGCCTTGCCGAAATGTAGGAAAGGCATCCCAGGCAGAGGGAACAGCAGTGCTGGGCCCTGTGCTTGGCATGTTCATGGGGCAGCAAGGAGGCCTGAGAGACAGGGAGGAAGGTGCAAGGGAGAGAGTGGAAGAAGCGGAAGTCAGAGAGGAAGTGGGAAGGAAGAGGGTGCTGACCAAGTCCAGCCTAGTGAATCGCTGTCAGGTCTTCAGCTTTCACTCTGAGTGGGACAGGAAGCCGCTGGCGGTGAGGAATGACATGATCCAACTTACATTTTACAGAGGGTCACACTCCCCGTGTGGAGAACGCACAGGAGGGCTGGGGGCAGGGCTGGCCAAGCCGGGAAGCAGGGTGGCCAGTGAGCCTCCACTAGAGAAGAAGGTTGCCTGGAGCAGGTGCAGGGCGGGGGAGTAGGGGGGGTGGGGCGGGGGAGAGAAGGTAGTAGGAAGTGACTCGATTCTGAATACTTTCCAAAGAGCCAACAGAACTTAATGAATTAAATGTGGGATATCAAAGAAAGGAAAGGAGTCACGGAAGATTCCACAGTTTGAGGCTTTGAATGTAATTGGAAAGAAAATCCTTTTGTTATCTGTGTTATCGATCAATAACTGGGGCTCTTATAGCTAAATTCTTATTTAAATTCAATGTCCATATTTTCAAAATAAAACAGTATGGACTACCAAATGGTTTTGATGCCACTCACAAAGTGCAGGAGGCAGTTTCAAAAATATAAAGACCTAAATATTGAAATTTCTGAGACATTTTCAAGGCTACTGGGATCAGTTATGGGATGAAGATTGAAAATGGGATGATCCCATAAAATGTTCTAAGCACCAACTTTTTCCAACAGAATTATAGAAATGCTTTCTCGCTGGTTCTCAGAAGAATCATGAAATTAGAAATTATTTCATGGTCAAGTCACTTACACCAGTGTGGCTGAGTTGGATGGAATGAAATAATCTCATGTTGAAACAGGAGTTTAGTGACACAATCAGATATTAAAACAAAAATTAACATGAAGCTGTCAGTCCCTGGGTGGTTTAGAATAAGTCAGTCACCATTTAGCCAAAGGGAAAAATATCACAGGAGTATTGATTACAGCTTTTTCCATCTTGGTTTTGTGTTTGTTTGTTTGTTTGTTTATCCTCTATGGTGCCATCTTCCACAAGTTTAAAGTCATAGGTTTTAGCGGGGGACAGGACGGGGAGGGGGGTTCCACAATTGTTCGCAGTGATGATTCATTTAGATTCCCAGCATAGGACAAGGAATTCCTTCCTATGCCTTCAATCCACAACATTGATCTCCAAGCAAATAAAATGAAAGGAATGAAACATTTCTACTGGAAGTATTTGAGATCTTGGTCCCTAACATATGTCATCAGTTTGACTAAAATAAACTCCTATAAAAAAAATTCTCAAAAAAAAACAAAACACCAAAACATTTATACTCCCAGTGACTGGGACACTTTAGAGTTTCAACTTAGGAAGACATGGAAGACCTTCACTTCTAAAGTGAAGTAAAGTATTTTCAAATAAATGAGCTCCCCAAATACCCAGGTCTCTCTATGTCCCTAGTGTGGTAGCCTTGGCTGAGACCCGTAGAAGAAAACTGACTTATCTTGATGAGACAGTAGAACCCAAAAAAACATGCCTACCAAGATAATAAGGTCAATAAATGAAGTCAATTCTCCTCTGAGTACAGGGGAAATATTTGGCTTTCCAATGCAGACTGGGCTGAGGTTTTAAAATATACAATGGTGGGCAAAAGTAGGTTTACAGTTGTGATTACACAAAACAGTCTTTATTCTTATATTATCAGTTACTAATTATTGCATTATTTTCCATGCAACTTTAAATCTACTTTTACCCACCCCTGTACAGGTTTAAGAACCAAATATTGATCAGAGGTCTACTTTGTGCCAGCTCCTTTTTTTTATGTAAAAAAAACTAAGGAGACCTATTCATACATTCTCTAAATAAACTTACACAAACACCTACTACATGCCTGATATGTGTAGTGTTTCAGATGAAACTGAATCAATGAAAAGGCTTCATCCAAATCAATAAATCATCTTTGCATCAAAATGTCCCTTGCTCCTCTCTGGGGCTGGAAAATCAGCAGATTGTCACTTTGTGTTGCCTGTCCTTGGATTGCTGAGTGTATTCCATTGTTGATAGGTCAAAAGGGCTAGTGTCACACAGGGGCGGAATGAGAGGGGTCCCCAGGCTGTTTTTCAATCCCAGGCCACATCTGAGTCTGGTTCTGGCCTCATCCCAGGAATGGGCCAATGGCACCAGTGGACAAAATAGACGGATTAAACTAGCTAATTCCAAGGACAACACGGACCCAAACCAGAGTGAAACTCCTGTGGAGAGACTGTGGGCTGGCACTCGGCACTCAGGACACACCCTGGGGCTGCCACCAGCAGAGGCAGGTGGAGAGCAGAACAGTGTGCTATTGGGGCTCGCCTGCCAGCCATTTCCTTATTTCCCTTGTGCTACCCCAAACCACCACTGCTGGAAACATCTTTTCAAGAAACTGATGGGTGTGACCTTGGGAGGGAACAGTGTAAATAGGCACTGACAAAGGTGAGTATTGAGAAAAGACTATTTTAAGGAACGTGGGAGACTATGCCACCTTCGTCTTGCTGAAGGTGAGGGCCCCAGATATTTCCTGGTATGACTACTAGTTTCCCATAACCAAGGCTTGTCCTAGATCCCCTGACAAAGAACTTCTGAATTGAGACCCATGAACATTTTATTTTCCCACTGTGAAGAAGTATGGATCTCTTCCCACAGAATAACAATACTGTGAGTGTGTGTGTGACAGAGAGATAGATCTAGAATATAGATATACATATATATGTTTTGCAGTGTTGAACTACCAGTTGATAATATTTGGGGGTGAGGGGAACACTCAGCATAGTGTGTCTGGCCGTTGATAAAGCATCAGTAAATAGTAGCTCTAGGTAGGAATAGCTTGACCAATGAGAGGACTGAAGTTCAGAAAGACCAAGGGACATGTCTTAGGTCCCAAATCTACTTAACAAGGGAGTCAAGATTAGAAGCCAGGTCTTCGTATTGCAGGCATCCAGCTGTTACATCACCCTAAATCCCACTTCATGATTTATTTAAAGATAACAACTTAGATAGCAAACTCTTTTATATCATGCATTTTTTAAATCCTGTATTATTACTCCAACCCACAAAAATGGAAGAAACTTCATTGATAGTCTCAAGGACCACCAACGTTCTCTATTTTCTGTAGTGCGTGGACCCCTAACATGAGGTCCATGGAACACACACACACACACACACACACACACACACACACACACACACCAGGGATCCAAAGATGGATTTCATGTTGAGAACCCTTCTCCATTGTCAGAAATGTGTGTGCATTGTCCTTGAGGAAATGTCCATAGCTTTATCAGATTCTCAAAGGTATCCATGGAGGGATAAAAGGTGGTAACTGTTAGATCTGATCAAATAATTGAATCGATGCCCCCTCCCCTGGGAACTGACCTTTAGACCACTTTATGACCGACATTCCCTTTTGCTTAGACCACATTCCACTTGCTAAGACCATTATTCTTCCCCTCTGGACCTGCCCAGAGAATTCTCCACCCAGAAAAAGCCTGCCTAGAGTCCTTTAAAGATCTCTGACTCCCCTGTCCCTGGGTGCTGACACCATTTGGGGGGCTCAGTCCATCTGGTATCCAGATGGCCTAATGAATGTATAATCCCTTACCACTTTTGGCCTCTTGCGTTCCTCCTTCGGCAACCCTAACAATAACCATCATCAACCTATATCCCATGATATTGTATTTGCCAGTGTAGATTGGGTTTTCCCTGGCTCTCGGTTTTAAAGGGATGCCCCTACAGGTGACATAAAAGCTACAGCAGTGGGACACCAACAAAGGCCTGGCTGAGAAATGCAGGGTCAGCCTAGGGGTAAGCGTTTCCCTATGCTGGTGTTTTACTTAAAGCCTATTTGCTTACTACCTCAGATTTGTTTCTCTCTCTCACTAAAATACATGATGGAATATTCATAAGAAGCAATGGTTTCTTTTTAACCAGTGTTATGGACTGGATTATTTGTGTCCCCTCAAAATGTACATGTTGAAGACCTAACTCTCAAATGTGATGAGGTTTGGGGAAGGGGTCTTTGGGAAACAGAGCTAGATGAGGTCATGAGTTTGGGGCCCTCATGATGGGATTGGTGCCCTTATAAGAAGAAACACCAGAACTCTCTCTCCACCAAAAAGAGGTCATCTGGCCCAGCTGGCATGGCTCAGTGGTTGAGCGTCGACCTATGAACCAGGAGGTCAGGGTTTGATTTCCGGTCAGGGCACATGCCCAGGTTTCAGGCTCGATCCCCAGTGGGGGGCATGCATTAGGCAGCTGATCAATGATTCCCTTTCATCATTGATATTTCTATCTCTCTCTCTCCCTCTCCCTTCCTCTCTGAAATCAATAAAAAATATTTTTTTAAAAAAAGAGGTTATTGGCCCTAACTGGTTTGGCTCAGTGGATAGAGCATTGGCCTGTGGACTGAAGGGTCCCAGGTTTGATTCCGGTCAAGGGCATGTACCTTGGTTGCGGGCACATCCCCAGTGGGGGGTGTGCAGGAGGCAGCTTATCGATGTTTCTCTCTCATCGTTGTTTCTAACTCTCTATACCTCACCCTTCCTCTCTGTAAAAAATCAATAAAAATATTTAAAAAAAGAGGTCATCTGAGCACACCGTGAGATGGTGATCCCCTGCGAGGCAAGAGAACAGGTCTCAGAATGAAACTACCTTACTGACACCTTGATCTCAGACTCCCAGCCTCCAGAACAGTGAGAATATACATTTCTGTTGTTTAAGCCACCCAGCCTATGATATTTTGTTACGGCTGCCCAGCAGACTAATACAATCAGTTTACCTTTTTTTCATGACAATGGACATCCAGAGTTTTTACAGTTTCCACAACACTTATGCTTTCTTTGTCTCGTTTTTTTAATATTTACAGAAACTCTTCCAAGCAGATGCTATCCTCATTTTACAGGTGAGGAACTGAAGCTCAGCGAGCTAAGTGGCCTGCATACTCTTCAACTTCCAGAAAGTGGCCCAGTGCCCACACAGCCCCATCCCTGACTCCAGAGCCAGGCCACTCTCCCCAGCATCCCTGGCTCCTTGGCCCGGCAGGTGGCTGACTTTGTAGGGACGTTAGAGGCTGTGTTCTCTGCCTGTTTCCTGGGGACCTTGCGTGGCCTCCCTGCCAGCCTTGCCCTGCTGAGCTTATTTGCAGCTGGTGTTGCCCTGCAGCCTTAAACAGTCTGCTTTTTAGACATTTAGGTTTGGCAGGGGCTGCAGCTCCTCCCTTAATTCCTCTTTCCCAAGTGAAAAGAGCTGACAAACTTCTCTGGGGCCAGGCTGGCATCTCTTAGCAAATGTCTCCATTCACAGCTTCTTTTCCATGATTCATGTTTGGTGATGCTCTTATATTTCTACACGTCCTAAGATGCATAACAGAACTGTCAAATGGCTGTATCTTTATTTGGTATCAGAAAGGGACTTTACCTGGTTTCTCGGGTTCCAGCTCACCTGTAAAATCGTAAGGACTTCTAGCAATCAAGGCCACGCTGATCCAAAAGGAGCCAGAAAGGGATGCCCTCAGTCCTGGGTCTCCTCCTGCCCCCTTCCCTACTCCACTAATTCCATACCCTTTCCCATATTTCCTGTGTCCGCTGAACAGCTTCCCACTTCTAATCTGCTCTTTTGTCTCTTTCTGTTTTAAGCTAACATCTGTTGGGCACCTTCTTATTCCAGGCACCGCATGCCATGTTTTATATCCATTATCTCAATCATTTTCCCCTCCCAGGAAGAAGCTGATAAACACATTAATGGCAAGAAATATAAGGCAGTTATGGTTAAATGGATTAACCCTGGGGCACTTTAGTGGAAACCAGACCTACACCAAAGCATGAGTCTGTCTTGTAAATATACAAGTATTAGTAAGGCAGGCATGGCAGGAAATGCAAGGCTTGGTTTCATTTGGTAACCTGCAGGTGTCTTCTTATAAGCCCTTGATCATGTTATCAGGTTTGTTCACTTGTCCATCTCTTGCAAGATTGTTTCTATTGGCAAGTATCCTTACTCACTCAGTTGGATTCAGCACAATGGTTTATATAAAGCACCTACTGTGTGAGAGCATTGAACTAGTCTTACAACACAAAAATCTCTATACAAAGGAGGCTTCTAAACCCTCAACACCACAGAAAGTTCATGAATGAATGGCTCTACAGTTTTCAGGGGAAATTTTTCATATCTTTCTGAGATTATCAAATTTCTTCAACTCGCTAGAAGTTGAAAAATCTGCTTTACAGATTTAAGTTATAAAATAAGCCCCCAGATGTCAAGATAGTTTGTAAAAGGAATAAACATAAAAACAGAATTAATACATAAACACATAGAAAAATCAAGTCCCACTGTGTTACCATCTGCCATGGAGGCATGCTGTGACCATGTGGGACAGAAGGACCCTCTGCCCACCTTCACTGTCCTCTGGTCATGTAGCATCAATCAGGACTCAAACAAAAGGAGTGGTTGTCTAAGCTACCCTACCTAAGGCACTTGGCTAAGGTAGGCCCTGGAACTGACCGATCTCTTATTTAGCCCTGAGTGAAGGGAGTCATCAAGATAAACAATTTTAAACACACACACACACACACACACACACACAGTAGTTCCGCCTTATTTATGGGAAATTCATTCCAAAACCCCAGTGGATGCCTGAATCCTCTGGGAGTACCAAACAATATAAAAAAATTATATATATACTAGAGGCCTGGTGCACAAATTTCGTGCACAGGGTGTCCCTCAGCCCAGACTGCACCCTCTCTAATCTGGAACCCCCTCGAAGGATGTCCTACTGCTGGTTTACAGGGATCAGGCCTAAACCAGCAGTCAGACATCCCTCTCGCAATCCGAGACTGCTGGCTCCTAACCACTCACCTGCCTGCCTGCCTGCCAGATTGCCCCTAACCACTCTGCCTGCTGGCCTGCTTGCCCCCAACTGCTCGCCGCCACCAGCCTGATCACCCCTCATGCCAGTGTGCTCGCCCCCAACTGCCTCCCCTGCCAGCCTGCTCGCCCCCACCTTCCCTCCCCACTGGCTTGCTCACCCCCAACTGCCCCCCTGCTGGCCTGCTCACTCCAAACTGCCCCCCCCCACCCGCTGCTGTCCTGATCACCTCCAACTGACCCCCACTGATGGGGTGAGGGGCTGATGGCTGTTTGCAGGTTGGCCAAGCCCCCCAGTGGGGACCCTCACCCCATGGGAGTATGGCCAGCCTGGGTGAGGAGCTGAGGGCTGTTTTCAGGCTGGCCACCCCCCTCCCCTGGCGATCCAGGCTCCCAGCCCCTCCTTTTTTTCTTTTCTTTCTTTTTTTGCAGTGCCTTCTTGAGCGGAGGCCAGGGCCAGCTGGAAGCAGGTATCCAGGATTTATTTATCTTCTACAATTGAAACTTTGTAGCCTTGAGTGGAGGCCAGGGCCGGCCAGGGCGGGCGGGAAGCTTGGCTTCCTCCATTGCCGGGGGCAACCCAAGCATCCTGCTCGCTCCAGCTCCGTGGCCACCGCCATCTTGGTTGGGCTAATTTGCATACTTGCTCCTGATTGACTGTAGGTGTAGTGGAGTGATGGTCAATTTGCATGTTTCTCTTTTATTAGTGTAGATATGGAGGGGGAGAGAGAGAGAGAGAGACTATTTTTCCTATATGAACATAACTTTTCACTTAAGGGAAGCACTTTATGGCTTCTCTTTGGCGTATTGCCAACATCACTGCTCTTGCACTTTGGGGCCATTATTAAATAAAATAAGGGTGACTTGAACACAAGTACTGTGATATCTAGACAGTCAGCTTGATAACCGAGATGGCAACTAAGTGACTAAGAGGGTGGGGCAGGTAGCATATACACTGGATGATTCACCCCCCAGGGTGGGACAGAGAGGAAAAGCACCCGTTTTCAGCACAGTACTCAAAAGAGTGCACAATTTAAAACTAATGAATTGTTTACTTCTGGAATATTTTATTTAATATTTTCAGACTGTCGTTGACTGCGGGAACTGAAACTGCTGAGAGCAACAACACGGATAAGAGGGACTCCTGCACACATATATTCATACTGTACTGTAAAACAAGAGACATCTGGGTTAGCCATCTGGTTCATTCATTTGTGCATTCAATCAACACTTATCATCCTACCTGGAACCAGGCTCTGGAGTTAAGGATGTAAGTACAGAAGGTCCTGTCCTTAAGGTCCTCACTGTCTAATAGGAGAAACAGACATATAAGCACATGATTACAACACAATGAGTTAAGTGCAAAGAAGGAGATAAACGGAATTCAAAAGAAAGAGGGCAATTTCTCTTGGAGAGATAAAGCAGGACAGGTTTCACAGTAGGAGTGACTGACAACCTGAAGAATAAGTTTAGATCAGACACAACAAAGAAGACACTTAACATGTGCTGTTCTCTGAGGGTTGCCTTCCATTCCTGCACACATTGACTCAACAGACGCTGACCTACACTTAAGTACTAAGTACTAAGCACTGACTTTGCAGCCTGCTACTCCTCAGAGGGCAGCAATGCAGTCAAAACACCAGGGATGCGCCCTGCCCCCTTCTCTGAGTGAGAAAGATAATTTTCATTGCAAACACCCCAGCTCAGGTGGAGGGCACTTTGTGAGCAGGGGTTCCTGAGCTCAGGCACGTTATAAGACAAGTTCAAGTCTACTCCCACCTCTGAAGAAGCAAAAGCCGACCTTAGACATGAGCTATGTCAGAGAGGTCAGTCTGGGAGCCTGACCTAAACATAGGAACAGGGGAGATGCTGCACCAGAAATCCAGAGACGGAAAATGGAAAGACCTGCAAAGGTCTTTGAATCCCGTTTATCTCCTTCTTTGCACATCCCCACTGTTTGCCTGTTGTTGCCTTGAGAAGGTCCTTTGAGGAGGGAACTAGGGGCCTGAGACAGGGTATTTGAAGAGTGATTGGCAGAGCACCCTGCAGTGTCCAATGTTGTATTATTGCTACTTTTTCATGATTCTGTCTCCAGCCTTTCTTTCTTTTTTTAATATATTTTTATTTATTTCAGAGAGGAAGGGAGAGGGAAAGAGAGATAGAAACATCAATGATGGGAGAAAATCATTGATCGGCTGCCTCCTGCATGCCCCCAACTGGGGATTGAGCACGCAACCCGGGTATATGCCCTTGACCAGAATCGAACCTGGGACCCTTGAGTCCGCAGGCTGATGCTCTATCCACTGAGCCAAACCATCTAGGGCCTGTCTCCAGCCTTTCAATGGCCAATAGCCATGGCTGCCTTCCTCATTTCTCACAGTGCTGTGAGAAAGCCATGCACACCTTTTCTCAGGTAATCCTCACAACAGCCCCGTGAAGTGGGCATCAATTGTATCCCCACTTTACAGGGAGGAAACTGAGGCTTCATAAAGTTAAATAATGGGCTCAAGGCCACAAACCTGGCCAGGGGGAGAGCCAGGACCAACCTCAATCCCCTGACCAGAGACTGGGCTTTTCAGCACCACGGCAGGTTGAGGTTGATGATTATTCTCTCAAGGGTTTCTGTGGATTGAAACTAAATCTCCGCACAGAGGAAAGCTAGAAGGGAGGCCCAGCACAGCAGGTCTGAAGGCTCCCTGCCCGTGCCCCCCCGCCTCCCTGCCCCAGGGTAGCAGGTCTGAAGGCTGTTTGCTCACCTGGCCTCCAACCTCCTCCCACAGGGCTTTCAAAGAAGCTGGGAAGTAAGATTTCTCCTCACACGGGTGTCGGAAGGATACTATCACTTTGAGAGGAATAGAGGCCCTTTGAGGTTCCACTCTGAGAAGGGACAGGCCAACCTAGGCTTCGCAGGGAGGCAGTGCTGCCAGGAACCAAAGTGAGCTTTATCGTTGGCTTTTTATTCATTTAACACTTAGTTAACAGTCATTTATTGAGCATCAGCTAGGCATCGGGTTCTATGCTAGGCCCTGGGGGGTGACCAAGATGAAAATAAAACCAAAAGCATGGCCCTTGCCCTTAGAAAAGGTAATAGTCTAAGTAGAGGAAACAAGTGGGTAAGCAGGTGCTGCAATGTAGGAAGTGCTGAAAAGGAGCCGTTCTGGGTGGATTTGGCACATAAGTGCTATGGAGTTATTTACGAAGTGTAAGCTTCCGTTTCCTGGGCAGTGAAGTTTGGACAATAGGCCCTATCTCTTAGGCTTGTTGGAAAGAGTCAGTCACAAATGTATGTGAAATGTTTAACTGGGGACCATTCCTGCTTAGTTCCTGGATAAGTGCCAACCTTCACAACCTTGGGCAGGTGACTTAACCCTTTCCTCCTAACCTTCTCAATCTATAAATTAGGGCTAACATTAGATCTTCCACATTTCTGGATCTGTCAATCAACAGAGGTTGCCCAAAAACTCTGATGGGTGTTGTGGGAGCAAAGGAGGACTCATCACTCAGAGGACTTCCAGAAAAGAAGATGCTAAGAGTAGCATCCTGTTGGGAGAACAATATACACAGCAGGTGAGTAAGTGCTGAGTTATATGGTGCCTACTCTTCCTCTTCAAAGGTTGGAGGTGAGAGTGGGCGTGACCCACAGGGCTGGGAGAGTGAAGAGAGGCTCCCGCAGAGGTGGGACCTGAGCCTTGAAGAACTTGTAGGACTCTATTGACATAGGACTCTATCATCCCATATGGAATTAGGAACAAGCATGGGGTGTTGAAGGACAAGAGAAGAGATTAGAGTGGATCCTGTCAGGGTTCATTTAGAATGTAATCTTAGACCTTCACGGTCTCCTAATTCAGTGGATGACACCACCACCAAGCTCATTCTTTGCCCACAGTCCCAGCAGCCACCCTTGTTGCCTCAAATGTCTCAAGAGCCCACACTCCCAGGTAGCAGCCTCCATGACCAACCTGTGTCTACAGAGAATGTTTGAGAAACTCAACTTGAAAGGCAAAATGTGCACCACCAGAGTAGCCAACCAGTTCTTACGGGTGTTTTACATGCCTAATAAACCAGAAAAGGCAAATAACACTCCCAGTGTGACCCAAAGGAGAATAGATGAGGCAGGAATGATAGATGGGGTGTGACCCTTCCAGTAGAGCTGGAAAAAAAAAAAAAAAAAAAAAAACTCTCCTTCAAAGAAAATCGCTCACCTTGCTCAGTTTCTTTTGGGAGCAGTGGTTTATGGGAGTGTACCTGTTATTAGCAATTGCCAGCATAAGCAATGAAAAGGGAGACCATACCTCCCAACTGAAGCATCCCTGCCCAGTTACTTGTAACTACTTATCTGTCTTCATCAAATAGCACATATTAAGTGGTGCCTAAATAAACAAGTAAAAAAAAAGGTTAATTTCCTGGCAGGAAATTCCTGTGTAATTAGTCAGCAGCTCCAGTCCCTGCTCTGTCACTAACCAGCACTGTGGCCTTTAGCAGTGCCATGTCTCTCCATCCCCATTACCATAACCTTAGGCCAGGCCACTGTGTCCCTCTCTTGGACCACAACAGCTTCTAATCAATCTCTGTCTCTAGTTTTTCTCCTCTCCCAATTATTCCCCACTCTGGGGACCTCTGATATAGAGATCTTCCTGAAATCCCAAATCTGGTCAACTCTCTCCTCCTTAAAATCTGCCACATTTCTTCCTTTACTCTAGGACCAAATCCAAACACCTTTGTATAACTTTCAAAGTCATGCTCTGGCCCCTGCTTGCTGTTCCACACTCATGTCTTACTCTTCCCCATCCAGAGTCCTATGTTCCAGCCATATTAACTATCCAGGTTTCCCTGTATAATACTAACAATCACCAACACTTATTGTTTGCTAGGTACCAGATATTGTTCTAAAGAACTCTTCATGCATTAACTAATTTAATTTTTACAATGCTACTAAATAATAACTGATGATCTCCATTTTACAGAGGAGGAAACCGAGATGCAGAAAGGTTAAATATTATCCAAATTATCCGGCAATAAATGGTAGAACCTGAATACACCATGCTCATCATCCCCTCAGCCCCTCCTCTTATCCCCAAGTCTTTGCACAGCGGGTTCCCTCTGCCTGGAAGAAGATTTTCTCTCTCATCCTTTGTCTTCTGCCCCTTCTTCACTTGGCGAACTCCTCCTCTTCCTCTGAGAGTCCCCATGTATACAGCGTCTCCTCTGAGCTTTCCCTTGGCAGACTGCCCTCTCCCCTCAGTGAGAGTTATTCTCCAAGGATGGTCTCCAATGAGTGATGCCTCCAACACTCTTGCCCTGACATAGCTGCCTCATATGCTGACTGTCAGCTGGCCCCGTGACTCATAACAGACTATGGCAGATGTGATACTGAGTAACTTCCTGGCCCAGGTCATAAAAAGTCTGGCAGCTTCCACTCAGATCTCTGGGAATGCTCACTCTGGGGCAAATCAGACACTATGTAAGAAGTTCCTCATGCTGTGAAGAAGCCAAGGTAGCCACATGGAAAACTACGTGGGGATAGATGTCCAGCCAATCTTCAGCTGTTTCAGCCACCCAAGGGACATACGCCAGCTACATGATAAAGAAATCATCTTGGGTGTTCAAACAACACCAGCCCCAGCCACCACCTGACTACAACTGTATGAGGGACCCCAAGCGGGGAAGCATACAGCTAAGTCCAGTCAGTTCACTGAACTGTGATTTGTTCTTTTAAGCCACTAATTTTTAGGGTAGTTTTGTTAAGCAGTGATAAATAACAAACTTATTTTTATTTGTTCTCACAATGGGAGTACAGTGGTGAACAACAGACTGTATCTACCCTCAAGGATGCCCTAGTCTAATGGAAAAGACCGCCAAGCAAGTACAACACGGTGTGATGAGTTTGAGTGGGGGGGGGAAGGGTGAGGGAAAGGCTGTCCAGTCCTTGGCACAACCAAGCTGAAAATTAACAAAAGAAAGCATCAAAGTGCGGTTGATAAAAGCATGAGCTTTTGAGTCAGATGGAGTTCTTTGAATCCTGGTCCTGCACTTGCTTTTTGAGTGACTTAAGGAAAATTTCTCAAACACTCTGAGCATCAGAGTAAAACAGGGATAACAAAGTTTAGTTTAGAAGATAGTTGTAAGAATTAAATCAATTACATATTTGTAATGTTTATCACATAGCCTACTACATGGTAATATTCTACATATAACATATATATCACATGTGACTAAATATATTTATAGTCAATTACAGAAAAAGAATATTGCCCAACAGTAACTTGGGCTTGTCAAAATTCATGTCAAATGAATACAGCAGAAAATTTCCTCTGGACGTGTGAATTTATCTCCATGTTGTACATTTTATGACTAAATCATTAATTATATTTTGCTTACTTGAAAGCCCATACCTATGGGAGAGAATTAAGAGGGGGATTATTCCTTATACAGGGTGTCCCAAAAATGTATGGACACTGTAACAGCTGATAGATCAGTTTTGAAAATGAAATGTATTTTAATAAACCCTGCCTTTATAATTATTCAAAGTGTGTGTACTAGTATACATTTTTTGAGACACCCTATACTTTGGTGTATACTAAACAGGAGACTGGACTGGCCACTCCTTGAGGGTAGGCAATGAACCTGTTCACCCTCATATGGTTCACCCATGTTGATACCAGCATCTGGTACATAGTAGCTGCTTACTCAGAATGAGTTGAATGAATGAATGAATGAATGAATGAATGAAAAGTACTCACAATAAATGACAACATTCAAAGGGCCAGAATGAGGCTGAGCATTTTACCTAAACTATCTCATTTCCTTCTACAACCCCCTATGATACAGGTGATATCATTATTTCAGGTTGAAACCACTCTTCAGCATTCAACACCTTGTAAACGCCCAGAAGCTGCCCCAAGGATACTGTCTTGAGATAGAAATGGAATGTTGAGACCATCTGGACTGCAGTACGTGACTGACCCAAGGTAACGCCCCCTGGGTACATGACTAAACCCAGTTAGGGTCTCCATATAAACTTTTAAAATTTGGTAGGCAGGCAGGGGAAGCTATTCGTATTGCCCCAGCCCAAGACAGCTGGAAAAAAAGTTCCCTTGCTTATTAAACTTGCCACCTGCCAATCTGGAATGCTCTGCCTCTTTCTTCTGTCTCTCCTTGACACCCTCAACCACCCCCCCCCTTCCCGCATATAGGGCCAGTTTCAGATTACACCTGGGAAGCCCCCAAGAAACTTGTGACCTAACAATTGCTGAGTCATCCAGGAGACCAAAGAAATGGGTCTTGGGAAAGAGACACCCTGGGGGAAATCCCGAGTTGGCCACTATGTCTGCGTGGGGAGGGTGGTCAGTATGTTAGACGTGTATAGACTGTCGCCGGAGTATGGGGATCCCCTGAAAATGCCGCTGACTTAATGGGCTTGTTTGAGAAACTGAGCATCACACACCGTGGCAAAGAAGGGAAGCGCATGGCAGCGCAGTGGCCTCTCCTGTGGACAGATCAGCGGATCACAAAGCCCAGCTAGAGGGTGAAACTGCACTTAGAGAAGGGTGTGCGGGAGCAGGAGGGGGTAGGGGGAGGCTTGCAGACAAGCTGGGAGAACAAGATATAAAGCTAAATCCACACAAGCTGCTGTGGATTAAGGCCTACTGAGGCTCTGCCTGTGACAGGCTGATTGGGACCCTAAGAGGTGGAATCCATGGGAAAATGAGGCGAGTGAAGGGGAGGGTGTTATGGTGATGGACAGGGGAACAGAAACAGATTAAGTGGCCCGTGCAGTCCCATACAAAGAACATTTTTAAATAGAATTACTCCAAAACACCCAGGAGAAAGTTTACATTCTTCCTTTATCACTTTAAGTTTTAAATCTTATCAGATCCTTGAAATGTAAACGTTAACCAAACCATTGCCCACAGACACTAAAGGAGAAAGGCCTTTTAAAAATGCATACTGCTGTAGAGTGTTCACTTGTCAAATGGATTTGTAAGAGCTAAGCTTTTTTTTACAAAACTACTAAAAATAACAAGGATGCACCAAAAAAAAAAAAAAAAGGAACATACAGAGTTGGGGGAAAAGTATGCTTCCAGTTGTGAGTACATGAAACACAGTTTATTCTTGTATTATTATTTACTTTCTACATGAACAACTCTAAATCTACTTTTGCTCCACCCTGTATATAGAAAGTAGGATGTGTGCTTTCAGTAAAAGCAGATATGAAAAAACAGATGGAATTTTGTCAAGGGAGTGTTGTGGAGGAAAAGGGGCCCCAATGGGAAGTAGCCACTGATCTGGTCATAAATTCCAAACTGGCAGGTCATGGTGGGTAGTCCCACCCCAGGCACATAACTTCTTTATTAAAAGATTTATCTTTGCCTTAAGCAAGTCCTGTCCATTGTTTCTGTGTATCTAGGTTAACACACCTTTGGAATAAGGGTAACCACCCTCAAGAAAGCACATAATCTTGTTAGCCATCCTGTAATCCAATAACCTTGGTTTCAGTCCCTTCCTTAATTTCAAATGCACAAAAGAGGCTGTAAAATTTATTCTCTGAAACATCTGAGATCTTGTTCTAGGCATGTGTCATCAGTTTAACTCAAATAAACTCTGGCAAAAATCCTCTACAGGTTTGGGTGATGTATCTTATGTTGACATAAGGAAAAATATAAGGAAGATTTATTTTTTGGTAAAAGAAAAAAGTAATTTTATCCTGAAGTAAAATAATTGTTGCAAAATAAGAAAGGAAAGATAGAACCAAAGCTGGGCCATCTGTGAAAGCTGCAGAGGGTTTGACGAAGTTGCAGAAGGCTCGCTGAAAAGGGGGAAGAGATTGGACAAAAATCTTACACCTATGGATGAGGACAGTTGGGGGGGGGGGGTGAGGGCATGGGGTGGGGTGGGAACCAGGTGGAAAGGAGCTATGGGGGGAAAAAGAGGAACATCTGTAATAATATGAACAATAAAGATTTTTTAAAAAATGAAAAAGGATCTTGAGTAAAGAACTTTGTGTGGTCAAGCTGCTGGAGATTGGAATAGATAACTCAGTCAGTTGCTACATTTTGTGTGTGTATGTGAACTCTCACCAGATCTTTAACTGTGGCCATATTTAAGCCTGTTGTCATTTAAGAGTTTTGCTCTGATGCTTTTGTAAAAGTGTTTCTGCCAAGGTGCTTCACCTTCAAGGAGATTCATGGAACGACTGACAAGTACAGGTTTCTGATAAAGAAGATCAATTTGCCTTCACATGGGAGGGGCAACAATGAGCTTTTCAAGTGCTTCCCCAAGGCTCCCCGCACAGCCCACAATATGTCAGGGGATGGTAGCCCGAGACCTGTCCCTGCCCTCCCTTCCCCACGTCAGTAAAATGAGTCCATTGTATTGATAACATATGTTAACATGGGACTGGCCTCTGCTGCAGGACACTCTGCAGACTTTGTGGGAACATCTGCCAGGGGGGGAATGGGAGAGGACCCCACAGAAAACTCAAGGCCCAGGCACTGCCGTAAGGTTTGGGGGGCCATTTGGTCAGATAAGACACGTGTTGTCCCAGAAGCTGATTGGTAAGAGACAAGCCTACCCAGCCCATAAGGATGGAAAGGAAGTGCAAGCGTTTGTAGGGATTTGGGGAGCGTGGGGAGTATATCCCCACCTGGCACAGTGCCTCTGCCCTTTGTGCCTCCTGGTAAAGAAAGGCCACGTCTTGCTATCTCGGCAGCCAATCAACTTATCGGGGTTTTTTCCTGGGTTTTGTTTTGTTTTGTTTTGTTTTGTTTTCCTTCTCATCGAGGTGTGAGAAAGTTCTAGGTTCAGTTGAAGTTCCTGATGAAGAAACACAGTTGAGATTTTTTTCAGTGATAAAATCTGCATATTTGTATTTCAAACAATGTAGCTAAAACTTGATGTAAATGCCTCCTTTTTTCCTTTTTTTGATTAATGAGTATCATTTATTCAATACGAAATCTTTATATTATATGTTCCACCTGTTAAGAACAAATGTACATTAAATCTTGGTTTTAAAAAAAAGACAAGAAAGGGCACCTGTGGGACTGGGGATCAGAGCAGCAATCCGCCTTTGAGAAGACAAAAATACTATTGAAACGGAATAAAGCTCTGGGCACCTCTCAAGAGGGCTGCCATTCGAGTTAGCTGTGTCTGTGGCTCCGGAAGGTATGGGTCAGGCACTGTGGCAGAAACAACAGAAGGAGAGAGTGTCTTTAGGATTTTGGTCCCAGCTCTGGAAGGGGACAGAAACCCAATATACCCAACAGAGCCACAGCTCCTAGCAGTGTACACAGGGTTCCTCCAGGTAGAGCCTCTCACGAAGGAATGAACCTCAGCAGCCAGTGGGCTGAATGAACCCAGTGGTTTGGCTGGTGGTCACTCATGAGTCCTGGCTGTTAACCCTTTGCACTGACAGTTGGGCTGTTCTGAAGGGATGAACCCCAGGGCTTGTACAATGGGAAGGTGAGGGGTGAATGGCCATGAGCAGGTCCTTTTGGGGTCAGGATGTGTGGAGGGATGTTTGAGTTCACCTGCAAGAAGTTAAGACCGTCCAGAACCGTCTTCCACATCCTGGTGCAAAATACGGCCTGGCCAGTGTGTTTTAGTGGTTGAGCGTTGACCTATGAACCAGGAGGTCATGGTTCAATTCCCGGTCAGGGCACATGCCTGGGTTTCAGGCTCGATCCCCAGTTGGGGGTGTGCAGGAGGCAGCCGATCAATGATTTTCTCTCATCATTGATGTTCTATCTATCTCTCCCTCTCCCTTCCTCTCTCTGAAATCAATACAAAACATATTTTAAAAATGCGTTAACAGCCCCTCTCAATCAGGAAGCTTATGCCCTAGTAACTGACGGTTTAGTAAATACAGCACATTGAGTGCATAGAAAGAGTAGCCGCTGCAGTACCAGAAGGAGATGGCATATTGGCACAGATGCTGGCTTGCACAGGTGAAGAGGGCAGAAGAGGAAAGCAGGCAGAGAAAATAGCATGTACAAAATCCCTGGGGCAGGCAGGAGCTCAGGGACTGAAAAAAGGCCAGTGGGGGAGGAAGGACAAGTGGGAGAGTTGCTGGAGAGGCTAAAGGGCCACGCAGAGCCTTGTAGGCCATGCTAAGTGGCTGTGTCTTTCCTTTCTCTAACGAGCGATGGGAAGAGACTAAAGGGTGGTAGGTGAGTGCGTTGGTTGTCTTTTTGAGAGTTGACAAGCGTGGCTTCACCTAGTGGGGAACTCCGGAAAAAGAGCAAAACTAGTGACAAATACTTCCTTGGACTGGCATAGTGTGCCTCCTCTAACAATAAGGAAAGGTGAAGGTGCAGGGAGCGTAAACACCCATGTGGCATTGCCCACACACAGCAGTCATGCCATTGAAATCATATAGAAAACATGGTCCGCCCTTGGTCTGAGCAGGATGTCCCTTAGCCTTCCCCATTCCTTCACGGTCTCTCCTGTGCCTCACTACAGGGAGCGGGCACTGCCCAGGTCAAGCAAGGTTGTGTCTACCCCACCCAGCTGGAGGTTTGAGGCAAATCACCTGAATTCTCCATTTGCCGTTTCCTAATTTGAAAAACCAGAGGTTGAAAAAAAGGGACTCTCATCAGAAACCTACACTTCCACCGTGTAGAAGCGAGCCATGGCGGTTCTCCATATTAACCTCCTCTCAACTGCTGGGATGGGGTCAGACGGTGCGGTACATTTCCTGGGTTTCCCTGGCCTCCGCACTCCCACTGCAGCCCTGTAGCTATTGACTCGGGTTAATGCTGGGCTTTGTACAGTCCCTTGTGCATTTTGGCATCTGATGAAAGTTAAATTAGAAAACCTCAGTGTGGCATCACTGCTTATTTTGGCTTCTGTCTTGCAGAAGAGATCTTCATTTTATGCCTTAGTATTTTTTCCAAATCAGGGGATGAAAAGGAAAGCGAGCCAAAGCACTCCAAGCTGAATTGACAGAGAGGTGGAGGAAAAGATAAACGAGGATTGTTAGCAGCAGCTTAGGGGATTATTCCAAAGGAAGGTGAGAGGGTCACCACACACCATTTAACATGGTAGTAGTCTCAGGTTCAGGTTCAACTCCAACCAAACCTGTCTGATTTACAAGGCGTGGCGAAAGAAGATGCCGCCTATAGGATGACCAGAATTGAAAATAACAGTATGAATTCATAATTATTTCCTGTCTAAAAAAAAAATACAAGAAAAGGCGAAATAATAGAAAAGCAAAGCAAATGGGCACAAGGAAACTTTTTGGGATGAGGAAGTGTTCTAAAACTAGAGTATGGTGCCAAAACCGGTTTGGCTCAGTGGATAGAGCGTCGGCCTGCGGACTGAAGGGTCCCAGGTTCGATTCTGGTCAAGGGCACGTACCTTGGTTGCAGGCACATCCCCAGTGGGAGGTGTGCAGGAGGCAGCTGATTGATGTTTCTCTCTCGTCGATGTTTCTAACTCTCTATCTCTCTCCCTTCCTCTCTGTAAAATATCAATAAAATATATATTAAAAAAAAAAACTAGAGTATGGTGATGGTTGCATCAAATCTGTTAATATTAATACACTTAAAATGGGTGGGTTTTTTTGCTATGTTAATGACATCTCAGTAAGCTGTTAAAGCTTTAGCTGGTTTGGCTCAGTGGATAGAGTGTCAGCCTGCGGACTGAAGGGTCCCAGGTTCGATTCCAATCAAGGGCACATGACTGAGTTTTGGGCTTAATCCCCAATAGGGGGCATGCAGGAGGCAGCCAATCAATGATTCTCTCTCATCATTGATGTTTCTATCTCTCTCTCCCTCTCCCTTTCTCTCTGAAATCAATAAAAAGATATTTTTTTTAAAAAAATAAGCTGTTAAACATTTTTTTAAATGTATTTTATTCATTTTTTACAGAGAGGAAGGGAGAGGGATAGAGAGTTAGAAACATCGATGAGAGAGAAACATCGATCAGCTGCCTCCTGCACACCTCCTACTGGGGATGTGCCCGCAACCAAGGTACGTGCTCTTGACCAGAATCGAACCTGGGACCTTTCAGTCTGCAGGCCAATGCTCTATCCACTGAGCCAAACCGGTTTCGGCTAAACATTTTTAATAATAAAAAAAAAAACCTGGCGCTGGCCAGTTTGGCTCAGTGGATAGCTCATCGGCCCACAGACTGAAGGGTCGCGGGTTCAATTCCAGTCATGGGCATGTACCTCCATTGCAGGTTCAATCTCCAGCCTCAGTCAGAGCATGTGCAGGAGGCAGCCCATCAATGTGTCTCTCTCACATCCGTGTTTCTCTCTGCCTTTCCCTTTCTCTTCCACTCTCTGTAAAAAATCAATGGAAAATATCCTCAGGTGAGGATTAACAATAAATAAATAAATAAATAAATAAATAAATAAATAAATAAATAAATCTGACCCTGGCCAGTGTGGCTCAGTTAGTTGGGCGTCGTCCCATGCACTGAAAGGTTGTCAGTTCGATTCCCAGTCAGGGCACACATCCAGGTTGCGGGCTCGATCTCCAGTGCGGGGCATGCAGGAGGCAGCCGATGAATGATTCGCTTTCATCATTGATGTTTCTATCTCTCTCTTCCTTTCCCTTCCTCTCTGAAATCAATAAAAAATACATTTTTAAAAAGAAAAATCTTTTATTTAAATCTTTTTAAAAAAGAAATCCACTTTAAATATAAAGATACGATAAAAGTGATGGAGAAGGGGGGGAAAATATCTCAAGTCAACAGCCTAAGTTTACAACTTAAGTAAGGAACTAGAAAAAAAAAAAAAAAAACAACGTAAGCCTACAACGACTTTCCACCTTAAATCCATTAGGATAACTACTATTAACAAAACAGAAAACAACAGCATTGGCAAGGATGTAGAGAAACTGGAACCCTTGTGTACTGTTAGTGAGAAGGTAATATGGTACACCTATATGGAAACATTTGGTGCTTTCTCAAAAAATTAAAAATAGAATTATCATATGACCCAGCAATTCCACTTTGAGGTATATACCCAAAAGAATTGAAAGCAGGGTCTCAAAGAGATCATTTGAACACCCATGTTTATAGCAGCCTTATTCACAAGAGATAAAACATGGAAGCAACCTAAGTGTGAATAGATAAGCAAAATGTGATCTTTACATACAATGAATATTCTCCAGCCTTAAGAAGGAAATCCTGCAATATGCTACAACATGGATGAACCTTGAGGACATTATGCTAAGTGAAATAAGCCAGTCACAAAAAGACAACCGCTGTTGGATTTCACTTACATGCGGTACTTAGTCAAAATAATTAAAACAGAAAGTATAATGGTGATTGCCAGGGCCTGGGGTAGGGGAGAATGGAAGGTTATTGTTTAAAGGGTAAAAGAGTTTCAGTTCTACAGGATGAAAGAGTTCTGGGGATGGATGACAGTAGCAGTTGCACAGTGTGAATATTTTTAATACCACTGAACTAACTGTACACTTAAAAATGGTTAAGACAGGTACATTTTATGTTATGAGCATTTTACCACATTTTAAAAAGTAGGGAGCCCTAGCCGGTTTGGCTCAGTGGATAGAAGGTCGACCTGCGGACTGAAGGGTCCCGGGTTCAATTCCAGTCAAGGGCACATACCCAGGTTGCAGGCTCGATCGACAGTAGGGGGCGTGTAGGAGGCAACCAATCAATGTCTCTCACATCAATGTTTCTCTCTCTCAGTCTCTCCCTCTCCTCCCCCCACACCCTCTCTCTTCTATTCTACCTAAAAACAATGGAAAAATATCCTTGGGTGAGGATTTAAAAAATAAATAAAGAATGAACCTTAACGTAAATTACAGACTGCGGACTTTGGGTGATTACAATGTAGGTTCATGGATTGTAACAAAGGTACCACTCTGGGGGGAGATGTCGCTAATGGGGAAACTATGCATGTGTGGGGTCAGGGGTGATATCTGTACCTTCCTCTCAGTTTTGCTGTGAACCTAAAACTGCTCTAAAGTATTTTCTTAGAAAGTCTGTATCAGAGTTTTGTCTGAAAATTAATTTCAGAATGAAACAAAACAATTCTTTTACAGAACTGCCGTCAGAATAATTTCCCAGGGCTTCAGTCTCCAACTGTCTCACACTGTGCCCCTATTTAACAAACAATTTTTTAACATACTTTCATGTTGTATATATATATATTTTTAAATATATTTTATTGATTTTTTACAGAGAGGAAGGGAGAGGGATAGAGAGTTAGAAACATCGAAGAGAGAGAAACATTGATCAACTGCCTCCTGCACACCCCCTATTGGGGATGTGCCCACAACCAATGTACATGTCCTTGACTGGAATCGAACCCAGGACCCTTCAGTCCACAGGCCCACGCTCTATCCACTGAGCCAAACCGGTCAGGGCATGTTTGTATATTTTTAAACTAGAGGCCTGGTGCATGAAAATTCATGCACTAGAGGCGGGGGGGGGGGGGGGGGCGGGGAGCCCTTCAGCCCGGCCTCCCCCTCTCACAGTCCGGGAGCCCTCAGGGGAGTGAGGTGACCTGGCAATCAGGGGAAGGTAACACCCCATCACACCTCTGCTGCTGCCACTGCCAGCACGGCAAGCCTCGGCCGGCCCTGGTTACTTGAGCCTCAGGCAGCCCTGGGCGGCTGGGCAGCCATCACTTGAGGCTTGCCTATGCTTCGGGCCGGCCCTGGGCGGCTGGGGGGCTGAGGGGACTGGGGGATTCCAGAAACAGGCGCGTGCGGAGCAGCTGGGCCCACCCCCAGGCACCTGCCACGCACCTGCCACCCTGGCGGGACTGAGGGGACTGGGCGCCGCCATCTTGTGGCTTTGGGCGCTGCCATCTTTAAGGGCAGGGAAGTCAATTAGCATATTCCCTCCTTATTGGTTGTGGGGCTGTCATCTTTGCAATGGCATGAGGGTCAATTAGCATATTCCCTCTTTATTAGCTAGGATTGTTATAATACTTGTGTATGTTATAAAACACATACAAAAATAGGAATTCAAAAATATAAATAAAAGTTCTGTATCTTCTTCCCACGCCCCAACAAACTGTCATGTTCTCCCTGGATGCTTGGTCCCACTGTGGAAACCACCCCACCAGGCCACAGGGAACAGCAGCAAGCCCCTGGCCAGGGAGTGACTCAGGGAGTCTAGAGAGTGGAAAAGGGGCAGGAAATGACTGTATGCTGCTGAGTTCCAGAAAATTCTGAAGTTTATGTACAGGCTATACACTTTACATGACACACTTCTCTTCTCCTTCCCTCTCTCCCTCTTCTCTTCTGTCCCTGCACCCTCCCCAGGTGATCAACCCAGAGGTGGGTTCCTCTTCTCTCATTCCCACAGCAACTTCTTAGCCTGAGCCCTTCCTTGTGGGGCTTGCTGCCTCCTGCCAGGCTCCTCCTGGTGATCACACGCGAACTGGAGGTCACCTGGACAAAGATGCTAAAGAGGTGAGGCATGAAATGTGACTTTCCCATCCTCCTTCCAAGAAAGAACCTGGTTAAGGACAACACCAGCATTGGCTAGGGAAATTAGTTAGGCTAACCAGGGTTACCTAAAACACATTTTTGTCCCCCCAAATCTTCCACCACTATTCTCAGAAAGGAGACTTCAGTTTCTAAGATGTCAGTTCTGAAAAGCAAACATCTTTTCCTTGGGCAGGTATTATAAACAAAATTCCACCAGAACTTTTTTGAAGAATAGGAGAAGTCTACTTTAGTGTATCTCTTTAAGTAGCTATAACCATTGAAACACATTATAAAACATACACAAGTCTATGCATTGCAAAGCACATACAGATAAACATACGTATAGAGGTTCCACATGAATATTATGGCAGAGATGGCAGAGTCCAAATGTCAGACTTACACATTTCCCAGAGACTTGGTGAAAACATAGAACTACAGGGAAGCAGGGAATCCTTCCCTCTCACCCAGGCCTCTGAATTCCACCAAAACCAATGACATGAAAACAGAAGCCATGGATTAACTATGTGACCAAATCTCTATGCACTTTGTTGGCATGAGTTCACCCTGTAGAGTTCCTAAATACCCTTGGGTGAATGTAGGAAATCACAGAAGATACTGAATAAGGAATGACCAAGTTGTGGTTTTAAAATATCACAAACAAGCTTTCCAATGTTTCCTCAAGAAATGACTCATTGCCTCCAGGAAACTTAAAACTATAGGGCAAGCACCTAGCAAATGCCTCCTGCACAGCAAGCTCTCCAGAGCCTCCTTGTAAAAAATCGCAAACAAACCATCACAAATGTGCAAACAGAAATCTATAGTAATAAAAGGTAATATGCTAATTAGACTGGGAGACCTTCCTGGACGTCCTTCCGGACAAAGCCATGGTGGCGGGGCCAAGGCAGAGGCAGTTAGGGGTGATCAGGCCAGGAGGGGAGGGCAGTTGGGGATGATCAGGCTGGCAGGGGGGCAGTTGGAGGCAAGCAGGCCAGCAGGGGAGGCCAGTTGGGGGAGAGCAGGCCGGCGGTGGGGGGGCAGTTGGGGGCGAGGAGGCCGGCAGGGGGTGGCAGTTGGGGGCGAGCAGGCCAGCAGGCAGAGTGGTTAGGGTCAATTAGGCAGGCGAGAAGTTAGGAGCCAGTGGTCCCGGATTGCCAGTTTAGGCCCAGTCCCACAGGGATCAGGCTGTCAAGGGGGGGCAGTTGGGGCGAGAGTAGGACATCCCCTGAGGGGTCCCAGATTGGAGAGGGTGCAGGCCGCGCTGAGGGACACAAACCCCCACCCGCCCCCGTGCATGAATTTCATGCAGCAGGCCACTAGTATATAAAATAAGAAACCTTCTCATGGTCCCTACTCTGTTGACCACCCAGAAAACACAACAATGGTGGTTGGAAGTCGGCACTGAATTTAACAGTTTGGGTTAGAGTGTCCAAGAGGTCAGGAATTGAGCAGGAGTAGACTCCTCCTCCAAAAGGAATGTTGGGAGAAAAGAGCCAACACAGAAATCAGAGTGGAGTTAGGCGCTGTCTGGTCCAATATTTCTGACCATCCCATATGATTGCTGCTATTCGTACTCTTTTGGAACCAGAGGGACAACTCCCCATCACTTGCTGCTGAAAGACATGCCTAGGACAGGATGAACAAACAAGTGGCTCACCAGCTTATTTGACGGAGGGCAATGGGAAAAGCTTACTCCATGGAGTAAGAGAGATACACCGAAAGGGAATTAATGGCCCAGAGAATTTACATTCATAAACACAAACAACATGTACTGGGATAAGCAGTAACAGTACTCCTAGGTTACAGGTGTGTGTGTGTGGAAGGGGGGGAGGCTGGGGGAGGACATGAACAGAGGGAATGACTTAATCAGAATTCCAGAAGGAAAAGGCAGACTTTCAGAAAGAAAAAGCTGCTTGTAAGCAGAAAGGGAGGAAACGCAGACTGGGGCTGTGAAGAAGAGATAGTAGTGGAATGCAGCTTGTTCTTCTTACTACATCTGAACTTCAGTTTCCCAGTCTCCATCTTCTGGGCCAACCTAGCAGATCTTCTTGAAGGCTGACACCCTTCAAATACCTCTAGGTAGCTCCCATACACACCCTGACTTCCACCCCTTTGTCACTGTGGGCCAAACACTGCACAAAGAGTCCTTTTAATGAGTCCCTGCATTGCAGTCACTGCTCAGAATGAAAACTCCTTCCCATTCAGGGCTATCTGTTCTCCCTTCTGCCATCTACTGGTGGAAATGAAAATATATTCCCTCACCTGGCTGTTCCTGATTTGCAAATAGGTTGGAGTCCAAAAGCTCATTTGTGTAATACTTATCATGTGAAAGACATTTTTCCAAAGGAAAAAATATATATTATAAATGATGTTTCAATCTTTCCTTCATCCAATAAGCATTTAATGAATGACATAATATGAAATTATACACACATAAACACAGTGTATATAATATAGAGGCTTCAAATTTTTACTTATCTCCTTATCAGTTATACAACCTAGGCAAGCTACTTAGCCAGTCTTCATCTGTAGTGATAGTAATAATAGTGATAAATATAGTGGCTAACACTTATTAATCATTATGATGAGCCACAGTATAGTTCATTTAAACCTCACAACCCTGTAAGGTAGGCATATTATGTAAGATCTATGGCTCTTCAGATAAGGAGACTGGAACCTGGGAAGGGTGAAAAACTAGCCCAAGGTCTCACAGCTCATAAGAAGCAGACCTGACAGTCTGACTCCCCACATAGTCATAATAGGAACAAAGATAACCACCTTTCAGGATTTTTCAAGGACTTAGATGCAACACATGTAAAGCTGCTGACACACAGTGTGTTTTAAAAACAACAGCTACTGATCATTCACTGGGGGTTGGGCCCTGCAAGATCATAAAGTTGCAGCCACATCCATGAATAAGCCATGGTCCCTGCCCTCTAGGCAAGCACAATTACAATGCAGTGCCTTGACCGTGTTCAGCTAAGACAGTTCAGCAAAGACAGCATCTGACTTTTTTTTTTTTTTTTTTTTAACTTTCTTCGACATAGTCTTCCTGGTACCTGGCACAGTGGCTAGGAGATAGCAGGCACTGGGAGGGAAGAAACAGAATTTTAAAAATAAAATAAAATTAGGTTCAGCCCTAACCGGTTTGGCTCAGTGGATAGAGCGTCGGCCTGCGGACTCAAGGGTCCCAGGTTCGATTCCAGTCAAGGGCATGTACCTTGGTTGCGGTCACATCCCCAGTAGGGGTTGTACAGGAGGCAGCTGATTGATGTTTCTCTCTCATCGATGTTTCTAACTCTCTATCACTCTCCCTTCCTCTCTGTAAAAAATCAATAAAATATATTTTAAAAAATTAGGTTCAAGACTCTGAGTCAGACAGGAGAGATGCTCTTAATTTCCATATTAGCAAATGAGAGATCGAGGTTCAGTACCTATCACCAGATCTCATAGCAAGAGCAAACTGGAGCAACTAATATTTTCACTGCATCCCCCCATCCCTCTGCTTTCTTCCAGGCCCCCGGCTGGCATCCAGAGGTTAATGAAGGTAATACCTTCTGAGGGTATCAGGTGGGTGGATGGCTATAAGCAGATAAAAACTTCAATATGAGCAGACATCAGGGACCACATCATAGAGATTACATGGTCTCTAATTGGCCCATTTTTTTCCCTGTCTCTCTTCCACTTGGCACAAATCAGCTCTTTACTCTAGGTGAGACTGTTTAGGGCTATTTCCCAGAGTTCAAGTTTCTACAGTTATTTTTAGCTGGAATTTTACTGCATACCTGGGACAGGTGAGGCATGAAAAGGAATGTGGGTGTGGGTAACCCTTGAATCTCTAGTGCTAGGGTCTGGGTCTCTTGTCATTCCAGCCGAAGAGGGTTGACTCACACCCTGATTTATTATCTGCACTAACGCTAGGTTTCACCTTAAGAACTATGTGGATTAAGACTTCCTGTATGTTCTCTAACTTTGTATTCAAGTCTTTGTGTGTGTGTGTTTGCTCTTTGGAACATACTTTCTTGTGTTACTTTGTTACCTGCGTTTGATAACTTGGAATGCCTTCATTTTCTGTAACCAATATCACAGCCTGTGGTTCTTTCTGGTCCCATTTCCCAGGCCTTTGAGGGACCTGGGGAAGATTAGAGTACCTGATTTACATTTTTTGACATATTTGCAGGTGAGGAGCTAACTGGAAAACACTGGCTGTAAGCTGGATGTCTCGATAGCCAGCTAAGTTCTAGGATATTCATTACGTTAAGGACTAAGAAAGAATCATGATCTATGAGTCGAGACCCCTTCTGGTAACCACCAGAATGCCCTCAGAGTGCCTGAAATTGCAGAGTGCCTGGAATTCTGAGCCTGCTTGAAGCTTGGAATAGCATCTCCAAATGACCCCTTCATAAGATAGAGGTATTTTCCTCATCTCACATTAGCTCTGTACAGAAGAGGTAAAACCAGGCTAACTAGGATCATGAAGTCATGACACCATAAAGCTATAAAAAGTGATTTTATGATTCAGCTGAGAAATAAAGAAAACTTTTTCTCTGGGCCAGCATTACATGACTATTGACATATGCCCTTTACAAGGTCTTAAAAGTCAGGTGAGGTGTGTTTGTTTGCAGTTGGGAGAGGGGGAGAGGTTGGTCAGTTGGTTGAAGCTCTTTCTTAAGTCAGGAAAACAGAACTAAGGAATTACACCAAGAAGGAACAGAACAAAGGCCAGAGACCTCCTTCCTCATTCCTTAACTAGAGCCATTGGTACCTTGACTGTAAAGACAATTTACATTTCATTTAAAGAAAGTAATTTTAAACCCCTAAACTTCTACCCATCCCACCATTTCTGAAGACCTATCTTCTGTCTCTTCTAATCAACTCTTAACCACTTCTATTCCACAATGCAATCTTAAACCACAAGGAACATAGCAGTCCAGAGTTTGTAATGGTTGACTAGTGTACCCCCAAAAATTCATGTCTACCTGGAACCCCAGAACATGTGACCTTATTTGGAAAGAGGGTCTTTGCAGGTAAAAAGTTGATCCTTGAACACAAGAGTTAGTGATTCAACAATCCTTCCCCTGTCCCATGCAGTGGAAAATCTGCATATAATTTTTTAAATATATCTTAATTGATTTCAGAAAGGGAGAGGGAGAAATAGAAACATCAATGATGAGAATCATTGATTGGCTGTCTCCTGCACGCCCCCTACTGGGGATCGAGCCCGCAACCTGAGCATGTGCCCTTGACCTGAATCAAACCCGGGACCCTTCAGTCCACAGGCCGATGCTCTATCCACTGAGCCAAACCAGCCAGGGCTGCATATAATTTTTGACTCCCCCAAAATTTACTAAAGTTGCCCCTAAGTATCCATGAGGGATTAATTCCAGGGCCCCCTGCAGATACCAAAATCTGCAGATACTCAGATCCCTTACACAGAGTAGCATAAAACAATGCACACAGTTGGTTCTCCACATCTGCAGATTCCCAACCACAGACAGAAAATACTGTTTTTGATCCACAGTTTGTTGAATCAGTGGAAGCGAAACCCAGGGATATGAAGGTCCAACTGTTAATGTACTGCAAAAAAATCTGTGTATTAGTTGATCCTTGCAGTTCAAACCCATGTTGTTCAAGGGTCCACTTTAATTAGTTAAGATGAGGTCATATTGGGTTAGGGTGCACCCCAAATCCAATGACTGGTATGCTTATAAGAAGGCCTGGTGAAGACACGAACACTAGAAGGCTACCAGTATGTGAAGATAGTGGCAGAGACTGGAGTTATGCTGCCACAAGCCAAAGAACACCAATTACCAACAACCACCAGAAGCTAGGAAGGGGAGAGGCAGGGTTCTTCTCCTGAGGTTTCAGATGAAGCATGGCCCTGCCATACCTTGATCTCAGACTTCTAGCCTCCAGAACTGTGAGGCAATGGATTTTTGTTTTAAGCCACCCAGTGTGTGATACTTTGTTACAGCAGCCCTAAGGAACTAATACACACCTCAATAGGGGTTTCAGCAGCAAGACTTAGAAATCTTGTCTTAGAGGACAAGAGAGCATAGCCCTGAATAACAGCATAAACCCACAGCCATGTCTCATTTACTAATGCATCACACTCATTTGTGTGCCTCCTGCCCTTCACAATGACATCTTTACTTGTTCTGTTTGGGACTCTACTATGGTCTGGACCACCAATATGCCTGAAGACACACAGTCCACATTTCTTCTCTTAGTGTCCATCTTCCCATCCTAGCAAAGCATAATTAAGAATTTACTTTAGAGACAATAGCTAACTTTTAGAGTGGTAGTTTTTAACCTTTTTAGTCTCCCCAGAAATATGCCTATACCTCAGCTGTCCATAGACCCTAGGTTAGAGACCCCTGCCTATTCAGACTACTTCCAATCTCTCCTCCTTACCCACCACCCATACCCAGATTCAATTTCATCTTGCTTCTGCAATCATCCACTGAGTTGAAACAGCAACCATCTATTTACTTTTACCGATTGGCTGAGACAAAAAGAGAGAGGCCATTATCCTAAGCCAGTGGTCGGCAAACCGTAGGTCGCGAGCCACATGCGGCTCTTTGGCCCCTTGATTGTTCTAACGCCACTTCTTCAAAATAGACTCACCCAAGCCGAAAACCGACTTCTGCGCATGGGCCACGAAGTTTCAATCGCACTGTACTTGCGCGCCCGCACGTGGTATTTTGTGGAAGAGCCACACTCAAGGGGCCAAAGAGCTGCATGTGGCTCGCGAGCCGCGGTTTGCCGACCACTGTCCTAAGCCATCCTGGAGATTCCCATTAGGAAAATACATTAATGGAGAATTAGCCTCCAGTAGTAGACACAACTCATAACAAATAGTCACAAGGATGGCCCCACTCAGCTATTTGCCTCTCCTTTCCTTCTACCATTTTCCCCTTTCCTTTTTTATTGCCTCCGGACTCCTCTAACTTATCCTTCACTCTAATGTACCATGAGCAGCCATGAAATTTGAGGCAAACTAAACAAAACAAGCCATGTGTTAGATTCCAATTAACTTTAAATGCCTTATCCACAGGCACCCATCTCAGGGTACATCTGTGGCAGAAAGCACCCTACCTGCTGTATTTACAAAAGACCTTCCTGCAGTCAACAGTTCACACCTGACTACCACACAGAATTTTACCGACATCTTTTTACTTCTCACCAGACACTTTGAATCTAAGAAACACAATTTTGAAACATGCACTTTGCATTAATATGAATGCAGAACATTTCTCTTCTGCCAAAACTCATTCTCAATCTTACTGGAATGGCTTCATCCTGGTTCGGCCACTCCAGACATCCTCTTCTAATAAAACTTACATTCGACAAAAATGATTAGACATCTTTTTTTTTTTTTTAATATATTTTTATTGATTTCAGAGAGGAAGGAAGAGGGAGAGATAGAAACATCAATGATGAGAGTGAATCATTGATTGGCTGCCTCCTGCACGCCCCCTACTGGGGATCGAGCCCACAACCCCGGCATGTGTCCTTGACCGGAATCGAACCTGGGACCTTTCAGTCCGCAGGCCGACGCTCTATCCACTGAGCCAAACCGGCTAGGACTGATTAGACATCTTTATGTGTAAAAGCCGTCGGAGCACATGGCTTCACGACTGCTCAGTTGTTTCTGATTTCCATCACCTCTCCGTGCCCCACCCAGCCCCTACAGTGCCAGTGTCTACTTCCCCCGAGCAGCTGATGCCCAGCTTTATATCTCCTGAATTAAATAATCAACAGATGAGGCTAAAAGAAAGGAAATAGTGTTCAATGGTCACCAATGACAAGTGGATGAAATTGGGTCTTGGATGCCCCATGTTTATGATGCTTTCTGATTTCAATCTAGTCACCTGGGGTTAAGAATCTACATAAAAACCAGTCTTCCTAACCACTTGCTTAGTCCAAGAAGCCAGGGAAGTGAATCTATTTAGGGATCTAAGAATCACTGCAGTCTTACTTAAGGACTTTGCGTCATCCCCTTTTACATAGACCAACCTCCTTTTAAGTAGAACTTTCTTTCCAAGCCATTTTTCATCTTGTTCCTTTGCTGATTAATTTTAAATGTCACGTTGAACTTAAATTAAGAACCAATGAATTTGCCATGTAACTGCCACTGTTAGTTTCTTACCTATGAGCAAGATCTTCTTAAATCTTTAAGTCCTTTAACTTATAAAAGTCTTCAAGAAGTTCCAATCTTTTAAAAATAATATTTAAATTTATTATTTCACATTAGGTCTAACGAAGCACAAGCTGAGATTGCTTAGGTACCCTAGGTATCCCCATTTTATCGATGCAGACGCTTCTTTACAGTTCCAGGTCAAGTGTTGCATCAACCTAGTCCTTGACTTGCAGCTGAGAAAGCAACAGGTCTGTGTGAAGTGACAGACGGGCACATCCTACTCATGTCATGAGCAGGAACCAAAGTGGAAGAACAGTAAAACCTGTACAAAATATTCTGCAGTCATGACACTCCAACAAGGAAAGGAGAGTAAGTACTGAAGCAGCTGAGCAGACTCTGGACATAATTCTGAGAGATTTCAGTCTGAAGAACTCTACTGGAGGAGGTTTCTTTCTCTTTTTCAATCCCCTTTCACACAACAGAAAGCAGAAATCAAGTCTTTATAAAAGAGACTAATGGCCTTTCCGTTTCTTCATTTTCCCTCCTGCCACCTTGTTCCTGACACCCATAGCGCCCTCCGTATCATCATTGTCGCCAGCATCCCCCCGTGTACGTTTCTTCTTTTCTCCATGCTCCCTTAGCTCCTGCAAAACAGAAAGGATAGGTCTGAAAATGAACCACTGCCACTGAGGGTTAACACATCCTGGTCTCCCCTCCATAAAATCAAACAATGAGTACCTTCCTAAAGCTTCACATTAGAAAGGGAATAAGACCAAAATTCCAATATACAAAAATGTTAACCTTATTAACAATCAAAGATACAAATTAAAACAATAAGCTATTATTTTCACATGGCAGACTAGCAAAGATTTAAGAGAATGGTAATATCTAGTATTGACCAAAATGTGAGGACATTCATATATACTTTCACTGACAGTGTCAACTGCTACAGCTTTTCTACAGGGTAATGCATTATTCCATGTGAATTTAAATTTTAACTGTATACTCCTCAGCCCAACAGTTCTAAGGATTATTCTAAGGAAACAAGACAAGTATGCAAAACTGTACTTACTAGGATGTTCAACTGTGCTAGTTAAAATACAAGAAGTTACAAAAAGCCTAAATACATATCAATGTAAATCATGTTACATGTTCCTAACAATTCCTTGTAGCAATGAAGAAATGATCACATGGATCTAATTTGCTGAAATCAAAAAATATTAATCATATACAATTAGATAAAGTCTAATTATGGTTAAAAAAAAAAAAGAAAAATAGCTAATGGTTACCTATGGTTCTCTGTGGGGGTTGGTTTATACGTTCTATTTACTATTTGAAACCTTTCTGTATTTTCTGAATTCTCTCCCTCCTCTCACCCCTCCCCTCAATGCACATGTAAACAAAAATATCAAACAAAGAATTCTATTTTGGAAGAAAAACAAAACCAAGTCCACACTTCAGCTACTCCGAGGCACCCCATGGGCGAAGTTCCTCTGTCCCTCAGACTAGAATTCCAGGGAGCAGACAACACTTGCAAGGATTCTCCTTTAAAATCTTCTCATCTCCACTGCTACTGTTACTGCTACTATTAGCAACTATGCAGTTTATATTAGCTCATCTGGTGTTCATAGAACCCCGTAAGGTATTCAAGGTAAGTATTACTCCCTAAATTAGGATAGGAACTGCTTGGTGAGGAACTGTTTCTGAGAAATCAGTCACAACTGGGACATCTGATCTCAAGTCCAAAGGTTTTCCTGCCACATGTGAAACATGAACAGTGGCCGAGAACGTGGTCACTGTGGTCAGACTGAGTATGAATCCTAATTCAACCACCTAGTTGTATGGTCTAATGATGAACCTACCATCTCGAAGCTTCAGCATGCTTAGAAATGCATTTATTCTTAAATTCAGAATAAATTATTACCCAGCTCCTGCAATTTATTAGGAGGACTAATACAATATCTTGCACATACATAATATCATTTGCAAGGAAGTTGGTAAAAAAAATAAGTTGCATACCATTCGGGCGAATCTTTGGGCTTCAGTCACACGTTCTGTCAGCATCATAACCTCGTCATCCTGTGTTGGAAAGACAGGCAGTTTCTTCCCAATTAAGTGTTCTATGCGCTGGAAGAGTTCCACATCATATCTGAGGAAGAAACATTGGCATGGCTTTGGTGGACTGACAATGCAAATGTCAGCCCATTCCAAAATAGGTATTATATTATACGATGCAACAGGAGCCAGTGTTAAACAATACTGAATCTATTGTTCCTTTTCAGAATACTAACTAAATGCAATATTCTGTGCATAGCCCACTAGAAAATCCCCCAACACAGTCTTTACTCCCAGAAAAGCACTAGGTATATAAAATTTTTCCTTTAAAAAGAAAATCAGAAATAGTTATTCTAATTCTGTGAGTTAAGGGGAAGGTCACTGCTCTCTGGCTCTAGCAGTTAAAGAAATAATAGGGTGGTTTTTGTCCTTCTATATACCAAATACTGTACTAGACCTTGTAGACAACATCTCCAATCTCATTAAAACCCTGCACTATTAACATTAGGGGCCAGTGAATTCTTTGTTGTGGGGGCTTCCTTTGTAGTGCAGGATGCTTAGCAGCACTCCTGGCCTCTACCAGGTGGCACTGTGACAAACATATGTTTTCAGACTTTTCCAAAGGTAGGCATTATTTCCATTTCACGAATGATGAAAATGGGATCGGGAGGTTAAGTAATCATTCTAGAAACTGGTAGAGTCAGGTTCCAAGTCGGTCTACTACCAAGCTCTGCTCTTTTCTCAACGGCTCTGCCCCCGACACCGATTCACTTACTGTGTGACAAAGGTAATGGACTTTCCGGAGCGGCCAGCTCGAGCTGTTCGACCTACTCGATGGATGTAATCCTGAAACAAAAAGGATAAATGAATTTGAGTTACATGTAGTATAAATAAAACACTATGCATATAAAGTCTTACTGCAAATCTCTGAAAGAAAACAAATCTGTACTGGAACATGGAAAAATGGACTTAAAATTCTGTTGAGATAAATCTGCATCACCTATTTCATTCTCGCAACACAAACTGACCCTATTTTTCCTTTCTTTTATAGAAAGACAAATCTACAAAGCATATTTACATGGTCACTAAGCATATTAACATGGTGTAGAGAAAAACAGCACTGGATCTAGAGCAGGGGTGGGCAAACTTTTTGACTGGAGGGCCACAATGGGTTCTTAAACTGGACCGGAGGGCCGGAACAAAAGCATGGATGGAGTGTTTGTGTGAACTAATATAAATTCAAAGTAAAGGAGCGGAGGGGAGAGCAAGAAAACCCTCCGCTCTTTCGGCTCCGCGGGCGGATAGAACAGCCGAACGGGCCGGATCCGGCCCGCGGGCCGTAGTTTGCCCACGGCTGATCTAGAGGCAGACCTGGGTCACAGCTCTGGTTTTACCACCTACCAGCTACACAACTGACTGTAAATCACATAACCTGTCTGAACCTTGGTTTCTTACCTATAAAACAGAGATAGAAGACATGCCCAAACTCAAGAGTTATTGTGAAAATCAAATGAGACAGCACCTTGTCTACAGCAGTTAAATATATAGCCAAGGGATATGGGTTAGTCTCAACCAGGGGTGATTTTGTCCTCCCCAGGGAGTATTTGGAAAAATCTGAAAACATATGTTTGTCATAGTGTCACCTGTGGGTAGAGACCAGGAATGCTAAGCATCCTACACTACAAAGGACAGCCCCCTCAACAAAGAATTCACTGGCCCCAAATGTTAAGTGTCCAGATTGAGAAACCCAAGATACACTAAGGACCACAAGCTGTCACTTCTAAAGAAATGAGACTGACAAAGATCAGCACGCTGCATCTGCCCCTCTGACTGTGATCATTATTTAACACTTCTCTCTGGCTACCTTCATTCACCTTTATTAATAGTATATCTACAGGCATGTGCAAAATGGTAAGAATGAATAAATCAGGAGCTTTCCTAGTTTTTGACACTTAACCATGGACCAAAAAAAGAAAAAGAAAATACAGTAAATATTTCATTAAGAAATATACTCTGGCCCAGCTGTGGTTCAGTGGTTGAACGTCAACCTATGAACCAGGAGGTCACGGTTCAATTCCTGGTCAGGGCACATGCCCGGGTTGCAGGCTCGATCCCCAGTGTGGGGTGTGCAGGAGGCAACCGATGGATGTTTCTATCTCTCTCTCCCACTCCCTTCCTCTCTGAAATCAATAAAAATTTATAAAAAAATACACTCTCAATACAATGGAATATTATTCAGCCATAAAAAACAATAATTAAATCTTGCCATTTGTGATAACATGGATGAATCCTGAGGGCATTATGCTGAGTGAAATAGTTCAGAGAAAAACAAATACTATATGATCCTAACCTATATATGAAATCTAAAACAGAAACAAAAAAACTGAGCTCATAGACACAGAGAACACATGTGGTGTTGCCAGAGGTTGAGGAGGGGTTAGGGAGTGAAATGGGTAAGGAGATGGGGCACAGTATTAAAAGGTATAAATTTCCAGCTATGAAATAAAAAGTCATGGGAATGTAACATTATAGTCTGTAATACTGTAATGCATATTTGAAAGTTGCTAAGAGAATAGATCTTAAAAGTTCTCATCACAAGAAAAAAAAATGATGATTATGTGTGGTGACGGATATTAACTTGGCTTATTATAATGATCATTTACAATATATACAAATATCAAACTTTCCCTGTATACCAGAAACAAATATAATGTTACATGTGCATTATACCTAAATTTCACTTTGGGACTAGAAAGTCAGGTCAGAAAAGGACTCACCTTGGAATGGGTAGGAATGTCAAAGTTGACAACTACATCCACATGAGGTATGTCCAAACCTCGGCTTGCAACATCAGTTGCTAGAAGAATGGAACGAGCCTTTGCTTTAAACTTATTAAGGGATCCCAGGCGCTTGCTCTGAAATGATGAAAAAAGACATGAAAATAATTTAAGGACTCTTGGAATCTAAGACATACCAATTAGACATATTAAATACAAGAGATAAATTTTTTAAAGAATATTTCCCTGCCGAAACCGGTTTGGCTCAGTGGATAGAGCGTCGGCCTGCGGACTGAAGGATCCCGGGTTCGATTCCGGTCAAGGGCATGTACCTTGGTTGCGGGCACATCCCCAGTGGGAGGTGTGCAGGAGGCAGCTGATCGATGTTTCTCTCTCATCGATGTTTCTAGCTCTCCTCTATCCCTCTCCCTTCCTCTCTGTAAAATATCAATAAAATATATTTAAAAAAAAAAAAAAAAAGAATATTCCCCCCCAAGTCCAGATTGGACTTCACGGGTCAAAAAGAAACATGAAAGCAACAAAAAAAATCCGTATATATAAAGAGCCAGGGTCCAAAACGACCAAATACCGGAAGTCAGTATTGCAGTCAGTGCTGGGTCACCGCGGTGACCCAGCACTGACTGCCAAGGGGGCTGTGGATCAGGCCCAGAGAGAAGCCCAGAGAGAGAGGCAGGGTCTAATCCGCAGCCTCCATGGCAGCTGATGATCAGCCCTTGCCTCTCTTTATCTCCGGGCCTCGCCAGCAGCCGGGGGGCTGCTGATCAGCCCCGCCTCTCTGATCAGGCCCAGAGATAGGCCCGGAGACGCTGACTGGCATAGAAACTGACCAATCAGAACCAAATCTGGGGGAACTGCGAGGAGCCAATGGCTGCATAGGAGGCAGAGTTTTGGACACTGACTGGCATAGAAACCGACCAATCAGAACCTAATCTAGGTGAACTGTGAAGGTAGAACCTAAGGTGGGGGCTGAGGAGGGGTTTTAAGGGCAACAGCTATTTGGTGTAAGGTATAAGAAAGCAGTTCAATATTTTTTTTTTTAATATATTTTATTGATTTTTTTATAGAGAGGAAGGGAGAGAGCTAGAAACATTGATGAGAGAGAAACATCAATCAGCTGCCTCCCGCACACCCCCCACTGGGGATGTGCCCGCAACCAAGGTACATGCCCTCGACCAGAATCGAACCTGGGACCCTTGAGTCCCCAGGCCGACGCTCTATCCACTAAGTCAAACTGGCTAGGGCCGGTTCAATTTTTTAATGACCAGTTTGGCAGTATAGTGCATGTGGCTGGCTATCAGTCCAGATATAGAGATTATGTATTTTTGTCCGCCAAGAGCATCTCCTCCTGCTGAAAAAGGCTCCCCCCCCCGCCGCCCATTTAAGCAATCCTATCCTATATAATCTATCTATACTAATAAAAGGGTAATATGCTAATAAGACCAGATCGAACAGCCATCTTCTGGACGTCTGACTTCCTTCTGGACAAAGCCATGGTGGTGGGGGCTGAGGGAGAGGCAGTTAGGCGTGAGCAGGCCGGCAGAGGAGGGCAGTTGGGGGCGAGATCAGGCTGGCAGGGGAGGGCAGTTGGGGCAAACAGGCTGGCAGGGGAGGGCAGTTGGGGGCGAGATCAGGCCAGCAGGGGAGGGCAGTTGAGGGCGAGATCAGGCTGGCAGGGGAGGGCAGTTGGGGGCGAGATCAGGCCAGTAGGGGAGGGCAGTTGGGGGCGAGATCAGGCCAGCAGGGGAGGGCAGTTGGGGGCAAGATCAGGCCAGCAGGGGAAGGCCGTTGGGGGCGAGATCAGGCCGGCAGGGGAGGGTAGTTAGGGACGATCAGGCAGGCAGAGGCAGTTAGGGGCAATCAGGCCGGCAGGGGAGGGCAGTTAGGGACGATCAGGCAGAGGAGTTAAGGGAAATCAGGCAGAGGCAATTAGGGGTGATGAGGCAGGCAGGCAGGTGAGCGGTTAGGAGACAGCGGTCCCAGATTGCGAGAGGGATGTCTGACTGCTGGTTTAGGCCTGATCCCCTAAACCGGCAGTCGGACATCCCCCATGGGGTCCCCGAATGGAGAGGGTCCAGGCTGGGCTGAGGGAAACCCCCCACCCATGCACGAATTTCATGCACCAGGCCACTAGTATTTAAGACTAAGGCTAGAAAATACTAGCATGACTTAAGAATTGTTTAACATAATAGATAATTGGGAAATAATATACTAAAAATCCTTAGAGATCAGAGAATCACTATTACCACTAGGGCTGAATAAATCAACTTAATAGCATCCATATCGGAAACTACCTAAGGAATTAACTGGAATCTCTTGCTTATCCTGAAAGGAGGAAGTAAGCATCCAGAGCAACACTCTAAGTGCATAAAATCAATCATGGGAAGATGCAGTAAAGCCATGTGTTTTACTGTACAAATCTATTGCTATACGGTTTATCTTTCTCATGCCACCTGTTCACCTCCAATGACACCAAGGAATCTTTACCTGACTCATCTGTCCGTGGAGGGGGATGGCAGTGAATCCAAGATTTCGGAGTAGCAAAGCTGTTCTCTGAGTATTGTTACAGGTGCTGCAGAATATCATAAAGGAGTTTCCAGCCAATTCATTTAGAATATAAACCAGGTAGGTATCCTAAATTACAAACAAAAGATAATACATGTAAATGAACCTGGAAGAAAAGGTTGGGGTCCTGGGCATATAACTTCCATAAAAGTCTAAACTTATACTTCCTTCTCAATTATACAAACCCCTAGCTGCCAGCTTTGCACTCTTTATTTCATTTTTTGTTAATTCTAACCCGAGAATATTTCTCCATTGATTTTTCAAGAGAGTGGAAAGGAGGGGAAGACAGAGGGAGAGAAACATCGATGTGAGAGAGACACATCAATTGGTTGCCTCTTGCATGCGCCCCAACCAGGGCTGGGATGGAACCTGCAACCAAGGTACATGACCTTGACTGGAATTGAACCTGGGACTCTTCAGTCCTCAGGCTAACGCTCTATCCACTGAGCCAAACTGGCAAGGGCTAAAAAATATATTTTTACTGATTTCCAAGAGGAAGGGAGAGGGAGAGACAGAGAGAAATATCAGTAATGAGAACCACTGATCTACTGCCTCCTGCATGCCCCCCTACTGGTGGTGGGGGCTGAGGGAGACTCAGGCATGTGCCCTGACTGGGAATTGATCTAGCCACACAGGTCAACTTTGCACTCCTTAACCAGCATTATCATCTCAATGAACTCTGAATTTCACATACAGCCTGAGCCAAGCACAAGGAGATCTGTACTCAGCAACCAGAAAAAGTCCTTACATCAAGACAAAACACAGGGTCCCTTGACTACAAAAAAAGCCACATAATAAGCACACAAAAGAAAAACTACCTCAAGGATGGGGTTGGGAAGGAATTATATCATAATTTCGTTACTGTGGTTTACTTAGTATGTTGTGAATTTGTGGAATGTTTGACTTTATCAGCGATAAACAGAACCACAGCCTGCTCTCTAAAGCAAACAGAAAGAACTCCAATCTGTAGCACAGCTCTTAACTAATCAAGAGTTGACTCATTTTCAGATGTTTTGGTAAGGAAAGAGAGGGAACACTTTACCTTGAATTTAGAGGGAATAAAAACATAATATTGCTGTAATTTCTCAACCGTCTGGTATTTAGAGGAAACAGCACATTTCACAGGATTCTTCAGTGCTGCTCGCTGAAGTTTTTGTACCTAAAGAAAGAAAAAAAATAAATCTGGAATAGTACACTGATTCCCAAATGCTCTTTCCAGTTTTACTATTATTTTTGTTTGCATTAATCAAGTCTTATAAAGAAGAAATAAGAAGTCCTAGAAAATTTCACCTTCTTGGTCATGGTAGCAGAGAAGAGAAATGTTTTCCGATCTCGGGGAATCACTTTGAGAATCTTGTCAACCTAAGGCACAAAGAGGAAAGGGTATCAATACAATATTTAGACTAGACATCTGCAAATTTCTTTGTGAAGGAGACAGAGAATAGAGTAACAAACTAAATACAACACTGTGGGGATTTGGGGATTCAAAAAATCAATTCAATCCAGCTAAATTTTACAAAATATTTACTATTTGATACCATACCAAATGCTATAAAAAAAAATGTGATTCAGCGAAAAAGAGCAATTTAAATTAGTATATTAGAACTAATCTAAGAGAAAAGTCGAGAATAGGTATTAATCAAATAAATAAGCTATGATGAGTAGGTCATCAAAAAAAAAGCACAGCTTTTCAAAGTGTATGGAAAAGGTCTATATCAAATGAAATGGAAAAAGAAAATCTGGTTTTGATATTCCCCATCTCTGAAATCGGAGTCCAACCATATTCAGATGCTGAGGCACTAACAATGGGAAGAGCACCACGAATGAAAAAGGAAGCAGATGTTTAAATTAGCTGATGATGATGCAGCACTCCCCATAAGGCAGGTGTGCAATGAATCAAATTTTGAAACAGGGCACTTGAGATGCTCTAAGAGGAGGAAAGAAATTGGGAGCTCACCTCTGTCTCAAAATCCATATTCAATATTCGGTCTGCTTCATCCATGACCAAGTATTTGAGAGCTCTTAAATTGAAACCTTTTGTATTTTCCAAGTGGTCAATCAGTCGACCAGGAGTTGCTAACAAAGAAAGGTTGAGGAGAAAGAGCAATGTTTAAGAACAAGGACAAAAAGAAAGTTACTAAGCCCCTCCTTCATCACCACCCCCCTCAATTTCAGAAATTAAAAATTAAATAGGTTTACAAAAATCTGTTCTTCAAAGTCTGTTAGAGTAAGCAGTTAGGCACGAACAGAGCAGCAATGTATGGAATGATACCAGGGCGGAAAGTTCCAGGTGCCTAGCAAGGGGCAAAACTAAAGAGCCAACTATTATAGGCTGGCACCTTGCCCCAGGGTGACCTTTCCCCTCCTAGTATGTCATTGGTCGTGTGGTTTAGACCCCCTTAGAGGAGGAACAAGGGGCTGGAGAATAACCTCCTATGACTCCTGTACAAGAACAGGAGACGAGAATGGGAAAGGCCCTGATAGGTCAGCTTAAAGAAGGAGCTAAGCCCAGCCAGCGTGGCTCAGTGGTTGAGCATCAACCTATGAACCAGGAGGTCACGGTTCGATTTCTGGTTCGATTCTGGTCAGGGCACATGCCCAGGCTGAGGGCTGGATCCCCAGTAGGGGGTGTGCAGGAGGCAGCCAATTGATGATTCTCTCTTATCCTTGATGTTTCTATCTCTCCCTCTCCCTTCCTCTATGAAATCAATAAATATATATATTTTTAAAAAGGAGCCCTTGCCAATACCCAGGGCAGCTCTCTGAGCAGCCCATGCGACTCTCCCTTGGAGTGTACTTTCGCTTTGCTTGCTAAATAAACTGCCTCCTGAGCTAGAGTTCTTGGCTCTGAATTCTTTTCTAGCCGAACACAAAACCTGAGGTCCACATTCGCTGCTAACATTTACACACGAGTAAGTAACACCCAACATTGGTAGATTTTCTCCAATTCATCACTGCCAGCATCTTTTACCTTTGGCAACTACTCACCTATTACTACATGTGGTTTTTTTGCCAGGGTCAGAGACTGGGACATTGAATCAATTCCACCTACAATCACGGCTACAGGAAAAAAAAAAAAAAACATAGGAAAGAGACCCTTAATTTTTTCCATAGTTCACTGATCACCTTTTAAAAGCCAATGCTAGATTTCTACTTAAATATACAACTTTCCCCAAAGCTAAAATACCATATCAGCTTTTTGGTCAATAAACGTATGCTAATTATACTTCCTTCCATTCTCCTTTCACACTCATTCTCAACTAGTGAAGGAGCCCTAAGACTCCTTTCCTCTTAGAACTTACCAGTCTGTACTCCAATAGAAGACCCTAGGGCTTCAAACTGCTCTGAAATCTGAAAAGCCAGCTCTCGGGTGGGGGTGAGAACTAAAGCAAACAAACGCTGGGGCGTCTCCAGCAGCGCATTCAGAATGGGCAAAGCAAAAGCCCCTGTTTTTCCAGAGCCAGTTTCCGCCAGCCCAATGATATCACGACCTAGGGGGTGGAAAAAGAAAGAAAACATCACATAGAAATTTTCTCTGCATGTTTCCACATTTTCTACAATGACACAACGGTGGGCACAAAGTAAACACTGAATAAATATTTGAGGAACTGGGGGCAGAAGAAGGTTGAATAGACAGAAGACATGGTCTCTGCTCTAGATAAGCTCAAAATCCAGGGACACAATACACAAATACAGTATAGTATGATAAGGGCTTTAATATAAGCCCCTGCAAAATACAGTGAGAACACAAAGGAAGGAGTGACTTACTGCCCTAAAGCGTCAGGGAAAGCTAAAAGAAGTGATGGGTAAATTAAATCTGGAAGTAAGCACAAAAGGAAAGGAAGGGCATTCCCATATGATGGAGACAGAGAGGCTGAAAGCTTTAAAAAACATAGCAGACATAGTAGGAAGAGTGAGCTGTACAATGTGCTGGAGCAGACATCTTAAGGGGAAAGGGGAGAAGAATGAGGCTAGAAAGGAAACTCATAAGCCCTGCTAAAGAGTTTTGATATCTTCCGATAAGTGAGAGGATCTGAAGGATCTGAAGCAGGGAATATCATGACCAATGTTATTCATTAGGAAGATAAACTAGGCCTGCCTGATGACACAGGGAGGAGTCAAGGAGCTAACAGTCCAGGTCCCTTCTCCAGAGGCAAGAATGTCATAAGTAATTCCTTAAGACATTACAGGTAAGATTTAGAAAATACCTGCCAAGCCAAACCACCAGAACGGTGCCCAATGGAATGGCTTCCTCCTGAGCAATGACCTCCACGGTTGTTCCCACTGTTCCTGACTGCGTGACTGCTGAGGTTTCCTTACCTAGACATTAACTCCCTGAAGTAACCTGAACATGACTCTGCTCTTTACAATCTAAAATGAACCAAACTCCCAGAATGAGGAACACACAGGAAAATGAGAGCTCAATTAGGATACCAAGGGAGTTACAAGGCATTGAGAATGGAAACCAGTGAAATTTAGAAAGTTCCAAAAGGAAATGTATTTGACACTCGGGTTTCTAGCATGGGAAACTCAAAGGCCATAAATTGAGATAGGAACTCCAGAAAAATTAGTTCCGGTGAGGAAAACAATGACTCTGGTTTAGACATAGGGAACCAGAGGTTCCTACAATAAGCTCAGAAAAATAGCTAAAAACCAGCTGGGCATACTTGTGTGGGGCTCAGAAGAAAAGTGGGGGTTAGAAATACAGTTCAAAGTACTATTCTCTCTCTAGAGCTAGTTCAGTTCTTAACCTGGGACTTGTGGGAGAGGAATAAATTCAGAGCAAGGGATAAATTTTATGTGTGGATATATTTATGTGTTTTCTCCAGGGAGAAACTCTCTAATTTTTATTTGATTCTCAAAGGGGTAAGAAACCCCAAGAATGTCACCCTTCTCTTATGGCAGTAGACGGCAAACTGAGGCTCGTGAGCCACATGCGGCTCGTGAGCTGCGGTTTGCCACTCTGTTGACTAATGAATGAGTTTGCCGACCACTGTCTTATGGTAATGTACCTCACTTTCTCTGAGGATCTTAATGAATTTCAGTTAACACTTCTGGGTGTCTTTTACCACACACCCTAATCCTGTAAAGTTAAGTTTTGGGAATCTAGGAACAGGATTTCACTTCTCCTCTTATTAAAGTTCACCGTGTTAGTTCCAGTCCCACTAGTCATCAGCCACTCTTCTGCAAATCTGGTAAGCATGTCTTACAGCACGAACTCTCAACACCTCCAGATACTATCAAGGATTCCAGGGACCCTTATGTAAATCTGCACTTATTATTCATGATTTCTTTTTTTTTGTTGTTTTTAGGGTTTTGTGTTTTTGGGGGTATTTCGGTGCACCATTCCCAGAGGTACTGCAATACTGGGTCGATGCGTGGAGTGGACGGAGCAAGCTCCTATTTCATCTTCCTATTCCAAAAATACATCTATACATATAAAAGGCTAATATGCAAAGTGTCCCCTTGGGAGTTCGACCAGGAGTTTGATCACTCGCTATGACATGCACTGACCACCAGGGGGTGGCGCAGAACATGGCAGGCAATCAGCAGTGGTGGAGGGGCGCTGAGGGAGCCAGGAAAGGGGGAGGCAAGGGGAACCACGTGGTGAGGCGGCACACGGGTGGTGAGAGGAGGAGGCGGGGAGGTAGGGAACCTGATTGGCCCTGATTGCAGGCCAGGCCTAGGGACCCTACCCGTGCACGAATTTCGTGCATCGGGCCTCTAGTTTAATATAATATCATCAGATAGAGGATGTATCAGATACTAAACTGATAAGAACAGATACTACACTTGATCTTAGCCAAAAGGCCGAGAAGCAAGTCATGATTTCTAACAAGTCTCTTGTTAGTACATTTTAATCCAGTGCTTCCTTGGGTCAGCATCCACTGCAGACACTAAAGCTCCTTATACAAAGTAAGCTCAGGGTGGCTCAGGCATTTGGGCTGTCATCCCAGCACCGAAGGGTTGTGGGTTCAGTTCTCGTCAGGGCACATACCCATGCTGTAGGTTCGATACCCTTCGATGTTTCTCTCCCCCTCTCTCTCCCTCCCGCGTGCTCGCACGCTCTCTCTCTCTCTCTCTCTCTCTCTCAACAGAAAACATAACAGGTGACGATATGAAGTTTCACAGAATAAGTGATTCACAAATCATATTATAAGGAAAAAAAGAAAGTAAAACTGGAGAACTTTTACAAAAGCCAACACGCCACCAAAACTTCGTATCGTCAGTGAGCATATTTTTATTTCACTTCAAGTACGCAAGGAGCAGTTCTCTGATACTCTCTTACGTTCATACTGAACCTGTCCCAGGCCACATGTTTAATGTCAACCTACCTTGTAAGGCCAAAGGAATAGCTTCCACCTGGATTTTGGTGGGCTTCGTCCATCCCAACTGGTCGCAAGCTTCACACAAAACATCGGTCACGCCCTCGGAATTAAAAAAAAACACCACACACTTCAGCAAAGAGCAGCACAGACACCCCACCCCCTCATTAAATGGCTGTCAGAGCCACGGGCTGGCGACGCGTGCACGCATCCCTTACACTTCGATTCAAAGGGCACCCATCGTGCCCGCTCGGCCCGCTCCTTCTAAGTGCCACTGCTCACCAGGGACAAAGCCAAGTTCTTGACACGTATTATTTCATTTAATCCTCATAGAGCTACGAGGTACTTCCCCAACTTACTGATGTCGAGAGGAAGCACAGAGGCGTAACAACTTGCTCTGGGGAGAGGCTGGGTCAGAATTCGAACCTGGTTCATCTTACTCCAAAGCCCAAACGTCGCCACATTTCAAAATGGAGAAAAGCGCCAACGGGGCTCTCACAGCCCGGCCGGCAGCCACCCCCGCCCCTGACGACCAAACTCAGACGGTAAGGGAGCGTGTCCGGAACCCGAGCTTCAGAAATTCGGGGGGACACCTAAGCTAGGCCCCAGCTGCTTTTTGTTCACCACCAGCCGGAATCTAAGGCAACTGGTCTCTGCCTGCGCCCGGCGCCAGCAGTACAGAAACTACCCTCACCAGGTCTTTAAATGTTTTCGTTTCCTCCTCCTCCACGGCAGGCTGGGGCGCTTCTGCAGGGGAACCGGGTTCCTCGGGCGCCGCCATGCTGTCCGGCGACTCCGGAAGTGGGGCGGCGGCGCACCGGATGCTGGTTAATGTAGTTGTAGTTCCCCCGACTGCGTGTTCTGGGCGCCCCCCTGCGGCCTTGCCGGGTTTTGCACCCACGGACCTGAGGGGTGTGGCTTCGCGGAAACCTAGTGAAAAAGTTCGGAATGGGCATGAGTGTGGACTTGGGATCTGAACCGACTACAGAAGGGGCCGATGACCAGGGCCTCCAATATGCCCTTCAGATCCCACCCATTATGCTCCTTACTTTTCTAACCATAAAGTTTTAAACAGGTTGATATCAGAGTACTGTTTATTGTAATTATTTCATTTATTTTTTAAAACATTTGTTGAGTGCCTACCATATGCTAGGGCTATGTTATATGCTTAGTGACAAGGGCAGCGTCCTCCACCCTCGTGGAGAAGACAGATAATAAATAAGTGACCACAGCCCTGGCCGGTTTGACTCAGTGGATAGAGCGTCAGCCTGTGGACTAAAGGGTCCTGGGTTCAATTTCAGTCAAGGGCACATGCCCCGGGTTGCAGGCTCGATCCCCAGTAGGGGGTGTGCAGGAGGCAGGGATCAATGATTCTCTCTCATCATTGATGTTTCTATCTCTCTCTCCCTCTCCCTTCTTCTCTGAAATCAATAAAAATATATTTTTTAAAAATAAGTGATCACAGATTCTTTCAAATTGTGGATTAACTATTAACTGGTTAATAATTCAGATTGGCCATTACCAGTTAATAATGCAGATTTTGTAATCCAAAGAAAACACGGTAATTTCAAGAGAAACATCAAAAGTGCTTTATTCAAAGTAATGTCCATCGCTAGCGACACATTTCCCCCATCTTCAGGTAATTTGTGGATACCGTCCCAATAGAACTTTTCTTGTTTTGAGGCAAACCATTAAGAGACCCAATTTTCCACTTCTTCGTACGTTTTGAAGTGCTGCTCAGACAGTGCATGCGCCATCACTCGGAACAAGTGGTAATCTGAAGGAGCAAGGTCTAGCAGGGGTCCTCAAACTTTTTAAACAGGGGGCAGGTTCACTGTCCCTCAGACCGTTGGAGGGCCGGACTATAGTTTTAAAAAAAAACTATGAACAAATTCCTACACGCACTGGGGGCCTGGGATGAGTTGGCTGCTAAGCAGGACAGGCAGTGGCACCCGGCGGGCCGGATAAAAGTCCTCGGCGGGCCGCATGTGGCCCGTGGGCCGTAGTTTGAGGATGCCTGGCAGTGAGTTCAACATCTAGACGCCAAGAAGAAAGGAGTCCAAGAAACACCCCAGGCGCTCAAATGATACTCTTAGAAGACATCACCCTAGGAAAGAGTGTGATATACCGGTGGGACAACTGTAAAACCAGCCCACTACTTCAGATCCCCCCCCGCACCATCCCTCCTGGGATCCAGGGGTGGAGCACATGACCTAGAATAAGCCAACTAGTGCATGTCTCCCATCCTCTCTATTACAATGATTGATTCAACAGTGTGCACAATGTCCTAGTAAGGCTAATCAAGGCCAGCAAGACTTAATTCTGGGACTTCTGTTTGAACTATCGGTTAAATGTGCTTCTCTTCTCTCTCATGCTGGATTTGGTATGCTGATGAGCCTGAAGCTGTCAAAGCCTACCATATAGAACCTAAAGAATGTAGCAAAAAATTGTGAAGAGACAGAAAAAAAACACAACAGTAAAATCTAAGATCTGACATCACTCTTTGTTTTATTCCAGACCACAGCAGAATTCCCCAGGGTTTGCCTGGAGCAAAAAGTTAACATCCCCACCTTCTGTCAACTCAACAAGGCGAGATTTCTTGCAATTAACTAAATGGACACTTGTTAAGACAGGAACACATTGCTACAGCAAAAACAGGATCCCGGCCTGTGGCTGGCTTTGCAAACAGTCAGGGTCTTGCCAACACAGCCTTTTTTTTTTTTTTTTTGGTTGCACACCCACTAACAGTACAGCATCTGGACCCAGGCGTGTTTCCAAGGTGGGGAGACTCAGGCTGGCTGGCACTCATATAGGGAGATCACCTCCACAGTAGGAGCTCTTGACTGACTCTAGCAACCACTGCAGGCTATCTGAATGGATTGCTGGACCCCCTGTCCTATGTCCACCTTCCTTTCTAACAGAATCTAGGTATATTGGGATCCACCAATTCTTAGCTAAAAATTATTACATTTCCCTTGCACGGTCAAGATCGGTGACTTGCAAGGTGAAGTTCTCTGGAGGTTTATGGGAAAATTTTGCCTCCTGGGAAAAACTGCTGGAAGTCTGATTTCTAGGCAATAAGAATATTCCTGTACGTGAGTTAACTGCTTTTTAAAAGTTGATTTACACAGTTTGATACTGAATATTCTAAATGAAAGTGATTAAATATCTGCCCTTTTTCAGTTATTAATTCGTACCCAGGCAAACATGAGATCAGGTGATTAATTACAGAGATCAAAACATTTGAGGAATGGACAGTTTATTTCAATAGGGGAAAGAACTAATTTTGCTACAGTGAAAAAAAACACACTGAATTCAAAAATTGCTGCATTTAATTGAATCCCTCTTTATCTCTGTAGTGTCTTTATCTCCATGTCTCAATTCCCTCTTTCTTTTCACACCAAGGCATTGAATGAGAACTATATCAAGTTGACTGATTGTTTGACATATCTGATTTAAAGTGGCTTCTACACCACTCTCTCTCTCTCTTTTTTCTCCCAGTACACACTTTTGACTTTGACATTTGCCATATTGGAAATGACAGATGCCTTAGGGTAAGCGCATCAAAGCAATTAGGATCAGCATGTTTGCTAAGGATTGTTTTTCAATAGAGCAGAATTTAGTTTCGTTGAATCCCCTTTATTGTGAAAGAGAACCATTCAAATGATTGTAAACCCCAGAAACTACTAGAAGCACTTAAGCCTTCAGTACAAACATTTATTTTTCAAACTCGGGACTTTTTCTGGAGTATGCTTGTGATCTAAATAATCCTTTCCCTCCTCGTTACAACATACCATTTCAATCTGTTTGTTTGTAGAATGTAGGCCATAAGGAAAAGCCTTATTCACATTCCCACCAAAGAAATAAATATTTGTCTCTAGGATCCATTGAACTGAACTTGACTAAATCCTGATAGAGGCTCCAGTCTTTATAACAGGCATGTAGAGGATGGATGGTCTTTTATTATCAATAAATTCCTATTAAAATAGCTAAGCAATTCATTAAATTATTCAAATGCATTTGAATAATTATTATTCAAAGTGTTGTTCCAAAGTAGACACTCTTCCTTAGATGTAAAGTGGGCCACTGAAATGATACTTCAAGAACCTAGGATTTTGATATAGTCAAAATACCCTAATAATAGGAAATGTTTGCTGCTGCTGCCAAAAGTGCCCCATATAGGGAACAGCTCAGGCATTGGAAGAATATAATTCAAACTTAAGCATAAATAGAAGATGGAGTTAGGGAGTGGCTGTACCTTTATGACATAGCACAAATGACAACATGAAGTACATTCTGGTGACCCAAAATGCTAGCATCTGTGCAGGGTAGTCTAGGAAATGACACCAGTTTAAAAAGAAACCAGTACCAACTTGAAAACAAACCAGGATACACATCGATTGAAATTTATAGGAAAAATTAAAATTTAGAACCACCAACCACCTCACCCCAGCACTGACATTGTACTTCCTCAGACACACTGCCATCATTGGGAGCCGTGGGAGAAAACGGAACCAATTTAAAGCGTGCTAAATCATTAACTAATACAGCCAAGTTTTTGTGTATGTAGTCTCAAAGACTTTTCAACATATTTTTCAACATTACAGTTGTAGGAGTGGAAAGTGAAGAAATGATATTTTCGTAGAGACAGCTTACAGACTGTTTACAGCCCCCAATGTGAAAATATGACACATCACCACCATAACACAAAGCTATTTTGTTTATAACCCATAAGACAACGTTACAGGACATCAGGCTTCCAAGGTCTAAGTGCTTCCTTCACATGCCTTTAATTGTTCTTTTTCCCCTGGAAAGTAGTTCAGAACCCAGGGCTAAATAGATTCTCCTTTCAGGTCAAGTGTTATCTGCTGGCAAAGTACCTTCAGGTTAAATATGCCTGCATCATTTCTACCTCCTGCAAGTCAAGCCTCCATTTATAAGCTTAAACTCAGCTCTGGGTCTGTCTAATCAGAACTTCCCACATTTACTTCACGTGGGAAGAGAGACTTATTCAAGGAGAACTCACGACCGGCCTCAGAAAGTCAAACTCAACCTCATCTCCTGAAAAGAGCCTCAGTAGTCTTCCATTCAATCACTTGCTATTCCTATTATTTTCTAAATGTGATGATTAAATAAAATTAAATGCAAATAATAAAAAGTAAATAAATAAAAAACGTAAAATAAATTAAAAAATACATGGTCTAGCAGTTTTCAGAGAAGGTAATAAAGATCAATTTCCAATAAATTCACATTCCTTTCTGTACCAGTTTCTACAATGAGTGGGCAACACTGCCCTCTAAAGGGCTTATTATGTTACATCCCTTAGCTAACACCATGGCAAGGTGCCCCAAGATGCATTGATCGATGCACACACATTCTTTGACTTCTGGGACACAGTCTGTCCTTGACCTTCAGGGAATGACTCTGAAGACCATGGAGCTCCTAGAGAGGCCCTGAGAGTGGGTGAAAGCTCATTGAGGGGATCAGAAACAAACATCTGTTGCAGTGGTTTTCAAATCAGAATCACCCTGAGCGCTTGTTTAAATGCACCTCCAGAGTTTCTGAATCCGTAAGTCAGGGGTTGAGTCCAAGAACTTGCCTTTCTGACAAGTTCCCCGGTGATGCTGATACTGCCAGTCCGGGGCTCCTCTTAATGAGCCAGACATCGTGCTAGGCACTTTATCTCGCATAAGACTCACAACAGAATAAGGGTTTAGCACAGTGGTAGGCAAACTGCGGCTCTGTTGACTAATGAGCTTGCTGACCACTGGGATAGGGGCTTAATCACAAGGAACAACAACAGCCTGTAATTATTGGAATCAAGAGTCTAGGTCAGTGGTCGGCAAACTCATTAGTCAACAGAGCGGCAAACCGCGGCTCGCGAGCCGCAGTTCGCCGACCACTGGTTTAGCATCTCTCTTTGACCAGGAAGCCAAGTCTCAGAGAGACTAAGTGGCCAAGATCACACAGTAGTGACAGGGTACATAAAAAACCCAGGGCTATCTAACTCAAAGCCACTGCTCTCTTCTATACAAGAGAAGTCAGTAAATGAAGCTGCAAGTCACTTCATCTTCCTTGGCCTCAGCCTCTTCCTGACAGGGACAGCACTAGAAATGGGTTGGTTTCCCCTCTCAGAGCCTGAATACGAAGCCACCCAGGAAGGTCCACTCCATCTCCAGGCTGGATCTTTGAGTGGATAAGCTGAGAGGGGAGGGGAAGGCATGTCAGAGGGAGGGGCCTCTCTTGGATCCTTAACCCTCCAACACTGTTCAGAGGAGGTCACTTTGCTCTGGATTCTGGAGGTCTTTGTACTCAGAAACTCTGGAAGAGAGGCTTTAAAGCTTGTGTCTCCCCACTAAGGCCTTCTGAGGACCTCCAAGCCAAGTAGAGCTTAGAAAGGACCCAAAGGATGGCCATGTCTGCACCCTCTCCAGCCTCAGCTCAAACCACCAGGGAAGGGGCAGGGACCACCCAACAACTTAAAACCCGAGTGCCCAGTAATGTGAAGACTGGACGGTTCTGATCAAGGAAAAATAGTTTTCAGGTCACATTTTCCACTAGGATCACGCAATAAAACAGTCCTCAGCATAATGTCACAGTGATGGGAAAAGAAGGGCTGCGAGGACCCTTCACCTCAAGCACAGTTTCTTCTCATCCTTTGCACTCAGCTCCTAACGCAGCTTGGTGTTTCCTGCGGGAGCATCCCACAGGGGCGGTTTCTGGCCTCAGTCCTTATGAGAAAGGATGTTCTCAGAAAAACAGCGCCGAGGGCTGGTCAGCAGAGATCTTGAGGTCGTGGCCACGTCTGGACTTGGTGCGGAGCTGGACTGTGGACTCCAGCTGCTCACTGAGTTCGTCCAGAGCCCCCGTGCAGGACTCCAGGCTCTCCGCCAGCTTCTGAATCTTGGCCTTCAGCACGGCCTGGCTAACCTTGGTGGCCCCCTCGGCCCGCCTGGGGATGAGGAAGCCGCGTGAGCCGAAGAAGACGATGAAGTAGACGGAGTTGTACAGGGCCATGGAGGCGTTCCTCCCGCTCTGCAGCAGCTGGCGGTCCCCGCGGCCCTGCCAGCGGCAGAAGAACTCGAGGCAGCTCAGCAGCTCGCGCATCTGGTCCTGGCAGGCGGCCGCGATCTCCTGCACCCTGCGCACCTCCCGGGAGTTGCAGAAGATCAGGGAGAGATCGGACGTGATGGTGACGGCCCCTCCGGCGGTGGCCACCCCCAGCCCCACGGCCGACGCCAGGAGCGAGGCCCCCAGGGTGACCGGGCTGAGCGAGAGCCCCACGAGCGCGGTGACAGCGCCCGCGGCGCTCAGCGAGCTGCCCGCCACGCGGGCCGCCTGGGAGCGTCTGCGCAGGCGCTGGAGGCGCCGGGCCGCCTCGCGCAGGCGCAGCAGCTGGCCGTGCAGCCGGCCGCGGCGGTCGAGCAGCAGCCCCTGGAAGCGCCGCAACGCCTCGGTGCCCTGCAGCTCCCCGGCCGCCGGCCTCTCCATGTCCTGCGGGGACACAGACACGCATTATTCCAGAGTCTCCGTGACCGACAGCGGCCCGCGATCGCGGTCTCCACACGCTAGGGGGCAGTCGGCAAAAGTTAAACACAGCAGCTACTGCCACGCAAGGGCAAAGGGGTCACTTTCCAGAGAGTCACGTGCCCAGTCCCCAAAGATCAGTGCTGTGATCTGGGACAGGTCGCCCAAGTTCTCAGGACCTTGAATCCGCATTTGCAACTAGGACTAATGCTGTCCTCTGCTTTTTCTCCCAGGGGACGCTAAGGATGGACTTCCCTATTTGTTATGTAAGATGCAAATGCCGTGAGGAGAGGAGGAGCCTTCTAACACCTGCAATACTCGGGCCTCTGCTCTGTTGGGAAGACAATACCTTACAAGCAAGAGGTTGTACCTGCTTACAAAGTCCTTTTGTCACATGAAGACTTGGATCATAAGAGTTGTAATACAGTCTCCCCCCCCCCCCGCCCCCCGCCCCAACAAGTCACCAAAAACTCAAAAATCATATTATCTATCAAGTGTAAGAAACTAATCTAAGTTAGATGGTTGCCTGGAGCAACGGTTCTGCTTGTTATTCTTCCAGGCTCTTATCTTAGAATTAAGCCTCAGATGTGGTTTTTGCTGTTTATTCTAGGGAGAGCTCATCAGATCTCATTCTTTGGTAGGTGCTTAGTTAAAACTAAATTAAATTAATACCACTATATCTCTATTATAAAAGCTTCCTTTTAAAAATGAATAGCGGTTGGTCTGGCTTGTGTTGCTCAATGGTTGAGCGTCAACCTATGAACCAGGAGGTCACAGTTAGATTCTGCCCGTTTCGGGCTCAATCCCGTGAGGGGAGTGCAGGAGGCAGTAGATCAATGATTTTCATTGATCATCATTGATGTTTCCATCTCTCTCATTCTCCCTTCCTCTCTGAAATCAATAAAAATATTTTTAAATGAATTACGGTTGAATAAAATAGTCACCCAACTCAAAATTTTAAACAACTCACTGAGGGCAAACCTTGCACCAAATTGAATTGAAGCCAATTACAGATGACTAACAAAGAGACAGAACTGTACACTTTGGGGTAAAAGTACATCCTTGCTAGTTGCCAAAAATCCCCCCTTCATATCCGCTGTACTCATCATTATCAGGAACTTCTTTAAAGTGGCAAATAAGACACAGAAATGGAGTGTTCCGATCCTGTGAGATAAACAGGGCAGAGATGTTTTTCTCATCTGAAAGATGAGGAAATTGAAACAGACAGATTCTAGATCCAGCCAGTCCTTCGCAGAGGTCTAGAATCTTGGTCTCCTGACTCTTGCAAGGTCTGAATTTCACTTGTATGCCTCCATAATTCCACCCACCAAGGATAAATTTCCAAGGAAAGACATCTCTTAGCAAAGTGGGGAAAAGTCACTCAAAATATATAATGGACCAGAGATGTAAGCCCAGTATTACAAGTCCAATGGCAATTTTTCAGGTAATGTCCCGCTAGGCTCCCCACTTACCATTCACCTCTGGCTACCTCCGGGAAGAGAAATCAGAGGCTGTTTCTGGATGAGCATGCTTTATAGTTCCCGAGAGCCAATGGCTGCCCTGGGAAAGCCTTGTCTCACCCTGAGAATTGCCTTTTCCTGTCCTGGCCCCTGCTGCCTTCACCCAGAAGGATGTGACATGGTGGAAAATGACCTGCCAGCCTCACAGCACATCCCGTATTTAGGAAGTGAACATTGTGTGTTCGCTTTCCCCCAAACGCAGGAAAAGAACAGCAGGCTCTTCCCCAACTTGAAACGAGTGTGTCATTCTCCCAGGAGGGTATACACTGCTTTTCCTCTCCTGAGAATAGCTAATGACGTTATCTGGGAGGACATCAAACACACCCCAGGCTGACCAATTATAGTGTTTCTTGAGAGGCCATAATTCCATAATCATTTTTTTAAAAAAGGGGGGAGGGCAGGAACTGTTATGTTTGAGATAGCCACTTATAGTCCACTCCTGTATTTTAAAAAGGTATGTGAATCTAAGAGTGGTTGAAAAATGTGATCCAATAAGCATGAAGCCTTAAAAAAAAAAAAAAAAAAGCAGCCACAAGGCCACACCCGAAGGAAGTGCTGCGTGCAGTTTTGGGCATCTCCAGCTGCGGAGAAGATACTGGGTCTCAGGAAGGTCACGCTGCAGGCCAAATGCGTCAGAAAAAATCTGTGGGGTCAGGCTGCACAAGGAGCTAATTATATACTCTCAACAGCAGCAGGGATTCAGCTTCCTGGGTTTTCATTTGAAGTAACAATCGTAGTCCACGCAATAGTTAAATGAATGGGTTCTATCTCCAGGTTAGTGAAGCATGACTCGAAGGGCAGCTGTCCGAATAATTTCGGAGGAAAAGGGGAGTACAGCATCTGTGGGTGCTTTCTGCTGGTTGGAGCTCAGCCTGGCAGCCTCTGACCACAGGACCCCAATGTATTAATCCTTCTTCTAACACTCGCACCTTAAAATAAGGAAGGCCAAATTGGTTTCTCCCTTAAATGATTATCGTCTCAACTCTCTGGTTCATCTGGAAAGTCTTAACAGCCATATCTTTCTGGAACGCAATGAACTTCGCCACCTTTATAAATATACTTTGTCTTTATCAACACAACGCCATTTGTTACTACTCACAACCATGGTCCTTTTGAACTTGACTTTTTTGAATTATTGGTCCAGATGCAAATATTCTGGTTATAGTTCCTCAAAGGGTAAATATAACCTTAGTCAAGATGCCTTCAGTATCTGCCTGAGCTTTTTTTTGTTTTGTTGTGTTTTTTTTTTAATATATTTTATTGATTTTTTACAGAGAGGAAGGGAGAGGGATAGAGAACTAGAAACATCGATGAGAGAGAAACATCCATCAGCTGCCTCCTGCACACTCCCCACTGGGTATGTGCCCGCAACCAAGGTACATGCCCTTGACCGGAATCGAACCCGGGACCCTTGAGTCCTTAGGCCAACACTCCATCCACTGAGCCAAACCAGTCAGGGCTGCCTGAGCTTTTGAATTAAGAGGTGGAAAATGTGTCCCCATAGGCATTAACACTCCAAATGGAATGTAAGCCAGGTCTGATCAAGGGTGGGGAGGCGGTGGGCAAGAAAGGAGAGTACCCTGATATTTCACTTCCCATGTGCTTCTCCAGCTTCCCTAGTGCAAGAAAGAAGAGGGAGAGAGCTCGTTAAACACAGGGATCTCCAAACTCCAGCCCTGGAGAGTCTGAATCAGCAGATCTGGAGTGGTGTCTGGGCAAGTGTAGGGGATTCTCACCTGCAGCCAGGGTTGTGAACCACTCACGGCTCTAGAATTTTCTGACCACTAGTGACACGGCAGCAGAAACAGTATGGCTAGTAGAGAGCAGTTTGTTAGGTAGGTGTTTATTCATTTTGGGCCCTAGTTAAAACGACCACATGTTAAAGACAAAGTGAAAATCATGATCAGGGCCTCCCAGAGATGCAGAGAAGCCTAGGCCATGTCTATTTGTTGAGGCTCTTGGTGAATAAATTTAAAAAAAAAATTCTAAGACAAGGTACAAAAATGTGTGGTTTATATCTTTTAATTACAACATAATACATTTTGCAATGTCAATATTTTGCTACTCACCAGATAATCACAGGATTTATAAAACATTAATCCGTAGTGCACTACAATGGTAATCTTACACAAGTTTAGAGTATGATGATGACCTTTTCCTTTTAATCTTTTTTTAAAAAAATATATTTTATTGATTTCTTACAGAGAGGAAGGAAGAGGGATAGAGAGTTAGAAACATCGATGAGAGAGAAACATCAATTAGCTGCCTCCTGAACACTCCCTACCGGGGATGTGCCCGCAACCAAGGTACATGCCCTTGACCAGAATTGAACCTGGGACCTTTCAGTCTGCAGGCCAACGCTCTGTCCACTAAGCCAAACCTGTTAGGGCTCCTTTTAATCTTTATCAGTATAATTTCAGTGACTATACATAGGATTCCTTTTGGAGACAACTTCAAAAGTATAAAATCAAGACAATTTGTAAATGTGATGTTTCATTCACATCTTCCAGACTTTCCCTTGTAATAGATCCTAATACATACAGGCACTCAAATAAATAAAAATAAAAACAATAGCACATATCCACCTGAGGATGTCTCATGTTTTTTGAAAATTCCATGAGACTGTAAATGCTCTAGCACAGGGGTGGGCAAACTTTTTGACTCGAGGGCCACAATGGGTTCTTAAACTGGACCGGAGGGCCGGAACAAAAGCATGGATGGAGTGTTTGTGTGAACTAATATAAATTCAAAGTAAAGGAGCGGAGGGGAGAGCAAGAGAACCGGATAGAACAGCCGGATCCGGCCCTCGGGCCGTAGTTTGCCCAAGGCTGCCTAGCACCTCATTAAGCTCTCAGAATTGCTTGTTGAATAAAACTAAAGAAAGGTATTTTGTTCTCTTAAAGAAATGGCACTGTTTTCATAATAATTTGATGAGGATTTGGCATGAAATTATCTCTTGGAATATACAGCCTGGTAGTAAGTTAGAGCTCTTATTCTGCAAGGGGTTTCCAGGATATCTACGTTGCATGACATCTCAACTATTATTGTCATAAATCCATGGCACTACGCAGATTTAAAGAAAAGACCCAGTGAACACTGAACTACAGCTATCTTCTTTTCTTTTCTTGGCCTCTGACCTTTGGTAATGTACACACACATCCTTAACCACTAGTGTTTAAATACTGCTCTGTGTTCTTTTTTCCACTTAACGTTCCTGCGGATACACACTTCTCTGTTGACATAGTCCTCACCTCTTGTCATTTTTAATAGCTATGTAATAATCCCATTGTTTGTTTAGTCACTTCCCTATTTGACACTTGGATTGCTTCCAATTTTTTTCACTACTATAACTAGAGGTGCCAGGAACATCTGTGTAAATTCCTCCCCCTTTGGATTTTTCTTTGGGGAATATTCACATATGGAAAAAATACCAGGTGAAGGAGAGTGAACTTTTTTGTTTTGTTTTAGAGGGGGAGAGAGAGAGAAAGAGAGAGAGAGAGGTGAGAAACATGGATCTGCTGCCTCCCGAACAGGCCCCAACCCAGGATCGAACCCAAAACCTGGGTATGTGCCCTTAACTGGGAATCAAACTGCCACCTTTTGGGGTGTGCTCCAACCAACTGAGCTACACGGGCCAGGGTGAGAACGAACATTTTCATGGCTTTTGTTCCACGTTGCTATAATCACTGCTTCATCATAAGATTTTTATTTTTTTTAATATATTTTTATTGATTTCAGAGAGGGAGAGGGAGAGAGAGAGAGAGAGATAGAAACATCAATGATGAGAGAGAATCATTGACTGGCTGTCTCCTGCACGCCCAACACTGGGGATCGAGACTGCAACCTGGTATGTGCCCTGACTGGGAATCAAACCGTGACCTCCTGGTTCAAAGGTCAACGCCAGCTGGGCAAGATTTTTATTTTTATTTATTTATTTATTTTGACAAATCCCAAGTTTAATGATCAAGCATTACAAAGTAATTTGGGCCATAGAGTCAAGCAACCCAAGGCTGGGCTTCCACTTTATCCCCACTAAATGGCCTGTAGAGGTGAGGAGGAAGGAGACAGGCAAGATGACATGGCATTCTGGTCCTTTCAGAGGAGTCTATATGGTCATGGGAAGGGGCAGACACAGCACTGGGACTAGAAGAGGGGAGGTATCCACAGAAGGTGGGGATTGGGGTGTCAAACTTTGTCTTCTCATAGTTTTCCAGAGACTCCATTCCTCCACTCTGGCCATTTTCTTCCTCATCAGAGTCCAAAACCAAGTCCCCTCTGGTAATGACAGGGTTGCACAGAGCTGGAGGACACATCCTTCTGCTCCGAGGCGGACAAGTCACCTGGGTTCTCCTTCACAGTCCTTCCACCCAGGGTCCGGGATGGACTCCTAGACTTTCCAGTGGAGGCTGCTTTCGTGCCTCCATCACCTGCTGGAACTGCTATGTGTGTCCTTGTTCTTTTCTGTTCCTCGTGGATGCCCACTGGGCCTGGGTGTTTCGCTGGCCTAGCGGGGCCAAATTGAAGTGGTGGCCAGCCAAAGGTTCTGGGTGCTTTCTTGAGGCTGGTCCCTGAGGAAGGCGTGGGCCAGGGTTGGTTTTTGGCACAGGCTGATGGAGTGCTGGTCTTGGTTGCTGAGGAGGACTGGGCTCCATGGGCGCTGACACGTTCACTGAATTAGTAACAGAGCATTCTGGAAGCGGCCACCCCATGTCCACACCATATTGGCTCAAAGCAAAAGAAGACGTGACAGACATCCCAGGCTGCATCCGGCTCAGCACATCCTGAAGCTGCTGTGTCTGGGGGGTAGGCAGTGCTTTTTCCAACCGACACAAGTATTCAAAAAATAGTTTTTCCATAGCAGCTAGGAAGGGCTCCCCATACTCTTGTTCAAGTTCCAGCAACTTCCAATCCAAATCCTCAGGGGCCGCTGCCAGCAGCTTCACCTGCTGGCGAAAGGCTTCCTGTGCCTCTGAGATGATCCTCAGATCCTGCTCTGTGGCTTTGGGGTCCCGCACTACAGTAGGTCCAGACACTGGAAAGTGGAGATACAAGGCATTCAGAACGTGGGCCCAACGCCGGCCCTGGAGGATCAGCTCCACCACCACCTTGGCCTTGAGGCCCATACACAGGCGCTCGTGGTGGCGGTAGCGAACCAAGCCAGGAGCAGCAGCGCGCAGGGATCGCAGAAACTCCAATACTCGCGGAAAATATTCCACGTAGCGTCCGCGCACGACTCTCCAGCTGGCAGCGGCAGCTAAGCGCAGGGCAGCGGAGCCGGCACCCAGGGGCTCAGCCATGGCAGGGGCGCTTCGCCGCGGGGGCAGGACTTCGGTTCTTTCCCAAGATTTTTATTTTTAAAGGGAGACTCGACCATCATTGCCCTTTGCTGGAAAAAAAAAAAAAAAAGTATACTCTTACTTGCTTATTCTTTTGGACAAAGATGACACTGGAAGCTCTTCAATCACCTGCTGTGATCAACTGAGGCCAGTTTAGGTTTATTCTATGTCCGCCCCCACAGGTGTGCACACCTGCACAGAATACATGGGATCATGTGGGTGAAACATACATCACGTCATTAACATAGCAACGTTTGCCCCAGGGGCCCTACAGCATATCTTCTTTTTTTTTTTTTTTTTTTTTTTTTTTTTTTTTTAAGTTTTTCTTTTTTTTTTTTTTTTTTTTTTTTTAAATAAATCTTTATTCAGATTATTACAATTATTTCTCCTTTTTTCCCCCATAGCTCCCCTCCAGCCATTTCCCACCCCACCTTCTGCCCTTATCTACCCCCCACTGTCCTCATCCATAGGTGTATGATTTTTGTCCAGTCTCTTCATGAACCCCCCCATACCCCTTTCCCCCTGAGAATTATCAGTCCACTCCCCTTCTATGCCCCCGATTCTACTGTATTCACCAGATTATTCTGTTCCTCAGGTTTTTAATTCACTTGATTTTTAGGTTCACTTGTTGATAGATATGTATTTGTTGTTCACAATTTTTATCTTTCCTTTTTTCTTCTTCCTCTTCTTTAAGAATACCTTTCAGCATTTCATATAATACTGGTTTGGTGGTGATGAACTCCTTTAGCTTTTTCTTGTCTGTGAAACTCTTTATCTGCCCTTCAATTCTGAATGATAGCTTTGCTGGGTAGAGTAATCTTGGTTGTAGGTTCTTGCTATTCATCACATTGAAAATTTCTTGCCACTCCCGTCTGGCCTGCATAGTTTCTGTTGAAAAGTCAGCTGACAGTCGTATGGGTGCTCCCTTGTAGGTAACTAACTGTTTTTCTCTTGCTGCTTTTAATATTCTCTCTTTGTCTTTTGCTCTTGGCATTTTAATTATGATGTGTCTTGGTGTAGTCCTCTTTGGATTCCTTTTGTTTGGGGTTCTGTGGGCTTCCTGGACTTGTAAGTCCATTTCTTTCACCAGGTGGGGGAAGTTTTCGGTCATTATTTCTTCAAATAGGTTTTCAGTATTTTGCTCTCTCTCTTCTTCTGGCACCCCCATAATTCTGATGTTGGTACGCTTGAAGTTGTCCCAGAGTCTTCTTACATTATCTTCAACTTTTTGGATTTTTTTTTTTTGCTTTTTGCTTTTTCGGTTGAGTGTTTTTTGCTTCTTTGTATTTCAATTCTTTGACTTGATTTTTGTGTTCTTCTTGTCTGTTTTTGGGTCTCTGTATAATATTTTTTATTTCAGTCAGTGTATGTTTAATTTCTAGTTGGTCCTTTTTCATCTCTTCGAGGGTCTCGTTATATTTATCGGCCTTTTCTAGGATATTCTTAAAAAGCCTTATAACCGTGGTTTTGAATTCTATATCCAGTCGTTTGTTTTCCTCCATTTCTTTCGTTTGTGATCTGATTCTTAGACGCCGCATTTTCACTGCTTCCCTGAGTTGGTAGATTTGTGTGCTAGGTTTCCAATTTGGCCCAGTGGGTCTGCCTCCCCAGTTAACCTGAGGTGGACACTCTTGGTTCACACCTTTGTGGACTGTGTGTACAGCCTTGTTGTAATTAAGTCTTGATTGTTGTTGGTATCACTGGGAAGAATTGACCTCCAGGCCAGTTGGCTGTAAGGATCAGCTGTGTCTATGCTGGGAGAAGTCCGGTGCTGGAGACAGCCTTATAGGATTAGACTTGCCAAATTGCAATAGCCTCTGTGCTCAGCTTGGATGGGGTGGAGTCTCAGTCTTGGCTTCCCATCAGCCTTGCCCTTGCTAGCACGTGTGTGCCTTCAGTCCTCTGCCTTCCCGGCTCCCGATTCTCCGCCCGAGAGTCCAGACTCCCCCCACAAGAGCGTGGGTCTCCGGGGGCTCGCCTGGAACTGGGGTTCACTGCAGTCAGAACTGGGGCTCACTTCAGTCAGAACTGGTGTTCAGTGCCGTCAGAAGCCTCTGACTCCCTTCTGTTAGGGAAAGCCTGTGGCAGCCCCCGCAGCCTTTGTGCGCACTGGCGCGAGCGGACTTTCAGTCTTCCGCCTTCCCCGGCTCCCGAGTCTCCGCCCGAGAGTCCAGACTCCCCCCACAAGAGCGTGGGTCCCCGGGGGCTCGCCTGGAACTGGGGTTCACTCCAATTCTCTGTGAGCTTTTCTCCTTCCTTCTAGTTGTAGAATTTTCACTCAGTCAGCTTTCCTGCGGTTCTGGATGGTGTCCGTTCTGTCTTTTAGTTGTAGTTTTGAAATTGTTGTGCGAGGCAGCAGTTTAGGTGTTTACCTATGCCGCCATCTTGGTTTCTCCAGCATATCTTCTTTACCACATGCTTTTGCCTCTGGTGCCAGAAAGATTGCAGCTGGGTCCACACCCCTCCGGTAGCCATAAAGATTCTTTTATCTACCAGGGCACAGGACAACTATTACCTGGGTCTCTCTCTTTCCCAGGCCTAGTCATTCTCTCTCAAGTTCTTAGATATACATAACAATCACTGCAACCTGAATTATGACATCTGCTTGTCTTGTGCATACAGAGCCATAATAAATCTGAAGCTCTCCCTCGACTTTTAGACAACTTGAACAGTTTCATTTTTAGTGTGTCTCTAGTGGCAAGAGAATGTTGACTATTGGTTCTCTTTTAACTTTGCTTATAGCCTATTTTTAATAAAATAATTCAGTCATTTCACAGTAAACATTACAGTGAAGCAAGACCGGGCGAAACCAGCTCTTCAACATCCCCCAAGAGGGTCCCAGATTGTGAGAGGACACAGGCCAGGCTGAGGGACCCCACAGAGTCTAAGAGGAGACTAGTCTAAACATATATATACTAGTGGCCCAATGCACGAAACTCGTGCACATTAAAAGGGGATTACTTAGAGGAAATAATTTAATATATCTACTTGCCCTTTCTTTATAATAGAAGTGTCAGAGATGAAAGAAAATTAGTAAAATGTATATGAAAACCTCCCTCCTGTCAGAGTCTGGGGCGCACCACGGGACCCAGAGTCAAGTCCCTGCCCACCCACATGCACCTCAAAATCGCGTGAGACCCAGACCCAGCCGCCCCCTCCCCCCATTGGGCTAGATCCAGACCCGGCCAGTCCCACCCTTGTCATGCCCTGCCAGGCAGGGGGTGTAGCCTCAGGTCCCCTGGCCCAGTGCCAGGATGGGGGGCATGACCTGAGGTCCCCCAGCCCAGACCAGGGCTGGGGGGCATGCCTTGAGGTCCCCCATCAAGACCCTCTGGGTGGGGGGCATGGCCTGAGGTCCCCCATCAAGCCCTGCCAGATGGGGGGGGCACAGCCTCAGGTCCCCCATCAAGCCCCACGGCAGGGGGGCACAGCCTCAGGTCCCCCGTCAAGCCCCACTGGGCGGGGGGTGCGGCCTGAGTTCTCCCGACCCAGCACTGGGTTCAGTCAATGGGAGGCACCAGCAAGAGAGCAGAGTCTAAGAGGAGAGAAGTCAGAGGACTCCTTCCCTGTTCTCCCTCCCTTCAGCTGTCCTTTGCAGTAGCTGTGTCCCTGTTTAGCTATTGTTTCCCTGGGTGGCCCTGCCTCTATGGTTCCAAATTTCCCTGGGCTCCTATTATATACTAGAGGCCTGGTGCATGAAATTCATGCACTCAGGGGGGTCCCTCAGCCCGGCTTGCACTCTCTCGCAGTCCACGAGCCCTCAGGGGATATCCAACTGCCAGCTTAGGCCTACTCCTCACAGGGAACTGGCCTAAGCTGGCAGTCAGACATCCTTAGCACTGCCACGGAGGCGGGAAGAGGCTCCTGCCAACGCCGCTGCCCTCGTCAGCTGTGAGCCCGGCTCAGGGCTTCTGGCTGAGCGGCACTCCCTCTGTGGGAGCACACTGACCACCAGGGGGCAGCGCCTGCGTTGAGCGTCTACCCCCTGGTGGTCAGTGCGTGTCATAGCAACCGGTCGTTCCACCGTTCAGTTGATTTGCATATTAGCGATTTATTATATAGGATGTCCTCTCCCTTGTGCTTTAAGCCCTAAGAATGGTAATGATTTTCCTCTATTGCTGATCTATAGGTACTTCACCATCTTTTCTTGGCTGGCTGAACACACTAATCAACTTCTTGTAATTAAACTTTTCCTTAAAAATCTCTTTACTTGAAACACCTGGAATGAGTTCTTTTTCCAAGGTGATACTCATAGCTGTCACTCAACATATTGCCCTGTCATGATTTACTTATCCATTCCGTTATTCATGGGCATTTACCATATTTTCAATTAATTGTTTATTACAATGGTATAGTGAACATCCTTGTGTGTGAATACTTTTGGTGAGTATTTCCGTAGGAGAGTCCTAAAATTGGAATTGCTGGAACAAAAGTCATACATATTTTGAATTTGATTAGTATTTTCTCTCCCTCCTGGGCAGCGAGTCAACTATTTCCTCTTCCTGGAATATAGTTATAGCTAATGAGCAACAAACAAGCTATAGCTATGATAAATGAAAAAGTAAGGCTATGGTAAAACATTCATGTTAGACCATTAATCCAAAAGAAGTTGTGAATATTTTTAACCTAAAAATAAACTCTTTAGAAAGGAGCTTCTGAATCCTACAGCTATTCAGACAACATAATCCTTCAATCAGCTTTATTTCAAGAAAAGAGAACAACTTCTGACTGTTTGAACTAATCTGACCAGAAAAAGTTCCAATAGATCTTAAGTGTATTAGATTAAGCACATGATTAAGAATAAAATCCAAAGAACATTCTGATGGCCTGTTTCAGAGCACATTTACATAATATACAACATCTATTTGGGGTCCAGATACCAAGGTGTTTGCTACCACATTCTAGATTTAAGTTTATAAGGCTTAATATCGCAAAAACAGAGAGAGGTGCAAGGAAGCAAGACAGAGATGTTCATTGAGCACTGTGTGTAATAAATGAATCGTCTAAATTTCCATCAGTAAGGAAATGGTAAGTTAAACTTTAGTATATCCATACTATGAAATACTATTGAGCAGTTTTAAAATGCACTTCCTTGATTATGAGTGAAGTTGAACACTTTTCATATGTTTATAGTGGGGTTTTGGGGGCAGGAGAGGGGGGAATTGCCCCTTTTTGCCCATATCCTCCTATGTGAATTTTCTGCTTATATCTTGTGTGTGGGTATGTGTATGTATGTGAATATTTTCTTTCCCTCCTGGGCAGAGAGTCAACCATTTGCCTATATTTCTATTGTGTTGCCTTTTTTCTTATCCACATATAGAAGGTTTACTATGATATGGATGCTCTTATTTTTTATATACTAGAGGCCCAGTGCACGAATTCATGCATGGGTGGGGTCTGGCCGGTCTGGCCCCAATTGGGGCAGATTGGGGCCAGGCTGGCTGGGGGGAGGGTCCGGTGGGCCCCGCCCCTGATTGGGTTGGGGGGCTGGTTGGGGGTGGGTCTGGCCATGGGGAGGGGCTGTGTTGGTGGGCCAGCCAGCCCCACCTCCGAATGGGGTGGGGGGTGCTTATCAGTGGCCAGCGGCCTGAGGGAGGAGCCATGGGTGGTTGGCTGGCCGGCCCTGCCCCTGATCAGGGTGGCGGAGGGGCTGCAGGAGGTTGACCAGCTGGCCCCGCCCCCTACGGGGGTGGGGGTGCAATCAGGGGGCAGGGCAGCCAGGGGGTGGGGCTGCAGGAGGTTGGCTGACCAGCCCCACCCCCTTTTGGAGTGTGGGTGCAATCAGGGGTGGGGCCGGCCAGGGGGAGGGAGTGCTGGCCTATGGTGTGGGGCAGGCTGATCGAGGGTGGGGCTGGTGGGGGGGGTGGGAGGATGGGGGGAAAGGGCAGGGAGGGAAGGGCAGGACGGGCATTTGGCCAGCCCACCCCACCCTTGATGGGGTGAGAGAGTCTGATCAGGGGCAGGCCAGCTGGGGGGAGGGGCCGCGGGAGGTTGGCTGGCTGGCCTCACCCCCTGATCGGGCAGGTTTGCTGGCCATAGTGGGCATCATAGTAACCATTCATTATGGTTGTTACGGCATTACAGTTGCTGGCTTTTTATATATATAGATATAGCAAATATTTCTTTCCATTACAATTTGCTTTATCTTACTCATGCTGTTTTGTAGTCCTAACATCATGTAACCAAATTATTAATCAATATGGCTTTTTGTCTTTCTGTGTCTTCTAATAATAGACTCTTCACGTTCTTAATACCACTTCAATGAATATTTATTGAACTAGAGGCCTGGTGCACGAAATTTGTGCACTGAGGGGGAGTGTCCCTCAGCCCAGCCTGCACCCTCTCCAATCTGGGACCCCTCGAGGGATGTCCAACTGCCCAGGCAGTTGGACATCCCTCTCACAATCCAGGACTGCTGGCTCCCAAATGCTCACCTGCCTGCCTTCCTGATTGCCCCTAACCACTTCTGCCTGCCAGCCTGATCACCCCCTAACCCAGCCGTGGGCAAACTATGGCCCGCGGGCCAGATCCAGCCCGTTCGGCTGTTCTATCCAGCCCGCGGAGCCGAAAGAGCGGAGGGTTCTCTTGCTCTCCCCTCCGCTCCTTTACTTTGAATTTATATTAGTTCACACAAACACTCCATCCATGCTTTTGTTCCGGCCCTCCGGTCCAGTTTAAGAACCCACTGTGGCCCTCAAGTCAAAAAGTTTGCCCACCCCTGCCCTAACCACTCCCCTGCCAGCCTGATTGATGCCTAACTGCTCCCCTGCCAGCCTGTTTGCCCCTAACTGCCCTCCCCTGCAGGCCTGGTCACCCCTAACTGCCCTCCCCTGCAGGCTTGATCACCCCCAACTGCCCTCCCTTGCAGGCCTGGTCCCTCCCAACTGCCCTCCATGCTGGCCTGATTACCCACAACTGCCCTCCCTTGCAGGCCTGGTCCCTCCCAACTGCCCTCCCCTGCTGGCCATCTTGTGGTGGCCATCTTGTGTCCACATGGGGGCAGGATCTTTGACCACATGGGGGCAGCCATCTTGTGTGTTGGAGTGATGGTCAATTTGCATATTACTCTTTTATTAGATAGTATAGAGGCCTGGTGCAGGGGTGGGGGCCAGCTGGTTTGCCCTCAAGGGTGTCCCGGATCAGGGTGGGGGTTCCCTTGGGACATGGGGTGGCCTGGGCGAGGGGCCTGTGGTGGTTTGCAAGCCAGCCACGCCCCCCGGCGACCCAAGTGGAGGCCCTGGGATCTGGGATTTATTTATCTTCTATAATTGAAACTTTGTAGCCTTGAGCAGAGCCAAGCTTCCTGCTTGCTCCGTGGTGGCAGCCATTTTTGTTGGGATTTATTTATCTTCTATAATTGAAACTTTGTAACCTTGAGTGGAGTCCAAAGCCAGCCAGAGTGTGCAGAAAGCTTGGCTTCCTCCATCGCCAGGGGCAACTCAAGCCTCCTGCTCTCTCCAGCTCCATGGCTGCTGCCATTTTTGTTGGGATTTATTTATCTTCTATGCCTTGAGTGGAGTCCAAAGTGGGCCAGGGTGTGTGGAAAGCTTGGCTTCCTCCATTGCCGGGGAAACCCAAGCCTCCTGCTCGCTCCGTGGCCGCAGCCATCTTGGTTGGGTTAATTTGCATACTTGCTCCTGACTGGTGGGTGTGGCTTGTGGGTGTAGCGGAGGTACGGTCAATTAGCATATTACTCTTTTATTAGATAGGATGGTAAGATGTAGAAATTTAATATCTGCCTCCAAATGGGAGGCCAATGATCCCAACATCTTTCCTAGAAGCTGATTCTTCTTGGCTTTCATGAATTCTGGTCATGCCTATCATTAGTCCCTGTGGGCAGGGTAACTGGATATGCTGATTGGCTTAAGTCAATCAAGGCAGCAACTGGAGCTTAAGATGGGATCAGTTCTTCTCAACACACTTTAATAAGGATGAATGAAATCAGGAGTGATGGCCAAAAGAAATTTTGGGAAACTATTCCAAGTAGAAAATGCAATAATGCTGAAAGAAAAAATAAACAGATGTCCACTACATAACCTTATGACTTACTAAGTCCCATATTTTTATTAATTTACTTGTCCATTTCCACATCACTATCACATTGTTTACATCACCAAAGTCTGTGATATGCTTTATAGCAGCTCATCACACCAGATAGCAAGGAAGCTATCAAAGACAACTACCAATGTGTCAAAGGGACCCAGGAAATAATGTTGGCCAAAATGGAACAATTTGAGCTTCACTAAGGACAATAATTGTAATGAATTGAAACCCATCAAACATATTTAAAAATATGCATTCATATTGGTTTAAAAGGATCTAGAAAACAAAAACTCCCAACTAACTGGTCACCTCTGGAGGATGCAAAGAAATTAATTCAATATCCTGAAAACTGGTAAATGAAAGCACAGAGCAAGCATTTATCCTGCCTTTCCTACATGAACTATACCACTGGGTGCAAGGGAGAGCTATACAAGTCAGATGTTTGTGCAACTCTGTGATTATTCTAAAACCACTGAATGATACCCTTTAAGGAGGTGAGTGGTATGGGAATTATATCTCAACAAAGTGGTTAAAAAATAAGAGGGTAGTTACTTTTGGGGAAGAAAGGGGCTGAAATGCAGGTGGGACATACAAGGGTTTCTGGAGTGGCTGACAAGGTCCTATTTCTTGGCCTGGGTGGGCGTTACAAACATGTTTTCGTTATGACAATTTATTTTGTGCAGTTTTCTAACCTGTGTTTTAATTTTTCAGTAAAAGGAAATTATTAACGTTGAAGGCGTGGATGAGAAGAGGGAGCACAGGGCTAGTTCAGTGCACTGCTCTGAGCCCTAGGCCAGGCCAGTGACAGGCTGTCCAAGACGGCAGTGCGGGGTGGCATCGGTCAAATGTTGTGGAGTGTTCTAGCAAGTGTGCTGTGGCTCAGTGGGCCCATGGCCACCAGAGTCCATCTGTGGTGGACATGGGCTCCAGGAAGGGGCTGGGGACAGCCTCAGAACTGAGTTCCAGGGGTCTCCTGGAGAAGTTTACAAGGGCCTGAAAACATGAACCCACATTCCAATCTCTTTAAATTTCATTCAAGATAATAGTGCAGGCAATAATTACTAGATTTTTTTTGTAGTTCTCTTGTTTGTTTTGGAAAAGCTTTTACTCAGTTATAAAGCAACTGTAGAAAGGATAAATGTTATGATTCCACTTATATGAGGTACCTAGGCAAATTCATAGAGAAAGAAACTAGAATAGTGGTTACCAGGGGTTCAGGGTAGGGGAAATGGGGAGCTTTTGTTTAATGGGTCCAGAGCTCCTGTTAGGGATGATGAAAAAGTTATGAAAATGGATAAATGTGATTTACATTTCAATCAATAGACTGAGTAAAGCAGATTATTCTCCATAATGTAAGTGGGCCTCATCTCTTAAAAGCAAACACTAAAGTTTTCAAGAGGCAAATCTTCCTCAAGATTTCAGTGTCCACTCCTGACTGAGTTTCCAGCCTGCAGATTTCACACTGAAAATTGCAACATCGACTCTTTCCTGAATTTCTGGCCTGCCAGCCCGCTCTACAAATTTTCTTGTTTCTTCTCTTATGCTGTCTTTATCCTTGTTGGTATCAAAGGTAAGCCAGGTTAATAAAATATTGTCAACTTTGGGAATATAGTTAATGCTACTGAACTGTTCACTTAAAAATGGTTAATGCCCTAGCCAGTATGGCTCAATGAATAGAGCATTGGCCTGCAGACTGAAGGGTCCCATTTTCAATTCCAGTCAAGGGCACATGCCCAGGTTGCAGGCTCAATCCCCAGTGGGGGGTGTGCAGGAGGCAGCCAATCAATGATTCTCTCTCAACATTGATATTTCTATCTCTCTCTCTCTCCCTTTCCTTTCTTCTCTGAAATCAATAAAAATATATATATTTTTTAAAGATTAAAATTCTAAATTTTATGTTATACAAAAAAAAAAAAACTGTATAGAAAGCAACTGTAGAGGAAGGAGAGGTTGCTCACTATATGACTTAACAAACCAATTGAAGTAAAATTTAAATTTTTGGAAAGATTAGCCATATTAAGAAATTAAGAAGTTCTAGAGTTATCGCTGCCAGCCTTCATGAAGAGTTGTGGGAGAGTGCCTGGCTGGTGTGGCTCAGTAGCTGAGTATCAACCTAGGAACCAGGAGGTCATGGTTTGATTCCCCATCAGGGCATATGCCCGGGTTGTGGGCTCAACCTCCAGGGTGGGGCATGCAGGAGGCAGCCAATCAATGATTCTCTCTCATCATTGACGTTTCCATCCCTCTCTTCCTCTCCCTTCCTCTCTCTGAAGTCAGTAAAAACATATATAAAAAAGAATTGTTTATTCTGGAATTTTCCACTTAATATTTTTCAAATCATGGTTGACCACAAGTAACTGAAACCATAAAAGCAAAACTCCAGATAAGGGAAACTACTGTATCTTCAAATGCACTCTCTTGCCACGCTTGAGTTATGTACAAAGAGGGACATAGGACAAAGAAGTGGTCTGTGGAGGCCAAAATACCAACTCATTCTTTTTTTTTTTTTTTTTTAAATATATTTTATTGATATTTTTACAGAGAGGAAGGGAGAGGGATAGAAAGCTAGAAACATCGATGAGAGAGAAACATCGATCAGCTGCCTCCTGCACACCCCCCACTGGGGATATGCCCGCAGCCAAGGTACATGCCCTTGACCGGAATCGAACCCGGGACCCTTCAGTCCGCAGGCTGACGCTCTATCCACTGAGCCAAACCGGTTTCGGCCAAAATACCAACTCATTCTGATAAAAGCCACTAGAGAATTCGCTTAGCATGAAAGCCCAATGAGCTTACTAACACTGAACCAAAGAACCTAACCAGCCAGGCCCCGCAGCACTGACTGGGGCAGGTCTCATCACATGGGTAGCATCTTGCCCCCCAAGAATTAGAACTTGTGCTTTCTCTGGTGACTGGCTCCCAAAGAGGAAGAAGAATGAAACCAAGCCCATTATGCTCAGTGTATTATTTCAAATTTACCAATCAGATATATCGCCACCTCCAAGAACAAAGGAGATACACTCATCAAGTGCTTTCATATGCATTAAACTGTTACATGCCAATCTATATCCAAGGCTGAAGTGTTACTCATCTTTCTATTATCCATTTATATGATGCCTATCCATACTGTCCACATACCGTATCAGAAGATCAGCAATGAGATTAAATGACTAAAGTACACTCTTCCAATAATAACAGGCACAACAAAATACCAATAATGTTGAGGGGAAAATGTTTTAACAGAATCCTCTTCCCTTTATCAAATATCTAGGGAGAAATTAATGTCAAAGAAATAAAAACAAAGTCATGAGACATTACATTTCCAAGAAAGTAAAGTTTGAAATAAAATTATCGTTTTAAAAATGTTTATTGATTTCAGAGAGGACGGGAGAGGGAGAGAGACAGAAACATCAATGATAAGAATCTTTGATTGGCTGCCTCCTGCGCAGCCCCTACTGCCTTGAGCCTGCAACCCGGGCATATGTCCTGACCGGGAATAGAACCGTGACCTCCTGGTTCATAGGCTGATGCTCAACTACGAAGCCATGCTGGCAGGGCTAAAATTCTCTTGCTTGTGTGGGTTAAAATTCAAAGAAATTAAAATCCAAATTTCATCTTCCCCAACTTCTTATTCTGCTCTGTATCAGCTGGAGAGGATTTCCATGCCTGGGTAGAGTCAGGGGTCTTTTAACAATGGCAGCCTAAGTTATATCCCACTGGAATGGGCACAGTTCCTACAGAGCCTCTCAGCTAGAAAATAATAACAACATGTCTGTAATGTACCTTCTTTTCCTTAAGAGTCTATAGATTTAGTAGAAGATGCAAAATGATCACAGCGCTAGCCCTACAGCCACCACATTCAGAAAACAAGCCAGTTCCTAGTAGGCATCTCAAGTAAAATACACATTCAAAATCAGGACTCTCAGTGGCCAAAGACTATTGTAGAGACTGCAGCCTCACTCAGATGCCAGCTGATGGATACCAGAGTCCGAACCTGTGGCCTGTGGATTAACACCCAGTGAGGAGAAATCTCCTAGCTGCAGGTTAATTTCCTCACTATGGCACCTTGCCCTCACCATTTCCAGGAAGCGCTGCCTCTGGGTGCTGTCTCCTCTCTCAGGCAAAGCATTTGAGGGAGGTGCTGCCTTCTTACACAGTTCAGAAATGCGCACTGGCAACATCTTCAGTCATCGGTATGTGGACAGTATGGATAGGCATCAAATCGACCTGATTTGAGGAGCTGTTCTTTCCCACCCAGATATTCAAAACCTTTTACTTCCTGTCCCCTTTGAACTTTAGGTGCCTGCACTGTGGTGTTGCAATGAAGGTGAATTCCTACTAACAGAGCTCCCACAATAATACTGAGCATGTCTACTCCTGAGCTGCAATGGCTTTTCCCACTGCCTCTTCCTCAGACCTAAGAAAACCATCACCTGGGAAAGATTTCTCCATCTTATTTATTTATTTATTCATTTATTATTTTTTTATTCCTCACCCAAGGATATTTTTCCATTGATTTTTAGAGAGAGTGGAAGAGAGAAGGAAAGACAGAGAGATATATCGATGTGAGAGAAACACATCCATTGGTTGTTGGACGGGGAAGAGCCTGCAACCAAGGTACCCTTGACCGAAATTGAACCCAGGACCCTTTGGTCTGCTAGCTGATGCTCTATCCACTGAGCCAAACTGGCTAGGGTTCCATCATATTTAAATAACCACTTTCTAACAGCCTTAAGGACAGGGAAAGAATGACTCTTGAGCTACATGAAAGCAAACTTAGTTTATCCACCCTGTCCTCTTTTGCCCTTAAAGGTAGTTCAAAATAACATAAAAGAGAAATTAAAATCAGCTGTCTGTTTACATTACCACCTAGACCTCGCACTAGTACATTAAAGGCTAATCTCTCACCAATGTTCTGTGGCCCAGAGAGAACCCAGCTGCCCCACAATTTAAGAGCCGCAAATATTTTTGCACTCCTTTAATATCTGAAGGGAAAGTGTATGAAAAGACTGTTTCTTTCTCCCTATAATTGAATCCTTGCCTCAGCTTTAACTGTTTGTTAAGTCCTCTTCAGCCTGCTGGCCTCTAAGACCCTCTCTTGGTCCCTGTGCCCATGCCAAGGCCCTCTTACTGCCTCTGAGTGGCTTTTCCAAGGTCTTTTCCCCCAGGCCACCGCTTCAAAAGCCAAGTGCACCACCATAAAAACCTACCTGGCCCAATATAAGCCTTTACAAACTGCCAGGTCCTGCACACAGATCAAGGCCCAGGGCCAAGGCCAATCCCTTGCCTCTCCAGAAGCCTCAATCACTCCATGTGTATTCATTGCTTCTCCCTAAGTGTGTTCCTGACTGCTTACATATTAATATTCTGGCCAAATGCATCAAATGTTGGAACTTCGAAGGGACACCCAATAAAAAGTACCCTTCCTCCTTTTCTGGGTGCAAAACAAATTAGTAAGATAAAGTAATGGAAGAAGGGCAAATTATTCATTAATTTCTGATAAAGCTGGGTTGCAGGATGCAGCTTAATAGGAGAGTCAGAAGAGTTTCCCAGCACTAAGCTGCAGAATAAGATGCCACAGTTAAGGTCCAAAGTCAGCTTGCCTCACAGGGCCCCCCAGAGCAGACCTGTGCTGGCTGGAGTCCAGAGAGGAAAGGGGACAGGAACAAGCTGCGCATGCCCACTATATTTTCCCCACATTTGCCAATGAAATCATGCCCTCCTCAGTTCAGAGTTAAGAAAGGGCAGAGCCCTGACGGGTTTGGCTCAGTCGATAGAGCATCGGCCTGCAGACTGAAGGGTCCCAGGTTCGATTCCAGTCAAGGGCATGTACCTTGGTTGAGAGCACATCCCCAATAAGGGGTGTGCAAGAGGCAGCTGATCGATGTTTCTCACTCTCTCTCTCCCTTCCTCTCTGTAAAAAATCAATGAAATATATATTTTTTAAAAAAAGGGCAGAGAAAAGCCAGGTATTACACTAACGTAATTCCCTTCACCTAGAAGTTCAGTGTTTGTTTCTTTTTTAAATTTTTTTTATTTTATTATTTTTTTAAAATATATTTTTATTGATTTCAGAGAGGAAGGGAGAGGGGAGAGAGAGATAGAAACATCAATGACGACAGAGAATCACTGATTGGCTTGCCTTTTGTACGCCCCCTGCTGGGGATTGAGCCCACAACCCCAGCACGTGCTCCTGACCGGAATCGAACCTGGGACCCTTCAATCCACAGGCCTACGCTCTATTCACTGAGCCAAACTGGGTAGGGCCTTTTTTTTTTTTTTTTAACTAGTAAAACATATGTATGTATTACTTGAATAATTAAATAACTTGATTTTTTAAAAACCAAGATAATAGAAGCTGCTAGTTGGTGGGACTGGGGTCCTATGATTACAATTTGGAAGTCTAATGATAAGACTTCTTGGGCATAACCTATTAGCATTAGTGGATGGCTTCCCACTCTTTTAAACAGTTTTTCATATGTCTTTATGAAAACACTTAAGTTCATACCTATATTAGCCATCACTTAAAAACATGATTTACAATTTGAAGCAAGATTTATTTATTTTTATTGATTTCAGAAAAGGGAAAGGGAGAGAGATATGGAAACATCAAGGATGAGAGAGAATCATTGATGGGCTGCCTCCTGCACGCCCCTGTTGGGGAGCGAGCGAGCCCACAACCTCGGCAGGGAATGGAACTGGTGACCTCCTGGTTCATAGGACTGTGCTCAACCACTGAGTCACACTGGCTGGGCAAAGCAAGATTTAAATAAAAGTTTTTCTTCATCACAGAGACAAACATTTACAGCCTTCTCAGATTCCTTCTATTGCTCCTTCTGTTCTTTCTTTTCGTCAGTGCCTCACCCATTTGAGCCACATCCCACTTCCAGACTTGAATGAAATGGCCACACCATGAGGTGTGACATTAATTTCCTGAGTGGCTACACAGCAGCCAAGTGGCAGCGCCTGGGAGTTCAGGGGATTTGGCTCTGCAGAATAAACCTTGGCCAAGGGAAAGGAGACAGGAGGGAGCAGGCAGGTAAATGCCCTCTTTCTCTCTTTCTTGGACTATTATGAGGTGTAGCTTCTTCCTGCAACCTTTCTGAAGAATTCTTACCGAGTACTGAGCAAGCATGCCTGCTGAAAGACCTGCTATTGGAAAGACCACTTTGCATCCTTCCCCTTCCCTTTTGCCTCATCATTACCACCTGAAACTATTTGGGCTGGAGTCATCCTACTCTTGCCCTATGGCCAACCTCAGCGATTAATGCATCCAATCTCCCGCAAATGTAACATTTACTGAGTGTTTCTTACATTGCACATTCTATAGAAAGCCTTCCTTTTAAATATTCTTTGAGTTTCTTTCTCTTTCCTCAAAGGTTCTACAGCTCAGAGCTCACCCATCTCCACTTCCTCTTTTCTCCAATCTTCTTATAAAATGTCCTTCCAAGTATCGCCCTCATTCTGTGGTGGGTAGAGTAATTTGGTCTCCTCTCGGCATTTTTATTCTCCTCGCTGCCAATACCCTGCTTAATTCAACAAAGGCCCTCCAGTGAGTTGAGTGCACAAAGCATTCATTCTTCCTGGTAGGCAAGAAGGGAGTATTGCCAGTACATCATTTTAATACGTTTTCCCTCTGTCACACAGACATAAAACAAAATCTCAAGCAGGCAAGAAGTGGAGGGAAGAAAAAGCTATGTCAGGGTGAAGCAAATATGGGATCTAGAAAAGCACATTTTATCGTGGCATCTGGCGAAGGGAAAGCATGTGGGGAACATGGATCTCAAGGGAGGGGCAGATGCAACATAAAACTGGGTTCAAATGAGGCCACATTGCCTGTGCAAGAGGAGGCCAGGAGCGGGAAAAGGGTTTTCAGGAATACTGGGCACAGGCAACAGGAATGCGGTTTAAAACTCAGTAAATATTATACTTAATAAATACCCCCACAAGTTTCCTGCCAGGATCAGAACTGATCCCTGTGGCAATGAGACTGATTATGAAAACTGGATAAATAGGTCACCTGCCTACAGTCCAGGATTGAGGACCCAGCAAACCATCAGTTCCCTAATCCTAGTATTTTCTCCTCACGCTTAAGAATAATACATTCTACTTCTGTATTAGTTTTCTATTGCTGCTGTAACGAATTACCACAAACTCAGTGGCATGAAACAATACAAACTCAATACCTGTGGGCTAGAAGTCCAACATGGGTATGACTGGACTGACGTCAGAGTGTTGACCAGGCTGCTTCCTTGCTGGAGGCTTGAGAGGAGAGTCCTTTTCCTTTTTCCAATTTCTAGAGGCCGTCTGCACTCCTTGGCTCATGCCCCCTGCCTCCGTCTTCACAGCCAGAAAGAGGAGGGTGAGCCTCTCATCACTTCACTGACCTCTTCTGCTTTCTTCCACTTTTCAGTTCCCTTGTGATTACCTTGAATCCACTGGGATAATCTAAAACATAACCTTCCTATTTGAAGGGGAGCAAATGAGCAAACTTAATTCCACCTGCAGCCTGAACTCCCCTTTGCCATGTAGCATAACATCTTCACAGATTCGGGGATTAGGATGTTTACATCTTTGAGGAGCCAGCATTCTGCCTACGACACGGTGATGCAAGTACTATAGAGAAAGACAAATCAGGGGTTGGGGAGAGGAAGGGACCATCCTTCCATACTCATGTCTCCCCCTGACCACAGCAGGAAAGGTTCTCTGTTTTTGCTTTTAAGGATTCATTTGATTAGATTGAGCCCACGTGCATAATTCAAAATATTCTCCCCACCTCAAGGTTCATAAAATCACATATGTAAAAAGCCACTTAAGGCAACACAGGTACCAGTAATTAGGATGTAGACATCTTTGGGAGCCATTATTCTGCATGCCACATTTTATCTATGATGAAACTTTTTCAGGCATCTAAGCTTGTCAATGACTCTGAAACTTCCAACGGGTGCCTTGTCAAAAGCCCTTATAGAGAAACCAACTTGTAGATGTGATTATTTCAATTTAAGAATGCAGAAGTTACGGTATTTCACTATTAGCTCCCTAGACTGGAAAAAAATGTGTGCATCTTTTCTCTTTTCTTTTTTTTTTTTTTTAAAAAATACTTTATTGATTTTTTACAGAGAGGAAGGGAGAGGGAGAGAGAGTTAGAAACATCGATGAGAGAGAAACATCAATCAGCTGCCTCCTGCACACCTCCCACCGGAGATGTGCCCACAACCAAGGTACATGCCCTTCACCGGAATCGAACCTGGGACCCCTCAGTCCGCAGGCTGACGCTCTATCCACTGAGCCAAACCGGTTAGGGCATCTTTTCTCTTTTCTTGACTAGGAAGTGAAGCAGCAGTATGGTGCCACCAGCACCATCAAGATACAAGGGAGTTACATCAGCTTAAATAATGCCCTGGTGTTGCCTGTGTGTAATTAACACATCTCTTCATCCCAAGCCCCTGGCAACCACTGATCTGGTCTCCATCCCCTTACTTTTGCCTTTCTGAGAACGACATATAAATGGAATCATATGATTTGTAGCCTTTTGGGTTTGGTTTCTTTGATTGATCAAAATGCACTTGAAATTCACCCAACTGTTGGGTGTATCAATAGTTTTTCCCTTTTTATTGCCAAGTAGTACTTCATTGTATGGATATACCATAGCTTATCCATTCTATTGTTGATGGATATTTATGTTTCCAGGTCTCAGTGATTATGAATAAAGCTGCAATAAACATTCATGTACCGTTTTTGTGTGTGTGTGAATTTAAGTTTACATTTCTTTTGGGCAAACATAAAGGATTATTACATCATATGATAAGTGCATGTTTATCTTTATGAAAAACTGCTAAACTCTTTTCCAAAATGGCTGTACCATTTTGCATTCCTACCAGCAATGTATGAGAGTTTCAGTTGCTCTACAGGATTCCTTGTCAGCATTTAATGTCAGTTTTATGTTTTGTTTTAGTTTGACTTGGGTTGGGTTTTTAGCCGTTCTAATAGGTATGTGGTATTATCTCATTGTCATTTGAATTTGCAATTCCCCAATTACTAATGATGTTAAACGTATTTTTATGGGCATATGTGTCATCCATATATCTTCTTTCATGAAGTATCTGTTCAAAATCTTTTGCCCATTTTTAATTAGGTTGTTTGTTTTCTTACTAATAAGTTTTGAAAGCTCTTATAAATTTTGCATGTAAGTCCTCTATCAGTTATGTTATTTGAAAATATTTCTCTTACTCTGTGTCTTGTCTTTTCATTCTCTTAACAGAAAAAGTTTTAAATTTTGATGAAATACAATTTATGCTTGTTTTCTTTCATGTATAATGCTTTCAGTGTCTTATCTAAAAATGCCCTCATTCAAAGTCACAAAGAATTTTTCCTAGAAGCTTCTAGTTTTACACTTTGCACTTAGTTCTCTGATCCATTTTGAGGTGATTGTTGCATAAGATGAAAGATACAGGCCAGTGGTTGGCAAACTCATTAGTCAACAGAGCCACAGTTTGCCGACCACTGGTATAGGCTAAGGTTATTTTTCTTTCTTTCTTTCTTTTTGTTTTGGTTCCAGCACCACTTATTGAAAGGACTATCGTTCCTACATTGAATTGGTTTTGCACTTTTGTCAAAACTTCATTGACAATACATGAGTGGATCTACTTCTGGACTCTGTATTCTGTTCCATTGATCTTTGTGCCTATCCTTGTAGGGAGCGGCTATAGGGTTAAGCCTCGGACTGACCTGTTGGCAAAGCCACAAACAAGTCCCAGCTTAGAGGGCACAGCCCTCTTAGCATAATTAAGCTTCACCTTATGACGCTCCCTAGATCAGTGGTCGGCAAACTCATTAGTCAACAGAGTGGCAAACGGCGGCTCGCGAGCCACATGTGGATCGTGAGCCGCAGTTTGCCGACCACTGCCCTAGATCTTATCTGGGTAGCTAATGGGCTGTGGGAGGTGCATCAAGTGCTGCCTGAAACTCACAAGAACATTATAACTATGGTGACCACTACCTTGTTTACCTCTGGCTATAAAATAAAGGCTCAGCCGAAACCGGTTTGGCTCACTGGATAGAGCGTCAGCCTGCGGACTGAAAGGTCCCAGGTTCGATTCCGGTCAAGGGCATGTACCTTGGTTGTGGGCACATCCCCAGTAGGGGGTGTGCAGGAGGCAGCTGATCGATGTTTCTCTCTCATCGATGTTTCTAACTCTCTATCCCTCTCCCTTCCTCTCTGTAAAAAATCAATAAAATATATTTAAAAAATAAAATAAAATAAAGGCTCAGCTTGCCATCTGGATCTTTCTTTGTGGCCTTAGCCAGGCACAGGAGATCCACCTAGACCCACCTTATTCTCTTTGTCTGTCTTATCTACATCCTTCGCCACCCTCCCTCAGGCTTGCCAAACCCTTGGCTGTGCTGGCACGGCACATATCCTTTCAATAAATACAACTCTCTTGATTACAGTAGTTTTGGTTAATTGGTAAGTCTACATATATTTTAAAAGGGCACTATTGCAACTAATCCCTTACTAGGATGCTGTTCTCAGAATGCCCACAAGAGGGGAGATTAGAGGAAAACCAAGATGGCGGCATAGGTAATCACCTGAACTTGCTGCCACACACAACCACTTCAAAACTACAACTAGAAGACAAAACGGACATCATCCAGAACCACAGGAAGGCTGGCTGAATGGAAATTCTACAACTAGAAGGGAAGAGAAAAGCACACTGAGACCCAGAGGAGCTGCGGAAGGCAGAGGTACAGAGGCGTGTGCGCGGAAAGGGCTGGCAACTGAGTATGCAGCTGGCTTTTTCAATACACAGGGAGACACAAGCTCCTGATTGCTCTGAACTCCAGTTCCGGGTGAGACTCTGGGGACCCAGACTCATACGGGGAGAAACTGGACTGTCTGGCAGTGGGCGGAATTCGAGGGCGGCTTTCTCTCAGAGGTGCTTGCAGCAATTACCAAGGGACAGTGAGACCTGGGGGGCCTCTTAGGGCAGGGCTGACGGGAAGCCATTGCTGTTTGCTCCGCCCTGAGACTCCGCCCCATCCAAGCTGTGCGCAGAGGCTTTTGCATATGAATGGCCTGGTCCTTTGAAAACTAAACTTACCTAACAAACTGCAGCTGAGTCAGAAAGACACAAAACATCCAAAAAAAGGCCCAAGTCCCCACAGCAGCTTGCATTGCTTCACAGCTGGGCCTCATCTGGACACCTTCAAAACCCAAACAAAGAAGAGGAATCTGCAGATCTCTCCGTAGTTCCTGCTGGGTGGCCGCAGGCAGAGGCTAAATTAGCACCTCCTTGGAGATCCAGGAGCTAGTGTACCCAGGGGTCAGAGTGGGACCATCCAGATTACAACTCCTCAGATCCATAAGGGACACACTCAGGGGGCAGACTCAGTGAGCACCAAAGCCCCACTGAAGCAAGTCTTGCCTCATAAGGGTGTCTCCAGCACAGAAGTTCTCCCAGCGTAGACACAGCTTGATCCTCACAACCAACTGGCCTGGAGGTCAATTCCTCCCAGTGATACCAACAACATTCAAGGCTTAACTACAACAAGACTGCGCACACAGCCCACAAAGGGGTGCACCAAGAGTGTCCACCTCAGGTAACTGGGGAGGCTGAGCCACTGGGCCCTACAGGACACCTACCACACAAAGCCACGCTATCAACTCAGGGAAGCAGCCAAAATGTGGAGACAAAGAAACAGGTCACAAATGAAAGAAATGGAGGAAAGCAAACGACTGGATATAGAGTTCAAAACCACAGTTATAAGGTTACTCAAGAATCTTCTAGAAACCACCGATAAATTTAGTGAGACCCTGAAGGATATGAAAAAGGACCAACTAGAAAATAAGCATACACTGACTGAAATAAAAAATAATATACAGAGATCCAACAGCAGACCAGAGGATCGCAAGAATCAAGTCAAAGATTTGAAATACAAAGAAGCAAAAAACACTCAACCGGAAAAGCAAAAAGAATCCAAAAATATGAAGATAGTGTAAGGAGCCTCTGTGACAACTTCAAGCGTACCAACATCCGAATTATGGGGGTGCCAGAAGAAGAGAGAGAGCAAGATACTCAAAACCTATTTGAAGAAATAATGACAGAAAACTTCCCCCACCTGGTGAAAGAAATAGACTTACAAGTCCAGGAAGCGCACAGAACCCCAAACAAAAGGAATCCGAAGAGGACCACACCAAGTCACATCATAATTAAAATGCCAAGGGCAAAAGACAAAGAGAGAATATTAAAAGTTAGCAAGAGAAAAACAGTTAGTTACCTACAAGGGAGCACCCATACGACTGTCAGCTGATTTCTCAACAGAAACTATGCAGGCAAGATGGGAGTGGCAAGAAATATTCAAAGTGATGAATAGCAAGAACCTACAATCAAGATTACTCTACCCAGCAAAGCTATCATTCAGAATTGAAGGTCAGATAAAGAGCTTCACAGATAAGAAAAAGATAAAGGAGTTCTTCACCGTCAAACAGTATTATATGACATGCTGAAAGGTATTCTTTAAGAAGAGGAAGAAGAAGAAAAAGGTAAAGATAAAAATTATGAACAACAAATACATATCTGTCAACAAGTGAATCTAAAAATCAAGTGAATAAAAAATCTGATGAACAGAATAATCTGGTGAATATAATAGAATCAGGGTTATAGAAAGGGAGTGGACTGACAATCCTCGAGGGGAAAGGGGTGTGGGGGGTGCGGGAAGAGATTGGACAAAAATCATACACCTATGGATGAGGACAGTGTGTGTGGGGGGGTAAGGGCATGGGGTGGGGTGGGAACTGGGTGGAGGGGAGCTATGGGGGGAAAAAAGAGAAACTGTAATAATCTGAACAATAAAGATTTTAAAAATAAAAATAAAAAAAGAGGGGAGATTAGAAATGGCAGCAGAGTAAGGGGATGCTACACAGATGTTGAGCCCAGGACCAAACTAGAATTACAACTAAAACACACACAAAAAAATTCTGAATAATCAACTGAAGACTAGCTGGAGAGAACCCTGATAACCAAGGATGGAAAGTGGAGACTGCGTAGAGCAGTGGTTCCCAACCTTTTGTTGGCCATGCCCAACCTAAGCATCTCTAAAATCCTGATGCCTTCCCTGTGACATATAATTCTTATTATTCAAAAAGTGAACTTCTATTCACGTGGAGGAAGCCTAACAGGCCATTACCTTGGTCTAAACAAGCTTCCAAAGAACATGTCATCCATGAAAGAGAAAAATAAAAGGAAAGGACAGTTGAAGTACTGAGGAAGAAAATCACTAACGAATTGTTAAAAAAATAATAAGTAATATGAAAAAAATAGCAAATAAAGTTTCAAAACAAATAATAGAGAACTGAAATGCATAAATATGTCACAATATATATTTACACTAGTGACCCAGTGCACGGATTCATGCACATTGAAAGGAAATTAATTAGAAGGTGACTAGCAGGGCGGGACTGGGCGATAAGGGCCGGACATGCCCTGGAGCCAACCTCCTGCAGTCCCTCCCCAGCCTGGGTGGTGCCTCGGCTCGAAGTGAGCAGGGTCCCTCCAGCAGGTGGGGTTCCTTGGCCTGGCCTGCGGGGATTGGGCCAAAACTGGCTCTCCAAAATCCCCCAAGTGGTCCCGGAGTGCAAGAAGGCACTCTGCAAAGTTGCTGTTGTTCAGGGTGTGGAATGCAAATGCAGTGTGCAGTAAACCAGATTAGGGGCCAATAGTGCCCAAGCAACAACATAACCCACAGCTGAAGGTGGAATCTCACAGCCCCAGGAGGAATGGGGCCCCCTCCTCTCTGGTCCGGGGTGCGTCACCCGAGAACCACCGCTGCCAAGTCACTACAGCTCGGCAGCTCCTGCGTTGAGCATCTACCCCCTGGTGGTCAGTGTGTGTCATACCTACCGGCCCATTGGCCCGTCACTTAGCCTTTCATATATATAGATACTGTATATGAGGCCCCTAGAACCATAAGAAATGCAAAAAATTCACTGGTAATAACTCATTCTCAAATTGCCCCCCTTAAAAATCAAATTGCCCCCTTGTGGGGTGTGTGCCCCACATTGGGAACCACTGGTGTAGAGATTGGTAGGCAGGGCGGAGGCACGAAAGGACTGGCTGGGCTCCCACAGACAGCAGATGAAATTCTGGAGAGATATCTCAGCTGTGGGGGGTTGCCACTGAGAACTCTGGGGTCTAATCCCTAAGCTGCCCTCCTCCCCACCCCCCAGCAGAGATCATGAGAACTGAGAAAGGTGCCCACATAACACCTGGCTGTAAAAAACAGCAGGGTTGCTGTCTGCCAGGGAAAGATGGCTGGAAATGCAGGCACCCTCTTAAAGGACCAGTGCACAAAACTTCATGTGCAGCCACTCACCTTGGGCTCTAGAGAGAAGGCAGAGTGGACTGGAGCTATGTGAGCAGAGCCAGGGTTAGGGGTTCTCAGGTTAGAGCTCAAAAGGCAGATACCCCAGTTTCCTGTGCTGAGTCATTCCCTCACGCTGGGGAGGTCACCTTTCTCAGGCAAATCTTTGCTATCCGCCTCTGGTGGGGGAGGGGGGTGTGGGGGAGGAGGCAGTTGACCCACACTATTGGCAAACATCTTGCCCCTATATTTTTTAATCCAAAAATCTCCATCACTCAAGGTATGTTACCTTGAGCAAGTTACACAACCTCAATTTTCTCAACTGTAAAAAGAGGGTATTAGTAGTACCTATGTGAAAGAATGATTACAGAGACTGGGGAGATAGGCTGGAGGGTGTGGTATGAATATGCTTGTTTTGTCCAGCATGCCTCCTTTCTTCCAGGATCAGCATCTCTTTCTTTGGGGGAGCAGCAATTCTGACCCTTTTCAAGCACATTATCCTATTATAGCTGCCAGTCATACTGCCATGTCCCTACCCTGCCCACAAGGAATCGTCAGGAGATGAACACATGATCAAGCAAAGCTAATTAGACTTTTCCTTTGGTACTAGGGAAGAGTGAACTACTGACCCTGCCTTTTGCTCCTCCCTCTATCTACACCCTTCATCATGTACCTTTGCAGTGTTCCTCACTCAGGAATAAGTACACTTCCTTGAATATTAACTTTGGAGTCAGTCATGCAACTTGCTTTGACCAATAGAATAAAGCAAAGGCCACAGGATGGTTCTTGTCCCAGCTGGTGGGTAAGGAGAAGCTTTTCTCTTAAACGAAGATGGAGTTTTGGGGAAACACTAAACTGGAGAGTGTTAATTATCAAATTGACACTGGGAGGAAGGATTTTTGTCATTTAAGTGTGCATTAGTAAGCTAAAGGAGTAGCCCAAGACGGAGATTCAACCAGGTTGACAAGTGAGGCTACTCCCACTGAATAGACCTCAGGGGGTGGTGTGACACCACATAAAATTGCATTTTTATTATTTCACGCCCCCCCCCCCCTCATATTTCTTCAAACATGTATTTAAAATTGTTATCCTCTTGTACTTCATTCCCTATTATCCCTATTTTATCTAACTTTAGTACTGTTCAAAGGCTTTCTCATGATGTATTTGCTTGGTACATTTTTTGTTCCCTTTCTCTTCTTTTTTTAATTGTTCTTTTGACCCAAGTACTACATTTTCTTACCTTTGAATCTCAGTATGTATTAAAAGGTTTAGAACAACAACAAAAAACCCACCACATTTATTTGCCCTTTCATCCAACATGTTTTATTGAATTTATTAGGGTAACATTGGTCAATAAAATTATATACGCTTCAGGTGTACAATTCTATAATACATCATCTGTATATTGTTTTGTGTATTCACCACCCAAAGTCAAGTCTCCTTTCACCACCATTTATCCCCCCTATACCCTCTTCTACCTCCCCCCACCCCCTTTCTGTCTGGTAATCACCATAGTATTATGTGTCTATGAGTTGTTTTTTGTTTTTGCTTAATCCCTGCATCTTTATCACCCAGCCCTGCAACCCTCCTCCCCTCTGACAGCTGTCAACCTGTTCTTTACAGGAGTCTGTTTCTATTTTGTTTGTTAGTTCATTTTGTTCATTTGATTCCACATATGAGTGAAATCATATGGTATCCATCCAATATTATTCCGGGTCCTCCAAGAAACAGCCACCAAGATGAAATCAGATATATAAGAAATTTATTAGGGAAAAGTTATTCGGGAAAATGTAGAGGAAATGAGGAGAGATTGGGAGAACTGTCAGACCACCATGCAGGTCTGACGCTGAGTGAAAGAGAATGAGAAGGGAGGGAGAGGCAGGGAAATTGTCTTAGACTGCAGTGCAGTTCTTTTTTTTATTTTTTTTAAATATATTTATTGATTTTTTTACAGAGAGGAAGGAAGAGGGATAGAGAGTTAGAAACATCGATGAGAGAGAAACATCGATCAGCTGCCTCTTGCACACCCCTACTGGGGATGTGCCCGCAACCAAGGTACATACCCTTGACCAGAATCGAACCTGGGACCCTTGAGTCCGCAGGCTGACGCTCTATCCACTGAGCCAAACCGGTTTTGGCTGCAGTGCAGTTCTAAAGAAAACTCAGCAAGGCCACTGGGGACTCCTCAAACCAAAGTCACCGGCAATCCATCACCCAGTTTGGGTTAAAGCCACGCCTCCCAAGGCTGCTCCTGACCAATGACTGAGTGCAATGGTGATACCAAGGTAAGAGGATACCTGGGAGCCATGAAAATCCTTTGGCTGCTCTTTCCACATGACTCACTCCATCTTGGCTTTTCCTAACTTAGACCTCTTACTTCTTGCACTGACTTTCTGTGCATCCTTTCAAACCCATAAGAAGATGGTGCCTGGGCTGTTTTCATTGATTGGGGGGCTCTGTGGTAGGCAGGCAATAGGAAATAGTCTAAAGTACTTAGGAGAAAAGTGACAGGGAGAGACATTTAGTATCTCCTACGAGGGGTGGGCAAACTTTTTGACTCGAGGGCCACAATGGGTTCTTAAACTGGACCGGAGGGCCGGAACAAAAGCATGGATGGAGTGTTTGTGTGAACTAATATAAATTCAAAGTAAAGAAGCGGAGGGGAGAGCAAGAGAACCAGATAGAACAGCCGGATCCGGCCCGCGGGCCGTAGTTTGCCCACGGCTGTCCTAGACACTAGTCTAGGCCAGTGGTCGGCAAACTGCGGCTTGCGAGCCACATGCAGCTCGCGAGCCGCGGTTTGCTGCTCTGTTGATTAATGAGTTTGCCGACCACTGGGACTCTAGGCTAAAGGAATTGGTGTCACTTAAAACCCCGCATTAGTTACCAGAACAAGAAACCCAAATGATACAAAGTGATTCTGCCTGGAGTATACTCTCTGCATATTTACCATTTAGTGGCAGTAGGCAATGGGTAGTGGATTCAAGGGTTCAGAATTTCTCTCATGAACAGAGAATTGACTCATAACAGCTCTACTGATCCTCCAAAATTCCACACTATAAAGTAGACCAAAAGTAACTTTGGCCTACAAAAGGCAGATGTTAGCAGATGGTTACCGTAGCCACTGAGAAAACTCAGGAGCATATCCACAAAATGTTCAGTTCTGTGGAACATGCATCCAGGCTCTGGTAACAATGAACCATACACCACATTTCTCAATCGTGTGCCTCCAGACCTCAACCAGCGCCTTCCGGGGCTCTGTTCCACCACGTGGACGGCCCACCTTCTACTTTTTTGGTTGGTTGGGGGCCGGGCAAATTCCTATTTATCTTTCAAGGCTTAAAATCACTTCTCCTCAGCAGAGCCTCCCCAGAATTGTCCTTTCCCATGTATACTCTCACAGAAGGTTGTTCAAACCTATTTTATTGTTCGTAACTCATTGTACTGATCTCTCTGTCTCTCTTTCTCTCTGTCACACACACACACACACACACACACACACACACACACACACACAAACCACTGAGCTCCTTGAGGGCAGGAATAATGTTTTCATATCTAATACTTAGCACACAGCAGGCACTCAATACATTTTTATTGGAAGGAAGGAAAAAAGGAAAATGAATGATACAGAACTCCTCCCCGGGTAGATATCTGCCTGAAGTTTGTGCAAACGTGCATCCTCAAAGTTACATTGGGCAATTCTTTCTCACACCAGGTGTGAGAGCCATCGTTCTCACAGTTACTTTAGCTATCTTAATGACTCGGCCGGATGGCCACAGAATTATGCCACAGATTATGCCAAGCACTAATGCAGTCGCACCATACCCAACATGGCCTGGTTCTCATTCGATTAATTAAGATGTATTGTGCTCTGGAATGAGGCACTGCCCTCAGAAAGAGGTCTAACACACCAGCCCTGAAGAAAACATACCTATTATTCCCACCATGGGCCATGTTACATCAGATTATTAAAGAGGGTTACAACATGCCCTTGGCTTTGAATTGCTCTCAGTGTTCTCGGAGTAAAGACTCATGTGTAGTCAGTGTGCACTCCACACAGAACAGAACCACCAAGGAAAACAAATACAATGTTCCATCTGCTAAAGCTGAATGGGAGAATGTGTTTATATGAATACACTATGCAAACTGAGAGAGAACTGGGAGTGATGGGAATGGATGCTGAGAAATATCAGTGAACAGGGAGGGAAAGGACATATTTTGAAAAGTTGCCACATGTGTATAAATCAGCTTCCTCCAGGTAGGCATAATATTGAACTTGCACTCCTATTAATAATAGCTAACATTTTGTAGCACTCCCATTAGCCACCATTTCATACATTATAATAATCTATATATATAAAAGCCCAATGTGCAAATTATCCCCACGGGAGTTCAACCAGGAGACTGATCGTTTGCTATGATGTGCGAAGACCACCAGGGGGCAGCACAGAATGAAGGAAGGCCCCAGCCAGCAGCTAACAGCTGGGGAAGGGAGGACCCGGCCAGCAGGTGGCAGCTGGGGAAAGGAGGCTCCGGCCAGCAGCTGGAAGGCCCCGATTGGCCCTTATCGCCGGCCAGGCCTAGAGACCATACCCATGCACAAATTTCGTACACCAGGCCACTAGTATATTTATAAAGCAGTTGATCATAACAACTACCTGAAGGAAGTTATCTCTCTCTTTCTCTCTGTCACACACACACACACCTCTGAGCTCCTTGAGGGCAGGAACTTAGAGAGGTTAAGCCAGGCATCCTACACTGTAATAATGACCCAGCCTTCACGTTTGTTCTGGCTCAGCTGATGGAGACATGGGGAAGATGGCCTTCGATTTCAACTAGTCAGATCCACCTTCCTCCCACCCACTCCACTCCCATCCCAGCTGTGGGTGCCCACCCAAAGAGCAACAAGACTTTCCAGGGCCTGAAAAGAAGACCTAGGGCTCAACTGTTCCTTAGAGAATTACCTCCAAAACATCAAAATAGATAAATGAGAAAACTCGCCTGTGAGTTCTTTAACTGCACAAAGGAGATGACCTTTTTAATGAAAGCCCCTCACTAAACAAACAAATCAGCAAACATCACTTGGCTCCTATCTTCCTACAACCTTCCCCAAAGTACGCTGGGTCACCCCTCCCAGGCAAATAATGGAGGAAATAGGAAACCAATACAAATTTAGCAAATATAAAACTTTTGAGCAGACCTTCTCACCTACCTTGCAAGAAGGCAGCCTTTGAGAAACTCCTTAAATCTGCATGGAGCTAAAAGCAAAAGGAGGTTCAGAGGTAAGCTCATATTTTTATAAACTCCTTCCTTGGGCCTTACAAGTTCCTCTTACCATAAAGAAGGGGTTCTCTAACCTTAAAATGTTATTTGTAGTCACACACACACACACACACACACACACACACACACATCTACTAATTATAACTAAGCAGCATCCACTCTTTGTCTTCTTCCCAAAGCTACTTCGAAAGTGATCCTATTCTTTGCATCTTGCCTGAGGAGAGTGAGGTGCAGAGACGTAAAGAGATTTTCCTGTTCTCATTCCAAAGTCTAGCAGGGGCTTTGTTTTTGTTCTTAATGAAACAATTATTAAAGATTTGAGGGTATCATTTTTCCATAAATGGCAAGGTATTGCCAGCCAGAAATATTTAATCACTATGCCGCCTTCCAATCTGGCAGAAAGTGAAAGAGAATGATTTTGGATCAAGTGTCAAACTGAGCCAGTTGGCCGTGTTCTCACTGAGAGTACTGACAAGAGTAACAGGACAGCCTCCAAACCCAGACTGAGAGTCAGCAAGGCCTAAATCTCAGCCTCGGTTCAGTGGTTTAATGTGACCTTGAGCAAGAGTTCCAAGGCTCAGTTTCCTCATCGATACGCCATTTCCATCAGGATTAAAAGAAATAACATAGGTAAGTGGCTCAGCACACACTGACTGCTCCACGAATACTGACTATTGTTATTATTTATTTATTTATTAAAAATATATTTTATTGATTTTTTACAGAGAGGAAGGGAGAGGGATAGAAAGTTAGAAACATTGATGAGAGAGAAACATCGATCAGCTGCCTCCTGCACACCTCCTACTGGGGATGTACCCGCAACCAAGGTACATGCCCTTGACTGGAATCAAACCTGGGACCCTTCAGTCCGGAGGCCGATGCTCTATCCACTGAGCCAAACCAGTTAGGGCTGTTATTATTTATTTAAATGGAGAGAGAGAACATCTGCTTACCAGACTAGTGTGTGTGTGTGTGTGTGTGTGTGTGTGTGTGTGTGTGTGTGTGTTTCCTGTGTGCAGACTATAGTAAAATACAACAGGCACTTCAGGGAGGTGTAAATCAAAAACCTAATATTTAGAATCATTTTAATATTTCTTCCCATTATAGACGAGGGACAGTCATAGGTGACTATTAAAATGGAGTTGATCGAAACAGTATGGAAATTTACAACAGACAGCCCAGATTATAACCTAATATTCAGTCACTTGCATTCTAGTGTATTTTTTCCCAAATGAGGGGAAGTGGGAGAGATATAGTTAACAAGAGAGAATTTTCAGGTCACACTGCGCACATCTGCCCTTCCCCGTGCAGGGGAGAACGGCTGAAGGCCAATGCCTTAACAGACCTTGAAATCTGGAGTTGTGTTAAAGCTTCTAATTACCTGTTTGAGGCAGATTTGGAAGGAACTTTGGGATTGCCAACCCATTTTTTTTTTTTTTTTGAAACAGACAGTTGGATATTGAGTTAGCACATCTAGTTCAGAGGAAAGCTATGTTATGTTATATTTTTATAATCCATATAAACAATAATTAAACATCTTCTAATTTAAGAGGGGTGAAATTACCTGCCCAACGTCAAGACGAAAAATTCACAACGAAGAGACAGCTATTACTCAATGTGATCACATGAAGCTTAGCATAAACTAATAAAATAGATTTTTCCCCTTTTAGAAATGTTTTGCATATATTATCTTTACCCTGCAAGTTATATATGTTGGAGTATGTGTGTGTGTGTGTGTATACATATATACATTCTTTGTCTCAACTTCTATGCTATGTTACATTCCACCTCACCATTTTTTTCTCCCAGAATCTTTTCCCCAAAAGTATCCCCACCTCCTCCATCACTTGGCCAGCCCTGGCTGGGTCTGGGGCTCCCAGCCTGCCCCTCCCACATCCTCACCACGCATGAGGTCTTTGCCAACTTCAGGTGGGACCACAGAGGCCACTGGAACTGGGGAAGAACCTGCTTCCTTCCTTCTGCTCTGGGCTCCCATGCATGGCTGACGGGGCAGGAGTCTTAGAGGGCAGCGCTGGACAGGCTGAGGAGCAGGAGCCATTTGAGAGCTTGGCTCTGGCCTCCAGGGCAGCTGGCCTACAGCCGGGCTCCCTCTGCCTCTCTGTCCCCGACTGCTGCTCAACCGCCAGCTCACCTCCTGGGCCGGGCCTCTGGTCAAGGATGCAGCTGGGCCAGGCCTACAGCTCTGCAGGCTCATCATTCATTCATTCATTCATTCATTCAGCGTACATGTATTCAGCACCTGTGTGCCAGGCATATTCTGCAGACATGGCAATGAATGAAACAGACCTACTCCTGGGGAAGAGACAGACCAAAATGTGCAATTTCACAGTGCGGGGGTTGGGGGGGTGCGATAACAAAGGGAACCACTCTTGGGTGGAGATCAGGGAGGGCCCTCCTGAGGAAGGACAGGTAAGCTGAGACCTGAAAGAGGAAGTGGAAGAATGTTTAGCTGGAGGGCACAGCAGGGACCAAGTTCCCGAGATGGGAAACACGCAGTGCATCTGGAGCAGGGACCAGACCAAGCAGCCAGGCTGCCCTGGAGGGAGTAAGGAGAGCCTGGCCACCCTGGCCTGTGAGCTGGGTCCTCCATCCTCCCAGAGGGTCTGCTTGAGGCTGGGAGAGACAAGACAGTTCCGGCCAACAAGCCCCCCAGGTCCCAGAATGAGGGGCTTCACCTGCCCCCTCCTGCCTTCCAAGCCAGAGGCAGTGGCCCAGGGGACTTGGGCCACAGAGGTCTTGAAAGACCCACCCCCAACCTCTTGGGGGCCCCAGCTAGTCACATGCAGGGGTCCTCTCACTGGACTCCCTTCTTAGGTGGACAAATGGAAATCACTGCACTTACTGGCGCCTGGATGTTCCCAGGCCTGACCTCGAATCCTGCCTCCAGCACAAGCCAGCCGCGGTACATCTGCCCTGTGGAGGCTGGGTTTCTCATCTGTAAAATGGGGCAGCTCTGCCTTTCGAGTGGTCTTGATAAAGTGGTTAGCATAGGGTGTGGCACTCGGTAGGGGCCTAATCGGGGTTATTACATTAAATCACCATGATTAGAAACAGCCAAGGAGCTGCACATTCCCGCAGCCTCAGCGGACTGAGCCCCCGTGAGGGTGGCGGGGAGTAAGGGTGGCGGGGAACGTGTCTCCTTGCCAGCGGTTCCCCAGGCAACCCACATACCGAGCACAAGGTCGGTGTTCCACATAAGCTGAATGAATGAATCAATGAAAATAAATGAACTAAAGCACAAGTGAATGACCACCTCCCGCCCCACGCAACGACATTCAGCTCAGGGGTCCTGTTTCTCCCCTGCGGGGGGCCTGGGATTCCGCTGCTCCCGCCTCTGGGAAACACTCGGATCTGCTGTGCGCCTCAGTTTCTCCCTCTGTAAGCCCGAGGTCAATAAGGGCAGCCTCCGAAGTTGGAGGGAATTTCCTGGCAGCCCTGGGCACACAATACTCTTGCGCCGAGGCCAAATGCACTCCCCACCCGTTCTGCCCCCAAGATACATTTTTAAAATATTATTTACAGTTGCTATCCAGTAAAGGATACATTTCAAATGTATCTTGATTAGACGATCCGCGTAACAAAAGTTCCTTTCCTTGAAAATGCCTGCAGGAGTTCAGAACGCATAATAACCACTTTACTGTAACACTGATACTCTCTCCGTATTCCAGCTTTTGCCTGCTTCTTTTTTAAGACACAAAGAGTATCCATCTCCTCAATCTCCCTAGCTTTCAGGCCACCTGACAATAGCAGAATGCAAATTACTCAATAACTACATTTTTAAATAACCACTGTATAACAGGAGGTTAGCAGAGGTGTCCTGGGAAAAAACCCCAACTCAATGACCCTGTGCAAGATGTGTATTCTCCTCATTCAGAGTCTCCAGCCCTATCTCTCCCCACCTGCCAAGCCAACTTCCATCTCTTTGTCTGTCCCGGAACACCCACCTGGAATCTGTCTCTTGCAGAGCTACCAATCAGAATCGGTGCCTTGCTCAAAAATCCGCAAGGACTTCTCTATCAGTTAAGATTTGCATTTGGCAGCTAGTAACAGAGCCCAGAAATAATAGTGGCTTGAACAAGATAAAAGTTTATTTTTCTTTTCTGTAAAGGAACTCTGGAGATAAGCGATGCAGAGCTGGTGTGGCATCGCCTATAGTTCCTGTATCTTTCTGCTCCACAATGCACCTTCTATCCTCGGAACAAAGGATGCCTCCTCAAGTTGCATCCATTTTATCCACCTTCTAGGCAGCCAGAAGGGGACAGATAGGCAGATGTCAAACTTGTTAGCAAATGCCTTCAGGGCCTAACATGGGCCAGCAAATTTCATGAGCACTCCTTAATAATTGCCAGATCCACGAATGAATTAATCCTGAGGCAGGGCAGTTTATCCTTTACGAAACTTTAGTAAATCTTAACAGTATACTCAGGGCATCACATTAGAAACTAGGGTATAATTGGAAACTCTTAAAAGAACATCCTGTTTTAGAATCCTATATAATAAAACCCTCATATGCAAACCAACTGAACTGGGAATGACCCGCCGAACGATCGGTTGCTATGACACACACTGACCACCAGGGGGAAGGTGCTCAACACAGAAGCTGCCCCTGGTGTTCAGTGCGCTCCCACAGGGGGAGTACCGCTCAGCCAGAAGCCAGGCTCATGGCTGGTGAGTGCAGCGATGGCAGGAGCCTCTCCCGCCTCCACTGCAGGTGGGCGGTAAGGAGCGAGGGGTCCCAGACTGCGAGAGCCCCCGTGAGGGTGGCGGGGAATGTGTCTCCTTGCCAGCAGTTCCCCAGGCAACCCACATACCGATAGGGATGTCTGACTGCCAGCTTAGGCCCGACAAATGGGCCTCGAGTATCTATATAATCGGCTTGCCACAGTGCTTCAAATCCCCAGAGTTAAAGATTTATTCTTTGGAATTAAGAAAGAGGCCCTAACCGGTTTGGCTCAGTGGATAGAGCGTCAGCCTGCGGACTGAAGGGTCCCAGGTTCGATTCCGGTCAAGGGCATGTACCTTGGTTGTGAGCACATCCCCAGTAGGGGGTGTGCAGGAGGCAGCTGATCGATGTCTCTCTCTCATTGATGTTTCTAACTCTCTATCCCTCTCTCTTCCTCTCTGTAAAAAAATCAATAAAATATATTTTAAAAAAAAAAAGAAAGTAAGAGGTACTGTATTTTCAGTAAAAGGCACTGTATTATGCTGGGGGAGCAGGAAGAGTTCAATATGTATAAGGCAACTTCTAACATACACAAATGCAAGGTGTACACGAAAAATAACACAATCGCAGTATAGAAATGTCAAGATTAATAGGCAGTTCAGAAGATAAAAGTCTATGGACATCTTCTGGTAAATGCGTGAGTCAAGTGATTTGTTAGTGCCCTAACAAGGCCCAAACAGAATCAGTAAGTTCAGAAGAGGGAGGAAAAGCTGCCTGGACTGGTCACAGAGGCTCCTGGTGGCGCCCTAATGGGCCCCGGTTGCCTGTGTGCCGCAATTGGGGGTGGAAGGCTTAGAAAAGGAGTGGTAGGCAACTGGAGAAGAGGAGCAGACAGTATAAGGAAAGCCATCTGTTGGCACAATGCAGACCAAGGACAGCGTGGATGTCGTACAGGAAGTGTTACATCAACAATCGGGGAGCTGCCCACTGGATGGGTAGCCTTGGGCAACTGACCTCCCTGGGCCTCCTCTTCCTTAAAGGCAAGGTTGGTGGTCCCTTAACAGCATTAAAATGATCACCCCTCGACACCAACAGCTCATTCATCAGCCAGTCCGGGAGAGGCTGCTGAGAGGAGGAGAACGGATATTTAAGGTGTCAGAGGTGTGAGACGTGGGAAGACAGGGCGTGGGAGCCATCGTGTGGAAACAACCTGCCAAGCCAAAGTGGCCTCTCGGCTGCTCCACCGCAGAGCGCAGGAAGTGTTATTTTAGAAGCACCTTTAGGACTTACTCTAGGGAGCCTGGGGAAGGCCTCTTCTCGTGAGTAGGAGTTGCAGCATATTCCAGAGTAAAAACGTAACGAAATAGTGAACATACACATAACTAGTATGTTTACACTTATTAAATACTTTCCAGAGAAAGATGTTCTTAAGATTATGAAGCGAGAGGAAAAGCAAGAAACAGGATAAAGGTACGTAAAGTGCTTGGCCCACAGCCTGGCCGGTAGTAGGGACTCACCACCGTCGTCAACAAATGCAAGGTCTCAAGGAGACCTTCCCTTTCAACCACGACATAGCCACCTTCACATTCTCACTTGTGGCGTCTCCCATTCACCCAATCTCCTTCACTTTGTGCCTCCTCACTCCCATGGCTGAACACTTCCAGCAGAAGACATTAATGGGATTGACAGCTCGCCTCAGCTATCTAACCCCAACCCTGGGCCCTGAGCCTGGCTATTCAGTTGAGGATATGTTAGAGATAAGCAGGGAAGTTCCCCCCTTCTCACCTTCCATCAGCAGTAGTCTCTCTCTCTTTTTTAATTATTTACTGATTAAGGTTTTACATATGTATCTTTATCCCCCATTGCCCCCCTAATGCCCCGCTCATACCCTCACCCCCCCCTAGTGCCTGCATCCATTGGTTAGGCTTATATGCATGCATACAAGTCCTTTGGTTGATCTCTCTCCCTTACCCCCACCCGCCCCCTGCCTTCCCTCTGAGGTTTGACAGTCTGATCGATGCTTCTCTGTCTTTGGATCTGTTTTTGTTCATCAGTTTATGTCAGGGGTCCTCAAACTTTTTAAACAGGGAGCCAGTTCACTGTCCCTCAGACCGTTGGAGGGCCGGACTATAGTTTAAAAAAAAAACTATGAACGAATTCCTATGCGCACTGCGGGCCCGGGACGAGTCGGCTGCTAAGCAGGACAGGCAGTGGCACCCAGCGGGCCAGATAAATGTCCTCGGCAGGCCGCATGTGGCCCGCGGGCTGTAGTTTGAGGACGCCTGGTTTATGTTGTTCATTATATTCCACAAATGAGTGAGATCATGTGATATTTATCTTTCTCTGACTGACTGACTTCGCTTAGCATAATGCTCTCCAGGTCCATCCATGCTATTGCAAATGGTCAGAGTTCCTTCCTTTTTACAGCAGCGTAGTATGCCATTGGGTAGATGTACCACAGCTTTAGCAGTACTCTCTTTTGAGTGAAGTTTTATTTTGTTTTACTGGTGGAGGGGAGGAAAGGAGGTGAAGGGCAGAAGAGAGAAAGGAAACAAAGAAGATAAAATTCAGGAGTTATTTCAGGTCTGGGTTTGTCTCAGAGCTGATATTTGAAGCTATAATTTTTTAGTCCAGCTGGCATGGCTCAGGGGTTGAGTGTCGACCTATAAACCAGGAGGTCACAGTTCAATTCCCTGTCAGGGCATGGCTTCCAGACTCTATCCCCAGTAGGGGGCGTGCAGGAGGCAGCCTGTCAATGATTCTCTCTCATCATTGATGTTTCTATCTCTCTCTCCCTCTCCCTTCCTCTCTGAAATAAAAAATATATTTTAAAAAAATAACGCTATAATTTTTTAGAAATATAAAGACTTTTCCTAAAGACATAAACAACTGTGATTGGGGCTTGGAATCACAGGTCACTTGGATTAGCTTCAAAGAATCTGAGTTGATAGCTGAGGAAATGAATGGCGGGGAGCCATGGATGTTCTAACACCTACCTGTAAAATCTTCAAAGACGGCTTCTTGTTGGGTGACAGACCAACTCTAGGTCATTATACCAGTTTAGCCAGCAGAGGTCTCTCTTTTACTAATCCTCAATTTAAAAAAAAACAAAAAAAACCACAAGCCCAGCCAGCATGGCTCAGTGGTTGAGTGTTGACCTATGAACCAGGAGGTCACGGTTTGATTCTGTCAGGGCATATGCCTGAAACTCCATCCCAGGTGTTTCTATCTCTCTCCCCCTCGCTTCCTCTCTGAACTCAATAAAAATATGTATTTAAAAATAAATAATTAAATAGTAATTATTTTTTAAAGTCCCTGTGGGTTCCTTTTTATTATCTCTTTCTGACATCTCTTTCCAAAACCAAGTAAGCAGTTAATCCTTTGGCCAAAGTATCAGTAAACACTGAATCCAGTTGCTCAGTAAAATGAAGATTAAAATGCTGAGCTATTTTTGAAGAAAAGGATTCAGTATTCACCCCTAAGCTGTTCACATGCTTAGAAGATGCACACCAATTGTACTGGCAAAGGACAAAACATGGGCGAGCTCCTAAATGACAAGCAATGGCCTCATTATGGCAATGAAAATAGAATGCAAGTTACACAAGGGCAGGGTGGAGCAGAAGGGGTGAGAATGGCTTGTTCAGCCCACCAGTTCAGCAGACTGACACCCAGCCATGGTGCTTGCGTGGGCCCTCCTTCAATACCTGAAATGTATCAGCTGTGACCAGTATCTGTTCTGATGGTCCAAGGACTTCATGTCCCCCTCACTGAAAAACCATATACCCAGAGCTTTAAAACATTTTTATATTGTGTATGTTTGGGAAGAATAAAGGTGCAAGCCAGTACTGAGGGTTTTGACTAGAATAAGATGCAATGAGGAAATAAGCATGTTTAATTGAAGCTGCTCAAGTCACTCTTTTCAGTTATCCGATGGCTTCCCGCTGCTCTTGAAGTCAAGTCCAAAATTCCTAAAGTGGCTTAAAGAGCCCATCACCATCCGGGCTTTCCCAACACTCCATTCATATCACCCGTGCCTGCTGCCTTTGGTTCATGGCATCCCAGCCATAAGCCCCTTCTTTCACTTCCTCAAAGTCCTTCCCTGACTTGGAGCCTTGGACGGTGCTCTGCTTGGATCACTCTTCTTCCCCTCCTGCCTTCCTCTGGTTAACTCCTGCTCAGCCTCCATGTCTCAGCTCAAAGGTCATCGCCTTAGGAGGGACTTGCCCATCACTAGATGAGGCCCCCTGTTCCAAACTCTTATAGCATCCACTACGGGGCAACCACTACCACACAGGGGACTTTCAGGAAACTGCAGAAGGCACTGCGCGCGGGGTGGATTTTTAAAGACTTGTTTCTTTTGGATAAACATGCTGGCCTGGGGAGAGTTTGGATTCCAGCCCGGGCTGGCGCCCTCCGCTGGACACCTTTGTAGGAGCTCAGAGCAGAAGCTCTGAGGTCCCTTCACAGCACTTATCCTTCAGAACCCTCACCGAAATCCCACTCAATAACTATGGCTGTGATCCCCTGTCCATCTCCTCCAACAGCCAGAGCTCCGTGAGGGCAGGGCTCCTGTTTGTCATGTTGAAGACAGAGAGCCTGGCCCGTAGCAGGGACTCCATGAGTCTTCATGCAAAAGTGAAGCAGTGCTAAGTCCGACTCAGCAACCATGAAGTTATACTTTCACATGCTTTTTTTCCTAGGGAGATCATAAAAGTTCACTCTTCAGCCGGCACTATTGTACTGTCATCTTCCTCCGACTCCTGTGAGTACGTAATTTGCGGCCAAAAATCAGTAATCTAGCTTCCCTGGGAAAAACAAAAACCTGATCCATAGGGATCGACTGCGAGATCTTGACTAGGAAACAAATTACAGGATTGGAAGCCAAAAGGAACCTATAAATCATCTTGCTTAACTTCCTCACTTTACAGGAAATCAAGGATTAGAATTTTCTCATTTGCAAAATGAAAGTGGATGCAGTGATCTCCCATTCTCGGTATTCTGAGATTCTAAGGTTTGCCCAGGCCCGGCCCACGGAGAGTGACAGCTCCAGACTGGCCTGCTAACTTGAAATTTAAAACAATCTCCCCAGCACTATGCCCTAAGTAACTAAACTACGGGCAGGGAGTTGAGCCGTTGAATTCCAGGCAGAATCCTGGTGTGCCAAATGCCAAAGATCAAGGAATGTGAGGTTTGGGATAATGTTACCACCAGGATCCCATGTGGCAAAAAGATGGAATAGGCTCAATTTTCCATGGTTTGTTAAGATAGCCCTGAGTTAATGGAATGATATTTATGCCTTAATTTATGTGCCCTGGAAGCAAAACCATATACCCAAACACACAACTCTCCTCATAATTCATGTAGGGATTTAATGATATCTAAAACTAAGCAGACAGAAAAATTTAGTTTAGGAAGGGAAATTAATTATGAAAATGCTTTGTTCTGTGCTAATATCTGAGAAGAGAGACTGCAAAGAGAAACTTGGTCTCCATTCAAGAATTTTAAGGATAATTATTTTTAAATTTGAAATATCTTTATGGCTTTTTCCTGTTAAAATCCATTATTAAGATATATAACCAATACGTAAATAAACAAAATGAAAGTCTCTTCATAATTCTACTCTCAGGAATCGAAGCATACACACGTGAATTTTAAATTTTTAAAAATTTTTTTACAAAAAATGGGGTCATACCATAAATATTGTTCTACACCTGGTTTAATATTATGGACAACTTTTCATATTAATATAAATAAAGCTACCTGGATGTTTAATGGTTGCAACCACATAATCAATCCTTTAATCCTATATCTAAGGGGATGTTGTTTGGTTATTTATTTTGTTTCTTTTTAAAGTTTAATATGTAACTTGACAATGATCATGCTGGTAAATAGATCTTTAGTCACATATCTGACCATTTCCCAAAAGTAAATTTGTAGAAAGGAACTACTGAAACAAAGTGTAAACCCACAGTACACAATATAGAAGGCATTATGTATGTGTGGATCTAACCTAACACATTTACTCCATCATATACTCTGACGTTCCATATTAATCGTATAATAAATTCTGCTTGAAGCTTTAAGAGAAGAGAGAACTTGAAGGAAAAACCAGAATCAACTGATGATTTCAGAGATTCAGATTATTGGCTAAGATACAGGCATTAAAAACATGAATGGACGAATGTGTCGAGAAAGGTCACTGTACTTGCTTTAAGAAGCTGATTCGGGGGATTTCTAAGGGAAAGTAAGGCGATGCCAGTAAGCCAAAGATTACACGGTTTGAATGAGAGAGATTTTACCCTGGGCTTGAAAGGTGGTCATGGCTTCCACACACGCAAACTCCTTGCTTCTCTGGTCAATGGAGCTGGGGAAAACGCAGCCTTGGATAGAAGGGAGGGAAGCCGAAGTTAAACTATCAAGGAAGGATAAAAGTCACCTTTGCATCTGAGTGGCACTCATTGTAACTCTTTACTTAAAGTTATGTATTCTCTAAATAATTTAGGTCCCAACAGTCTCAAACTATAAATGTTTTCACATTTTAGAAACCTTTTGTATTTCCTTTTCTGAAAACCATGTTCATAGCCTTTGCTTGTTTTTCTATTGGTTTGTTTGCTTTTTCTCATTTATTTATAGACACTATTTATCAGGGAAATTAGCCTTTTGATGTATGGATTGCAAACATCTTCCATTGTCTGTGTATGGGGTGTGTTACTGATTACTACCACAAACAAATCCATACCAGGTTCTTTCTAAGATAATTAGAGATAACCCTAAACTCAACACATGCCTTTTTTTTTTTAAGCTTTTCAAAATATTGTGGTGAAATATGACACAAAATGTACCATTTTGACCATTTTTTGCAATACATTAATTCTGTTCATTAAATGCCACCAAAAAATCGTTTATTCTTTTTAAGGGTAATAAGAGCAGTGTTTAAAAATGAGAAAACGTATTTACAAGGTTAATATACTGCTGGTTGTGTGGTTAACTGAGAATCCAAAATAATAACAGGACATCCATTAATTGTATTGTTTATGAACATATAATGGCTATTTATTAAATGTATACCAGGTACTACGCTAAGTACTGCACATACATCATCTTACTGAATAGTTTAATAACCCAATGAGAGAACTGTAAACAGCCTCATTACATAGCCACAGAAACAGAAACTTTAAAAGTTGGAGTAACTTGCAACAAGTTTCACAGGCAATAGGTCAGGTAACTGGGACTCAAACCCAAGCAGACTCTCCCAGAGCCTGAAGTCAAACCACTGCACCAGTGTCTGTCTCCCAGAGGATGGGACCAGAACACTGTGTAAAATTCATTTAGCTAGAACATGGATGACCTTTAAAATATTTTAGCGGTTTCATTCCCTTACTTACTACTGTAGTTAATTACACATAACATAAAATTTACCACTTTCAATATTTTTAGCCCTAACTGGTTTGGCTCAGTGGATAAGAGTGTCGGCCTGCGGACTGAAGGGTCCCAGGTTCGATTCTGGTCAAGGGCATGTACCTTGGTTGCCAGCACATCCCCAGGGGGGGCGTGTGCAGGAGGCAGCTGATAGATGTTTCTAACTCTCTATTCCTCTCCCTTCTCTCTGTAAAAAAATCAATAAAATACATTTTAAAAATATATATTTTTAACTATACAGCTCAGTGGCACTAAGTATACTCACACAACCCCCATCTCGTTTTTTTTCACTCTACTATGGCAGGTTTTGTCATGCAAAACATTTTTATTTTTATATCATCAAATTATCAATATTACATTTTATGAATTTTATGTTTTGTGTCATACTTAGACCTTCCCCACTCTGAGATTATATGTTTTTTTAATCCTATGAGGTTTCTTCTGGTATGTACATGGCTTCATTTTTTTTAATTTTAATTTTTTTTTTGTTATTGTTAATCCTCACTCAAGGATATTTTTTCCATTGATTTTTAGGGAGAGAGGACGAGAGACAGAGAGAAACATTGATGTGAGAGAAACACATCAATTGGTTGCCTCCTGCACAAGCCCTGACCAGGGCCCCGGCCAGGGAGGAGCCTGCCCTTGACCAGAATTGTACCTGGGACCCTTTAGTCCACAGGGTGATGCTCTATTCACTGAGCAAAACCAGCTAGGGCTTAATTTTAATTTTTTTACACTTCACTTAAATCCTTCAGGAATTTATCCTGGTATAAAGTGTGAGATAAAGAATCTCACTTTATTTTTTAATGCCAGTAGGGACTATGATATATTTGCAGCTAGACAAATTCATTGTAAATTCATATGGGGAAGCAAGGCCAGCAAAAGAAGCCAGGAAATTTCTGAAAAGGGTCTAGTTGGGGTGTGGAGGATTGGTGCTACCAGAAATTAAAACATATTCTAAATTTACAGTAATCAAAATAATTTGGCTCTGAGTGCTGAAACTGAGAGAATGGAACAAAATAGGATGACTAGATCTTATCAGAATTTAGTGTAAAGGTATAAATTTAATCGAAAAGGTATTAATTTACTGCCATCTTTATCATGTTGAGTATTCCTATCCAAAAATATGACTCACCTTTTCATTTGTTAAAGTCTTCTCTTACTGCCATCCTGTCTGCTGAACAGTGGTAGTGAAAAATTACTTGTGGAAGTTTTGTTTGGGGTCTACATTTTTTCCAGAGTCATTCCTAACATATTGGACTTCTCAGTTTCTCTCTTTACAAAATGTGGAAAGCTGTGATCAAATCTGACTTAATTAGACATATCTATACCATATTTCCATGGTCTGGGCTCAAACCCAATACTGTGTTAAAGATTAAATGGTAGGTGTTAGGTGTTGGTAACATTCTTTTTAAAGGTTCCAATGGCTGAGTTTAAGCCTTGATTTAACTTGGGAAGTTAGGATGGCAGCTGGAAGTTACCACCTACTTGGTATTACCAGCCACCAAACTCAAAAGATGGGGGCTTCGTGTTGGTCTAGAACAGCAATGTCCAACAAATATAATGCTAGTCACATCTGTAAATTAAAATCGTCTAGTAACCACCCTAAAAAATAGTAAAAAGAAAGATGAAATTAAATATTTTTTATTTAACCTAGTAATTCAAAAGTTTGATCATTTCAACATATAATCAATATAAAAATTATTGTCCGGCTGGTGTGGCACAATGGTTGAGGGCCCACCTATGAACTAGGAGGTCAAGGTTCGATTTCCAGTCTGGGCACATGCATGGGTTTCGGGCTTGATCCCCAGGGTGGGGGCATGTAGGCAGCAGCTGATCAATGATTCCTTCTCACTACTGATGTTTCTATCTCTCTCCCTCTCCCTTCCTCTCTGAAATCAATATTTTAAAAAAATTATTACTGAGATATTTAACATGTTTTTCATACTAATTCTGGAAACCTGGTGTATATTTCACACTTACAGCACATCTCAGTTTGGACTAACTACATTCAAGTGCTCAATAGCCACATATGGCTTCTGGCTACCATATTGGACAACTCGACTCTAGAAAATGGTCATGAACAAGGAAAACTGCTTAATTTAGTAGAAACCCAGAAACTCCAATGTTGGAAATATAGTATCTCAAGGGTCTGGAATAGACTTTAAAAATCACAAATCTTAACATTCATTTGATAGTCGAATCTTTTCTACAATGTCCCTAATTGAGGAGTCACTCAGACTAGTGCTTGACTCACACTTCCAGGGATGATGAATTCACTGAGGCCAGCCAGTCTATTGGGGGGCAATCTTAGCTTAAAAATTCCTTGCCAATGGCACAGGCAGGTTGGCATATGGTGGTCTGAGCAGCTTAGTTGGGTTGGGCCTACCTTAAGGGGTTGATTAATTGGGCTAGGAAGTATTGGGGGAATTAAGAACTACAAAATAGATGGGGTGGTTTGAATAGGAACTGTTAGACTAAAGGCTGGGCTGAAATTCTGGTTCAAATTGTCAACTACACTGTAACTAGAGTAAAGGATAAAATTCCCTCTCCCCGCCCCCAAACACACACACACACACACACACACACACACACACACATAAAACACTCATGCTTATATACCAACTTCACTAATCTGGAGATAAACTGATTTGGAGAATAATTTAAATTGTGATAAACTTTAAAACTTTTCACCATAAAGTAAAACATAGTTGGTTTATAATTAATGAAGAATATCATATGTAGTAGACCTGTTTTACAAATAACATTATCCTAAAGAATTAACTTTCAGATCCAGTAGTCAAAGCACTTTCAAAATCATCCCTTCTCTGGGTTTTAGTCTTCTCCTTCCATAAAAATACTCTGGAAATAAGAGACAGACAACTTTCTTTTAAAAATTCAGTAAAAATGACACCGACTGCCGGACTTATGTGATCCCTGACTTGGCGGCTCCTGAAATAATACTTTCCCCCTGTATTTGCATTTCTTCTATTTTTCTTTTCTTTCTTTTTCCCCTTGGTAGTGAGGTGGTCTTTTCCGGGCCACCTTCGCCCTCCCGCCTTCCCTAATTCTACCTTTCCAGGGCAGGGGAAGGTGCATCCTCGCCAGAGATCCTGCCGGCGCCTCCCTAGTACCTCTGGCCCGCGGCCAGCGAAACGGCGCACCCTGGACATCCATTAACGTTTATACTACATCTCTGGCCCCGCCGAAGCGTCTCCCGGTTGTTGACCGCGGCCCCACGCACCCCACCCGTCTGTACACTGTCAACCGCACTTTGGGGGAAATTTTTGGAACAGAAGCTCCACCTATCCGCTTCCTTCCCGCCTCCACAAAACCAGCTAAACACCTCACCTGGGGCCGCAGAAGCGGTTTTGGCACACGATCTGGAGACCTGTATTTTTCACAAGAAAACAAGCATCCCAGAAAAAAAAAAAAAATTCAAACTGCACTCAGTGGCCAATGGGGAAGAAGCGGGCGGTGGGCGGAGGAAGCGCGAGGCGGGCGGGGCGCGCGGGGGCTGGTACCGCAGGGGAGGCGTAAAAACACGGCGGGCGCCCGGTTTGGGGTTGGGTTTTTTTTGTGTTGTTTTTTTTTTTTTTCTTCCAAAACCAGCTCGAGCGCGAGACTCCGCCTGTAGCTGCAGCCTCTCGGATCCACCTTAAATCTTCAGTGGACTCCGCGCAGGGGTCAGTGGGCGCAGCCAATGCCAATCAAGTTTACAACCACCAGCACGGGAGGGGGAAAAAAAAGAGGAAAAAAACAATCTTCAAGTTCTCCAGTCCACACACAGTCACACCGACGCACACACATACACACACACACAAGCACACACACAAGCACACAAAAGGAAGGAGGGGGTGGGGGTACAGGCGCGCGCGCGCGCGAGCGCGCGGGAGAGGAAATGTTTGCAAAAAGCTGGCTGGAGGATCGGTGCCCGTGGCCCGAGCGCTCGGGGAATGCGCGCGGGAAGCGCGGCCCGGCCCGAGCGCCATGATGGTGGCCGCGGTTTGGAGCCCATTTTCTTGCGGGGGAGCTGCAGTGATGCAATCCCCCGGACCGGACTCGGCTGCGCGCCTTCTCCCTGCTTTTCCTTCACGTTCCTTTCGAGGCGCCTCGACGTTTCGCGCCCAACACGCAGAGTTCTTTTTGTATCTTTTACTTTCCGATTTCTCCCTACGATGTGTCCCCCCCACGCGAGACGAAGCTGGTACGCGGGTGGGGGACACACACAGACGAGTTTACATGTAAATATACACTTTCGGTTCTGCGGGCTCTGAGGCTGACACCCCCCCCCCCCCCACGAGAGCCCAGTTGTTGACCAGGTCCCCGAGTTCTGCCCCCGCCCCGGGTGGTGGTTCTAGCATGATCGTGGGCACTCTTCTCCCCCACCCCCGCCTCGCTTGCAGTATTTTTACCTTCAATTTGCCCGGGAGGGAAGGGCGACTGAGCGTAGGGTGTGGCTCAGGTGAAAGAGATGGCAAATTTTAAAAAGTTAGTACTCAGAAACAGATCGGAGAGCCTAGACGAGCTTTTAAAACATCCTTTTCAATCTAAAAAAGCTTATGAAGAGCAAGTATCGACGCTAATGATGATGAAGATGAAATGGCGAAGGCAGCGTTCCAAGACTGCCAGGAAAGGTCGCTGCGCGCGGCCAGGGCGGTGGGCGCACCGTGGCCAGAAAGGCCATCGGCCCCGCTCCCTTTTTTATTTCCTCGGTCCCTTCCGTCCCCCAATCGTAACCTCTGCTAGTGCTTCCCTGCCCCAGCTCTCTTGCTAGGCAGCTGGGGATGCGACAGAGGACTTCGCCAAGCGGATGGAAGGGAGGAAGCGACCCCCGCGAGCGGCGGTGACGCTCGGCCCTCCGGTGCGCCACTACGGCCCTCCTGGCTGCCGGCGAGCCGGGAAGCCTTTCGAAAAGCGCGGGGCTGCGGGTCATTGGAGCCCAGGGTGGTGGGGCGGGGGGGGGAGCGTGCTACTGCCCTGGAGGGTACACGAACTCGGAAAAGTTCTCCCTTTCGCTCAGGTCCCCCCACCGCTCTGGAGTTAGCAGAGTATGATGGGGAGGGTCTGTTTGCCGAGCGGAATGGGGGGCTTTCGCTTCTCTCTTCGCCCAGAGGAGAGATGATGAGGGAGGCAAGTTTCTGAGAAACCGCTCAGCACCGCTGCGCAGGCGGAGACGCAGCCGCCCTTCGCGGCCTGCGGGCGCCCGGGGCGCGGGTACTGCGCGCAGGAACCCCGGCGGTGCGGGAGCGGCAAGTTGAAGACCCAGAACTAGACGTGGTCTTTTTGTCCCAAAACGTCAGCCAGCCCGACCCCGCAACTACCGCGGCGGGCGAACGCGGAACTGCGGGGCAGTTCGGGGAGACGACGGCGCAGTGGCCAGGGTAGCCGGGCAGGAGGTGGCTGGTGCTGGTGGCCCGGTCCCCTCAGAGGGACGCTCGCGGCGGGCGACGCAGTCCTGGCCTGGGGAGAGGACGCTCCGAATCGCGGGGGACGCATTTGGAGACTTGACACAGAAGTGTAATGGATCAGCACGACGACTGGGGACTGCGTTCATGTGAACCTGCCTAGCGCGGCGAGCATCCACCGCCTCCTGGCCCAGCACTCCTAAAACGCAATCTCTAAAAATTCACATTAAAGGTGCCTCTTTAGGAAAGGAAAATGGGGTACATGCAACCATTAAGATGAATTTTTTCATGTTAGAAACACTTTTTATTTTTAAAGTACCCTTTTTGGTTCAGAGAAACTTTATTTCATTATTTCCTGATTCTCCCTCCACTCCTTCCTCCCCATTTTGAATTGTTTTTCTTGCTTTCTTAGTGTCTTCCTGAAAAACACCCATACGTGTTTTGAATAGAATCACAAAAATACCTTTCAGTCTTTCATTAAAATAATACCTACTTGGAAAATGTAGCCCAGCCAGCAAAGGACCTACTTCTCCCTTCCCGCAGCTGTAGAGTCAATCCTATTTTTAACACACACACACACACACACACACAACTTCGGGTCAAAATAAGCTGAAACTATCTTGTTTAGAGCCCCCTTTGGGGGCGCAACAATGTAAATGTAACTACTTGAGGAAAACAATTTAACTCAAATTCAGATTTTTGCAATTTAACCATTCGCAGTTTCCTAGAAAAAAATAATTTACTTTTACATTTTGAAGAGAATGTAAAATTACAGGAATTATTTTAGTAAATCTGACTTTAAAATGTCTTAATTTTTTTTCTTAAGTAAAAATTATCTCTGCTGTGAATATGAGAACCTAAAACCCTCAGATTTTTGTGTTTAACCGATTTTGGGTTGTGTGATTACCAGGAAATGTGTAAGTTTAGGAACTTGTGTATGATGACCAGTTAAATTTGAAGAATGCTGGTTTTATCTAAATTAGTGTGGAATTCACACTAATTTCTAAAGGGCCTATAAATTTGAATATTTTGCACAAGGGGTGTTGATTAGACGGTCTAAACAATTGCCCTAATTCCCCACAACACTTTGCATGTGTAAATAGAGAATTTAGAGAAGCCACCAATGTTACTTTCATTTTCAATCCTGCAAATGTGTGATCAGTGTACACTTATGTAAGAATTTTTAGTTCTGACACATTCATATCCTAGAAGACATAAATATTTGAACTAATGGAAAATTTAACAATCTTATTTATATGAAAATATGGCTTTTCCATTTTTTACTTGTAAAGTTTTGTCCACCCTTGTAGAACCTAAGTGGAAAATAGCTGCTACTACATTCGGACCCACATAAACATATGAGTTGTGGGCCTGGATTGTCTAGATATTTTCCACTTCCTACTATATTTGTGTAAATATGACTAGAATGCCAGGTTGACTACCTCAAGCTTAGTAAAACACAATATACACAGTTCAACTCAATGAATAGCTATGGAAGCTTTCTTTATTGATTGTTTGATATGTAACAATAATTGGCATCTTTTCACACATTACAAAAAATTATACTTGGCTCAGTATGCAACCTTTTAAGCACAGCCATATTATTTAACAGAAGGGGGAAAAATCTATTCTACCCAATACAGCATTTACAAATGCACAAAACATGCCACTTTGGCTTGTATACTGTCTAGATTAAAAAAAAAAATCTTTTTTAACATAAATAAGTTAGTATAATTTTTCAGTGTCTTTACAGAGTTATGTACACAGGTACACTTCAAATGGTTTTGTTTCATACACATACACAGGAAATGAAAAATACTGTTTAAAGATGTAGTATCCATTTCACTTTTACTAGACGGGCTTTTTGTATACACACTTACCTCTTAAAACACTACTTTCCTTTGGGCAAATTAGCAAATAGAATAAGAAACTTTAAATTTAAAATTATTTCATTATTTTTCATGTGAAATTACTTACAGATCTTTTAAAAATATCCAAGGATTTAGAATTATTTGACTGTGTCTACACAGCCCAAAGTGAAAAGAAAATTCAGAAATTTTCTCAACAAATCTGATAAAATTAGATGGTTGATTCTGAGCATTCAGACTCTCCCCCTCCATTTATTTTTAATTTTTTGCCTATAATTACCTGGAGTGATTACCTAACTGCTAAATAATTAACTGGTAAATTCCAATTTTAAGGGGAGCACTGAGAAGGACAGTTTTTTGTTGTTGTTTAAAAAAAAAAAAAGCCATTTACTGCTACATAACGGAATCATCAGAGCTCCCAAATGAAAAAATAGCTTCATGTAAAAAATGAATAGCAATTATTTGTAGCCAGTGTTCAAATTTGGATGATTTTTAAAACGAAGTATCAGTTTTCACTGAAAGGGACATTACATCTTTAAAGAAAACAATTCAAACCCCTTCCTTAAACTGCTTCTCTTCATGTTAAGTCAAATAATTTTCTCCTTGCTCTAAATCGAAGGAAGCTCTTCATACCTCCCAAAGCCAATTCCCCAGCTCCACCCTCCCCTCCCTCCCCTCCCTTCCCCAAAGTTTATATGCTACATAAAAGGTAAAAACTATATACACAGGTAGTACAATGAAGCAAATAAGGAAAAACCTAATTGCATGATGCTACATCCAATGCTTTTAGAGGCAGATCACTTAAGAGTGCCTAAAATTTTAGTGTTATTGTGTTGTTCTTTTTCAGTGCTTATACAGGACATCCATTCCATGGAGTCAGCGATATGTATTTAAAATGTTTAATTCATATCTTCCTTGCTTCGCCAAGCAGTGAGGTGTCTGATAAACAAGGAAACATACTCTCAATTCTGCAAGAGAAACAGAGGGAAGAATTAGTAGAAAAGTACTAGAATAACATTACCAATAAAGTACAGGAGTTATTTGTCACTGTCTTAGTTGGGAAATACCTGATGGAAAAGAAAGTATGTACTAAAAGTTAATGACTATAGTCATCTCTATCCAATGTTTCTTCCCTTCACTGAATTTTTGCTCTCCTCTGTGTTGTGTACTTTTGTCTACAGCACTAGTTCTCAACAGTGGGCAATTTTGTCCCCCAGGAGACATTTGGCAATGTTTGGAGACATTTTTGGTTGTCACAAGGGGGGGTGCTACTGGCATCTAGTGGGAGAGACCAGGGATGCTGCCAAACATTCTACAATGCACAGGACAACCTCCCACAACAAAGACTTACTTGGCCCAAAATGTCAACAGTGCAGAGGTTGAGAAACCCTGGTCTAGAGAATCGGGGTCAAAGATGGTGAGAAAGAACAGAGAGGGGAAAATTAAGAAACTGTAACACTTAAGAGTTGCAAAATTTTCTAAATTTGAGAAATGATGGAAAATATAACTTCTAGTCTACTAAGAAAATTCTATTAACTTTTTTTTTCAAAATGTCCTAGTGTCTTAGTCATATACAGGATATACCTATGAATGCTCCTGAATAGGGCCTTACTATTATTTCTAGTATTCTCTGAAAGGGCAGTATTTACTAACAAATGCCTATGTCAGAATGGAACCAGGTCAAAATCCAGTAGGTCTGCTTTACTGTGGCTTATCTAATGAGGTAGGCCACAAGTCACAAACCAACAATAGCTGCAGGTGATGAGGATGTGTCAGAACAGTTTTTCATCCAATTTTCCCCCTTCATATACAGCTGTAATACAGAGGGTCTATAGTGTCATTTTATATAAGCTCTGAAAAATATCAGATGTATTTGAAGAAGTCATATATATGACATTATGATTTAAAAACACCACACTCTTGAATCCCACCTCAATCCCTATGGTTAACTTATTTTTTTTTTAATATATTTTATTGATTTTTTTACAGAGAGGGAGAGGGATAGAGAGTTAGAAACATCGATGAGAGAGAAACATCCATCAGCTGCCTCCTGCACACTCCCTACTGGGTACATGCCCTTGACCGGAATCGAACCTGGGACCCTTGAGTCTGCAGGCCAATGCTCTATCCACTGAGCCAAACCGGTTGGGGCGGTTAACTTATTTTTAAATTTTTATAAATGAGGATTTTAAAAGTTAGTACCAACATCTATTAAGATCTCTTTATATGCTAGGCTATGAGCATGTATGGGGGGGATGGAAGAGAAGAGGTCACAGTCTTGTCTGTAAGAAGTATACAAACTATTAATATCTATATTTTGATCATTATGAATAGCTAATCTATGTAAAGTTGGGGGAGGTGAGCTACTCAAATTATTTATGTTGATCAATTTTAGTAGATGGAAAAATCTCCACTTCCCTTGTTTGGGGGTAGACCCACCCTCGACAACCCTGATATCTACTATCTATTTCCCGTACAAATATCCAGATCACCCTGTTATAGCGTGATTAGCATACACATGCTGACGTGTTCCTGGACTGCTTACTCTGGCAGAGTTAATTTAACTTCTGCTTTGCAACTTCAGTGTTACCAGAACTTCTGTAGGAACCTTCGGTGTTGCTGGTGTTTGAGCTTTCTATTTTGGTTTTTAAAAATATGCAGCTTCCTTCTCTGACCTCAAACTTATCAGAAAACAGGGAAAGTGACAGTTTATATAAATGATATAAACACACCTCTCTTTCTGCATTTCGGTTTGATCAACCAAATATGAGCCATTTGTACCTAACATTTCCCTCAAAATTTAAATTTAATCTTTTTTTTTTGGGGGGGGGCATTTTTCCATGTATGGCCCAGAATATGTTATTCACAGAACTTGAACCTCTAGAAAATGAATTCTCCTGAAGTGGGTCTGAGGCATACACCCCTTGGTCTTGGTCAGATGAGGAAAGAACCTATTGTTCCCAGCATGTTTTGGTGGGACTCACAGGGAACTTGGGTTGCTACCCACAAGGCCCTGATTACAAGGACTTCTCTGGGACGCTTGTTCTAGTCATTTCGTGTTCCAAGGGAAAATGACCCGAGGACATGGAAACTGAGAAGAAATACAGTATCCCCACAGTGATGCCCCAGCCTTCGCCATTCCTGCTTTTTGGACTTAACAAAATATAAACAAAAGAAAAACCCACAAGCTAAATCTGCCGGCAATCACTGAGATCAGGTTATCTGGGGGTTTGGAAGCTCAAAGAGTTCGTGCAGGCCGATTTGGGCGTCAGTTACTTGCTCCTAGTCTTTAACCCACCCGAGCAATTTACGTTTGACGTTTTCTGAGGCCCGGCTTCTTGGGCGTCTGCTCCACGGAGCCCGCGTTCGGGGAACCGTCTGAAACATTTTCATCTGTTCTGTTGGTTCTTTTGTTTTGAGAAGAGGCATCTAGGGACAAAGAGGGGATTAAAAGAAAAAGAAAAAAAAAAAGAGAGAACACACACAATCTTTATTAGAAAAAACAATGGCTGGCAGAAGTTGGCTCAATAGTCGGGGAATGAAAAACCCACCACTTCCACCCACCCCCCATTCCTGCACCCGTCATACCCAGGAGCCTTTCAGGGCACAAACTGAGGTTGTTTTCACAGAACAGACAGTGCTTGCTACGCCCCAAACGCTCTCTCCCAAGTGCAGAGGGAGGCCGCTGATAAACACCCCAGCGTTGTCACCTACCCACCGCCGGCTGGACGGGAGGACCTGCGATGCTTTCGGTTAGTAAAATTATCAGATAATACAATCTCAGGCGCCTGACTCACAAATCATAAACACAGACAAGCAGTCAGACAGCACGCGCAGCCCAAGATGACGAAAGTTCCCTCCCAAGAAGCTACACCAGAGTAGGCTGAAAAGAAAGGGGATGGGTTAAGCCCCGAAAGCAGGCAAGGCGGTGCCCCAGACAGACAGACAGACAGAGACATTTTATGGCTTGGGGAGGGTCCTTACCATCTGCTGCAGGTCGCTTCCTCATCCCGGCGCACGGCTCCGCCAAGCCCGGCTGGCTGTCCGACGCATCAGTCTTTTGCTCCACCAAGTGTGTGTCCTCCGAGTTTGCCTGGGACCCGACGAGAGGCACCGCCGGGCGGCTCCCGCTGACATCCTGGCTCTCCTGCGCTGGCACCTTACAGGCGCCTTTGGGTGGCCGTGGGGCTCGGTAGTAGAACTCGGGCAAGCTGCCCTTTTCTACCTCCTGCCACTCATATCTGCCCTCCAGGGGCTTGTGATTCTTAAAATCAAAATTCCACTTGCGCTGGCTCGCCTCTTCCATGTCTCGGCAGTGCTTCTCCAAGTCCCGGGTTAACTCTTCGTGATCTACGGGGCCGAAGAGGTTCCTGCAGGCGGAGGGCTTGGGGTACTCGGCCTGTCGGGCGTCCATCCGCTCCAGGCTCGGGCTCCCGTTAGACACTCTCACGGTTGACATCTTCCTCCCAGGTCTTTACGACCGCCTCTCGCGCGCGCGCTCTCGGAAAACAAAACCGAACAAAACAAAACGCCCCGACCCAGCCCGAACTGCTCTTATAAGCCCTGCGACTGCCCCGGGAGCCAAGAGAAACAAACCCCAACAAGTAACTGGCGAACGTCAGGAGCGCGCTGGGTCTAGGGAGGGGTGAGGGGGAAGCCCCGGCCAGGCAGCCCAAAGTCTCCGCCGATCAAGTGTACGGGCGAGCGGGAGGGCGGGGAGGGGAGGGGAGAGGCGAGAGGCGGGGGCGGCAGAGCCCGTCCGAGTCCAGGCTGGTGCAAGCCCGCGGGTCCCGCGAACCGAGCGGCTCTCCAAACCTTGCCGGCGTCAGAGTCGCAGAGGGATGAGAAACAGGGGAAGGGGAGAAGAACACCCCGAAAAGACGAGCCCCCTTTTCTTAGTTGCCCAATATGGCGGTGGAAGGGAGGCTGACGAAGAAGAAAATGATTGACACCGCAAGTCTATTTAAACAGAGGAGGAGATCCATTGGTTGCGGCGCCGGGAGCCGCCCCGCCGAGGCTGGCGAGCGCGGCCTTAAGGTGGCCCCGGAGCGATCCCGCCGCCTCCCCGCCTCCCCGAGCGCGCCGACTCCGAAAGCGCCGCCCGGAGATTGGCTGGTCCCGTGATTGCTGGAGGTGTACTGCTGCCAGCAAACCTGCTCCGGCTGGCCTCGGAGAAATGAAAAAAAAAAGAGACAAACAAACTAACCAAACGGCTGGGAAGGTGGGGAGGGGCCGGGGCGGCGCGGCCTTGCGCTGCGCTGACGGGCGCGCAGCCGTCCCGCCCGGAGCCCGGGTCTCCCGCTCCTCTGCGGGGAAGCGAAGGGCTGGACCAGATGATCCCAAAGGCTGCTGGCTGCTCTTTGTGCGCCTCGGCGGCGATCTTGTTTTCCCCGCACTGCGGGCAGCTAGGGGGGAGGCAGACGTTGGGGGCTCTGCCCGCGGCTGGGCTTTACCTGCTGCCCCAACTTCTAGCACTGCGGGAGAGGCGGGCAAATACTAGGCTTGAGGATCTGGGAGCCTTAGCTGTGGGTGAGCAGTGGTTAGCTCACCCTTAACCTGTAAGTCTCAGCTATTCTCGGGGAGACAGGGGGCTTAGGGAAGAAGCCAAGGCGAACGTCTTTCTACAAAGCAGCCTGGAGTAGGCGTGACATTTATAATAGTGTATATTCTGAACACAAGCTCTCAATAAGATTTCAAGATCTAAAACCCAAACTGGTCTCCTGAGTCCCTCATGAACTTTGTAGCTGTCTCAAACACCTTTAGTGTTCAAAAGCGAGGTTACACCCCTGGCCCAGGTTCTTGCCTCCCAAACACGACTAAAGCGATGGACGTGGGCTGCGTGTAGGAACTCGTCTCTTTGTATTTTTCAGTTCTTTCCCCGGTTGTAGTAGTTTCCTCTACCTGAGTCCCGCCGCCAACTACAACAGCCCCTTCCTTCTCCCACCTTTCTCTCCAGATGCACTTCTCCCACCCAGAACAACAGGCAGGTGCCAAGTGAATGCTTTTGGACTTTTCATAATCTGGAAGTCCAGATTATGCAGTGATTTCTAAAACCACCACAACCATGTCTTTATAACGGATATTGTTCATGCATTTCTCCGCTCCCTTTGGCAACCTGAAATTTCCCTGTCAGTGTGGTCTTGAGCAGGGAGGTAGAAGGTAAAACAGCAGGGCACAGCTGTGACATCTCGGATCTCACTGGGTCTTCAACTGCCACCCCAACCCCCATACATATAATCTTGGTTTGAGCCCAAATTAATATATTTTACTGGAAACTAATCTCCTTCAATTCTAATAGTCCACAGCAGCAATGTTTTCTTATGCATCTATGCTACAGGTGAGTTTGATTTTTAACTTTTCTTAACCACATTATTGTTTGTTGACTCTGTGCCTGCTTCACCTCATACACACCATAGTGTTAGAGCTCAGAGAGACCTTCGCAGCCCTGTGGTTCACCCCCATCTTTTTACCACTGAGAAGAATGACACTCGGAGGATTCCTGTCCAGGGACACATGTCCAGTGGGCAGCAGAGACAGGATTAGACAGAGGTCTCCTCTCTCAAGCTGGCTCATTTTGTTTCTTTCCTACCTGCTGGCCCCAACTGGTTCAGTGTTTTTGTGCTTGTCTGTGCTGTAATCTGCAGGTCCTTCTCTCTTACAAATAATTCACATGGCTCCTTCACATGCCAGGGGATGCCTGCGGATGTTTCCTTGATGTGGCCTGTGGTCACTGCTATTTAAATGTAGCTGTCACTGGCCTTTGGTATCACTATCCACTAGTTCAACTAAAATGCTGATTCCCAAAGGAAAGGGGTGATACCCTACTCAGGGAGCAGTGAGGGAGGCAGTGCCCAATACTTGCTTCAAGTCAAGACTTCTTTCCAGACAGAAAATATTTCACCTGGGATCAAAGTCGGTGGCCTCATCTTCATTTGTCTACATTTAATGGCCCCAGTTTTATTAGACTGGAGAAGAGGAAGAGAGGGACAGCCCAGTTCGGGTAGGCCTCAGTGCCATAACATATACCCCATCCCTGAAATTAGATCATTGTGGTCGAAATTTTAAAATAATTGCTAGACTACCCAAGAATTAATTCTACATGATATATCAGCATACATTCACATGCATTAATACACAAACTACCACAAATATGTAAATGGAGAGGATTACCCCTTGCCACAGAGTTTCATTTTATTTTTGGACTCAATATCCTACATAAAAGTAGAAAAGTAATACTTCTATCCTCTATATATAATGAACCTTTCTTCAGTTAATATGTAGGAGCACCATGTTGTTGTTTTGTTAATCTTGAGGAGTAAACGAGCCACCATCACACAACCTTAAGATGTCTGGCTGGCAGCAGAAAAACTGTGCCTACATCGACCTTGCTACGAGCTAACGTGTTCTGTTTACAGTCAAGGCACCGGAAATCGGAACAGCAAATAAAGAGAAGGCCGGCGTCTAGCAGCAACAAAGCGTGAGAAAAAAAAAAAAATACTATGGATCCAGGAGAGAGGGAAGGCAGAGATCAGGAGCGCCATCCTCCTGCGAAAGTAGGCGGCTGCAAAAGTGAGGCGGACAAGGATTTCAGATAAACAGCGTCAAGGCGGAGCCTTGGGAGAAGACAGAAAGTTTCCCTCGGCACGGTTCTACAATGGGCTTTGCTTCCCCAAGACCCAAAATCTGGTCGTGGGTGATGTGTGTTTTTTTTTTTTTGGTCATTTTCACTCCTGGTATTTTCCTAGTTACACCTGAGAAGTAACACGTAAGCCACTCAAGATTTCTGGGTGCTTCACAGGCTGAGGAGACAACTTAAGAGAAACACCTGCGTGGTAGACCGTGTCCAAATGGGGAAGTAAAGCAGGCTGTGGGGTTAGCGGGCGGTGCAGCCCCTAATGTGTCCGCAAGGTCTGCATTGCCTTGCTCGGTTGCCCCTCCCACCACAAAGACACGATTTGTTCTTTCTCAAGGATGTTTATAATGAGGCAGCTTTCACTCAATTTCACAGTTCTCCTAAGCCAACATATTTTTAGAATTTGGAAAGTTCAGTCATCTGTTCCTGACACTTTTCATTCAATTTAACAAATATTTATTGAACACTTTCTATTAGTATAATTATTCTTACTTTCTTTCAACAAATGTCTATTGAGTGTCTTCCATATGCCAGGCATTATCCTAGGTTCTGGGGGTGCAGAAGTAAACAAACAGATTTAAACTAGGGTGCAGCTTACCTTCTAGCAAGGGGAGAGAGAAACACAATAAATGAGGCAAGTATGTATTATGTAAGGAGGTGATGTCTGCTATGGAGAAACAATAATCAGGGGAGAGGGAAAGAGTGTGTTGCAAGAGTCCCTGTGTGAATACAGTGATTGGGGAAGGCCTCATTGAGAAAGTGGCCTTGGAGAGAAGCCCTGAGAAATTGAGAAAGCAAGCCATGCAGATATCTGGGGAAAGAGTGTCTCAATAAAAGGAACAGCAAATGCAAAGGCTCTGAGGTGGGATCTTGTCTGATGTGTTCGAGGAACAGCAAGGAGCAAGCGGAGAGTGGTAACAGGAACATTCCGTATTATAAGACCATGTAGTCCTACGTATGGTTTCTGTCATTGACTGAGTGATATAGGAAGCCACTGGAGCATTAGGAGATCTTAAGCAGTGGAATACCATGAGCTAAAGTATTCCCCGAGGCTTTATTCTCTGCAGCATGAGGACTGAAAGGATGACTAAGTCACAATCCCTATCTTTAGGGTGTATACACTCTCGATGGGGAGGTCATTGTGTACACAAAAGCTACAGAGGTAGAAAGCAATACATAGAAGAACATGGTACAAAGATGGAGTACAAAAGAGGGAGGAAGAGGGAAGCTTCTTTTCTGGAGGGGGTGATATATGAGTCAGATACTAAAGAATGAGAAAAATGTCAAGAAGATTATAAGGGTGTATTGGTAAGGGTGGTCATTGTGGAATGGGATCAGATGGAGGCAGGCCATAGATGGCATGCTAAAAGAAAATCTGTTTATTCATAAGCAATAGGAACTCATGTTGCTTTTGGTGAAGAGAATAACATGATCCCTGTCCAAACTTGTCTGCTGAACAAAGAGCAAGCCTGGGTCCTGAGAGACCATCTCTGGGACATAGCTGAATGAAAAGCTGGGTGGACAGTTCCATTATGGTGTTAATCCAAAGGAAGATAAAGTTGGGCAGAGCCCTGGTGTGAGGCAAAAAGGTAGAAGCTTGGGCCATGAGACCGGGATGAGATGGTTTGGAACAGAGAGTAGGAGGCAGTCTGGAATGATCCCCTGAGCTACAAAGGCCTAGCTGCAGGTGCTCTGTATGTGGTGCTCACAGCCTTGATGGTGAGTAGAGATGTAAGCGTTAAGGTGCTCAAACTGTCTTGGACAGTTGGATCTTTGTGTTAAGAAGTAGCACTTGACAGCAGAGTAAAAGATGAGTCTAAGGCTGACCCAGGGAGGTAATTTTGGAGGTTGATTACAGTTGTTCAACCAAGGGATACAACAGCCTTGAGCAGTGCTGTGGAGGAAGCAGTAGAAAGCAAGGAATGAATATGGGATTGCTTAGGTAGTTATAACAGATAAGGAGAGAGATGGAGGATTGGAGGATGATTGTAAGGACTCAAGCCTGACTATTTTACAGAATAATGCCATTAATTAGAGAAGTACCACAGAGGGAAGGAGTAAGAGACTGCTAGCTGTCCACCCAAACCCATTCTCACCTTCTTGACCGGTATCAGAATTATAACTGGGCATACAGATGCCTAGCTACACTAAATTTTCCAGCTTCCTTTGCAGATAGATGTGACCTTGTGATTAAGTATTTTCCAACAGAATATAATAAGGTCTGTGTCTTCCATGCAGAAAACCTGTCACAGGATCCTGTCACTTCTGCCTCTCTTCCCCTTTCCCGTGGACTGTAAAGGGGAATGCTAGTGCAACCTCAGAAGCCACATGTTGAAGATATTAGAGCCACCCTCAACCGGGGTCCCTGAACTGATTTGAGAAAAAATAAACTATTTTGTTGAACCATTACATTTTCGGTCTATTTGTTATAGCATTTTACAGTCAATCTTAACTAATACAGAGGGTAGTTTGGGAGATAGGAAATAGGAAAAGTTAAAGAATTTGGCTTCATTAAGCCAGTATGTGCAATGAAATTAATTGGGTCCCCAAGAAAAGAATGAATAAGAGGTTATGTTCCTTAAGAGGACAACAGAGACAATGTTGAAGACATGAATGTGACACATAACATGAAGTGATGCTGTGGTTGGCGTGGCCTTCTGAGGCCCATCCATACTTACAGTGTGCCATTTATCATATGGCCAGGTCAGATGCTGAGTAGATTAGAGATTACAAAAGGAAGGGAATAAGAATGCATGTGGTGTTCTTAGTGCTTTTATATCATACTTGAGGTCTTCACTGTCCCATACTCCCTTCTCAGAGTCTGCTTCCTTTGCCTCTTCTGCCAAGAATAGCAGACTATATGCCACTCTTTCCATTCCCTTCCTGAAGTGGACAAGATGAGGAGAGAGGTGTTTATCAGACCTACACTGGGCCAACCAAATTCTCTCTGCTGAAAATTTGGAACCAGGTCTCAGAATCTTGAATTAGTAAACTGTAAATTTGAGATGAATGAGGTAAGCAGATTTGAGCCTGAAAGAGCCATTTTAAGAAAGCTATCTTCCGTCATGTGCTGGCATTGCGGATAAAGACTCTGCAGAGGGTCAGAAGAAAGGAAAGAACATGCGAGGAGGGGCAGAGAAGAGAAACCGTGGGTTTTAGAAAGACAGATAACTCAGCAACCAAAGACTGCCCAGTTTCTGGATCTTGCAGCTCAGGAGGTTTCATTCCCTGCACTTAAGTTCTATGGAACAGCCCTGTGCGTAAAAAACAATCTACCCCCTCTTTTGTTCCAAGCCATGGAGTTTCTGTTTCTGTGAGTTGAATCCAAGACATCCCTGATGAACACAATACTTTATATATTTGAAAGCACCATTTCCGGTGCCATCACTTTTAATCCCCATAAGACCTCAGTTGTGAGACAAATGCTGTTAGGAAGCCCTGGGAGAGAGAAGGCAGAGTGTTCCAAAGCCACAAAAGAGACTAGAAAAGGCACTAGGATTCATGTGCCTGCTCTTCGGAAGCTGAGTCCAGAGCGCATTGTGGTGATTCTTGTAGAAGATGCAATGACTTGGTGGGATGGAAATTATTTGGAGGCTTCACTGGTATAATTTACCTACTATTCATAAAAAGAATGTTCCGGGGAAAATGAGATTCAACTTCCTAGAAACAAAAATAGCATCTTTGAAAGAAACTGGATTCAAGAACAGTTTACAAAGGATCTACTGGGGTCAGAGCGTAAAGAAAAAAAAATGTTTCAGGCATTTTCACTTAGAGAAAAATCTTCACTTTCAAGTAAAATGTAGTAAGCATGTGCAGGTTAGGAAATAAGTGGCAAAACCTGGATTCATGCCCATACACACGATTTAATTTCCATGACTGAAACATAAGTGGATAACTTCTGTGACTAGAATATGGAATTTGGAACAATAAACATATTCACCACCAAGTCACCATTTTAAACTACATTCTATTCTCTACATTGGAAAAAAAACATGAAGGAGAAAACCTCCACTGATTCTGATCTCAACCTTCAGTTTATGCAATCTTACCCCTAAAAGAATAATAACGAGAAACTGCCCCCATTTTCTGCTCCTGACCACTCTCTGAATAATTGTTCACATGAATATTTGTTAATTCTTTCATTCATTAAATTTTTAATGAGCCCTTACCAGATGCCAAAATCTTTGGGGACACAGTTGAAAACAAAGATAGCCAAAGTCCCTGCTTTTGTGGAATAGAGCTTACATTCCAGTGTGGAAGGCACACATACACATAAATAACCGTGGTATGTCATGTTGTTATAAGTGCCAAAAAGAAAAATAAACTAGTTGAGTGTACAGAGAATAATGAAGGCATTATTATATTATTAATAATTTAATAATGCTAAATTAAGAGGAAACGACTCTCTAATAAAGGACATTTGAGTAGAGACCTGAATGAAATTAGGGTATGGACCATGTAATTTTCTGTGTTCCAAAAATAGAATAAATAGGGACGAAGAGTTAGGAGATGAAATCAGAGAAGAAGTAGGGGCCCAAATGATGTAAATGTTATAAGCCATAGTAAAGACTTTGAATTTTATTCTGATCAAGGCAAGTCATCTTTAAGATATATATTTTTATTGATTTCAGACAGGAAGGGAGAGGGAGAGAGAGATAGATCAGCTGCCTCCTGCATGCCCCCTACTGGGAATCAAGCCTGGAACCCGGGCATGTGCCCTGACTGGGAATCAAACCTAGACCTCCTGGTTCAATACTCAACCACGGAGTCACACCGGCTGGGTAAGGTAAGTCATCTTTGAGCAGAGTTTTTATCTGACTTTTACTAACTTTAATCACTTTGACTGCTGAATGGAAAGTAATTCAAAGAGGCAAGAAGAAGTAGGGAGACCAGTTAGTACACCACTGAAGTAATCCCAAAAGAGGCCATGCTGGCTCAGACCAGGGTGGTAGCAGTTTAGGTGGAAAGAAGGGTAGAGTTAATAGATGTGTTCTTAAAGATACAGCCAAGAGGGTTGGCTGAAGGGTTGGAAATGGAGTGTGTGTAGAGAGAGAGGAGTCTATAATGACTCCAAGGCTTTTTGGCCTAAGCAACTGAAGAAAGGTATGGCTGTTTACTAAAATAGGGATGACTGAGGGATGAACAAATTTGGCTTTGAATGTGTTAAGTTTGAGATATCCATGGACATAGAAATGGAGATGTTGAGTAAACAGTTGTACATATGAGTCTGGAATTCAGGAGAGAGAGGTTTGTGTTGGAGATACAAATTTGGAAATTTTCAGCAGTTAGATGATATTAAAGACACCAGAGGCCCGGTGCACGAAATTCGTGCACTGGGCGGGGGGTGTCTCTCAGCCCAGCCTGCGCCCTCTCGCAGTCCAGGACCCCTCGGGGAATGTAGCAGTGTGCCAAGCAGCAGGCGGCCAGGGAGGAGCCCGAATTGGGGCCAGGTGCCGCTTGTGCTGATCCCAGAGTCGGGAGAGGCTCCTGCCATGCCCTCTGTGCTCTCTGCGCTCGCCAGCTGTGAGCCTGGCTTCTGGCTGAGTGGCGCACTGACCACCAGGGGGCAGCGCCTGCATTGAGCATCTGCCCCCTGATGGTCAGTGCGCATCATAGAGACCAGTCATTCTGGTCATTCCTCTGTAACGGTTGCTTAGAGTTTTATTATATAGGCTAGAGGTCCAGTGCACGAATTCATGCACCTGTGGGGTCCCTCGACCTGGCCTGTGGGATTGAGCCAAAACCGGCTCTCTGATATACTCTGAGGGGTCTCGGATTGTGAGAGGGCATAGGCCAGGCTAAGGGACCCCACTGGTGCATGATCGGGGCCAGGGAGGGACCACGGGAGGGCTCCAGGGCATGTCCAGCCTGTCTCACTCACTCCCGATCAGCCGGACCCCAGCAGCAAGCTAACCTTCTGGTTGGAGCATCTGCCCCCTGGTGGTCAGTGCATATCATAGCAAGCGGTTGCGCAGCCTTAGCATATCATTAGCATATTACACTTTGATTGGTTGAATGGCTGACCGGTGAACCAGACACTTAGCCTATTAGGCTTTTATTATATAGGATAGGACTGGATAAGATCTCTAAGGGAGTGAGACAGAGAAATGAAGAGCCCTGAGCAGTAAGCCTTGGGGGACTACTGCTTCCCATCAAGAGGATGGGAAGTATTCAGGCAAAGGAGACTGGAAAGGAGCCATGAATGGAGTGAATTGCCAAGAGAGAGGTGACTCAAAAACCAAGTAAAATAAATTGTTTCAAGGAGGAGAGAGAGATCACATGGTTCAAATGCTGCTGACAGAGTTAAGTAAGATGAAGACTGAGAACTAATCATTGGATTTGGCCATGGAGATCATTGGTGATCTTGATAAAAATAGTTTTGGAAGAGTGGAGGATATGAAAGCTTGACTGGGATGGACTAAAAGAGAGAGTCATGCATATGCATGCTGTATACCCACAGAATAAAATGTGCACACATAACAACGAATCTAAGAAGATAGTATCTAGGTCCTAATATCAGGAAACCAGGCTGGAAGCAGGCCAAGGGTGCAGTCTGAGCATTCGCTGATGGAGGAGTAAGCACACTACAAAGATGACTATCTTCTCTTCTTGTTTTATTGTGTGGTTTCATGCTGCTTCCTTCAGTATCTTCTCTTAACAATTTACTTAATTCCTACTCTGATTAAACATAAATTTATACAATTTAATAATTGCAAAATATATAATAAATTTAAACTATTAAACTCATTTCAAAAATAAATTTCTAAAAATTGTCATGTCAACAAATTTACCTCAAACCTCTTTGAAAGGAATCACTTGGAGAATGAGCTGAGAATTAGCACAAAATTAGCTTTGTTTGTGAGTCTCATATTTCGACTGGCTAATGTCTGCTTCGAAAATCATTGTAGAACAGCATCTTCTGTTCCCACCATAATAGACTGTCTTATTTACCAAATAAACAGTGTAAAACTGCATTATAAATCCTTGCATATTAAAAGGGCAATCAGTTAAATTTCTATGTATTTTTGACACAAAGCCTTTCCTGATGCTATCGTAATGGTATCTTCTCCAAATCTCATTAATCTGCTTAGGATCTTCCCATATCAGTGGGCCAATTATATCTACAGTGTCAAATGCAATTTGCAATTTGTTGCCTTTTTCCTTAATTTGGATTTATACTTCTGACCTAGAATGTTCCAGAGCAGTTTTCCTTCTCTTCCTTTACTAAAGAAACACAGAAACATTCAGAATAATTAGGCCCTCTGTGACCACCTGAGAACAGAAGGTGGAATTTCCCCCGCAGAAATGTAATTGTCCTGCTGCGCTGTGTAAACAGCACAGGAGGGCAGCACAAGGCCAGCGCTGTCAGCCCTAATCCTGCAAATATTCCAAACTACATTTATAAACTACATTTCTAAAAGCATACACAGGAGTTATAATCCCCAACAAATGTAATTAAACTCTAAATTTGCATCAATTCTACCTATTAAATATTTCAGATCATTTTCATACATTACTCACATAATTATCTGAATTTAACATGTACTATTCATAGCAGAGTGTTTTAACAATCGTCTGTGCAGTCAAGGAAAGTGTTAGAACCCTTAACAAGTGAGGAAGTAGAAATAGAGATAAAAGGTGACTTATCTATGGTCACTCACAAGTAGGTGCAAAGTCAAGATAACAACCTAAACCTGATGATCCTTTTCTACCAAACCTAGCTCTTTCAGAAAGATACCCTTCCACACACAAATACATATATTGCCTCTTGACATGTTCACCTTCACGTCAGATAATAATCTACATTCTTTAACCTTTTTTGTACCATCCAATGAGGCCAAGTTTAATCCTCTAAACAAAATTAATGCAAAGTAGGTAGAGACCAATAGATATTGGCAAATACACACTTTTCAGTGAAGATCAATGAGATAGCCGCCACTGCTTTCTATTAGGGGTCTTAGATATGACAGTCATGGGGACCACTAAATTTATAGACCCTTTCAAGAGAAAGTGCCCCACCCCTATACCATGTATGGCATGTGCTCTTGACCAAGAGCTGTGATTTCTGAGGGGCCCAATACAGATAGCTCTGCCCAAAAGAAGGAAGATGGGTATTAGCTAATTCAATCTTATATTCTCACTCAAGAATTAAAACTGGGAAGTATAGTAAGAACCAGAGGGTCATAGTGAAAAGAGAATAGACAGATGCCGAGAAAGGACATGTAGGGACCGTCAGAGTCACTATGTGCTGGAATGATAGGCCATGGACTTCCATGGCAAAGGTGCTAGAACTCCCAACATGCCAAATGAACTTTTGATTCCTATTTATATGAGACCCTTTCAAGGCCCAGTAGTTTGGTTTCCCATCTTCTGAGGACTTGGCAGTATGGCTAAGATTCCTGTCACACATCTGAACACAAACATGCACACATTTCACACCTTACTTGAGGTAACCAATGAGATTGTTTCTTACAACCAAAGATCTTCCTCAACCACCACTCAATCAGAGAATGGTTCAAATTAGGTAACAGATACTCTCTATTGTAGAGGGCCCCTGGGAAGGCACATGGGCGTTTCTTTAATTATTGTCAGCTGAACCCAAGGCGACAGGCAAAGCCGTGTCTTGGATACACATTACCAAAAAGGCAGATGTGTTATCAGCACTGACTCTTACCTTTGCCCAGGTGTCAGGGAGTGTGTTTTTGATATGTAAATCCAGTCAAGCACCAGGAATGCTCGGGCCTACTCAAGAATGCAAATAACCTCCTTTGTCTTGACTTTTGGTGAAACTTCCTGGTGTTTGGGGGTATAAAATAAACACGCTGCATGGGCTTTCGGTCATTGTCTCTCCAGCAGAAGAGGGCAGTGGTCCCACCCGGTTCCCAGCTTTTTCCTTCTATTTTGTGTCTTGTCTCTTCCTTTCTTTTATTTCTCAATCCCCAGCCGCCCCTACTCAGGAAGTGGCCCCGCTCTCTAGCCGCACTGGACACGGAAAGAGAGAAATACCTACACTTTATAACCAATACTAGAGGCCTGGTGCACGAAATTTGTGCATGGGGGGGGGGGTGGCCCTCAGCCCAGCCTGGTAGGATCCAGCCTAAACGGGCAGTCGGACATCCCTCTCACAATCCAGGACTGCTGGCTCCCAAATGCTCGCCTGCCTGCCTTCCTGATTGCCCCTAACCGCTTCTGCCTGCCAGCCTGATCACCCCCTAACCACTCCCCTGCCAGCCTGATTGATGCCTATCTGCTCCCCTGCAAGCCTGTTTGCCCTTAATTGCCCTCCCCTGCAGGCCTGGTCCCTCCCAACTGCCCTCCCCTGCTGGCCTGATTGCCCACAACTGCCCTCCCTTGCAGGCCTGGTCACCCCTAACTGCCCTCCCCTGCAGGCCTGGTCCCTCCCAACTGCCCTTCCCTGCTGGCCATCTTGTGGTGGCCATCTTGTGTCCACATGGGGCAGCCATCTTTGACCACATGGGGGCAGCCATCTTATGTGTTGGAGTGATGGTCAATTTGCATATTACTCTTTTATAGATAGGATAGAGGCCTGGTGCACGGGTGGGGGTTTGCCCTCAAGGGTGTCCCGGATCAGGGTCGGGGTTCCCTTGGGGCATGGGGCGGCCTAGGTGAGGGGCCTGTGGTGGTTTTCAGGCTGGCCACGCCCCCCGGCGACTCAAGCAGAGGCTCTGGTATCTGGGATTTATTTGTCTTCTATAATTGAAACTTTGTAGCTCAGGCCAAAGCAGGCCAGGGCTGCGGGAGCTTGGCTTCCTCCATTGCCAGGGGCAACCCAAGCCTTCTGCTCTCTCCAGCTCCATGGCTGCTGCCATTTTTGTTGGGATTTATTTATCTTCTATAATTGAAACTTTGTAGCCTTGAGTGGAGGCCTGGGCCTGCCAGGGTGTGCAGAAAGCTTGGCTTCCTCCATTGCTGGGGAAACCCAAGCCTCCTGCTGGCTCCGTGGCTGCAGACATCTTGGTTGGGTTAATTTGCATACTCGCTTCTGATTGGCTGGTGGGTGTGGCTTGTGTGATTGTTAATTTGCATATTACTCTTTTATTACATAGGATAAGCACATATTTAACCCCAACCAAGATCACATGCAATGTGTAATTGTTCGATCAAATCTGCATTTCACTCCCTCATGCAGCTGTTGACGCCCTACAATGTGTCAGGCATTGTGCTGGAGTCAAGTACATACAAACAAGTATTTGAGGGCCTCCATCTCCAAACTCAGTGAGAAAAGCACAGAAACATGATATGAGAATGGAAATAAATAATAGAAAATTTAGGAAAACTGTATACTGATTGCCTAAATTGCAGGTTCTCTTTTGCTTCTGCCATACTAACAGAGTTCTTCCATCAAAGTCCAGTTTATCAGTCAACATGAGATTTGTGTCAGTATACTATACACCCAAGAGAAAAAACCAGAACAGAATTAAATAATCATTCTTGAGTGCCTTGCTTATTGGGACAAAGAATGACATAATTAGATTGACAGGGTTAATAATTACTAAGCTCATCACATTACTAAACATGAATGCTGGCTTCCCAGGATTTAAATGTGGTTACGATGTTTTAAAAGTTAGGCATCCCTTACTGATCTCTTGTTTTCAGCAATTATCAAAACAGGGCAGTAAAGAAAACATAAGGAGTTTAAAACATAGGAGGAAAGGGGAAAGGCACTGAGCAAGGAGGGAGAAGAGGGAGACACAGAAAACGAGTCTTTTAAAACATGAGTCATCTGCCCTGACCGATTTGGCTCAGTGGATAGAGTGTTGGCCTACGGACTGAAAGGTCCCAGGTTCGATTCCGGTCAAGGGCATGTACCTTGGTTGCGGGCACATCCCCATTAGGGGGTGTTCAGGAGGCAGCTGATCGATGTTTCTCTCTCTTTGATGTTTCTAACTCTCTATCCCTCTCCCTTCCTCTCTGTAAAAAATCAATAAAATATTTAAAAAAAAAACAAAAAAACATGAGTCATCATTATATGGATCCAGATTTATTATAGGTCTGTATTTACTGTGGATTTAGTCATAGTAACTTAAAATAATAATAAAAAAAAAACACCAGTACACACTCTAACATGTTTAGACAGATTTTCTAATACTATTCTGCACAGAGAGTTCTGTTATACATTTTATAAGTGCTACAGCAGGGGTGGGGAACATCCAGCGTAAGGCCCTTGAAATCATTTGGTCTGATCCTGCCAAGGCATTAGGAGTGAGTTAATTAAATGTCTGACCAGCCCTAACCAGTATGGCTCAATGGATACCATGTCGGCCTATGGACTGAAGGGTCCCAGGTTTGATTCCGGTCAAGGGAATGTACCTTGGTTGCGGGCACATCCCCAGTAGGGAGCCTGCAGGAGGCAGCTGATCCATGTTTCTCTCTCATTAATGTTTCTGACTCTCTATCCCTATCCCTTCCTCTCTGTGAAAAATCAATAAAGTATGTTAAAAAAAAATGTCTGACCAAATATGGCAGGGGAATTTTTAAGTTGATAATTTTTTTTTGTTTGTTTTGTTTTGTTTTTTTAAATAAATCTTTATTCAGTTTATTACAATTATTTCTTTTTCCCCCCATAGCTCCCCTCCACCCATTTCCCACCCCACCTTCTGCCCTTACCTCCCCCCCACTGTCCTCATCCATAGGTGTATGATTTTTGTCCAGTCTCTTCATGAACCCCCCATACCCCTTTCCCCCTGAGAATTATCAGTCCACTCCCTTTCTATGCCCCTGATTCTATTATATTCACCAGATTATTCTGTTCCTCAGGTTTTTAATTCACTTGATTTTTAGGTTCGCTTGTTCATAGATATGTATTTGTTGTTCATAATTTTTCTCTTTACTTTTTTCTTCTTCCTCTTCTTTAAGAATACCTTTCAGCATTTCATATAATACTGGTTTGGTGGTGATGAACTCCTTCAGCTTTTTCTTATCTGTGAAGCTCTTTATCTGCCCTTCAATTCTGAATGATAGCTTTGCTGGGTAGAGTAATCTTGGTTGTAGGTTCTTGCTATTCATCACATTGAAAATTTCTTGCCACTCCCGTCTGGCCTGCATAGTTTCTGTTGAGAAGTCAGCTGACAGTCGTATGGGTGCTCCCTTGTAGGTAATTAACTGTTTTTCTCTTGCTGCTTTTAATATTCTCTCTTTGTCTTTTGCTCTTGGCATTTTAATTATGATGTGTCTTGGTGTGGTCCTCTTTGGATTCCTTTTGTTTGGGGTTCTGTGGGCTTCCTGGACTTGTAAGTCTATTTCTTTCACCAGGTGGGGGAAGTTTTCGGTCATTATTTCTTCAAATAGGTTTTCAGTATCTTGCTCTCTCTCTTCTTCTGGCACCCCCATAATTCTGATGTTGGTACGCTTGAAGTTGTCCCAGAGTCTTCTTACATTATCTTCAACTTTTTGGATTTTTTTTTTTTCTTTTTGCTTTTTCGGTTGAGTGTTTTTTGCTTCTTTGTATTTCAATTCTTTGACTTGATTCTTGTGTTCCTCTAGTCTGTTTTTGGGTCTCTGTATAATATTTTTTATTTCAGTCAGTGTATGTTTAATTTCTAGTTGGTCCTTTTTCATATCTTTGAGGGTCTCGTTATATTTATCGGCCTTTTCTAGGATATTCTTAAAAAGTCTTATAACGGTGGTTTTGAATTCTATATCCAATCGTTTGTTTTCCTCCATTTCTTTCGTTTGTGATCTGATTCTTTGACCCCGCATTTTCACTGATTCCCTGAGTTGGTAAGGTAGATATTTGTGCTAGGTTTCCAATATGGCCCAGTGGGTCTGCTTCCCCAGTTAACCTGAGGTGGACACTCTTGGTGCACCCCTTTGTGGACTGTGTGTACAGCCTTGTTGTAATTAAGTCTTCATTGTTGTTGGTATCACTGGGAAGAATTGACCTCCGGGCCAGTTGGCTGTAAGGATCAGCTGTGTCTATGCTGGGAGAAGTTCGGTGCTGGAGACAGCCTTACAGGATTAGACTTGCCAAATTGCAATAGCCTCTGTGCTCAGCTTGGATGGGGTGGAGTCTCAGTCTTGGCTTCCTGTCAGCCTTGCCCTTGCGCGCATGTGCGCTTTCAGTCCTCCGCCTTCCCCAGCTCGAGTCTCCGCCTGAGAGTCCAGACTCCCCCCACAAGAGCGTGGGTCCCCAGGGGCTCGCCTGGAACTGGGGTTCACTGCAGTCAGAACTGGGGCTCAGTGCCGTCAGGAGCCTCTGACTCCCTTCCACTAGGGAAAGCCTGTGGCAACCTCCGCAGCCTTTGTGCGCACTGGCCCGCGCGCGCCTTCAGACTTCTGCCTTTCCCAGCTCGAGTCTCCGCCCGAGAGTCCAGACTCCCCCCGTAAGAGCGTGGGTCCCCAGGGGTTCGCCCAGAACTGGGGTTCAGTGCAGTCAGAACTGGGGTTCAGTGCGGTCGGAGGCTTCCTTCCCCCTTCCGCCAGAGAAAGTCAGCCAGGCTCTCAGCCGCCCTTCCTCTCTGCGCGCACAAAGCCCCTTTGCCGTACCTCCAATTCTCTGTGAGCTTTTCTTTTTCCTTCTAGTTGTAGAATTTTCACTCAGTCAGCTTTCCTTTGGTTCTGGATGGTGTCCGTTCTGTCTTTTAGTTGTAGTTTTGAAATTGTTGTGCGAGGCAGCAGTTTAGGTGTTTACCTATGCCGCCATCTTGGTTTCTCCTAAGTTGATAATTTTGTATGGCTGGAGAAAGATGTTATAAATACCAAAATCACCCTAGGCAGAAAAAAGGTTCTCCACTCCTACACTAGAGATTTGAATCAAATACCAACTTTTACCTTAAATCATTTTAGGATACATTCAGCACAATTAAATATGGCAAATACTTAAGTGTGCCAAATTTGTATGAACCATAAGGCCAGTCACCAGAAGAATTTTGTAAAATGAATAAAATGCAATCACTGTCTTCAATGGGGCAGGGACCTTTATTCTACTTATACAAATTAAACAGAGACAATAACTTTAATACAAGGCCAAATATATGTGCTATAAAAAGATAATATAATCAAAGTGCTATGCAGGTTCTAGAGATCAGAGAAGGCATGACTACAGAGGGTGCTTTTGAAATGGGTCTTAAGAGCTCAATAGATTTTAACTGGGATTGAGTTAATCCAATGAGACATTACTAAATGTTAATGTGGTGACTAAAAGAAGCATATTTTTCCCTGTTATTATTCACTGACCATGTCCAACATAGGCCATAAATCATATTCAAACCCTTTAAAAATATAGGATTGGAATTCTCTCTCCCTTTTGCCTACTGGCAGTCCTATCTCTCACAATAATAAAAAGCTTTTTATGCCAGATAATGTCATTATTAGTTCATATGTAATTGGGAAATGGAGAAATATGTCAAAATAATTCAGAAATTACATTTGCTCATTATTTTTCCCAGCACACTTACATTTTGAGCAATCAGGGGCAAACCTTCTCACAATTAAATAGAAAAATCCTATCTAATAAAAGAGTAATATGCAAATTAACTATCACTCTGCTACACTCACAAGCCACACCTACCAGCCAATCAGGAGCAAGTATGCAAATTAACCCAACCAAGATGGCTGTGGCCACGGAAAGAGCAGGAGGCTTGGGTTTCCCCGGCAATGGAGGAAACCAAGCTTTCTGCACACTCTGGCCAGCCCAGGCCTCCACTCAAGGCTACAAAGTTTCAATTATAGAAGATAAATAAATCCCAACAAAAATGGCAGCAGCCATGGAGCTGGAGAGAGCAGAAGGCTTGAATTGCCCCCGGCGATGGAGGAAGCCAAGCTTTCCGCAGCTCTGGCCTGCCTTGGCCTCCGCTTAAGGCTACAAAGTTTCAATTATAGAAGATAAATAAATCCCAACAAAAATGGCTGTGGCCATGGAGCAAGCAGGACGCTTGGCTCTGCTCAAGGCTTAAAAAGTTTCAATTATAGAAGATAAATAAATACCAGATCCCAGGGCCTCCACTTGGGTCGCCGGGGGGTGTGGCTGGCCTGCAAACCACCACAGGCCCCTCGCCCAAGCCACCCCACGCCCCAAGGGAACCCCCACCCTGATCCGGGACACCCTCAGGCAAACCAGCCGGCCCCCACCCATGCACCAGGCCTCTATACTATCTAATAAAAGAGTAATATGCAAATTGACCATCACTCCAACACACAAGATGGCTGCCCCTATGTGGTCAAAGATCCTGCCCCCATGTGGGCACAAGATGGCCGCCACAAGATGGCCAGCAGGGGAGGGCAGTTGGGAGGGACCAGGCCTGCAAGGGAGGGCAGTTGGGGGCGACTAGGCCTGCAGAGGAGGGAAGTTGGGAGCGACCAGGCCTGCAGGGAAGGGCAGTTGAGGGGGGACCCAGGCCTGCAGGGGAGAGCAGTTGGGGGGACCCAGGCCTGCAGGGGAGGGCAGTTAGGGGTGACCAGGCCTGCAGGTGAGGGCAGTTAGGGGTGACCAGGCCTGCAGGGGAGGGCAGTTAGGGGCAATCAGGCTGGCAGGGGAGTGGTTAGGGGTTGATCAGGCTGGCAGGCAGAAGTGGTTAGGGGCAATCAGGAAGGTAGGCAGGCAAGCAGTTGGGAGCCAGCAGTCCTGGATTGTGAGAGGGATGTCAGACTGCCCGTTTAGGCCCAATCCTACTGGGATCGGGCCTAAACAGGCAATCGGACATCCCTCAAGGGTCCCATATTGGAGAGAGTGCAGGCTGTGCTGAGGGACACACACCCCCGTGCACAAATTTCATGCACCAGGCCTCCAGTTTAGCACATAAAGACCTTGAGGGGAAATAAATTCTTTAGAAGTGCTTTCCTTTAATGCAAATAAAGTCTTGTTTAGTGGCTTCAAGAACCTTTAAGTTTTTCTTATATGGTAAAGCTGCAATGTAAATGAAAGTGTGAAATAATTTTCCTGGTGTGGTGGAGGAAACTGATAAAGGAGGCTAAATTCTGGGCCAGATTTTCAATTTTTTAAAAAAAATATATTTTATTGATATTTTACAGAGAGGAAGAGAGAGGGATAGAGAGCTAGAAACATCGATGAGAGAGAAACATCGATCAGCTGCCTCCTGCACACCTCCCACTGGGGATGTGCCTGCAACCAAGGTACATGCCCTTGACCGGAATCGAACCTGGGACCCTTCAGTCCGCAGGCCGAAGCTCTATCCACTGAGCCAAACCGGTTTCTGCCAGATTTTCAATTTTGATGAAACTGATTTTAATTAGAAGCTATCAAGGATCTATATGTCCAAGGAGGAAGCACATATTCCAGGATTAAAGGTTCTAAAGCAGCACTGTCCAACAGAAATATAAAACCCATATCCAATTAAAGTGTTTTAGTAGCCACATTAAAAAAATAAAAAAGAAACAGGTGAAATGATGTAATTAATATAAAAACTATATATGATATATATTTTACATTACTTTTTCATACTAAGTCTTTTCTTTTTAATCCTCACTGGAGGATATGTTGTTTTTAAATTGACTTTTAGAGAGAGAGGAAGGGAGAGAGAGAAACATCGATCAGTTGCCTCCCTATGCGCCACAATCCGCTTAACCGAAGTATGTGCCCTGACAGGAATTGAACCCGAAATCTTTTTGGTGTACAGAATAACACTCCAACCAACTGAGCCACCCAGCCAGCACCACACTAACTCTTTGAAATCCAGTGTATGTTTTATACTTACAGCACCACTCTATTTAGATTAGCACATCTAAATGCTTAATAGCCACACACAGCTAGTGGCTAACATATTAGACAGTACGGCTCTCTAAAGGATGTTGTTGAGTAAAAATGCCTTTGGAGATTTAACTATGTAGTTTTGTTTTTAAATTAGCATAGTAACTTTTATAGTCCTCAAGTAACAAAGTTGCATAGGTTTCAAATGATCTGCTCCTAACCCTATACAGTATTTCCCATATCCCTGTTATTTTTAGTGCACCACATTAAAGAATGTATCTGTTTTCCCTATACATATTTTCCTAGACTTCCTCAAAGTTGTGGGTAGCCAAGCAACATAGTTTTGAACAATGAGATGTAAAGGGAAGTCTGTTATGTTATATGGAATGATAAGAGAGGCCACAAAGAAAAAGCTTTCTTCTTTCTCTTCACCTATACCTCTTCTTCCTTTCTGTTTGGAACATTTAATATGAGAACATAATGTTTGGAGCTTTGGCAGCCATCCCGTGACTATGACAGAAGACTCGTCAATACACTGAGGATGGCAGAGCAAAAACACACCTTTCCTTATCCTATATAATAAAGAGGTAATATGCAAATTAACCCTCACCCTCACAAGATGGCTGCCTACAACCAGGCTGGCAGGGGGGTTAGTAAGGGACGACCAAACGACTGAACAAGCAGGCTGTGTGGGGCTACCAGGCTGGTGGGGGGGGCCATGAGGGGCGACCAGGCCAGCAGGGGGACAATTGGGGGTGACCAGGCCAGCAGGAGCGGCAGAAGAGGTGAGCAGGCTGGCAGGAGAGGGGGCATTTTGGGGCAACCAGGCCGGCAGGGGGGGGGGGGGGAGTTGGGAGTGACCAGGCCAGCAGGGTGGGCAGTAAGGGGTGACCAGGCCAGCGGGGGGGGGGGGGTGTCAGTTAGGAGCAACCAGGCTGGTAGGGAGGGGGCAGTTGGGGGTGACCTGGCCATCAGGCAGGTGAGTCATTAGGAGCCAGTGGTCCAGGATTGTGAGAGGAATGTCTGACAGCCGGTTTAGGCCTGATCCCGGGGATCGGGCCTAAACTGGCAGTTGGACATCCCTTGAGGGGTCCTGGATTGGAGAGGATGCAGGCTGGGCTGAGGGGAACCTTCCCCCGCCGCCCCCTCCCACCTCCCCCGGCACAAATTTTGTGCACCGGGCCTCTAGTCAGAGATATAATTGTAATGAAAAGCCAGCCACACAAAGGTGGGGATGGGAGGGAGGAGGGGTGGGGATGGGGCAGAGTTAGCACAAGGAAAAGTGCTTCAGCAGAGATGCCCTCAGTGGGTATTAACATTCACAACCAGAGTTTATGCTTTTTTTTTTTAATATATATTTTATTGATATTTTACAGAGAGGAAAAGAGAGGGACAGAGAGAAACATCGATGAGAGAGAAACATCGATCAGCTGCCTCCTGCACAACCCCCACTGGGGATTTGCCTGCAACCAAGGTACATGCCCTTGACCGGAATCGAGTCTGGGACCTTTCAGTCCGCAGGCTGATGCTCTATCCACTGAGCCAAACCAGTTTCGGCTATGCTTTTTTTTTTCCTCTTACCCTCACCCCCAACCCCTTGTTGAGGATTCCCTTCTATCTGATTGAAACATTCCTTCTTAAGGCATAACAAGAGTGCTGGAGTTACTTCCAACACTTAAAAGAGTGCAGAGCTAGAAGCAGCAATTTGGCCTTAATATATGTGTTTAACACTTTTTAAAATTAAAATGATCTATTATCTATTAGAAATAAAGTTATCTGTCATGAAAAAAGGTTTCTATTATTTATTTAGTAATATTATATTGTGTTGATTCAACTACTTTTAGGTAGTTGGTAATACATATCAGATTTATTGTTATTTGTCTTGGGTTCAGAATAACTCAAGAACCCAGACTGACATAAATATGTCGATACAAATGGCAGCAGTTTTTCATTGCTTTACAATGTCAGGGTAATCATGAGAGAGCGTGCCCGGAACACTGCTAAAGAAATGGTATGGATAGTTTTTTCAGCTACTGATTGTGGACATTTTTCTAACTATTATTTCCTGAGTGATATGACAAACAATGGGAAACCAACACAATAGTGTTTTACTCATCAAACAATTGCTTTTTTTTTCAGTGAACAAAGATGAAGTTTTATTTGACTACTTACCAGTCTTACATTATCATTTTCATCACACTCATCACAATCCTCTCAACTCATCATTCAATCCCCCTACTTAATTTTTTATTGAGCCATCTCATCATATGCATTAAAAGTACTCAGCCGTTGCTCTGGCCAGTGTGGCTCAGTTGGTTGTGGCATTGTCCAGTCCTCCCATACACTGAAAGGTTGTGGGTTCGGTTCCTGGTCAGGTCACACACTTAGGTTTTCCGTTCAATCCCATCAGGATGCTGATGTTTCTCTCTCCACACCCTCCCTTCCCTTCCCCTCTCTCTAAAATCAGTATGTCCTCTGGTGAGGGTTAAAAAAGTATTCAGTTGTTGATTGCCTTGACAAAGTGAGCCATTTTTTATGAGTGAATCTTAATCATTAGTGTGAACAAGGAGTCAATTCACCTTAATTGCGCTTAATATGTATGGACCAGAAGGCTAGTCATAAAGAAAATGTCAATTCAACCTTGGCTTAGAAAACTGGTTACCACCTTACCTCAACCAAATGAATATACCTCCAGAAAATGAAGCAAGTAAAGTCACTTCTGACTTTGGTACAAATTTGCCTTAAAAGGTAAGTATCCAAATTGCTACATTTACTAAATTTTACTATCTTATTGAATATAGTAAGAAAAATCCAGAGGCTATATTTTTTTAGATGAAAGCTCACTGTGCACTGGGAATGATGCTGAAAGCGTGCAGAGCCTAAGAAATTTGGCCCCACCTCACAGGACTATACATTTTCTCTACTTAACGTCATGCTCCCTAAACATCTCACCTTCTGTTGCAAATTAAAGTCTTCAAATGCATCATTTAAAACGTGACAAATAGAATCCGATAAAATTGCCAAACTGTTAAAATCTATACGTTCACCTAACTCTAAGATAAAGATCCAGGTTTAGCTGAACCTACGTAAGGTTCTTTTTGAGAACATTGAAATGAACCATCAGAAACTTTTCCATGAAGATCTTTTTTAAAAACCAGCTTGCCTGCCTTTCTTATTTGCCAGTGCATCCAGTCATATCTGTAACACATACTGGTAGTTTCAACCTATCTTCTTGTTTTGTATCACAGCCTTCTAAGCCATCTGAAACTGCCTTTGAAGGGAACTTAAAACCATTTTAAAAAATTTGCTTCTTGGTTTATGCTTTTTCTGGCGATTGTTTCTAGAGTCATCTCTTTTTAGTTTCAAAATTTGCATGGCTGCCTTTTTGACGTGCCTTCAAGAGTCAGTCTTAATCAGGCAGCTATTGCTCGAGGTTGGCCTCAGGTTGAGGCGTATTTGCATCTTTTCCATAACACAGAGGCTAAGTTTTAAGAAGGCCCCTACATACTGCCTCCGCTTCTGGGTTTACTTTGCTGCTTATCACTTCTGCGTAATGGTGAGGGTGGTGCTATCCTCTTCGTTAAATCCATTACAAATATCTTGCACGACAGGTCTGACGGGGCAACAATTTCTGAGAGTTCTGAGCTTTCATTACCGTTCATATTTTCATTGGCTACAGATTTTACACAGAAATTGTCTTATTCTTAACCTCCAAGACGTGTTCTTGGCTGAAAACATAATTTTCATCACGAGTTACACATCAGAACAGTGAACGCCCGAAGCCCTGAGAGCCGGACCGAGCCGAATGCCGGTTTCGTAAACAAACTCCTGCGCAGGCGCAACGGCAGCAGCAGGTTAAACTGGTTGGTTGGTAGCCAACGGGACTTTTCATGTAGTGAAAAGTGCAAAAATAAAACACTGCGCCCTGAGGTGATAGCCTGGTTGGCTTTTTTTTTTTTTTGCATACTCCTGGCTTTTGCCTCTGAAGAACTTGTGCGGCCCGGGGGGCCTCGGAGAAAGTCCTCGGCCCCAGAAAACTGCCGCTAGTTACACTACCCTCATTTGTTCTCGCCGCCGACTCTAGATCTTTTTTTTTTTTTTTTTTTACACATGACTGCAGCACTAATCCATCCCGGCTCCATTAAAAAAAAAAAAAAAAAAAAAAAAAGCCTCACGACGCCACCAAACAACATTTCTACTCTCCGGCTTCCCCAAACCACGCGAGATCTGCCAGCGCGAACAGCGCATTATCCCACCCCACCTAAGTGTACGTTTGCGCCTGCGCTGGACTAATCACTTTGGCGCCAAAAAATTCAAAACTTTCTGCTTGGTTATGGCCAACCAAATTTGGCCCTCGAGAAAGGTGGGTCACGTAGATCCGATGGCTGCAAGCACACAACACTACATTCTCCGAGATTTTGCAGCCACAACTCTACGTGCCTGTATGGTCGTCCCTGCTTTCCGCGTTTTTATTTGGCCGTGAACGCGGTGGGAGAGCAGGAAGTTACAGCGATCCGGCAGGAAAGGAGTGGGAGTGGCAGAGCCGATCAGAGGGTTGTAAAATAAGGGGGATGAGTTGTATGAGTGCTTGGAAAGATACCTGGAAGCGACAAAGGAATACATTTGAGGGACCAACACACACACACACACACACACACACACATATTCTTTCTGGAGAACAAGAAAGGATGTCAGTGTGAACTAATGTAATGCAGGGGGGAAGGAGATGCGAAAAATTCAGAGGCAGTAACTATACAGCACAACGAAGAGGTGAGACTAGAAAGATAAAACTGTTGGCCATAGAGGAGGTTTTCTTAAAACAGCGTAAACCTATCACACATTTAGCCCATGATGTGTAAAATGAAAATTGAGAAATCCTAAGTGAGTGAAGCAAAGAGGATTCTAGAAGCCATAGTCTTGGGCCAGCTCTGTGGTTGAGATTAGGAAGAAGAGTTACGGTAACAGGAGTCAGGAACTTGGAAACTGTTTTGAGAGAACTAACTAATCTGACCTCTTTCTCTCCCAGGAACATGGGACAGCTGCACAAGCATTGGATTTTGTCCTGCAACATCTTAAAGGTACAACCCAACACCTGGAGCGTTCTCTCTCACTGAGGCTCTTGGGCCCTACCACCTTCCACAAACCCCATACCTCACCCAGAATGAAATGTGCATTATAGGGAGTTAAATAGTTGGAATTTGGCTACCAAGTTACTTAGATGTACTACTGGCACATTACAAAAGTATGTACTTCTAGCCTCTAGCTTCCCAGGTCACTAGCTATTAGTCCGTGTTGATATTGGCAGCAGTCTTAGCCAGTTTAGCCAGTATATTTTGATTCTTTGTGTACTGTCTGGAGAACAAGGCAGAGGATGCTGATGGAGTATATCATTTTACTAGACCAGCAAATAAATGACTTGTAGGTAAGCATTATAGCCTCAGGACTTAAGGTAGCACGTATAGCATGGACATCCATCAGTAAAGACCCAGACATGGTAGTCCCTTATCAAGACGTTCTCCCTGGAGCACTTTATTTCACTTTGGCAGCCTACAGTATAGCCTAGCAGCTGGTCTATCTGTGTAGAGTTCATGGGAAAATGTTGCAGGAAAAATCCATGAATACAATAGGATGGGATTTCGGGGTTGAAGCTAACTTCGTTTCTTGTTCTAGGGAGTGGGATCATCCAGCTATAAGAGGCATGGCATCTCAGTATGGTGTCACATTAAGTGTGTGGAATTGGGAATCAGACCTGGGGTTTGATTCTTGGGTCTGCCAATCATTCTGTGTGACCTCTCTGAAGTCTCCGTTTCCCTCTTTGTACAATAAAGATAACAGTGCCTACCTCATAGGATGATTGAAAAGAAATGAGGTGCTATTGAGAAGACTACGTGAGTTAGTAGCATAGAACTTGGTACATAGTATATGATCAACAAATGAGAGTTTCTTCCCCGAGCCTCTCACCACATTTATGCATGCCATCAAATTGGATGCTTTATATAGCAGAGGTCCACCTATATTTAGAGAGCCTTAAGTTAATTCTAGACCTTGCTAGCATATTAGAATTACCTGGAGAGCTTTTAAAAATCCTAATGTCCAGGCTTCACCCTAAACCAATTAAAAAAGAATTTCTGGGAGTGGATTCCAGAGATCAGTATGGGTTTTTGTTTGTTGTTTGGTTGGTTTTTGATCAGTATGTCTTAAAGCTCTTCATTTTGCTACTAAGAAACCACTGCTTTAAGAGTTCCCTCTAGATTCTAGAAGAAGGAGGAAAGAAATTAGACCTGTGCTGTAAGACCACCTGATCTGGATAGCTATGTATTTGAAAAATTCTGGAGAAATAAAGGCTAGAGTTTGAGATGGGCAGACGAATAGTAAGCTACTAGTATGTTCAGAAAACAGACCACTATGGTAAGAATGTGGTGAGCATCCTAATTTTGGAAAGGTCAGTGATGAAGTCATTAATACAGGTCCCAGGAATATATAGGATTTGTTGTAAAATTGGGGAATTTGAGCCTCCTAAGCTGGTCCTTTGATCTAGCACAGGCGACACAGGTAATGATGTCTTTATTGCTTTGTCACATGGTGAATCTTGGGCTATCAGCAGGCCTAAAGGCAGTGGAGGGGTGGAGTGAACTTTTACAGCTCGCTCTGCTCCATTGTTTGGGGAGGAACATCAAGGCATCACTGAAGTGTATGCATGGGGATGTTCTTCTCCAGTGGGTCCGTGCCTTTGGGAAAGCACGCGCAGCAGGCCATTGATGATGAAGCCCCTTCTCATAGCCTATCAGGTTCATGTAGCTTGCCCTAACTACCCAAGTGGTGTTGTTGGTACTAACACGAGAAAGGTGAGGTTCAAGTCTGTTTTTGTAGCCTTTTAATGAATTGGGAATCATTTGGAGTAAGAGGGATGGCATGGAGTTTGAGCTTGTAAGGACAAGGTACTTTCTGGGAGAACAACTCTGGTTTCTAGGAATATAAGTGATTCAGTAGTTGAAACCACCTACTCCTTCAGTCATTGGATATCAAGACCCATATGGGGCAGTAATGGCCAGGAAATCTGCCACATAGGGTAACTTTTCTTTACTTGGACTCCTCTTCCTGAGAAGCACATTAGTTTGTTTATTAAGAGAATTGGTTAAATGGCGAAACATGGTCTCCTTGGTAAGGAGGCAAGGGATTCAGAGACTGTGGTGGGGTCAATAATTAAAGTTATGAAGTGGGTGAATATTAGATCATGCAGAAATGAGGAATGGAGTCAGGCAGAAGAATAGGAGACTCGGGATGAGGAGGGAAGCAACTGAAAGTTAGAAATAGAAAAATCCCAAGTGGTGACACTTCAGTTAAGCTGTTATAAAAGTATGTTAAAATAGGAGCGCTGCCTTGGCTGGTTTGGATCAGTGGATAGAGCATCGGCCTGTGGACTGAAGGGTCCTGGGTTTGATGCCGGTCAAGGGCACATACTTTGGTTATAGGCACATGCAGGAGGCAGCCAATCTATGTGTCTCTCTCACATTGATGGTTTTCTCTCTCTCTGTCTCTCCTCCCTTTCACTCTTTCTAAAAATCAATGGAGAAATATCCTCAGTTAGGATTAGCAAAAAAAAATAAATAAAAAAAATAGGAGTGCTGCCTGAAATCAGAGACAGACCACTCTGTAGGACTTTTGCAACATGTAGGAGGGTGAGAACTGATTAGACTACTCTTAAACTCTCACTCACATTCAGGGCATAAAGTATCAAAGTGATGACTGGGGAAGGGGTTTTGAAGAGGACATTTGAATGGAGTTATTGGAGCGATGTTAGAAAATAAGTCAGGGAAAGAGAGAAGTGGCCACACTCTTTACCTAAATTAAGCTTCCCTATCTACAGCAGGCACAAACTAGGAGAAGGAAGAAAAGCCTTAACTTTAAGTCAGGTGGTAGCTTTTGACTACTATACAGGACTGAATATTTTAATTACATCTCTTTCTTTAAATTTTTATTTATTGATTTTGAGAGAGAGAAAGGAAAGAGAGAGAGAGAGAAACATCGACTTGTTCCACTTATTAATGCATTCATTGGTTGATTCTTAAAAGTTTTTTTTAATTGATATTTAGAGATAGAGGAAGGGAGAAGGAGAGAGATTGAGAAACAGCGATGTGAGAGTGGGACATGGATCGGCTGCCTCCTGCACACCCCACTGGGGATCCAGCCCATGACCCAGGCATGTACCCTGCCCAGGAATCGAACTGGCAACCTTTTGGGACACGGGATGATGCCCAACCAATGAGCCACACCAGCCAGGGCAGTAGGGTGAAGAGGGACATAGAACCACAGAAAAGATGAAACCCACCTGGCTTTAAGAGAGAAATAGATGTTCCCAAGGTGGACAAGGCAGAGGAAACCATGTGTCAAATCTAAGCTGTGGAGGCATGAAACAGCATGGTGTATATGTGGGTAACCTTCAGTGGAAAGGGCCTGCATATCCAGGTGGGTGATTAAAATGGAGGTGAAATGGAGGCCATAGGTATTGTGGCGGTTCCAGTGGGGCTGTTGGCAGTCACACCAGTGGAAAGTTAATAGAATTTTATTTTATTTTTTAAAAAATATTTTTATTGATTTCAGAGAGGGAGGGAGAGATAGAAACAAGATTAGAGAGAATCATTGATTGGCTGCCTCCTGCACACCCCACACTGGGAATCAAGCCTACAACCAGGGCATATGGCCTGACCGGGAACCAACCATGACCTCCTGGTTATTAGGCTGATGCCCAACCACTGAGCCACACCGGCCAGGCCAAGTTAATGGAATGGAATTTTAAACACACACACACACACAAATACCAGTCATTTCCTCCATCAGTCATTTCCTTCCACTCCTTACCCTTCCCTTTTATAAAATTTGCTAATTTGTTAGGGAGTGCTAAGAGGGTAGTACATGAACTCTTCTAACTCAGCGCCCACAGCTTATTGGATCTGGCTCTATTCTGACTTAAGCTGAGTCAATCTGCCTCCTAAGAATTTAGCTCAGAACATGGAGAGACTAGGTCATATTCCGCCCCCCCCATCTTTATTGAAATATAATTAACAAATAAAAATTATATATATTTAAGGTATACAATGTTATGTTTGGATAGACCTATACATTGTGAAATGATTACCATAATCATAGTCGTATCACATAGTTACCATTTTCTTGTGTGTTGTGGGGGGACAACACTTAAAATCTACTCTCTTAGCAAATTCAAGTACACAATACATTATTATTAACTACTAGAGGCCTGGTGCATGAGTTCATGCATGGGTGGGGTCCCGAGGGCGTGGGGGCGGGGGCCGGGACGTGATTGGCCCTCTGGCCAGGTGGTGGGATGTCCTTGCCAGCCCAGGATTCGGATCCATCCTGCTGACATTTGCATAGGTTGTCGGGACCCACCTGGCAGCTGCTCTTATATTGTTTCTTCCTTCCAGAGCGTCTAGGGAGGGGAAGCGGCTGTGGTGCTTGAGGCCGACTTCCAGGAGGCTGGCGGCTGGCTGTTGGATCGTGCTGGCCCATTCTCTGGAGATTGGACCTGCAAGACTACTGAGGGAGTGAGTGGCTGCACCTGGGCTGGTGGGCCACCGGGTCGGGTTGGTCAGCTGAGCAGCGCTCCCGCTGTGGGAGCGCTGACCACCAGGGGGCAGCTCCTGCGTTGAGCATCTTCCCCCTGGTGGTCAGTGTGCATAGTGACCGGTCATTCTGGTCCTTCCCGTTGTTCTGGTCATTCGGTTTTTTGGTCGCTTAGGCTTATATATATGTAGATAGTCACCATGTTGTACATTAGGTCTCCAGACCTTATTCAACTTATAAGTGAAAGTTCGTATTCTTTAACCAGTTTCTCCCCATTTTTTCCCTAAGCCCTTGGTAATCACCATTCTATGTTACTATGAATTTGATTTTTTTTTAGATTCCACTTGTAGGTGAGATCATGCAGTATTTATCTTCCTGTGTCTGGTTTATTTCACTTAGTATAATGTCCTACAGGTTCATCCATGTTGTCACAAATGGCAGGATTTCCTTCTTTGTTAAAGCTGCATAATATTCCAGTGTGTGTGTGTGTGTGTGTGTGTGTGTGTGTGTGTGTATCACATTTTCTTTATCTATCTGTCCATTGACAGAAACTTAGGTTGTTTCCATATCCTAGCTACTATGAATGATGCTGCAATGAACATGGGAGTGAGATGTCTCTTTGAGATAGATTTCAGTTCCTTTGGATATAGACCCAGAGGGGGTTGCTGGATCATATGGTAGTTCTATTTTTAATTGAGACTGACTCATTTAGATAGAAGTGTTGAACTTATAAGGTCATGTAAATTTCAGAGCCAAAGTCGCCATTTGGGGCTTCCATTTGGGGGCAACAATGCAGTGTAAAGCAGAATGAGCTGATGTCTAAGAGAAGCAGAGAGAATGGGAGACAATAGACCTTGAAGGCCAGAGAGAAAGAGAGGGAGTCAGTGGCTATCTCGGTGCTGACAGCTTTCTGATTCCTTATTTCAGTCCACTTACCACTTCCTGTTCTTGAGTTCCCTGCAGTTCTTCTGAGTCTTTATAATAAATCCTTTCTTCCTTTCCTTTTTTCCTCATACTGGTCGCTTAGGCTTTTATATATGTAGATAGTCACCATGTTGTACATTAGGTCTCCAGACCTTATTCAACTTATAACTGAAAGTTTGTATTCTTTAACCAGTATCTCCCCAAACCCCTGGTAACCATCAACGTGCTTAATTCTTTTCTCCCCTTCCTCAGATTCTCAGCTTAATAAAACCACACACCTTCCACATCTGGAACACACACATATATACCAGAGACACTTATTTAATACACTACAGCTCAAATAAGCCCAGAAAAAGGAGGTTTCTTATTTTTTTCTAGACTTTCACCTGTGTATTAGTTTTCTATTACTGCATAATAAAATGCCCAAAAACTTAGTCACTTAAAACAATAATAAACATTATCTCATAATTTCTGTGCGTCAAGAATTTGGGAGCAGCTTAGCCGGGAAGTTCTGGGATGGTAGCCAGTCAGTAGCCTAGGGCTGGAGGATCTGCTGCCAGGGCGGCTCACTCACCTTGGTGGCCAGTTGGTACCGGTTGGCGAGAGACTTTAGTTTTCCGCACGTGGGCCCCTTCACAGGATGATGGCTTGAGTGTCCTTACGATGTGGTGGCCGGCTTCTCCCAGAATGAGTAATCCAACAGGAAGAAACAATCCTTCTTAGGATCTAGTGTCAGAAGTTACAGAGCCCAGCTGGCATGGCTCAGTGGTTGAGCATTGACCTATGAACCTGGAGACCACAGTTTCATTCCCGGTCAGGGCACAGGCCCGGTTGCGGGCTTGATCCCCAGTGTGGGGCATGCAGGAAGCAGCTGATAAATGATTCTCTCTCATCATTGGTGTTTCTGTCTCTCTCTCCCTCTTCTTTCCTCTCTGAAATCAATAAAAATATATTTTTTGGAAAAAAAAAGAAGTTACAGAGACCCACTTCTGCCCCGTTCTTTTTATCAGAAACAGGTTACTATGTCTGGCCCATATTCAAGGGGAGGGCTATTAAAGGGACACATATCAAATACTTTGTGGACATATTTTGAAACCACCACAACTATTAGGTTACATGGAATTGGGGGGGAAAGCACCCAATCCCATTTTAAATATACATAGTTCAATTTAATTTCATTATTTAAATGGTTCCTTAAAAAAAAAATAAAAATAAATAAATGGTTCCTTTAGATCAGGGGTGGGCAAACTTTTTGACTCGAGGGCCACAATGGGTTCTTAAACTGGACCGGAGGGCCGGAACAAAAGCATGGATGGAGTGTTTGTGTGAACTAATATAAATTCAAAGTAAAGGAACGGAGGGGAGAGCAAGAGGACCGGATAGAACAGCCGGATCCGGCCCGCGGGCTGTAGTTTGCCCAAGGCTGCTTTAGATAAAAATGTTTTATCTTTCGTAATGCCTCCCAGGGAGGTCCTGTCCTCTCTGAAGATAACATCCATTTGTTTGGGGGATAGGAGGGCTAATGTGCACATCCTTGTGGCATGAGTGAGAGAAAGGGCATCTCCTGACTTCGTTCAGGACCTGGCAGGTTTCCAGCATGATATCTCTTGTCAGCTGATCTCTGGGGAGTCTGTTATCCTGTGATGCTAAAGCCTGCAGCTGGTGAAGTCAGGGCCCATTTTTGGCTTCAGTCTCCTAGGGAGTATTGGTCAGCTCCCCTTGCACACTCAACTTCCCCGTGGCCCTTGCTATGGAGTCACCTTGCCTGGCCGTGGCAGGCCCCCTGGCTGTTAGTTCAGCAATGCTTCAAGGGAACAGGGAAGGCTTGGGATACTTAACTGCTCTATCTCTGCCTGATGGTGCTGTTGGGGACTTACCACTGGCCAGAACAGCCATGGCAGGTGCAAAGAATGAGGTGAGGGGCCTGGACAGTGGTCTCAGAAGGAAAGCAGAGGCAGAGATCCCTTGCCCCGAGTGCTCCTCTCAACATGGGGGCAATTCAGTATGGTATGTAAGCCCCCTAACGACCCAGTCCTAGTCTCTGGAACTTGTGAATTTGTTACCTTCCAGGGCAAAAGGGATTTTGTAGATATGATTAAATTAAGGGCCTTGAGAAGGGAGAGTAACCTGGATTATCTGGGTGGGTCTAATCTAATGACATGGGTTCTTAAAAGAAGCTTTCTGCGGTCCAAGTCAAAGGGAGATGTGACTATGGAATAATGGTTAGAGAGACACAGAGTTGGTCGTGAGGATGGAGTAAGGGGGCTATGAGCCAAGGAAAGTGGGTGGCTGGAAAGGCAAGGAAATAGATTTTCTCTCGATAGCCTCTAGAAATGAACACAGCCCTACCGTCACCATCATTGTAGCCCAGTAACACACAGTTCAAACCTGCAGAACTGTGAGGTAGTACATTTATGTTGTTTTAAGCCACTGCATTTGCGGTAATTTGTTCCAGCCACAATAGAAAATGAATACACTCGTATCCAACTTTGGCCTAGAGAGTCAGGCCCAGTGACAGACTGCTTTGTCTGGGTTCTCCTTTATCTCTCTCTCTCTTTGTCACTAAACCTGAAAGCCAGAGGACAGACACGCTTTCCATGTCCTGCTCCATCAGAGAGCAGTATTTTTTACTTTTTCATCTTCATTTAGACATTAAAGTACAATAAACTCATATGCTCTTTACCTAGATTCACTATTTGTTAATGTGTTGTCATATTTCCTTTCCGTGTGTGTGTGTGTGTGTGTGTGTGTGTGTGTGTGTGCATTTGTTGTTGAAGTATTTGAAGGTAAGTTGCTTGTGGAAGTTGAGGATCAAGAAATTAGCTCCCATAAAACTGTCTGCATGCTCTAGGACAGTGGTTCTCAACCTTTCTAATGCCGCGACCCTTTAATACAGTTCCTCATGTTGTGGTGACCCCCAACCATAAAATTATTTTCGTTGCTACTTCATAACTGGAATTTTGCTACTGTTAATGAATTGTAATGTAAATATCTGTGTTTTCCGATGGTCTTAGGCTCTACAGCAGTGGTTCTCAACCTGTCGCGACCCACAGGTTGAGAACCACTAGCAGGGTCGCCTAAGACCATCGGAAAACACAGATATTTACATTATGATTCATAACAGTAGCAAAATTCCAGTTATGAAGTAGCAACGAAAATAATTTTATGGTTGGGGGTCACCACAACATGAGGAACTGTATTAAAGGGTCGCGGCATTAGAAAGGTTGAGAACCACTGCTCTAGGACCCCTTGGAAGTTTTTACTTGGCCCAGTCTGAAGACCTGTTTTACCGGACTGAACACTCTGAGTAACTTCTGGTTGATGACAAGGGAAGGCAGAAATAAAGAGATTTCAAGAATGGCTTCTAAAACAGTAGCCTGGATTCGAAGCCTGTTGTCTTGATGCACATTCCTAGTTTGAATTTCAGAAGGTGAATATTCCTTCTTTCCATTCCTTTTGTAAGTTCTAAATGGTGTCATACTTCCTATTCCTAGGGCAGATTGATTCTGTAGGGAGAGGAATAAAAATCATGCAAATCGCTTTCAAAATAACACTCCACCACACAAGTATTGTAGGATTTTATGGGTTTGGATGAAAGACAACTGTCTCTTTATCTTCTTCCAAATGGCTAGGATTATGTTTGGTGATTACAAAGTTAATATTTTTTTAACAGAATTAGTATTTACTCAACATGCTTTCTAGTAATAATTAATAATATTCTGATTCCTTTTAAAATTACTTTAATTATTATTTTTTCCTTTTTAAAAATTATTTTATCATTAAGCCATGATGTACACATGCAATCACTCTAAAAGGAATTAATAATTTAGCCTCTTTTTTTTTTGTCTCGAATAATTTAAAGCAATCTTTTTTATTTCTTTTGTCAAAGGGCCATAGTAATGAATCCTATAACATTAGTTTGACAAGTTATTTTGGTCTGGCCTAAAACTCATGATGCAGACTAGTATAATACAATGTGCCTGACCTGGAGTCAAGGTTAGTTTCAAATCCTAGTTCCCACACCAACTAGCTGTGCAGTTTGGGGCACATTATTTACCTTCTCTAAGCCTTGGTTTGCTCATCTGTCTCATAGTTTAATAGGATTCAATGATGTCACGTCCTGAATACCTGAAACACGATAAATGTGAGCTATTTTTATTGTTTTTGTTGTTGTTATTGACTAATAGGAGAGATAATAGTCAAGTCACCAGTCTGCTGGTTTTCTAACAGTTTCTTCAAACACGTATCAGCTTTCCTGATAAGTGAATTTTCTGAAAGTGGCAGTTGAATTTCTCTATGAGTCTTATAGAGAAAAACTAGAATTAACCTGACTCTTCTAAAATAAAAGGAGTAAATATGTCTTAAGCTGTGGATATTGAGTCAGTAAGGAATTTCAATTTCTTCACTTGATCTTAGCCAAAAAGTGGAACTTCAATTTCTTGAAATCATACTCCAGCTCCCCTGAGCTACCTCTTTTCTCACAGTTCGCATTTCAGCACATTGCAAGTCAGAACTTCTCCCCAAACATAAATATTCAGAATTGCCATAGTTAGGATTCTGAGTTTAAAATAATCAGTTATATGCCAGCCTTAGGAGACAAATATATAACTGGCTTACATTTCTGATTTGGGTAGTCTAAATGTAATCAAATTTATTTTTATTAAAAATAGTTTAGCAGCTCACATGAAAATATATTTATCTTTGCTCCTATAAAATTGTAACGCATTTAAAAATTGTTCCTAGTGTCAAACATCAGGTGTGGACCTCAAGCATCTCCTAGTGAAGGCTGTAGGTCTTTGATGAAAGGCTTCACAAAAGTCAGAAGTCCCAGCCTGAAGAGAAATACGTTTCTCATGTTCTTTCCACCACTTGGTGATGGCACTCCACAGTCATTCTATGAAGCTGCCATTTTCATTCAGTTGCAACTAAACAGTTTTTTTTAAAAAATATTTTTAAAATTGATTTTTGGAGAAAGAGGGAGAGAGAGAAACATTGGTGTGAGAGCGGCCTCCCTACAGGGGAACAAGTCTGAAACCCAGGTATGTGCCTAGAACCTGAATCGAACCAGCAACCCTTCAGTGCACTAGACAGTGCCCAACCAACTTAGCTACACCAGCCAAGGCACACCTACACAGATTTTTAAGGAAAGAAGCTGTAGAGGATGGAGGGAGTTACCATCGCAGTGTCCACACAAATTCCTAGAATCCTTTCAAGATTTAGGGTCAGCAACAATTCAGTAAGGTAAGGGCCCATTAAGTAAGTTTGGCTCTGAAAATGCTAATTGAAAATCCTCCTCAGCAATTCAGCCCCTTTCCTTCTGCTTTTCTGTAGCCAGCTGGGTCCCATGGTGACCGTTTCTGAAAGAAATCATCCCCTTCAGCAGTTACCTAGCACCATGGCAACCGAGACGTCAGCAAAGCAGGATAGACCACGGAACAAAACAGCTGCTACCAGGCTTCCTCCCTGCTACTCTAATTCAGCCCTGTCTGAGGCCTAGGGATGAGGTTAAAGACGTGCAGATATCCACACTCAAGAAATCCTATGTATTTCTGAGATTTTTCCGTGAGCATAGACATATGGGCGTATTGTAAATTGTGTTATGAGAATTCCTCCAAAACATCGAGAATATTTAAATGGTGGGGATGGATTGTGGGAGAAGGAGGTAGATACGGAATGCCCTTTGGGTTTAATGTTATATAAAAATTATATTTGTATTTACAAAGTAACCGTAAATAGACAGGGAAACTGGACCCTTAGATATATGGCTGGCCTGATGTCTATTTAGACAAAAGACCTCAGGGAAATATTTTAAAACTATTTTTATTTACCTGAGAGTTAAATGAATTAAAAATGGCTTTAGTGAACACTGTAGGGGTTGTAATGCTGTCCGTGGTGCTGAATACTCCATTGTCCCAGATGTGCCAAAGGGGCTCCGGAGGCTGGCTAGGGAACCCCTTGTCATGTTAGGGGACTGATAATAGGAAAGAAAGGGGCTGGGGAGAAAGCATCATTTCCAACCCTACCAAGCAGCTCTGAATGCCCAGACTAAAACATTCAGATGAGAAAGAAAACAAAAAATTAAGTAGAGAATGCTGAAGGTTTGGATAGTTGAATCTTCCCTTTTCATATGGAGATTTTTGGCCTGAGCCAATCAGGTTAGAGATTTCTGCTGCTTTGCTCCCGAAAGGAAAACTGGGGGGGGAGGGAGAGAGAAGATGGCCACATTCTCCCCTGGAGCCACATGATCCATTTCCCATGTGACACATTCCAGAGCCTTGGAAAAGAGAAGGGAGGGGCACCCAGAGAGTGGGGCTGGGGGCGGGAAGATGGTTTAACAGTCAACCCTGCACAGCGTCATCTTGTCTCCCTACCAGGAAGCGGGCTGTGAGCCAAGGGAAAGGCAGAGGACAGATATGAATGTGTTCCCAAGCTTTCCTGGTGGCTTATGGCATTCTCCAAACTCCCATGCAAGGGCTATTGCTGACCAAGAAGACCCAAGGAGACTGGCTCTAAGATCAAGTCCGGATGGAGGTATGTGCCAGAGATCCCGCGGTATTGTGGCTGAAATTCGGCTTAGAGAACATAAAACCTTTTTTTTCCAGGCAATTTGGGGATCTTGTCTTGGCTTATTGGCTGGTTAGGGGCTTTAGTTTTGTTATGGGTCCTGCAAAGATGCCTAGGTAGTTCTGCAAAATGAATAATTCACCAGAGTAAGTGCCTGTTGAAGAAACAGATGGAAATTCTGTATAGTGGTAATTCATAAAACAAAGCAGTCATTGATGAAAACGATCTTTTTCTTTGAATCTGGGAAGAAGGAAAAAAATGTTACTGAAACCAACTAGATTTCATTGTCTCTGAAATAAAATCCTATTTCATCCCTCTCCAGCTGTTTATTCTGTGCTCATGCTCCCAGAGGTTGTTGGCAGTGGCTTCTGGAGATGAGGGGGCAGGCGTGCTGTTTCTTTGTGCTGTGCAATCCTCTTCCTCCTGATGTTCCTGATACCAGGAGGGCTTGTGATAGTTTCCAGCTCTGGTTCAGGACAGCAGACTACCACCGAATTTCAAGCCTTACAGAAGAGCTACCAAGAGGGCCCCCGTGAAGTTCTCAAAGGAATCTCCCAAAGTTACAGACTAAAATAATCTGCCATGTATTCAAATCTCGGTATCTTGACCATTTCTACCCAGCATAGAGAAGGAAGCTAACAAGTATAAATTTTACTTTGTCTATATTTTACAAATACTTACAAAGTTCTTAGTATATGTAAGGCATCAGTCTAAGCACACAAAAATCAATCATGTAATCCACATGATAACCCTCTAGAGGAGGTGTTATTAGTACCCACATTTTGGTGATGAAGAAACTAAGGCACAGTGAGGTTAGGGGACTCTCTCAATGTCGCACAGCTAGTAAATAGTAGGAACAGGATTTGGATACAAGAAACTTGACCCCAGAGTTCATGATCTTAACCGTTGAACCATGCTGCTTCTCTGCTTGTGTTATTTCAGATGATGTCAGTAATTGATTTGGTTACAAATTTTGTTCAGTTGATGCTACTAGAAGATTGAATCAGCTTGCCTGGCTAAAGCAGATCCCCAGTGAAATCTATATTTAATCTTGAATTATCCCAATAGTCACATTTTGTACCCCCAAATAACCCAGTAAGTAATAGCCTGTTCTCTTCCCCTTGTGCTGTATAGATATCTGGTAGTAAAACACTGTGTTACTATGGTGACCAAATGATGTCTAAAGGAAAAAAAGAAATCTGGAATTACATCATGGTTGATTTTTAAAAAATCAAACCTAGAAACATTCTTCCATCCAGCCTAAGCATGTGCTCTTTAAAAGCACTTACCCGGGTTCCAATATAACAGATTCAACGCTTATAAAATTATGAACATAAACTATGATATCAAACTGATTAGATATGTTCCTTTAAAATAATATATTTTAAAACAAGGGAATCGATCTCTCTCTTTGTAAATTATTTTAGGTTTTTAAGGAACAATGAGGAAGTTTTTGGGTGTTTTTTTAACTTCTGGAAATTTCCGAGATACAAGGATTTTCTTCCTTTGGTCTGTGTAGTTTCCCTTCTGGCCCTTATGAAATAAAAGATGACTGATCTTGTTCTTACATGCTGTGGGAAAACTAAGAGAATTTGCTAGGTCAAAGATACTAAGAGGAAGATAAGGGAAAGGAGTCTAAAATTTGTAAAATTCTTCACTAAATGAGGTGTTTCCCTTCAGGGTTTCATTGAAAAAACTTTGAGGAGTAATTATGTGCCCTACAGTATTGAACTTTAGTTAGTCCTTTAGATTAAGCCTTTCATCCCTGCTAAAGTCTACATTTCCCTGGGATAAGTAACACGTTCACACTAATCTGGTCAACTGAAGGGAGCTTCTTGTACCCTTCCATCTTTGGATTGCTAGCACTTAGCACCAGGCCTGGTTTATGGTAAGCTTCCCATATATATTTGCAGATGAAGAATGGGAAGACTCAAGACTGACAACATTCTGCCAGTTTGGGGCCTGGTAGGAGCCATTTTGGGGCCCATGCCTATTTTGTTTTGCATGTGTTTATAGGGAGGATCATGAAGAGATAAATGTGCAGTAGGAAAAAATTATGCCTGAAATTTATGTATGCTATAGTTAGATTGACCCTGGACAATGGCACATTAGAGTTCAAGACATACCTATAAATTCTTTCTTGGAGATTACCAATTCCCCTGGCGTCCTATATAATAAAAGGGTAATATGCAAATTGACCCTAATGGCAGAATGACCAGGAACGACTGGTTACTATGACGCACACTGACCACCAGGGGGCAGATGCTCAATGCAGGAGCTGCCCCCTGGTGGTCAGTGCGCTCCCATAGCGGGAGCTCCGCTCAGCCACAAGTCGGGCTGTGAGCACAGCGGCGGTGGCGGGAGTCTCTCCCACCTCCTTGGCAGTGCTAAGGATGTCTGACTGTGGCTTAGGCCTAAGCCATTAGTTGGACATCCCCCAAGGACTCCTGGGCTACCAGAGGGATGTCCACCTGCCAGCTTAGGCCCGATCCCCTGGGGAGTGGGCCTAACCCGGCATATGGACATCCCCCAAGGGGTCCCAGACTGCGAGAGGGTGCAGGCCGGGCTGAGGGACTGCCCCCCCCCCCAGTGCACAAATTTTTGTGCACCGGGCCTCTAGAATTATGTATATTTAGAATGAAATTCTTCTGATATTTTATTTCATTAAGTTTATTGGGTTGACATAGGTTCATAAGATTATGTAGTTTTCAAGTGTACATTTCTATGATACATCATCTGTATATTGCATTGTGTGCCCACCACCCAAAGTCAAATCATCTTTTGTCACCATATATTTGGCCCCCTTTACCCTTTACTCCCTACCCCCTTCCCTCTGGTAACCACCATACAGTTGTCTATGTCTTCTGATATTTTTATTTACATCTAGATGGAGGCACCACTAACATCTCTGAGGTTTTGCCTGGCACTATTTCGCAACATTGAAATAATTCACTTTGGGTTGAGAGTTAATGTCTTGAGAAGGTCAGTTCCTTCCCCGGGCAGCCTTGTCTTAATCAACTGTGAATCCCAGTGCCCCAAAATGCTGCCCAAGAGCCCACAGAGCTACAGGATTCCTCCCGAGAGAACCCTGGGATCTTCAGTGTCAGAGTAGGTCAGAGCCAGACAGCCTTTCCCAAACGGACTACAAAAGATTGTCTCCAAGTATTTGAAAGATTGCTTAGTATTTGAATTCGAGTTAATAGACTAATTAGGGTTAAAATAGTCACAAATATAACCTTTCCTATTATTTTTTCCATCTAATTCATTAAGGAGAGGAAGAGTGGGGCTTGTGAATGAGGTACGCATCCCTGAATCCTATTCACTCATCCTCCTTACCTCCAGTGTTTGCTATCTGCTGAGTGGACTATGCAAAAGAAACAGCCCTGCTGCTGGAAGCAAGTGCCGCACGCCCCCCTCCCCCAACCCCGTCCCCTCCGCACTCATGCAGGCCTTCTCAGATACCAGGTAGGCTGGTGCACACAAGAGGCTTCCACCTGGAAGCCTACCTGGGCTTCCTACTCATCCCTCTCGAATCTAAAAGGTGCAGTCTCTCAACCAGCTGAACAGGAGAAGACAGAAGAGAGAGAAAGTGGAGCCTTCCTCTGGAGGAGAGGCTTTGAACTTGGAAGCTAGGCATGAAAGAGGAAATAAGAAGAGGGACAGCGGGAAGAGACTGGACAAAAATCCTACACCTATGGATGAGGACAGTGGGGGGGGGGGTAAGGGCAGAGGGTGGGGTGGGAACCGGGTGAAGGGGAGCTATGGGGGGAAAAAAGAGGAACAATTGTAATAATCTGAACAATAAAGATTTATTTAAAAAAAGAAGAGGGACAGTGAGCTTGGGTGAAGGATACAAGAAAGGGATGCCTCCGCCCTGCCTTTTGGTCACAGTAACCTGCCCACCACTAGTAGACGCTGCCAAACGAGTCACGCCTTGCCAGCGCGATTATCAGATCCTTTCCTAAAGTGTATACATAGGGAGGAGGAAAGACCTGAGTGGATGCAGTTTCTTCTCTATGAACCAGAGCACAAAATGGGATGGGATGAGAGGTACCCTCTCTGAGAGAATGGCTTTAAAAGCAAAAGGGGAGTTACCATCATGATTCTCTTTCCCTGTGTGTAGAGTCACTTCCCCTTGGCTAGACTTGTAAAGCATTCATCTCCTGGAGTCTTTCATTCGGCAGACGTTCCTACCCACTGGATGCCTCTTGGTTCATCCTGATGGAGGCGCTATGATATACATGATTAGTCCCAAATTCTGATCAGGAAACTGGAGCTCAGACAGATGAACTCATCTCCTCAAACTCACACACAGCAAAGAAAGCCAGGATCTGAATCTAGGTCTTTTTTTAAATTTATCTTTATTGTTCAAAGTATTACTGATGTCCCCTTCGTTTGTTTTTTTCACATTGACTCTCTCCACCCCATCCCCGCCCCTCCCAGGCCTTCACCACATTATTGTCTGTGTCCTTGGGCTATGCATATGTGCATATGATGCATATGAGTTCCCTGTTTAATCTCTCCCCAGCCTCCCCTCCACCCAACCTTTCCTCTGAGATTCCTCAGTCTGTCTTTCTAATTCTGTGCTCTTTCCACTATGTCACAAGTGAAGTCTACATTCTTTTTTAAAATGTATGTTTTTGGGCCCTGGCCAGTTTTGCACAGTGGTTATAGCATCAGCCTGCAGACTGGAGGGTCGCAGGTTTGATTCCAGTCAAGGGCATGTACCTCGGTTGCAGGCTCAGTCCCAGCCCAGTCGATGTGTCTCTTTCACATCAATGTTTCTCTCTCCCTGTGTCTCCCCCTCGTTTCCACTCACTCTAAAAAAATCAATGGAAAAATATCCTTGTGTGAGGATTAACAAAAAATATATATATGTTTTTGGATATTAGATTAATAAAAATACAGTTCAAGAAAATTTGGAAAATATAGAGTAGTATAATGAAAATAAAAATCAGTTATGATCTCACCACCTATAAATAACCACTGTTAAAAATTTCGGTGTATTTCTTCTGTTTTTCCCCCAAAGCATCTATACATGTAAAAGCCTAAGCGACCGCCCAACTGTTTGACTGTCCATCTGGTAGCTATGATGCGCAGTGACCACCAGGGGGCAGATACTCTGACCAGTAGCTATGATGCGCACTGACCACCAGGGGGCAGACACTCAACGCAGGAGCTGCTGAGCTGTGGTGACTTGGCAGCTGCACTTCTTGGGTGATGCACCTGGAACCAGAGAGGAGGGAGCCCAATTCCAGGTGTGTCACCTGAGAACTTCCCTCTCGCAATCCAGGAACCCTCGGGGGATGTTGGAGAGCCAGTTTCCGCCCGATTGCCGCAGGCCACACTGAGGGACCCCACCGGTGCACTGGGCCTCTAATATAACAATAACAAAAGTAAATGTTTTCTTAGCACTTGCTCTGTTCCAGATGTTAGTTTTCTTAGCTCCTTTCTTATATTTTATTCTCACAACAGATCAATAAGGTGGGTCCTGGTATTATCCTAATTTTATTGGTGAAGATGCTCATGAGTACAAAGATGCTAAGTCACTTGCGGTGGCTGCATAGGTAATATGTGATTTGAAACCCAGGTAGGCTGGCTCTAGGGCAGGGTTTCTCAACCTCAACACTTTTGGCATTTGGACTAAATAATTCTTTGTTGGGGTGTGGGGGGTGTCATCTTTATTATAGAACTAGAGGCTCGGTGCATGAAATTCGTGCACTGGGGGGGGGGTGTTCCTCAGCCCAGCCTGCACCCTCTCCAATCTGGGACACCTTGGGGGATGTCCGACTGTCCCTTTCACAATCCGGGACTGCTGGCTCCCAACCACTTGCCTACCTGCCAGTCTGATCACAACCTAACCATCCCCTGCCAGCTTGATTGACGCCTAACTGCTTCCCTGCCGGCCCGATTGCCCCAACTGCCCTCCCCTGCCGACCTGGTCACCCCTAACTGCCCTCCCCTGCCAGCCTGGTTGCCCCCAACTGCTCTCCCCTGCAGGCCTGGTCACCCCCAACTGCCCTTCCCTGCCGGCCTGGTTGCCCCTAACTGCCCTCCCCTGCAGGCCTGGTCACCCCCAACTGCCCTCCCCTGCTGGCCTGGTGGTCCCTAACTACCCTCCCCTGCCGGCCTGGTCACCCCTAACTGCCCTCCCCTGCAGGCCTGGTCCCCCCCAAATGCCCTCCCGTGCTGGCCTGGTTGCCCCTAACTACCCTCCCCTGCTGGCCTGATTGCCCACAATCACCCTCCCCTGCCGGCCATCTTGTGGCAGCCATCTTTGACCACATGGGAGCGGCCATCTTATTCAAGGGCATGAGGTTCAATTTGCATATTACCTCTTTATTATATAGGATGTTTAGCAGCATCTCTGGCCTCTGCCTACCAGATGTCAGTAACACCTTCCTCCCCCAGTTGTAACAACCAAGAATGTGTCCAGCCTTTGCCCAATGTCCTCTGAGAGGTAAAATGACCTCTGAGCCACTGCTCTAGAGCCCATGTTCTCAACCACCACACTGTATAGCCTCTTTATATGTAAAATGTGCATAGAGTTATTTTCTTCCACATCTAAAGAAGGAAATGCATCTTCAAATTTGGGTGCAGGCTATGAAACCATCCTGGAATGTCAAAGGCTTTATAGATCATAGGTAGGAGTTTAGTTACAGAGAAATGTTCATAGGTGGACATTTATAACAAGCTTATCGAATCACACCATTGACCAGTGAGGAGAATAACCATGTTTCTCTCTCTCATTACTTTTTTCCTGGTTCTCTGTGCTAGGCACCCTTCAGCCTTCAAGAATTCAGATTTCAGGTGTCACTTATGGTATAGCAGGGCAGTGCTTATTAACCACAGTATCAAAATAGATTGCTGTGTCCCAGACAAAAGTAATCACTTCCTAATAAACAAACTATCCAAGTTTGCCAGTGATTTATTTTTAAATTTTAATTATAAATTTAAGGATATCTGTATAATTATTTCCTTTTCAACATGATTTCTTAGGTTGAAGATTAAGTATTGGAGTTATTGGTTGAGCTTCTAGAGTTGCAGATAATTCTGGATATATCTATTGGGGAATGTCACACATATGAACATATTTGTCATGTCTTTCTCTGAAGAAAAAAAATTGAAAATTATTGGTGTAGGTGATTAGATGATATATAGGGAGGATGAAAATAAGCATTGCGAAATGACAGCAGTAGCATTTTAACCTATAAAATGTCTAAAAATATATGGCACTAAAATTAATATTAACCATGTGAAACATAGGCAAGTATGCATTCAACAATATTTTCAGTGATACATAGGTGCATAATTTGCCCATGAAAAATATACGTTAATGCAAATTCAAATCTAACTTTTGCTCCATGAACTTGAAGGTTGCTTTCTTGGAAAAATTGGGTGGCGGACAGTGGTGCAGATGAAATTTGCCCAGTGTTGATGTGGATTTGATGTGAGACAAATCTAAGTGCTTCTGAAAAACAAGAGTTCTTAGTAACTCCCCGGTCAGTGCTTATACTCGGTTCATAATGGATCATTCACCTTCTTTTCAAACATCTGTAAATCGCATTTCTTGTACAGTTCTTTCCTGTGAGTGTAACGAGTCTGGTCTTTGTCCCCCAACTCTTTCCTATTCAAGTTACACTACTGGAGATGTGAACTGAAACAGAGCTTGGAAATGAAACTGAACATTTAGCTCCAAGACAACTGTTTGCCTCTTCTTTAACTCAGTGAGCACGCAGCAGGTATTCAAAGAATGTTTATTGTAATGTCAAAGGCTTACAGTGCTGGGACCCAGCAGCTCCAGCCAACTTCCCTCTCTTTCTGGCAAAATGCACTCTCAGTGTGAGCTCTCTGCTAGTGAGGGTGGTAGATTATAAGTTAAATGGAGGTGTGTTGCTCATTACAATGTCTACCTATCAGTTTTAGTTCCTAGAGTTAAAATGACTTTAGAAATCATCCAGACCAACTCATTCACATTTGGACATGGAAACAGGGATTCGGAGAGATTGATTTACTTAAGGTGCATAATTTTCCTTACACTGAAAAAAAAAAAAAAAAGAAGAAGACCTGTGTCCCTTGACTTGCTGTTCAGTGCTTAAATTGGAGTCAGAACCCAGGTTTCTTGGTCCCTAGTCCAATGTTTAAGGTGAAGTAGAAAGCACTACATTCTTTAAGCCTTTTAGGATTTCTAATATTCTAGTAGATGCTGGTAGGGTAGTGGAAAGTGATAGGATGGTTGGTATAAGTTTTAGTCTTCACACTCAGTTATATAAGAAATGCTATGTTGAATTAGTTTCTATTGCCACTATAACAAATTATCACAAATTTAGTGGCTTAAGAGACAGTCCCTTATGTCACAGGTCTGAAGACTGCGTGTGCTTGTCTAGTTTCTCTGCTTGGTCTCAGAGACTGAAATCCAGGAGTTGTCAGATCTGTATTCCTTTGTAGAGGCTCCAGGGATGATTCCCCTCCCAAGCTCATTGTGATGGTTAGCAGAATACAGCACCTTGTGGTTTCAGGACTAAGGGCACATTTCCTTGGGCATAACTATAGGACTAAGGGCATCACTCCTAGAGGCCTCTCCCTGGTTCTTTCTTCTTCTTCTTCTTCTTTTTTTTTTTAAACATATTTTATTGATTTTTTTTACAGAGAGGAAGGGAGAGGGATAGAGAGTGAGAAACATTGATGAGAGGGAAACATCGATCAGCTGCCTCCTGCACACCTCCTACTGGGGATGTGCCCGCAACCAAGGTACATGCCCTTGACCGGAATCGAACCCGGGACCCTTCAGTCCACAGGCCAACGCTCTATCCACTGAGCCACACCGGCTAGACCTTCTTTTTTAAAATATATTTTTATTTATTTCAGAGAGGAAGGGTAAGGGAGATAGAAACATCAATGATGAGAGTCATTGATTGGCTGCCTCCTGCACCTCCCCTCCCCCTACTGGGGATCAAGCCCACAACCCAGGCATGTGCCCTGACCGGGGAATTGAACTGTGACCTCTTGGTTCATAGGTCAACACTCAACCACTGAGCCATGCCTGCCGGGCCTTCCTGGTTCTTGCAGGTGGACCCTTGCATCTCAGAGCCAGCAACAGCTTGTCAATTCCCGTTTATGTGTAGAATCTGTCTCTTCCTCTGCTACATCTCTCTGCTACCAACCAGAGAAAGGGGTTTATTAGTTTGGGCCTACCTGGATAATCCAAGATAATTTTCCCATTTTAAATTCTATAACCTTAATTATATATGCAGAGTCCCTTTTTAAATATAACATATTAACAGGTTCCAGGGACTAGGGTGTGGACATCTTTGGGGGGCCATTCTGCCTATTCCACACATTATTTCCTTTAAATAGTGGCAAGCCTGCATATAGTCAATAATACTGTAATAACTGTGTATGGTGCCAGATGGGTACTAGACTTATCAGAAGGATCACTTTGTAAGTGATAAATGTCTAATTATGTTGTACACATAAAACGAATATGATATTGTATGTCTACTGTGATTGAAAAGCAAAAAACAAAAACAAAAACAAAACAAAGACAAGCTGCCAAAAAAAGGGCAAGTCTTCATCCTACCAGGCTAATGGGAGAGTCCGTGACAAACATTACTGGGACTCTCTCTCTTCCTCTTCCTGGGTCCTGGGGTTCTTATACAGAGCAAATTTGTGTGATGGTCCCTGTAGCCTTGGATCCCGTCAGATTAGAGCAGAAATGGAATTATGGCCTGACCTGGTATGGCTCCTTGCAGGCTGGTGGGTCTGCTGCTTTGGGACCACCCCTGGGGCTGTGCACTCTTCCCAGCTGGGGAACCCTGTGCCTTGGTTCCACCTTCCTAGCTGCACTCCTGTATTACCACCTGTCACTTACCTGAAGCACAGTGAGAAAGGGAGGCAAGGGTCCCAGAACTACCTTTAAAAAATAGCTTTATTGAGTTATTATTTACCTACCATAGAAACACAGGACACCATGTATGGGACATTGCATTGGACATACTTATGCTAAAAATTGTTATTTATCTGAAATTCACATGGAACTGAGCATCCTGTATTTCATCTGGTGACCCTATGTGGGTGGCCTATTGTGAGAACCTGTCTTATCCTCTCTGGCTTTCCGGGTCCCCCACCACAGTCATGCCGGTGGCTGCCTGGGCCTGATGTCGTTCCGTAAAGCACTTAGCTCAGTGTCCACAGCTTAGGGCCAGAAAGTAAGATAACCACTCAGGAAACTTTCAAAGGGCCTATATGGCCTCTTCAGCCATTTAGCATAAATCCAGGGATCTGTGTAGGTTCAGAGCTTTGAGACAGATTGCACCGTAAAACCTACACTACTAGAGTTAGTGGGCTGGTGAAGGTTACTTCTAACTGCCTCTGCAGGAAGAAAAACATGATTTATATAGTGTTTGTCCATTTCTGTGGTGTGACTAGTCCTACTGTGGCTGATTCACGATACCAACGCGATGTCATTGAACTTGGAGCTGGAAGAAATGTGCACAGCTGGCTCTGGGGAGCCCATGCAAGCCAGCCCCAGCTCACGCCTGCTCCAGGCGGTCCTCATTTTCGTATATAGGCAAATCAAGCCTACCTAACAATGAAAAGCTTAAGAGAAAATGTCTTACCACTATGGTATTTTCTTACAGTAAAACTATTAAAAAATAAAAATGATTTCCTACTTGGAGTAATAGCAATTGATAAAACTTTTTCTGTACTTCAATTCAGAATGAGGTATAGACTCTGCTTTCATTATGTGTTTAAAAGGCAACAGTTAATCATCGTTCATAATGAATTTCTAAAACTCCCATGTTTTTTATTCCGAAGAAAGGCTGTGTTTCCAGATCAACGCATCTACTGAACTTTGCTAAGCCACCATCCAGTATATGGGGGCAGTGATTTTCACATATTTCTGAGCTAGCATATTGAACAGATGTATCTGTGGGTGGTTAAGAGGCTGTGGGGGATCACTTTATATTCCTACGTTTGATTGAGGAGTTAAGAAAGACCTATCCATGTACAGCCAGTTCGACCTTCTGAATTCAGATCCAGCCCTTTGTGGCCTCCCTGGGCATGAATCCACGGTGGAGGTTCAGTGTACAGGCTGTGGAGTGAGGCAGTCCAAGGGTGACCACTTTCCAACTGTATGTGCTTGGGGAGGAACTTCTGTTTTTTCACTTGTAAAATAGAGCTATCTCCAAGGGCTACACAAACAAAATATCTGATACATAGTAAGCACAAAGTAAGTATCAACTCTTGGTACTATTGATGTCATAACTACTGTCATTGTAATTCATCTTACTGCTCATTAATAAACAGCCTTATGTATTTAGGTCTATTTAGGTCTAGCAGATACTTCCCATTCTACAGAAAATGTTTGTTTGTTCCCCCCAACCAAATCATGTAAAAATTCAATATCATACAAATTCTAGCTTGACATTAAATGTTTAAGCAAATCTCAGAAATGAAAATGGTCTTCCTACATTGTGAGAATGTCTGTGAATCCTTATAATTTCAGGAGGGGGGAAAATCACTCGGATTTTTTGAATCCGAAGGAAACCAAACCAGCAGTCAATGAGCTGAGCCAGGAGTAGCCCCTGGCAGAACTGCAAAGTGAACAAAGTTTGTCATCTGGGCCCCTCTGTTTCTCATTGTGGTCCTCTCATTAGCGTACAGTCACTCATCCATTCATCCACCCATCAAATATGATTTTCCAAAGTTAAAATCATGACTCTCATACACATATAGAATGAACATGTGAAAGGTTTATTAACTTATTACCAAAAGAACCAATAAGGTTGATTCCAAGAGCATCTGAAGAAATGGGTATTTATAGGGCTTTGTGCTTTGTTTTCTTTTAAACAATGTCAGCATAAGATTGCAATATAGTCACAAAACTGGTTAATGTCCTACCGGGCAATAAATCTATAACCTTTAGGGTTATTTTTCCTGCTGGACAGAAGTCTGCATGTTCACATGTAACTTCACAATATCTGGACTCTAGTCATATTGTGTAAATAGCAAAATCAAACACAGACACTTTGTCCCAGAGAATTAATCCTTGGAGAAGACATCTAACAATGTCCTGGCATGACTTTAAAATAATTTGCTATCCTCTTGCTTACTTATTTTCAGACACTATGTCATTTTTATTAGCATATCTGTCCATTTACTTGTTCAATAAACCTTTATTAATATCTATATGCTCCAGATATATGCAGATAAAGACATAGTCTCTGTCCTCAAGGAATTTATAACCTAATGGGGAGACAAATATTCAAAATAAAAATTATAATATAAAGTGATAGACATATTCCCCTCCCAGGTTTCTTAGGATCCCATCTTTACAGAAGTCTTCCCAATCCCCAATTCTACACCATGTCAACCTATCCACCATTTCCCCACTTACATATTGAAACGCATCTCTTAGTCTAGCCCAGTGGTTCTCAACCTTTCTAATGCCGCGACCCTTTAATACAGTTCCTCATGTTGTGGTGACCCCCAACCATAAAATTATTTTCGTTGCTACTTCATAACTGTAATTTTGCTACTGTTTTGAATCGTAATGTAAATATCTGTGTTTTCTGATGGTCTTAGGATCTACAGCAGCAGTTCTCAACCTGTGGGTCGTGAACCGCTAGCAGGGTCACCTAAGAACATCGGAAAACACAGATATTTACATTATGATTCATTAACAGTAGCAAAATTACAGTTATGAAGTAGTAACGAAAATAATTTTGTGGTTGGGGGGTCACCACAACATGAGGAACTGTATTAAAGGGTCGCGGCATTAGAAAGGTTGAGAACCACTGAGCCGATGTGGCTCAGTGGTTGAGTGTCGACCTATGAACTAAGAGGTCATGGTTTGGTTCCCTGTCAGGGCACATGCCCATACTGTGGGCTCAGTCCCCAGTTGAGGGTGTGTAGGAGGCAGCTGATCAATGATTCTCTCTCATCATTGATGTTTCTCTCTCTCCCTTCTTCTCTGAAATCAATAAAACAATATTTTTAAGAAATGTATCTCTTAGAGCCCTATAGACGAGTGATTCCTCTCTTAGATTTTTAATGGATTATTGATTTTTAGAGAGAGGGGAAGGGAGAGAGAGAGAGAGAGAGAGAGAGAGAGAGAGAGAGAGAGAGAAACATCGATGTGAGTGAGAAACATCGATCAGCTGCATCACACACACAGCCCGAATGGGGATCAAGCTTGAAACCTGCCCATGTGCCCTGACTGGAAATAGAACCGGTGACTTTTTGGTGCATGGGACGATGCTCAACCAATTAAGCCACCCCAGCCAGGACTATAGAGACACATTTTAACCTAGTGGTGTGTGTCACATGGCGGGCTCAGAACTGGTTGGGAAGAGAAAGGTTGAGCAGGAAAGAGGTGAAGAAGTCTTTCCTGTTGCTCCTAAAATTACTGCATATGGATGACTTGGACATAATTACTAATTAAGCAGCCCTGGTATTTCCAAAGCATCCATTGAAGATGTATTTATTTCCAAATTAATGGAGCAGAGAAAGCTTTCTGAAATTTGACTTTGGGGCCCTAGAATTTAGTTATAACATGGCAGACTATTTTTTCCAGGAGAGGGGTGCAGGAGTCTGCCTGAGGACTCCTCAACCACCTTCTCTCTCCCTCACATCAGAGTTCTCTTTCACGTAGCAGTGGACCCGGGTGACTCAATCTCACTGGCCCTGCTCTTTTGTTTTCCTCTATCTCCATGGTCACCAATGGGCCAGCTCCCCAAGAATATACAGCGATTTTCTCTCTCTGCTTGTAATTCTCCTTGCAGAGCCACCTAGAGTAGGAGTCATGTATTTCAGTTCTCTGTCCTCAGGGGTTCGACTAAGTAAATATTTAATAAGCAATTATTAATGTAGCGAACTTCAATGGAGGCTGTAGAGCTTGGAAAAAGAATAATACTCTCCTTCCAAGGAGCCATAGTTTAGTGGGGAAGGACAGAAACTTGGAAGTAATTCTAAAGCTGTGATTCTTAATCCTGGCTGCCCGTCAGGATCACCTGGGGAACTTTGAAACATCCCCATGCCCAGGCCGCACTCCAGACCAATTTAATTAGAGTCCCTGGGGTAGGACCCCCAGCGTCAATATTTTTTTAAAGCTCCCTGGGAAAGTCCAATGTTGCTAAGCTAGAGAACCATTGGTCTAAAGCAAAAGAAATGGAAAATACTGTAGTAAAGGGCTAACAAAGTGCTGTATGGATAAGGATACCACATCCATTCTGGATATGTTAATACTCCTATCCACTGTCTGGCCACAAATGTGGAAAAGATAGCCTCTCATAACCATCGGGAAAATGTAGGTCAGTGATTGTAGGGCATTTAGAAACTGTGTACTCTGGGAGGTAAGGTCTGCAGGAAATTATGTCTCTAAGGGGAAAAGGGCCCAACAAAGATCAACCCAGAAAGATGACCCTCAAATTCATTCCACAGGCTCTTTCTCTCTCTCACCCTTGCAGGGAGGGGAGCATTTTTTTTTTTTTAACTCCCTTGTCTTTCTGAAGAAGTCTTATTCATTCCCAAAGCCCACATCCTTTGTAAAGCCGCTGCATTTCTTCCTCCTATGCCAAGCAACACTGGGACCCTGTTTTTCTCTGGCATTTAGCTCCCTATCTGTTTTTAGCAGTTAATTATAATTATTATAGAATTCAGTTATAATATGGCAGACAGTTTGTTTATACATCTACCCTTTTATGGGTCTCACTTATCTTTGTTTCCAGCACAGTTTCTTGTTTTTCTTTGACTGAATAAACAGAGCTGTAGCAATTTTAGGTCAAGTCAGAAAGTCATGCCATCATCAGGGGAGACCTAGCCTTAGGAACTCCCCAGACCCCCTTGTCCCACATCGGAGCATCCAAGGGGTGGGGCTGCCAAAACCGGCAGACGCACTGGCGTAAAGCAGCTGGAGGAAACATGGAAGAAGGCCTGGCAGGGCTGTGGTTGCTAGGGGTGAGCTAGACTAGAGTTTCACCTCTCTTAGCAGAGTTTTGCTTTGAGAGAAACAAGAGGAAGTTGACAGGTTTCTAGTTGAGTGTATTGACTATGAAGTGCCTGTGCCACATACTCCCATTTTATTTAGGCCACAGGCATCCCCAGTCTGGAACAGCCCTTTCTTTCTGAAAAAGTGCTTGTCTGTTTTATTTTTAAACTTGAAATATTTTTTAAAATTCGCTTTCTTTTTTTTTTTGGCATCTTACAGGTTTTACACATAGTAATATATAGGTAAAACGATTATTTCCATTGTATAAGTAGGAGGGTCATGCATTCTAAATTTTCTAGGACAGTGCTAATTTTAGATCGTATGTTCTGTTTTTAGACTGTGTATCCTGATTTTTTTTATATGGAAAGTATGGTTGCTAGTGTTGTTTTTTTTTTTAATGTTTTTATTGATTTCAGAGAGGAAGGGAGAGGGAGAGAGAGATAGAAACATCAATGATGAGAGAGAATCATGGATCTGCTGCCTCCTGCACGCCCCCCACTGGGGATCCAGCCCACAACCCGGGCATGTGCCCTTGACTGGAACCAAACCCGGGACCCTTCAGTCCGCAGGCCAACACTCTATCCATTGAGCCAAACGGCCAGGGCATGGTTGCTATTCTTACAACTGACTATCATCTGGCCAGCTGTGTTTAAAGATCTTTTAGCAGTCAAGATGTCTAATTACCTTACATTTCTCTTTGAGAAATTAAGTAGGGCTGCCTCATGGACCACTCCCTCCCTCTCCCCCCGCCCCCCCCCCAAAAAAAGCCTGAGGGTAACATGGAGCTGGCACTTAGCACACCGTCCTGAGCTCCAGACTTCTGTTGCTTGTGGTTTCATGGTGAGGACGATGTATATGAAAAACCCTCTTCCCCGCACAAATTTGTGCAAAAATCCTTCACAGAGAAATGGGTCATTAAGAACTGTTTATTCATTCCACCTCCAGAACTTCAGAAACGTTTCTCTGTGAGGTGTAGTCACTGGAGCCCACCAGGAGGGGCACTGGGCCTATTGCCTGAGCGCCCTGCCCCACCCAGTGCCGCAGGCCCAATGGAGTTGCTCTGGTTATTACAGATTCAACTGCTAAGCGTTCTCTTTCCGGTTAGAGGCAGCCAAATTAAACATCAATGATCCCACTGCCACCAGTCACCTCAATTTTAATAGAATGGCCCACAATTACACAATCTTTTTTTAACCTAATAAAAAGTGTAACTTTTTTTTTCTCACTGAAGAGTACAAAAACTATCGTTAAACTTTATAATATTTTTTAAGATCGAAGGATCATAAGCTTTTAAAAAGTTGCTGAGTAACAGTTATATTTGGTTGTTTTTAATAATCTGAAAGCCTTAAGGTTTCTAGTAGCCTGGTTACATTCTTTAGAAGACATCTTGTATGTTCTTTCTTCAGTCAATGCGACGTTTTATGAAACAGTAACTAGAGAATAGCACCAACAAATTGGCAGGTGGCAAGCTGTTAGGACATGAGCCACTATCAGATGTCATTAGATGAGGAGCTCTTCTGGCTCATGCAGAAGTGTCACGGTGGCTTCATGGGCTTCCTTAATGCTTCTGTAATGGAAATTCTGCAATAAGGACGGGATCCTTCTGAGTCCCTGGCCAGCCTGTACTCACAGATTCCTGTTAGCTGTCTCTGTAGCTGACATCTGAGTGTTTCCATCAGCCTGAGTTTTCCGCTCTTGCAGCCTCGTTGCTTTAGTGTGACAACATTCAGGAGCTTCTCACTTGCCCAGAATTCCAGCAGCTCTTCACTTGAGGGGAACACCCTTACTGTGCCTCTCTAACACTCTGTTATCCCCAGTGAGTGGAGGGGACAAGGATATAATGAGGAGTGGGGCTTGGAATGAGTTTTACCACATTTGACTAAGGATCAAGAGAGGGTGAGGCCAAAGAGAGCCTGCGCTGGGCTCTGCTAAAACAGCGCCTAAAATGAAAGAGAAATGGGCCAGCGTTTGTTCTGGGTAGTAGTCACGTTTTCCTGCCAATGCAAGAGTCCTACTCGTTGACAAATGACAACCAATCTAAGTGTCCAAATAAGATTGTTAGCCTTAGGAATCGAGCTCGATGGCACCATTTTAACAGGAGGCTTCATTCTTTTTTTCTTATCCAGAACTAAGAGAAAAAAAATGAATATGGTTTTTGCTCACAGGATGGAGAACAGCAAGCCGCCTGTGGTTATTCCGACACTTCTGGTGCCCCTCCAAAACCACAGCTGCCCTGAAACAGCCACCCCTCCGCCAAGCCATGACCTGGCGGAATTATATGAGGAGCACAGCTGGATGAGCAACAGAACAGACCTGCAGTACGGACTGAAACCCGGGGAAGTGGCCACAGCCAGCATTTTGTTTGGGACCCTGTGGTTGTTTTCTGTCTTTGGCAATTCCCTGGTTTGTTTGGTCATCCATAGGAGTAGAAGGACTCAGTCCACCACCAACTACTTTGTGGTCTCCATGGCGTGTGCCGATCTTCTCATCAGCATCGCCAGCTCGCCTTTCGTCCTGCTGCAGTTCACCACTGGAAAGTGGACACTTGGCAGCGCCATGTGCAAGATGGTGCGATATTTTCAGTATCTCACCCCGGGCGTCCAGATCTATGTCCTCCTCTCCATCTGCATAGACCGGTTCTATACCATTGTCTATCCTCTGAGCTTCAAGGTGTCCAGGGAAAAAGCCAAGAAAATGATTGCAGCGTCATGGATCTTCAACGCAGCCTTTGTGACCCCCGCGTTTTTTTTCTACGGCTCCAGCTGGGACAACCATTGTAATTATTTCCTCCCTTCCTCCTGGGAGGGAACTGCCTATACTGTCATCCATTTCTTGGTGGGCTTTGTGATCCCATCTGTCCTCATAATCTTATTTTACCAGAAGGTCGTAAAGTATATTTGGAGAATAGGCACTGATGGCCGAACTGTGAGGAGGACAATGAACATTGTCCCAAGGACAAAAGTGAAGACGGTCAAGATGTTCCTCATTTTGAACCTATTGTTTCTGCTCTCCTGGCTGCCTTTTCATGTGGTTCAGCTGTGGCACCCCGAGGAACGAGACTATAAGAAAAGTTCCCTTGTGTTCGCAGCAATCACGTGCATCTCCTTTAGTTCTTCAGCCTCTAAGCCTACTCTGTATTCCATTTATAATGCTAGTTTCAGGAGAGGAATGAAAGAGACCTTTTGCATGTCCTCGATGAAATGTTACCGAAGCAATGCCTATACTATCACAACCAGTTCGAGGATGGCCAAAAAAAACTATGTGGGAATTTCAGAAATCCCTCCCATGGCCAAAACGATAACCAAAGACTCAATCTATGATTCCTTTGACAGAGAAGCCAAGGAAAAGAAACTTGCTTGGCCCATTAACTCAAATCCACCAAACACTTTTGTCTAAAATCTCAGAATTCTTTCGATTATTGTTATGTGCCAGAGATTAAAAACTTTGACTATACAAATGGAAGCTATTTATATATTTTTTCAATCAACTTTCTGAGGGAAATGTTTTCTTTTGTAAAGTATATTCACTTATTGATTATAGTTTTAATTTTAGGTACTGTTTCACCTTGAGCTCCTTTTACTATACTAGTGACATACACAAAAGAGAGAATGTGTTTCTACTTTTAATTTACCATTATATTCGAAAAGCGTAAACCATACACACAGGTTAATGAATCAACCTAGTTTTGTTGTTTCCTTTTTGTTCTTCCTACTGAAATGCTGTAACCATGGGCTTCTGTTTTAAATGGAATCCTCTCTGTCACACATTTCAGAGGCTTGTATTTTTTTTTTTATTAAAGACCATTTAGGAAGTGTTAATATTGTATATGTTTTTACATTACCTTCTTCTAAATAATCACTGTCCAGAAAGCACCCCACGTACAGTATTGGAGATATTCTGAAACTGCTGGACAGTCTTCTGTGACTGAATTTTAATCAGGGTTTGTAGAGAAAGTTTATAGAGTTGCTTAATCCCCCCTCTCTCTTTCATTTCCCTTTCACTTAAGCAGCGGGTGATACCTTGAAAAATTTGAAGTCAATGGGATGTTTTTCTCACACATGTGTCCTTTCTAGGTTGTGTCTAGGGCATTGGTCGGCAAACTGCGGCTCACGAGCCACATGCGGCTCTTTGGCCCCTTGAGTGTGGCTCTTCCACAAAATACCATGTGCGGGTGCGCACGTACAGTGTGATTGAAACTTCCTGGCCCATGCGCAGAAGTCGGTTTTCGGCTCTCAAAAGAAATTTCAATCGTTGTACTGTTGATATTTGGCTCTGTTGACTAATGAGTTTGCCAACCACGGGTCTAGACCATTTACTTTCCTTCTTTGAGTTAAACTCAAGCAAATGGGCTGGTGCCCTTGCTAGGCAGCCCCAGAAAATGCCAAAGGGAAGAATGGCAGATGGCATTTCTCTGTGCTCTGCCCTTTGGCTGCCTGGTCCTAACCCTATTCCTTAGGACAGCAAGGGCAAGGAGCACCTTCTTCTTTCCCCTAGAGACTCAGACATGAGGCCTTTTCTCCAGCCAGTGCCTGCTCCCCACATCTCTCTCCAGGACACATCATCATACCCTCCCAAACTCAACTCTTCTTTGCCTGTGATAACTCGAGATTTTCTTCTCTGGCTTGCAGGTCCCCGTTATTTCAAATCTAGGACCAGTACAGTTTTAAAGTGTTCTTATTAAAACAATAAAGGGCTTACAGACAAGACTAGCATGCATTTTCACACCCTAGTTACCAAGAGCTGCAAATAATAATTCCAGTCCCGTGATTTTGCACTATCTCATTTCATCCTCTCAAGAATTCTGTGATGTACTTATTATCCCCCCTGTGTTTTTTTTTTATACCCCCTCTGTTTTATCAATGAGGGCACTGGGACTCAAAGCTATGTGGCATATCCCAGTCGGAGTGTGACAGAGCTGGTGCTTGCGCTCAGCTCCTTAACTGCAGGTAGGTTGCTCTTTCCTTGACATTACAGCAGTGTCTCTAGAGAACACATGAGCAGCCAAACCCATCCAGGCCTCCATAGGCTTTCTGGCTACTGCTTTGGTGGAAGTGTAAGGTCTAAGAGAAGCTGGCCATTCTTTTTTTTTTTTTTTTTAATATATTTTATTGATATTTTACAGAGAGGAAGGGAGAGGGACAGAGAGCCAGAAACATCGATGAGAGAGAAACATCGACCAGCTGCCTCCTGCACACCTCCCACTGGGGATGTGCCCGCAACCAAGGTACATGCCCCCGACCGGAATCGAACCCGGGACCCCCCAGTCCGCAGGCCGACGCTCTATCCACTGAGCCAAACCGGTTTCGGCAAAGCTGGCCATTCTTAAAAGGAGAGTCTAGATGAAATTTAATGAGTTGGCCCTCACCTTTTCCTTGTCCGTGAATAGGTTCTTGGACCTGTAGTGCTGAATTTCTGAGACACAGAACCCTGTACCTTCCCACCTCACCAGACACAGGGAAACTAGACGAGATTGGCTTTGATATTTGAAGCAAAGAACAACAATAAAGCATTTAATCTGCAAAATATTTACAGAGCTGATGTTTATAAGTTGTGGTGCTTCCTTCAATGCATTCAAAAGATAAAAGTAATAGCTATATTTTCCTTCCTCTTCTTTCTCCTTATATTCTTACTTATTCCTTGAGCAAATGGCACTCTGAAAATGACAAAATGAGGCCAATGTTTATCTCACCTGGCCCTTGGATTTGATAAACTTGTTTAAAAAAATAGAAGTGATTTTATTTTCTGCCCTTTTAAATGGAATATTATTTTTTAAAGTTAGATTATAAATAGTTAAACTTAATTCATTTTAATTTATTTTTATGTATGTTATAGGTCTCAGTTTAAACTAAAAGAGACCAGAAAATTGCTAAGCTCTATCCTGTCTCTAATGTTCTATGAGTTTACCCAGTAAGTAGAAATTCAGTGAGACCATCTCATAAAAACTCTTGTTATAGAAAGTACTAGTTTTTAAATGCCCCCAAATAATGACAAATTAAAGTGTTAAATTATAATCGAGAGAGCACCAAAATCTCATGACCTCTGAAAATGCAGCTATAATCTCTCAGCATGTTGATAATTCACTATATCTTAGTTTAGTTTAATATATAGTATTCCTATTGTCTCACTTAATCCTGAAACTGGAGAAAATCAGATATATTGCCCAGATTGATAAATATTTGCATAAGTCTCAGCAACACAAGAACCTTACGTTTGCCTGTCAAGAACCTGGGATAAGTCGCAGGGAGGCAGGCTTTTGGAAAGAATTACTCCAGTCTCCTTACCAAGTACACGATGATGCACACCATGAATCTGATTCACGTAGTCTCCAAACAGGAATTCAAGAAAGTGAGAATGGGGGGTGTGGTGGGGTTCATAGTAGAGGCAATTCTCCTCCCTGGCTCCAGGTTCCCATAGACTCAGAGGAAGGGAGAGGGATGCATCCTTTGAGGTGGAATTTGAATTTCTCCCTTTCTTCTCATCTTCAGTGAAAGCATTCATGTAACCAACTTGCACATCCTGCTCAAATGTGCTTCCCTGTGGTCCTCCCGGCACAGATTTACCCAGGATGCCTGGAGCCGACTCCCTGGGCCAGAGTTCTTGCTCAGGAAGAACAATTTTACCCACCAGGCATTGGGAGCAGTCATTCGCCAGATAAGGTTGGCAGTTTTACCTCTCTTGGTGGGCACAGTCCCTCCCTACACCTCTCCAGCCTTGTTGCTACCTGCCCCAATTCAGTTTCAGAGCCACACACCCAAGATCTGCTGGAGTTACCTGACCAGCATCAACTTTGAGGGTGCATCCCTCTGTAAGAACCACATGTACAAGAAGCAAAGAATTAGAGATTTTTAGAGGAGAAGGGATGTTGGGAGACCCTAGCACAAGACTCTCGTTGTTTAGAAGAGGTAATTAAGATCAACAGATGTCAAAGTAGGGGAAAACTAAAAGGCCTTCTACTACCAGTCCAATATCCTTTCGCCATCCTGCTTGCCGTGGCATGATTCATGTATTCGAGATAAAATCCTCCCTGTGTGCAGAAGAATATGAAGAGTAGAAACAATTCCCCGCTGTTCCGTTCCCCTGCTCATTTGCCTGGAACAGAGCTGACTTTAAGGTGCTGCCATTAGTGGAAATGCAAACCGATTTTGTCCAACTGTTCTACAGAATGGCCGCTTGATGGCACTGTGGCCAGCAGTCAGAGCCCACCACCTCTTCAGATGCCTGTCAGTCACACTGGCTGTTCCAGAAAGTCGTCTCATAGCAACAAGACAGGAAAATTGCTGAGCACCCAGAGGCAGCTGTAGATTAACCAATCAATCAGTGTGTTCAAAACACAAAGCATCTAAACATTGGAAAAATTCCAAAATAATTAATACCTTTTATAGACGTGAAGTCACTAGTCAAAATATTATTTTAAACCCACTTTACAAATGGTATCATTAAAAAAGCATCAACCATCAGACCATGACACTGGCAGCTGTTTCACCCCCACTTACCAGGGCTTCTCTCTTTCCTGCTCCTTTATCATTTGACTCTGAGAATTCATGGACCTTTTCATAGCAGTGTAATCTAGACTTTCCCTAAAAGTAAATGTTCATATGCTCCTGGTAAGTAGGCAGTTAAATTAATTTTAGGTCCGTTTCATTTCCTCAGACCCTCTTGAATTTTTTTGAGCCCCCACAATTTGGGCCAATTTAAAACTTTTTGCTCAACTGAAAACTTCTAGTCAAAAGCTCTGTATTCTTTCTCAAAAGGAGTCTCTTTAAAAGTATGTGTTGCTTTAAAAACCCTGTCAACCCTATATAATTTGTAGAATGTGTGATTTTTAGTTCTGCAGGAAAATGACCCCCACAAGTGCTGGGCTCTGCAGTGTTGAGCCATGTGTAACTTAGATGGCTACCAAAGTAACTAAGAGGAAGGGAGCGTACACAGGTGGAGACACTGGAAAAGGGACAATTGACTGACCCACGGGACGGAGCAGGATGGCGTGGATATCATCAAGCTTCTCAGACTGGCGGGCAATTGAAAACGTATGAATTGTTTATTTCTGCAATTCTCTGTTCAGTATTTTCAGACTGTGGTTGACAAAGGGTAACTGAAACCTCGAAAAGTGAAAAACACAGGTGAGGGGGGACTACTGTATTGCTAAAGAGAGCCTCCAACTATATACCATTTTAGGGGCAGGCATGAAATCACTACAAAGAGCTCTGAAATATGATACCTACAACACTACATATTTAGATTCTAGCTCATTAAATAAATGTTTATCTTCAGTTGTTTAAAGTCTAATAATAGTTAAACCCAGCCTAAGTGAATATTTTAAATTTAATGTAATCCTTTACTACATAAGAAGCAGTTTCTCATAACTTTTATTTAGCTTATCAATTACTTATTCTAGGAAAGTTACCCCCTCATTTTTTTTTAGTTGATTCCATAAAGGAGAGGAGAGAGACAGAGCGGGGGGCGGGAGAGAGAGAGAGAGAGAGAGAGAGAGAGAGAGAGAGAGAGAGAGAGATGTGAGAAACACTGATCAACTGCCTCCCCTAGGCGCCCTGACCAGGGATCGAACCCGCAACCTTTTGGTGTATAGGACGATGTTCCAACCAACTGAGCCACACCGGCAAGGGCATCCTCCCTCTTTTTCTAATAGATAAGGAAACAGGCTGAAAAATTAAATAATTCAGGGTGACTCAGATAATGGATCCAAGACCAGTTTTCCGCCTAAATCTCACACTCTTTTTACTACTTTATTCTTATACAGTCATAGTTCAGTATAGTGAAACAGACAATTTGAGATATCTCTGGTGAAGATATTTTATTTTTCATAAAAATATAATTGTACAATGCTCTTCAGAGAAAGAAAAATCCCTTCAATGCCCCCAAATACCATGTGGTTTAACAGTAATCTTCCTCTCCCTTAAAACTAAATATGTAATTAACAATAAGCAACTGATTTATTGTGAAATATAGCATTTATGTTTCCCTTTATTTTAACTAAAGGCAAGTCCAGTTTAAAGCTACACTTTTTGTAATAAGCCAAATCAAGTCTATCATAACTCAAAGATGATAAAAGAAAATGCTAAATGGTGAAGCTGATAAATACTGCCAATTAGCTGGTAAATTGTGATATGAATTTGCTGCAATAAGATAGATTCTGATTTAAATACAACAGAAATATTTTAGATAAAATAGAAAAAAAATTTAAGAACTTCAACCATATCCTAAAACTTGACCTGGTCAGACTTATTCTGTATTATATTCAGTCACCATATTATATGGCAGGTCTATGCTAAATTAATGACAGTTTATGACTGGTCTAAATATACAAACATATTTCCCCCCTTACCTTCCTTTCTGTGGGTAAAAAAGAAAAAGAGAACATCCCTCTGACTCAGAGAGCGAGGAGACCAGCACTGACCCAGAGGGACAGAGCTCACTGATCCTCCCTCACCCTTCGCTGTGCTCTCTCGGCCTGTCATTACAGGTACATGAGAGGTGCTAGGTGTCAGTGTGCTGCTCCCTAACTGAAATGGGGGAAGAAATGCTCCAGCTGTTTTAATCAGTGACATTTATTGACATGCTTCAAGTGGCCAAAGCATGCAGCGAGCACAATTCCCAAAGCAATCAAAACATTCCTTTTTAAAGCCAAGAACTTTCTCTTGGTTTTGATCTACCCCAAAATACCCAATCGATAGGTTTAGGAATAAACTCAAATAAACTGTAATTTACTTTCAACCCCAAATTATACATCTTCTACCTGACCTGAGGACAGAGTCACTGCTCTTGTAAGGGTACTGGGGCTAGGGGAAAGGGGGTATAGCTCAGATAAATGACCCTGCAATTTAAAATTGCAACCAGAGAAGAAATACTTGAAGCACAATGGAGACATTCCATTGAAGAGCCACATTCATTTTGGAATGTTTGCTTTGAAAACAACTCTTCTGGGGAATTCTAAAGGTACTAGACAAAGTAACACAGAATAAGTACATCTTGCTTGGGTTGTTTTGCAAAATAAAAAATATACATTTGAGTAGACCAGATGGCAAAACAGACCCATTACAACCTGAACACTATATTTAAAACACTTAAATTCTGAAAGCCTGAATATTAACAATCCTTTATCTATATTTGTGATCCGAAAAAGACATTAAATACTCTTAAACCCCCCTGTCCACCAAAACATAGAAAGACCCAACCGTCTGGGCTAGTGGTATATCAGTAGTCGCACAGGACTGGATTAGAGATCTGAGTTTGCAACCTACGCACAAGAGATCTTTAGGAACTCAACTAAGGGGAGGCACTTTATTCAAATGCATAGCCTAAGAGAAGGGGTGGGGGAAGTACCTTGTTATCTGAAACTATATGGTCTATCTCATGTTCCTCCTCATAGACCATTTCATAACAAAACATATTTTGTTTGGAAGCCAAATATTTGCTTCATTAGAGCCAAGGACAATTATAATTTAGCAGCAATAGGGCACACAACTCCTGATTTAACTGTGGAAAAGAAAAGAGAGAGACTCTCAATGGGGAAATCAAGATTCCTAGCCCTAACTGGTTTGGCTCAGTGGATAGAGCGTTGGCCTGCAGACTGAAGGGTCCCAGGTTCGATTCCGGTCAAGGTCATGTACCTTGGCTGTGGGCACATCCCCAGTAGGGGGTGTGCAGGAGGCAGCTGATCGATGCTTCTCTCTCATGGATGTTTCTAACTCTCTATCCCTTTCCCTTCCTCTCTGTAAAAAATCAATAAAATATATTTTTTAGAAAAAAGATTCCTAGGTCTATTTGAGTGTATCATAGTATGAGCTGGATTCCTCAACCATCCCTCCATTTGATGGTCAGGGAGCAGTGAATGTCGCTTTGATGGGAACTGGAAAGGACTACTCTGCCCTTGTGCACCTCCTAGTGTGGTGCTGTGCATAACTCTAGCTCCAGTGTTTCACTCCAGCATGGAGGCATAGCCGGGCCTGAACCAGATGCACACCTACAGTGTGTTTCATTCTGGCTCAGAACACATTCATAAGGAAACTCATGTCAAGGAACAAAGTAAGTGTTCTGGTTATGGCTAAGCCATTAAGTCTATCAGCAGTTTGTCCCTCATTTTGTTCCAGATCTCTTGAGGCAGAAACTCAATCTCAGCAGCTAATTTTAATCTATTCTCTTTAAGAAAAATTTCCAAGTTAGTTGACTCCACAAGGAAATGTGTGTGAACATTCACTCCTGCCCTCCCCACATACACATAGAGACATACAATAGAAACACATACATATGTATACACCCTGGATTGTCAAGATGATGTAGGCTGCTGAAATGCCTAAAAGGTTATTTCTTGGTTAAAAATAAAATTTGAATAATTATTCTCCACGTATGGATTAGGCCCTAGCAAACTGTTATAAATACAGTTTGAGAAGACAGCAACAAAAGTTTTAAACAAAGGCTGTGTCTTGAGGGCTTTCCTAATGGATGCTGTTAACATGTACATTATTTAAAACAGGCATATCATTATGGATTATAAAAATAGAAATGTATATATTGGTTAATACAGATTCACAGCTTATGCTGGAATGGCTCACAGGAGAAATCTTGGTTCATGCAGAAAATAGACATTACTCAAGTACATATAAAGAAATAAAATTAGGTCCTTAAGGCTAAGAACTTAGTCATCAGCCCATTTGGTTTCTCTTTGCAGGGCAATAAAAAACATGAAAGGAGGTGACACCTAAACACACATACACATACAATTACATGGAAAGAATATAAATTAACCAATAAAGCAATGTGGAGTTAAGGTGCAAAAATACAATCTTTACCCATTTTTCTCTACTCATGTGTTTTCAAGCATTGCAACATATTAAATGCCATGGGTGGCAATACCAACCAGAATGTTTGTACATTTTTCTAAGTGTTAAAAGTTGAAGCAAAATCCTTTGAGATCCAGGATCACACATTTGGTAGAAACTGCAGATTTACAGAGATGACTGTGGAGCAGTAGGTAGTAAATGGAGCCAAGAAATACAATCTTGTCTATTCTTCCTTCATAGGAATCAGGATATTGACTTCAATCACTGACTCAGCATTTCATAGGATCTTCACCCTGAAAAACAAATCAAAGTTACCAATGTAAGAATGGTTTTCAAGTCAATGAAATTTAGTTAATGTTTTAAAATGCATGAAAAAACTTTTCAAAGTTTGGTATCTAGCCCTGGTCGGTGTGGCTCAGTTGGTTGGAGTGTCGTCTCATGCATTGGAAGGTCGTGGGTGCAGCTCCTGATCAGGCCATATACTTGGGTTGCAAGTTTGATCCCTGGTTGGGGAGTGTGGAGCATAGGGGAGGAAACTGATCCATGTGTCTCTCTCACGTAGATGTTTCTCTATATATATTTCCCTTGCCCCCTCTCCAAAAAAATCAATTAAAAAATTTAAAGTTTGCCATCTACAGGAAGGCTATTTTAAAATACAGACTGAAGGAAAACGGAACTGACTTGTCTTTTTATTTCCTTAATTCAATTTAGATTAAGCAAACGTTACCTCATTTAATAAAAGTTAACAACAAGCCATTACTTCAATTTTATGAAATTTAAAAAAAAATAAAATGTTTATGATATTTCCTAATACTATTTCAGGTGCTCCCAAAGCAATCACAATGATGAAGAAATCAATGACAAGACATCTTCATTCTAAAATCTGTACAGTCTCCTTAACAAATGGTGCTGGGACAACTGGATATTCACATGCAAAATAATTAATTTGGACCCCTACCTCATACCATATAAACAATTAACTCAAAATGGATCAATGACCTAAATGTAAAAGCTAAAACTAAAAAACTCTTAGAAAAAAACATAAGGGTCAATCTTCATGATCTTGGATTTGGCAATGGATTGTTAGATATGACATACAAAGACGAACAACAAAAGAAAAATAGATAAACTGGACTTCCTCCAAATTAAAATCTTTTGTGCACCAAGGGACACTATCAAGAAAAAGAAAACCTACAGAATGGGAGCAATATCTGAAAATCATATATTTGGTAAAAGAATCCAGAATACATAAAGAACTCTTACAACTGAACAACAAAATGAAAAAGAACTCAATTAAAACATGGGCTAGGGACTTAAAGAGACATTTCTTCAAAGGAGATATACACATGGCCAACAAGCACATGAAGAGATGCTCAACATCATTAGGCATTAAGGTAATACAAATCCAAACCACAATCAGGCACCACTTCACACCCACTAGGAAGGCTATAGTTTTTAAAAATGGAAAATAAAAAGTGTTGAAAAGATGTAGAGAAATGGGAAGCTCCATATATTGCTGGTGGGAGTGTAAAATATTTCAGCCACTGTGGAAAACATTGTGTGATTCCTGGAAAAGTTAAATATAGAATTGTCATATGTCCTAGCAATTCCACTTCTAGGTATATACCCAAAAGGATTGAAAACAGTTACTCACACACTTGTACATACATGTTCATAGCAGTACTGTTCACAATAGCCAAAAGGTAGAAATAAAAATCCATAAATGAATGAATGGATAAACAAGTTGTGGTATCCATATACAAAGGGGTATTATACAGCCATAAAATGGAATGAAGTACTGGTATATGCTACAATGTGGATAACCTTGAAAACATTATGCTAAGTAAAAGAAGCCAGACACAAAAAGTCACATGCTGTAGGAACCATTTATATGAAATGTCCAGATTAGGTAAATCCATAGAGACACAAAGCAGACTCATAGCTGCCAGGGGCTGGAGGGAGAGGGTAATAGTGAGTAACTGCTGTAATGAGTTTAGGGTTTTCTTTTGGAGTGATGAAATGTTTTGCAACTAGAGGTGGTGGTTGCACAACATTTTAAATGTAATAAATGCCTCTGAATTGTTACCTTTAAAATGTTAATTTTATGTTATGTGACTTTCGCCTTAAAAAAATTCTTTATAGTGATGGGCCACTATACAAGTCTCAGCCTGGACTAGGTGAGGACCTGGCACATACACCTCTGCTATTTCTTCACCTATAAAATAAAAAGTGTAACACCTTCACATAATTATTGGAGGAAATACTTAAGATACTTAATTTAAGTGAAAATACTTTGTAAACTGTAATGCAAAATACAAATAAAAAGTATTATTATTAACAATAGCTAGAATGGTATACTCCCATTTATGGAGGTCAACTTAATAAAAAAATATTTCCATAAATTTATCAGTTGCACTTTATAGACCCCATGTAAAATGCATTTCAGTATTTATAATCTAATCATTTCAACTGCTTATTAGTATACTAGAGGCCTGGTGCACGAAATTCGTGCACAGGGGTGGAGGGGGGGGTCCCCTCAGCCCAGTCTTCACCCTCTCCAATCTGGGATCCCTAGGGGGATGTCCCTAAGATCGGACCTAAACGGGCAATTGGGACATCCCTCTCACAATCCGGGACCACTGGCTCCTAACTGCTCACCTGCCTGCCTGCCTGATCACCTCTAATTGCCTCTGCCTGCCGACCTGATCACCCCCAATTGCCCCCCCTTGCCGGCCTGGTTGCCCCCAAATGCCCTCCCCCATGCCGGCCTGGTCGCCCCTAACTGCCCCACTGCCGGCCTGGTCACCCCTTACTGCCCCCCCCACTGGCCTGGTTGCCCCTGACTGCCCCCCCACACTGGCCTGGCTGCCCCCAACTGCCCCCCCCCCTGCTGGCCTGGTCGCCCCTCACTGCATCTCCCTGCCAGCCTGGTCGCCCCCAACTGTCCCTCTTGCTGGCCTGGTCACCCCTCACTGCCCCCCTCTGCCAGCCTGGTTGCCCCTCACTGCTCCCCCTGCCGGCCTGGTCACCCCAAGCAGTCTGCTTTTTGGTTGTTTGGTCACCCCTCACTGCCCACCCCTACCGGCCTGGTTGCCCCACGCAGCCTGCTGTTCAGTTGTTTCTCACTAACCCCCCTGCCGGCCTTGTGGCCCCACGCAGCCTGCTGTTCGGTTGTTACTGTGAGGGTGTCCTGACCAACTTGCATATTACCCTTTTATCAGTATAGATTATAAACATCAATATTTTATTTATTTAAAGATAAATACAGAGGGAAAAAAGTCATACAGAGGCAAGTGGTCAATAGAAATCCTACATAGAAACTCTCTAGGTATTGTACTCACAGGAATTGGTGTTAGCGTCTGTTTTCCCAGCCTTCATGTGCCTGCTTGAGTTCTGCTGAGATTTGCTCTGCTCTTCTCCAGTCAGTAGGGCCTTTATTTCAGAAGGGATTTTTCCTTGGTCCATTGCCATGCACCACTGCTTGTACTGAAATATGTGAAATATATTTAAGTAAAATTTTATTGGTCAGAGTTCAGGAACCACTGGTAGAAATGCTAAGAACTCCCATGTCAACAAGTCAAATTGGCTGCTGGGAATTCCATCCTCCATTGTACTTCCTATTTCCAACCTAGGACATGGATGAGACATGCTATCTTTCACAAGAGGGTGAAAAACTGCTGCTGAATCTTCTGATGACATACTGGAGTATTGCTTAGATTAAAAAGGCTCCTCTGGTTAAAAGAATGTCTCCTCACAGTGTGCTACCAATTAGAATTCATCTCTTTTAGCTAATGATCACATTATTACTTCTACTCCTAAAAGAAATACTTTTGTAATTCCTTTCTCTCTTTCATAAACATTCACTAAACATCTACTTTCTTTTTTATAATATATTTTTATTGATTTTAGAGAGGGAGAGGGAGATAGAAACATCAATGATGAGAGAGAATCATTGATTGGCTGCCTCGTGCACGCCCCCAACTGGGAACGGAGCCCACAACCAGGGCATGTGCCCTTGAACAGTATCGAACCCGGGATCCTTCAGTCCACAGGCCGACGCTCTATCCACTGAGCCAAACCAGCTAGGGCATCTACTTTCTACCAGAGTGCCAGAGTGTGTACTAGGAATTAGGGTATACAAAGATTAATTACTCCAAAGACTATGCCTTCAAGTGGCTTACATTACAGAAGGTGAGAAATAATTATAGCATAAGTCAAATTCAATATACTAAAAAAAATTACTGAATAGTGTATATCTGAACTCTCTTTATGCCCCAACCTTATTTTCATCATACCTTCTAAAAAGTGGAGGCAGCCTGTCCTAGTTCTGTAATGATCATGGTACTATTCTCTCTCTCTTCTCCAACCTGTCACCTCCTCCCTTGAGCTTACAGTAATGGGGTTTCTATTCTCTTTTACATTTCTACAACCACCACCCAAAACCTGAATGAATAAATGAAAGAATGACATATGCCAAATAAATAAATGTTTAAACAAATGGTATCATACTATTCATATTATAGCATATTGTTATATTGCTTTTTCCACTTAACAATATATTGTAAATGTTTTTCTATATCAATAAACATATAGGTCTACTATGATTTTTACTGGGTGCAAAGTAGTTCAATATAGGAATATACTATCATTTACTTAACCAACCCCTTATTATTGTACATTTGGGTTATTTTCCATTATTTTTCTATCATAAACAATCCCTCAATGAAATAGTCATGTACATTCCACTCCTACTAGTAGTGTATGAAAATGCTTATTTGCCCAGATCCTGAATGACCAATAAATATGCTTTTCCATGTCTGTCAAATGGATCAATAGATGAAAACTGGTTTCTTCATGTTTAATGCTTTGACTGAGAAGCTTACGTTGATTTTTTTCATGCATTTATTGACAGACTTTCTTACCATTTCCAGTTCCTCTCTGAGGGCACATATGGCTCTTTCCCGGCTGGATACCAATTCTTCCAAATACTGATACCTCAGTTTCTTTCTGGCCCGGCATTCTCTTGCACTCTGCCGGCTCCTCTCAAGCTTTGCCTTCAAGTCAATTTTGGCTGGCTTCCGACCACGTTTGCCAGGCTTCTTTACTTTGCCTCCAATCACCTTCAGCAAGAGAGAGAAGAAGTAATTTTTTTGTCTTAGTTCTGTGTCTAGGAAAGTGACTATGGCTGCATACTAGCATGGAAAATATTTATAAATAATAAATTAATGAAGAATGGAACTAAAAAAGCATAATCCCATAAAATGCCTTATGAGGCTTTGCTTCATAATTTGTTTTCCTGGTACCTTTGATACTATGAATTTGAGAGAAGAAATAATATAAGTTTTCATTATTTCTTCAATAATAAACTTCAAATAGCTTAACAATAAGCTTTATAAGCCATATGTAACTGGATAATAAAAACTAAAAGATTGCCGAATTTTTATTGACTTGATAAAATAATAAGTTAAAAAAATCAATATTCAAAATTGTAAGTTCAGTATGATCTCAATGTTATAAAACAACACAAAGAAGAAAGGATGTTATTAACAAAAGGTCAACGAATATTTCTCTGATGGGTATGATTATAAACAGCTTTTTCTCACCTGTATTTTTAATGATTTTTAAATGTTTACAATTAGAAAAACAAAATTTGTATGTAAAATTATCCTATATAATAAAAGGCTAATATGCAAATTATCCCCTCGGGAATTCAACCTACTGGGAGTTTGACTGCTCGCTATGACACGTGCTGACCAGCAGGGGGCGGCACAGAACAAAGGAAGGCCCCAGCAGGCAGCCAAAAGGCCCTGATTGGCCCTGATTGCTGGCCAGGCCTAGGGATGCTACCTGTGCATGAATTTCATGCACCAGGCCTCTAGTGTATATATAAAAACAAATAGGTATCCTAAGCAATTTGATAATAAATTCCCTCTTCAAATGTGTTGAGCTCAAAGGAACACATAGGCAGTCCCTGAAATCCTCAGGATACTTCTCTTCTGCCTTTATTATTTTTTAAAAATAATTCCTTATTGTTGAAAGTATTACATATGTCCCCCTTTTCCCCCCTGGACCCTCTCCGGCCTGCCCCCTCCCCCCAGGCCTTCAGCACCCTACTGTCTGTGTCCATGGGTTATGCACATATGCATACAAGGCTTCTCTCCTGCCTTTAGAAGCCTATAATTATAGTAAAATCTCCTACATTGTCTCAGGAGATTTCTACCGATATTCATTTACCTGCATAGGCACAATTTTTTGGTGACTGGCAAAGTAACTTAATCTCCTTCATTATTTAGCTTTGGAACCTCCCCACGTTCTTATATAAGATGTAACCATGAGGATGATGAGGTTTTACATACATGAGCCTGAACTTACACATCAAATAACTCTTTTTCAAAAGAAGTCCTTTGAAAGGTGGGGGGGGGGGGGGGTACCTTTATTCCAATGAACAAGCTTGTTTAGAAAGTGCTTCAGGAGCCAATTTCTGACAAGCCACAATGTAATATGCCTTTAGAGGCTATGTTATTTTAGAGCAATAGATTTTTCTTTAAATTCCCAAACAACTGGATTACCCACTTTGTTTATCTGACGAGGTTCTGAATGATGTCCGGTTCTTTCTGAAAGTTACCCTCAGAGAATAAAAAGTACACTGAAAGGATATTGCGGAGGCTTTAAAGGCCATTCTAAAAGAGAAGATGCAAATCAAACACTGGCAGATCATTAGAATACCTGTAGAAACCTTCCCAGGTAACAAAACTCAAAGGATTTGTTTGAAATCACTATTAATATCATACACTAACAATGCCCTATAAAGATCAGATCATTACTAAGTATAATGGTTGGGTCAAGAAAACCTTTAAAACACTTTAAATGTGGATCAGCCACATTTAGCAGACACTGTATCATAACATGATGGTTAGCCGCTGCATCTAGCATTTTATAGGATGGCTCTGAAATGAAATTGAAGAGGGCAAAAAGTCTTTCCTTTCCACCACCATCTTGAAAGCTAGCTACTTCAGTACTACTCCCAAATTAGTTTCAACTTTTCAAAAACTGGTCTTTTAAAGCTATTCTATTCTGCATCTTCATGTCTTTGTTCCAATATAATAATATATGTCTCAGGAAATTTTCCCTCAGGGTCAAATATTTGATTAGCAATTCCAGGATGACTAGTTGATCCAAATATTACCCTGGGCTAAATTATGCTTATATCACATCAACTGCACAATTTTAATAAAGTGTTTTGAAATCGCCCTATATTAAAACAAAGTGTACTTGCTTTGTTACAGCTTTTAAAAAGCAATATATTTACAGCAGAAACTCTTATCTATAGAGAAATAAATGGTAACCACACCTATTCCTTATGTTGTAAAATGAGTCATCACACAACACTATATCGCTGATTTTAATTAATGCAGGAGTAACTGCTTTGAGAAGCCAACAAGAGAACACGGAGTACTTCACAGATTTCATTGATTTTTGAAACACACCTAGCACAGTCATAAAAATCAAACAAAAGGTATAACCCTTTGTTTAGTTTTCATGGTAGCAAAATATTTAAATTGGAACTATTTTATTCCCTTTTTTTTTATTAGAAAGGCAGAGTAAATTAATCCAGGGTTCCTGTATTTTATGTCACTTCCTGTAAAATTACATTTTAAGTCACATAACACCACCTCTCTAGCTTAACTTTTCCTCAGGAATAAATCAAATTTTTGGCTTTTGGTGCAAGCTAAAATCTCATCAGTGTACAGTTTTCAAGAGTCAAGTATATCACAGAATTATTGTAAATTTTAAGTATAATAATGTGTGACAGCACTTTGTAAAAGAAAAGTTATTATACAAATGTAGGTTACTATACTAGTTGCCAACTACAGTAGTTAACGAAACTTTATATATTTCATAAGCCATAGAGATGGCAGGACGAATAGGGGAAGTTAATTAGAAACTAGGAACCAGAAACTAAAACTGAAATCAACCTCACAAATTCCTTAAATATTCCTGGGCCAAAAATCATTCTTACCTATGTTTTATAAAATTTTCACAAACTCAGTGATAACCACATTGTCCCCTTGCTCTCTCCTATTTCTTCTGTGAGGAAGCTTTTTTTCTCATCTGTATTTTTTAAGATTTTTGAATGTTTCTAATTTGTGTGTTCAAAAAGCCTGGGAATTAAGAAAAAACAACTGGATTCAGCGAGAGGTTCCTGATAATTCTAAATTTAACCATTATAGAAAAAGACAGAATAGTTTGCAAAGGCCTGAGCATAGAGGGCACAGGCTTCCCAGTCAACAGGTTTAACTTCCGCAGAAAGAGGGGGCATGACTGTAGCTGCATGCTCTTTAGGGGCTTATGAAAAGAGGAGGTCTCCAGGGTCCAGATTAAATCCTGTTTCAAATGGGCTTGAATCATTTTAGGCACAAGAACAACATAAATTCAGGGCTAAATCGGGGTATACAGAGAGGAGCACTCACAGTGGACAAGGCCTTGACTTAGGCACTCTACATGTTCTCTCATATTACTTCACACCACTTCAGGTAAGGTAAACCCTACGATCCTCATCTTTTTCAGGGAAAGGGGAACAATTAACTCATTTATTCAACAACCATTTATTGAACACCCAGTATGCCCCCAAACACTGTAAAACTCTAGGAATATTAATATAAGATAGGGTCCTTACTTTTAATGTATTTAGACTTGTGAAACACAGCAGACAGAAAAAAACCAATAACATTATAAAGGGCAGGATAATTGTATCTACAGGAGTGCTGGTAGTGGACACACACGCAGATATGCATAGCGATCTCTTTACTTCATAGATGACAAATTTTTTTTTTTTATGATGACAAAATTTTAGCTCAGAGATTTTCAATGTCAGAGAAGGGGCTAAAAACCCAAGTCATATGATTTGCATTATAGCAACTTGTCATAAGATAACTCGCTGTCATCAAGCATGACTATTCTCCCTAGGTTCCTAGGTAATACTCTTTTTTTTTTTTAAATATATTTTATTGATTTTTTACAGAGAGGAAGAGAGAGGGATAGAAAGTTAGAAACATCGATGAGAGAGAGACATCGATCAGCTGCCTCCTGCACGCCCCCCACTGGGGATGCGCCCGCAACCCAGGTACATGCCCCTGACCGGAATCGAACCTGGGACCCTGCAGTCCGCAGGCCGACGCTCTATCCACTGAGCCAAACCGGTTTCGGCCCTAGGTAATACTCTTTAACTTGAACATATAATTCCCCAAAAAGGCTCTACTTAAAATTGACAGGTGTTAAATACACACTGCTATATTAATGCTATGTAGTCATTCATTTAATCCAGCTCACTGTGGCATTAGGCACTTGGGAAGGCAGTGGTGAGGTTAACAAACCTGTTCATTTTATGCTTCCTTGAAATTTTTGTTGGGACTCTCCACACCCACCCACTGAAGTCATGCCAATTTATTACTTTATAAAATCTCCTCCTCTCTATTCCTACTACCTACACTAGGCAGGGCCCTCAGAGATTATTACAATAGGTTCCCAATGGGTCTCCCTAACCCCCCTTTTATCCTCCTTTTCTCTCCCCCCTTCCCTAGTTAATCCATCTTGCAAAGAGCTGCCAAATGAACCTTTCTTTTCAGCTTATTATGATCATATTTTTAATTTAGTGTATTTTGGTGTGTTTTTCTTCATTGTAAAAGAGTGACACCTGATCATTACAGGGAGGATGATCTTTAATGGCCCTTTGGCCATGTCACTCTCAAGCTCAAGAGAAGACCTTTGGCTCAGGACTGCTTACTAGGTCACCACATCCAGTATATGAGTTTCCTGTGGGTGCTGTAACCATTACCACAAACTTGGTGGCTTAAAACAACTTTAATGTCCCTTTACAGAAAATTTGCCAGTTCCTGCTCTAGCTTGTGACAAAATAATTATTTGCCAGTGCAATAAGCTTTAGAACAGGATATTCCCTTTTCCCCATTTTCTGGGGGACTCCTATTCTTCCTTACAGATTCATTCCTACTGTGTGACCCATGGCTGACATACCTAGACAATTAGGCATCCATTCTAGTGCCCCCAAAACCACTTTGCCTCTACTGCCCTCATTTCTTACTTCGCTATATTGTAATTATTTTCCTATATGTCTGCCTTGCCCAGTGAATTGTAAGCTCCTGAGAATAGTTATGAACTCTTATTGACCTTTGTATCTCTACTGTCTAGCATAGTGCCTGTACATATTCAGTGTCCAACAAATGTCTGATAATTAACTAATAAATAAACAAACTTTTCTGAGAAGAAAGAGCAAAACATTATTTAAACTTCAATTTCAATTGGTTTGTGTAGTATTAAAATTACCCCTTAGGGTTAAACTATCTGTAGAGGAAACCTGGTTAAAATGTGCATGTAAAGGCAGGCACATTAAATGTGCATCGGAAAGGCAGGCACATTAAAATATTAATATCTACTGTCAGGTATTTATTTAGTAGATGAGCTGGCTCTTCTGTCTTAGTCTTGTGGAAAGTACTGATGGAGTAGAAAAACAGAAAAGGCAGAAAATGTCTGAGCATTGTGGTGCTGCCCAAGGAGGGTAGCTCCAACTGTAAAAGGAGGCTAAGGGGCGAAAGCTCAGGTCTGGGAATGCCAAAGAGATTTTTTTGACTAACTTAAAATTTTTGCAAGAACTAGCACTACTCATAGCAACTGAATGGAACAAAAGAACCTGTCTTCTAACCTAAGGAAGGTGTAAGAAACCTCACTTTCAGATAACTGTGGGTCAGGCAGGTGGAAAGGAAGTATGGAGGAGAACAGTAGCCCACAGAAGCATATTGTGACCAGCAGCTGGCCACCCTCTCATTAGTACCTCAATTGGAACTTGATGCCTTACACTGTCAGGCTGGGCAATAAAGTATGGTGGTCTTTTATCAATTCATAGTCTGCGGCAAGAACATATCTGGTCTAGGATATTTCAATTTACTCATTCATTCATTCAATAAACATAAAAGTCAAATATAAAACAAGAACCTTCTGTCTATGACCAAAGCCTCTGAAAAGATCACATTTCAATTTTCTTTGTAACTGAATGGAGCAGGTCAGGGAGAAAAGACTTTCATAAGAACAAGCACTTTTTTGTAGAGGTGGACATGCAGGTGGGCTCAGGAGACTACCTTTCTCACATACTCTGACAGTTTAGGGCAGCGGTCGCCAACCTTTTGGACCTCACGGACAACCAGTGGTCCGCGGACCACTGGTTGGTGACTGCTGGTTTGGGGCACAGTTTAAGTTCACTTCATGTCCCATCCCATTGCCCCTATCCCATTTGGGGGCATAGTTAGGAGCAAAGGGTAGTGCAGGAGTAAACAGAGCCGCAAAAGTTACACAACAGTATGCACTTGAGAATTAGTAAAATGTGCCCTAGCTGGTTTGGCTCAGTGGATAGAGCGTGGGCCTGGGGACTGAAGGGTCCCGGGTTCAATTCTGGTCAAGGGTTGCGGGCTCGATCCCCAATAGGGGATGTGCACAAGGCAGCAGATCAATGATTCTATTGTTGATGTTTCTATCTCTCCCGCTCTGAAATCAATAAAAATATATTTTAAACAAGAATTAGTAAAAGGAGCATGTTAGGTGCCTACTACACTATGCTGAGGACCAAGGAAGTCACTGCGAGGTAATACAATAATGATAACATTTTTTGAGTGCCTACTATGTGTTATAGACTCTGTACTCAAGGCATTATTTCTAATCCTCAACAAAGCCTGTGAAGGAGGTATTGACCACTTAACGGGTGGAATGTAAGTTCAGAAAAATTTAAATAACTTAGCCAAGATTTATTCCTTCCCAACTAACCTAGTAGAGATCTACTCGGTATTTGAACTCTGCTACTTAGCACTTTCCCAAGCCCTCAGTTTTAGGTATCCAATATAGCTCTTGCTTTATTTTTCCTATTTGTTATCATCTGCATACTCTGGCTGGTTGGTTCAATGAAACACATTAATAAAGCCCAGGTACATTAGGGCATTCTCTGTAATGCCACTCTGTTCCAATTCAATTCAATCACTACTGACAACCAGTACTCTACGCCGTATTAGGCACAATCCTAGACACTTGGGAGGCAAAGCTGCACCCACATTCAAATTTGTCCTGCTCTTACTCCAGGAGGCAGAATGTGGAGAGCTCTTGGCAAACTCATTTATCACCACTGATGAAAACAACTCAGGATACAGAATCTTTATAAAAGGAGGACCTCCCATTATCATCAACTGTTTCTTGACCTGCTCATTCAAATACTGCCTTTCTATCATTGCTGCTCCTGCTCGCTTCATCGTCTTCCTGTTGCCCTGGCCTAGCTGTCAGTGTTTGTCATCCTTTGTGCTCTCAACAGCACAGCTCCCATACTTCCAAGCCCCAATCCTCACCTTCCCTTCAGGGAACAATGGAACCTGAGACTCCATCACCCATACACAACGTGAGGAAGAAGTGTGTTATGTGTGTGAGTATGGATGTTTGTATGTACTAGGAAGACAATACAGTTTTGCAGGGCTGTAACAACCGGAGCACAGAGAAAGGCAGGACTGGGAGCTGCCGAAGCCTTATTATTTAAGGGCTGTTTCAGTCTGACTGCGGAAAGCGGCCCAGTCTTTCTGTACATGACATTTAAATATTACTCACCCAAACCTATGACATGTAGTCAAAGTGAAAGTAGTGTATTCCCAGAGACACTATTCATCCATTGACATCTGAAATGGATTTTGTTTTCCACACTCACTAAAGATTTAAGAAACACCTGGTTTCTAAATTCTTTCATAAAAACAATGAATTAATAAAGAATGAAAACCCAATTTATTTTGTGTACCTGGAACCCTATAAGAAGTAAGTTATGAAGTCTACCCCTGAAATTTAATTTCACTCTTTTAGGCAAAACAATAAAATTTTATACCCCCTAATAGTTTGCTTGTTTTAGAAATAACTCCTAGGTGACTTTATCGGTAAGTAAAATAACTCAAAATCTTAAGCATTTTTCTTGGACTTCTTTGAGATTATTGAAGACTTTGAGAAAGTTATTAAATATTTCAAAGGTGTGAAAAGGAAACAACTGAAAATTATGTAGACTACTCTGTGAGAGTCTCAAATTAAAAAAAAAAATTAAAGAACAATATGTCATTTTGGCATTCTTAAACAGCCATAACATTATTTTCTGGGAAAGATAATGGATAAAGTATGTGGATTTAATTTCAAAATAAACACTGAAGAGCAAGCTAGCAAAAGCTTTTTGGAAAAGTTATTTTCTGATTTTTCTGGAACGTTTAGAACTCCCCCTTTCTGTCTGGGAAATACCACTTCCTATTAGGTGGGGTTTACTACTTCACAAGCAGACTGTTTCTCTAGGTGAGTCCCAATTCCAGAGTACCGTGTTGGGCTTTCCCTTCTATCACTTTTCTCAGAGCCTTCTGCAGGAACAGGAAGAGGAGATGATGCAGAACAACACAAGCAGTACAGAGAAGCTGGAAATCTTTTCAATCTCTCTGATTGATAGGTGAAACCAAAACTGGACAGCAGCAAAATGTTACTGGTTACCTGGAAGAGGAAAAGGGCACCCAAACAGAAAAAGGCTACCTCCAGCATCATGCTGAAGAGTGCAGAAAGTAAGACCTCTGGACAGCAGAGGGAAGGAGCAAGTCCCACTTCAAAAATTGGCAAATTCTGGAAGTCTAATGATCAATAAGCTGACCATCCCTATCTTCATGAAATAAAACTGGTCAACACTCATGTGGATAGACATAAAGACAAAAAGGTTATACATATGAATGACCAATCATGAACACTGCTCTTATAATCATAAGGATAATTGATTTGGATAGAGAAAGGGGGTACAATGGGTTATTAAGATAGATTAACAAGAAAGAATTCACTACGTTTCTTCGAGAAGGCTTTCCAGAGGAGGTTAGCTTCCAGACTCTGGACGAATAGCAACAGGAGCTTAGCAAAGTGTTCCAACCAACCACAGGAAAATAGCTCAGAGGGGGAGTGAACTGATTATATGAATGGGGCATTGAGTAAGGGCGCAGGAGAGAAGAAAGGGGAACAGTCAAGGGAAATAGGGCTGGTTCAGGGTGTCCTAGTTAAGATCTCCAAACTAGAGAAAGGCTGGGCGGGGGCAAGGAAAGGCAAAAAGGGAAAGCAAAGTAATTCCTTCACTTATCTCAAGTCAAGGACTAGGGTTGGCACTACCTGGAAAAGCTGACAAACAGGCTTGCCCTGAGAGTGAACATTTCCCAGAGAAGAGGGCCCTTTTTGGAACAACGCGGGCCGCTGTTCCCTGAATTCCTGGGTGGGTACCCTGGGGTACTAACTGAAGGCGCGGGGATATCTAAGGCAGGTGTTTCTTGGGTGTTGGCATGGACTACAGAGCTAAGGCTCAGCGGCGGGACCCGCACTTAGCGACAAGCAGGCGGCGGCGGCGGCGGCGGCAGCTGCGCGTGCAAACCACAGGACTTACCTTACTGTCATCCATCTCGGCAGGCAGGCCAGCCTGGCCAGGCGCTCCCTCCCCCTGCCCTCCCAGCTCCGCCGGCCGGGCCCGGCCCGGCCCCCGCCCCGGGGGAAGAAGGGGATATGGTTCTGACTGCCTCTTCTCGCCTAACAGTTCGCTTCCCTGATGCCACAGTCACGGGGATGAGGGACCAGTTCAGGAATGGCAGAGCGGACCCTGGAGGCGGCCCAAAACGCCTCCCTTCGCCGCCACCGCCCCCTCCACCCCCTCCATGACAGTCTGGGTGTGTTTACAGACGCCCTGGAGAGCTGCCGGGACACTAGGGTGGGCGGGAGAGAGGCACGCGGAATGGCCCCTCCGGCCGCTGTAGCACCGCGGTGTTCTGGGGATTGTAGTTTCCCTTACCTCAGTCTGTACGCGGCAGACTAGGAAGGAAACTACAATGTCCACAGGGCCTCCGCCAAGCGTCTGTTTTCCTCCGGCTGCGAGCGTTGCGGGGGCGGGGCCAGGCGGGAGGCCCTAACTGCGTTTCCCACAGTCGCTCCTTGGGAGGTTTGGGCCTGGGGATCCCAGTGGCTTGGGCGCCTGTAGGAAGGAGTCTGGGGCCCCGCGGAGGCAGCCCTGAGGTGGGGACCCCCAGGACCCCCGGAAGGTTTCTTATTGAAAAGGCGCAGCTGCTTCGGGAAGCAATTTGGCGGTTCCTCCCGATATTAGACAGAGTTACCATATGGCCGGCAATTCCCCGAGAAATGGGAACATATGTCCACATGAAAACTTGCACACGACTGTTCAGTCCTAGAAACGTTATTCGTAATAGTCAGAAAGTGGAAGCAAACCAAGTGTCCTTCAATGGATGAATGAATATGGCCAATTGTAGTGTATTGTCAGGACTATTACCAGACCATAAAGAGGAATGAAGTACTGATACATGCTACAATGTGGATAAGCCTGGAAAACATGCAAAATGAAAGAAGCCAGACAAGAAAGCCACATATTGTAGATTTCATTTATAAAGAAATGTCCAGAATAGGTAAGTTTAAAGAAACAGAAAGTTGAGTGGTTGGCGGGGGCAAGGGTTGGGAAACAACCGGGAGGGAGGGGAGCTGGGATGGGGGAGTGATTGTTAATGGATACTGGGGTGTTTTTTTTTGAGGTGATGAAATGTCCTCAGATTGATTTGGTGATGGCTGCACAGCCCTGTGAATATATTAAAACCCACTTATTTTTTTTAAATGAGTAAATTTTATGGTGTGTGAATTATATCTCAATAAAGCAATTTAAAAAATGAGTGTCATTGTGCCCTCCTGGTTTAATAAAGTCCGTGAGCTATCAGGCCATTGAGGATTTGACAAAGGTTGTGTGTTCATTAATGTTATTCTGGAGAGCCCTTCGATTCCTTTCACACTCTTCCAAAATTCAATTGAGATAGAATTCCCAGATTCAGCAGTAAGTATACAGGACAGTCACTTACAGTTGGATTTTCAGATAAATACCTTTTGTAGTATAAGTATGTCCCATGTAATATTTGAGACACATGCTCACTAAAGAAAAGTGTTTGTTCTTTGTCTGAAAATGAAAATTAACTGGGTGTCTTCTGTTATATTTGGCAACTCCCAATTGAGTAAGAGTACTAACAGGCAGGTTGAGTCATCTCTGTCTGATCTGTACCGTCCTTCAAAGGCTCTATGAAGAAGGTAACCTCTGCCAAGTAAATGCAGCCTGGGCAGGTTCTGAGGCTGGTAATGGGTCTGGCATGCTAGGGGAGTGACTGTCTGAGAGTTGCCTAGCTACATCCTCTTTGAGGATCAAGGGGGCAAAACTCTTAGTGCAGGCTCTCTTCCTCTTCCTCACCTAATGCCCCTTTCGTTCAACACCGCCAAGAGTCCCTTTCCGCCTCCTCATCCTGTGCCCAGCCTGCCCTCAGTTTGCATCCTCCGTATGCCTTTGCTGCTGTCAAGCCCTGTTCTTCAAGGTGGAACTGTTTTTCTCCTGGGTTAGTTCTCTGCCACTCTTTCTTCCCGTGACAAAGGTGCACCCACATGGATGGACCTGGAGAGCATTATGCTCAGTGAAGTAAGTCAGTCAGAAAGACAAGTATAGTACCATATGATTTCACTCATACGTGGAATCTAATGAACAAAATAAACTAATAAAATAGAAACAGACTCATAGAGAACAGACTGACAGCTGTTGGGGGGATGGTGGTGAAAAAGGTGAAGGGATTAAGCCAAAACAAAACACACACACACAAAAATAACCCTCAATAGACACAGACAACAGTATGGTGATTAACAGGCAAAGGGGGTTGAGGAGAGGTAGAAGAGGGCATTGGGGAGATAAATGGTGATGGAAGAAGATTGGACTTGGTGTGGTGAACACACAATACAATATACAGATGATGCATTATAGAATTGTACCCCTGAAACCTATATCATTTTATTAACCAATGTCACCCCAAGAAATTCAATAAAAAAGAAAAATGCACCCAGCCCTTTGTAATGGAACTTACCTACCCATGCTTGGCTGGGTGTGAGCAGCTCACAGACCCAACTGCCAGCCCCTTGGGAAGGAGGACTAAGATTGTTTGAACCGCATAGTGGGAATCTAAAAACTTGCAGAGGCAGCATGTACACCAGCTTCAGGAGAGTGGTTTTCTCTAGGGAGGGAGGGGGGCTGAGATTCGAAGGGTCCTGGGTGGTTGGCTATATATTTAACTTTTAAAGAGATGAAGCAAATATGTAAAACTGTTAGTTGGGATGTATGTTGTGGTGTCCTCTTTGTATTTCTGTACATATGTAATATTACACAATTAAAATAGAAATTAAAATTTAAAAATATAAACACTTTAGAAAGTGTGGAAATACTTTATTTTTAAAAAAATTTAATTTGTAAAAATAAAGTTAATCACATCATAAAAGAAAACATTGTAAGTGGAAGAAAATCTTATGAAAAAGTATTGTGTAGTCATATGTTCAACATTTGCAGAGAAATGCCCAGGATTGGTAACAAATTGGTGAGGAAGAACAAGAATGAATATTAATTTCCATAAGTATAAACCCTCAAGAACTTTATAATCCAGGAAGGAGAAATTCACACACACAGGAGACTGTGAATAATCACTAAACAAAGCACCTGATGAAAAATAATACAGATCAAGTTTAATATCTATGTGTTAAGTGGGTAGGGAGAGCCAAGCATCAGACTGATTGCTAGAAAAGGAAAAGTGAACACAGCAAATGAATTTTCTTTAAGGAGTGGGAAGAAGTTTAGAAGAAAAATATGCTCTCTGACTCGTAGGCATACTTTATATTCATGGTTTTTAATCTTTTCCCCCTATATCGCCTTGTCAAAAAGAACCTCCAAGGCATGCAATCCCTTTTAAAAATGCATATTTTCTCCTCCCTCCACTTTCCCCTCCCCAGCATACACACAGACACATTTCATGCACTCTCAGAAACCCCACACAGAGGCACTGTTGGCCTATGATGCATCAGGCTTCTGCTGCTGCTGCTGTGGAGTTTCTTGTAGTGAATTCCTAAGCAGCATGGCACACACCCACGCCCACTAGGTCTGCATGCCTTCCATGCCCTCATCCCTCTCTCTCTTGTTCTTCTTACCACTAGGCTAAAAGAGCACAGGTGTCTAAACAGAGCCAAGATGATCATGTTACTCCCTAGGCCACATGGGCCCGCTTGGCACATGCCTCTGGGGAAACATCAGAGAAAAAGGAAGCTCATTAAAATAGTTTCTTAGGCTCCAGCTGGTTTTCCATTAAATTTGACACATGAGAGTCTATGAATTTAAAAATTATCTAGCCCTTTCCAAACTTTCATTAGAAATGAAAGTTGCTTGACTCAGTTCTGGCATGGTGATTTTTCCCCATCTCCAATTTAGAAATAGAAATAATTAAAAACAAAGCCTGCCAAGAAAGAAACAAAGGTGACCATGAAATCTACCATAGTAACTTCTGACCCACCTTAACTTTCCATATATTTGAGAAAGAAGGTATCCCACAGCCATCCTAGAAGTGACCAGCTGTTACTTTCTGTCCCTGGCTTATCTTTTCATAGAGTTGATCCTCTATAGCTGAGTAATAAAAATTTAAGAATCAGCATGGTTGTACAGTGAATTTGTGGATAGTTCAAATTTTGACACAGAAAATGAGAAAAGAAAAGAGGAAAACTATTCATAGAAAAAAACAAACCGCTGATTGAAGAGAGGTAGGGGGTGGCATGAGATTAAGTGAGGAGGGTAAAGGGAACAAAAATTAACCTTATAGAAACCACAAACAAGGGGAACAGTACAATATTCTACATTCAGGAATGCCATGGCTACGTTGATATGTAAATCTGGCACTCAGAACAACAGAGTATTATTGCTGCTGATATGGTAATCTTGAGAGGTACTGAGAAAAAGTGGGTGGGTCATGTGAAATTCATGAAATGCTTGAGGTGAGCTCACTGCTGAAGTATTAGTCACGTCTTGCTTCGTGTGTGGTGTTTCTCCAATTTATTGTATAGATAAGTATTCCTCTGTACTTTTTGTTCCCAAAGAGTTTAGTTTCTTTTCATGAGGCTTTAAAATATTTCATCTCAAAAGTTTGTTTCTGTTCTAAAGGCATTTTGCAAAATGCCTCCCCTCCTTTGGCCTACTCAGACAAATATGCCTACATTTGCATACAGCACAGTACCTATTTACTCTGCATTGGCTAGAAAGTTCAGAGGCAAGAGCCTAAAGGAACATTTTCAGACTGAGCACATAATTCAGCCTCCAGCTTGTCAGCAGGAGCAAAATAAATAAATAATTCCAAGAAGGACTGAAACAGTCTGTTGAGAAGGAAGGAAAAAGAGGCACAATCAGCATAAAAATAAGGAAGAGAAAATGAAGCTCCAGGAACCAAAACCTTCCATGTTCAGAGTTTGCCTTACCTCTTCCCCTTCACCAATATACCGAAACCTTCTTAAACTCAACAACTTAATATTGTCCCAGCTACCATTCCCACTTAAAATAGTGCTGTTATTCCCAAGCCATATATTTTACTTCACCCAGTAGAAAAGAATAAAGTGTGCCCTTATTTGAGGAACTAATAGAAAATTTACTTATTTGGTCTGTAAGCAACTGTTTAAAATGGAACTACCCTTTTGTAAGAGATGGCGTACTAAGCACCACTATCAGTCATTTATACTTTAGTATGAATGTGCTCCCCCCTCCCTCTTATTTGTTACCTCACAATTAGTTTAATAGGGGGTTTAGGTGTAGAAGAAGAAAATTCTATGACTTTAAAGGACAGGTGTTATAAAAAGGGGATAGATTTGGGTAGATATGTTTGCTGTGGTGGGACTTTGAGCATTTAAAGAGAAGCAAGTCAACACTGGATACCTGTAGGGTTGGGGTCGGGGGGATAGGAGGGAGATGAAGAAACCAGTGACCAGGTACCTTCTTTCACAATTCTCCTGAGGATTTACTCAATAACACATTAAACAAGCACATCTTATTTTACTGACTCAGACCTGAAGAAGTTTAAACTCACCATGGTACATGTCATAGAGTAAGTAAAACACACACACACACACACACACACACACACACACACACACAGCCTGCATTTATTGCTCAGAAAACTTTATAAAAGCAGCTTTCTTTCATCAAAGTTAACTTTTGAGATTGTTGTTTTCATGTAAGAGTTGGTAACCAGAACTGTTTGCTGAATGAAAATCTGACAGGGCTCCTCTTCCAGAGCTTGCATTTTTAAGAAGCAAAAGCCTGGAATCCTAGGTTATCCAGGAGGACGTGTGGTTTTGGTACCTGTAGACTTCAGGAAAGCAGCAGGGAAGCCATTTCTTTGATTGTGAATAATCTTAACTGCTTCAGATTTTGCTTCAATCTTCCTGTTTCTAAGGGGGGGAAAACCCTAAAATTTACTATTGGGACCTTATCAGATGTACTTATGATCCTAAAGATATTTTAAAAAAACCACAAATAATATTTTTGAGAATTTAAGTGTTAATATTTCCTGCCTCTTGTTAGGTGCTGTCTATTGCTAGATGAAAATACCTTCAACTCTTTCTTTCTGGCATTACTTTTTAATATTATGGATACTCTGATTTTTCTATTTGGTATCACATATCTCCATTTATTTTTTTACTCATTTACATAGTTAGGTTAAGAATTCTTGCCCAGCTGGCATGGCTCAGTGGTTGAGTGCCAACCTATGAACCAGGAGGTTATGGTTCAATTCCCAGTTAGGGCACATGCCCAGGTTTTGGGTTTGATCCCCAATGGGGGGTGTGCAGGAGGCAGCTGATCAATGATTCTCTCTCATCATTGATGTTTCTATCTCTCTCTCCCCATCCTCTCTGAAATCAATAATAAAAAAAGAATTATTTTAAAGCATATTTTCAAGGCCTTTGACTTTAAAGGCTTCCCACAACTACATAAGAAGACTTTTATTTCAGGATATAGCTTTAAGTCTTTTTGGTTATGCATAGAATTGTTTCCAGAAACATTTAAGTCTGAAGGTGGTTAATGTCAGTCTTCTTTGGTTAATACCATGTTACCTGAAAGGTACAGTACCTAATATTCTGTGTGATAAAATGTAATATTAGTAGTAGTAATACGGCTTGACAGTTTCTAAAAAATGTTTGCATGAATATTAGCTCATAGGAATGAAGGTATTGCTACATGGAAGCTGACCAATTCTGCTAACAGTATAGGGTGGGGCAAAAGTTGTTCATATGGAAAATAATACAATAATTAATAAATAATAATACAAGAATAAACTCTGTGTTTTGCGTACTCACAACTGTAAACCTACTTTTCCCTCACCCTGTATTTCTATTACGAACAAGCAGTCTCTGGTAGAATAGCATGGTGGTTCTAGCTAACATTATCGTTAAAAGTTAGATATGGAAACAGAAATAATTATTTGCATATCTGTCTCTGTTATTTATAAAGGTGTCCAAATCATTGCTTGCTATGTGAATTCTAAGTGTATCTCAAATGGGTTTTAAAGGACACCCCTTTATTCCTAGTTTGTAAGCAAGCCTAGGTTGATTCTGCCCTCACCATTTATGTTTTTTATAGATTCACACCATGCTATTTCTCAGCCTTTCCCTAACCAAGATGAAACGTACTGTTTTAACAAGTCTTTCCCCACACCTGTGAAGTCCTGAGTGGCCTTTGCCGAGCAGTTTCTGACACTGACACCTCTCTTTCCAGGGACAGTCCCCAGAACTGCCTCAGTAACACCTCCCATTGTGTGTGGATGAAGAATCACACTTCTGCTTGTTTGTGTTTTAATCGAAGTGAAAAAATTATTCTGTTTCCGTTTCTGTTCTGGACTTGGTGCTGCCGGACATTTTCTGGGACCTTCTACTAGAATTTATGGGGCATGCAACCACCGTGATCCATAGGAACTTTGTATAGGCGTATACTTATTTTCCACACAAATACTAAGCTCTTTGTTCCTTTCATTTTTCTTCTTTTTTTTTTTATATATTTTTTTATTGATTTTTTACAGAGAGGAAGGAAGAGTGATAGATAGTCAGAAACATCGATGAGAGAGATACATCAATCAGCTGCCTCCTGCACACCTCCCACCAGGGATGTGCCCGCAACCAAGTTACATGCCCTTGACCGGAATCGAACCTGGGACCCTTCAGTCCGCAGGCCGACGCTCTATCCACTGAGCCAAACCGGTTTTGGCTCATTTTTCTTCTTTAAATTAGATCAGCCACCTTGTTCCCCCCAAAGGATGGTATTATCAGAACTAACAGTTTATGCAACTAGCTAGTCTGTTACAGGACTCATTTTTTAATGTTTGTAGGAATGCGAAAGTTTGAAGAGTTTGTTGCTCCAGCCTCTCCCAACTCTCCTGCTGCCCTCAGGATGATGAGATTCAAGACACAAAAGCAGCAACACCCTCCTTCCACTTTTATCAGGAGTACATATTTCCCATTGAACATTTTATGGACCGACTTTACATTTAAACTCTGGCCTCTAGAGATTTCTCTAAAGTAGAATAGAAAATCATTTTAGTTTAAGTAATGCTGCCTTGCTCAGATAAGCTGCTTGAGTTGTGTTTGTGCCAATTCAAGATGGCCTCGTGCTGGCTGATGCACATGCAGTTAGGGATTGTGCAAGAAATGTGGATCTTTTGCTGGAGTGTTCGGCACCTTGGTCATCAGCCTTTACCTGCTCCTCCACACTTCACCCTTTCCCTCTTCCCATGGGGCTCTTATGTTGTGCCCTGTGTTTTTTGTTGTTTTGTGTTTTCAGGCAGCAGGTCCTGGCTGGGGGACGGGGGGGGGGGGGGGGCGCGGTTATTCTTTCCCTAATCCTTTAAGATTTTGTCCAGTTTGTTTTCTCTTGGAAAGCTTCAGGCCTTCTGGTGATTCCCTTAGAGAGCCGCCTTTCCTGCTCAGCACGGAACTTGTCTGTTGATCTGTTGTGTTCTGGCTGCTGCAGGTGAGGCCCAAACACAGTTATAGCTTCCTGCCCAGTTATAGCTTCCAGAGAAAAAGATTGTGCCTCCTCTTCATAGTAACCCTCATCCTTCTGATTACCACCCCCCCCCCACACACACACACATACACACACACTGTAGGATCCCTGAGGTAAGTAGTACCAGCTACACTTGCTCAGTGTCCTGCTCTCCAATTGTACTTCCTCCCTACTTCCCATCCCTGATCTCATTCATGCTTTTTTTCTCCCTTGATTCTACCCTTAAATCAAGATCTGCTTCTCTCCTGCCACTGATGCATGGCTTGATAGTTTCCGGGGCTCTGCCCTCCTTTAGACTTGGGAAGAACTACTTCTGCAGTTGCTCCAGGTGCCTGCAGGGCAGCTCAGTCCCCAGCCATCCAATAACTAAGGTACCCAGCACAGCTGTCTCCTTGTTTCCACAGGTGCTATTGCTAAGTTTGGAGAGGACAGTTTGTTGTGGGGAGGTGGAAACAGAACCCCTTCGGCATTCTTCCAGGGAGCTGTCTCCCCAGATTCCTCTCTTTAACGTTTCCAGCAAACAGGTGGTCACTCCATTGGTAGTAAATTCCTGGATATTTTTACCCAACACCCCAGAAACAAAATGACAATGTTATTGGACATGTCATACAGCCGGGCAAATGAGTAATGTCCTCATTAATCAATTTGCCAAAGAAAACAGTTCGCTATCTAAGCTTGTTTGGAGAGATGCTAGCTATGTGAAGGAAGAAAAACTCGGCCATCTGCTTAAAAATACACTGTCAAGATTAAAATGACATATACATGGTGACTTGGTGTGTTTTCAAGTTAACCTTCCCCTGTGTAAGGCTGCACCAACTGCACAGTAAGTAACACTCAAGTAACTGTTAACAAGAACCTCACTGTAGTGCTTTAGTAGTGTCCATTGTGCGGGGACTGAGGTAGAGATAAAATGGAATCCAAGAGAGATGCAAATTTTACCAGATTTGTCACTCTATTAAGAAATGTCATACTACAAAGAAAACCTGCTGCTGTAGTATGGTTGATTCATTTTTTATGCATCCACTCATTTATAAAATGGATTGAGTGCTCCTTCTCTCCAGAATGTGCTATATACTAGGCACACAAAGATTAATGAGACAGGGTCTCTGCTTACACACTGATGGGGGACTCATTTGCATACTTCTCTAAGTACTTAACTGCAGGATAGTGTGTTAGGTGGGATGACAAAGGTCTATATAAAATACAGAAAGGATCTAGAGGAAGTCTTTCCTGAAGAGCCAACTTTTGAACCAGGTTGCAAAGGACAAGTACAAGTTTTATAAGCAGGCAAGAAAAAAGCCTTTTGCAAAGCCATACTGGCATGAAATCACAATGGGGAACTGCAAATCATTTGGTTTGGGTATAACATAGGCACCTCAGGAGATGGGAAGAGCAGTGTCAAGAGCTAGGGCCAAAGAAGCAGACAGGAGACAGATGATGCAGCACATTGAATGTCAAAGTTAGGAGTGGGGACTAAATCTGGGGAGAGCTTATCTCTTTCACAGGTAGTTGGCAGCTCCTCAATACCTTATTTTATTTTGTAATATATTATGTCATACTCACAATATATGTTATATGATGGTGTGGTATACAGAATTTAATATTATTGTATAAGGGCCTGGCACATACTAAGCTTCGCAGATCTGATGACTGAATGAAGACTCTGACGTAAGTCTCTTACCCTTGGTCAGATATTGGTGGTAATGACAGGACCATAGGCCAAGCCTCATGACTTTCTTCTCCAGGCTCTTTCTCTCACACACTAGCAACTAGTGACAAAGGAGCTGTTGAGATGTCTTCACAGGTATGCAATGCAGCTACAATGCCCAATATATCTTTCAAAAATTATTTTAACCCCTTCATTGCCCAGACTTTTCATTCACTCCATTGTAACATCTCTGGTAAAAAAAAAAATTAAGTTTTTCAAATGGTAGTAAGACATGGAATTCAAGCTAAAGAAGCCTTTTATTTTCACTTTTGCTGAACTATGTCTGCTTTGCAAGGTGATTGATAACCTAGAATGAATAAATACCTGTACTGTTTTCAATCCTCGGTTGGAAATCCACGGATGTGGAGGAGCAACTATATGTAGTGCTTTATGCCATTTTACATAGGGGACTTGAGCATCTATGCATTTTGGTATCCAGGGGGGTCCTGGAACCAATCATCCCCCCCAGGGGGAAACCAAAGGACAACTAAGTTTTTGGGGAGTCAAAGGTTATACAGAGATTTTTTACTGGGCCCCTAACCTTCACATTGTTCAAGGGTCAACTATAATTATATTTATAATTCTTTTCTCTATGACTTCTGGTTTTTATGTCACACTTAGAAAAAGCCTTCTCCATGACAAGATTATACAAAATTTATTGTTTTATTCTAGTACTTTATGATTTCATAACTACTTATCCCAACACCATTTATTGAATGTTTTCCCTACTGATTTGGAATGCTCCTTTTATCTAAACTTTTGTTTGCACCTGGGCCCATATCTGGACTGTCTACCTTTCTCCATTTATCTGCCTATCTATTTCAGTACTATTCCAACTGTTTTCATTAGTGTGGTTTTGGAATATATTCAAAAATATGATGGCTTTGGATTTTTATCATACCATGAAAATATTCCTAATGATATTTCAATGGTGGGTACATGTCATTGTACCTTTGCCCAAACTCATAGAACATACACCACCAAGAGTGGACCCTAAGGCAAAGTATGGACATTGGGTGATCAGATGTGTCAATGTAGGTTCATCTTTGGTAAAAAATGTACCATTCTGGTTAGTGATATTGATAATGGGAAGGCTATGCATATGTAGGGGTGGGAATATATGGACAATCTTTGTATCTCCCTATCAATTTTATTGTCAATCTAAAACCACTTTAGAAAAATAAAGTCTTAAAAAATAAAATTTAAATTAAAAAAATTGAAGGGAACTAATTTTCTTGCTTCACTCTGTTCTCATGTTTATATTTCCAAGTGATCTATACTCAAATGACAATAAAAAAGTAATTGTATGTTCTGTTTGTACAGAGTAACAATGGCTGTAAGATAACTTAATGATTCTTAATAGCCAGTATGATTTTTATTGTTTTCATTTCTAATATTGTGATATAAACAACATTGATTCATATCTATGTTTCATGTAAATGTCTGACTTGACAATGTCCAGGTGTTTACTTAGTCACCATGCTGAGCCTTCTGAAATGCACAAAACAGGCAGAGCCTATTGAAAATTGGAAACACTAGGCCTGCTGAGAAAGAACACTCATGTTCATCATGTTACTCATCCAGTAATGGCAATAAATGTAGGGTCCCAGAATCAGAACACACTACCTTTTTCTCCATACCAGATATCTTCCACCTATGTATTTAGTTAGAGATGCAACTTTTCAGCCTTGGAAAAAGAGAAATTTACCTAAAAGCACTAAAGAAACTTTTGGAATCTTAGTAACTGCAGTCACTGTGGCCAAATTCTAACCCTTGTGTGGTTTACCACAGGCGCTACATCATCTCTCTACTCAAGCCTTCCCCTTGTTGAAGTTCACAGGCATTCAGAAGGTCTCTTGAAACATCTGTGAGTCAGAGGTAGGGGGTTCAGAAATGAAAAGTTAGAAAGTTCAGAAATTACAACCAGAAGGAAATGGCCAATGGTTTGTTGGTAAGCTCTGTCCTTCCTCATCAACATTTCTACCACCGTCCCTCCCCTCCCCAAGATCTGAAAGTTCAAAGCTAGACATCACCTCTCTAGGACCTGCCAAGGGAATTTCTCAATGAGGCTCCCAACTACTAACTCTCCATTCATCTTGAAGCTTCATATCGGTACTATTTTAACCACCATCCACAGAAAAGCTAAGGAAACAGGAACTGATTGACTCAAAATAAGAAGTAGCTTTGACTGGTGTATGTGACCCTGAACACAGACCAAAGCCAGTTGCCTCATGAAGTCATGAGCTCTTCGTTTGATGACTTTCTGCCTTGGGTGCCTTAGATAGACTTCCTGAATTGGGCTATAACTTGGATGAAATGATCTTTGAATTGGGGTGTGTATGAGTCACAGAAAGCTTACCCACCAAAGAGGCAGCAGCCAAGCCAACCTTGAATGGGATTCAAATAGACAAGAGGGAGAGGAGGAGAAGAGAAAATAGCATTCCAAGTAGAGGGAAGAGTATAAACAAAGACATGGAGATGTGATACAGCATAGCAAGAGCTACCAATAACTCAGTGCTGTATTTTGGGAGTATTAAATGTAAGGTAAGGAATAGTAGGAATGATGTTGAAGTAGGGAGTAGCTGGGTCCTTGGGGATCCTGATATACCATGATTAAAAGCTTTGGTTTTATCTTACAAATGTTTGAAAGATTTTTAAGCAGATGAATGACATATAGTCACTGAAATACCCCAATATATACATATCATAATGATGACCTCACCAAAAAGAATATAAAGCAATTTTGAGATAAACCTAATTAATGAAAGCTGGACAACAAATTGTTGTCCTTTGTATGCTAGAGGATCATTATACCTTTTGTAAGATTGACAAAAGGAAGTCTCCACCTAGCTTCTTACATGGGGTTAGGACATGGCTGGATTTATTTATTTATTTATTTATTTATTTATTTATTTATATTGAATTTATTGGGATAACATTGGTTAATAAAATTATATGGGTTTCATGTGTACAGTTCTATAATACATCATCTGTATATTGTATTGTATGTTCATCACTCCAAGTCAAGCCTCCTTCCATCACCATTTATGCCTCCTTTATCCTCTCCTACCTCCCCCCATGCCCTTTTCCCTCTGGTAATCACCATACTGTTGTTTGTCAATGAGTTTTGTTTTTCCCCCCTTAATCTCTTTACCTTTTTCACCCAGTCCCCAATACCCTCCCCTCTGATAACTGTTTCTATGAGTCTGTTTCTATTTTGTTTGTTTATTTTGTTCATTAGATTCCACATATAATATGTGAAATCATGGTATTTGTCTTTATCTGACTGGCTTATTTCACTTAGCATAATACTCTTCAGGTCCATCCATGCTGTTGCAAAAGGTAAGATTTCCTTATTTTTTACAGCTGAGTAATAGTCCATTGTGTAAATGTACCGTAGGGTTTTTATCCACTGATCTACTGAGATGGGCACTTGGGCTGCTTCCAGATCTTGGCTATTATAAATAATGCTGCAATGAACATAGGGTGCATTTTCTTTCAAATTAGTGTTTCAAGCTTCTTCAGATATATTCATAGCTGGATTTATGTATTGGAAAGATTGTCCTGGTAGTGTTGCAGGAAATAGTTTTAAGAGTATTGAGACTAGAAGTAGGGAAATAAATTAAAGCATTATTAGAACTGTCTAGGTGAGCAATGACAGAGGTTTGAACTAGGGCAGTAAATACATCTGTTGAAAAAAATCGGCAGATTTGTTTGAAGAGATAGTGTGGCATAATGTGGCAGTATTGACAATGGACCTCTCAGAAAGGATCACAACTGACTGCTAATCCATCACTGCTTCTTGCTAAGGTCATGCTCCCTGCAGGCTGCTTCATGACTAGTGTGGAAAGGATACTAAGGCAGGCCCATCCCTGGAAATGTGGGATTTCTTGGATGGGCAAATTTAGTTCTAAGATTTTTAAAAAATATATTTTTATTGATTTCAGACAGGGTAAGGAAGAGAGAGACAGAAGCATCAAGGACGAGAGAGAATCATTGATCAATGGCCTCCTACATGCCCCTCACTGGGGATCAAGCCTGCAACCCCAGCATGTGCCTTGACCAGGAATCAAACCATGACCTCCTGGTTCATAGGTCTATGCTCAACCACTGAGCCATGCCCGCTGGGCTAGTACTAAGATGTTTAATCAGCATTGTGAACTTCCTTAGAACTTCACTATAGTCTAAGACTCTTCCATTCAATCGACCTCCCCTACCCTTCCCGCCCTCCCTCCCTCCCTCTTTTCTAAATTTAAGTAAAGTTGGTATACAATCTTAAATTGTCATATTAATTTCAGTTGTATAATATAGTGATTTGACATTTTATACCTTACATCATGATCACCCTGCTAAATCTAAAATCATCTGTCACCATGTAAAATTATCATGATATTTTTTACTATATTCCCTTCCCATTTTCATCCATCTCCCCACTCCCTCCCTCTGGTAACCATCCTTTTGGTCTCTGTTTCATTAAGTCTGTTTTTGGTCTGTTTTGTTAGATTCCACATGTAAGTGAAACCATACAGTAGCTGTCTTTCTCTGCCTGACTTATTTCACTTAGAGTAATACCCTCTAGGTCCATCCATGTTGTTGCAAATGGCAAGATTTCATTATTTTTTTATTGCAGCAATAAAAAAAGAATGAAATATTTCCATTTTCACATATATACACATTATATATACACTGAGTGGCCAGATTATTATGATCTCTGAATGCATAATAATCTGGCCACTCAGTGTGTATCCTATATAATAAAAGGCTAATATGCAAATTGTCCCTTCGACCAGGAGTTCAACCAGCAGGCAGGCCAGCCAACCGCCCATGTCCCCTCCCCCTGGCCAGCCTGGCCGGACCCCACCCATGCACGAATTCCTTCACCAGATCTCTAGTGTGTGTGTGTGTGTGTGTGTGTGTATATATATATATATATATATACACACACACACACACTAATAAAAGAGAAACATGCAAAATGACCATACCTCTGCCACACCCACCAGCCACGCCCACCAGCCAATCAGGAGCGAGTATGCAAATTAACCCAACCAAAATGGCTGCGGCCACAGAGCGAGCAGGAGGCTTGGGTTTCCCTGGCAATGGAGGAAGCCAAGCTTCCCGTCTGCTCTGGCTGGCCCTGGCCTCTGCTCAAGGCTACAAAGTTTCAATTATAGAAGATAAATAAATCCCAACAAAAATGGCTGCGGCCACGGAGCGAGGGGGGTTGGGTTTCCCTGGTGATGGAGGAAGCCAAGCTTCCTGGCCTGCCCTGGCCTCCGCTCAAGGCTACAAAGTTTCAATTATAGAAGATAAATAAATGCCAGATATCAGGGCCTCCACTTGGGTCGCCGGGGGGCATGGCTGGCCTGCAAACCACCATAAGCCCCTCCCCCAGGCCACCCCATGCCCCAAGGGAACCCCGACCCTGATCTGGGACATCCTTCAGGGCAAACCAGCCAGCCCCCACCCATACACCAGGCCTCTAGCCTATCTAATAAAAGAGTAATATGCAAATTGACTGTCACTTCAACATACAAGATGGCTGCCCCCATGTGTACACAAGATGGCCGCCACAAGATGGCCAGCAGGGGAGGGCAGTTGGGAGGGACCAGGCCTGCAAGGGAGGGCAGTTGGGGGCAATCAAGCCTGCAGGGGAGGGCAGTTAGGGGTGACCAGGCTGGCAGAGGAGGGAAGTTGGGAGCAACTGGGCCTGCAGGGAAGGGCAGTTGGGGGAGACCCAGGCCTGCAGGGGAGAGCAGTTGGGGGCAATCAGGCTGGCAGGGGAGCAGTTAGGCATCAATCAGGCTGGCAGGGGAGTGGTTAGGGGGTGATCAGGCTGGCAGGCAGAAGCAGTTAGGGGCAATCAGGAAGGCAGGAAGGCGAGCATTTGGGAGCCAGCAGTCCTGGATTGTGAGAGGGATCCCAGATTGGAGAGGGTGCAGGCTGGGCTGAGGGACACACACCCCCGGGCATGAATTTCATGCACCGGGCCTCTAGTGTGTGTGTGTATGTACATATATATACCGAGTGGCCAGATTATTATGCGTTCAGAGATCATAATAATCTGGCCACTCAGTGTATACTAGTGTGTGTGTGTGTGTTTGTGTGTGTATATCACATTGTCTTTATCCATTCATCTATTGATGGACACCTAGGTTGCTTCCATATCTTTGCTATTATAAATAATGCTACAATGAACATAGGGGTACATAAATCTTTTCAAATTAGTGTTTTCCTTTTCTTTGGATAAAGATCAACTATTAAGTGCTACATAAAAATGGACATAAAAAAGACTGCTGGACTCTGGAGTTTAGAGGGTAGTCTTTTTTTCACTGCATTACCCCAGGCACACAAGTTCCCAGTAGGAGATGAGCTACTGAGAATATTCTTTTGCCCTTTGGAGGAGAAGCCCATTCTAGAGCTCCTTCATGTAACAAGGGAGAAAAGCTATCCCCCTTCCTTGAGGATCTGAAAAACTAGGTGGTTGGAATTCCAAATTAAACACTTTCTGTAGAATTTTCTTTAGAACAATTTAGCTATTAAATGAGATAGCAAGCACACTGCAAAGTGCATATTACCAAATGATCTTCCCCTTTCCCAAACATACTAAAAAGCTTACCACAGAATAAAATTTAAATTATAGACTGGAATATGGAGTTAAAACTAGCAAAATGGAATGGCAAGGGAAAATATAAACTCCTAAACAAAATTTTAGGAAATTAATGGTATAAATCTGGTGTGGGGGAAAAAATCTAGCTGAGCAGTGGTTTATATGAAAAATACCATGGATTTTAGGTTAACCACCAGCTCCATGGAGCCAATAGTACCATTTTGGCTTGTAAAGAAATGAGTGTAATCTTTGGCTGCCTAGTAGAAGTATAATATCCTAGTAATGGGAAACTTCAGTTTCCTCATCTGCAAGATTGGGGGCTGGATTAGATGATTTCCAAGTCCCATACAGCTCTATGATTTTCTAAGTGCATGTCTCTATGACTTTAAAGTTCTAAACCTGAATTGCTACATTTTCAGGAAATGACCATAGAAAAGATATATAGGCTTGATGAAAACAGATAATCCATTTTAATCTTATTGACTTTATAGCTTGACTGATCTTGGGGAGTGAAGGGATCTTTCTATGTGCTGAAGTGACCCACAAATACCTCCCTAAGACATGTGTGGCAATGAGACAAATTTGAGAACATTTATTTCCCATCATGTCCAGCTTAACTCAAAACTATTTTTCTTGAGGTGGCAAACTTGAGCAACCAGTTTTTCTTGAAGTTTGTCTGATACATATGTTTATGGTGAGCTGTACTGTCATTCCTCTGTCTTGCCATAGCCATGGATGGCCCCTCCCAAGCCAACTAGCTGCCTATTGACGTTGGTAATCAAGGATTTGAGAAGCAGAAATCAAGGTCAACATGAGGCAATGACAGAAAGGACTAGAAAGCCCTAGCACACAGGGCCCCCTTACTAGGCTCTGCTGAGGGAGGGCATGGATCCAAGTTTTAGCCACAGCGTAATAGGCAGTCTGTGATGGTTTTGTGGGTAACCAGTGAGCTTCCTCCCTCCATTGCTACTACCATTCTCTTCTGGACCGCTAAGCTGGCATTTTCAGACATTTTAAACATCTTTTGAGAAAAATGCAGCAAGAGAGACCAATCATGGGGAAAGCAAAGCTTTAATAAAAATAGAATTCCAAATATTTCAACTGGAATTTCTTTGTCTAGCTAAGAGATTTAGAGAGTGGATCAGAGAGTCTGTAATTCCTTCTTGAAATTAACCAGGTGTATGCCCTTGGGCAGCCAGGCAACAACCTGGGGCCCCATTTCCTCACTTGTAAAATGAGGAACCCCATTTAGCTACTTCCAAGAATGTTGGGGTACCTTTAGGCTGCCCTTGTTTATGGAGGACCCCTAGACTTGGAGGTGATCTCTGTGAAGCCAGTGAGAAGGAGGATCCTAGAATCTTAAGAGGAAGGGCAATAAGCAAGAACTGAAATCACAGGACTCCCAGGTTCCTGCCCCAGGTAAGTCCCTCCCAGGTACTGACTGAGTTGCTCTGTGTCTCACTTTCTTAACTCGTCAGGTAGAAGAGGTCACAGAGGGTGGGGCTATGAACATTGAGGATACCATTCTCAATGTTCTGGAAAGAGGAAAGAGGTAGCAGAAAGGCCAGAAGAGGAGTTTTCACTGCACATTAAGCCTCAATTGACTATCCCATTCTCTTTCCAGATTGGAAGGGACACAGGAGCCAGGTAAGTTTCGGCATCCCTGGCTTCTTAACTACCTGCATCACCTCAGCAGCACAGTCACCAACTTGGGCAAGGAAATCAAGATCTTGAACCAAAAAGGGGTAAGTTCAGGAGATGCTAAATTAGATGGGCTTTTGGAGATTTTTGTGGGATCCATAGGCAAGAGGACTTTCTTTTATTTTTTATTGTGATATAATATACATAACATGAATTTTATCACTGAAACCATTTTTAAATATACAATTCAGTGGAGAGGCCTTTTCTGATTATTCAGTTATCTCCCTATACTAATGTAGATTGTGTGCTCCCTGCTAGCAAAGTTCTTGATTAGTTTGCAGGGTGAGATTGCAGGGTCCCATCAGTTAAGCTGGGTTTGGCTTCTGCAATAGAGGAACACCCCAAAATGCCAGAAATAGGACAGGAAATTACTCAGTGGTCATTTCTCCTTGATACAGGGTGAGATCATACTTGCTGCTGTGTCCCTTTAATTTTTATCTCTGCCTCGGCCTTAACCACTTGTCCAGACCTGTGGTTTGCCCTTGGGCCTGTTTTCTTTTATTATACTGCATTTTTTGTTCTCTGATTTCTGGCTTATTCTGACAATGAAAAACCTATTTTTTCCTGGGATCAGCTTTGTCTTCCCCTTCACTGATCCTGCATACCTTATTTGTCAGATATGATTGACAGCTTCTTCTCTACTTGAGCTTCAATCCCACATCCCTGACTTGCGTACTGGTCATTTCCTCTAGAATGTGCCAGTCAGGGTTCTGCCAACCATATCTCAAAATGTCCAAAAACAACCTTCTTTTTTTTTGTTGTTGTTGCTACAAACCAGGAGCTCTTATAACCTTTAAGCTCCTGTCAATAATTCATTGAGTCATTTAGACAAGAAGCAAAGTCTTCTTTGATTTAATCTCCTTTCAATGCCATTCATTCCCTAAAAACAATCAGATTTTCCTTCAAAAATCTGATGGATACCTTGTATCCATCCTTCCCTCCCCTCCCCACATGCCCATTTCTAGGTCCTTACCACCTCTAATATCATCTAGTGCTGTGTCCACTCTTCTGATTGGAGTTCCTGTGCCAGACCTCGAGCTATCTTTATTAATCAAGTCATATCTGTTGAAAATCTGAAGTTCTTCCCTATTCCTACCATGTAGGCTTCTTAACCTTATCAGACTGTTCAGTTTCCCCAATTTGATCCCATTCTAGAAAATCCTCCTGCCAGGCAGCTATATTGTAATAGAAAGTTAAATGGACTTGGAATTAGTGGACCTGCTTTCAGATCCTAGCTTTATACCCATCAAAACCACTTGGGCTAGTCACCCACTCTTGGATCCCCATTTGAAAAATGGGGATGATAATACGTACATTATAGGGAATTTTATGAGGATTCAATGAGATAAATACATGTGGAGGCAGGTTAGCAATGTGCTCAGAACCCACATTTGAACAGACTCCCTTGGTTCAAATCCAGGCTTTTCTACTCCATAACCATGTGACCTGGAACAAGTTCCTTCATCTCTCTGGGTTTCATGTTTTTCGTCTGTAAAACAGAGATATAACAGTGCATACCTCTTAGGTCTGTAGTGACAATCACATGAAATAATGTATGTAAAGTGCTTAATACATGCCTGGCACATTGTAAGCTGTAATAGGCATAAGCTATTACTATTATTATGTGCAAGAGACCTAATCAGCACTTAATAAATGTTTGCTAAGTTTGTTGATGAACTCATCTTATCCATATGATCTAATTTCCCACTAATTGTTGCTATGCACATTCCTGTGCCACCCTTCCTCGAGACAGGCTGACCACCTTGACTTTCATTAAAACATCTTCCACTTTCCTTGCCTTTGGTTATGGTACTTCTCTTTTCTAGAATGGCATAATTTCTCTTTCCTGCCTATCCAAATTCTTCCCATTAAAAGTCTGTCCTAAACCCTGCCTCCATGAAACTCTCTTCTGTACGTACTGATTTCTCACTTTTCTAAACCAGTTACCCCTGATTCAGCATATGGTACACTCAGATACTGTTTCCTTTGTACTCATTTTACGTCTTCAACTAGTTTGGAAGATGTTCACCAGTCTAGCATTGTTTCAGAATGCATAGTAAACACAGTGAATATTTAATCTACTAGACCAGTGGTTGGCAAACTTATTAGTCAACAGAGCCAAATATCAACAGTACAACGATTGAAATTTCTTTTGAGAGCCAAAAACCGACTTCTGCGCATGGGCCACGAAGTTTCAATCGCATTGTACGTGCGCGCCCACACGTGGTATTTTGTGGAAGAGCCACACTCAAGGGGCCAAAGAGCCGCATGTGGCTCGCAAGCTGCAGTTTGCCGACCAATGTACTAGACTATCTTACCAACTCTGACCATCTCTTGGGATCACATTCCCTGATTATGTATTTAGGGTGGACTTTGAAAAAAGGGAAACACACTTAGTCATGTGAGGGTGAGAAAGGGCACAGAATTCTGAAACCATTTTTCAGAACTAGAGTCTCTTATCAGTAGAGTGGCACCTTAAGGTGGGCAGATGAGGCGGTGAGAGATAAGGAGTTCCTGCTACATGGGACAAGGTCCTTGGCCTCTGGGCCAACGTGTTGGAGAAATGCTTAAGGATGGGGGTTCAGCAGTTGAGGGGCTGGAGGCAGACCATAGCTGACACAGACAGGAAAGTGTCCCCATTCAAATTTGGTTCTTGCTGTGACAGGCTTTGCCTTTAACTAGTTTCTCAAGTTCTTACACACCTTTACACAACATTTGCCCTATTGAGAAACTGGTTTTGCATGAAACTTCCCATGGCTTGAAGCAAGTATCCATGACGGTGTTTGCATACCATTGGGGTTTTACCCCTCCCAAATGTACCAATAAAGATGAAGTGGCATTCAGATGACGTGATATGAAGGACATCACTGCAGCCTCAAAACTGAAAATGCCATAACTATGTGAAAGGTTCATACCAGGATTTCACAATCACAGTGAAGGCCAAGAAAGGCTAGTCCAGATGCAAGGTAAAGAGCATTGTCTTTACCCCAGTTCTCACAAAGCCTTCTCTGCAGCCTATACCGATCTCCTGTCTCTGAACTCCTGTAGTACATATTATCTAGACTACACAGTTCAGTCCTGCATTATACAGTGTCTTCTAAAAATTCTCGCTGTGTTAGATGTGTTCTCCTACCTAGTTGCAAGTTCCTGAGAAGACAGACTATCTCTCATACTCTTTTGCTACCTCCTGTGGAGCTCCTCAATACACTTCAGTGTTGGGCACAATAAGATTCTCAACAATAAGTGTTGATGATATGTTTTTGGAAATGTGAATTCATGAAAAGTGGCTCCACCAAGGAGAAATAGAAGACCTGTCTCTTTGTTAAAGTGGTGGGCAGCTCTAGCTAGTTTGACTCAGTGGATAGAGCGTTGGCCTGCAGACTGAAGGGTCCCAGGTTCGATTCCAGCCAAGGGCACATGCTTGGGTTGCAGGCTCCATCCCCAGTAGGGGGTGTGCAGGAGCAGCAATCAATGATTCTCTCACCATTGATGTTTCTATTTTTCTCTCTCTCTCCCTTCCTCTCTGAAATCAATAAAAATATATATTTTTAAAAAGTGGCAGGCATAGGCAGTCCTATCATCATTTACGGTGCTGTCAGCAGCACCAGCCTCCTTTCATCAGTCAGGGAGTCAGGACAGTACAGTTAGGACACAGGGTCCCATTGCTTTCGCACTTAGGAGAAAGCAATGTTTGCCCTAGTGTCTGAGATCCCTTCCCAATTTCCCTTTCTCCCCCCAACCATGAAGGCCATACAGTAAGAGCTGTGAGGAGCATCAGAGATCCTCTGACTCAACCCCTTTATTTTGTAGATAAGGAAACTTGGGGTTCAGGAAAGAGCAGTTGAGGATGGTGGAGGGAGGATCTGTGGGCTTTGGAGTCAGGTAGAATTGGACTCTCATCCCAGTGCTGCCACTTTTTAGCTGTGGGATTTGGGGGAGTCTCTTCACATCTTGGAGCCTCAATTTTCTCATCTTTAAAGTGGGTGGGTAACAATGCCAACTTACTGGGGTTGTAGTGAGAATTAAGTGAGATAATGGTATGTAAACACAGTGCTTGGCAATGAGAGATGCTCAATACTTGTTGGCTCTTTCTCCTTTCCTTCTCTTGAGTATCCTGCCCAAAATTATAAAAAAATTAAGTGCTAGCCTCTCTTGTTTTTTAAGCCGGATAGTCTTTCAATCACATACTAAAGCTAGTCTTCTATCCATTAGAAAATTAGGGTGAATCATTAACATTTTTAAAAATTACTTTCACTGGGGATTTGGACCAATTTATTTTGAGCACATTTATATGCCTCAGAGATAAAAGAAATGAAAAGACAGAAATACTGAATGTCAAAGTGAAATTCAGACATATTGAGGTTTTACCCATTTCCGACTACAGTGTTTGAACTCCTGGGAGTCCTAAAATAGTACTGATGGCCTTTTACCCTTTAAAATAAAAAATCCAGTCTCTGATATATTTACATGTTTTGCCTTTCAACCTGATATTTTTCACCTGTTTTTCTTAAGACATACTCTTCTGCCCATTAATCATCAATTGAGCTAAACGCTGCTGTTGAGGTTCTGTTAAAGAAATAAGAAATCTGTATTGGTAATGATCATTGTGGACTTGTGGGGTGGTTTAGTCTCAGAAATGAAATGGACATTCATATCATTTATAAAAAGTAATGCTTGATGATAAACCTTTCTTCCCCATGCTGGAGAAGATTTACGGGAATCATTATTTCTTTTTAAATTTTTAGCTAGTTAATATTAACTATGTTTGGTTGCAATATATCTTTAAGCATGAAGCAGAGCTAGGATGAGACCAGAACAACAATCTCAGCATGAAATACCTCCTACTTGTGACCATTACAATGATCAAATTGTGATTACCGGTTCATCATTTGGTGAATCAGGTAGGTCTTAAAGGAAGAGGAACAAAGCAGGAGCAAACCTCCCTGAAGTTTACTTTGTGGAAGGTGTGGTAGGCAGAATAATGGTCCCTCAAAGTCCTTGTCCTAATCCTCAGGACCTGTGAATGTTAGGCTACATGGCAAGGGGGGATTAAAAACGCAAAGGGAATTAAAGTTGCTAATTACCAAACTTTAACAAAGGGGAATTATTCTGGATTATCCAGGTGGGCCCAATGTCCTCTCAAAGGTTCTTTATAGGAGAAAAGGGGGCAGAGGAGAACCAGAGAGAGGGTAAGTGATGTGAGAAGAACTCTACCCACTGTTGCTAGCTTTGAAGATAGAAGAAGGGGCATGAGTGAAGGAATGTGGCAGCCTCTGGAAGCTGGAAAGGGTCAGAAAATGGATTTCCCCCTAGAGCATCCAGTGGGGAACACAGCCCTGCTGGCACCTTGACTTTAGCCCAGTGAGACTAGACTTATTTTAGACTAGTGGCCCGGTGCACGAAATTCGTGCATGGGGCAGGGGGGTTGTCCCTCAGCCCGGCCTGCACCCTCTCCAATCTGGGACCCCTCAAAGGATGTCCTACTGCCAGTTTATAGGGATCAGACCTAAACTGGCAGTCGGACATCCCTCTCACAATCCGGGACTGCTGGCTCCTAACTGCTCACCTGCCTGCCTGCCTGATTGACCCTAACCACTCTGCCGGCCTGCTCACCCCCAACTCCCCCCCCACCACCAGCCTGATCACCCCCAACTGCCCCCCGTGCCAGTGTGCTTGCCTCCAACTGCCCCCCTGCTGGCCTGCTCGCCCCCAACTGCCCCCCCTGCTGGCCTGCTTGCCTCTACCTTCCCTCCCCATGGGCCTGCTCGCCCCCAACTGCCCCCCTGCTGGCCTGCTCACTCCAAACTGCCCCCCTGCTGTCCTGATCACCCCCAACTGACCCCCACTGACGGCCTGCTCGCCCCAACTGGCCCCCCTGCTGGTCTGCTCACCCCCAACTGCCCCCCGCCAGCCTGATCACCCACAATTGCCATCCCATCCTGGCCTGATCACCCACAGCTGCCCTCCCCTCTTGGCCTCTAACTGCCCCTACCTCAGCCCTGCCACCATGGCTTTGTCCAGAAGAACATCCGGAAGGTCTCCTGGAAGGTCTCCCAGTCTAATTAGCATATTACCCTTTTATTAGTATAGATAGAGGCCTAGTGCATGGGTGGGGGCCGGCTGGTTTGCCCTGAAGGGTGTCCTGGGTCAGGGTGGGGGTTCCCTTGGGGCGTGGGGCAGCCTGGGTGAGGGGCCTATGGTGATTTGCAGGCCGGCCACACCCCCATGGGGTGTGGGTCCCTGCTGGGAGGACGTGGCCAGCCTGTTTTCAGGCTGGCCACACCCCCTTCAGGGTGGGGGTCCCCACTGGGGTGCCTGGCCAGCCTGGGTGAGGGGCTGATGTCTGTTTTCAGGCTAGTCAAGCCCCCCAGCGGGGACCCTCACCCCATGGGGGTGTGGCCAGCCTGGGTAAGGAGTTGAGGGCTGTTTTCAGGCTGGCCATGCCCCCCCCGGAGACCCAGCCACTCCTTGAGCAGAGGCCAGGGCTCCCAGCCCCTCCTTTTTTTTTTTTTTTTCTTTTCCCAGCCACTCCTTCAGCGGTGGCCAGGGTGGGCGGGAAGCTTGGCTTCCTCCATTGCCAGGGGCAACCCAAGCCTCCTGCTCTCTCCAGCTCCGTGGCTGCCAACATCTTTGTTGGGTTAATTTGCATACTCGCTCCTGATTGGCTGGTGGGCGTAGCAGAGAGATGATCAATTTGCATGTTTCTCTTTTATTAGTGTAGATGTCTGAATTCCAGAACTTTAAGATAATAAATCTGTTGTTTTCAGCCACTAAGTTTGTGGTAACTTACTTACATCAGCAATCCTATCTAATAAAGAGGGAATATGCAAATTGACCATCACGCCATAACAAAATGGCTGCACCCACAGCGGAAGCTGAGTTCTCCTAACGAGCCTTAACAAGCAATCAGCAGGGACATGAGGCTGTGCCCCCTGCCTGGTGGGGCTTGACAGGGGACCTCAGGTCGCCGGGGGGTGATCAGGCCAGGATGGGTTGGCAGTTGTAGGTGATCAGGCTGGTGGGGGGTGGGGCCATTGGGGGTAAGCAGACTAGCAGGGGGACCAGTTGGAGGTGAGCAGGCTGTCAGTGGAGGTCAGTTGGAGGTGATCAGGACAACGGGGGGGCAGTTTAGAGTGAGCAGGCCAGCAGGGGGGGCAGTTGGGGGTGAGCAGGCTGACACAGGGGGCAGTTGGGGGTGATCAGGCTGGCGGGAGGGGGCATTTGGGGGCGAGCAGGCAGGTGGCGGGGGGCAGTTGGGGGCAAGCAGGCGGGCAGGCAGAGTGGTTAGGGGCAATCAGGCAGGCAGGCAGGCAGGTGAGCAGCTGGAGCCAGCAGTCCTGGATTGTGAGAGGGATGTCCGACTGCCGGTTTAGGCCCGATCCCTGTAAACTGGCAGTAGGACATCCTTTGAGGGGTCCCAGATTGGAGAGGGTGCAGGCTGGGCTGAGGAACACCCCCCACCCCAGTGCACAAATTTTGTGCACTGGGCCTCTAGTAGCTTTATAATAGAAATTAAAGCCAATCCTATCTAATAAAGAGGGAATATGCTAATTGACTGCCCCACCCTCAAAGATGGAGGTGCCCACAACCAATAAAGAGGGAATATGCTAATTGAATGCCCCACCCTCAAAGATGGCAGTGCCCAGAGCCAATAAAGAGGAAATACGTTAATTGACTGCCCAGCCCTCAAAGATGGCAGCGCCCACAGCCACAAGATGGCGGCACCCAGTCCCCTCAGCCCCAGGCGGGCCCAGCTGCTCCGCGCACCTGCCTCCGGAGTCTCCCAATCCCCTCAGCCCCCCAGCCGCCCAGGGCTGGCCCGAGGTGCAGGCAAGCCTCAGATGGCAGCTGCCCAGCTGCCCAGGACCACCCGAAGCTCAGGTAACCAGGGCCGGCCGAGGCTTGTACTGCTGGCAGTGGCAGCAGCAGAGGTGTGATGGGAGCATTGCCTTTCCCTGATCGCCAGGTTGCCTCCCGCCCCTGAGGGCTCCAGGACTGTGAAAGGGGGCAGGCCGGACTGAGGAAGCCCTCCTCCAGTGCATGAATTTTCATTCACCAGGCCTCTAGTAAAGAATAATTTTAAAAAGGAACCAAATTTTCCACCATTCCCTGCTATTTATAAAAGCTAAATTATTTGACTTAGGCCCTATGTACTCTGGTCCCAAACTGCTTTCCAGGCTTATTATATACAATTCAATACAAATGTTCTGCTTCAGTTAAAGCATTTTAAATATTCTTTCCCTGCTGTTTCTCTAACTGTGTGTTTTCTCTTCCTGCGAGTTTCCCCATTCTTTTAATATCCCAATTGACTCTATTGTTCAAGATCTAAGTCAGCTCTACATAGTCTTCCTAAAAAGGGAGGAATCAGTATGTAGTGATTGTTTACCGTGTGGGCTATGTATTAAGTTGGTGCTTTACTTGGTATTCATTGGAACCTCACAACAGCTCCGGACGGTTTGTATGAATTACCTTCATTTTACAGATGAGGAAACGAAGTGTCCCTCCAGTCACACGACCAGTAGCTGGAATTTGTAGCCGGCTATCCTGTCTCAGCTCAGTGAGCTCTCATTTTCCACCAGCTTTTGTAGCACATATCTGGGTAAACTGGACCAATAATCACAGAAGTGCATTCTAAGATTTCTTATAATGTTATTTTGAATGCCTTCTATTTTGTATTTTTGTTATTTTGAATGCCATATATTTTGTAATTTTGTTTATCTTAACAAAACCTCCTGTGGGTTCTAACTTGCTATTTCCTAGCTATATGTCTTTGGGCTAACTCTTTAACACCTTTCTTAGCCTCAACTCCCTCCATTGTAAATTAGGAAGATAATAATAATACCTAATTCTTAGGGTTATTACAAGAGTTAAAAATCCAGTATATACCTTGTACAAAAGAGCTGATTGTTGTGTATTTTATTTAACGCTAGAGGCCTGGTGCACGAAATTTGTGCACTGGGGTGTGTGTGGGGGGGTTGTCCCTCAGCCCAGCCTGCACCCTTTCCAATCTGGGACCCACAGGGATCGGGCCTAAACCGGCAGTCAGACATCCATCTCACAATCCGGGACTGTTGGCTCCCAACTGCTCACCTGCCTGCCAGCCTGATCACCCCCTAACAACTCCCCTGCCAGCCTGATCGATGCCTAACTGCTCCCCTGCCGGCCCAGTTGCCCCCAACTTCCCTCCCCTGCTGACCTGATCGCCCCCAACTGCCCTCCCCTGCTGGCCCGGTTGCCCCCCACTACCCTCCCCTGCTGGCCTGGTCGCCCCCAACTGCCCTCCCCTGCCAGCCTGGTTGTCCCTAACTGCCCTCCCTTGCCGGCCTGGTTGCCCCTAACTGCCCTCCCCTGCTGGCCTGATCGCCCACAACTACCCTCCCCTGCCAGCCATCTTGTGGCAGCTATCTTTGACCACATGGGGGTGGCCATCTTGTGTGAGGGCATGAGTGTCAATTTGCATATTACCTCTTTATTATATAGGATGGCAATGTTAGTTTATTTTCAAATTCCATTTAATTTCTAGTTGTTGTTTTTTAATAGTAGTAGTTTAAGATATTTCTAAAACTCAGTGACCTAAAGAAGACTAGACCTTTATCTTCTATACATTAAAAAACAGATTTTACACAAAGTTAAAAAGTACTTTTTTGCGACTTGGTCAGAATATCCTATTTTGCTATTTAACCAACACTAAACAGAGGTTAAGTTACTTGTTAAAGACTGTTTGTTCCTAAAGGTAAATGTTTATTTACATTTATAAACATGAATGTTGTTATTGAATGTTGTCATTGTTAGTCCAGAAAGCCACTGAGAACTTGAAACCTATATTTACTTGGAAAATGGAAAAAATTACTTAAAAATCCCTGATCTTCAAAAACAGACATTTATCCTTATATCCTTTTATCAGAGCAAAAAAGGAATCACTGTGTTCATTCCAATTATTTTCCTTTAGGATCACATGAAAAGAAGCAAAATTCACAAATATTTTTTAGCCTTTCATTTGTTTACTTTCCCTCCTACTACCACCATCATTCTTTTCTGGTTATACAAGAATTTTTCAGCCTTTTGAAAGATGAATGCACCTCATGTTAGAATGATAGTTCTTTTATCCTTAATATTTTACTTCACAGTTATTAAAAGACTTGTCAAAACAACCTCGACTTAAACCCCAAATGTGTGTCCTACATAATACTAAAAATAAAGTTTGGGTTGTAGATAGCAAAAGTCCATCTGCTACTTTCCTGAGATTGCGACAGAAATTCTCGTTTCTCAGGGGACTTCTCTATTACCTGTTTGTTATTAGTTGTTTGATTAAATCAAAACAAACAGTCTGGTTATCAGGACATTAGGGTTTGTAGGGTTTAAATGTAGGGTTTAAATGTCCTGCATCTGTCTGTAGCTAGGTATTATCCTTTTTCCCCCTCCTCTTAACAGTCAAGCTTTTTGAAAGAGTAGTTTTTATTCTACTGTTTCCATTTTCTTCCTTCTTATTCCCTTTTCAACTCACTGAAGTCTTGCAGAAGCAAGATTGTTGTCAATTAAACCATTCTCTCCACAGTCACTATTGCTAAATCAAAGAAAGTCTTTCTAATCTATCTAATGGGGCTTCTCTGAGCATTAACTCACTGGAAATAAGCTCTTCCCTGCTTGCAACTCTCTTTTCTTGGCTTTTTGTAACAGCAATGTCCACTGCTTTTCTAGTTTCTCTTTTCAGCCTCCCTGTAGGCTTCTCTTCCTGAAACATCAGTATTCCCTTGATTCCCAACACCTTTCTTTTACTCTCTCTGCATGATTTCATCCCCTGGCCATGACTACAACTAAATATGCCAAAGGGATCCCAAATCTTTATCTCCTGGCTAATCATGGTCGGTGAGCTTCAGATACAAAGATGCAATGGTCTATTCCTCGCAAGCATGTCAAACTCGCGGCCGCCAGACCACATGCCTCGGCTGCTGGTCGCGAGTTTGACATGCTTGCCTGAGAGATTCCACAGGCACCTTGAAGTCAACATGCTTAAAATTCAACTTCCTGCCCTAGCTGGTTTGGCGCAATGGATAGAGCGTGGGCCTGCGGACTGAAGGGTCCCAGGTTCAACTCTGGTCAAGGGCACATGCCTGGGTTGCAGGCTCCATCTCCAGTAGGGGGTGTGCAGGAGGCAACCAATCAATGATTCTCTCTCATCATTGATGTTTCTATCTCTCCCTCTCCCTTCCTCTCTGAAATCAATAAAAATATATTTTTAAAAATATCCAACTTCCCACCTCTCCAATTGCCATACCAACCAGCACCATTATTCACCCATTAGCTCAAGATAGAAACCTAGGAGTCAGCCAATCTTGATACTACCTTCCCCCTTAACAGCTTAGATCTAAGTGGTCACCAGATCCTTTCGATTCTAGTTTTTTAATATCTTTTGAATCTGCCTTTATTTATATTTAATTCTCTAACTTATACAAGTGTCTCTTATCTTGCTTTATGTCCTCCCCACCAAACCATTCTTTATATAGCAAAATGCAGATCTGATCCTGTCATTTCTCCTACTTAAAATCATTCAGTGGCTTCCCCATCACTTACCTTAAGTCTTTAAAGCCTGACTCCTTTGGCATAGCTTAAAAGGCCTCTATGACCTTGATTCCACTTACGTGTGTAGTACAGGCTATTCAGATGCCAGCCCTTCCATTTACTGTGCAACCTTGAGCATGTTAACTGTAAAATGGAGGTAATAATATTTGTAAGGATTAAGTGATTAATTTTCAATAAATGTTAGCTACTCTTTTAAATTATGATTAATATCCTTCTTTATACGTCTTTGAAAATAGTACTGTTATCTCCTTAAGATAAATTCTCAAAGTGGAATTGCTGGGTGTCTATTTTTAAAACATACTGCCAAATTGCCCTGCAGAACACATATACCAATTCATACTCTGACCTGTGGTAATAAGAAGGCCCATTTCTTCTCTCTTGACCCAATCCTGGGATTAACTATTTTAACAATCTTTGCTAAATTGATAAGTGAAAAATCACCTAGTGTTTATAACTTATTGTGTCAGTTTACACATTGGCCACAGAAAGATCAGCTATACATTGATAACAGAGTGTTATTGATATTTACTCTTTCTTGGTTGTACTTCTGAAGTTGACATTGAGGTTTTTCATCTTTTTCTGAGCTTGGATTTCATGTCTTTGAACGCCTTTACCTCTTCCATTTCCTTAGGAATGAGTATGTCTTTATTTAAATGAATGCATTAAACACACTTCCTATTAGACTTTAAGGACTATATTTAGTTCAGTTTCTTTGTAAAACTTTAGATGGGGGTGCAGATGAGCGTTGGAGGACCCATTTCTAATCCCAGTTTAGTCCCTAACTAGCTGTGCATCCTTGGGCAAGCCATTTAACCTCTCTGGACCTTCACTTTCCTATATATAAAGTAAGTGGGATGGTACCAGGTAATGTCTTAGGTATTGTTTAGTTCTCACGTTACATAGGTAAAATTTTTCTTCCATGAAGTTCCTTTGGAGGCAAACTCTTAGACTATTCCCTCCTACTCTGTTGCAAATATGGACTGCTCTCCTCCAACAGAGTCACCTCTTTGAGGCAGAACTTGCCTCTTTCCAGAACTTTGGATTCATTTGTATGGTGCCAGGAGCCCTAGGACAATAGCAGCAACTACCATCCAAAAAACCACAGCCAAAACTTAAATGTAAAGTAGGTCATAATTACTTTGCGTGTAACAAAACCTTTTGAAAATCTGTTGAAAGCTAGGGACCTACTCACAGGAAAACACACATAAGCATATATACACAACATTTTAAGGAGTCCCTAGACCATCTGAAGCCAATTATGTATTCTCTAGGGATCCCTGAATTCTATGCTAAGAACATTTGATTTTGGGACATTAAAGTGATCCCTAGGATAAACTAAATGATCAAAAATGATTCCTTCCTATTGGAAAAGGGAGCTGCTAACTTAAGTACATATTTATAGAATATTATTAAAACTCTCTCTTAAAATATATTTTTATTGATTTCGGAGAGGAAGGGAGAGGGAGAGGTAGAAAACATCTCCTTTGTAGATTAATTATCTGATTTAAGACCTTGGAGCCCTTGCTCTGCTGGTGCCTATGTATATGAACAATGTCTGCCTTTGAAGAGTCTAGCACTCACTCGTCCCTTTAAACATGCTAGAAGCAGTTTTAGGTTAAGCAAGCTTGTCTATGCCTAGGAAAAACCTTGCTGGGATTTTGATAGAAAATAGATCAATTTTGGAAGAATTGACATTATTACTATATTGCTTCTTCCAATCCATGAATATAGTAAATTGCTTCAGTTATTTGGGTCTTCTTTAATTTCTTTCATCTGTATTTTATAAGTTTCTTTTTAAAAATATTTTTATTGATTTCAGAGAGGAAGGAAGAGGGAGAGAGATAGAAACATCCATGATGAGAGAGAATCATTGGCTGCCTCCTGCACAACTCACACTGGGGTTTGAGCCTACAACCTGGGCATATGCCCTGATGGAAATCAAACCATGACCTCCTGGTTCATAGGTCCATGCTCAACCACTGAGCCATGCCGGCTGGGCTATCTGTATACTAGTATATAAAACCCTAATATGCAAATAGATCGAATGGCAGAACAACCAAACAACCAGTCGTTATGACATGCACTGACCACCAGGGGGTGCGCGGAACATAGCAGGTGTGGGCAGCAGGTGGCAGAGCACAAAACATGGCGGTGTCAGCTGCAGTGGGATGGTGGAGCAGGTGAGCGGGGGCGCCAGACCAAGGCGGGGCACCATTCGCTGTCATTGGGGAGAACCTCTGGTGGTTACTGAAAATTCTTTGCTCCCACGCACCATGGTCCCGCCTGGCGCTCACACCTGAGCCACCATTCGCACCTGCTGCCAGCGCCTAGTGCTGGCCCCAAGTGCTCGGTGCCATCAGCGGGTGCAAGTGGTGGCTGTTGGCACCGATTGCCCCTCAGGGCTTCTCCACCTACCCCTGCTCCTGAGGGGCGATCGGAGCCGGCAGCTGCCTCTTGCACCCACTGCCGGCGATGGCCCCGCTCGCACCCACAGCTGGTGCCAAAGCCGCCACTTGCACCCACTGCCAGTGCCTGGCACCATTCCTGATCGTCCCTGAGGGCTTCTTCACCTCCCCCTGCTCCTGATGGGTGATCGGGGCAGCAGCTGCCGATTGCACTTGCTGACAGCGCTGGCCCCAATCGCTCTGCACTGTCAGTGGGTGTGAGCGGGGCCAGTGGGAGTGGGGCTGCCAGCAGACAGGGGACCTGGGTGGGAGGGGCTGGGCGGTGGCATGGAGGATGGGCTGAGACCCACCCCTGTGCCCACCAGAGCCTCGTGGCCCACAGTTCCTTTCAAGGTGCACGAATTTATGCACTGGGCCTCTAGTATTTTATAATTTTCAGCATATAGATCTCGTATATGGCCTGTTAGATTTATATTCAAGTATATCATATTCTTTGAGGCAATTGTAAATAGTATTGTGTTTTTAATTTCTGTTCCCATATATTTGTTGTTAGCATATACAGAAGCTCCTTTAGTAGAACAAGGAGAAATGTACTCTTTAGTGAATTAAACTTGTTCATTGTTAACCTGGGATTAGGAACAATCTATTTATCTTAATATTCAAGGACCTCCATAATGTGCTTCTACTAGTAAATCTCTTAAATTTAACCCAAATTCTTCATTGCCACACACAAATCTCCACTGCTATTAGAAGGGTCTACTCATCCCTCATCTGAATACACCTTATTCATGCCTCCTCATGTCTTTGCTCTGCCATTTTCCTTCCAGAATAGTCCCTCCACTGAGCCCTTTCACCCCAAGTTAAATCTTAACTACACTTCAAGGAAGAGGTCAAAGCGTTCTTCAGAAGTGCATTCCCTGACAAGCCCCATATTGCTTCCTTTCTTCGTTGGAGTCTTTTAACCAATATTGTACACGATTCACTCACTTAGTCTTATATTAGTTTTAGTCTATTAAAAAATATTTTTATTGATTTCAGCAAGGAAGGGAGAAGGAGAGAGAGATAAAACATCAGTGAAGAGAGAGAATCATTGATCAGCTGACTCCTGCATACCCCACAC